>NC_134574.1:282500-1482500 GCF_050947875.1 Dermacentor variabilis | reverse complement strand
ACCCAATGGTTTTCGTCATGCAGATGATTGCAGGTGCTGCTGCCCGCACTGGCAGCTGCTTGTTCTAAGACTGCCTCAGAGCATGCGCCCTTTTGCCATGGGTGTTCGGATCAGCGAGGCGTCGCACATGACTGCGTCTTTCTGGTTACCTATGTGCTGCCAGTACAGAAATGGATGTTCGATTCATCGTGGGCTCCTGCACCGACATCGACGCTCTCCAGCTCGTCGATTATGATATACAGCCTACCACTCCGGCCGCGCTGTGGGCTCGGTGGCTGCGCCACGATACTGTCGTCTAACCCAATGGTTTTCGTCATGCAGATGATTGCAGGTGCTGCTGCCCGCACTGGCAGCTGCTTGTTCTAAGACTCCCTCGGAGCATGCGCCCTTTTGCCACCGGTGTTCGGACCAGCGAGGTGTCGCACATGACTGCGTATTTCCGGTTACCTATGTGCTGCCAGCACAGAAATGGAGGTTCGATTCATCGTGGGCTCCTGCATCGACGCTCTCCACCTCATCGACTATAATATACAGCTTACCGCCCTGGCCGCTCTGTGGGCTTGGTGGCTGCGCCACGATCCTGTCGTCTAACCCGCTTGTTTTCGCCATGCAGATGATCGCCGCTGCCCTTTCGAAGGGGCTGCTGCCCGAACTGGCGGCTGCTTCTTCTAGGACTCCCTCGGAGCATACACCCTTTTGATACCGGTTTCCGGATCAGCGAGGCGTGGTACATGATTGCGCCTTTCCGGTTACCTATGTACTGCCAGCACAGCAATGGATGTTCGATTCATCCTCGGCTCCTGCATCGTCATCGACGCTCTCCAGCTCGTCGACTATAATATACAGCCTACCACTGCGGCCGCTCTGTGGGCTTGGTGGCTGCGCCACGATACTGTCGTCTGACCCTCTGGTTTTCGCCATGCAGATGATCGCCGCTGCCCTTTCACAGGTACTGCTGCCCGCACTCGCGGCTGCTTGTTGTAGGACTTCCTCGGAGCATGCGTCCTTTTGCCATCAGTGTTCGGATCAGCGAGGCGTCGCACATGACTGCGTCTTTCCGATTACCTATGTGCTGCCAGCACAGAAATGGATGTTCGATTCATCGTGGGCTCCTGCATCGACATCAACGCTCTCCAGCTCGTCGACTATGATATACAGCCTACCACTCCGGGCGCAGTGTAGGATCGGTGGCTGCGCCACGATACTGTCGTCTAACCCAATGCTTTTCGTCATGCAGATGATCGCAGGTGCTGCTGCCCGCACTGGCAGCTGCTTGTTCTAAGACTGCCTCAGAGCATGCGCCCTTTTGCCATGGGTGTTCGGATCAGCGAGGCGTCGCACATGACTGCGTCTTTCTGGTTACCTATGTGCTGCCAGTACAGAAATGGATGTTCGATTCATCGTGGGCTCCTGCACCGACATCGACGCTCTCCAGCTCGTCGATTATGATATACAGCCTACCACTCCGGCCGCACTGTGGGCTCGGTGGCTGCGCCACGATACTGTCGTCTAACCCAATGGTTTTCGTCATGCAGATGATTGCAGGTGCTGCTGCCCGCACTGGCAGCTGCTTGTTCTAAGACTCCCTCGGCGCATGCGCCCTTTCGCCACCGGTGTTCGGACCAGCGAGTCGTCGCACATGACTGCGTATTTCCGGTTACCTATGTGCTGCCAGCACAGAAATGGATGTTCGATTCATCGTGGGCTCCTGCATCGACGCTCTCCACCTCATCGACTATAATATACAGCCTAAAGCTCTGGCCGCTCTGTGGGCTTGGTGGCTCCGCCACGATCCTGTCGTCTAACCCGCTTGTTTTCGCCATGCAGATGATCGCCGCAGCCCTTTAGCAGGTGCTGCTGCCCGCACTGGCGGCTGCTTGTTCTAGGACTCCCTCGGAGCAAGCGCCCTTTTGACACAGGTGTTCGGATCGGCGAGGCGTCGCATATGACTGCGTCTTTCCGGTTAGCTATGAGCTGCCAGCACAGAAATGGATGTTCGATTCATCGTGGGCTCCTGCATCGACATGGACGCTCTCCAGCTCGTCGACTATAATATACAGCCTACCACTCCTCCCGCTCTATCGGCTCGGTGGTTGCGCCACGATACTGTCGTCTAACCCTCTGGTTTTCGCCATGCAGATGATCGGCGCTGCGCTGTCGCAGGTGCTGCTGGCCGCACTGGCGGCTGCTTGTTCTAGGACTCCCTCGGAGCACGCCCCCTTTTGACACCGGTGTTCGGATCAGCGAGATCGATAGACGATAGCGAGAGATCAACGATAGATCGCGAAATAGAGGCAGTGACAGCGTCATGTCAGAGCTGTGTTCAAACCTGCCCATGCCAGCTACAACAACGCAAAAAAGCTCGCTAGCTACTGTTGAAATTCGTCATTTACAAAAGCGAATTGGTAGTGATCAGTAAGGAATGCTTCGAGCCATTTGAGTACGTCACTGTGTAATTTCAAGGAAGAAAGCTTCAGTAGTAAGTGGCGGTGAGAAACTTTGTCAAAGGCCTTTTCGTAGCCGAGAAAAATAGCGTCAGTTTGTTTGTTAGAGTCAAGGTTTACATGCAAGGTCGTGCAGGAACAAAGCTAGTTGCGTTTTGGTAGAGAAACCCTTACGGAACCCATGCTGTGCCGAATGAGAAAATTGATTGGCGTCCAAATTATTCATGATCAGGGAGTAGATGACGTGTTCCGTGACTGTGCACGAAAGGCTAGTTAGAGAAATGGGTCGATAATTCAGCGGTGTGTTCTTACTACCAGGCTTGTGGATGGGAACGACCTTACCCACCTTCCAGTCGTGAGGCATGGAACCTGTAGAAAATGACTGCGAGAATATGCGACACAATATTGATGAAGAAATGTATTTTGTATTTTTAGCAGTTCAGAATTTATGCCATCTATAACAGCTGAGGATGAAAGTTTAAGGTTTTCAATTATGTGCAAAACATCATCAGGATAAAACACCACGCTCGGCATGCTAGAAGCTATGTGACAGGGGACATTGGACAATGGAAAGTTATCATTAGAAAATAATGACGAAAATGCGTTGTTAAATATGTGTGCGCACTCAGCTTCAGGCATGATATCCCTCATATCATTAACAAGAGTTATAGTGCGTGTGTTGCCTGGGTTGACAACTTTCAAAAATATCTTGGGGTTGTCTGTTAACATTTTGCGTAATATCTTAGGTAAGAGGCACGTGTTTTGTACAGCTATCCTGGTATGCGTATACAGTAATGACGGAAAAAGTAAACGCAAATGTTGGTAGTGAGCGCCTGCCCAGTTTTTGTTCAGCGAAGCTATATATGGCTAGCCGATTCTTCCATCCGTCGGTCATCTGTCACCTGTACGCCGAAACCTCCTCCGGCGCAATCCAGTGCGCATGTGCCAGAAAAAAAAGAGAGGGGCACGATTGGCTGTGCCAGTAGTGACGTCGTTGCCGTACATCACAGCCGAACGCGCGCGCAGCGGTTTCTCTGCGGCTCCGAAATGAGTAGGCCGCACGTCATACATATTCCCTAGGAGTAGGCAGCTTTCGATCAGCAAAGCCGCGAGCAGAACCGGGAAGAGCTAGCCTATGCAATGCTGATGCTGCAGCCCGTGCACTAGATCAGGCCCGTGCAGCCGAGCATACGCAGCAACTGCGTACCGAGGGTTCCGCAGCCTACGAAGCCGTCCTTTATTGAAACGCCGGGATTAACCCACTGATAAACACCGGAACGGTACGTTTCAGCATCGGTGGTTATAACCATCTCTACGGAGGTATTGGGCGGGGATTTTTTTTGTCACGTTATTTTTCTTGCTGTGGTTGTAAGGAGACTTCTGCCGCCTAAGAATTATGGCAAAGTAGTTATGCGGAAATACACAGGGTGGATGAAGCTTCGTGAAAGGGAAAATTGTCATTGAGACGAGTGCAGAACGAAGCGACAAGAGTTGCAGCTTCGTGCTATTTGATGCAATCCATGCGCGTTGTCATAGGTACCCATGTCCTCCGAGATCGCAACATCGCGCTGGTGCGATTTAGGCGGTTACGTTGTAACGAATAGGCAGCAGAAGTTATTGTGCAGTTTTCTTCACGAAGTAACACAGCAAGGTAATAGTTGATAAATGTCAGTGGGAGACGCCGGCGACGTCTAATATGTAGATCAATCATCATCCATGAAGGGACTGTTTAGAGTTGTGGCACTTGCATATTTTACGTTATGGCACTAGACGTGCACTTCTTTTTTCTTATGGCGAATTGGAGGTTGAGCGTGCCTGAGACCATGACGTCACGTGCACATAGCGAGTAGCCACGACCGTACCCTTGAAGGCCCCCCGGAACTTCTTTTTCTAGCACTTGCAGGTTCTTTTCTGTCATGGCACGATGTGTGCTTGATCACCCGCCGTGGTTGCTTAGCGATTATGGTGTTGGGCTGCCAAGCACGAGGCCGCGGGATCGAATCCCGGCCACGGCGACCGCATTTCGATGGGAGCAAAATGCGAAAACACCCGTGTACTTAGATTTAGGTGCACGTTAAAGAACCCCAGGTATTCGAAATTTCCAGAGTCCCCCGCTAAGGCGTGCCTCATAATCAGATCGCGCGCTGTACAGTGACGTCTGCCGCAATCAGGCTGCCTTGCAAGCGGAATCGAGAAATACCGTGAACAGCGGCCGCAATTAGAACCCGCATGCATTAAATTGTCCTATTACCTTGGAGAACTTCCAGTGTTAGGGAAATTGAGTCTGTCAGTGTCCTACGCCGACAAGGAGGTCAAGAGTTCCTTGATGGTCCTGAACTGTGCCGGTCCGAACCTATACGGACGAGATTTGATCTACAAGTTCAATGACGCAGGATCCTCGGTGTTGAACGTATCAGTGCAACAAAGCTATGGTCCAGGAAGCAGCCGTACCCCCGCCATTCATGCCGTACTTTCAGAGTTCAAAGACGTCTTCAACCTCGAGCTGGGTCTAATCGACGGACACCCTGTCCATCTGAAGCTCAAGGAAGGCGCCATGGCGAAATTTTGTAAGGCTCGTTCCCTTCCACTTGTTTTACCCGACAAAGTTTCGAAAGAAATTGATAGGCTCGTAACTCTTGGAGTACTATCACCTGTAACGGGCACGCCGAGTGGGCTACTCCCATTGTGCCTGTAATGAAGAAAAGCGGCGCGGTTAGAATCAGTGTTGACTTTAAGGCGACCTTGAATCCCGTCTGCGAGCTGGAGCACTACCCGTTGCCAGCTATTGATGACATTTTCGCATGCCCTTAACGGTGGGGACTGCTTCAGCACGCTGGATTTAACAGACGCGTATAACCAAGTTACCCTCGATGAGGACACAAGGAAGATGTGCGTAATCAATACACACCGTGGTTTGTTTTGCTACAACCGACTGCCGTTCGGCATAGTTTCACTTCCTGCCATCTTCCAGCAAAAAATAGAAACAGTTCTGCGGGACCTGACAGGGGTTCAAGCTTAGCTTGACGACGTTTTGGTATCAGAAAAACTTGGTAGCACCGACAGGTTACGACAAGTACTGCAGCGTTTTCGTGAGCATGGAGTGAAGCTCAGACTTGAGAAATGCAGCTTTCGCCAAGAAGCAGTGACGTATCTGGGTGATAAAATTGATCGTGAAGGTCTGCATCCAATAGAGGAGCATGTTTAAGCAATCGCGCGAGCCCCCAACCCACAAAATGTTTAGAAGTTGCGGTACTTTCTGGCCATGATTACATTTTATTCGAAATTCGTGCCCAACATGCCTTCCGTACTTGCACCGCTGTACAAGTTTAATATTAGAGAACAGCACACGTTGGTTCTGGGGGCACCCGCAAGAAACATCTTCTCGTGAAGCAAAAAAAAAAATGCCTTAATGAAGCGGCTGTGCTGGATCACTATGATCCGAGAGACGCCTCAAGCTAGAGTGTGACGCTTCAGAGGACGGAATAGGTGCATTGCTTTGCCATACATTCGGAAAGATAAACAAATCTGTCGGGTTCCGTCCTAGAACGCTAACAAAGGCTGCGAAAAATTATTCCCAGCTTGAGAGCGAAGCCCTTGCTCTTGTGTTTGGAGTGTCCAAATTCCGTGATTACCTCGTAGGCCAAAAATTCATATTGTTCATCGACCAGCAGCCCCTCCTGGCCCTGCTGAAGGCGGATTGACCAACTCCAGCATTGGCAGCCGCCAGAATACAGCGCTGGGCGCTGTACTTAGGCGGATTCCGCTATTAGCTTTAATACTCTCCTGGTAAACAACTGCTCAACGCTGACGCGCTTAGTAGACTGCTACAACGGACGTCTGAGACGAAGCCACCAGAAGCGGACTCACCAGACTATCTGCTGGCTTTGACTGTGCCGATGAGGGAACTGTGTCAGTTGAGGCGCTAAGGCAGTTAACTGCTGGTGACCTCGCTCTGAGTCAAGTTATGCGATTCACTAAAAACGGTTGGCCGCCCTGCGCGAACGGCTTGAACACGAGTGTCGCACCTTTTTTTGACAAGAAATTGGAGCTTTGTTTGGCGCACGGGCTGTTGTATTGGGGCAGGCGAGTAGTCGTTCCGATGGAGGCGCGACGTCGCTTCTTATACCTTTTGCATGACACGCACCAAGGATCGTCCGTTATGAAGGCGGTTGCTAGATCGTCATTCTGATGGCCAGGGTTAAATCGCGAAATAGAGGCAGTGACCGCGTCATGTCAGAGCTGTGTTCAAGCCTGCCCATGCCAGCTACAACAACGCCAAAAGCTGGCCCACTACTGTTGAAAATGGGCAAGGGTGCATATCGATTTTGCGGGTTCTATTGCAGGGAACATGATACTCGTGGTCGTGGACGCATACAGTAAGTGGATTGAAGCTGTGCCACTCCAATAAGCAGACGCTTCATGCACAATCAACTGACTGCGTCCTTATCTTCTGCAGATTGTGCGTGCAACGAACCATCGTATCCGATAATGGAACGCAGTTTGCCGCTGACGAGTTCGCTACTTTTGTCAAGAGGAACAACATAACGCATCTGCGCACAGCTGTATATCACCCTCAATCGAACGGTCTAGCAGAAAGGGCTGTCAGGACAATTAAGGACGGCCTCAAGAAGATTGGTGTGGTGTGGTTGGAAGATAAGATAAACAGGCTGCTTTTCAATTACAGAAGGACATCTAATAGCTCTCGAAAATCACCGTCAGAGCTGCTCTTCGGATATAAAATTCGACCCAGTTTAGATACACGATTCCCTCCTGTACACGTAGGGCCAGCCACCGAAGCAGACGAGTGGCCACTGCCATTGCCTGAAGCTACCGTGTACGCCCGCAACTTCGGAACGGGTAAGAAATGAACTCCAGGAATTGTAGAGTCTACAACAGGCTCTCGGATGGTGAACATTCGAACACCGGCCGGATTAGTAAGACGACATGTTGGCCAGGTGCGGAACCGGGAAGGTGCGATGCCACCGTTAGGTACAGACAAAGAAGCGGCGAATTGAGAATGAGGAACAGGTACTTCTAACGATTACCCACTGTCGCTGAGAACATCAGCTGAACAAGGGGGCACGTCAGAACCTGAGCATGAAGTTCAGCCGGAACTCGCAGGGAGCAACGCTGAACCCGTCAGAGAACCCCAAGCCTTGCGGCGCTCTACACGTCAAAGAAAACCAATACAGCTACTTCAGTATTAAGGAAGAAGAGATGTTGTGAAGTGACGTCAGCCGCAATCAGACTGCCTTGCAAGCGCTGAAGTAGCGTGCGCTTATCGTTTGATATCTTTCCCTTGTTCTCCCCTTCCCCCTCTTCGTTTCGTATATATACAAGACGGAAGCAACAAACGTTCATGTTTCAACCTTCGAACTGCGTGCTGTTGTATGCAGTAAAATATTCCAAAAGGACTTCTTCTTGGGCAAGTTGGTGCGTAGATTTCCTAAGTATACATTGTGGCGCAAAATACATTTCTTGAAAACGGACAGAAGAAAGGAAGACAGTGAAGCGCTTCACTGTCTTCCTTTCTTCTGTCCCTTTTCAAAAAATGTATTTTGCGCCACAAGTATACCTAGTATACAGTAAGACACCGCATGTGTGTCGTAACTATGTAACATCGTGGTTTTCGCACGTAAAACCCCATAATTTCTTTTTAATGCGTGCTTGATCTTGCACTATCCAGCACATGTACACGGCGATCGCAATAGTACAGTTATTCATATTCGCGATGTATCATGCAGTGTCGTTAGTTTCTGTTGACCCACCTGTAAACGTGATTTGCTCTCCTAGTCCTACGAAAAGAAAGAAATACTTCTGAGAAGGCTATCATCTTTATTGGCTTTGATCTTCGAGGCTTTCACTTTTAAGATGTGCAAGAGAAATTACGGCGTAAAAAAATAAAACGGACGATCAGTCCGCTCAAAGAGTAACTGATCTACGGAATAAATGAACGCTCGTGAGTGCCATCGAGTGAACCTTTGAGAGGACGTTGGAACCTCGGGTGGAGCTTATTCAGTAGTAGGTCGTTTGCATAGAGGATCGATCGAAAGCGTCACGAAGCAGAGAGTAGCTTTGGTTCCTGTAGTGTGGATCGTCCGCCATCAGACCAGCGGCATCCGCCGTGGTTGCTTAGTGGCTTCGATGTTGCGCCGCTGAGTACGAGGTGCGGGATCAAATCCCGCTGAAGGAGGCCACATTTTTATTCGGGCGAAATGCAAAACCACCCGTGTACGTAGGTTTAGGTGCACGTTAAAAAACCCCAGCTGTTTAATATTACTCCCGAGACCCACAATATGGCGCGTCTCATAATGAGATCATGGGTTTAGCACGTAGACCCTATAAAAAAACACTGGCTCTTCCGTAATCGAGAGTAGGTGAAAGCATGAACGAGCTATCGACAAAGCACAATGGTTGTAGTAATTACGACGATTACTCACAACCATTGGCGGCGCACAGGACGCTGCCGGCCTGGTCATGCAGCTTGGCACCATCTCTCGAAAGAGGCAGCGTAAAACGGGCGCCGCAGAACTCGCGGACCGCTGGCGCTGAACAGAGCTACCCGGTCTCAGCGCCAAAAGACGGCAATCAAGTATCACGGTACCTGTGCTTAGAACGTTGCCATTGGAAATTCAACTTCAGCGTACAAGTTACCAGATATTGTGAACAAATATTAGGAAGAAATTGGAAGCAATATTTTTTTTCGGAACTCGTTTGGGCAATAAATAGAATGTGTAATGCGGTTCTTTACTATGTGTTGGAGCCATAGACAGCATATTGTTAAGTTTGGACTGGTTGCCCGAATGATGTTTTTCTCTCGCAACGATGCCCGCATGTTCTGATTTTCTGCTCGCCCCATTCTCGTCCAATTCTCATCTGGAGTGCCCGGATAACGCTCTCGATTTCGGTTCAGGGTCTCTTCAAGCTCTCCGACAACGGGAGCTAAAATCATTTGATGCTTAAAACAAGAGGGTTCGAAGTTGGCCATTCGATGCTCGACCTGGAAAAAATTGCAACGATGGCAATATTTTTTAAATTTCAGGCAACAACGCACTAAAGGACGTAGTGCTTAAGGAAGACACGGACACAAGCGCTGTGGCCCTCTCTTCTTTCCGCCCTGCGTCCTTTAGTGCATATTTGCCTGGAATAGCCTACCAGTGAATCCCATCACACACCTTGCTTCAATGTTTTCCCCCTCCACTTTTCAGCGAACCTGACGTTCAGCAGGAGCCGCAAATTCTGCTCGAAGCTTCGATTCCTATTGGATTAGGCTGAAATGCAGTGCAACACATGGACACGGGCAGAAAGAATAACAAACACAGCCTAAAACACAGACACAAACTACATTCAGCAGGACTACAGTGCACAACGCAAACTGGTGGCCGTAATGCTCGCGGAACGTTGCTGCTGCACATGTTGAAAGTGTCACATCACGGACAGCTACTGGGAAGAGATCAAACTGACGCACGTCCTCTGTCGCCAACTGTAAATCTACATTCCAATTGACGTGCCTGCACTCTAACCTGACGCCGTTCGGTGATTTGTGGCACATTTCCTATGCCGCGACAGCGCGATTCGACCACCAAGGGCTTCGAGGCCTGCAGTGAGGGTCACGGCGGCGACGCTATCAACTGCGGTAGCCGTCGCGGTGACGCATCGCTTTGCTCAGCTTCGGCCGCCGAGTACTGTTCGAGGCCTCCTGGCGGCGGGTCCACCAGAGTGCAACGCAGACCCGCATTGAAGTACACGTAGCGGCTGCTCCACAGCAGGGTCAGGTGCCACAGGCTGCACACACCGCCAAGCAGTGACACTGCGGCCATCGTGTAGAATAAGCCCTTGACGGTGCTGTGAACCTGCGAGCGTCGAAAGGACGAGCAAATTAGTGGTGCTCCTCCAAGTAGTCTTTTCACAGTGGTGGGTCTCGCCTGAACGATAGTTGAGAGCGCCCACAGGCTACGACAGAGAATGAATACAGCGCAGGCCTTAACTTAAGAAGAAGCACAATTAAATGTCCGGGATAGCACGCACACCTCTTTATATGATTGGCACGGGGCGTTGGGTCAGGAGGCTTTTAAGTCAAATTGACTCGTTCTATGGAAAGACAGCTTAACACCTGTCACTACATAATGACAAATGGCCAGATCATATCTATCACTAGATTTATTTTTCGATCTATTCGAGATTAGATAATGCTGACAATGGCCCACTTTCATAGCTGGTTTCGCTGCATCTCTAAGGTCTCAAAGTTACGTGATTAACTCACACAAAATATGATACCAAAAGGTGAATTCCGGGGTTTTACGTGCCAAAACCACGACATTACTAGAGGGCACGCCATAGTGAGGGATTCCGGTAGTAGTGGTGGTGGTGGTGCAAACATCTTTATTTTCAAATTTCAATACTGGCAATACTGCAGCTTCCAGGCCTAGGTCACTCTGGCAGCTCCTACATCTGGGAAGTAACGCCGGAAGAAGTGAAGAAAGTCTGGGGAGCTATGCAAAGGGGAAAGGCAGCTCAGTAGGATCAAGTAACAGCAGATTTGTTGAAGGATCGTGGGAAGATTGTGCTAGAAAAAGTGGCCACCCGGTATACGCAATGCCTCATGACCTCGAGCGTACCGAAATCTTGCAAGAATATCAACATATTCGTAATCCATAAGGAAGGGGACGCCAGGGACTTGAAACATTATAGACTGATCATCTTACTGTCCGTTGTCTACAAAGTATTTACCAAGGTAATCGCAAATATAATCAGGAACACCCCAGACTTCTGTCAACGAAAGGACCAGGCAGGATATCGTAAAGGCTACTCAACAAGAGACCATATCCACACTATCAATCAGGTGATAGAGAAATGTGCGGAATATAACCAACACTTATATATAGCTTTCATTGATTACGAGAAATTGTTTTATTCAGTAAAACCTCCGCAGTCATGCAGGCATTGCGGAATCATGGTGCAGGCGATCCGTACGTAAAAATACTGAAAGATATCTATAGCGGCTCCACAGCCACCGCTGTCCTCCATAAAAAAAGCAACAAAATCCCAATAAAGAAAGGCGTCGGGCAGGGAGTTACGATCTGTCTAATGCTATTCACAGCGCGTTTACAGGAGGTATTCAGAGGCCTGGAGTGGGAAGAATTGGGGATAAAAGTTAATGGAGAATACCTTAGCAACTACCGATTCGGTGATGATATTGCCTTGCTTAGTAACTCAGGGGAACAATTGCAATTCATGGTGACTGACCTGGATAGGCAAAGCAGAAGGGTGGGCCTAAAAATAATCTGCAGAAAACTAAAGTAATGTTTAACAGTCTCGGAAGAGAACCGCAGTTTACGGTAAGTAGCGAGGCACTGAAAGTGGTAAAGGAATAAATCTACTTAGGACAGGAAGTGACCGCGGATCCGGATCATGAGACTGAAATAATCAGAAGAATAAAAATGGGCTGGGGTGCGTTTGGCAGGCATTCTCAATCATGAACAGCAGGTTGCCTTTATCCCTCAAGAGAAAAGTGTGTAACAGCTGTGTCTTTCGAGTACTCACCTACGGGGCCGAAACCTGGAGGCTTACGAAAAGGGCTCTACTTAAATTGAGGACGACGCAACGAGCTATGGAAAGAAGAATGATGGGTGTTAGGGGATAAGAATGATGGGTGTTAAGGGATAAGAAGAGAGCAGATTGGGTGAGGGAAGAAACGCGAGTTAATTACATCGTAGTTGAAATCAGGAAAAAGAAATGGGGCATGGGCAGGGCATGTAATGAGGTGGGAAGATAACCCGTGGTCAGCGAGGGTAATGGACTGGATTCCAAGAGAAGCGGAGCGTAGCAGGGGGCGGCAAAAAGTTAGGTGGACGGATGAGATTAAGAAGTTTGCAGGAAAAACATGGCCACAATTAGCACATGACTGGGGTAGTTGGAGAAGTATGGGAAAGGCCTTTGCCCTGCAGTGAGCGTAGCCAGGCTGATGATGATGATGATGATGGTGGTGATGATGATGATATCAGGGAGTCGAGGCTGGAATCCATGATATAAGGAGAGGAGTCAATTAAAATAGGCACAATGAAGCCACGCACGGATGCTGTCCGTATCAGTCGGTGACTCCTGAAAGAAGGAGTCTTTTTTGAATGTCTTCTGTGGCAGTGCAATTCTGAAGGAGATCTGCCACATCAACCGCTTCTCCGCTGCAGCACATTGGACAGAGTAGCCTAGCCTTTGTTCGTCGCTGTACTGCGGACGCTGCTGCCAACGTTCCATGATGCACGGTGTGCGGGAGACTCCAAGTCTGTAAAATGACTTCCTCATTTCTCACCAGGCGCAGCACGATGGTGACCGTGGTGTTAGTAGCGCAAAACCTAGACGGGATACGAGACGAGAAGACGACGCTGCAAGGGCTGACTTTCAGCTACATTTATTTGAAAGAAACACAGCTTCTTATACCTTTGCCCACACATGTCACACACACGTCCATTGCACATCATGTGAAAAACGCACTTTTTGCATTCAAGATAATGATTATACGTGCAAAAGCTCAATTTATTTTTTTGGTAGTCACAAGGGCGGCGTTATAACACTTTGGTCACAAAGTCTGGCAATCTCGGCCGCCTCAATGATCTCCCGAACCAGCTGGTCATTGTGTTTTTTCCGCACTTCAGAGCGTCTGAATTCTGCGGCACAAGTTTTACTGGGGCAATCCCTGACGTAGCTACCTAGATCCATGTTCGCCGGCTCGACCTTAAGTTTATGCTCTTTTAGTCTTTCGTTTATATGCCCGCTAGATAAGAGGTACTCCCGGCGTGTTTTAATGAGCAAGCATTTTTTGTAGAGTACCGCTGCAACATTTCCATCACGCGAAAAGTGTAATGCCTGGTATCTGCGCAAAAATGCGTAATTTAATTTAATTTAATTTAATTTAGTAAAAAGTTCTAATCAGAGTAGGCGCGATAGAAACTTCAGCTCACGCTCGTAAAGGAAAATCGATGTGTCACTAACCCAGTTCGGACCGGCTTTCTTGATGTAGAGGGCTTCCAATGTTTCATGCGATGTTTGATGCCTGCCTCTACCCAGAATGCTCGCATCGCGGAACCGTGGAAAACAATCGGTGCAAGCCCTGCAGTGATCCACAAGTCGCTCACCTTCATTTCTTTTCATACCTTTTGCATGCTCCCTAAGCCAGTCGTTCGCACAGCGCCCCGTCTGTCCAATGTAGGATTTCCCGCAGGACAGAAAAAATTCATATACGACGCTTTTGGCGCACTTTACGAAATGCTGGCCATGCTTCTTCTGACAGCCAAGCATTTGACTTTCGCAAGTTATGCGACGGCTTAGCTGGGCAAGGTTTTGGGGAGCGGAGAACACCACCGGTAAAGTATATCGATTAGCCTCTTTTTTAAGGCTGTGCGTGACTTTATGGACGTAGGGGACCACTATAGGCCACTCTTTTCCCTTCGACTCTTTCCTGCTTACCGAAGCCTTCAACTTCTTCAAACTCGTTTCTGCCACGGGGACCAAGAGCGACTCAGGGAAGCCAGCTGCAACAAGCCTGCCCAATTGGTTGTAAAAACTGGCTTGCGCGTCATGCACACACTACTTCCGGAGCGATGATTGCAGGCAAAGGTTGGCGATGCCTCTTTTCACTACCCTTTAGCGGGCCGAATCATACGGCAGGAGCCCTTTTTGCGCACGAGGGGAGTATGCCCAACAAATGTACCCATCTGAAAACGTTAACTCTAAATCTAAAAACTGAAGCATACCATTATCCGGTAGCTCATAAGTAAAACTTAGCTCTTTCCCCAGGTTTCTAAAATTATCTAAAACACTGCTCACTGTAGCCTCATTCGTAACGGAGCACTGCTTCTTTAAAACCACTAAAAAGTCGTCCATGTAACGAAATACTTTAAGGATGTTGTCATTTATAAAATGGTTAAAACGATCGTGCAGAGAGCGATCGATAGATGATGAAAATATGTTGCAACGTATAGGGGCTATGCAAGAGCGTATGCATATGCCTTTCTTCTGCAGGTAAGGTTGCTCGTCAAATAAGATAGAAGTACTCCGGAGATAAAATTCCAAAAGGACTAAGAAGTTAGCAGTGATACCAATGGCGTTATGTAAAGCGAACGGGGCCGCTCTTGTCTATGGAATCTTTAACAGAGGCAAACAAGTCCGGATAGGGCATTAGGGTCATTAGGGCATTAGGGTGATAGGGTCCGGATAGAGCAAAAAAGGGCACGGCAGCAGGGCTTGCACGCAGATGGCTCACCCGCTTGTATTCTTTATGCAGGTTATCGCCAGCCTGCTGCTGATACCAGCGGGACACCAGGAACCAAATCAGCCTTTCGTGATTCTCGACGCGCATGTGCGTCAGAACGACACCTTTTCGTCGTTACCTTTCCTACCATTTGCGGAAGGCAACCCGTCATCGTCTACCTCCAGCGGAAGAACATTCTTGAAGCCATCCATCGCGGCCCCTCACCTTACCCGGAGCATAAAAGCCGGCGACGACCCAGCACATCCCAAAGGGCACGGCAGCAGGGCTTGCACGCAGATGGCTCACTCGCTTGTCTTCTTTATGCAGATTATCGCCGGCCTGCTGCTGATACAAGCGGGACACCAAGAACCAAACCAGCCTTTCATGATTCTCGACGCGCATGTGCTTCAGAACGACACCTTTTCGTGGTTTCCTTTCCTATCATTGGCGGAAGGGAACCCGTCATCGTCTAGCTCCAGCGGAAGAACATTCTTGAAGGCATCCAGCACGGCCCCTCACCTTACCCGGAGCATAAAAGCCGGCGACGACCCAGGACATCCCAAAGGGCATGGCAGCAGGGCTTGCACGCAGATGGCTCACCCGTTTGTCTTCTTTATGCAGATTATCGGCAGCCTGCTGCTGATACCAGCGGGACCCCAAGAACCAAATCAGCCTTTCGTGATTCTCGACGCGCATGTGCTTCAGAACGGCACCTTTTCGTCGTTTCCTTTCCTACCATTTGCGGAAGGGAACCCGTCATCGTCTACCTCCAGCGGAAGAACATTCTTGAAGCCATCCACCATCCAGCAGGGCGCCTCACCTTACCCGGAGCATAAAAGCCGGCGACGATCCAGCACATCCCAAAGGGCGCGGCAGCAGGGCTTGCACGCAGATGGCTCACCCGCTTGTCTTCTTTATACAGGTAAGAAGGCGTTTTGGAAAGTGTTTTCGTTCTAGTGAGCGCTGTCTCGTCGTGCTGCCGTGCCCTACGGTGCTTCTCGATTCTCTGTATGACATGGTGCACCTTGCAAAGTTGTTATTGCTTGCCGGAGATATCGAGACGAATCCCGGGCCTGACCTTTCGGTCTTTGCCGAACAGTTAACTCAAATCGCCGCTGATATAAAGACAATAAATGAAAAACGACTGATGTCGATAGATAAAAAAACTAGAACGTCTATCATGCCTTGAAGACAATGTCTGGGATGTTGTCGATGCTTCCGTCTACTGTCTGTTGTAGCCGAAACTTGCGTTATATGATTTCATCGCGTGAGCAGCGGCAGCGGCAACAGCGGCGGCACCAGCGGCACCGGCAGCGGCAGCGGCGGCGGCGGCGGCGGCACCAGCGGCGGCACCAGCGGCACCGGCGGCAGCGGCGGCAGCGGCGGCGGCAGCAGCAGCAGCAGCGGCAGCGGCAGCGGCGGCAGCAGCAGCAGCAGCCTTGTTACGCCCACTGCAGGGCAAAGGCCTCTGCCATACTTCTCCAACTATCCTGGTCATGTACTAATTGTGGCCATGTTGTGCCTGCAAACTTCTTAATCTCATCCGCCCACATAACTTTCTGCCGCCCCCTGCTACGCTTCCCTTTCGAACTTGGAATCCAGTCCGTAACTCTTAATGACAATCGGTTACCTTCCCTCAGCATTACATGTCCTGCCCATGCCCATTCAACTAAGATGTCATTAACTCGTGCTGGTTCCCTCACCCAATCTGCTCTTTTCTTATCCCTTAACGTTACACTTATCATTCTTCTTTCCATAGCTCGTTACGTCGTCCTCAATTTAAGTAGAACCCTTTAAGTAGATTAATTTTTAGACCCACCCTTCTGTTTTGCCTTTCCAGGTCAGTGAGCATGCATTGCAATTGGTCGCCTGAATTACTAAGCGAGGCAATATCATCAGCGAATCGCAAGTTACTAAAGTACTCTCCATTAACTCTTATCCCTAATTGTTCTCAATCCAGGTCTCTGAATACCTCCTGTAAACACGCTGTGATTAGCATTGGAGAGATCGTATCTCCCTGCCTGACGCCTTTCCTTACTGGGATTTTGTTGCTGTCTTTACGGAGGACTACGGTGGCTGTGGAGCCGCTATAGATGTCTTTCAGTATTTTTTACATACGGCTCGTCTACACCCTGAGTCAGTAATGCCTCCATGACTACTGAGGTCTCGATTGAATCAAACGCTTTCTCGTAATCATTGAAAGCTATATATAAGTGTTGGTTATATTCCGCACATTTCTCTATCACCTGATTGAAAGTGTGAATATGGTCTATTGTTGAGTATCTTTTACTGAATCCTGCCTGGTTCTTTGGTTGACCGAAGTCTATTGTGTTCCTTATTCTATTTGCGATTACCTTAGTAAATACTTTGTAGACAATGGACAGTATGCTGATCGGTCTATAGTTTTTCAAGTCTTTGGCGTCCGCTTTCTTATGGATTAGGATTATGTTAGCGTTCTTGCAAGATTTCGGTACGCTCGAAGTCATGAGGCATTGCGTATAAAGGGTGGTCAGTTTTTCTCGAGCAATCTGCTCACCATCGTTCGACGAACCTGCTGTTACCTGATCCTCCCCAGTGGCCTTCGCCCATGGCATAGCTCCCATGGATTTCTTTACTACTTCCGGCGTTACCTGTAGGATTGCAAGTTGCTCTAGACTATTCTCTGTTTCATTATCGTCGTGGGCGCCACTGGCACTGTATAAATCTCCATAGAACTCCCGAGTCACTTGAACGATCTCAATAATATTAGTTATGATATTGCCAGCTTTGTCTTTTAACGCACACATCTGAGTCTTGCCTATTCCTAGTTTCTTCTTCACTGTTATTAGGCTTCCTCCGTTCCTGATATCATGTTCAATTCTGTCCATAGTGACACGTGCACTTGCCTATCTTTATCGGGCGACCACGTTTCGCCACCTAACAAATGCTATCGCACAGCGCGGGACGCGCCTGCATGTATCAGAAGTTTCTGGAATGTTCTCGATGCTTCTACCTACTGTCTGTTGTAGCCGAACCTTGTGTTATCTGATTTCATCGCGTGACGCGTATGTTGTAGAACTTTGTGGAAGACACGCGGGTCTCAGTGATTAGTCTGGAACGTTCGACGACAGCTGTATAAAAGCCGACGCGCTTGACCCGCTGCTCAGATTTTCGGCGATCGCCGACTGTGTTCGCCGCTATCGTTGTGCTTTAAGTGTAGGCTGTCTTTGTGGGAACAGCTTCGCCCAATGAAAACTAGTTTTATCTTTCACAGTATTGCTACTGTGTTCTTTAATGTCACTACCACGTGACATCTGGTGGAGGTGCTAGTGCGTTGATGTACCGAACGCCCCCACAAAGCCGCGATCCAAGCCCCACCGCCGAGGACAAAACCAACATCGCCCAAGACGAGCGTGCTAGCCGCAGCCTGCAAGGACTGCCCCCAGAGCGCGGACTTCTACCTGAGACGACAAAGACGATCGTGGTCAACACAACCCCAATGGCTGCCCCAGCGTCCACCGGTATCCTACAACAACCTCGGGACCCACCGACCTTCCATGGAGCAGCGCCTGAAGACCCGGAATCCTGGCTGGAGATGTACGAACGAATCGCGACTTTCAACAATTGGGACTCCGACGACAAGCTGCGGCACGTATACTTCGCCTTAGAAGACGCCGTCAGAACGTGGTTTTAGAACCGTGAGTCAACCATGACCACATTCGACCAGTTCTGTAGCGGCTTCCTGCGCACCATTACGAGCGTCGTGCGCAAGGAAAGGGCCGAAGCTATGCTGGACGCCCGAGTGCAGCTACCAAACGAGAACATTGCCATCTTTACGGAAACATTGAGCCGTCTGTTCCGCCACGCCGACCCGGATATGCCCGAGGAGAAGAAAGCCCGCCTACTCATGCGTGGTGTGAAGGAAGAACTTTTCGGCGCAATGATACGAAGCCCACCGAAGAACGTAGAAGAGTTCCCTCGCGAGGCCACCAGCATCGAGAAGGCATTCGAAATGCGGAACCGGCAATTCAACCGCCACACGACCTCTACCAATTACGCAGAAATTCAATCACTGGCCACCGACGATCTGCGCGAGACTATCAGAGCGGTCGTACGGGAAGAGTTGCCGAGGTTGTACCCCAGGTCGCCGCCTGATGTAGCCTCAATCGCCGAAATCGTCAAAGATGAGCTTGAGCGATCGCGTGGAGTTCCTGAGCTGCAACCAGAATCACCGCAGCCCCCTGCGGGAAGCAATGACCTACGCCGCCGTCGCCCGCCGTCAAGGCACCCCTCCACGACCACGCCATGGCCCTATAACGCCGCAATTCCGTCGTCCACCGCCGCCACCACCATCCCGCCCGACCGTTGCCCAGCGCCGCTACGCGAGGAAGACGGACACCGCCCGCTCTGCTACCACTGCGGAGAAGCGCGCCATGTCTACCGCCGATGCCCATACCGGGAGATGGGACTGCGAGGGTTCCTCGTGAACGCGCCGCGACCTCATCTTGGTGAACGACCTCGTGATATCGCCGAGTACCTCGCCACCACTCAGTGGAGCACTCGGCGACCGTCCCGTTCGCCGTCACCAGGCAGCTACCTGTCGCCGCAGCGCCGACCATACACTGGCCCAGCCCGGGGCCGGTCTGCGAGCCCATATCCGGAAAACTAAAAGCAGCAACCGATGGAGAGGCAGTTGCTGTTCGTTGAACTGACGAAGATCCTCCGCCGCCGACGAAGACACCAAAGAAAATTCCTTGACGACATAACGACACGCCGCCGTCGCGACGAAGTCTGGAAGCAAAGAACACGCCGAAAAAAGACGACCTGACGACGCCAAGTATAAGCTAGTATAGCCAAGTATATAGTATATAAGCCAAGTATAGGCCAACACGACGCAGCCGTGATCCGATGCCAAGACCTAATTGCAATGCCAGACAAAGAACCACCGACCTCGACGTGCTTCTCGACGCGGTCACCGATTTAGTGGACACAGGAGCCGATTACTACGTCATGAGTGGACCCATCGCCGCGCAGTTGAAGAAAGCTAAAACTGCATGGGAAGGCCCTCAAATTCGGACCGCTGGAGGACACCTCATCACGCCGACTGGAATCTGCACAGCAAGAATAACCATTCATGAGTGGACTTACCCTGCCAGCTTCGTTATCCTCCAACAGTGTCCATGAGACGTCATTCTCGGCATGTACTTCCTGAACCAACACGGCTCAATCATCGACCTGAAGTCGAAGTCGATAACGCTGTCGGAAGATCGCGCGATAGCGCCAGTGAGCTGTCGTAGTCACCATGCCTTAAGCGTGCTAGGAAGTGAAGTCAGCATCCCGCCTCGCTCCAGCATTGTTTTTCCATCGGCACGAAAACACCTGCCGACGTAGAAGGCGTCATCGAGGGTGACCAACGTCTACTGCTAGACCGTGAAATTTGCGTCGCAAGAGGGATCGCTCGACTGCATGGAGGGAAAACTGAAGTGTTGCTGACAAACTTCAGCCAGGAGTTCAAGCACATCAACAAGGGCACGACAATCGCATACATCTATTCAATAGAATAAGCGCCAAAATTGACGGCACACAAGAAGAAATACAGACAGGACAAGGCGCTACTTGCAACTGTTTATTGAAATGACAAGTGGCTAATTATATAGCCATGAGGAGAGGAGAACGAAAAAAGAGGGACACTGAATATGTAATGCGCACGTGCGAGAACACCGAAGATATAGGGAATCACGCTTAATCTAAATATAAAACTTATCTAAAAACATGCTTTCATTCGTGTATATATTCAAAGGCGGGGTACTGACACAGTTCTCCCCTCTTTTCTATTCTATTGAAAGCTATGCACCAACTAGCCCCACAACGTGTTTTGCTGCAATACCTTTCTTCTACAGTGGGCCCCTTTCTATGTGTGCCTTCCAGTGCGCCGAATCCTTTGGTGGTGGTCTGTCATATCGCCCTTGCGACGTGCCGAGCGAGAACCCTAGGATACTGCATTAGGAAGGGACTTGTACCGACAGAATTCGCCACTCTGTTCGGTTGCGTTAGACCGTCGGTTGGCCATGTGAAAAGAATGTGCAGGATACTATGTTCCGAGATATGGCGACAGGTCCGCCTGCTCTACGATTGGCTTCACCTGGTATGCTTTTCGCTGGACACAGTGCACATTGCAAGTACTAAGCTGCAGTCCCTTCGAAAGCTTGCAGCTCAGAATACGAAATTTCTATGGCGTAAGACCCTACCCATTCTTCCTAAAGGAGGCGAAACCAAGGAAGCCAGCAGCACGGCGCTGCAAATTCTCGGGGGAGCCTTCATCCCAGAAGACATCGTCGACGTCCTCAAGAAAGGCCCCAAGTTCAGCTCCGAGCCCAGGATCCCGGGACATGAACTTCTTTCCTTGAATAGAAGGATTTCCAACAAAGCTACACTAGAGGACAAGGAAAGGTGTCTGCTGGACGGAGTTGACAGCCTGACCAGAACGGTGTCTTCTCAACGACAATGACCTTCGACTCCTGCAGGCCGACAAAGAAGGAGGGTTCGTGGCCATGCCGTCGGGCATGTTTAACGAAAAGGCTCTACAAGCCATCCAGAAGAATTTCAAGGTAACGAAACTCAAGCCAAGTAAGGAAAAGAGCCGTGCCATACCTGTGTGTGAAGACCTTGGACTACAGAAGCTCGCTAATAGCGTCCACAAATGTAGGGAAAACTGTTTAAGTGTATTCTTTACTGCAAAAACGCACAAAGATGATATACCGTTCAGATGTATTGTGAGTGAAAGAGCTTCCTGGCAAAACAACGTTAGCCGCTACCTTCTAAAGCAGCTTAACGCGTTGGTCATAGATGACCCATTCATGGTAAAGAATAATTTTGACGTCATAGCCTTTTTACGTGAGTCCCATTCGATAGGATGTTTGTTTTCAATAGATGTTGTTGACCTTTTTTTTATTTTATCCCGCAGAAAGAATTGTTAGCTGCCGTCCTGAGTTGCATTGAGATGAACGGGCAGGTATCCTTTCAGAATACCGCAGGAATTTCCGTGGATAACTTCATGGCACTCTTGGAGTTTTATTTGTGCTCAACAGTTGTGTGTTTTCAAGGCCACTTTTATGTGCAAAGGAAAGGAATTTGTATTGGCTCGTGCGTGGCTCCCGTACTTTGCAACATTTTCCTTGCGGGCATCGATAGAGCGCTATCGAAGGTGTTTGACGGAGGCAAAGTGCTCAAGGTTTTTAGGTATGCTGACGATTTTTTAATATTACTGACGGAACGATCTTGCATGACTTACTCGCATACTGTGCAGGGCATTTTAACTGATTTTAAACAGCAAGGAAAAGGCTTAGATTTTACTTTCGAACTAGCCAAGGATAACAGCTTGCAGTTTTTAGACCTTCACATAACCCTTACAGACGAAGGCTCCTGCTGGATGTACCGACCCCGTGCCCGCAAGGAGGAGTGGCCGTATGAGTCTACACACTCCAAGACTGTTAAACGAGTAATTGCTACTATGTGCCTTGAATCCGCGCTGAGAAAATCGTGCTGTCATAAGGCACAAGCAAGCTTTGACGACCAGATTTTGAAGTTGAGGATGGCTGGCTTTCCTTGCTTGGTTTTAAGCGCAGTTACGGAGGCGTTTTTGAAAAAAAAGAACTAAAAAAAAAGAAGTAAAGAAGGTCAAACAGTCGAAAAGAAAGCTATAGCGGTGGTGATTCCATATTCTCATAAAGTGGCGCATAATCTGAAACACGTCGCCGTGAAATACAAAATTCCTGTGGTTTTTTCCGCGCCGCGAAAGCTTGCTACTTTGTGCCGCCTGATTGGTCCGGATGACTCTAAAGAAGTAGGGTGTTCTATTAAACATACGAACCCTTTTGTTAAGTGTGAAGAAGGGGTAGTATACCACATTCCACTGAAGTGTGGAAAAGTATATCGGCCAAACTGGCCGATGTATTAATGAACGCCTGCGGGAGCATAAGCTTTCATTGAAAAATGAATATGGTTCTAACTTGCCGCTTCATTGCAAGGCCTGCGGAAATGAGGATGAACGGGTATGTGAAGCAAGGCTTCATGATACGACAATCATGTATAAAAGTAAAGAATCTGTTGCGCGTGAATTATTGGAGGCCAACGAGATTGAGAAAAGAGGGGGCAACTGTGTCAGTACCCCGTCTTTGAATATATACACGAATGAAAGCATGTTTTTAGATAAGTTTTATATTTAGATTAAGCGTGATTCCCTATATCTTCAGTGTTCTCGCACGTGCGCATTCACATATTCAGTGTCCCTCGTTTTTCGTTCTCCTCTCCTCATGGCTATATAATTAGCCACTTGTCATTTCAATAAACAGTTGCAAGTAGCGCCTTGTCCTGTCTGTATTTCTTCTTGTGCGCCGTAAATTTTGGTGCTTATTCTATTGAAAGCTATGCACCAACTAGCCCCACAACGTGTTTTACTGCGTACATCTAGGAAATTCTGGAAACCAGTAACGCATTTGTCCTTTCGGATTCCGCCGCATTTGCCCCGACGACGATGGTTCCCGAACCAGACTACAACATTAACCCAAGTCTCCCCGTGATTAAGCAACAGCATCTCAGAAGTCTGCTCCGACGATACAAAGGCTGCTTTTCGACGTCATCGAGGATTCGACAAACACCAGTCGCCAAGCATCGCATAATCACCGAGGAGTGTGCTCGACCACTCCGCCAGAGCCCTTACCGAATTTCGACGCGAGAACGTGAAGTTATAAGAGAACAAGTCGACGAAATGCTGCGTGATGACATCATCCAGCCGTCAAAAAGCGCGTGGACATCCCCTGTTGTCTTGGTGAAGAAAGAGGATAGAACCTTACGTTTCTGCGTCGATTATCGTCAACTGAACAAGATCACAAAGAAGGATGTATAACCCTACCGCGAATAGACGACGCATTAGATCAGCTCTGCAAGGCAAAATACTTCTCGTCGATGGATCTCAAGTCTGGCTACTGGCAAATAGAAGTCGACGAGAGATCGCGAAAAGACCGCCTACATCACGCCAGACGGCCTCTACGAGTTCAAGGTCATGTCATTCGGACTGCGCTCGGCGCCTGCAACGTCCCAGCGTGTCATGAACACGGGGTAAGCAGGATTGAAGTGGCAGACCTGTCTTGTTTACTGGGATGGCGTCGTCTTCCTCGCTGGAAATTTCGACGATCACCTTAGGCGGCTTGCGACAGTACTAGAGGCCATCAAGTCATCAGGGCTCACTCTGAACCCAGAAAAGTGCCGCTTCGCTTACGATGAGCTTCTATTCCTAGGTCACGTCATCAGCAAGTCTGGTGTCCGCCCCTACTGGCAGAAGACAGCTGCCATCGCAAAGTTCCCGCAGCCCATCGACAATAAGGCAGTGCGTAGATTCCTTGGCATGTGTGCCTACTACAGGCGCTTTGTCAATGACTTTTCACGCATCGCTGAGCCGCTGACACAGCTAACTAAATGTGACGTCGAGTTCAAGTGGGAGACGCCGCAGGCCGACGCACTTCAAGAACTCAAACGACGCAGGCAGTCGCCGCCCGCACTTGCGCACTTAGACGAGGGCGCCGATACAGAAATACACACTGTCGCCAGTAGCCTTGGCCTCGGTGCCGTCCTAGTCCAGACCTTATGTTGGCAGCGAATTTAAAGGATCCTTCAGGACGGCTGGAGCGCTGGAGCCTAAGACTGGAAGAATATGTTATCACTGTAACCTATCAGTCCGAACGAAAACACTCTGATGCCGATTGCTTATCACGCGGCCCCATTGATCGATGCCGCAAGATGACGAAGATGACGACGCCTTCCTTGGACATGAACACGTGACAGCTTACGCTAGCCGGTCGTTGTCAAAAGCGGAAGGCAATTATTCTAAAACCGAAAAGGAATGCCTCGCCATCGTTTGGGCTACAGCGAAATTTTGCCTTTACCTATATGGCAGGCCATTCAAAGTCGTCAGCGACCATCACGCCTTGTGTTGACAGCGAATTTAAAGGATCCTTCAGGACGGCTGGAGCGCTGGAGCCTAAGACTTGAAGCATATGTTATCACTGTAACCTATAAGTCCGGACGAAAACAGTCTGCCGATGCCGATTGCTTATCACGCGGCCCCATTGATCGCTGCCGCAAGATGACGAAGATGACGACGCCTTCCTTGGAATTTGAAGCGCGGAAGACTTCGCTGAACAGCAGAGAGCAGACCCGGATTTGAAAAACCTCGTCCAGTATTAGGAAGGGCACACCGACGTTGTCCCTAGGGCATTTAAGCGAGCATTGTCTTCGTTCTCGCTTCAAAACAACCTACTCGTAAAGAAGAACTTCTCACCAGTGCATGCCAACTACCTTCTTGTTGTCCAGTCAGGACTGCGTCCAGAAGTATGTCACGCCCTACACGACGATCCGACCGCTGCACACCTCGGATTTTCCCGGACACTATCGAGGATACAGGAAAGGTTTTATTGGCCGCGCCTGACCGCCGACGTCGCCCGTTATGTGAGAACATGCAGAGACTGTCAGCGACGCATGATCCCACTGACAAGGCCAGCGGGATTACTACAGCCAATCGAGCCTCCTTGCCGACCATTTTAGCAGATCGGGAAGGACTTGTTGGGACTCTTTCCGATGTCAACAACCGGAAATAAGTGGGTCGTCGTGGCGACGGACTAACTCACCCGCTTCGCTGAAACTAAAGCACTGCCGAAAGGTAGCGGACCCGAAGTGGCAAAATTCTTTGTCGAGAACATTCTGCTGAGACATGGTGCCCCAGAAGTCCTCATCGCGGACAGAAGAACGGCCTTTACAACAGAGTTCACCTAAGCCATTGTGTAATACAGCCATACAAGGCACAGGAGGACAACGGCCTACCACTCACAGACGAATGGTCTTACGGAGAGCCTGAATAAGACCCTCGCTGACATGCTAGCAATGTAGTACGTCGACATCGAACACAAGACCTGGGATGCCGTCCCGCCATACGTAACATTCGCTTACAACGTGGCGGTGCAAGAAACAACACAGATCACGCCGTTTAAGCTGGTCAACGGCACGAAGCCGACGACGATGCTGGACGCCATGGTGCCGTACGTCCCTGAAGAAGAGAATCTTGACGTCGCTACTTATCTCCAGCACGCTGAAGAAGCTCGACAGCTCGCCCGACTACGGGTCAAGAACCAGCAGCGTACCGACAGCCGACACTACAACCTCCGACGACGCTTCGTCGAGTACCAGCCCGGCGAGCGTGTTTGGGTATGCACCCCGATACGCCGACGATGACTGAGTGAGAAACTATTGCGACGCTATTTCGGACCCTACAAGGTCATCCGACGTATTGGCGTATTAGAATATGAGGTAGTGCCAAACGGCATTTCGCATTCACAGCGGCGCCGCGCACGATCTGAAGTGTTCCACGTGGTGCGTCTTAAACCCTTTTACGGACGCTGACGAGCTTCCTTATTTTATGTGCTTTGCTACGAGTGCTTTCTTTTATTACTTTCGTGTGTTTGGAGCATCGAGTTGATGCTATTTAAGAGGGGGGTATTGACACGGTGCACTTGCCTATCTTTATCGGGCGACTACGTTTCGCCGCCTAACAAATGTTATCGCACAGCGCGGGACGCGCCTGCATGTATCAGAAGTTTCTGGAATATTGTCGATGCTGCTATCCACTGTCTGTTGGCGCCGAACCTTGTGTTGTCTGATTTCATCGCGTGACGCGTATGGTGTAGAACTTTGTGGAAGACAGGCGGGTCTCAGCGATTAGTATTGAACATTCAACAACTGGGGGGGGGGGGCTGTATAAATGCCGACGCGCTTGACCCACTGCTCAGATTTTCGACTATCGCGACTGTGTTCGCCGCTATCGTTGTGCTTTAAGCGTAGCCTGTCTTTGTGGGCACAGGTTCGCTCAGTAAAAGCAAGTTTTGTCTTTCACAGTATTGCTACTGTGTTCTTTCACGTCACTACCACGTGACAATATTATACTTCCTTATGGCAGCTGTCTTGCGCTTGTTGATTAATTTCGAAAGTTCTGTAAGTTCTATTCTAGCTGTAGGGTTAGCCGCTTTGATACATTTTCATTTCTTGATCAGGTCTTCCGTCTCCTGCGATAGCTTACTGGCATGCTGTCTAACAGAGTTACCACCGACTTCTATTGCACGCCGACTTAATGATGCGCATAACATTGTCGTTAATATCTTCAACACTAAGGTCCTCTTCCTTAGTTAGGCCGAATGCCTGTTCCGTAGCTTGATCCGGAATTCCTCTATTTTCCCTCTTATCGCTAACTCATTGATCGGCTCTTATGTACAGGTTTCTTCCGTTTCCTCCTCAAGTTTACGCTAATTCGAGTTCTTACCATCCTATGGTCACTGGAGCGCACCTTGCCGAGCACGTCCACATCTTGTGTGATGCCAGGGTTAGCGCAGAGTATAAGGTCTATTTCATTTCTAGTCTCGCCATTTGGGCTCCTCCACGTCCACGTTCGGCTATTTCGCTTTTGGAAGAAGGTATTCATTATCCGCACATTATTCTGTTCTGCAAACTCTACTAAAGCTCGCCCCCGCTATTCCTAGAGGAGCCTACGCCATATTCCCCCACTCACTTGTCTCCAGCCTGCTTCTTGCCTACCCTGGCATTGAAGTCGCCCATCAGTATAGTGTATTTTGTTTTGACTTTACGCATCGCCGATTCCACGTCTTCATAGAAGCTTTCGACTTCCTGGTCATCATGACTAGACGTAGGGGCGTAGACCAGTACGACCTTCAATTTGTACCTCTTATTAAGTTTCACAACAAGACATGCCACCCTCTTGTTAATGCTATAAAATTCGTGTGTGTTACCAGCTATATCCTTATTAATCAGGAATCTGACTCCTAGTTGTCGTCTCTCTGCTAAGCCCCGGTAGCACAGGACGGGCCTGCTTTTCCTCCTAACTTCACTGTGCCCTATTATATCCCATTTACTGCCCTCTAATTCCTCCAATAGCACTGCTAGACTCGCCTCCTTAGATAACATTCAGCGTTAAAAGTTGCCAGGTTCAGATTCCAATGGCGGCCTGTCCGGAACCAGGGATTTTTAGCACGCTTTGCTGCGTCGCAAGTCTGACCCCCACCGTGGTCAGTTGCTTCGCAGCTGCTGGGGACTGAGGGCCGGGGTTTCATTGTTGTGTTCATATACGAGGTTGTGGCCAAGTACTGCACCAGGGTGGCCAATCCTGCTCTGGTGAGGGAGTGCATTATCGGTTCTGGTCACCGGAATCGGGCCACACGCCAGGCCTGTTTATGCAACTTCATCATCACGCGCATTTTTTTAATACGGTGGAAAATTGCGTGGCACCGGGACTCGAGCCACGGTCCTCTTGCACGCGAGACGGATGTTCTACCTCTACGCCACCGCTGCACCCCTTGTTTGTTGGGTTTGTTAATGCCCTTTAGCAAAGCCAACAGATAGTTGCGTTTTACATGACCTGTTCATGAGAGTAATGTCCATAGCAGTGAATTATTTAGATCATGTATCGGGTGGTAAAGGCATTGTTGTAGTCACATGACAGCGCTCTTCAAGAAAGCACTTCGGTTACTCTCCGTCGGCGAAAACATTTCGCATATAATTTGAACATCTTAGAACTGCTCCACAAATGCATCTTTGGAATAAATTATTTGGCGCTCAGATTAAATCTGTGGTAGCTGAATTAAATCCACTGGCGCTTGGACTGAAATAGTTGGCGCTGGAAAATCTAGTAGATTTGAATGGTGCACATATCCGGCTAAGCGGTTATTTAAAATGGATATCCTCAATATCCGTTTCTTAAAGTGCTGATAACCGGGCTACCGGTATTTGAGACCGGATTCACTTCCCTCCGCTTTAACTGGATAGCCGGTTATCACTACTAGGCAAACACTACTAGCTACTCGCTTCTATGGCGCTGAATATGTATCGCAGCATTCATTGGCTTCTACTGTTTGTCCAGAAGACTGAGTAGTCGCCTCCAACAGGCATGCAGTGGCAACTCTTTTAGAGTGTCTTACTTTTTTATGGTGTCCAAAGTGGCAAGACTAAATTAATTTCTCGCTACTTGTCTTCTTCATCAACTGTGCTCATTGTCAGAGACACTGCTCAAGGCCAGACATTGGACGTGGTGCTCGTTGTTAAACTTCCTAAGCGCCTCGACCTTTTCATTGTCGGTCAATTGGGCAGGAGGTAAACAAAAGAGAAAATCATCTACATGCTTGAAGCATCAGACCACACGGCATTTGCACACGGCTCGTCCGTTTTTTGCTTTCGCATGGCCACCAAGGGCTGCAGCGATTGGTGATCAAATACCATCGTTTTTCAGAAAAGTTGTCGCGATAAAGCAGACGTAGAGGTACTGCGAATATACGATTAGGAGGTCGATTAACATTTCCGAATTCGCACCACGTGCGTTCTCAAATTCCAGAACACCTGACGAGTCAGTAGCTTCTTCAGCTGCCCCGATAGCTAGTTTTTGTGGAATGCTGTAGAACATGCCCTACAGCATCTGGTCCGTATTTTTTTTGGAGCGCAGTTAGCCGACCGCTCCTGCGGCGAGCGTCGTCATAACTGAGCGAGTAAGCTTAGCGAAGGATGAAGGACGCGGAGCTGAGCGGGAATTAAAGACGCGGGAAGGAAAGCGGAGGAGAAGGGCATGGTGAATGCATGTGAAAATAAGCGTAGTGCGGCATCCAGACACGCGCAGCCCAAGTGACGCGTGTCCGCGGCGACTGCCACACGTCACCCAGGCCCTGCCTCTCGCGATCTGCAGATTAGCGAGCCAGACATCGCTCCATGTGCACCGTGCCGCGCGAGACAGGTTGCCGGTGCCGGCGAATGTCGTTACTGCGATGTTGAGAGTATGGACAGACTGTATTTACAATATATTGTCACGTGGTGGTGACGTTCAAGAACACAGTAGCAATACTGTGAAAGATGAAACTAACGTTTATTGGGCGAACCTGCGCCCACAAAAACAGGCTACACTTATAGCACAACAATAGCGTCGAACACGGTCAGCGATCGTCGAAAAATCTGATCAGCGGGTCAAGCGCGTCGGCTTTTATACAGCAGTCGTCGAATGTGCCAGACTAATCGTTGCGACCCGCGTGCCTTCCACAAAGTTCTACACCATTCGCGTCACGCGATGATATCTTATAACACAAGGTTCGGCGACAACAGAGCCGGATAGAAGCATCGATAACTTTCCAGAAACTTCGGATACATGCAGGCGCGTCCCGCACTGTGCGATAACATTTGTTAGGCGGCGAAACGTGGTCGCCCGATAAAGATCAGTACACGTGTCAATATGGTGGTGAACAACAGATGTTTAAAAGGCCTGTCGCCGAAATCAAAGACGTCACTGTACGATTCGAGCAGGAGACGTATGTGCGTGGTGAGGTCAGCTGCAATCATTTTGGTGAAGTCATCCGTTAACGAACCAGAGGTGTGAGCTGCAATTGACGCTAATAAACCACTCTCGGCATTCCAACTCTCAACGTCAAATTCTAAAGTACTAGAAACGCTGGCCAAGAACATGCCGGCCGGAAGCACTTGAGGGCATACGCTGAAATTCAGAAGCGGTAGAACGACGTCGTTAGTAGTAACCGTGACCATCGTATGCGGAACAGCAACGTTCTGGTTCAAAAGCACGTCGACAATTCACCGTCAGGAATCTGTGACTGTGAGGTGAAAGTGACGTAAGTGGCTGCCTCGGGTGGCATACGCACAGACTGAAGCGAGCACAAGTGCGGTGGGGCGGTGCTCGGAGCATCGGCGAGTTGAGGCAGTTCCAACTGAAGAATGCCGGTTGTGCGGCCGATGAGAGAAAAATGATTGGGTAAAAAGTTCAATCCAAAGACAACCTTGTGAGGGCAGTTGTCAATCACAGCAAAGAGAACAGAAGTAGGGTGGCCGGCTATACCTAAACGCGCAATACACATTCCATTCAGCACGCCGCTGTCGGCCACACAAAGCACTCGCGAAGCTGATGGGTTGATGACCTTCTTTAAACGTCTATGTAGGACAGCACTCATCCTACGTAGACGTTGGCTCCAGTCTCGACGAATGCTTGAACAGTTTGATCAGAGGACAGATTTATTGCAGCATCACCTGCGAGAGCTGCATTTCTTAGTTTTCCGAAATGGTGCAGGCAAAAGCCACAGGGGACGAAAGGCAACGTGGCTGCGGCGAACGGGAAGATGGGCGACGTGTTTCTGGTGAAGGACACTGGTGCCCGCGCGGCGATGGAGAGCGACTGTACCACGTGTTTCTAGCAGAGTTGTCGGCGCTGTTAGACTCCGCGGTGGGCAAAACATTGCGGCCAGTTATATCAAAAACTTTTAGGTTGGTCTGCGTGTGAGGTGTTGAGGGCCACAAGTTGCGACAGCGTCGGGCGACATGACCAATGCGGCGACAGGTGAAACGTATCGGCTGGTCGTCTGCCGTTCTGCACTCAGTCTGGCTGCGATAACGCGGAGAGAAGCTTGAGGGTGGAGAGAAAATAGTACAAGGGCGTTCGTTGGCTCTGTGGTTGGCGACAGTACAGACAGAATGTAGAGCAATGTTTTAACGTTCCTGACGAATGATAGCTTGTACCAGGGGTATTAAAAAGGCTAGTGTCAGGGCTACGTGAACTGAAAGCTGCGGGCGCCATCGCATCCAGTTCACGTGAAACGATTCGCACCCTGTCCTTTGATTGCGACGCATGCTACTGTGCAGGTTGATCGTCACACGGCAACGTCGCGGCAGTATTGGGAAGTCTGGCGAATGGTTGCAGGACGTGCCGGTTTTCGGCCTGCTCGAACTGTCACCACTCTTTGATGATAGCATCAACTGTAGAGCAGTTTTTGCACATAAGTATACTGAAGGCGTCGTCAGCAATTCTCTTGAACACGTGCCCGAGCTTCTCAGCTTCTGTCATGTCGAGATCGGCACGGGAGGCCATTTCCTGCTTTCCGTCAATGTTACGTCCTGCTAGTTTGCCAAACAACTCTGTCACCTTCTCTTTGCATTGGTGCCAGCTGGTGAGCGTGTCTTCGTGGTTTTCGTAACGCACCATTGCCATGCATATTATGTTGAACAGGTTAGCTGGGATAAGCGTTGAGTCCCATCTGTTGATTGCACCCACGCGTTCATATATAGCCGCCTACTCTTCAACGTCGGCGCCATGGGTCCCACAGAATATTTCAGGATACTTGGGTTGCACAACCACCACCGAAGGCGACAGCAACGCAGCTGGTGACAGTGACGTTGGAGCCGGCAACGACGTTGATCCCACGTGCTTACCGTCATTCATGGCGCGGACGGTGATGCGATGTCCACTACGGAGCCCCGTTTCGAGCAGAGCGACCTGTCATCTACCATCAATATGTTTCGGGTATGTTGGGAGTTTAGACAGACTGTATTTAGAATATATATACAAGGAGAGTCGATGTAGTTAAGATGACTGAGCAACGACAACACGCAGCAGCAAGCGTCTCGCAATCTTCTTCTTCTTTCCCTCCTTTTATCCTTGCGTAACAATATATCGCGAAATGAAAACACGTATAGAGCTGCGCTCAAATGTCGCATTATGGACTGTCGTAATCATCGGTGAATTTTTCGGTTTTGTTTTAGGTTCAAATTTTCTATCATCTAACTTTGGTCGTAGTTTCTTTTATTAAAAAAAACCCTTACTTTAAGTCTTATTTGTCGGTGCGCGATTATCCATAGCTCTGTTCCTCCGGGGTACCGAATGCAGAGGCTGAATAATTGACCGCTTTATTTAGCTGGAGCAAAAGTATACCGTAAACGCGGGAAATGCCAGCAGCGCAGAATGTGCCCGTTACCTGCAGGCAGGTCACCCTGTCGTATCGGTAGAAGCGTGCGGCTCCTCCGTCGAGCGCGCACAGGCACTGCCGGCGCATCGGGTCGTCGCGACACTGCGCGTACCGGTCGATGTACAGCAGCACGTGCAGCGCCAAGAAGGCGGCGGCCACCAAGCACAGCACGCCGCCGAGGCTGCTCAGTGCGAAGCTCACGATCTGCGCAGAGAAAAAAGAGGGAGAACTTGTATAGGAATCGAATTGATCGTGGAAGTTGGATTTACTCGGAAGTTCTAAAACAAAGCCATTGGTCACTGAATTTGACCGGAAGCGCCTACAAAAACTGACGAAAGCCTTCACCCTGTTTTCACCCTCAGAATCCGTGCCTGAAGTTATTTTCTTTAATACACGGGCGTGCAGTGTAGTGTAATGCGATAATAGGAATTTCACATTGACACATATAAAGAAAAAAGACACAAAACAAGAACACAAAATAAAAGATTTACGTGCTCTTTAAGAGAAATATAACAATTAAACAAATTTTAAACAGATGGTTCTAAAGAAAAGAACACGTGGGTGTGGCGGCCGTAAAAAAAAGTTGGAAAGAAGTATTCGATTACCACAGTATTCTCCTGTTTTCACTGCTGAAGTTTATGCACTATGGACTCCAGCGAGAACGATTATCACTGACAAGCACAATATACCGTCATCTACACTGATGCGCTAAGTACACCAAAGACTTTACACCTGAACTCCGAGTGTGAACCAATCCTAGCGCTGTCCTGCGTGTTCCTGCCTTCATCGTCTCGCGCTGCCCCTTGAAGGTGTTCAGCTAGGAGATATGTTAAACACGGTGGCTTCTAACAAATAGGGAAGCTCAATTCCCTTCTGATCGGTCCGTAGCCATGTTGTCATACTGGATAATGAAGAAGATAAATGCGCATCCATGGCGGCGTCCAAGGGCCTAACGAACTTCAAAATGGCAACAGGAATGGGGCTCTTGCGCAGACAAAAAGCTACATCTCACTAAACCCGTGCTTGGCAAGAGGAGGTCATTTATTCACCAAGAACTGCTTATTGAAGTAATCCTATAGTGACTACGAATAGGGCACACGCACCTCCCACGCAACTTTTTCTTAAAGAAGAAGACCTCCAACATGCGTGAAGTGCCAAAAACCGCTAACAGTTACGCACATTTTACTGATATGTATACATATGAAAATTCACAGGCAAAATATTTTACAAAGTTTATATAAATTACATAGAACTTTACCCCTGCCTTAGTTTGGGAGTTCACCCAGTAGTGCCAATACCTGGCGTGCCTAAATTTTAAGACAGCACCGGCTTTTGCACAAGCTATAGAACAACATAACTATTGTTCTTTTCAAATTTGATTTTATAACACCTTGTTGTTGGTGCAGCATAGCTTTAGCCGCTTTCGCGCCACTTATCCCAACTTGACTATAGAACATTAGTTTGTCCAGCACTCAAGTCTGGCCTAGGTTCTGTGCAACTCACACAAAACATCTCATATCGGCAAAACTGAGTTTGTCTGGAAGCTGTAATTTCATTTATCGTCGCTACAACACGTATTTTTTACCTAGTTGGCATCTTCGCAATCTTCAGCTTTTCCATCTCTCTTCCCCTTGTCACGTCGAATAGTTGAAATTTTTCCATTCTCTGATTAACTCACCTCGACTTCTTCTGCTCAAGAGCTAAACCCCAGCCGCTAGATCTGCATCCACTAGACACCAGCATAAGTTAAATGTCTCTGTTGCGTCACCGCGCCGATGCGTCTGAATAGTGTCCTTGTCCACACTGTGGAATGCTTCTCCCAGTCCCGTTCAATAATCAAATTTCTCATGTAAATTCATTACTAATTTCTTTTATTCTTGCAGTATTTTTTATTTCTTGCTCTATGCTTATTTCGCTATCTGTATTTTCTTATCCCCACTCCTGCGATAGCCCATCTAGCTGCAGTATGTTGAAATAAATGAATAAATTACGTTTCCTGCAACGCAGTGTATCGTGCGAAATAAAAAAAATATTTATCCTTCTTTCAAAAGAAGTAGTCGTAACTTGAAATGAAAAGTGCACGTATTCTAAGAAGCAATGGCAACTTTACGTTCATAGATACCACTTCATAAATGTTCGCAGTCGATTATAAATTAGTTTGGCTCGAAGAGCAAAAGGAACTCGTTTTCTCGGAAATAATTTTGTATCGTAGCAATGCTACAGTGTTATCGTGCGTCCACGTGGCGAACCTAACGTATCGGACTACAAGCTGGATTGCATTTACTGCTGGCTGCGCAATGCTGCCGGGGTCGGTCGAAAGACAGCGGAGGAAGACAGCATATGCATAAATAGCAAGCAAGATATAGTGGTGCTCAGCACGTCTTCCGAGGACTGGGCCAGGAAATATGGGGCTATCAATAAACTACGCTATGGAGAACAAGAATTTGAAGAAAGTGCTAGCAGAACAGCTCCTGATAAGACATCCAAGGTGCTCATCTGAGGTATATCCAAGGAGGAGAGTCCGTAGGACATAGTTACATGTCTGGTAACGCTGCGCAATCCTGGAGTCTTGCACGCCAAGAGAACAGGTAGCACAGACAACGTGATTGTTTTATTTGAAGGTCTTCACGTCCCAGGATATGTGAGATATGAAGCGATGCTTATCAAATGCTTGTTGTACAGAAAGCACATCGACGTATGCTGTGGATGTGGAAGAACAGGGCTCAGGGCTGACGTGTGCCCCAATCCTGAAGACAAAATTTTCCGGGGGTGTGGGTGCAAGAATGCACAGCAGGATCACAGCTTCGATGTGGAGTGCGAACTCTGCGGCAAAGACCACCTCACGGGAGACAAAAAGTGCAAGGCAAATACAAGATACCGTACCTGCTCAGGAGACGCCTCTGGGAGCGACGAAGGGGGAAGTATAAGAGTTCGAAGAGGAAGAGTACTACTACCACAACTACAAAGAAACCCCAGGGAGCAACAACAATAACCATGAGACTGTAGCGAGCAAGTAGACTCAACGGAAAAAGAAACAAGCAGGGAAAACTATGAAAGAGACCACTCCGTTTCCTCCCCGAGACTACGCGGGGAAGCCTGTCGCGGACGCTACACGTCCAGGTCCAGGGCCCGATCATGGACGAGATCAAGGTCGAGGTCCGGTCTGAGAACTAATCGATGGGAAGACAGGGACAAAGCACAGGTAAGTGGGGCAAGGATGGTCTCCAGCACTGCTATTCAATCGCCTAAAGCTAAGGGGTCCGCCCGATGATTGCCGATGATTGCCGATGATTGTGTGCTCTTTAAAGATATTCTTTCTCTCCATGATCAAACTAGTTTATGTTGTAGTTTAAATAATATTCTTGCATGGTGCGGGTGCTGAGGAATGACACTAAACACAGATAAAAGCGTACTACTGCGAATGACACATAAGAACTCACCCCTGCTTTATACATATAAGTTAGGTCCATCACCTCTTCATTAAGTCACCAGCTATAAATACCTAGGAGTGACCCTTAACAATACACTATCATGGAATGATGACAAAACTAACACTTGCGCTTCAGCCTTCAGAAAACTATGCCTGTTGAAAGACAAACTTAAGCCCCATCTAACGTTAAAATGCTATGCTACATCTCCCTAATTAGACCTAAGCTGGAATATGCTTGCATAGTTTGGGATCCATACACAAAAACTAATATTAATAGTCTTGAGAGAAATCAGAGAAAAGCGGTCAGATTTATATTTAAAAAATTTCCAGATGGGGGGGGGGGTGATTCCCCCACCGAACTTATGAAAATTAACAACCTTGAACCACTCGAACTTAGAAGAAAAAAACAGAGACTTGAATTCCTTAAACTACTTCACACTAACAATTTGTCCCTTGACCCATCTGAACATTCATCGCAGCTATCAACCAGAACTACACGCCACCGCAGACATGATGCATTAACCCCTTACTTTGCAAGAACAAACACATATAAGGTTTCTTTTTTTCCTCGAACTGTAACCGAATGGAATTGTATAAATTGAATCCACTTCATAATTTTGTTTTTCGTTGTTCTGTTTGTTTCGTCAATATGATTTTTGTTGTATGTACCATATGTCGCCCGCCCTGCTTGGACCACGTGTCCGCAGTATTCAATAAATAAATAAATAAGAACAGGAAATGACACAGATTAAAAACATGTTAGAACAAATTACGCGAGCGAATGCAACGCTTCAAGATGAGATCAAGCAGCTTAGGGCACAAAACACGAAGCTTCAGCAAGAAAAAGAAATGAAAACACACCGTCCGCCAGTACAACGTCGACGCCTAGTCGAGCTCCAACACCTGTTCCCACACAAGCGAATGGGGAAACACCACCCTACAAAAGGATGGAGCAAGAAACGGATTAGGAAATGAGCCTCTTTGCAATCAGCGAGGTTATGGAAACGCTTAAAGAAATGTTCGATGGGTTACAGCAACAAATCACAAACATTTGTGTAGAGATTAAACAACGATTCGATGGATTAGAGAATAGAGTAGCGATACTAGAAAGCACAAAAAGGGATATTCGCCCGGAAGGCGCGGGACCGTTTAAAAGCAAACCGTATAGCAGACCGAATGCGCTAGAATATAGCAAGGCCACCGGAGGAGAACAGATAAATCAACATGGAGCCGCGTAACCAACACGCAATATGGCAATGGAACCGCTGCGGGTATCGTCGCAAGCGAAGAAACCTTCACCAGGTCCAAAAGGACTTCTTGAGCATGTGGGTGTTTAGATTTTCTAGGTATACATTGGGGCGTAAAATACAGTGCTTCACTGTCTTCCTTTCTTCTGTCCCTTTTCAAAAAATGTATTTTGCGCCACAAGGTATACCTAGGAAATCTTCAGCAGTTCGTCACAAGTAAGGCGACGCCAGATGTCATTGCCTTGTAGGAAACCGGGGGGATTGCAAAATTATCGGGGTATAAATCTTACAGTGCTTCCGGTGAGAAGGCAACCGTCACGACGCTGAGACACAGAAACCTCTCGGCAGTCGAGCACGATACCAATATGCGCAGCATAGACCACGTCCTGATTGAAATAATCCCCTCCCGTAAAGATGATGAAGTCTATTTAATCTGAACATATACAGTCCATCTCGACACAAGCCCAAATTCGGCCCACTCGTCCGCAAAGCCTTGGGCGTAGCAGACAAACAGGCGCTAGTCGTGGTCGGCGATTTTAACGCGCCACAGGCGGCTTGGGGATGCAGCATAGAGAACATTAAGGGCCGAAGGCTATGAGCAGACGCTCAACAGGAAGGAATAACGCTCATAACTGACCCTCAGGCACCAACCAGAATAGGAAACAGCATAACCAACGACACGGCTCCGGATCTCACATTTACGAAGAATGTAGCAGATTCTCAGTTCACAAACATGAAGGAAAGTTTAGATAGTGACCACTACATCCTCGTCACAACGATACAAGCAGGCACACGAAAAAAGAGGGGTAGAGAACTAAACCTTGTGGAATGGGACTGTTTCGGCGAAATTCCACAAGATGACGCGGAAGAAACTATAACGGACATCGAGAAATGGGCAGAGAAACTACAAGAAAGCATTAAACGAGCTACCAAAACTGTTCCAGAAGAGGCAGGGATAGAGGAGATGGATAGCAGATTATTGCACATGCAGGAAGCGAAAGGTAGTACGCTGAAAAGATGGAAAAGCAAAAACATAATAAAAAGGTAAGGAAGAAAATTGTGTAATTCAAGAAGGAAATCGAGATATATGCAAATAAAGAAACCCAACAAAAGTGGAAAGCCACGTGCGACTTGATGGAAAGAAAGATAGGAATACCCAAGAACTGGAACGTTCTGCGATACCTTTGGAACCCGGCAGTACAAAAAAAAAATCGTCATCATCATCAGCCTGGTTACACCGACTGCAGGGCAAAGGCCTCTCCCATACTTCTCCAACTGCCCCGGTCATGTACACATTGTGGCCATGTTGTCCCTGCAAACTTCTTTATCTCATCCGTCCACCTAACTTTCTGCCACCCTCTGCTACGCTTCCCTTCCCTTGGAATCCAGTTCGTAACCCTTAATGACCATCGGTTATCTTCCCTCCTCATTACATGCCCTGCCCATGCCCCCCCCCATTTATTTTTCTTGACTTCAACTAAGATGTCTTTAACTCGCGTTCGTTCCTGCACCCAATCTGCTCTTTTCTTATTCCTTAACGTTCCACCCACCATTCATCTTTCCATAGCCCGTTGCATCGTCCTCAGTTTAAGTAGAGCCATTTTCGTAAGTCTCCAGGTTTCTGCCCCGTACGTGAGTACTGGTAAGACACGGCGTTATATACTTTTCTCTTGAGGGATAATGGCAACCTGCTGTTCATGATCTGATAATTCCTGCCAAACGGACCCCAGTCCATTCTTATTCTTCTGATTATTTCAGTCTCATGATCCGGATCCGCAGTCACTACCTTTCCTAAGTAGGTGTATTCCCTTACCACTTCCAGTGCCTCGCTATCTATCGTAAACTGCTGTTCTCTTCCGAGACTGTTAAACATTACTTTTCTGCAAATTAATTTTTAGACCCACCCTTCGACTTTGCCTCTCCAGGTCATGCAGTGAGCATTTATTACAGTTGGTCCCCTGAGTTACTAAGCAAGGCAATAATAGTAGCGAATTGCAATTTACTAAGGTATTCTCCATTAACTCTTATCCCCAATTATCCCCTCCATGACTGCTGAGGTTTTAACTGAATCAAACGCTTTCTCGTAATCAATGCAAGCTATATATAAGGGTTGGTTATATTCAGCAAATTTCTCTATCACTTGATTGATAGTGTGAATATGGTCTATTGCTGAGTAGCCTTTACCGAATCCTGCCTGGTCCTTTGGTTGAATAAGGTGGTCCTGATTCTGTTTGCAATTACCTTAGTAAATACTTTGTAGGCAACGGACAGTAAGCTGATCGGTCTATAATTTTTCAAGTCTTTGGTGTCCCCTTTCTTATGGATTAGGATTATGTTAACGTTTTTCCAAGTTTCCGGTACACTCGAAGTTATGAGGCATTGCGTATACAGGGTGACAAGTTTTTCTAGAACAATCTGCCCACATCCTTCAACAAATCTGCTGTTACCTGATCGTCCCCAGCTGCGTTCCCCCTTTGCATAGCTCCCAAGGCTTTCTTTACTTCTTCCGGCGTTACTTGTGGCATTTCAAATTACTCTAGGTTATTCTCTCTTCCATTATCGTCGTGGGTGCCACTGGTACTGTATAAATCTCTATAGAACTCCTCAGCCACTTGAACGATCTCATCCATATTAGTAATGACATTGCTACGGGATAGTATTTCCAATGACGAAGACCCGAGCAGTAAGAAGACGACGAAGACGATTTGAAGCTAGCGCGCGCTGTTGCCTCTTGGCCAAACGCAGCGTATTTTCTTGTAAATATGTACATAGCTTGTACATAGCTTTTCGCCTGCGTCTTCCTCCGTAAGATATCTGGTGGAGGCGGACGTTCCTTGTACCTCGTCACGGAGCTTCGCAGTGGACAGTACGTCGAGCCTTCCTTCATGGCTCCCGGCGACGACAACCCGACTCCGCCGGCTCCGACAGCTGCTGCCACCTCGACCACCTACATCACTCTCCCCGCTCCCCGTGATCCTGGCGTATTCTCGGGCAAAGATGGGGAAGACGTCGATGACTGGATCAGCCTGTATGAACACGTCAGCCGCAATAACCGGTGGGACCCTACTATTATGCTCGCCAACGTAGTCTTTTACCTCGGTGGCACACCTAGAGTTTGATATCGTACGCACGAAGATGAGCTCACCAGTTGGGATTCACTTAAGACACAGCTTCGAGACTTGTTCGGCAACCCCTACGGTCACCAACTTGCCGCGCAGAAGGCGCTTTCCGGCCATGTGCAGACGTCAACAGAGCCCTATGTCACGTACATTCAGGACGTCTTGGCTCTGTGCCGCAAAGTTGACACCCACATGACTGAGTCCGACAACGTTGCCCACATCCTCAAAGGCATTGGCGATGACGCCTTCAACTTGCTCGTTTGGAAAAACATAGCGACGGTGGATGCTGTTATAAAAGAGTGCCGCTGCCTGGAACTCGCTAAAAGCTGACGTATTGACCAGCCGTTTGCCCGTCTGCCCAACACCCCTGCGACATCTTCCTGTGCCGACACTCCTCGTCCCAACAACACTGCCGATGTTACCAGGATGGTCCGGCGTGAGATCGAGGCCGCCTATCCGGCTGCCTTCGACTCCAGTCCCACCAACACATCTGCAGTCACGGTCTCACTGATCCAGGCAGTTGTCCGCCAAGAGTTCGAAAACATGGGTCTTCAAACCATCTGCTCGGCCCATCGTCCTGATACCCGCCCGGCTTCTTCGATTCCGCCCCGTCCCGCATCTTTTTACCCACCACGTTTCCGCAACCCATCTGAATGGCGCACTGCTGACGACAAGCCCATTTGTTTCCACTGCCATCAAATCGGGCACATTTCTCGGCACTGTCGCAGTCGCTGGAGTTCCCCGACCCGAGTTCCCCGACCCGAGTTCCCCGACCCGAGTTCCCCGAGGGTAGGCAGTATAAGTAATACTGCCTACCCTCGCGCCCCAGGTGGCCCTTCTCGTCCCTATGCCGCACGCTCCGATAACGCCGCCGCTGATTCTCCTGCACCGAACCGCTCCTATTCTCGTTCGCCTTCGCCCCAACGACGACAATCTCGCTCTCCCAGCCCCATCGCCCCTATTCGCCGACTCCCTTCGGACGCCGCTCCCAGCCGGAAAACTAGACGATGCAGCGCCTCGAGGTGACGCTGCATTGCTCCCTACGCCGCCAAATCCTCTCCTGACGTTGCCCACTCATCTTAACCTTTTTGACGTGCAAGTCGACGGTGTTTCTGTATCTGCACTCATAGAAACTGGGGCGCATTTGTCCGTAATGAGCGCTGACCTTCGTAACCGGCTCAAGAAAATTATCACGCCCGCCACGACTCCTGTTGTCCGTGTCGCCGATGGCGGAACAGCCCCCGTAATTGGTATGTGTACCGCCCGCGTCTTCTTCGCCGATCGCTCAACAATCGTGCTATTCACAGTCATCGCTCACTGTCCCCACGACATCATTCTCGGCTTAGACTTCCTCTCCGCACATTCTGCTCTCATCGATTGCTCCGCCAGTACTCTCCGTCTCGACCTGCCTGTTCTGGATCCCGCTGAACAACACCCTACTCGCCTCAGTTCCGTCGACTTCGTTCGCTTGCCACCTTCGGCACTGACTTACGTTGACTTCGTGTCATCCCCACCAGTCCCCGACGGTTACTACATCGCGGCTCCTATGCAAGACGTCCTCCTAATACACGGGATCACAGTACCTCATACAGTTTTATCTATTATGGCGAATTGCGTCTGCCTGCCAGTGGTCAATTTTGGCTTGACGACACAAGTGCTGCCACGCGGGATGTCTCTGGCCCAACTTTGCTCATTCGAGGATGAGCAAAGTATCCGATTTCAGTAGACGACCATTCAGGCGATCCTCCTCTACCGTCGCAGTCGGCAACTTGTACCATCGCCAACTTACAGAAAAAGATTGCACCCGACATGCCCTCCGAGCACGCTCGTGCACTCTACCGCGTGCTGATTTCCTACCAAAATATTTTTGACTTGAATGATCGTCATTTGGCCCAAACAACAGCTGTCAAACATCGCATTAATACCGGCGATGCCCCTCCTACTCATCGCCGCCCGTATCGAGAATCACCAGCTGAGCGTCAAGTTATTCACACCGAAGTTCGCAAAATGCTTGCCAAGAACATCATTGAACCGTCATGTAGTCCATGGGCGTCACCTGTTGTGCTGGTAAAAAAGAAGCATGACTCATGGCGCTTTTGCGTGGATTATCGGCACCTTAACAAGGTTACAAAGAAGGACGTGTATCCCCTACCTCGGATTGATGACGCCCTTGACTGCCTCCACGGTGCTCGCTATTTCTCCTCTGTTGACCTTCGCTCCGGCTATTGGCAGATTGCCGTGGACGATCTCGACCGCGACAAGACTGCCTTTATAACAACCGACGGTCTTTATCAATTAAAAGTGATGCCGTTCGGTCTATGTAACGCTCCTGCCACTTTTGAACGCATGATGGACTCCTTTCTTCACGGTTTCAAATGGTCCACGTGCCTGTGCTACTTGGACGACGTAATAGTATTCTCCCCAACATTCGCTACGCACCTCGAGCACCTCTCAGCAGTCCTGTACGTTTTTCGGCGAGCCGGTCTGCAACTCAACGCATCGATGTGCCAATTTGGCCATCGCCCGATTACCGTCCTTGGACATCTCGTTGACGCGAACGGAGTGCAACCGGACCCAGGCAAGATCCATGCTGTTACGCACTTCCCTGTTCCAAAGTGTGTCAAGGATGTGCGCAGCTTCATCGGCCTTTGCTCGTACTTGTTGTCCTAACAGAAACTTGGCTTACCCCTGAAATTAATGATACTGAATATTTCCTCATAACAACTCTTACAATGTTTACCGCCATGATCGTAGAACTAAAAGGGGAGGAGGCGTCCTGCTAGGCATAAAAAAGTTTCCTTCCTTTCTATTTGATTCGAAATCTGATCTGGAAATTGTTTGGTGTGCATGCTCATCATCACCGACTAAGGTACCTATAGGTGTGTGTTATCGACCACCTGACTGTCGCCATTCCTTTGTGGATGAATTTTGCAATAGTATAGCCACAGCTGTGGAGCTATTTCCTTCTGATTACATGTACATTATTGGAGATATTATTTATCCCCTAATTGATTGGTGTGCGTTGTTTTCTCCATGCCGTAAATCTATGGTCTTCATTAATTTAGCTTTAGATTTTAATTTATTTCAGGTCATTAACGAACCACTAGTGGTCAAAATTTGTTAGACTTAATGCTTACCTCTGCTCCTGATACAGTCGGACAAGTACTCACCCACGATGGATTCAGTGATCAAAAATTACTACAAATACCTTTTTACATACCACTTCAAGATTTACATCCAAGAAAATAAGAAACTGCAATAAAGGTAAATATAAAGATATGAATTCCGATCTTGAAATGTTCTTCCACCAAGAATTTATGCCGTCTTTCTCTGTACGTCCCGTTGATTAAAACTGGACTCTTTTCAAAGACAAAATATCTTCGCTAATTGACAATTATGTCCCATTGATTACGATATCAAAAAGCAGGAAGAATCAATGGTACAACAAGTACCTTCGTAGGTTGAAAAAATAGGAAAACAAACGCTTATACCAGAAAGCCAAGCAAAACCCGACAGCTTCGGTTGAGTACAAAAACTTTTTAAAAACTTACTGCTCTGCTATATCTGCTGCCAAAGATAAATATTACAACCATGATCTGCCCTCACTCCTCAAATCGGACCCAAAAAGGTTTTGGAAAACAATTTTACCGGACAATGGCTCAACTTGCATTTCCTTGCACAGAGCCAACAACATACCTCTAGCTGACCACGAGTGCCCTGTCGGTATTAATAATTTTTTTTCATCAGTATTTACGACGGAGGATCAGTCCACTGTATCCCTTATCCCTGAACCCGACTACCCTTACATGGAACCTATTAACATCACCGTCAAAGGTATATCCCGTCTAATTACGAACCTCAAATTATCTACATCTGCCGGTATTGATAACATTAGCTCCAATATACTAAAAAACACTGTCTCAGTTTCCAACCAAATATTACTTCACATATTCCGGCAATCATTATCATCCGGTCGCCTCCCTTCTGACTGGAAAATTGCTGAGGTAGTTGCCTGTATTTAAGGCGGGAGATAGAAATTCGCCTGGTAACTACCGTCCTATCTCCTTAACTTGCATTTCTTGGAAATTACATCGCTTCTCATGTCTGTAGCCACCTTGAGTCAAATAATTTCTTTTTTGCTAACCAACATAGCTTCAGGAAAGGGTTTTCATGCCATTCACAGCTATTCGAACTTACAACCGACCTACATTTTAGCATGAATAACAGCAAACAATCCGATTGAATTTTCCTCGATTACTCAAAAGCCTTTGACCGTGTCGCTCATTGTCATCTAATCTAGAAATTGTCTTCACTCCGGTTAGATTCGGTAACTCTTTCTTGGCTACGGAATTTTTTGTTACTTCGCCAGCAGTCCACAGTTGTTAGCAGTTCGTATTCGCCCCCTTGCTATGCCACTTCCGGTGTTCCACAAGGCAGCGACCTGCCTACTACCATATCTTCTTTCATCCGTCTTTTTGCTGAGGACTGCAAAATTTACCGCACCATTCATTCTGTCGACTACCACATCGCACTTCAATATGACCTCAAAAATGTTTCTGATCGGTGTAGTACCTGGCAAATGCATCTTAACGAATCTAAATGTAACCTTATCACTTTTAGCCGTAAGCATGTCAATTCTAAGTTCACCTACTTTCTTAACTACTCTCAGGTCTCGCAAGCGTCTCGCAATATATAAATATCTCGCAAGCGAGATATTTATATCTCGGAGTTCACCTCGCTCCTAACCTGTCCTGGGCATTCCGCGTCACCGCCATTTGCGCCAAAGCCTCACGAACTTTGGGGTATTTACGATGAAACTTAAAAAACACCCCAACCAGCATCCGTAAGCTTGCATATGCAACATTTGTCCGGCCTCAACTAGAATTTGCAAGCCCTGTGTGGTCGCCTCATCAAAAATATCTAATCAATATGCTAGAAGCCGTACAGAACAGATCAGCACGTTTTTATTTCTAGCGATTATAACTATTCTCATAGCGTAACTGAAATTAAACAGAATCATGATATCATTTCAGTTGAAACTCGCCGTTGCATCGCACTTCTCTGTTTGTTATACAAGTGCGTTCATGCTGACAGGCTGTCTCCGCTACCTCTCGAAAGGCCTTTACGCATGTCAAAACGCCTCGATAACAATTTCAGTTACTCGCGCATCTTCGGTTACACATTAACCTTCAACAGCTCTTCGCTTCCACGTGCCATTTCTCTGTGGAACGAGTTGCCCGATACTATCGCTTCCTTATACCATGATTCCTTCCACAACCAAGTCAGCAGTCATCTTTCAATAAAACCCTTTTAATCTGTTCAGCAATTTATTGCAGCTCATTGCTATTTCTCAGTTGCATCGATGTTTGTACGCCCCATCAGTTACACTTTCAAAGTGCTGTATCTCTTGTGTTTGAATGCTTTATAGTAAAAATGTATAATTGACACTTGCTACATAATATGTTTACTAGCTCTTATAGTACTGTTTCTGTTTATACCCCCCCTACGTCATGCTCCTACGGGGGCCTGTAAGGTCATTGTAAATAAATAAAAGTAAATAAAAAATAAAATATTGCCACCCGGTGTATTGACCCAGCGTTGAGGGCCCAGCAAAAACGGCGAAGAAGACGACGAAGTCAAAGTTCACGCGCCAGCTCGAGAACCATCCTTCTTGTGTCTGACATTTTCGTGTCTGGCTGCTGATACTGCTGCTTACTCTTGCCTTAGCGCGTGACAAACTGGTGGAGGTCCGGGGCAATCTAATCTATGTACCAAACCCCTCCGAGCAGCAGAAGCTCCCGCCCCGTACCGGTGGTTACGCCTGTACACCGTGCCAGGAGAAGGATCCGTGGACTAGCCCCTGAGTTTGGACTCCTCCCAGAAAAAATCGCAGCTCCGACCACCTCACCCGGTATGGAAGGCACTACGCCTATTCATTGTACGCTACTCAATCCGTGAACGCCGAATCGCTTCCCCGGCGCCACATGAGGATGTTGAAGATTGGCTGGTGCACTATGAACGTGTTGCCGCTTTCAACAAATGGGATGACGCAGACAAACTCAAAAACGTATATTTCAGCCTTAGCGATGGCGGGCGTGTTTCGTATGAGAACCGTGCAGATGCCCTAACTTGATGGACGGAATTCAAACGCCGGATTCTTGTGACGTATGCGAGCCTTGATCACTGAGAGCGAGCTGAGCGTGATCTCCAGTCCCGTATACAAATGCCGAACGAGGTTGTCGCAATGTACGTCGAGGACATGACGCGTCTCTTTCGACGAGCCGTTCCCAGCATGTCGGAAGAAAAGAAGGTGCGGTACCTGATGCGCGGAGTAAAAGAGCTGCTGTTCGGCGGTCTCGTGCGCAGTCCTCCCAAGACTGTCAGAATTTATTTCCGAGGCCATAGCCATGGAACAGACCCTTCAGCAGCAGACACCATCATACAAACGCCAAGTGAACACTGCCTCACCTACGGTCTTCTTCGGAGCTCTCGGAGGCCACGTCGATTTCTTTCGAGAGCTCACTCGTTCCGTAATCCGCGAAGAACTCCAGAAACTGTCGGTACCCTCACAGCCGACGCTCAGCTCCTTGTCCAGCGTTCTTAATGACAAAGTCCAGCATGCGCAAAGAGAACCACGATTCAACACAGAAGCTCGACCGCTTGAAATGACAGCCCCCGTATGTCATATTCGCAAGCTTTGAGGCAACCTGCCCCACCTCCCTCCCCGCTTCACACCGCGTGGCCGGCCATGCTAGAGCCCGTCCAAGCGGCCTCGTATTACCAGGACCACCGACAGGCCCCAAAGAAATCGGACGTGTGGCGGGCACCCGATCGCCGTTCCCTCTGCTTTGACTGTGGCGAAGCTGGGCATGTCTACCGACAGTGCTCCTATCGAGAGCTCGCGCTATGCGGATTCTCAGCGAACTCGCCGCGACCTAGGTTCGGCCAGGGTCCTCCTGAAATCGAAGAATACGTTGCCCAGCAGCGGGGATCTCCATCAGCTCGACACCAGTCACGCTCCCCTTCGCCGCGGCGGTTTTCTCCGACTCACCGTACGTATTCGAGCGTGGTGCAGGGTTGGTCGCCCAGCCCACGCCGGCAAAACTAACCACAGCGACCTTTGGGAGCTAGGCCGCTCAGTCTGGACATGCTCAAGGACCCCTACTGACGCGGACCGACGATACATCGACGACGACAGTACCGGCTGATTACGGAAGAAAAATTTATTTGGACATTCCTGTATTGCTCGACGGTCGTGAATTGACTGCATTAGTGGACACTGGAGCAGAATATTCTATTATCAGCGAAAAATTAGCCACCTTTCTGAAGAAAGTGACCGCACCTTGGAACGAAACACCAGTTTGTACAGCTGACGGGCACATCGTCACACCACTGGGCATGTGACACCGCTGGGCAGATGACACGCCGTTCCTCTGGACTGATGAAGAACAGACCGCTTTTGCGGAACTACAACGTCGATTGTCTTCTCCTCCCGTGCTTGGTCATTTTGGTGAGGATGCTGACACAAAAGTACGCACTGACGCCAGCAATATCGGTCTCGGAGCTATCCTAGTGCAACGGCAAGACGGGACTGAACGAGTTATCGCCTACGCGAGTCGCACTCTTTCACGCGCCGAATCCAATTATTCCACCACAAGGAAGGAGTGCCTCGCCGTTATTTGGGCTACCACAAATTTAAGCCGTATCTATACGGGAGGCCATTTGAAGTTGTGACCGACCATCACGCTTTGTGCTGGTTTACCAGCCTCCGATACCCTAATGGACGATTGGTACGTTGGAGTCTGCGACTCCAGGAATTTAACATCACCATTGTATACAAGTCAGGCCGAAAACACGAAGATGCTGACACGCTATCACGAGCACCCGTTGAATCTCAGAATCCTGACGAGGAAGACGACAGCGCCTTTCTGGGAGCCCTCAGTCGGCCGGATCTGCTCGCTAAACAGCGATAGGACGCTGAGTTGAGACCCATCATCGATCACTTAGAAGGCGGCATCGCGTCCTTTCCTCGCCACATTTCGCAACGGTTGTCGTCATTTTGCCTACGAGGGGGCATCTTATACAAAGAAACACAGGTGCCGGCGACAAACCACATCTTCTAGTAGTACCTCAAGCCCTTCGCGATAACATCCTGTTAGCCTGCCAGGAAGAGCCGACATCTTGTCACTTGGGCTACTCAAGGACACAGGACAGGGTACGGGAACTGTACTACTGGCCTAGACTGACTGCTTGCGCCAAACGCCACGCGAAAGGATGCCGTAAATGCCAGCGTCGGAAGTCACCACCCTTCAAGCCTCTCAGGCCTTCTACAACCCGTCGACGCTCCGCGTACGCCGTTTGATCAAGTTGGAAGGAACCTTCTTGTATCATTTCCTCTGTCTTCCTCCGGGAATAAGTGAATAATTGTCGGAACTCAATACTTGACGCGTTACGCTGAGACGAAGGCACTAGCACGCGGGACAGCATCTGAAGTTTCCCAGTTTTTTATGCATCACATTGTGCTTCGGCATGGTGCACCATCATTCATCATCACTGACCGAGGGACGTCATTTACGGCGAAGCTTCTGGACGACATCTTCAAGCTGAGTTACACGGGTCATCGAAAGGCCACTGCATACCACCCTCAGACTAAGGGCTTGACAGACAGACTAAACAAAACACTGGCAGACATGATCTCTATGTACGTGGATGTGCAGCCCAAAACGTGGGACGAAATCGTGCCGTACGTAACGTTTGCGTGCAACACTGCCACGCAGGAAACTACACGATTCACGCCATTCCGCCTCGTTTATGGTCGAGATGTCCAAACTATGCTAGACGCCATGATTCCGTATGAAGATACCGACCAGCTTGACCAGTTAGCTCGTGACGTCGAGGAATACATTGGAAGCACGTCAACTGGCCCGTGTGCACATAACACGGCAGCAGTGTGCAGATGCAATAAGGTACAATCTCCAGCGTCGACAAGTTACCTATGAGGCTGGTGACCAAGTTTGGGTTTGGGCATATAATCTGCCTAGGAAAAGCAGCTGATTTCAACCGCGAAAGGCACATGTCATCTTTGCTCGCTTATCGAGCAGCAGCGAAAGCTGTACAACCAAGAAGAGCTTGCAGGTTAAAGATACTGGGGCTCTAGTTTATCCGTGCTCACTGTGAAAGAAGTCCTGCAGCAGTTGCTTTATATTCTCAGGATGCACGACTGCCACTGCTTCGGTGCGCCCACAACGGAGTTTGGTAACGTCGACGGCGCATATAATCTGCCTTGGAAAAGCAGTTCATTTCAATCGGCAAAGGCACCTGTCATCTTTGCTCGTTTATCGAGCACCAGCGAAAGCTGTACAGCCAAAAAGACCTTCCTGGTTAACGATATTGGCGCTCAAGTTTCGCCGTGCTCACTGTGAAAGAAGTCCGTCAGCAGTTGCTTTATATTCTCGGGATGCGCAACTGCCATTGCGTCGGTGCACCCACAACGGAGTTTGGTAACGTCGACGGCGCATATAGTCTGCCTTGGAAAAGCAGTTGATTTCAATCGGCAAAGGCACGTGTCATCTTTGCTCGGTTATCGAGCAGCAGCGAAAGCTGTACAGCCAAAAAGAGCTTCCTGGTTAACTATATTGGAGCTCTAGTTTCGCCGTGCTCACTGTGAAAGAAGTCCTGCAGCTGTTGCTTTATATTCTCCGGATACGCAACTAACACTCCGTCGCTGAGCCCACACCGGAGTTTGGGAACGTCGACGACACATATAATGTGCCTTGGAAAAGCTGCTGATTTCAACCGGCAAAGGCACATGTCTTCTTTGCTCGGTTATCGAGCAGCAGCGAAAGCTGTACAGCCAAAAAGAGCATCCTGGTTAACGATATTGGCGCTCTAGTTTCGCCGTGCTCGCTGTGAAAGTAGTCCGTCAACAGTTGCTTTGTATTCTCGGGATGCGAAACTGCTACTGCGTCGGTGAGCCCACACCGCAGTTTGGTAACGTCGACGGCGCATATAATCTGCCTTGGAAAAGCAGTTGATTTCAATCGGCAAAGGCACCTGTCATCTTTGCTCGGTTATCGAGCAGCAGCGAAAGCTGTACAGCCAAAAAGAGCTTCCTGGTTAACAATATTGGCGCTCTAGTTTCGCCGTGCTCACTGTGAAAAAAGTCCTGCAGCAGTTGCTTTATATTCTCGGGATGCGCAACTGCCACTGGGTCGCTGCGCCCACACCGGAGTTGGGTATCGTCGACGGCGCATATAATCTGCCTTGAAAAAGCAGTTGATTTCAACCGGCAAAGGCACATGTCTTCTTTGCTCGGTTATCGAGCAGCAGTGAAAGCTGTAGAGCCAATAAGAACTTGCTGGTTAACGATATTGGCGCTCTAGTTTCGCCGTGCTCACTGTGAAAGAAGTCCGTCAGCAGTTGCTTTATATTCTCGGGATGCGCAACGGCCACTGTGTCGGTGGTCCCACACCGGAGTCTGGTAACGTCGACGGCGCATATATTCTGCCTTGGAAAAGCAGTTGATTTCAATCGGCAAAGGCACCTGTCATCTTTGCTCGGTTATCGAGCAGCAGCGAAAGCTGTACAGCCAAAAAGAGCTTCCTGGTTAACGATATTGGCGCTCTAGTTTCGCCGTGCTCACTTTGAAAGAAGTCCTGCAGCAGTTGCTTTATATTCTCGGGATGCGCAACTGCCACTGCGTCACTGCGACCACACCGGAGTTTGGTACCATCGACGACGCATATATTCTGCCATGGAAAAGCAGTTGATTTCAACCGGCAAAGGCACATGTCGTCTTTGCTCGGTTATCGAGCAGAAGCGAAAGCTGTACAGCCAAAAAGAGCATCCTGGTTAACGATATTGGCGCTCTAGTTTCGCCGTGCTCACTGTGAAAGAAGTCCGTCAGCAGTTGCTTTGTATTCTCAGGATGCGAAACTGCTACTGAGTCGGTGGTCCCACACCGGAGTCTGGTAACGTCGACAGCGGATATAATCTGCCTTGGAAAAGCAGTTGATTTCAATCGGCTAAGGCACCTGTCATCTTTGCTCGGTTATCGAGCAGCAGCGAAAGCTGTACAGCCAAAACGAGCTTCCTGGTTAACGATATTGGCGCTCTAGTTTCGCCGTGCTCACTGTGAAAGAAGTCCTGCAGCAGTTGCTTTATATTCTCGGGATGCGCAACTGCCACTGCGTCACTGCGACCACACCGGAGTTTGGTACCATCGACGACGCATATAATCTGCCTTGGAAAAGCAGTTGATTTCAATCGGCAAAGGCACCTGTCATCTTTGCTCGGTTATCGAGCAGCAGCGAAAGCTGTACAGCCAAAAAGAGCTTCCTGGTTAACGATATTGGCGCTCTAGTTTCGCCGTGCTCACTTTGAAAGAAGTCCTGCAGCAGTTGCTTTATATTCTCGGGATGCGCAACTGCCACTGCGTCACTGCGACCACACCGGAGTTTGGTACCATCGACGACGCATATATTCTGCCTTGGAAAAGCAGTTGATTTCAACTGGCAAAGGCACATGTCGTCTTTGCTCGGTTATCGAGCAGAAGCGAAAGCTGTACAGCCAAAAAGAGCATCCTGGTTAACGATATTGGCGCTCTAGTTTCGCCGTGCTCACTGTGAAAGAAGTCCGTCAGCAGTTGCTTGGTATTCTCGGGATGCGAAACTGCTACTGCGTCGGTGCGCCCACACCGCAGTTTGGTAACGTCGATGGCGCATATATTCTGCTTTGGAAATGCAGTTTATTTCAACCGGCAAAGGGACATGTCATCTTTGCTCGGTTATCGAGCTGGAGCGAAAGCTGTACAGCGAAAAAGAGCTTTCTGGTTAACGATATTGGCGCTCTAGTTTCGCCGTGCTCACTGAGAAAGAAGTCCGTCAGCAGTTGCTTTATATTCTGGGGATGCGCAACCGCTACTGCGTCGGTGCACCCACACCGCAGTTTGGTAACGTCGATGGCGCATATATTCTGCCTTGGAAATGCAGTTTATTTCAACCGGCAAAGGGACATGTCTTCTTTGCTCGGTTATCGAGCAGCAGCGAAAGCTGTACAGCCAAGAAGAACTTGCTGGTTAACGATATTGGCGATCTAGTTTCGCCGTGCTCACTGTGAAAGAAGTCCGTCAGCAGTTGCTTTAAAATCTCGGGATGCGCAACTGCCACTGCGTCGCTGCGCCCACACCAGAGTTGGGTATCGTCGATGGCGCATATAATCTGCCTTGAAAAAGCAGTTGATTTCAACCGGCAAAGGCACATGTCATTTTTGCTCGGTTATCGAGCAGCAGCGAAAGCTGTACAGCCAAAAAGAGCATCCTGGTTAACGATATTGGCGCTCTAGTTTCGCCGTGCTCACTGTGAAAGAAGTCCTGCAGCAGTTGCTTTATATTCTCGGGATGCGCAACTGCCACTGCGTCACTGCGACCACACCGGAGTTTGGTACCATCGACGACGCATATAATCTGCCTGGGAAAAGCAGTTGATTTCAATCGGCAAAGGCACCTGTCATCTTTGCTCGGTTATCGAGCAGCAGCGAAAGCTGTACAGCCAAAAAGAGCTTCTGGTTAACGATATTGGCGCTCTAGTTTCGCCGTGATCACTGTGAAAGAAGTCCTGCAGCAGTTGCTTTATATTCTCGGGATGCGCAACTGCCACTGCGTCGCTGCGCCCACACCGGAGTTGGGTATCGTCGACGGCGCATATAATCTGCCTTGAAAAAGCAGTTGATTTCAACCGGCAAAGGCACATGTTATCTTTGCTCGGTTATCGAGCAGCAGCGAAAGCTGTACAGCCAAAAAGAGCATCCTGGTTAACGATATTGGCGCTCTAGTTTCGCCGTGCTCACTGTGAAAGAAGTCCGTCAGCAGTTGCTTTGTATTCTCGGGATGCGAAACTGCTACTGCGTCGGTGCGCCCACACCGCAGTTTGGTAACGTCGATGGCGCATATATTCTGCTTTGGAAATGCAGTTTATTTCAACCGGCAAAGGGACATGTCTTCTTTGCTCGGTTATCGAGCAGCAGTGAAAGCTGTACAGCCAAGAAGAACTTGCTGGTTAACGATATTGGCGCTCTAGTTTCGCCGTGCTTACTGTGAAAGAAGTCCTGCAGCAGTTGCTTTATATTCTCGGGATGCGCAACTGCCACTGCGTCGGTGGTCCCACAGCGCAGTCTGGTAACGTCGACGGCGCATATAATCTGCCTTGGAAAAGCAGTTGATTTCAACCGGCAAAGGCACATGTCATCTTTTCTCGGTTATCGAGCAGCAGCGAAAGCTGTACAGCCAAAAAGAGCATCTTGGTTAACGATATTGGCGCTCTAGTTTCGCCGTGCTCACTGTGAAAGTAGTCCGTCAGCAGTTGCTTTGTATTCTCGGGATGCGAAACTGCTACTGCGTCGGTGCGCCCACACCGCAGTTTGGTAACGTCGACGGCGCATATAATCTGCCTTGGAAAAGCAGTTGATTTCAATCGGCAAAGGCACCTGTCATCTTTGCTCGGTTATCGAGCAGCAGCGAAAGCTGTACAGCCAAGAAGAACTTGCTGGTTAACGATATTGGCGCTCTAGTTTCGCCGTGCTCACTGTGAAAGAAGTCCTGCAGCAGTTGCTTTATATTCTCGGGATGCGCAACTGCCACTGCGTCGGTGGTCCCACAGCGGAGCCTGGTAACGTCGACGGCGCATATAATCTGCCTTGGAAAAGCAGTTGATTTCAACCGGCAAAGGCACATGTCATCTTTGCTCGGTTATCGAGCAGCAGCGAAAGCTGTACAGCCAAAAAGAGCATCCTGGTTAACGATATTGGCGCTCTAGTTTCGCCGTGCTCACTGTGAAAGAAGTCCGTCAGCAGTTGCTTTAAAATCTCGGGATGCGCAACTGCCACTGCGTCGCTGCGCCCACACCAGAGTTGGGTATCGTCGACGGCGCATATAATCTGCCTTGAAAAAGCAGTTGATTTCAACCGGCAAAGGCACATGTCATTTTTGCTCGGTTATCGAGCAGCAGGGAAAGCTGTACAGCCAAAAAGAGCATCCTGGTTAACGATATTGGCGCTCTAGTTTCGCCGTGCTCACTGTGAAAGAAGTCCGTCAGCAGTTGCTTTGTATTCTCGGGATGCGAAACTGCTACTGCGTCGGTGCGCCCACACCGCAGTTTGGTAACGTCGACGGCGCATATAATCTGCCTTGGAAAAGCAGTTGATTTCAATCGGGTAAGGCACCTGTCATCTTTGCTCGGTTATCGAGCAGCAGCGAAAGCTGTACAGCCAAAAAGAGCTTCCTGGTTAACGATATTGGCGCTCTAGTTTCGCCGTGCTCACTGTGAAAGAAGTCCTGCAGCAGTTGCTTTATATTCTCGGGATGCGCAACTGCCACTGCGTCACTGCGACCACACCGGAGTTTGGTACCATCGACGATGGATATAATCTGCCTTGGAAAAGCAGTTGATTTCAATCGGCAAAGGCACCTGTCATCTTTGCTCGGTTATCGAGCAGCAGCGAAAGCTGTACAGCCAAAAAGAGCTTCTGGTTAACGATATTGGCGCTCTAGTTTCGCCGTGATCACTGTGAAAGAAGTCCTGCAGCAGTTGCTTTATATTCTCGGGATGCGCAACTGCCACTGCGTCGCTGCGCCCACACCGGAGTTGGGTATCGTCGACGGCGCATATAATCTGCCTTGAAAAAGCAGTTGATTTCAACCGGCAAAGGCACATGTTATCTTTGCTCGGTTATTGAGCAGCAGCGAAAGCTTTACAGCCAAAAAGAGCATCCTGGTTAACGATATTGGCGCTCTAGTTTCGCCGTGCTCACTGTGAAAGAAGTCCGTCAGCAGTTGCTTTGTATTCTCGGGATGCGCAACTGCCACTGCGTCGCTGCGCCCACACCAGAGTGGGGTATCGTCGACGGCGCATATAATCTGCCTTGAAAAAGCAGTTGATTTCAACCGGCAAAGGCACATGTCATTTTTGCTCGGTTATCGAGCAGCAGCGAAAGCTGTACAGCCAAAAAGAGCTTCCTGGTTAACGATATTGGCGCTCTAGTTTCGCCGTGCTCACTGTGAAAGAAGTCCGTCAGCAGTTGCTTTGTATTCTCGGGATGCGAAACTGCCTCTGCGTCGGTGCGCCCACACCGCAGTTTGGTAACGTCGACGGCGCATATAATCTGCCTTGGAAAAGCAGTTGATTTCAATCGGCTAAGGCACCTGTCATCTTTGCTCGGTTATCGAGCAGCAGCGAAAGCTGTACAGCCAAAAAGAGCTTCCTGGTTAACGATATTGGCGCCCTAGTTTCGCCGTGCTCACTGTGAAAGAAGTCCTGCAGCAGTTGCTTTATATTCTCGGGATGCGCAACTGCCACTGCGTCACTGCGACCACACCGGAGTTTGGTACCATCGACGACTCATATAATCTGCCTTGAAAAAGCAGTTGATTTCAACCGGCAAAGGCACATGTTATCTTTGCTCGGTTATCGAGCAGCAGCGAAAGCTGTACAGCCAAAAAGAGCATCCTGGTTAACGATATTGGCGCTCTAGTTTCGCCGTGCTCACTGTGAAAGAAGTCCGTCAGCAGTTGCTTTGTATTCTCGGGATGCGAAACTGCTACTGCTTCGGTGCGCCCACACCGCAGTTTGGTAACGTCGATGGCGCATATATTCTGCTTTGGAAATGCAGTTTATTTCAACCGGCAAAGGGACATGTCTTCTTTGCTCGGTTATCGAGCAGCAGTGAAAGCTGTACAGCCAAGAAGAACTTGCTGGTTAACGATATTGGCGCTCTAGTTTCGCCGTGCTTACTGTGAAAGAAGTCCTGCAGCAGTTGCTTTATATTCTCGGGATGCGCAACTGCCACTGCGTCGGTGGTCCCACAGCGGAGTCTGGTAACGTCGACGGCGCATATAATCTGCCTTGGAAAAGCAGTTGATTTCAACCGGCAAAGGCACATGTCATCTTTGCTCGGTTATCGAGCAGCAGCGAAAGCTGTACAGCCAAAAAGAGCATCTTGGTTAACGATATTGGCGCTCTAGTTTCGCCGTGCTCACTGTGAAAGAAGTCCGTCAGCAGTTGCTTTGTATTCTCGGGATGCGAAACTGCTACTGCGTCGGTGCGCCCACACCGCAGTTTGGTAACGTCGACGGCGCATATAATCTGCCTTGGAAAAGCAGTTGATTTCAATCGGCAAAGGCACCTGTCATCTTTGCTCGGTTATCGAGCAGGAGCGACAGCTGTACAGCCAAGAAGAACTTGCTGGTTAACGATATTGGCGCTCTAGTTTCGCCGTGCTCACTGTGAAAAAAGTCCTGCAGCAGTTGCTTTATATTCTCGGGATGCGCAACTGCCACTGGGTCGCTGCGCCCACACCGGAGTTGGGTATCGTCGACGGCGCATATAATCTGCCTTGAAAAAGCAGTTGATTTCAACCGGCAAAGGCACATGTCTTCTTTGCTCGGTTATCGAGCAGCAGTGAAAGCTGTAGAGCCAATAAGAACTTGCTGGTTAACGATATTGGCGCTCTAGTTTCGCCGTGCTCACTGTGAAAGAAGTCCGTCAGCAGTTGCTTTATATTCTCGGGATGCGCAACGGCCACTGTGTCGGTGGTCCCACACCGGAGTCTGGTAACGTCGACGGCGCATATATTCTGCCTTGGAAAAGCAGTTGATTTCAATCGGCAAAGGCACCTGTCATCTTTGCTCGGTTATCGAGCAGCAGCGAAAGCTGTACAGCCAAAAAGAGCTTCCTGGTTAACGATATTGGCGCTCTAGTTTCGCCGTGCTCACTTTGAAAGAAGTCCTGCAGCAGTTGCTTTATATTCTCGGGATGCGCAACTGCCACTGCGTCACTGCGACCACACCGGAGTTTGGTACCATCGACGACGCATATATTCTGCCTTGGAAAAGCAGTTGATTTCAACCGGCAAAGGCACATGTCGTCTTTGCTCGGTTATCGAGCAGAAGCGAAAGCTGTACAGCCAAAAAGAGCATCCTGGTTAACGATATTGGCGCTCTAGTTTCACCGTGCTCACTGTGAAAGAAGTCCGTCAGCAGTTGCTTTGTATTCTCGGGATGCGAAACTGCTACTGAGTCGGTGGTCCCACACCGGAGTCTGGTAACGTCGACAGCGGATATAATCTGCCTTGGAAAAGCAGTTGATTTCAATCGGCTAAGGCACCTGTCATCTTTGCTCGGTTATCGAGCAGCAGCGAAAGCTGTACAGCCAAAACGAGCTTCCTGGTTAACGATATTGGCGCTCTAGTTTCGCCGTGCTCACTGTGAAAGAAGTCCTGCAGCAGTTGCTTTATATTCTCGGGATGCGCAACTGCCACTGCCTCACTGCGACCACACCGGAGTTTGGTACCATCGACGACGCATATAATCTGCCTTGGAAAAGCAGTTGATTTCAATCGGCAAAGGCACCTGTCATCTTTGCTCGGTTATCGAGCAGCAGCGAAAGCTGTACAGCCAAAAAGAGCTTCCTGGTTAACGATATTGGCGCTCTAGTTTCGCCGTGCTCACTTTGAAAGAAGTCCTGCAGCAGTTGCTTTATATTCTCGGGATGCGCAACTGCCACTGCGTCACTGCGACCACACCGGAGTTTGGTACCATCGACGACGCATATATTCTGCCTTGGAAAAGCAGTTGATTTCAACTGGCAAAGGCACATGTCGTCTTTGCTCGGTTATCGAGCAGAAGCGAAAGCTGTACAGCCAAAAAGAGCATCCTGGTTAACGATATTGGCGCTCTAGTTTCGCCGTGCTCACTGTGAAAGAAGTCCGTCAGCAGTTGCTTTGTATTCTCGGGATGCGAAACTGCTACTGCGTCGGTGCGCCCACACCGCAGTTTGGTAACGTCGATGGCGCATATATTCTGCTTTGGAAATGCAGTTTATTTCAACCGGCAAAGGGACATGTCATCTTTGCTCGGTTATCGAGCTGGAGCGAAAGCTGTACAGCGAAAAAGAGCTTTCTGGTTAACGATATTGGCGCTCTAGTTTCGCCGTGCTCACTGAGAAAGAAGTCCGTCAGCAGTTGCTTTATATTCTGGGGATGCGCAACCGCTACTGCGTCGGTGCACCCACACCGCAGTTTGGTAACGTCGATGGCGCATATATTCTGCCTTGGAAATGCAGTTTATTTCAACCGGCAAAGGGACATGTCTTCTTTGCTCGGTTATCGAGCAGCAGCGAAAGCTGTACAGCCAAGAAGAACTTGCTGGTTAACGATATTGGCGATCTAGTTTCGCCGTGCTCACTGTGAAAGAAGTCCGTCAGCAGTTGCTTTAAAATCTCGGGATGCGCAACTGCCACTGCGTCGCTGCGCCCACACCAGAGTTGGGTATCGTCGATGGCGCATATAATCTGCCTTGAAAAAGCAGTTGATTTCAACCGGCAAAGGCACATGTCATTTTTGCTCGGTTATCGAGCAGCAGCGAAAGCTGTACAGCCAAAAAGAGCATCCTGGTTAACGATATTGGCGCTCTAGTTTCGCCGTGCTCACTGTGAAAGAAGTCCTGCAGCAGTTGCTTTATATTCTCGGGATGCGCAACTGCCACTGCGTCACTGCGACCACACCGGAGTTTGGTACCATCGACGACGCATATAATCTGCCTGGGAAAAGCAGTTGATTTCAATCGGCAAAGGCACCTGTCATCTTTGCTCGGTTATCGAGCAGCAGCGAAAGCTGTACAGCCAAAAAGAGCTTCTGGTTAACGATATTGGCGCTCTAGTTTCGCCGTGATCACTGTGAAAGAAGTCCTGCAGCAGTTGCTTTATATTCTCGGGATGCGCAACTGCCACTGCGTCGCTGCGCCCACACCGGAGTTGGGTATCGTCGACGGCGCATATAATCTGCCTTGAAAAAGCAGTTGATTTCAACCGGCAAAGGCACATGTTATCTTTGCTCGGTTATCGAGCAGCAGCGAAAGCTGTACAGCCAAAAAGAGCATCCTGGTTAACGATATTGGCGCTCTAGTTTCGCCGTGCTCACTGTGAAAGAAGTCCGTCAGCAGTTGCTTTGTATTCTCGGGATGCGAAACTGCTACTGCGTCGGTGCGCCCACACCGCAGTTTGGTAACGTCGATGGCGCATATATTCTGCTTTGGAAATGCAGTTTATTTCAACCGGCAAAGGGACATGTCTTCTTTGCTCGGTTATCGAGCAGCAGTGAAAGCTGTACAGCCAAGAAGAACTTGCTGGTTAACGATATTGGCGCTCTAGTTTCGCCGTGCTTACTGTGAAAGAAGTCCTGCAGCAGTTGCTTTATATTCTCGGGATGCGCAACTGCCACTGCGTCGGTGGTCCCACAGCGGAGTCTGGTAACGTCGACGGCGCATATAATCTGCCTTGGAAAAGCAGTTGATTTCAACCGGCAAAGGCACATGTCATCTTTGCTCGGTTATCGAGCAGCAGCGAAAGCTGTACAGCCAAAAAGAGCATCTTGGTTAACGATATTGGCGCTCTAGTTTCGCCGTGCTCACTGTGAAAGAAGTCCGTCAGCAGTTGCTTTGTATTCTCGGGATGCGAAACTGCTACTGCGTCGGTGCGCCCACACCGCAGTTTGGTAACGTCGACGGCGCATATAATCTGCCTTGGAAAAGCAGTTGATTTCAATCGGCAAAGGCACCTGTCATCTTTGCTCGGTTATCGATGAGCAGCGAAAGCTGTACAGCCAAGAAGAACTTGCTGGTTAACGATATTGGCGCTCTAGTTTCGCCGTGCTCACTGTGAAAGAAGTCCTGCAGCAGTTGCTTTATATTCTCGGGATGCGCAACTGCCACTGCGTCGGTGGTCCCACAGCGGAGCCTGGTAACGTCGACGGCGCATATAATCTGCCTTGGAAAAGCAGTTGATTTCAACCGGCAAAGGCACATGTCATCTTTGCTCGGTTATCGAGCAGCAGCGAAAGCTGTACAGCCAAAAAGAGCATCCTGGTTAACGATATTGGCGCTCTAGTTTCGCCGTGCTCACTGTGAAAGAAGTCCGTCAGCAGTTGCTTTAAAATCTCGGGATGCGCAACTGCCACTGCGTCGCTGCGCCCACACCAGAGTTGGGTATCGTCGACGGCGCATATAATCTGCCTTGAAAAAGCAGTTGATTTCAACCGGCAAAGGCACATGTTATCTTTGCTCGGTTATTGAGCAGCAGCGAAAGCTTTACAGCCAAAAAGAGCATCCTGGTTAACGATATTGGCGCTCTAGTTTCGCCGTGCTCACTGTGAAAGAAGTCCGTCAGCAGTTGCTTTGTATTCTCGGGATGCGCAACTGCCACTGCGTCGCTGCGCCCACACCAGAGTGGGGTATCGTCGACGGCGCATATAATCTGCCTTGAAAAAGCAGTTGATTTCAACCGGCAAAGGCACATGTCATTTTTGCTCGGTTATCGAGCAGCAGCGAAAGCTGTACAGCCAAAAAGAGCTTCCTGGTTAACGATATTGGCGCTCTAGTTTCGCCGTGCTCACTGTGAAAGAAGTCCGTCAGCAGTTGCTTTGTATTCTCGGGATGCGAAACTGCCTCTGCGTCGGTGCGCCCACACCGCAGTTTGGTAACGTCGACGGCGCATATAATCTGCCTTGGAAAAGCAGTTGATTTCAATCGGCTAAGGCACCTGTCATCTTTGCTCGGTTATCGAGCAGCAGCGAAAGCTGTACAGCCAAAAAGAGCTTCCTGGTTAACGATATTGGCGCCCTAGTTTCGCCGTGCTCACTGTGAAAGAAGTCCTGCAGCAGTTGCTTTATATTCTCGGGATGCGCAACTGCCACTGCGTCACTGCGACCACACCGGAGTTTGGTACCATCGACGACTCATATAATCTGCCTTGGAAAAGCAGTTGATTTCAATCGGCAAAGGCACCTGTCATCTTTGCTCGGTTATCGAGCAGCAGCGAAAGCTGTACAGCCAAAAAGAGCTTCTGGTTAACGATATTGGCGCTCTAGTTTCGCCGTGATCACTGTGAAAGAAGTCCTGCAGCAGTTGCTTTATATTCTGGGGATGCGCAACTGCCACTGCGTCGCTGCGCCCACACCGGAGTTGGGTATCGTCGACGGCGCATATAATCTGCCTTGAAAAAGCAGTTGATTTCAACCGGCAAAGGCACATGTTATCTTTGCTCGGTTATCGAGCAGCAGCGAAAGCTGTACAGCCAAAAAGAGCATCCTGGTTAACGATATTGGCGCTCTAGTTTCGCCGTGCTCACTGTGAAAGAAGTCCGTCAGCAGTTGCTTTGTATTCTCGGGATGCGAAACTGCTACTGCTTCGGTGCGCCCACACCGCAGTTTGGTAACGTCGATGGCGCATATATTCTGCTTTGGAAATGCAGTTTATTTCAACCGGCAAAGGGACATGTCTTCTTTGCTCGGTTATCGAGCAGCAGTGAAAGCTGTACAGCCAAGAAGAACTTGCTGGTTAACGATATTGGCGCTCTAGTTTCGCCGTGCTTACAGTGAAAGAAGTCCTGCAGCAGTTGCTTTATATTCTCGGGATGCGCAACTGCCACTGCGTCGGTGGTCCCACAGCGGAATCTGGTAACGTCGACGGCGCATATAATCTGCCTTGGAAAAGCAGTTGATTTCAACCGGCAAAGGCACATGTCATCTTTGCTCGGTTATCGAGCAGCAGCGAAAGCTGTACAGCCAAAAAGAGCATCTTGGTTAACGATATTGGCGCTCTAGTTTCGCCGTGCTCACTGTGAAAGAAGTCCGTCAGCAGTTGCTTTGTATTCTCGGGATGCGAAACTGCTACTGCGTCGGTGCGCCCACACCGCAGTTTGGTAACGTCGACGGCGCATATAATCTGCCTTGGAAAAGCAGTTGATTTCAATCGGCAAAGGCACCTGTCATCTTTGCTCGGTTATCGAGCAGGAGCGACAGCTGTACAGCCAAGAAGAACTTGCTGGTTAACGATATTGGCGCTCTAGTTTCGCCGTGCTCACTGTGAAAAAAGTCCTGCAGCAGTTGCTTTATATTCTCGGGATGCGCAACTGCCACTGCGTCGCTGCGCCCACACCGGAGTTGGGTATCGTCGACGGCGCATATAATCTGCCTTGAAAAAGCAGTTGATTTCAACCGGCAAAGGCACATGTCTTCTTTGCTCGGTTATCGAGCAGCAGTGAAAGCTGTACAGCCAAGAAGAACTTGCTGGTTAACGATATTGGCGCTCTAGTTTCGCCGTGCTCACTGTGAAAGAAGTCCGTCAGCAGTTGCTTTATATTCTCGGGATGCGCAACGGCCACTGCGTCGGTGGTCCCACACCGGAGTCTGGTAACGTCGACGGCGCATATAATCTGCCTTGGAAAAGCAGTTGATTTCAATCGGCTAAGGCACCTGTCATATTTGCTCGGTTATCGAGCAGCAGCGAAAGCTGTACAGCCAAAAAGAGCTTCCTGGTTAACGATATTGGCGCTCTAGTTTCGCCGTGCTCACTGTGAAAGAAGTCCTGCAGCAGTTGCTTTATATTCTCGGGATGCGCAACTGCCACTGCGTCACTGTGACCACACCGGAGTTTGGTACCATCGACGACGCATATAATCTGCCTTGGAAAAGCAGCTGATTTCAACCGGCAAAGGCACATGTCATCTTTTCTCGGTTGTCAAGCAGTAGCGAAAGCTGTACAGCCAAAAAGAGCTTCCTGGTTAACGATGTTGGCGCTCTGGTTTCGCCGTGCTCACTGTGAAAGAAGTCAGTCAGCAGTTGCTTTATATTCTCGGGATGCGCAACTGCCACTGCGTCACTGCGCCCACACCTGAGTTGGGTATCGTCGACGGCGCATATAATCTGCCTTGGAAAAGCAGTTGATTTCAACCGGCAAAGGCACATGTCGTCTTTGCTCGGTTATCGAGCAGCAGCGAAAGCTGTACAGACAAAAAGAGCATCCTGGTTAACGATATTGGCGCTCTAGTCTCGCCGTGCTCACTGTGAAAGAAGTCCGTCAGCAGTTGCGTTGTATTCTCGGGATACGCAACTGCCACTGCGTCGGTGCGCCCACTTCGGAGTTTTATAACGTCGACGGCGCATATCATCTGCCTTGGGAAAGCAGTTGATTTCAACCGGCAAAAGCACATGTCATCTTTGCTCGGTTATCGAGCAGCAGCGAAAGCTGTACAGCCAAAAAGAGCTTCCTGGATAACGATATTGGCGCTCTGGTGTCGCCGTGCTCACTGTGAAAGAAGTCCGTCAGCAGTTGCTTTATATTCTCGGGACGCGCAACTGCCACTGCGTCACTGCGACCACACCGGAGTTTGGTAACATCGACGACGCATATAATCAGCCTTGGAAAAGCAGCTGATTTCAACCGGCAAAGGCACATGTCATCTTTGCTCGGTTATCGAGCAGTAGCGAAAGCTGTACAGCCAAAAAGAGCTTCCTGGTTAACGATGTTGGCGCTATGGTTTCGCCGTGCTCACTGTGAAAGAAGTCCGTCAGCAGTTGCTTTATATTCACGGGATGCGCAACTGCCACTGCGTCGCTGCGCCCACACCGGAGTTGGGTATCGTCGACGGCGCATATAATCTGCCTTGGAAAAGCAGTTGATTTCAACCGGCAAAGGCACATGTCGTCTTTGCTCGGTTATCTAACAGCAGCGAAAGCTGTACAGCCAAAAAGAGCATCCTGGTTAACGATATTGGCGCTCTAGTCTCGCCGTGCTCACTGTGAAAGAAGTCCGTCAGCAGTTGCTTTGTATTCTCGGGATACACAACTGCCACTGCGTCGGTGCGCCCACATCGGAGTTTGGTAACGTCGACGGCGCATATCATCTGCCTTGGGAAAGCAGTTGATTTCAACCGGTAAAATCACATGTCATCTTTGCTCGGTTATCGAGCAGAAGCGAAAGCTGTACAGCCAAGAAGAGCTTCCTGGTTAACGATATTGGCGCTCTGGTTTCGCCGTGCTCACTGTGAAAGAAGTCCGTCAGTAGTTGCTTTATATTCTCGGGATGCGCAACTGCCACTGCGTCGCTGCGCCCACACCGGCGTTTGGTAACGTCGACGACGCATATTTTCTGCCTTGGAAAAGCAGTTTATTTCAACCGGCAAAGGGACATGTCTTCTTTGCTCGGTTATCGAGCAGCAGTGAAAGCTGTACAGCCAAGAAGAACTTGCTGGTTAACGATATTGGCGCTCTTGTTTCGCCGTGCTCACTGTGAAAGAAGTCCGTCTGCAGTTGCTTTATATTCTCGGGATGCGCAACGGCCACTGCGTCGGTGGTCCCACACCGGAGTCTGGTAACGTCGACGGCGCATATAATCTGCCTTGGAAAAGCAGTTGATTTCAATCGGCTAAGGCACCTGTCATCTTTGTTCGGTTATCGAGCAGCAGCGAAAGCTGTACAGCCATAAAGAGCTTCCTGGTTAACGGTATTGGCGCTCTAGTTTCGCCGTGCTCACTGTGAAAGAAGTCCTGGAGCAATTGCTTTATATTCTCGGGATGCGCAACTGCCACTGCGTCGCTGCGACTACACCGGAGTTTGGTAACATCGACGAGGCATATAATCTGCCTTGGAAAAGCAGCTGATTTCAACGGGCAAAGGCACATGTCATCTTTGCTCGGTTATCGAGCAGTAGCGAAAGCTGTACAGCCAAAAAGACCTTCCTGGTTAACGATATTGGCGCTCTAGTTTCGCCATGCTCACTGTGAAAGAAGTCCTGCAGCAGTTGCTTTATATTCTCGGGATGCGCAACTGCCACTGCGTCGCTGCGCCAACACCGGAGTTTGGTAACGTAGACGACGCATATAATCTGCCTTGGAAAAGCAGCTGATTTCGACCGGGAAAGGCACATGTCATCTTTGCTCGGTTATCGAGCAGCAGCGGAAGCTGTACAGCCAAAAAGAGCTTCCTGGTTAACGATATTGGCGCTCTGGTTTCGCCGTGCTCACTGTGAAAGAAGTCCGTCAGCAGTTGCTTTATATTCTCGGGATGCGCAACGGCCACTGCGTCGGTGGTCCCACACCGGAGTCTGGTAACGTCGAGGGCGCATATAATCTGCCTTGGAAAAGCAGTTGATTTCAATCGGCTAAGGCACCTGTCATCTTTGCTCGGTTATCGAGCAGCAGCAAAAGCTGTACAGCCAAAAAGAGCTTCCTGGTTAACGATATTGGCGCTCTAGTTTCGCCGTGCTCACTGTGAAAGAAGTCCTGCAGCAGTTGCTTTATATTCTCGGGATGCGCAACTGCCACTGCGTCAGTGCGACCACACCGGAGTTTGGTACCATCGACGACGCATATAATCTGCCTTGGAAAAGCAGCTGATTTCAACCGGCAAAGGCACATGTCATCTTTGCTCGGTTATCGAGCAGTAGCGAAAGCTGTACAGCCAAAAAGAGTTTCCTGGTTAACGATGTTGGCGCTCTGGTTTTGCCGTGCTCACTGTGAAAGAAGTCAGTCAGCAGTTGCTTTATATTCTCGGGATGCGCAACTGCCACTGCGTCACTGCGCCCACACCGGTGTTGGGTATCGTTGACGGCGCATATCATCTGCCTTGGGAAAGCAGTTGATTTCAACCGACAAAAGCACATGTCATCTTTGCTCGGTTATCGAGCAGCAGCGAAAGCTGTACAGCCAAAAAGGGCTTCCGGGATAACGATATTGGCGCTCTGGTGTCGCCGTGCTCACTGTGAAAGAAGTCCGTCAGCAGTTGCTTTATATTCTCGGGACGCGCAACTGCCACTGCGTCACTGCGACCACACCGGAGTTTGGTAACATCGACGACGCATATAATCTGCCTTGGAAAAGCAGCTGATTTGAACCGGCAAAGGCACATGTCATCTTTGCTCGGTTATCGAGCAGTAGCGAAAGCTGTACAGCCAAAAAGAGCTTCCTGGTTAACGATGTTGGCGCTATGGTTTCGCCGTGCTCACTGTGAAAGAAGTCCGTCAGCAGTTGCTTTATATTCACGGGATGCGCAACTGCCACTGCGTCGCTGCGCCCACACCGGCGTTTGGTAACGTCGACGACGCATATTTTCTGCCTTGGAAAAGCAGGTGATTTCAACCGGCAAAGGCACATGTCATCTTTGCTCGGTTATCGAGCAGTAGCGAAAGCTGTACAGCCAAAAAGAGCTTCCTGGTTAACGATATTTGCGCTCTAGTTTCGCCGTGCTCACTGTGAAAGAAGTCCGTCAGCAGTTGCTTTATATTCTCGGGATGCGCAACGGCCACTGTGTCGGTGGTCCCACACCGGAGTCTGGTAACGTCGACGGCGCATATAATCTGCCTTGGAAAAGCAGTTGATTTCAATCGGCTAAGGCACCTGTCATCTTTGCTCGGTAATCGAGCAGCAGCGGAAGCTGTACAGCGAAAAAGAGCTTTCTGATTAACGATATTGGCGCTCTAGTTTCGCCGTGCTCACTGTGAGAGAAATCCGTCAGCAGTTGCTTTATATTCTCGGGATGCGCAGCTGCTATTACGTCTGTGAGCCCACACCGGAGTTTGGCAGCGTCGACGGCGCATATCATCTGCCTTGGGAAAGCAGTTGATTTCAACCGGCAAAAGCACATGTCATCTTTGCTCGGTTATCGAGCAGCAGCGAAAGCTGTACAGCCAAAAAGAGCTTCCTGGTTAACGATATTGGCGCTCTAGTTTCGCCGTGCTCACTGTGAAAGAAGTCCTGGAGCAATTGCTTTATATTCTCGGGATGCGCAACTGCCACTGCGTCGCTGCGACTACACCGGAGTTTGGTAACATCGACGAGGCATATAATCTGCCTTGGAAAAGCAGCTGATTTCAACGGGCAAAGGCACATGTCATCTTTGCTCGGTTATCGAGCAGTAGCGAAAGCTGTACAGCCAAAAAGAGCTTCCTGGTTAACGATATTGGCGCTCTAGTTTCGCCGTGCTCACTGTGAAAGAAGTCCTGCAGCAGTTGCTTTATATTCTCGGGATGCGCAACTGCCACTGCGTCGCTGCGCCCACACCGGAGTTTGGTAACGTAGACGACGCATATAATCTGCCTTGTAAAAGCAGCTGATTTCGACCGGGAAAGGCACATGTCATCTTTGCTCGGTTATCGAGCAGCAGCGGAAGCTGTACAGCCAAAAAGAGCTTCCTGGTTAACGATATTGGCGCTCTGGTTTCGCCGTGCTCACTGTGAAAGAAGACCTGCAGCCGTTGCTTTATACTCTCGGGATGCGCAACTGCCACTGCGTCGCTGCGCCCACACCGGAGTTTGGTAACGTGGACGACGCGTACAATCTGCGTTGGAAAAGCAGCTGATTTCAACCGGGAAAGGCACATGTCATTTTTGCTCGGTTATCGAGCAGCAGCGAAAGCTGTACAGCCAAAAAAGCTTCCAGGTTAACGATATTGGCGCTCTGGTTTCGCCGTGATCACTGTGAAAGCAGTCCTGCAGCAGTTGCTTTATATTCTCGGGATGCGCAACTGCCACTGCGTCGCTGCGCCCACACCGGAGTTGGGTATCGTCGACGGCGCATATAATCTGCCTTGGAAAAGCAGTTGATTTCAAACGGCAAAGGCACATGTCGTCTTTGCTCGGTTATTTAGCAGCAGCGAAAGCTGTACAGCCAAAAAGAGCATCCTGGTTAACGATATTGGAGCTCTAGTCTCGCCGTGCTCACTGTGAAAGAAGTCCGTCAGCAGTTGCTTTGTATTCTCGGGATACACAACTGCCGCTGCGTCGGTGCGCCCACATCGGAGTTTGGTGACGTCGACGGCGCATATCATCTGCCTTGGGAAAGCAGTTGATTTAAAACGGCAAAATCACATGTCATCTTTGCTCGGTTATCGAGCAGCAGCGAAAGCTGTACAGCCAAGCAGAGCTTCCTGGTTAACGATATTGGCGCTCTGGTTTCGCCGTGCTCACTGTGAAAGTAGTCCGTCAGCAGTTGCTTTATATTCTCGGGATGCGCAACTGCCACTGCGTCGCTGCGCCCGCACCGGAGTTTGGTAACGTCGACGACGCATATTTTCTGCCTTGGAAAAGCAGCTGATTTCAACCGAGAAAGGCACATGTCATCTTTGCTCGGTTATCGAGCAGCAGCGAAAGCTGTACAGCCAAAAAGAGCTTCCTGGTTAACGATATTGGTGCTCTGGTTTCGCCGTGCTCACTGTGAAAGAAGTCCGTCAGCAGTTGCTTTATATTCTCGGGATGTGCAACTGCAACTGTGTCGCTGCGCCCACACTGGAGTTGGGTATCGTTGTTGGCGCACATAATCTGCATTGGAAAAGCAGTTTATTTCAACCGGCAAAGGGACATGTCTTCTTTGCTCGGTTATCGAGCAGCAGGGAAAGCTGTACAGCCAAGAAGAACTTGCTGGTTAACGATATTGGCGCTCTTGTCTCGGCGTGCTCACTGTGAAAGAAGTCCGACAGCAGTTACTTTATATTCTCGGGATGCGCAACGGCCACTGCGTCGGTGGTCCCACACCGGAGTCTGGTAACGTCGACGGCGCATATAATCTGCCTTGGAAAAGCAGTTGATTTCAATCGGCTAAGGCACCTGTCATCTTTGCTCGGTTATCGAGCAGCAGCGAAAGCTGTACAGCCAAAAAGAGCTTCCTGGTTAACGATATTGGCGCTCTAGTTTCGCCGTGCTCATTGTGAAAGAAGTCCTGGAGCAATTGCTTTATATTCTCGGGATGCGCAACTGCCACTGCGTCGCTGCGACTACACCGGAGTTTGGTAACATCGACGAGGCATATAATCTGCCTTGGAAAAGCAGCTGATTTCAACGGGCAAAGGCACATGTCATCTTTGCTCGGTTATCGAGCAGTAGCGAAAGCTGTACAGCCAAAAAGAGCTTCCTGGTTAACGATATTGGCGCTCTAGTTTCGCCGTGCTCACTGTGAAAGAAGTCCTGCAGCAGTTGCTTTATATTCTCGGGATGCGCAACTGCCACTGCGTCGCTGCGCCCACACCGGAGTTTGGTAACGTAGACGACGCATATAATCTGCCTTGGAAAAGCAGCTGATTTCGACCGGGAAAGGCACATGTCATCTTTGCTCGGTTATCGAGCAGCAGCGGAAGCTGTACAGCCAAAAAGAGCTTCCTGGTTAACGATATTGGCGCTCTGGTTTCGCCGTGCTCACTGTGAAAGAAGTCCTGCAGCCGTTGCTTTATACTCTCGGGATGCGCAACTGCCACTGCGTCGCTGCGCCCACACCGGAGTTTGGTAACGTAGACGACGCGTACAATCTGCCTTGGAAAAGCAGCTGATTTCAACCGGGAAAGGCACATGTCATTTTTGCTCGGTTATCGAGCAGCAGCGAAAGCTGTACAGCCAAAAAAGCTTCCAGGTTAACGATATTGGCGCTCTGGTTTCGCCGTGATCACTGTGAAAGCAGTCCTGCAGCAGTTGCTTTATATTCTCGGGATGCGCAACTGCCACTGCGTCGCTGCGCCCACACCGGAGTTGGGTATCGTCGACGGCGCATATAATCTGCCTTGGAAAAGCAGTTGATTTCAAACGGCAAAGGCACATGTCGTCTTTGCTCGGTTATCTAGCAGCAGCGAAAGCTGTACAGCCAAAAAGAGCATCCTGGTTAACGATATTGGCGCTCTAGTCTCGCCGTGCTCACTGTGAAAGAAGTCCGTCAGCAGTTGCTTTGTATTCTCGGGATACACAACTGCCACTGCGTCGGTGCGCCCACATCGGAGTTTGGTGACGTCAACGGCGCATATCATCTGCCTTGGGAAAGCAGTTGATTTCGACCGGCAAAATCACATGTCATCTTTGCTCGGTTATCGAGCAGCAGCGAAAGCTGTACAGCCAAGCAGAGCTTCCTGGTTAAGGATATTGGCGCTCTGGTTTCGCCGTGCTCACTGTGAAAGTAGTCCGTCAGCAGTTGCTTTATATTCTCGGGATGCGCAACTGCCACTGCGTCGCTGCGCCCGCACCGGAGTTTGCTAACGTCGACGACGCATATTTTCTGCCTGGGAAAAGCGGCTGATTTCAACCGAGAAAGGCACATGTCATCTTTGCTCGGTTATCGAGCAGCAGCGAAAGCTGTACAGCCAAAAAGAGCTTCCTGGTTAACGATATTGGTGCTCTTGTTTCGCCGTGCTCACTGTGAAAGAAGTCCGCCAGCAGTTGCTTTATATTCTCGGGATGCGCAACTGCCCCTGCGTCGCTGCGACTACACCGGAGTTTGGTAACATCGACGAGGCATATAATCTGCCTTGGAAAAGCAGCTGATTTCAACGGGCAAAGGCACATGTCATCTTTGCTCGGTTATCGAGCAGTAGCGAAAGCTGTACAGCCAAAAAGAGCTTCCTGGTTAACGATATTGGCGCTCTAGTTTCGCCCGTGCTCACTGTGAAAGAAGTCCTGCAGCAGTTGCTTTATATTCTCGGGATGCGCAACTGCCACTGCGTCGCTGCGCCCACACCGGAGTTTGGTAACGTAGACGACGCATATCATCTGCCTTGGAAAAGCAGCTGATTTCGACCGGGAAAGGCACATGTCATCCTTGCTCGGTTATCGAGCAGCAGCGGAAGCTGTACAGCCAAAAAGAGCTTGTTGGTTAACGATATTGGCGCTCTGGTTTCGCCGTGCTCACTGTGAAAGAAGTCCTGCAGCCGTTGCTTTATACTCTCGGGATGCGCAACTGCCACTGCGTCGCTGCGCCCACACCGGAGTTTGGTAACGTAGACGACGCGTACAATCTGCCTTGGAAAAGCAGCTGATTTCAACCGGGAAAGGCACATGTCATTTTTGCTCGGTTATCGAGCAGCAGCGAAAGCTGTACAGCCAAAAAAGCTTCCAGGTTAACGATATTGGCGCTCTGGTTTCGCCGTGATCACTGTGAAAGCAGTCCTGCAGCAGTTGCTTTATATTCTCGGGATGCGCAACTGCCACTGCGTCGCTGCGCCCACACCGGAGTTGGGTATCGTCGACGGCGCATATAATCTGCCTTGGAAAAGCAGTTGATTTCAAACGGCAAAGGCACATGTCGTCTTTGCTCGGTTATCTAGCAGCAGCGAAAGCTGTACAGCCAAAAAGAGCATCCTGGTTAACGATATTGGCGCTCTAGTCTCGCCGTGCTCACTGTGAAAGAAGTCCGTCAGCAGTTGCTTTGTATTCTCGGGATACACAACTGCCACTGCGTCGGTGCGCCCACATCGGAGTTTGGTGACGTCAACGGCGCATATCATCTGCCTTGGGAAAGCAGTTGATTTCGACCGGCAAAATCACATGTCATCTTTGCTCGGTTATCGAGCAGCAGCGAAAGCTGTACAGCCAAGCAGAGCTTCCTGGTTAACGATATTGGCGCTCTGGTTTCGCCGTGCTCACTGTGAAAGTAGTCCGTCAGCAGTTGCTGTATATTCTCGGGATGCGCAACTGCCACTGCGTCCCTGCGCCCGCACCGGAGTTTCGTAACGTCGACGACGCATATTTTCTGCCTTGGAAAAGCAGCTGATTTCAACCGAGAAATGCACATGTCATCTTTGCTCGGTTATCGAGCAGCAGCGAAAGCTGTACAGCCAAAAAGAGCTTCCTGGTTAACGATATTGGTGCTCTGGTTTCGCCGTGCTCACTGTGAAAGAAGTCCGTCAGCAGTTGCTTTATATTCTCGGGATGTGCAACTGCCACTGTGTCGCTGCGCCCACACCGGAGTTGGGTATCGTTGTTGGCGCACATAATCTGCCTTGGAAAAGCAGTTTATTTCAACAGGCAAAGGGACATGTCTTCTTTGCTCGGTTATCGAGCAGCAGTGAAAGCTGTACAGCCAAGAAGAACTTGCTGGTTAACGATATTGGCGCTCTTGTTTCGCCGTGCTCACTGTGAAAGAAGTCCGTCAGCAGTTGCTTTATATTCTCGGGATGCGCAACGGCCACTGCGTCGGTGGTCCCACACCGGAGTCTGGTAACGTCGACGGCGCATATAATCTGCCTTGGAAAAGCAGTTGATTTCAATCGGCTAAGGCACCTGTCATCTTTGTTCGGTTATCGAGCAGCAGCGAAAGCTGTACAGCCAAAAAGAGCTTCCTGGTTAACGATATTGGCGCTCTAGTTTCGCCGTGCTCACTGTGAAAGAAGTCCTGGAGCAATTGCTTTATATTCTCGGGATGCGCAACTGCCACTGCGTCGCTGCGACTACACCGGAGTTTGGTAACATCGACGAGGCATATAATCTGCCTTGGAAAAGCAGCTGATTTCAACGGGCAAAGGCACATGTCATCTTTGCTCGGTTATCGAGCAGTAGCGAAAGCTGTACAGCCAAAAAGAGCTTCCTGGTTAACGATATTGGCGCTCTAGTTTCGCCGTGCTCACTGTGAAAGAAGTCCTGCAGCAGTTGCTTTATATTCTCGGGATGCGCAACTGCCACTGCGTCGCTGCGCCCACACCGGAGTTTGGTAACGTAGACGACGCATATAATCTGCCTTGGAAAAGCAGCTGATTTCGACCGGGAAAGGCACATGTCATCTTTGCTCGGTTATCGAGCAGCAGCGGAAGCTGTACAGCCAAAAAGAGCTTCCTGGTTAACGATATTGGCGCTCTGGTTTCGCCGTGCTCACTCTGAAAGAAGTCCTGCAGCCGTTGCTTTATATTCTCGGGATGCGCAACTGCCACTGCGTCGCTGCGCCCACACCGGAGTTTGGTAACGTAGACGACGCGTACAATCTGCCTTGGAAAAGCAGCTGATTTCAAACGGGAAAGGCACATGTCATTTTCGCTCGGTTATCGAGCAGCAGCGAAAGCTGTACAGCCAAAAAAGCTTCCAGGTTAACGATATTGGCGCTCTGGTTTCGCCGTGATCACTGTGAAAGCAGTCCTGCAGCAGTTGCTTTATATTCTCGGGATGCGCAACTGCCACTGCGTCGCTGCGCCCACACCGGAGTTGGGTATCGTCGACGGCGCATATAATCTGCCTTGGAAAAGCAGTTGATTTCAACCGGCAAAGGCACATGTCGTCTTTGCTCGGTTATCTAGCAGCAGCGAAAGCTGTACAGCCAAAATGAGCATCCTGGTTAACGATATTGGCGCTCTAGTCTCGCCGTGCTCACTGTGAAAGAAGTCCGTCAGCAGTTGCTTTGTATTCTCGCGATACACAACTGCCACTGCGTCGGTGCGCCCACATCGGAGTTTGGTGACGTCGACGGCGCATATCATCTGCCTTGGGAAAGCAGTTGATTTCAACCGGCAAAATCACATGTCATCTTTGCTCGGTTATCGAGCAGCAGCGAAAGCTGTACAGCCAAGCAGAGCTTCCTGGTTAAGGATATTGGCGCTCTGGTTTCGCCGTGCTCACTGTGAAAGTAGTCCGTCAGCAGTTGCTTTATATTCTCGGGATGCGCAACTGCCACTGCGTCGCTGCGCCCGCACCGGAGTTTGGTAACGTCGACGACGCATATTTTCTGCCTTGGAAAAGCGGCTGATTTCAACCGAGAAAGGCACATGTCATCTTTGCTCGGTTATCGAGCAGCAGCGAAAGCTGTACAGCCAAAAAGAGCTTCCTGGTTAACGATATTGGTGCTCTTGTTTCGCCGTGCTCACTGTGAAAGAAGTCCGCCAGCAGTTGCTTTATATTCTCGGGATGCGCAACTGCCACTGCGTCGCTGCGACTACACCGGAGTTTGGTAACATCGACGAGGCATATAATCTGCCTTGGAAAAGCAGCTGATTTCAACGGGCAAAGGCACATGTCATCTTTGCTCGGTTATCGAGCAGTAGCGAAAGCTGTACAGCCAAAAAGAGCTTCCTGGTTAACGATATTGGCGCTCTAGTTTCGCCGTGCTCACTGTGAAAGAAGTCCTGCAGCAGTTGCTTTATATTCTCGGGATGCGCAACTGCCACTGCGTCGCTGCGCCCACACCGGAGTTTGGTAACGTAGACGACGCATATAATCTGCCTTGGAAAAGCAGCTGATTTCGACCGGGAAAGGCACATGTCATCTTTGCTCGGTTATCGAGCAGCAGCGGAAGCTGTACAGCCAAAAAGAGCTTGTTGGTTAACGATATTGGCGCTCTGGTTTCGCCGTGCTCACTGTGAAAGAAGTCCTGCAGCCGTTGCTTTATACTCTCGGGATGCGCAACTGCCACTGCGTCGCTGCGCCCACACCGGAGTTTGGTAACGTAGACGACGCGTACAATCTGCCTTGGAAAAGCAGCTGATTTCAACCGGGAAAGGCACATGTCATTTTTGCTCGGTTATCGAGCAGCAGCGAAAGCTGTACAGCCAAAAAAGCTTCCAGGTTAACGATATTGGCGCTCTGGTTTCGCCGTGATCACTGTGAAAGCAGTCCTGCAGCAGTTGCTTTATATTCTCGGGATGCGCAACTGCCACTGCGTCGCTGCGCCCACACCGGAGTTGGGTATCGTCGACGGCGCATATAATCTGCCTTGGAAAAGCAGTTGATTTCAAACGGCAAAGGCACATGTCGTCTTTGCTCGGTTATCTAGCAGCAGCGAAAGCTGTACAGCCAAAAAGAGCATCCTGGTTAACGATATTGGCGCTCTAGTCTCGCCGTGCTCACTGTGAAAGAAGTCCGTCAGCAGTTGCTTTGTATTCTCGGGATACACAACTGCCACTGCGTCGGTGCGCCCACATCGGAGTTTGGTGACGTCAACGGCGCATATCATCTGCCTTGGGAAAGCAGTTGATTTCGACCGGCAAAATCACATGTCATCTTTGCTCGGTTATCGAGCAGCAGCGAAAGCTGTACAGCCAAGCAGAGCTTCCTGGTTAACGATATTGGCGCTCTGGTTTCGCCGTGCTCACTGTGAAAGTAGTCCGTCAGCAGTTGCTGTATATTCTCGGGATGCGCAACTGCCACTGCGTCCCTGCGCCCGCACCGGAGTTTGGTAACGTCGACGACGCATATTTTCTGCCTTGGAAAAGCAGCTGATTTCAACCGAGAAAGGCACATGTCATCTTTGCTCGGTTATCGAGCAGCAGCGAAAGCTGTACAGCCAAAAAGAGCTTCCTGGTTAACGATATTGGTGCTCTGGTTTCGCCGTGCTCACTGTGAAAGAAGTCCGTCAGCAGTTGCTTTATATTCTCGGGATGTGCAACTGCCACTGTGTCGCTGCGCCCACACCGGAGTTGGGTATCGTTGTTGGCGCACATAATCTGCCTTGGAAAAGCAGTTTATTTCAACAGGCAAAGGGACATGTCTTCTTTGCTCGGTTATCGAGCAGCAGTGAAAGCTGTACAGCCAAGAAGAACTTGCTGGTTAACGATATTGGCGCTCTTGTTTCGCCGGGCTCACTGTGAAAGAAGTCCGTCAGCAGTTGCTTTATATTCTCGGGATGGGCAACGGCCACTGCGTGGGTGGTCCCACACCGGAGTCTGTTAACGTCGACGGCGCATATAATCTGCCTTGGAAAAGCAGTTGATTTCAATCGGCTAAGGCACCTGTCATCTTTGTTCGGTTATCGAGCAGCAGCGAAAGCTGTACAGCCAAAAAGAGCTTCCTGGTTAACGATATTGGCGCTCTAGTTTCGCCGTGCTCACTGTGAAAGAAGTCCTGGAGCAATTGCTTTATATTCTCGGGATGCGCAACTGCCACTGCGTCGCTGCGACTACACCGGAGTTTGGTAACATCGACGAGGCATATAATCTGCCTTGGAAAAGCAGCTGATTTCAACGGGCAAAGGCACATGTCATCTTTGCTCGGTTATCGAGCAGTAGCGAAAGCTGTACAGCCAAAAAGAGCTTCCTGGTTAACGATATTGGCGCTCTAGTTTCGCCGTGCTCACTGTGAAAGAAGTCCTGCAGCAGTTGCTTTATATTCTCGGGATGCGCAACTGCCACTGCGTCGCTGCGCCCACACCGGAGTTTGGTAACGTAGACGACGCATATAATCTGCCTTGGAAAAGCAGCTGATTTCGACCGGGAAAGGCACATGTCATCTTTGCTCGGTTATCGAGCAGCAGCGGAAGCTGTACAGCCAAAAAGAGCTTCCTGGTTAACGATATTGGCGCTCTGGTTTCGCCGTGCTCACTGTGAAAGAAGTCCTGCAGCCGTTGCTTTATATTCTCGGGATGCGCAACTGCCACTGCGTCGCTGCGCCCACACCGGAGTTTGGTAACGTAGACGACGCGTACAATCTGCCTTGGAAAAGCAGCTGATTTCAAACGGGAAAGGCACATGTCATTTTCGCTCGGTTATCGAGCAGCAGCGAAAGCTGTACAGCCAAAAAAGCTTCCAGGTTAACGATATTGGCGCTCTGGTTTCGCCGTGATCACTGTGAAAGCAGTCCTGCAGCAGTTGCTTTATATTCTCGGGATGCGCAACTGCCACTGCGTCGCTGCGCCCACACCGGAGTTGGGTATCGTCGACGGCGCATATAATCTGCCTTGGAAAAGCAGTTGATTTCAACCGGCAAAGGCACATGTCGTCTTTGCTCGGTTATCTAGCAGCAGCGAAAGCTGTACAGCCAAAAAGAGCATCCTGGTTAACGATATTGGCGCTCTAGTCTCGCCGTGCTCACTGTGAAAGAAGTCCGTCAGCAGTTGCTTTGTATTCTCGCGATACACAACTGCCACTGCGTCGGTGCGCCCACATCGGAGTTTGGTGACGTCGACGGCGCATATCATCTGCCTTGGGAAAGCAGTTGATTTCAACCAGCAAAATCACATGTCATCTTTGCTCGGTTATCGAGCAGCAGCGAAAGCTGTACAGCCAAGCAGAGCTTCCTGGTTAAGGATATTGGCGCTCTGGTTTCGCCGTGCTCACTGTGAAAGTAGTCCGTCAGCAGTTGCTTTATATTCTCGGGATGCGCAACTGCCACTGCGTCGCTGCGCCCGCACCGGAGTTTGGTAACGTCGACGACGCATATTTTCTGCCTTGGAAAAGCAGCTGATTTCAACCGAGAAAGGCACATGTCATCTTTGCTCGGTTATCGAGCAGCAGCGAAAGCTGTACAGCCAAAAAGAGCTTCCTGGTTAACGATATTGGTGCTCTTGTTTCGCCGTGCTCACTGTGAAAGAAGTCCACCAGCAGTTGCTTTATATTCTCGGGATGCGCAACTGCCACTGCGTCGCTGCGACTACACCGGAGTTTGGTAACATCGACGAGGCATATAATCTGCCTTGGAAAAGCAGCTGATTTCAACGGGCAAAGGCACATGTCATCTTTGCTCGGTTATCGAGCAGTAGCGAAAGCTGTACAGCCAAAAAGAGCTTCCTGGTTAACGATATTGGCGCTCTAGTTTCGCCGTGCTCACTGTGAAAGAAGTCCTGCAGCAGTTGCTTTATATTCTCGGGATGCGCAACTGCCACTGCGTCGCTGCGCCCACACCGGAGTTTGGTAACGTAGACGACGCATATAATCTGCCTTGGAAAAGCAGCTGATTTCGACCGGGAAAGGCACATGTCATCTTTGCTCGGTTATCGAGCAGCAGCGGAAGCTGTACAGCCAAAAAGAGCTTCCTGGTTAACGATATTGGCGCTCTGGTTTCGCCGTGCTCACTGTGAAAGAAGTCCTGCAGCCGTTGCTTTATATTCTCGGGATGCGCAACTGCCACTGCGTCGCTGCGCCCACACCGGAGTTTGGTAACGTAGACGACGCGTACAATCTGCCTTGGAAAAGCAGCTGATTTCAACCGGGAAAGGCACATGTCATTTTTGCTCGGTTATCGAGCAGCAGCGAAAGCTGTACAGCCAAAAAAGCTTCCAGGTTAACGATATTGGCGCTCTGGTTTCGCCGTGATCACTGTGAAAGCAGTCCTGCAGCAGTTGCTTTATATTCTCGGGATGCGCAACTGCCACTGCGTCGCTGCGCCCACACCGGAGTTGGGTATCGTCGACGGCGCATATAATCTGCCTTGGAAAAGCAGTTGATTTCAACCGGCAAAGGCACATGTCGTCTTTGCTCGGTTATCTAGCAGCAGCGAAAGCTGTACAGCCAAAAAGAGCATCCTGGTTAACGATATTGGCGCTCTAGTCTCGCCGTGCTCACTGTGAAAGAAGTCCGTCAGCAGTTGCTTTGTATTCTCGCGATACACAACTGCCACTGCGTCGGTGCGCCCACATCGGAGTTTGGTGACGTCGACGGCGCATATCATCTGCCTTGTAAAAGCAGCTGATTTCGACCGGAAAGGCACATGTCATCTTTGCTCGGTTATCGAGCAGCAGCGGAAGCTGTACAGCCAAAAAGAGCTTCCTGGTTAACGATATTGGCGCTCTGGTTTCGCCGTGCTCACTGTGAAAGAAGTCCTGGAGCAATTGCTTTATATTCTCGGGATGCGCAACTGCCACTGCGTCGCTGCGACTACACCGGAGTTTGGTAACATCGACGAGGCATATAATCTGCCTTGGAAAAGCAGCTGATTTCAACGGGCAAAGGCACATGTCATCTTTGCTCGGTTATCGAGCAGCAGCGGAAGCTGTACAGCCAAAAAGAGCTTCCTGGTTAACGATATTGGCGCTCTGGTTTCGCCGTGCTCACTGTGAAAGAAGTCCTGGAGCAATTGCTTTATATTCTCGGGATGCGCAACTGCCACTGCGTTGCTGCGACTACACCGGAGTTTGGTAACATCGACGAGGCATATAATCTGCCTTGGAAAAGCAGCTGATTTCAACGGGCAAAGGCACATGTCATCTTTGCTCGGTTATCGAGCAGTAGCGAAAGCTGTACAGCCAAAAAGAGCTTCCTGGTTAACGATATTGGCGCTCTAGTTTCGCCGTGCTCACTGTGAAAGAAGTCCTGCAGCAGTTGCTTTATATTCTCGGGATGCGCAACTGCCACTGCGTCGCTGCGCCCACACCGGAGTTTGGTAACGTAGACGACGCATATAATCTGCCTTGGAAAAGCAGCTGATTTCGACCGGGAAAGGCACATGTCATCTTTGCTCGGTTATCGAGCAGCAGCGGAAGCTGTACAGCCAAAAAGAGCTTCCTGGTTAACGATATTGGCGCTCTGGTTTCGCCGAGCTCACTGTGAAAGAAGTCCTGCAGCCGTTGCTTTATATTCTCGGGATGCGCAACTGCCACTGCGTCGCTGCGCCCACACCGGAGTTTGGTAACGTAGACGACGCGTACAATCTGCCTTGGAAAAGCAGCTGATTTCAAACGGGAAAGGCACATGTCATTTTCGCTCGGTTATCGAGCAGCAGCGAAAGCTGTACAGCCAAAAAAGCTTCCAGGTTAACGATATTGGCGCTCTGGTTTCGCCGTGATCACTGTGAAAGCAGTCCTGCAGCAGTTGCTTTATATTCTCGGGATGCGCAACTGCCACTGCGTCGCTGCGCCCACACCGGAGTTGGGTATCGTCGACGGCGCATATAATCTGCCTTGGAAAAGCAGTTGATTTCAATCGGCAAAGGCACATGTCGTCTTTGCTCGGTTATCTAGCAGCAGCGAAAGCTGTACAGCCAAAAAGAGCATCCTGGTTAACGATATTGGCGCTCTAGTCTCGCCGTGCTCACTGTGAAAGAAGTCCGTCAGCAGTTGCTTTGTATTCTCGCGATACACAACTGCCACTGCGTCGGTGCGCCCACATCGGAGTTTGGTGACGTCGACGGCGCATATCATCTGCCTTGGGAAAGCAGTTGATTTCAACCGGCAAAATCACATGTCATCTTTGCTCGGTTATCGAGCAGCAGCGAAAGCTGTACAGCCAAGCAGAGCTTCCTGGTTAAGGATATTGGCGCTCTGGTTTCGCCGTGCTCACTGTGAAAGTAGTCCGTCAGCAGTTGCTTTATATTCTCGGGATGCGCAACTGCCACTGCGTCGCTGCGCCCGCACCGGAGTTTGGTAACGTCGACGACGCATATTTTCTGCCTTGGAAAAGCAGCTGATTTCAACCGAGAAAGGCACATGTCATCTTTGCTCGGTTATCGAGCAGCAGCGAAAGCTGTACAGCCAAAAAGAGCTTCCTGGTTAACGATATTGGTGCTCTTGTTTCGCCGTGCTCACTGTGAAAGAAGTCCGCCAGCAGTTGCTTTATATTCTCGGGATGCGCAACTGCCACTGCGTCGCTGCGACTACACCGGAGTTTGGTAACATCGACGAGGCATATAATCTGCCTTGGAAAAGCAGCTGATTTCAACGGGCAAAGGCACATGTCATCTTTGCTCGGTTATCGAGCAGTAGCGAAAGCTGTACAGCCAAAAAGAGCTTCCTGGTTAACGATATTGGCGCTCTAGTTTCGCCGTGCTCACTGTGAAAGAAGTCCTGCAGCAGTTGCTTTATATTCTCGGGATGCGCAACTGCCACTGCGTCGCTGCGCCCACACCGGAGTTTGGTAACGTAGACGACGCATATAATCTGCCTTGGAAAAGCAGCTGATTTCGACCGGGAAAGGCACATGTCATCTTTGCTCGGTTATCGAGCAGCAGCGGAAGCTGTACAGCCAAAAAGAGCTTCCTGGTTAACGATATTGGCGCTCTGGTTTCGCCGTGATCACTGTGAAAGCAGTCCTGCAGCAGTTGCTTTATATTCTCGGGATGCGCAACTGCCACTGCGTCGCTGCGCCCACACCGGAGTTGGGTATCGTCGACGGCGCATATAATCTGCCTTGGAAAAGCAGTTGATTTCAACCGGCAAAGGCACATGCCGTCTTTGCTCGGTTATCTAGCAGCAGCGAAAGCTGTACAGCCAAAAAGAGCATCCTGGTTAACGATATTGGCGCTCTAGTCTCGCCGTGCTCACTGTGAAAGAAGTCCGTCAGCAGTTGCTTTGTATTCTCGCGATACACAACTGCCACTGCGTCGGTGCGCCCACATCGGAGTTTGGTGACGTCGACGGCGCATATCATCTGCCTTGTAAAAGCAGCTGATTTCGACCGGGAAAGGCACATGTCATCTTTGCTCGGTTATCGAGCAGCAGCGGAAGCTGTACAGCCAAAAAGAGCTTCCTGGTTAACGATATTGGCGCTCTGGTTTCGCCGTGCTCACTGTGAAAGAAGTCCTGGAGCAATTGCTTTATATTCTCGGGATGCGCAACTGCCACTGCGTCGCTGCGACTACACCGGAGTTTGGTAACATCGACGAGGCATATAATCTGCCTTGGAAAAGCAGCTGATTTCAACGGGCAAAGGCACATGTCATCTTTGCTCGGTTATCGAGCAGTAGCGAAAGCTGTACAGCCAAAAAGAGCTTCCTGGTTAACGATATTGGCGCTCTAGTTTCGCCGTGCTCACTGTGAAAGAAGTCCTGCAGCAGTTGCTTTATATTCTCGGGATGCGCAACTGCCACTGCGTCGCTGCGCCCACACCGGAGTTTGGTAACGTAGACGACGCATATAATCTGCCTTGGAAAAGCAGCTGATTTCGACCGGGAAAGGCACATGTCATCTTTGCTCGGTTATCGAGCAGCAGCGGAAGCTGTACAGCCAAAAAGAGCTTCCTGGTTAACGATATTGGCGCTCTGGTTTCGCCGAGCTCACTGTGAAAGAAGTCCTGCAGCCGTTGCTTTATATTCTCGGGATGCGCAACTGCCACTGCGTCGCTGCGCCCACACCGGAGTTTGGTAACGTAGACGACGCGTACAATCTGCCTTGGAAAAGCAGCTGATTTCAAACGGGAAAGGCACATGTCATTTTCGCTCGGTTATCGAGCAGCAGCGAAAGCTGTACAGCCAAAAAAGCTTCCAGGTTAACGATATTGGCGCTCTGGTTTCGCCGTGATCACTGTGAAAGCAGTCCTGCAGCAGTTGCTTTATATTCTCGGGATGCGCAACTGCCACTGCGTCGCTGCGCCCACACCGGAGTTGGGTATCGTCGACGGCGCATATAATCTGCCTTGGAAAAGCAGTTGATTTCAATCGGCAAAGGCACATGTCGTCTTTGCTCGGTTATCTAGCAGCAGCGAAAGCTGTACAGCCAAAAAGAGCATCCTGGTTAACGATATTGGCGCTCTAGTCTCGCCGTGCTCACTGTGAAAGAAGTCCGTCAGCAGTTGCTTTGTATTCTCGCGATACACAACTGCCACTGCGTCGGTGCGCCCACATCGGAGTTTGGTGACGTCGACGGCGCATATCATCTGCCTTGGGAAAGCAGTTGATTTCAACCGGCAAAATCACATGTCATCTTTGCTCGGTTATCGAGCAGCAGCGAAAGCTGTACAGCCAAGCAGAGCTTCCTGGTTAAGGATATTGGCGCTCTGGTTTCGCCGTGCTCACTGTGAAAGTAGTCCGTCAGCAGTTGCTTTATATTCTCGGGATGCGCAACTGCCACTGCGTCGCTGCGCCCGCACCGGAGTTTGGTAACGTCGACGACGCATATTTTCTGCCTTGGAAAAGCAGCTGATTTCAACCGAGAAAGGCACATGTCATCTTTGCTCGGTTATCGAGCAGCAGCGAAAGCTGTACAGCCAAAAAGAGCTTCCTGGTTAACGATATTGGTGCTCTTGTTTCGCCGTGCTCACTGTGAAAGAAGTCCGCCAGCAGTTGCTTTATATTCTCGGGATGCGCAACTGCCACTGCGTCGCTGCGACTACACCGGAGTTTGGTAACATCGACGAGGCATATAATCTGCCTTGGAAAAGCAGCTGATTTCAACGGGCAAAGGCACATGTCATCTTTGCTCGGTTATCGAGCAGTAGCGAAAGCTGTACAGCCAAAAAGAGCTTCCTGGTTAACGATATTGGCGCTCTAGTTTCGCCGTGCTCACTGTGAAAGAAGTCCTGCAGCAGTTGCTTTATATTCTCGGGATGCGCAACTGCCACTGCGTCGCTGCGCCCACACCGGAGTTTGGTAACGTAGACGACGCATATAATCTGCCTTGGAAAAGCAGCTGATTTCGACCGGGAAAGGCACATGTCATCTTTGCTCGGTTATCGAGCAGCAGCGGAAGCTGTACAGCCAAAAAGAGCTTCCTGGTTAACGATATTGGCGCTCTGGTTTCGCCGTGATCACTGTGAAAGCAGTCCTGCAGCAGTTGCTTTATATTCTCGGGATGCGCAACTGCCACTGCGTCGCTGCGCCCACACCGGAGTTGGGTATCGTCGACGGCGCATATAATCTGCCTTGGAAAAGCAGTTGATTTCAACCGGCAAAGGCACATGCCGTCTTTGCTCGGTTATCTAGCAGCAGCGAAAGCTGTACAGCCAAAAAGAGCATCCTGGTTAACGATATTGGCGCTCTAGTCTCGCCGTGCTCACTGTGAAAGAAGTCCGTCAGCAGTTGCTTTGTATTCTCGCGATACACAACTGCCACTGCGTCGGTGCGCCCACATCGGAGTTTGGTGACGTCGACGGCGCATATCATCTGCCTTGTAAAAGCAGCTGATTTCGACCGGGAAAGGCACATGTCATCTTTGCTCGGTTATCGAGCAGCAGCGGAAGCTGTACAGCCAAAAAGAGCTTCCTGGTTAACGATATTGGCGCTCTGGTTTCGCCGTGCTCACTGTGAAAGAAGTCCTGGAGCAATTGCTTTATATTCTCGGGATGCGCAACTGCCACTGCGTCGCTGCGACTACACCGGAGTTTGGTAACATCGACGAGGCATATAATCTGCCTTGGAAAAGCAGCTGATTTCAACGGGCAAAGGCACATGTCATCTTTGCTCGGTTATCGAGCAGTAGCGAAAGCTGTACAGCCAAAAAGAGCTTCCTGGTTAACGATATTGGCGCTCTAGTTTCGCCGTGCTCACTGTGAAAGAAGTCCTGCAGCAGTTGCTTTATATTCTCGGGATGCGCAACTGCCACTGCGTCGCTGCGCCCACACCGGAGTTTGGTAACGTAGACGACGCATATAATCTGCCTTGGAAAAGCAGCTGATTTCGACCGGGAAAGGCACATGTCATCTTTGCTCGGTTATCGAGCAGCAGCGGAAGCTGTACAGCCAAAAAGAGCTTCCTGGTTAACGATATTGGCGCTCTGGTTTCGCCGAGCTCACTGTGAAAGAAGTCCTGCAGCCGTTGCTTTATATTCTCGGGATGCGCAACTGCCACTGCGTCGCTGCGCCCACACCGGAGTTTGGTAACGTAGACGACGCGTACAATCTGCCTTGGAAAAGCAGCTGATTTCAAACGGGAAAGGCACATGTCATTTTCGCTCGGTTATCGAGCAGCAGCGAAAGCTGTACAGCCAAAAAAGCTTCCAGGTTAACGATATTGGCGCTCTGGTTTCGCCGTGATCACTGTGAAAGCAGTCCTGCAGCAGTTGCTTTATATTCTCGGGATGCGCAACTGCCACTGCGTCGCTGCGCCCACACCGGAGTTGGGTATCGTCGACGGCGCATATAATCTGCCTTGGAAAAGCAGTTGATTTCAATCGGCAAAGGCACATGTCGTCTTTGCTCGGTTATCTAGCAGCAGCGAAAGCTGTGCAGCCAAAAAGAGCATCCTGGTTAACGATATTGGCGCTCTAGTCTCGCCGTGCTCACTGTGAAAGAAGTCCGTCAGCAGTTGCTTTGTATTCTCGCGATACACAACTGCCACTGCGTCGGTGCGCCCACATCGGAGTTTGGTGACGTCGACGGCGCATATCATCTGCCTTGGGAAAGCAGTTGATTTCAACCGGCAAAATGACATGTCATCTTTGCTCGGTTATCGAGCAGCAGCGAAAGCTGTACAGCCAAGCAGAGCTTCCTGGTTAAGGATATTGGCGCTCTGGTTTCGCCGTGCTCACTGTGAAAGTAGTCCGTCAGCAGTTGCTTTATATTCTCGGGATGCGCAACTGCCACTGCGTCGCTGCGCCCGCACCGGAGTTTGGTAACGTCGACGACGCATATTTTCTGCCTTGGAAAAGCAGCTGATTTCAACCGAGAAAGGCACATGTCATCTTTGCTCGGTTATCGAGCAGCAGCGAAAGCTGTACAGCCAAAAAGAGCTTCCTGGTTAACGATATTGGTGCTCTTGTTTCGCCGTGCTCACTGTGAAAGAAGTCCGCCAGCAGTTGCTTTATATTCTCGGGATGCGCAACTGCCACTGCGTCGCTGCGACTACACCGGAGTTTGGTAACATCGACGAGGCATATAATCTGCCTTGGAAAAGCAGCTGATTTCAACGGGCAAAGGCACATGTCATCTTTGCTCGGTTATCGAGCAGTAGCGAAAGCTGTACAGCCAAAAAGAGCTTCCTGGTTAACGATATTGGCGCTCTAGTTTCGCCGTGCTCACTGTGAAAGAAGTCCTGCAGCAGTTGCTTTATATTCTCGGGATGCGCAACTGCCACTGCGTCGCTGCGCCCACACCGGAGTTTGGTAACGTAGACGACGCATATAATCTGCCTTGGAAAAGCAGCTGATTTCGACCGGGAAAGGCACATGTCATCTTTGCTCGGTTATCGAGCAGCAGCGGAAGCTGTACAGCCAAAAAGAGCTTCCTGGTTAACGATATTGGCGCTCTGGTTTCGCCGTGCTCACTGTGAAAGAAGTCCTGCAGCCGTTGCTTTATATTCTCGGGATGCGCAACTGCCACTGCGTCGCTGCGCCCACACCGGAGTTTGGTAACGTAGACGACGCGTACAATCTGCCTTGGAAAAGCAGCTGATTTCAACCGGGAAAGGCACATGTCATTTTTGCTCGGTTATCGAGCAGCAGCGAAAGCTGTACAGCCAAAAAAGCTTCCAGGTTAACGATATTGGCGCTCTGGTTTCGCCATGATCACTGTGAAAGCAGTCCTGCAGCAGTTGCTTTATATTCTCGGGATGCGCAACTGCCACTGCGTCGCTGCGCCCACACCGGAGTTGGGTATCGTCGACGGCGCATATAATCTGCCTTGGAAAAGCAGTTGATTTCAACCGGCAAAGGCACATGTCGTCTTTGCTCGGTTATCTAGCAGCAGCGAAAGCTGTACAGCCAAAAAGAGCATCCTGGTTAACGATATTGGCGCTCTAGTCTCGCCGTGCTCACTGTGAAAGAAGTCCGTCAGCAGTTGCTTTGTATTCTCGCGATACACAACTGCCACTGCGTCGGTGCGCCCACATCGGAGTTTGGTGACGTCGACGGCGCATATCATCTGCCTTGGGAAAGCAGTTGATTTCAACCGGCAAAATCACATGTCATCTTTGCTCGGTTATCGAGCAGCAGCGAAAGCTGTACAGCCAAGCAGAGCTTCCTGGTTAAGGATATTGGCGCTCTGGTTTCGCCGTGCTCACTGTGAAAGTAGTCCGTCAGCAGTTGCTTTATATTCTCGGGATGCGCAACTGCCACTGCGTCGCTGCGCCCACACCGGAGTTTGGTAACGTCGACGACGCATATTTTCTGCCTTGGAAAAGCAGCTGATTTCAACCGAGAAAGGCACATGTCATCTTTGCTCGGTTATCGAGCAGCAGCGAAAGCTGTACAGCCAAAAAGAGCTTCCTGGTTAACGATATTGGTGCTCTGGTTTCGCCGTGCTCACTGTGAAAGAAGTCCGTCAGCAGTTGCTTTATATTCTCGGGATGTGCAACTGCCAATGTGTCGCTGCGCCCACACCGGAGTTGGGTATCGTTGTTGGCGCACGTAATCTGCCTTGGAAAAGCAGTTTATTTCAACCGGCAAAGGGACATGTCTTCTTTGCTCGGTTATCGAGCAGCAGTGAAAGCTGTACAGCCAAGAAGAACTTGCTGGTTAACGATATTGGCGCCCTTGTTTCGCCGTGCTCACTGTGAAAGAAGTCCGTCAGCAGTTGCTTTATATTCTCGGGATGCGCAACGGCCACTGCGTCGGTGGTCCCACACCGGAGTCTGGTAACGTCGACGGCGCATATAATCTGCCTTGGAAAAGCAGTTGATTTCAATCGGCTAAGGCACCTGTCATCTTTGTTCGGTTATCGAGCAGCAGCGAAAGCTGTCCAGCCAAAAAGAGCTTCCTGGTTAACGATATTGGCGCTCTAGTTTCGCCGTGCTCACTGTGAAAGAAGTCCTGGAGCAATTGCTTTATATTCTCGGGATGCGCAACTGCCACTGCGTCGCTGTGACTACACCGGAGTTTGGTAACATCGACGAGGCATATAATCTGCCTTGGAAAAGCAGCTGATTTCAACGGGCAAAGGCACATGTCATCTTTGCTCGGTTATCGAGCAGTAGCGAAAGCTGTACAGCCAAAAAGAGCTTCCTGGTTAACGATATTGGCGCTCTAGTTTCGCCGTGCTCAGTGTGAAAGAAGTCCTGCAGCAGTTGCTTTATATTCTCGGGATGCGCAACTGCCACTGCGTCGCTGCGCCCACACCGGAGTTTGGTAACGTAGACGACGCATATAATCTGCCTTGGAAAAGCAGCTGATTTCGACCGGGAAAGGCACATGTCATCTTTGCTCGGTTATCGAGCAGCAGCGAAAGCTGTACAGCCAAAAAGAGCTTCCTGGTTAACGATATTGGCGCTCTGGTTTCGCCGTGCTCACTGTGAAAGAAGTCCTGCAGCCGTTGCTTTATATTCTCGGGATGCGCAACTGCCACTGCGTCGCTGCGCCCACACCGGAGTTTGGTAACGTAGACGACGCGTACAATCTGCCTTGGAAAAGCAGCTGATTTCAACCGGGAAAGGGACATGTCATTTTTGCTCGGTTATCGAGCAGCAGCGAAAGCTGTACAGCCAAATAAGCTTCCAGGTTAACGATATTGGCGCTCTGGTTTCGTCGTGCTCACTGTGAAAGAAGTCCGTCAGCAGTTGCTTTATATTCTCGGGATGCGCAACTGCCACTGCGTTGCTGCGCCCACACCGGAGTTTGGTAACGTCGACGACGCATATTTTCTGCCTTGGAAAAACAGCTGATTTGAACCGAGAAAGCCACATGTCATCTTTGCTCGGTTATCGAGCAGCAGCGAAAGCTGTACAGCCAAAAAGAGCATCCTGGTTAACGATATTGGCGCTCTAGTTTCGCCGTGCTCACTGTGAAAGAAGTCCGTGAGCAGTTGCTTTGTATTCTCGTAATGCGAAACTGCTACTGCGTCGGTGCGCCCACACCGAAGTTTGGTAACGTCGATGGCGCATATATTCTGCTATGGAAATGCAGTTTATTTCAACCGGCAAAGGGACATGTCTTCTTTGCTCGGTTATCGAGCAGCAGTGAAAGCTGTACAGCCAAGAAGGACTTGCTGGTTAACGATATTGGCGCTCTAGTTTCGCCGTGCTCACTGTGAAAGAAGTCCTGGAGCAGTCGCTTTATATTCTCTGGATGCGCAACTGCCACTGCGTCGCTGCGACCACACCGGAGTTTGGTAACATCGACGAGGCATCTAATCAACCTTGGAAAAGCAGCTGATTTCAACCGGCAAAGGCACATGTCATCTTTGCTCGGTTATCGAGCAGTAGCGAAAGCTGTACAGCCAAAAAGAGCTTCCTGATTAACGATATTGGCGCTCTAGTTTCGCCGTGCTCACTGTGAGAGAAATCCGTCAGCAGTTGCTTTATATTCTTGGGATGCGCAGCTGCTATTACGTCTGTGAGCCCACACCGGAGTTTGGCAGCGTCGACGGCGCATATAATCTGCCTTGGAAAAGCTGTTGATTTCAATCGGCTAAGGCACCTGTCATCTTTGCTCGGTTATCGAGCAGCAGCGAAAGCTGTACAGCCAAAAAGAGCATCCTGGTTAACGATATTGGCGCTCTAGTCTCGCCGTGCTCACTGTGAAAGAAGTGCGTCAGCAGTTGCTTTGTATTCTCGGGATACGCAACTGCCACTGCGTCGGTGCGCCCACATCGGAGTTTGGTAACGTCGACGGCGCATATCATCTGCCTTGGGAAAGCAGTTGATTTCAACCGGCAAAAGCACATGTCATCTTTGCTCGGTTATCGAGCAGCAGCGAAAGCTGTACAGCCAAAAAGAGCTTCCTGGTTAACGATATTGGCGCTCTAGTTTCGCCGTGCTCACTGTGAAAGAAGTCCTGGAGCAATTGCTTTATATTCTCGGGATGCGCAACTGCCACTGCGTCGCTGCGACTACACCGGAGTTTGGTAACATCGACGAGGCATATAATCTGCCTTGAAAAAGCAGCTGATTTCAACGGGCAAAGGCACATGTCATCTTTGCTCGGTTATCGAGCAGTAGCGAAAGCTGTACAGCCAAAAAGAGCTTCCTGGTTAACGATATTGGCGCTCTAGTTTCGCCGTGCTCACTGTGAAAGAAGTCCTGCAGCAGTTGCTTTATATTCTCGGGATGCGCAACTGCCACTGCGTCCCTGCGCCCACACCGGAGTTTGGTAACGTAGACGACGCATATAATCTGCCTTGGAAAAGCAGCTGATTTCGACCGGGAAAGGCACATGTCATCTTTGCTCGGTTATCGAGCAGCAGCGGAAGCTGTACAGCCAAAAAGAGCTTCCTGGTTAACGATATTGGCGCTCTGGTTTCGCCGTGCTCACTGTGAAAGAAGTCCTGCAGCCGTTGCTTTATACTCTCGGGATGCGCAACTGCCACTGCGTCGCTGCGCCCACACCGGAGTTTGGTAACGTAGACGACGCGTTCAATCTGCCTTGGAAAAGCAGCTGATTTCAACCGGGAAAGGCACATGTCATTTTTGCTCGGTTATCGAGCAGCAGCGAAAGCTGTACAGCCAAAAAAGCTTCCAGGTTAACGATATTGGCGCTCTGGTTTCGCCGTGATCACTGTGAAAGCAGTCCTGCAGCAGTTGCTTTATATTCTCGGGATGCGCAGCTGCCACTGCGTCGGTGCGCCCACATCGGAGTTTGGTGACGTCGACGGCGCATATCATCTGCCTTGGGAAAGCAGTTGATTTCAACCGGCAAAATCACATGTCATCTTTGCTCGGTTATCGAGCAGCAGCGAAAGCTGTACAGCCAAGCAGAGCTTCCTGGTTAACGATATTGGCGCTCTGGTTTCGCCGTGCTCACTGTGAAAGTAGTCCGTCAGCAGTTGCTTTATATTCTCGGGATGCGCAACTGCCACTGCGTCGCTGCGCCCGCACCGGTGTTTGGTAACGTCGACGACGCATATTTTCTGCCTTGGAAAAGCAGCTGATTTCAACCGAGAAAGGCACATGTCATCTTTGCTCGGTTATCGAGCAGCAGCGAAAGCTGTACAGCCAAAAAGAGCTTCCTGGTTAACGATATTGGTGCTCTGGTTTCGCCGTGCTCACTGTGAAAGAAGTCCGTCAGCAGTTGCTTTATATTCTCGGGATGTGCAACTGCCAATGTGTCGCTGCGCCCACACCGGAGTTGGGTATCGTTGTTGGCGCACGTAATCTGCCTTGGAAAAGCAGTTTATTTCAACCGGCAAAGGGACATGTCTTCTTTGCTCGGTTATCGAGCAGCAGTGAAAGCTGTACAGCCAAGAAGAACTTGCTGGTTAACGATATTGGCGCCCTTGTTTCGCCGTGCTCACTGTGAAAGAAGTCCGTCAGCAGTTGCTTTATATTCTCGGGATGCGCAACGGCCACTGCGTCGGTGGTCCCACACCGGAGTCTGGTAACGTCGACGGCGCATATAATCTGCCTTGGAAAAGCAGTTGATTTCAATCGGCTAAGGCACCTGTCATCTTTGTTCGGTTATCGAGCAGCAGCGAAAGCTGTCCAGCCAAAAAGAGCTTCCTGGTTAACGATATTGGCGCTCTAGTTTCGCCGTGCTCACTGTGAAAGAAGTCCTGGAGCAATTGCTTTATATTCTCGGGATGCGCAACTGCCACTGCGTCGCTGTGACTACACCGGAGTTTGGTAACATCGACGAGGCATATAATCTGCCTTGGAAAAGCAGCTGATTTCAACGGGCAAAGGCACATGTCATCTTTGCTCGGTTATCGAGCAGTAGCGAAAGCTGTACAGCCAAAAAGAGCTTCCTGGTTAACGATATTGGCGCTCTAGTTTCGCCGTGCTCAGTGTGAAAGAAGTCCTGCAGCAGTTGCTTTATATTCTCGGGATGCGCAACTGCCACTGCGTCGCTGCGCCCACACCGGAGTTTGGTAACGTAGACGACGCATATAATCTGCCTTGGAAAAGCAGCTGATTTCGACCGGGAAAGGCACATGTCATCTTTGCTCGGTTATCGAGCAGCAGCGAAAGCTGTACAGCCAAAAAGAGCTTCCTGGTTAACGATATTGGCGCTCTGGTTTCGCCGTGCTCACTGTGAAAGAAGTCCTGCAGCCGTTGCTTTATATTCTCGGGATGCGCAACTGCCACTGCGTCGCTGCGCCCACACCGGAGTTTGGTAACGTAGACGACGCGTACAATCTGCCTTGGAAAAGCAGCTGATTTCAACCGGGAAAGGGACATGTCATTTTTGCTCGGTTATCGAGCAGCAGCGAAAGCTGTACAGCCAAATAAGCTTCCAGGTTAACGATATTGGCGCTCTGGTTTCGTCGTGCTCACTGTGAAAGAAGTCCGTCAGCAGTTGCTTTATATTCTCGGGATGCGCAACTGCCACTGCGTTGCTGCGCCCACACCGGAGTTTGGTAACGTCGACGACGCATATTTTCTGCCTTGGAAAAACAGCTGATTTGAACCGAGAAAGCCACATGTCATCTTTGCTCGGTTATCGAGCAGCAGCGAAAGCTGTACAGCCAAAAAGAGCATCCTGGTTAACGATATTGGCGCTCTAGTTTCGCCGTGCTCACTGTGAAAGAAGTCCGTGAGCAGTTGCTTTGTATTCTCGTAATGCGAAACTGCTACTGCGTCGGTGCGCCCACACCGAAGTTTGGTAACGTCGATGGCGCATATATTCTGCTATGGAAATGCAGTTTATTTCAACCGGCAAAGGGACATGTCTTCTTTGCTCGGTTATCGAGCAGCAGTGAAAGCTGTACAGCCAAGAAGGACTTGCTGGTTAACGATATTGGCGCTCTAGTTTCGCCGTGCTCACTGTGAAAGAAGTCCTGGAGCAGTCGCTTTATATTCTCTGGATGCGCAACTGCCACTGCGTCGCTGCGACCACACCGGAGTTTGGTAACATCGACGAGGCATCTAATCAACCTTGGAAAAGCAGCTGATTTCAACCGGCAAAGGCACATGTCATCTTTGCTCGGTTATCGAGCAGTAGCGAAAGCTGTACAGCCAAAAAGAGCTTCCTGATTAACGATATTGGCGCTCTAGTTTCGCCGTGCTCACTGTGAGAGAAATCCGTCAGCAGTTGCTTTATATTCTTGGGATGCGCAGCTGCTATTACGTCTGTGAGCCCACACCGGAGTTTGGCAGCGTCGACGGCGCATATAATCTGCCTTGGAAAAGCTGTTGATTTCAATCGGCTAAGGCACCTGTCATCTTTGCTCGGTTATCGAGCAGCAGCGAAAGCTGTACAGCCAAAAAGAGCATCCTGGTTAACGATATTGGCGCTCTAGTCTCGCCGTGCTCACTGTGAAAGAAGTGCGTCAGCAGTTGCTTTGTATTCTCGGGATACGCAACTGCCACTGCGTCGGTGCGCCCACATCGGAGTTTGGTAACGTCGACGGCGCATATCATCTGCCTTGGGAAAGCAGTTGATTTCAACCGGCAAAAGCACATGTCATCTTTGCTCGGTTATCGAGCAGCAGCGAAAGCTGTACAGCCAAAAAGAGCTTCCTGGTTAACGATATTGGCGCTCTAGTTTCGCCGTGCTCACTGTGAAAGAAGTCCTGGAGCAATTGCTTTATATTCTCGGGATGCGCAACTGCCACTGCGTCGCTGCGACTACACCGGAGTTTGGTAACATCGACGAGGCATATAATCTGCCTTGGAAAAGCAGCTGATTTCAACGGGCAAAGGCACATGTCATCTTTGCTCGGTTATCGAGCAGTAGCGAAAGCTGTACAGCCAAAAAGAGCTTCCTGGTTAACAATATTGGCGCTCTAGTTTCGCCGTGCTCACTGTGAAAGAAGTCCTGCAGCAGTTGCTTTATATTCTCGGGATGCGCAACTGCCACTGCGTCCCTGCGCCCACACCGGAGTTTGGTAACGTAGACGACGCATATAATCTGCCTTGGAAAAGCAGCTGATTTCGACCGGGAAAGGCACATGTCATCTTTGCTCGGTTATCGAGCAGCAGCGGAAGCTGTACAGCCAAAAAGAGCTTCCTGGTTAACGATATTGGCGCTCTGGTTTCGCCGTGCTCACTGTGAAAGAAGTCCTGCAGCCGTTGCTTTATACTCTCGGGATGCGCAACTGCCACTGCGTCGCTGCGCCCACACCGGAGTTTGGTAACGTAGACGACGCGTTCAATCTGCCTTGGAAAAGCAGCTGATTTCAACCGGGAAAGGCACATGTCATTTTTGCTCGGTTATCGAGCAGCAGCGAAAGCTGTACAGCCAAAAAAGCTTCCAGGTTAACGATATTGGCGCTCTGGTTTCGCCGTGATCACTGTGAAAGCAGTCCTGCAGCAGTTGCTTTATATTCTCGGGATGCGCAGCTGCCACTGCGTCGGTGCGCCCACATCGGAGTTTGGTGACGTCGACGGCGCATATCATCTGCCTTGGGAAAGCAGTTGATTTCAACCGGCAAAATCACATGTCATCTTTGCTCGGTTATCGAGCAGCAGCGAAAGCTGTACAGCCAAGCAGAGCTTCCTGGTTAACGATATTGGCGCTCTGGTTTCGCCGTGCTCACTGTGAAAGTAGTCCGTCAGCAGTTGCTTTATATTCTCGGGATGCGCAACTGCCACTGCGTCGCTGCGCCCGCACCGGTGTTTGGAAACGTCGACGACGCATATTTTCTGCCTTGGAAAAGCAGCTGATTTCAACCGAGAAAGGCACATGTCATCTTTGCTCGGTTATCGAGCAGCAGCGAAAGCTGTACAGCCAAAAAGAGCTTCCTGGTTAACGATATTGGTGCTCTGGTTTCGCCGTGCTCACTGTGAAAGAAGTCCGTCAGCAGTTGCTTTATATTCTCGGGATGTGCAACTGCAACTGTGTCGCTGCGCCCACACCGGAGTTGGGTATCGTTGTTGGCGCACATAATCTGCCTTGGAAAAGCAGTTTATTTCAACCGGCAAAGGGACATGTCTTCTTTGCTCGGTTATCGAGCAGCAGTGAAAGCTGTACAGCCAAGAAGAACTTGCTGGATAACGATATTGGCGCTCTTGTCTCGCCGTGCTCACTGTGAAAGAAGTCCGTCAGCAGTTACTTTATATTCTCGGGATGCGCAACGGCCACTGCGTCGGTGGTCCCACACCGGAGTCTGGTAACGTCGACGGCGCATATAATCTGCCTTGGAAAAGCAGTTGATTTCAATCGGCTAAGGCACCTGTCATCTTTGCTCGGTTATCGAGCAGCAGCGAAAGCTGTACAGCCAAAAAGAGCTTCCTGGTTAACGATATTGGCGCTCTAGTTTCGCCGTGCTCACTGTGAAAGAAGTCCTGGAGCAATTGCTTTATATTCTCGGGATGCGCAACTGCCACTGCGTCGCTGCGACTACACCGGAGTTTGGTAACATCGACGAGGCATATAATCTGCCTTGGAAAAGCAGCTGATTTCAACGGGCAAAGGCACATGTCATCTTTGCTCGGTTATCGAGCAGTAGCGAAAGCTGTACAGCCAAAAAGAGCTTCCTGGTTAACGATATTGGCGCTCTAGTTTCGCCGTGCTCACTGTGAAAGAAGTCCTGCAGCAGTTGCTTTATATTCTCGGGATGCGCAACTGCCACTGCGTCGCTGCGCCCGCACCGGAGTTTGGTTACGTAGACGACGCATATAATCTGCCTTGGAAAAGCAGCTGATTTCGACCGGGAAAGGCACATGTCATCTTTGCTCGGTTATCGAGCAGCAGCGGAAGCTGTACAGCCAAAAAGAGCTTCCTGGTTAACGATATTGGCGCTCTGGTTTCGCCGTGCTCACTGTGAAAGAAGTCCTGCAGCCGTTGCTTTATACTCTCGGGATGCGCAACTGCCACTGCGTCGCTGCGCTCACACCGGAGTTTGGTAACGTAGACGACGCGTACAATCTGCCTTAGAAAAGCAGCTGATTTCAACCGGGAAAGGGACATGTTATTTTTGCTAGGTTATCGAGCAGCAGCGAAAGCTGTACAGCCAAAAAAGCTTCCAGGTTAACGATATTGGCGCTCTGGTTTCGCCGTGATCACTGTGAAAGCAGTCCTGCAGCAGTTGCTTTATATTCTCGGGATGCGCAACTGCCACTGCGTCGCTGCGCCCACACCGGAGTTGGGTATCGTCGACGGCGCATATAATCTGCCTTGGAAAAGCAGTTGATTTCAAACGGCAAAAGCACATGTCGTCTTTGATCGGTTATCTAGCAGCAGCGAAAGCTGTACAGCCAAAAAGAGCATCCTGGTTAACGATATTGGCGCTCTAGTCTCGCCGTGCTCACTGTGAAAGAAGTCCGTCAGCAGTTGCTTTGTATTCTCGGGATACACAACTGCCACTGCGTCGGTGCGCCCACATCGGAGTTTGGTGACGCCAACGGCGCATATCATCTGCCTTGGGAAAGCAGTTGATTTCGACCGGCAAAATCACATGACATCTTTGCTCGGTTATCGAGCAGCAGCGAAAGCTGTACAGCCAAGCAGAGCTTCCTGGTTAACGATATTGGCGCTCTGGTTTCGCCGTGCTCACTGTGAAAGTAGTCCGTCAGCAGTTGCTTTATATTCTCGGGATGCGCAACTGCCACTGCGTCGCTGCGCCCGCACCGGAGTTTGGTAACGTCGACGACGCATATTTTCTGCCTTGGAAAAGCAGCTGATCTCAACCGAGAAAGGCACATGTCATCTTTGCTCGGTTATCGAGCAGCAGCGAAAGCTGTACAGCCAAAAAGAGCTTCCTGGTTAACGATATTGGTGCTCTGGTTTCGCCGTGCTCACTGTGAAAGAAGTCCGTCAGCAGTTGCTTTATATTCTCGGGATGTGCAACTGCCACTGTGTCGCTGCGCCCACACCGGAGTTGGGTATCGTTGTTGGCGCACATAATCTGCCTTGGAAAAGCAGTTTATTTCAACCGGCAAAGGGACATGTCTTCTTTGCTCGGTTATCGAGCAGCAGTGAAAGCTGTACAGCGAAGAAGAACTTGCTGGTTAACGATATTGGCGCTCTTGTTTCGCCGTGCTCACTGTGAAAGAAGTCCGTCAGCAGTTGCTTTATATTCTCGGGATGCGCAACTGCCACTGCGTCGCTGCGCCCACACCGGAGTCTGGTAACGTCGACGGCGCATATAATCTGCCTTGGAAAAGCAGTTGATTTCAATCGGCTAAGGCACCTGTCATCTTTGTTCGGTTATCGAGCAGCAGCGAAAGCTGTACAGCCAAAAAGAGCTTCCTGGTTAACGATATTGGCGCTCTAGTTTCGCCGTGCTCACTGTGAAAGAAGTCCTGGAGCAATTGCTTTATATTCTCGGGATGCGCAACTGCCACTGCGTCGCTGTGACTACACCGGAGTTACGTAACATCGACGAGGCATATAATCTGCCTTGGAAAAGCAGCTGATTTCACGGGCAAAGGCACATGTCATCTTTGCTCGGTTATCGAGCAGTAGCGAAAGCTGTACAGCCAAAAAGAGCTTCCTGGTTAACGATATTGGCGCTCTAGTTTCGCCGTGCTCACTGTGAAAGAAGTCCTGCAGCAGTTGCTTTATATGCTCGGGATGCGCAACTGCCACTGCGTCGCTGCGCCCACACCGGAGTTTGGTAACGTAGACGACGCATATAATCTGCCTTGGAAAAGCAGCTGATTTCGACCGGGAAAGGCACATGTCATCTTTGCTCGGTTATCGAGCAGCAGCGAAAGCTGTACAGCGAAAAAGAGCTTCCTGGTTAACGATATTGGCGCTCTGGTTTCGCCGTGCTCACTGTGAAAGAAGTCCTGCAGCCGTTGCTTTATATTCTCGGGATGCGCAACTGCCACTGCGTCGCTGCGCCCACACCGGAGTTTGGTAACGTAGACGACGCGTACAATCTGCCTTGGAAAAGCAGCTGATTTCAACCGGGAAAGGCACATGTCATTTTTGCTCGGTTATCGAGCAGCAGCGAAAGCTGTACAGCCAAAAAAGCTTCCAGGTTAACGATATTGGCGCTCTGGTTTCGCCGTGCTCACTGTGAAAGAAGTCCGTCAGCAGTTGCTTTATATTCTCGGGATGCGCAACTGCCACTGCGTTGCTGCGCCCACACCGGAGTTTGGTAACGTCGACGACGCATATTTTCTGCCTTGGAAAAGCAGCTGATTTGAACCGAGAAAGGCACATGTCATCTTTGCTCGGTTATCGAGCAGCAGCGAAAGCTGTACAGCCAAAAATTGCATCCTGGTTAACGATATTGGCGCTCTAGTTTCGCCGTGCTCACTGTGAAAGAAGTCCGTGAGCAGTTGCTTTGTATTCTCGTAATGCGAAACTGCTACTGCGTCGGTGCGCCCACACCGAAGTTTGGTAACGTCGATGGCGCATATATTCTGCTTTGGAAATGCAGTTTATTACAACCGGCAAAGGGACATGTCTTCTTTGCTCGGTTATCGAGCAGCAGTGAAAGCTGTACAGCCAAGAAGGACTTGCTGGTTAACGATATTGGCGCTCTAGTTTCGCCGTGCTCACTGTGAAAGAAGTCCTGAAGCAGTCGCTTTATATTCTCTGGATGCGCAACTGCCACTGCGTCGCTGCGACCACACCGGAGTTTGGTAACATCGACGAGGCATATAATCAACCTTGGAAAAGCAGCTGATTTCAACCGGCAAAGGCACATGTCATCTTTGCTCGGTTATCGAGCAGTAGCGAAAGCTGTACAGCCAAAAAGAGCTTCCTGGTTAACGATGTTGGCGCTCTAGTTTCGCCGTGCTCACTGTGAAAGAAGTCCGTCAGCAGTTGCTTTATATTCTCGGGATGCGCAACGGCCACTGTGTCGGTGGTCCCACACCGGAGTCTGGTAACGTCGACGGCGCATATAATCTGCCTTGGAAAAGCAGTTGATTTCAATCGGCTAAGGCACCTGTCATCTTTGCTCGGTTATCGAGCAGCAGCGGAAGCTGTACAGCGAAAAAGAGCTTTCTGATTAACGATATTGGCGCTCTAGTTTCGCTGTGCTCACTGTGAGAGAAATCCGTCAGCAGTTGCTTTATATTCTCGGGATGCGCAGCTGCTATTACGTCTGTGAGCCCACACCGGAGTTTGGCAGCGTCGACGGCGCATATAATCTGCGTTGGAAAAGCTGTTGATTTCAATCGGCTAAGGCACCTGTCATCTTTGCTCGGTTATCGAGCAGCAGCGAAAGCTGTACAGCGAAAAAGAGCATCCTGGTTAACGATATTGGCGCTCTGGTTTCGCCGTGCTCACTGTGAAAGAAGTCCGTCAGCAGTTGCTTTATATTCTCGGGATGTGCAACTGCCACCGTGTCGCTGCGCCCACACCGGAGTTGGGTATCGTTGTTGGCGCACATAATCTGCCTTGGAAAAGCAGTTTATTTCAACCGGCAAAGGGACATGTCTTCTTTGCTCGGTTATCGAGCAGCAGCGAAAGCTGTACAGCCAAGAAGAACTTGCTGGTTAACGATATTGGCGCTCTTGTCTCGCCGTGCTCACTGTGAAAGAAGTCCGTCAGCAGTTGCTTTATATTCTCGGGATGCGCAACGGCCACTGCGTCGCTGCGCCCACACCGGAGTTTGGCAACGTAGACGACGCATATAATCTGCCTTGGAAAAGCAGCTGATTTCGACCGGGAAAGGCACATGTCATCTTTGCTCGGTTATCGAGCAGCAGCGGAAGCTGTACAGCCAAAAAGAGCTTCCTGGTTAACGATATTGGCGCTCTGGTTTCGCCGTGCTCACTGTGGAAGAAGTCCTGCAGCCGTTGCTTTATACTCTCGGGATGCGCAACTGCCACTGCGTCGCTGCGCCCACACCGGAGTTTGGTAACGTAGACGACGCGTACAATCTGCCTTGGAAAAGCAGCTGATTTCAACCGGGAAAGGCACATGTCGTCTTTGCTCGGTTATCGAGCAGCAGCGAAAGCTGTACAGCCAAAAAAGCTTCCAGGTTAACGATATTGGCGCTCTGGTTTCGTCGTGCTCACTGTGAAAGAAGTCCGTCAGCAGTTGCTTTGTATTCTCGGGATACACAACTGCCACTGCGTCGGTGCGCCCACATCGGAGTTTGGTGACGTCAACGGCGCATATCATCTGCCTTGGGAAAGCAGTTGATTTCGACCGGCAAAATCACATGTCATCTTTGCTCGGTTATCGAGCAGCAGCGAAAGCTGTACAGCCAAGCAGAGCTTCCTGGTTAACGATATTGGCGCTCTGGTTTCGCCGTGCTCACTGTGAAAGTAGTCCGTCAGCAGTTGCTTTATATTCTCGGGATGCGCAACTGCCACTGCGTCGCTGCGCCCGCACCGGAGTTTGGTAACGTCGACGACGCATATTTTCTGCCTTGGAAAAGCAGCTGATTTCAACCGAGAAAGGCACATGTCATCTTTGCTCGGTTATCGAGCAGCAGCGAAAGCTGTACAGCCAAAAAGAGCTTCCTGGTTAACGATATTGGTGCTCTGGTTTCGCCGTGCTCACTGTGAAAGAAGTCCGTCAGCAGTTGCTTTATATTCTCGGGATGTGCAACTGCCACTGTGTCGCTGCGCCCACACCGGAGTTGGGTATCGTTGTTGGCGCACATAATCTGCCTTGGAAAAGCAGTTTATTGCAACCGGCAAAGGGACATGTCTTCTTTACTCGGTTATCGAGCAGCAGTGAAAGCTGTACAGCCAAGAAGAACTTGCTGGTTAACGATATTGGCGCTCTTGTTTCGCCGTGCTCACTGTGAAAGAAGTCCGTCAGCAGTTGCTTTATATTCTCGGGATGCGCAACGGCCACTGCGTCGGTGGTCCCACACCGGAGTCTGGTAACGTCGACGGCGCATATAATCTGCCTTGGAAAAGCAGTTGATTTCAATCGGCTAAGGCACATGTCATCTTTGCTCGGTTATCGAGCAGTAGCGAAAGCTGTACAGCCAAAAAGAGCTTCCTGGTTAACGATATTGGCGCTCTAGTTTCGCCGTGCTCACTGTGAAAGAAGTCCTGCAGCAGTTGCTTTATATTCTCGGGATGCGCAACTGCCACTGCGTCGCTGCGCCCACACCGGAGTTTGGTAACGTAGACGACGCATATAATCTGCCTTGGAAAAGCAGCTGATTTCGACCGGGAAAGGCACATGTCATCTTTGCTCGGTTATCGAGCAGCAGCGAAAGCTGTACAGCCAAAAAGAGCTTCCTGGTTAACGATATTCGCTCTCTGGTTTCGCCGTGCTCACTGTGAAAGAAGTCCTGCAGCAGTTGCTTTATATTCTCGGGATGCGCAACTGCCACTGCGTCGCTGCGCCCACACCCGAGTTTGGTAACGTAGACGACGCATATAATCTGCCTTGGAAAAGCAGCTGATTTCGACCGGGAAAGGCACATGTCATCTTTGCTCGGTTATCGAGCAGCAGCGAAAGCTGTACAGCCAAAAAGAGCTTCCTGGTTAACGATATTGGCGCTCTGGTTTCGCCGTGCTCACTGTGAAAGAAGTCCTGCAGCCGTTGCTTTATATTCTCGGGATGCGCAACTGCCACTGCGTCGCTGCGCCCACACCGGAGTTTGGTAACGTAGACGACGCGTACAATCTGCCTTGGAAAAGCAGCTGATTTCAACCGGGAAAGGCACATGTCATTTTTGCTCGGTTATCGAGCAGCAGCGAAAGCTGTACAGCCAAAAAAGCTTCCAGGTTAACGATATTGGCGCTCTGGTTTCGCAGTGATCACTGTGAAAGCAGTCCTGCAGCAGTTGCTTTATATTCTCGGGATGCGCAACTGCCACTGCGTCGCGGCGCCCACACCGGAGTTGGGTATCGTCGACGGCGCATATAATCTGCCTTGGAAAAGCAGTTGATTTCAAACGGCAAAGGCACATGTCGTCTTTGCTCGGGTATCTAGCAGCAGCGAAAGCTGTACAGCCAAAAAGAGCATCCTGGTTGATGATATTGGCGCTCTAGTCTCGCCGTGCTCACTGTGAAAGCAGTCCGTCAGCAGTTGCTTTGTATTCTCGGGATACACAACTGCCACTGCGTCGGTGCGCCCACATCGGAGTTTGGTGACGTCAACGGCGCATATCATCTGCCTTGGGAAAGCAGTTGATTTCGACCGGCAAAATCACATGTCATCTTTGCTCGGTTATCGAGCAGCAGCGAAAGCTGTACAGCCAAGTAGAGCTTCCTGGTTAACGATATTGGCGCTCTGGTTTCGCCGTGCTCACTGTGAAAGTAGTCCGTCAGCAGTTGCTTTATATTCTCGGGATGGGCAACTGCCACTGCGTCGCTGCGCCCGCACCGGAGTTTGGTAACGTCGACGACGCATATTTTCTGCCTTGGAAAAGCAGCTGATTTCAACCGAGAAAGGCACATGTCATCTTTGCTCGGTTATCGAGCAGCAGCGAAAGCTGTACAGCCAAAAAGAGCTTCCTGGTTAACGATATTGGTGCTCTGGTTTCGCCGTGCTCACTGTGAAAGAAGTCCGTCAGCAGTTGCTTTATATTCTCGGGATGTGCAACTGCCACTGTGTCGCTGCGCCCACACCGGAGTTGGGTATCGTTGTTGGCGCACATAATCTGCCTTGGAAAAGCAGTTTATTTCAACCGGCAAAGGGACATGTCTTCTTTACTCGGTTATCGAGCAGCAGTGAAAGCTGTACAGCCAAGAAGAACTTGCTGGTTAACGATATTGGCGCTCTTGTTTCGCCGTGCTCACTGTGAAAGAAGTCCGTCAGCAGTTGCTTTATATTCTCGGGATGCGCAACGGCCACTGCGTCGGTGGTCCCACACCGGAGTCTGGTAACGTCGACGGCGCATATAATCTGCCTTGGAAAAGCAGTTGATTTCAATCGGCTAAGGCACATGTCATCTTTGCTCGGTTATCGAGCAGTAGCGAAAGCTGTACAGCCAAAAAGAGCTTCCTGGTTAACGATATTGGCGCTCTAGTTTCGGCGTGCTCACTGTGAAAGAAGTCCTGCAGCAGTTGCTTTATATTCTCGGGATGCGCAACTGCCACTGCGTCGCTGCGCCCGCACCGGAGTTTGGTAACGTCGACGACGCATATTTTCTGCCTTGGAAAAGCAGCTGATTTCAACCGAGAAAGGCACATGTCATCTTTGCTCGGTTATCGAGCAGCAGCGAAAGCTGTACAGCCAAAAAGAGCTTCCTGGTTAACGATATTGGTGCTCTGGTTTCGCCGTGCTCACTGTGAAAGAAGTCCGTCAGCAGTTGCTTTATATTCTCGGGATGTGCAACTGCCACTGTGTCGCTGCGCCCACACCGGAGTTGGGTATCGTTGTTGGCGCACATAATCTGCCTTGGAAAAGCAGTTTATTTCAACCGGCAAAGGGACATGTCTTCTTTACTCGGTTATCGAGCAGCAGTGAAAGCTGTACAGCCAAGAAGAACTTGCTGGTTAACGATATTGGCGCTCTTGTTTCGCCGTGCTCACTGTGAAAGAAGTCCGTCAGCAGTTGCTTTATATTCTCGGGATGCGCAACGGCCACTGCGTCGGTGGTCCCACACCGGAGTCTGGTAACGTCGACGGCGCATATAATCTGCCTTGGAAAAGCAGTTGATTTCAATCGGCTAAGGCACATGTCATCTTTGCTCGGTTATCGAGCAGTAGCGAAAGCTGTACAGCCAAAAAGAGCTTCCTGGTTAAAGATATTGGCGCTCTAGTTTCGCCGTGCTCACTGTGAAAGAAGTCCTGCAGCAGTTGCTTTATATTCTCGGGATGCGCAACTGCCACTGCGTCGCTGCGCCCACACCGGAGTTTGGTAACGTAGACGACGCATATAATCTGCCTTGGAAAAGCAGCTGATTTCGACCGGGAAAGGCACATGTCATCTTTGCTTGGTTATCGAGCAGCAGCGATAGCTGTACAGCCAAAAAGAGCTTCCTGGTTAACGATATTGGCGCTCTGGTTTCGCCGTGCTCACTGTGAAAGAAGTCCTGCAGCAGTTGCTTTATATTCTCGGGATGCGCAACTGCCACTGCGTCGCTGCGCCCACACCCGAGTTTGGTAACGTAGACGACGCATATAATCTGCCTTGGAAAAGCAGCTGATTTCGACCGGGAAAGGCACATGTCATCTTTGCTCGGTTATCGAGCAGCAGCGAAAGCTGTACAGCCAAAAAGAGCTTCCTGGTTAACGATATTGGCGCTCTGGTTTCGCCGTGCTCACTGTGAAAGAAGTCCTGCAGCCGTTGCTTTATATTCTCGGGATGCGCAACTGCCACTGCGTCGCTGCGCCCACACCGGAGTTTGGTAACGTAGACGACGCGTACAATCTGCCTTGGAAAAGCAGCTGATTTCAACCGGGAAAGGCACATGTCATTTTTGCTCGGTTATCGAGCAGCAGCGAAAGCTGTACAGCCAAAAAAGCTTCCAGGTTAACGATATTGGCGCTCTGGTTTCGCCGTGATCACTGTGAAAGCAGTCCTGCAGCAGTTGCTTTAAATTCTCGGGATGCGCAACTGCCACTGCGTCGCTGCGCCCACACCGGAGTTGGGTATCGTCGACGGCGCATATAATCTGCCTTGGAAAAGCAGTTGATTTCAAACGGCAAAGGCACATGTCGTCTTTGCTCGGTTATCTAGCAGCAGCGAAAGCTGTACAGCCAAAAAGAGCATCCTGGTTAACGATATTGGCGCTCTAGTCTCGCCGTGCTCACTGTGAAAGCAGTCCGTCAGCAGTTGCTTTGTATTCTCGGGATACACAACTGCCACTGCGTCGGTGCGCCCACATCGGAGTTTGGTGACGTCAACGGCGCATATCATCTGCCTTGGGAAAGCAGTTGATTTCGACCGGCAAAATCACATGTCATCTTTGCTCGGTTATCGAGCAGCAGCGAAAGCTGTACAGCCAAGTAGAGCTTCCTGGTTAACGATATTGGCGCTCTGGTTTCGCCGTGCTCACTGTGAAAGTAGTCCGTCAGCAGTTGCTTTATATTCTCGGGATGCGCAACTGCCACTGCGTCGCTGCGCCCGCACCGGAGTTTGGTAACGTCGACGACGCATATTTTCTGCCTTGGAAAAGCAGCTGATTTCAACCGAGAAAGGCACATGTCATCTTTGCTCGGTTATCGAGCAGCAGCGAAAGCTGTACAGCCAAAAAGAGCTTCCTGGTTAACGATATTGGTGCTCTGGTTACCCCGTGCTCACTGTGAAAGAAGTCCGTCAGCAGTTGCTTTATATTCTCGGGATGTGCAACTGCCACTGTGTCGCTGCGCCCACACCGGAGTTGGGTATCGTTGTTGGCGCACATAATCTGCCTTGGAAAAGCAGTTTATTTCAACCGGCAAAGGGACATGTCTTCTTTACTCGGTTATCGAGCAGCAGTGAAAGCTGTACAGCCAAGAAGAACTTGCTGGTTAACGATATTGGCGCTCTTGTTTCGCCGTGCTCACTGTGAAAGAAGTCCGTCAGCAGTTGCTTTATATTCTCGGGATGCGCAACGGCCACTGCGTCGGTGGTCCCACACCGGAGTCTGGTAACGTCGACGGCGCATATAATCAGCCTTGGAAAAGCAGTTGATTTCAATCGGCTAAGGCACATGTCATCTTTGCTCGGTTATCGAGCAGTAGCGAAAGCTGTACAGCCAAAAAGAGCTTCCTGGTTAACGATATTGGCGCTCTAGTTTCGCCGTGCTCACTGTGAAAGAAGTCCTGCAGCAGTTGCTTTATATTCTCGGGATGCGCAACTGCCACTGCGTCGCTGAGCCCACACCGGAGTTTGGTAACGTAGCCGACGCATATAATCTGCCTTGGAAAAGCAGCTGATTTCGACCGGGAAAGGCACATGTCATCTTTGCTCGGTTATCGAGCAGCAGCGAAAGCTGTACAGCCAAAAAGAGCTTCCTGGTTAACGATATTGGCGCTCTGGTTTCGCCGTGCTCCCTGTGAAAGAAGTACTGCAGCAGTTGCTTTATATTCTCGGGATGCGCAACTGCCACTGCGTCGCTGCGCCCACACCGGAGTTTGGTAACGTAGACGACGCATATAATCTGCCTTGGAAAAGCAGCTGATTTCGACCGGGAAAGGCACATGTCATCTTTGCTCGGTTATCGAGCAGCAGCGAAAGCTGTACAGCCAAAAAGAGCTTCCTGGTTAACGATATTGGCGCTGTGGTTTCGCCGTGCTCACTGTGAAAGAAGTCCTACAGCCGTTGCTTTATATTCTCGGGATGCGCAACTGCCACTGCGTCGCTGCGCCCACACCGGAGTTTGGTAACGTAGACGACGCGTACAATCTGCCTTGGAAAAGCAGCTGATTTCAACCGGGAAAGGCACATGTCATTTTTGCTCGGTTATCGAGCAGCAGCGAAAGCTGTACAGCCAAAAAAGCTTCCAGGTTAACGATATTGGCGCTCTGGTTTCGCCGTGCTCACTGTGAAAGAAGTCCGTCAGCAGTTGCTTTATATTCTCGGGATGCGCAACTGCCACTGCGTCGGTGCGCCCACACCGAAGTTTGGTAACGTCGATGGCGCATATATTCTGCTTTGGAAATGAAGTTTATTTCAACCGGCAAAGGGACATGTCTTCTTTGCTCGGTTATCGAGCAGCAGTGAAAGCTGTACAGCCAAGAAGGACTTGCTGGTTAACGATATTGGCGCTCTAGTTTCGCCGTGCTCACTGTGAAAGAAGTCCTGGAGCAGTCGCTTTATATTCTCTGGATGCGCAACTGCCACTGCGTCGCTGCGACCACACCGGAGTTTGGTAACATCGACGAGGCATATAATCAACCTTGGAAAAGCAGCTGATTTCAACCGGCTAAGGCACCTGTCATCTTTGCTCGGTTATCGAGCAGCAGCGGAAGCTGTACAGCGAAAAAGAGCTTTCTGATTAACGATATTGGCGCTCTAGTTACGCCGTGCTCACTGTGAGAGAAATCCGTCAGCAGTTGCTTTATATTCTCGGGATGCGCAGCTGCTATTACGTCTGTGAGCCCACACCGGAGTTTGGCAGCGTCGACGGCGCATATAATCTGCCTTGGAAAAGCTGTTGATTTCAATCGGCTAAGGCACCTGTCATCTTTGCTCGGTTATCGAGCAGCAGCGAAACTTGTACAGCCAAAAAGAGCATCCTGGTTAACGATATTGGCGCTCTAGTCTCGCCGTGCTCACTGTGAAAGAAGTCCTGCAGCCGTTGCTTTATATTCTCGGGATGCGCAACTGGCACTGCGTCGCTGCGCCCACACCGGAGTTTGGTAACGTAGACGACGCGTACAATCTGCCTTGGAAAAGCAGCTGATTTCAACCGGGAAAGGCACATGTCATTTTTGCTCGGTTATCGAGCAGCAGCGAAAGCTGTACAGCCAAAAAAGCTTCCAGGTTAACGATATTGGCGCTCTGGTTTCGCCGTGATCACTGTGAAAGCAGTCCTGCAGCAGTTGCTTTAAATTCTCGGGATGCGCAACTGCCACTGCGTCGCTGCGCCCACACCGGAGTTGGGTATCGTCGACGGCGCATATAATCTGCCTTGGAAAAGCAGTTGATTTCAAACGGCAAAGGCACATGTCGTCTTTGCTCGGTTATCTAGCAGCAGCGAAAGCTGTACAGCCAAAAAGAGCATCCTGGTTAACGATATTGGCGCTCTAGTCTCGCCGTGCTCACTGTGAAAGCAGTCCGTCAGCAGTTGCTTTGTATTCTCGGGATACACAACTGCCACTGCGTCGGTGCGCCCACATCGGAGTTTGGTGACGTCAACGGCGCATATCATCTGCCTTGGGAAAGCAGTTGATTTCGACCGGCAAAATCACATGTCATCTTTGCTCGGTTATCGAGCAGCAGCGAAAGCTGTACAGCCAAGTAGAGCTTCCTGGTTAACGATATTGGCGCTCTGGTTTCGCCGTGCTCACTGTGAAAGTAGTCCGTCAGCAGTTGCTTTATATTCTCGGGATGCGCAACTGCCACTGCGTCGCTGCGCCCGCACCGGAGTTTGGTAACGTCGACGACGCATATTTTCTGCCTTGGAAAAGCAGCTGATTTCAACCGAGAAAGGCACATGTCATCTTTGCTCGGTTATCGTGCAGCAGCGAAAGCTGTACAGCCAAAAAGAGCTTCCTGGTTAACGATATTGGTGCTCTGGTTTCGCCGTGCTCACTGTGAAAGAAGTCCGTCAGCAGTTGCTTTATATTCTCGGGATGTGCAACTGCCACTGTGTCGCTGCGCCCACACCGGAGTTGGGTATCGTTGTTGGCGCACATAATCTGCCTTGGAAAAGCAGTTTATTTCAACCGGCAAAGGGACATGTCTTCTTTACTCGGTTATCGAGCAGCAGTGAAAGCTGTACAGCCAAGAAGAACTTGCTGGTTAACGATATTGGCGCTCTTGTTTCGCCGTGCTCACTGTGAAAGAAGTCCGTCAGCAGTTGCTTTATATTCTCGGGATGCGCAACGGCCACTGCGTCGGTGGTCCCACACCGGAGTCTGGTAACGTCGACGGCGCATATAATCAGCCTTGGAAAAGCAGTTGATTTCAATCGGCTAAGGCACATGTCATCTTTGCTCGGTTATCGAGCAGTAGCGAAAGCTGTACAGCCAAAAAGAGCTTCCTGGTTAACGATATTGGCGCTCTAGTTTCGCCGTGCTCACTGTGAAAGAAGTCCTGCAGCAGTTGCTTTATATTCTCGGGATGCGCAACTGCCACTGCGTCGCTGCGCCCACACCGGAGTTTGGTAACGTAGCCGACGCATATAATCTGCCTTGGAAAAGCAGCTGATTTCGACCGGGAAAGGCACATGTCATCTTTGCTCGGTTATCGAGCAGCAGCGAAAGCTGTACAGCCAAAAAGAGCTTCCTGGTTAACGATATTGGCGCTCAGGTTTCGCCGTGCTCACTGTGAAAGAAGTCCTGCAGCAGTTGCTTTATATTCTCGGGATGCGCAACTGCCACAGCGTCGCTGCGCCCACACCGGAGTTTGGTAACGTAGACGACGCATATAATCTGCCTTGGAAAAGCAGCTGATTTCGACCGGGAAAGGCACATGTCATCTTTGCTCGGTTATCGAGCAGCAGCGAAAGCTGTACAGCCAAAAAGAGCTTCCTGGTTAACGATATTGGCGCTCTGGTTTCGCCGTGCTCACTGTGAAAGAAGTCCTACAGCCGTTGCTTTATATTCTCGGGATGCGCAACTGCCACTGCGTCGCTGCGCCCACACCGGAGTTTGGTAACGTAGACGACGCGTACAATCTGCCTTGGAAAAGCAGCTGATTTCAACCGGGAAAGGCACATGTCATTTTTGCTCGGTTATCGAGCAGCAGCGAAAGCTGTACACCCAAAAAAGCTTCCAGGTTAACGATATTGGCGCTCTGGTTTCGCCGTGCTCACTATGAAAGAAGTCCGTCAGCAGTTGCTTTATATTCTCGGGATGCGCAACTGCCACTGCGTTGCTGCGCCCACACCGGAGTTTGGTAACGTCGACGACGCATATTTTCTGCCTTGGAAAAGCAGCTGATTTGAACCGAGAAAGGCACATGTCATCTTTGCTCGGTTATCGAGCAGCAGCGAAAGCTGTACAGCCAAAAATTGCATCCTGGTTAACGATATTGGCGCTCTAGTTTCGCCGTGCTCACTGTGAAAGAGGTCCTGCAGCAGTTGCTTTATATTCACGGGATGCGCAACTGCCACTGCGTCGGTGCGCCCACACCGAAGTTTGGTAACGTCGATGGCGCATATATTCTGCTTTGGAAATGCAGTTTATTTCAACCGGCAAAGGGACATGTCTTCTTTGCTCGGTTATCGAGCAGCAGTGAAAGCTGTACAGCGAAGAAGGACTTGCTGGTTAACGATATTGGCGCTCTAGTTTCGCCGTGCTCACTGTGAAAGAAGTCCTGGAGCAGTCGCTTTATATTCTCTGGATGCGCAACTGCCACTGCGTCGCTGCGACCACACCGGAGTTTGGTAACATCGACGAGGCATATAATCAACCTTGGAAAAGCAGCTGATTTCAACCGGCAAAGGCACATGTCATCTTTGCTCGGTTATCGAGCAGTAGCGAAAGCTGTACAGCCAAAAAGAGCTTCCTGGTTAACGATATTGGCGCCCTAGTTTCGCCGTGCTCACTGTGAAAGAAGTCCGTCAGCAGTTGCTTTATATTCTCGGGATGCGCAACGGCCACTGTGTCGGTGGTCCCACACCGGAGTCTGGTAACGTCGACGGCGCATATAATCTGCCTTGGAAAAGCAGTTGATTTCAATCGGCTAAGGCACCTGTCATCTTTGCTCGGTTATCGAGCAGCAGCGGAAGCTTTACAGCGAAAAAGAGCTTTCTGATTAACGATATTGGCGCTCTAGTTTCGCCGTGCTCACTGTGAGAGAAATCCGTCAGCAGTTGCTTTATATTCTCGGGATGCGCAGCTGCTATTACGTCTGTGAGCCCACACCGGAGTTTGGCAGCGTCGACGGCGCATATAATCTGCCTTGGAAAAGCTGTTGATTTCAATCGGCTAAGGCACCTGTCATCTTTGCTCGGTTATCGAGCAGCAGCGAAAGTTGTACAGCCAAAAAGAGCATCCTGGTTAACGATATTGGCGCTCTAGTCTCGCCGTGCTCACTGTGAAAGCAGACCGTCAGCAGTTGCTTTATATTCTAGGGTAGCGCAACTGCGACTGCGTCGCTGCGCCCAAACCGGAGTAGGGTGTCGTCGACGGTGCATATAATTTGCCTTGGAAAGCAGTTGATTTCAACCGGCAAAGGCACATATCGTCTTTGCTCGGTTATCGAGCAGCAGCGAAAGCTGTACAGCCTAAAAGAGCTTCCTGGTTAACGATATTGGCGCTCTAGTTTCGCCGTGCTCACTGTGAATGAAGTCCTGCAGCAGTTGCTTTATATTCTCGGGATGCGCAACTGCCACTGCGTCGTTGCGACCACACCGGAGTTTGGGAACGTCGACGACGCATATAATCTGCCTTGGAAAAGCAGGTGATTTCAACCGGCAAACGCACATGTCATCTTTGCTCGGTTACCGAGCAGCAGCGAAAGCTGTACAGCCAAGAAGAACTTGCTGGTTAACGATATTGGCGCTCTAGTTTCGCCGTGCTCACTGTGAAAGAAGTCCGTCAGCAGTTGCTTTATATTCTCGGGATGCGCAACGGCCTACTGCGTCGGTGGTCCCACACCGGAGTCTGGTAACGTCGACGGCGCATATAATCTGCCTTGGAAAAGCAGTTGATTTCAACCGGCAAAGGCACATGTCATCTTTGCTCGGTTATCGAGCAGTAGCGAAAGCTGTAAAGCCAAAAAGAGCTTCCTGGTTAACGATATTGGCGCTCTAGTTTCGCCGTGCTCACTGTGAAAGAAGTCCTGCAGCAGTTGCTTTACATTCTCGGGATGCGCAACTGCTACTGCGTCGCTGCGCCCCCACCGGAGTTTGGTAACGTAGACGACACGTATAATCTGCCTTGGAAAAGCAGCTGATTTCGACCGAGAAAGGCACATGTCATCTTTGCTCGGTTATCGAGCAGCAGCGAAAGCTGTACAGCCAAAAAGAGCTTCCTGGTTAACGATGTTGGCGCTCTGGTTTCGCCGTGCTCACTGTGAAAGAAGTGCGTCCGCAGTTGCTCTATATTCTCAGGATGCGCAACTGCCACTGCGTCGCTGCGCCCACACCGGAGTTTGGTAACGTCGACGACGCATATTTTCTGCCTTGGAAAAGCAGCTGATTTCAACGGAGAAAGGCACATGTCATCTTTGCTCGGTTATCGAGCAGCAGCGAAAGCTGTACAGCCAAAAAGAGCTTCTGGTTAACGATATTGGCGCTCTAGTTTCGCCGTGATCACTGTGAAAGAGGTCCTGCAGCAGTTGCTTTATATTCTCGGGATGCGCAACTGCCACTGCGTCGCTGCGCCCACACCGGAGTTGGATATCGTCGACGGCGCATATAATCTGCCTTGAAAAAGCAGTTGATTTCAACCGGCAAAGGCACATGTCATCTTTGCTCGGTTATCGAGCAGCAGCGAAAGCTGTACAGCCAAAAAGAGCATCCTGGTTAACGATATTGGCGCTCTAGTTTCGCCGTGCTCACTGTGAAAGAAGTCCGTCAGCAGTTGCTTTGTATTCTCGGGATGCGAAACTGCTACTGCGTCGGTGCGCCCACACCGCAGTTTGGTAACGTCGATGGCGCATATATTCTGCTTTGGAAATGCAGTTTATTTCAACCGGCAAAGGGACATGTCTTCTTTGCTCTGTTATCGAGCAGCAGTGAAAGCTGTACAGCCAAGAAGAACTTGCTGGTTAACGATATTGGCGCTCTTGTTTCGCCGTGCTCACTGTGAAAGAAGTTCGTCAGCAGTTGCTTTATATTCTCGGGATGCGCAACGGCCACTGCGTCGGTGGTCCCACACCGGAGTCTGGTAACGTCGACGGCGCATATATTCTGCTTTGGAAAAGCAGTTGATTTCAACCGGCAAAGGCACATGTCGTCTTTGCTCGGTTATCGAGCAGCAGCGAAAGCTGTACAACCAAACAGAGCTTCCTGGATAACGATATTGGCGCTCTGGTTTCGCCGTGCTCACTGTGAAATAAGTCCGTCAGCAGTTGCTTTATATTCACGGGATGCGCAACTGCCACAGCGTCGCTGCGCCCACACCGGAGTTGGGTATCGTCGACGTCGCATATAATCTGCCTTGGAAAAGCAGTTGATTTAAACCGGCAAAGGCACATGTCGTCTTTGCTCGCTTATCGAGCAGCAGCGAAAGCTGTACAGCCAAAAAGAGCATCGTGGTTAACGATATTGGCGTTCTAGACACGCCGTGCTCACTGTGAAAGAAGTCCGTCAGCAGTGGCTTTGTATTCTCGGGATACGCAACTGCCACTGCGTCGGTGCGCCCACATCGGAGTTTGGTAACGTCGACGGCGCATATCATCTGCTTTGGGAAAGCAGTTGATTTCAACCGGCAAAATCACATGTCATCTTTGCTCGGTTATCGAGCAGCAGCGAAAGCTGTACAGCCAAAAAGAGCTTCCTGGTTAACGATATTTGCGCTCTGGTTTCGCCGTGCTCACTGTGAAAGAAGTCCGTCAGCAGTTGCTTTATATTCTCGTGATGCGCAACTGCCACGGCGTCGCTGCGCCCACACCGGAGTTTGGTAACGTCGACGACGCATATTTTCTGCCTTGGAAAAGCAGCTGATTTCAACCGGCAAAGGCACATGTCATCTTTGCTCGCTTATCGAGCAGCAGCGAAAGCTGTACAGCCAAAAAGAGCTTCTGGTTAACGATATTGGCGCTCTTGTTTCGCCGTGCTCACTGTGAAAGAAGTTCGTCAGCAGTTGCTTTATATTCTCGGGATGCGCAACGGCCACTGCGTCGGTGGTCCCACACCGGAGTCTGGTAACGTCGACGGCGCATATATTCTGCTTTGGAAAAGCAGTTGATTTCAACCGGCAAAGGCACATGTCGTCTTTGCTCGGTTATCGAGCAGCAGCGAAAGCTGTACAGCCAAAAAGAGCATCCTGGTTAACGATATTGGCGCTCTAGTCTCGCCGTGCTCACTGTGAAAGAAGTCCGTCAGCAGTTGCTTTGTATTCTCGGGATACGCAACTGCCACTGCGTCGGTGCGCCCACTTCGGAGTTTGGTAACGTCGACGGTGCATATCATCTGCCTTGGGAAAGCAGTTGATTTCAACCGGCAAAAGCACATGTCATCTTTGCTCGGTTATCGAGCAGCAGCGAAAGCTGTACAACCAAAAAGAGCTTCCTGGATAACGATATTGGCGCTCTGGTTTCGCCGTGCTCACTGTGAAATAAGTCCGTCAGCAGTTGCTTTATATTCACGGGATGCGCAACTGCCACTGCGTCGCTGCGCCCACACCGGAGTTGGGTATCGTCGACGTCGCATATAATCTGCCTTGGAAAAGCAGTTGATTTCAACCGGCAAAGGCACATGTCGTCTTTGCTCGCTTATCGAGCAGCAGCGAAAGCTGTACAGCCAAAAAGAGCATCGTGGTTAACGATATTGGCGTTCTAGACACGCCGTGCTCACTGTGAAAGAAGTCCGTCAGCAGTGGCTTTGTATTCTCGGGATACGCAACTGCCACTGCGTCGGTGCGCCCACATCGGAGTTTGGTAACGTCGACGGCGCATATCATCTGCTTTGGGAAAGCAGTTGATTTCAACCGGCAAAATCACATGTCATCTTTGCTCGGTTATCGAGCAGCAGCGAAAGCTGTACAGCCAAAAAGAGCTTCCTGGTTAACGATATTTGCGCTCTGGTTTCGCCGTGCTCACTGTGAAAGAAGTCCGTCAGCAGTTGCTTTATATTCTCGTGATGCGCAACTGCCACGGCGTCGCTGCGCCCACACCGGAGTTTGGTAACGTCGACGACGCATATTTTCTGCCTTGGAAAAGCAGCTGATTTCAACCGGCAAAGGCACATGTCATCTTTGCTCGCTTATCGAGCAGCAGCGAAAGCTGTACAGCCAAAAAGAGCTTCTGGTTAACGATATTGGCGCTCTTGTTTCGCCGTGCTCACTGTGAAAGAAGTTCGTCAGCAGTTGCTTTATATTCTCGAAATGCGCAACGGCCACTGCGTCGGTGGTCCCACACCGGAGTCTGGTAACGTCGACGGCGCATATATTCTGCCTTGGAAAAGCAGTTGATTTCAACAGGCAAGGGCACATGTCGTCTTTGCTCGGTTATCGAGCAGCAGCGAAAGCTGTACAGCCAAAAAGAGCATCCTGGTTAACGATATTGGCGCTCTAGTCTCGCCGTGCTCACTGTGAAAGAAGTCCGTCAGCAGTTGCTTTGTATTCTCGGGATACGCAACTGCCACTGCGTCGGTGCGCCCACTTCGGAGTTTGGTAACGTCGACGGTGCATATCATCTGCCTTGGGAAAGCAGTTGATTTCAACCGGCAAAAGCACATGTCATCTTTGCTCGGTTATCGAGCAGCAGCGAAAGCTGTACAGCGAAAAAGAGCTTCCTGGATAACGATATTGGCGCTCTGGTTTCTCCGTGCTCACTGTGAAAGAAGTCCGTCAGCAGTTGCTTTATATTCACGGGATGCGCAACTGCCACTGCGTCGCTGCGCCCACACCGGAGTTGGATATCGTCGACGGCGCATATAATTTGCATTGGAAAGCAGATGATTTCAACCGGCAAAGGCACATGTCGTCTTTGCCCGGTTATCGAGAAGCAGCGAAAGCTGTACAGCCAAAAAGAGCTTCCTGGTTAACGATATTGGCGCTCTAGTCTCGCCGTGCTCACTGTGAAAGAAGTCCTGCAGCAGTTGCTTTATATTCTCGGGATGCGCAACTGCCACTGCGTCACTGCGACCACACCGGAGTTTGGTAACATCGACGACGCATATAATCTGCCTTGGAAAAGCAGCTGATTTCAACCAGCAAAGGCACACGTCGTCTTTGCTCGGTTATTGAGCATCAGCGAAAGCTGTACAGCCAAAAAGAGCATCGTGGTTAACGATATTGGCGCTCTAGTCTCGCCGTGATCACTGTGAAAGAAGTCCGTCAGCAGTTGCTTTGTATTCTCGGGATACGCAACTGCCACTGCGTCGGTGCGCCCACATCGGAGTTTGGTAACGTCGACGACGCATATTTTCTGCCTTGGAAAAGCAGCTGATTTCAACCGAGATAGGCACATGTCATCTTTGCTCGGTTATCGAGCAGCAGCGAAAGCTGTACAGCCAAAAAGAGCTTCTGGTTAACGATATTGGCGCTCTAGTTTCGCCGTGATCACTGTGAAAGAAGTCCGTCAGCAGTTGCTTTGTATTCTCGGGAGGCGAAACTGCTACTGCGTCGGTGCGCCCACACCGCAGTTTGGTAACGTCGATGGCGCATATATTCTGCTTTGGAAATGCAGTTTATTTCAACCGGCAAAGGGACATGTCTTCTTTGCTCTGTTATCGAGCAGCAGTGAAAGCTGTACAGCCAAGAAGAACTTGCTGGTTAAGGATATTGGCGCTCTTGTTTCGCCGTGCTGACTGTGAAAGAAGTCCGTGAGCAGTTGCTTTATATTCTCGGGATGCGCAACGGCCACTGCGTCGGTGGTCCCACACCGGAGTCTGGTAACGTCGACGGCGCATATAATCTGCCTTGTAAAAGCAGTTGATTTCAATCGGCTAAGGCACCTGTCATCTTTGTTCGGTTATCGAGCAGCAGCGAAAGCTGTACAGCCAAAAAGAGCTTCCTGGTTAACGATATTGGCGCTCTAGTTTCGCCGTGCTCACTGTGAAAGAAGTCCTGGAGCAATTGCTTTATATTCTCGGGATGCGCAACTGCCACTGCGTCGCTGCGACTACACCGGAGTTTGGTAACATCGACGACGCATATAATCTGCCTTGGAAAAGCAGCTGATTTCAACCAGCAAAGGCACATGTCATCTTTGCTCGGTTATCGAGCAGTAGCGAAAGCTGTACAGCCAAAAAGAGCTTCCTGGTTAACGATGTTGGCGCTCTGGTTTCGCCGTGCTCACTGTGAAAGAAGTCCGTCAGCAGTTGCTTTATATTCACGGGATGCACAACTGCCACTGCGTCGCTGCGCCCACACCGGAGTTGGGTATCGTCGACGGCGCATATAATCTGCGTTGGAAAAGCAGTTGATTTCAACCGGCAAAGGCACATGTCGTCTTTGCTCGGTTATCGAGCAGCAGCGAAAGCTGTACAGCCAAAAAGAGCATCGTGGTTAACGATATTGGCGCTCTAGTCTCGCCGTGCTCACTGTGAAAGAAGTCCGTCAGCAGTTGCTTTGTATTCTCGGGATACGCAACTGCCACTGCGTCGCTGCGCCCACGCCGGAGTTTGGTAACGTCGACGACGCATATTTTCTGCCTTGGAAAAGCAGCTGATTTCGACCGAGGTAGGCACATGTCATCTTTGCTCGGTTATCGAGCAGCAGCGAAAGCTGTACAGCCAAAAAGAGCTTCTGGTTAACGATATTGGTGCTCTAGTTTCGCCGTGATCACTGTGAAAGAAGTCCGTCAGCAGTTGCTTTGTATTCTCGGGATGCGAAACTGCTACTGCGTCGGTGCGCCCACACCGCAGTTTGGTAACGTCGATGGCGCATATATTCTGCTTTGGAAATGCAGTTTATTTCAACCGGCAAAGGGACATGTCTTCTTTGCTCGGTTATCGAGCAGCAGTGAAAGCTGTACAGCCAAGAAGAACTGGTTAACGATATTGGCGCTCTTGTTTCGCCGTGCTCACTGTGAAAGAAGTCCGTCAGCAGTTGCTTTATATTCTCGGGATGCGCAACGGCCACTGCGTCGGTGGGCCCACACCGGAGTCTGGTAACGTCGACGGCGCATATAATCTGCCTCGTAAAAGCAGTTGATTTCAATCGGCTAAGGCACCTGTCATCTTTGTTCGGTTATCGAGCAGCAGCGAAAGCTGTACAGCCAAAAAGAGCTTCCTGGTTAACGATATTGGCGCTCTAGTTTCGCCGTGCTCACTGTGAAAGAAATCCTGGAGCAATTGCTTTATATTCTCGGGATGCGCAACTGCCACTGCGTCGCTGCGACTACACCGGAGTTTGGTAACATCGACGAGGCATATAATCTGCCTTGGAAAAGCAGCTGATTTCAACGGGCAAAGGCACATGTCATCTTTGCTCGGTTATCGAGCAGTAGCGAAAGCTGTACAGCCAAAAAGAGCTTCCTGGTTAACGGTATTGGCGCTCTAGTTTCGCCGTGCTCACTGTGAAAGAAGTCCTGCAGCAGTTGCTTTATATTCTCGGGATGCGCAGCTGCCACTGCGTCGCTGCGCCCACACCGGAGTTTGGTAACGTAGACGACGCATATAATCTGCCTTGGAAAAGCAGCTGATTTCGACCGGGAAAGGCACATGTCATCTTTGCTCGGTTATCGAGCAGCAGCGAAAGCTGTACAGCCAAAAAGAGCTTCCTGGTTAACGATGTTGGCGCTCTGGTTTCGCCGTGCTCACTGTGAAAGAAGTCCATCAGCAGTTGCTTTATATTCTCGGGATGCGAAACTGCCACTGCGTCGCTGCACCCACACCGGAGATGGGTATCGTCGACGGCGCATAGATTCTGCCTTGGAAAAGCAGCTGATTTCAACCGGGAAAGGCACATGTAATTTTTGCTCGGTTATCGAGCAGCAGCGAAAGCTGTACAGCCAAAAAAGCTTCCTGGTTAACGATATTGGAGCTCTGGTTTCGCCGTGATCACTGTGAAAGAAGTCCTGCAGCAGTTGCTTTATATTCTAGGGATGCGCAACTGGCACTGCGTCGATGCGCCCACACCGGAGTTGGGTATCGTCGACGGCGCATATAAAGGCACATGTCATCTTTGCTCGGTTATCGAGCAGCAGCGAAAGCTGTACAGCCGAAAAGAGCATCCTGGTTAACGATATTGGAGCTCTAGTTTCGCCGTGCTCACTGTGAAAGCAGTCCGTCAGCAGTTACTTTGTATTCTCGGGATGCGAAACTGCTACTGCGTCGGTGCGCCCACACCGCAGTTTGGTAACGTCGATGGCGCATATATTCTGCTTTGGAAATGCAGTTTATTTCAACCGGCAAAGGGACATGTCTTCTTTGCTCGGTTATCGAGCAGCAGTGAAAGCTGTACAGCCAAGAAGAACTTGCTGGTTAACGATATTGGCGCTCTAGTTTCGCCGTGCTCACTGTGAAAGAAGTCCGTCAGCAGTTGCTTTATATTCTCGGGATGCGCAACGGCCACTGTGTTGGTGGTCCCACACCGGAGTCTGGTAACGTCGACGGCGCATATAATCTGCCTTGGAAAAGCAGTTGATTTCAATCGGCTAAGGCACCTGTCATCTTTGCTCGGTTATCGAGCAGCAGCAAAAGCTGTACAGCCAAAAAGAGCTTCCTGGTTAACGATATTGGCGCTCTAGTTTCGCCATGCTCGCTGTGAAAGAAGTCCGTCAGCAGTTGCTTTATATTCTCGGGATGCAAAACTGCCACTGCGTCGGTGCGCCCACACCGGAGTTTGGTAACGTCGACGGCGCATATAATCTGCGTTCGAAAAGAAGTTTATTTCAACCGGCAAGGGCACATGTCATCTTTGCTCGGTTATCGAGCAGCAGCGAAAGCTGTACAACCAAGAAGAGCTTCCAGGTTAGCTATACTGGGGCTCTAGTTTCTCCGTGCTCACTGTGAAAGAAGTCCTGCAACAGTTGCTTTATATTCTCGGGATGCGCAACTGCCACTGCGTCGGTGCGCCAACACCGGAGTTTGGTAACGTCGACGACACATATAATCTGCCTTTGAAAAGCAGCTGATTTCAACCGGCAAAGGCACATGTCATCTTTGCTCGGTTATCGAGCAGCAGCGAAAGCTGTACAACCAAAAAGAGCTGCCTGGTTAACGATATTGGCAATCTGGTTTCGCCGTGCTCACTGTGAAAGAAGTCCTGCAGCAGTTGCTTCATATTCTCGGGATGCGCAACTGCCACTGCGTCGGTGCGCCCAGACCGGAGTTTGGTAACGTTGACGGCGCATATAATATACCTTGGAAAAGCAGCTGCTTTCAACCGGCAAAGGCACATTTCATCTTTGCTCGGTTTTCGAGCAGCAGCGATAGCTGTACTGCTCAAAGAGCTTCCTGGTTAACGATATTGCCGCTCTGGTTTCGCCGCGCTCACTGTGAAAGAAGTCGGTCAGCAGTTGCTTTATATTCTCGGGAAGCGCAACTGCCACTGCGTCGCTGCGCCAACACCGGAGTTGGGTATCATCGACGGCGCATATAATCTGCCTTGGAAAAGCAGTTGATTTCAACCGGCAAAGGCACATGTCATCTTTGCTCGCTTATCGAGCAGCAGCGAAAGCCGTACAACCAAGAAGAGCTTTCTGGTTAACGATATTGGCGCTCTGGTTTCTCCGTGCTCACTGTGAAAGAAGTCCGTCAGCAGTTGCTTTATATTCTCGGGATGCGCAACTGCGACTGCGCCGGTGTGCCCACACCAGACTTTGGTAACGTCGATGGCGCATAAAGTATGCCTTGGAAAAGGAGTTGATTTCAACCGGCAAAGGCACATGTCATCTTTGCTCGGTTATCGAGCAGCAGCGAAAGCTGTACAGCCAAAAAGAGATTCCTGGTTAACGATATTGGCGCTCTAGTTTCGCCGTGCTCACTGTGAAAGAAGTCCTGCAGCAGTTGCTTTATATTCTCGGGATGCGCAACTGCCACTGCGTCGGTGCGCCCACACCAGAGCTTGGTAACGTCGACGACGCATATAATCTACCTTGGAAAAGCAGCTGATTTCAACCGGGAAAAGCACATGTCATCTTTGATCGCTTATCGAGCAGCAGCGAAAGCTGTACCACCAAGAAGAGCTTCGAGGTTAACGATACTGGGGCTCTAGTTTCGCCGTGCTCACTGTGAAAGAAGTCCGTCAGCAGTTGCTTTATATTCTCGGGATGCGCAACTGCCACTGCATCGGTGCCCCAGACCGGAGTTTGGTAACGTTGACGGCACATATAATCTGCGCTCGAAAAGAAGTTTATTTCAACCGGCAAGGGCACATGTCATCTTTGCTCGGTTATCGAGCAGCAGCGAAAGCTGTACAACCAAGAAGAGCTTCCAGGTTAACTATACTGGGGCTCTAGTTTCTCCGTGCTCACTGTGAAAGAAGTCCTGCAACAGTTGCTTTATATTCTCGGGATGCGCAACTGCCACTGCGTCGGTGCGCCAACACCGGAGTTTGGTAACGTCGACGACACATATAATCTGCCTTTGAAAAGCAGCTGATTTCAACCGGCAAAGGCACATGTCATCTTTGCTCGGTTATCGAGCAGCAGCGAAAGCTGTACAACCAAAAAGAGCTGCCTGGTTAACGATATTGGCAATCTGGTTTCGCCGTGCTCACTGTGAAAGAAGTCCTGCAGCAGTTGCTTCATATTCTCGGGATGCGCAACTGCCACTGCGTCGGTGCGCCCAGACCGGAATTTGGTAACATTGACGGCGCATATAATATACCTTGGAAAAGCAGTTGATTTCAACCGGCAAAGGCACATGTCGTCTTTGCTCGGTTATCGAGCAGCAGCGAAAGCTGTACAGCCAAAAAAGCTTCCTGGTTAACGATATTGGAGCTCTGGTTTCGCCGTGATCACTGTGAAAGAAGTCCTGCAGCAGTTGCTTCATATTCTCGGGATGCGCAACTGCCACTGCGTCGGTGCGCCCAGACCGGAGTTTGGTAACGTTGACGGCGCATATAATATACCTTGGAAAAGCAGCTGATTTCAACCGGCAAAGCCACATTTCATCTTTGCTCGGTTTTCGAGCAGCAGCGATAGCTGTACTGCTCAAAGAGCTTCCTGGTTAACGATATTGCCGCTCTGGTTTCGCCGCGCTCACTGTGAAAGAAGTCGGTCAGCAGTTGCTTTATATTCTCGGGATGCGCAACTGCCACTGCGTCGCTGCGCCAACACCGGAGTTGGGTATCGTCGACGGCGCATATAATCTGCCTTGGAAAAGCAGTTGATTTCAACCGGCAAAGGCACATGTCATCTTTGCTCGCTTATCGAGCAGCAGCGAAAGCCGTACAACCAAGAAGAGCTTTCTGGTTAACGATATTGGCGCTCTGGTTTCTCCGTGCTCACTGTGAAAGAAGTCCGTCAGCAGTTGCTTTATATTCTCGGGATGCGCAACTGCCCCTGCGTCGGTGCGCCCAGACCGGAGTTTGGTAACGTTGACGGCGCATATAATATACCTTGGAAAAGCAGCTGATTTCAACCGGCAAAGGCACATGTCATCTTTGCTCGGTTATCGAGCAGCAGCGAAAGCTGTACAGCTCAAAGAGCTCCCTGGTTAACGATATTGGCGCTCTGGTTTCGCCGCGCTCACTGTGAAAGAAGTCGGTCAGCAGTTGCTTTATATTCTCGGGATGCGCAACTGCGACTGCGTCGGTGTGCCCACACCGGAGCTTGGTAACGTCGACGGCGCATAAAGTATGCCTTGGAAAAGCAGTTGATTTCAACCGGCAAAGGCACATGTCATCTTTGCTCGGTTATCGAGCAGCAGCGAAAGCTGTACAACCAAAAAGAACTTCCTGGTTAACGATATTGGCAATCTGGTTTCGCCGTGCTGACTGTGAAAGAAGTCCTGCAGCAGTTGCTTTATATTCTGGGGATGCGCAACTGCGACTGCGTCGGTGTGTCCACACCGGAGTTTGGTAACGTTGACGGCGCATATAATATACCTTGGAAAAGCAGCTGATTTCAACCGGCAAAGGCACATGTCATCTTTGCTCGGTTATCGAGCAGTAGCGAAAGCTGTACAGCCAAAAAGAGCTTCCTGGTTAACGATGTTGGCGCTCTGGTTTCGCCGTGCTCACTGTGAAAGAAGTCCGTCAGCAGTTGCTTTATATTCACGGGATGCGCAACTGCCACTGCGTCGCTGCGCCCACACCGGAGTTGGGTATCGTCGACGGCGCATATAATCTGCCTTGGAAAAGCAGTTGATTTCAACCGGCAAAGGCACATGTCGTCTTTGCTCGGTTATCGAGCAGCATCGAAAGCTGTACAGCCAAAAAAGCTTCCTGGTTAACGATATTGGAGCTCTGCTTTCGCCGTGATCACTGTGAAAGAAGTCCTGCAGCAGTTGCTTTATATTCTAGGGATGCGCAACTGCCACTGCGTCGATGCGCCCACACCGGAGTTGGGTATCGTCGACGACGCGTACAATCTGCCTTGGAAAAGCAGCTGATTTCAACCGGGAAAGGCACATGTCATTTTTGCTCGGTTATCGAGCAGCAGCGAAAGTTGTACAGCCAAAAAAGCTTCCTGGTTAACGATATTGGAGCTCTGGTTTCGCCGTGATCACTGTGAAAGAAGTACTGCAGCAGTTGCTTTATATTCTAGGGATGCGCAACAGCCACTGCGTCGATGCGCCCACACCGGAGTTGGGTATCGTCGACGGCGCATATAAAGGCACATGTCATCTTTGCTCGGTTATCGAGCAGCAGCGAAAGCTGTACAGCCAAAAAGAGCTTCCTGGTTAACGATGTTGGCGCTCTGGTTTCGCCGTGCTCACTGTGAAAGAAGTCCGTCAGCAGTTGCTTTATATTCACGGGATGCGCAACTGCCACTGCGTCGCTGCGCCCACACCGGAGTTGAGTATCGTCGACGGCGCATATTTTCTGCCTTGGAAAAGCAGTTGATTTCAACCGGCAAAGGCACATGTCGTCTTTGCTCGGTTATCGAGCAGCAGCGAAAGCTGTACAGCCAAAAAAGCTTCCTGGTTAACGATATTGGAGCTCTGGTTTCGCCGTGATCACTGTGAAAGAAGTCCTGCAGCAGTTGCTTCATATTCTCGGGATGCGCAACTGCCACTGCGTCGGTGCGCCCAGACCGGAGTTTGGTAACGTTGACGGCGCATATAATATACCTTGGAAAAGCAGCTGATTTCAACCGGCAAAGGCACATGTCATCTTTGCTCGGTTATCGAGCAGCAGCGAAAGCTGTACAGCTCAAAGAGCTTCCTGGTTAACGATATTGGCGCTCTGGTTTCGCCGCGCTCACTGTGAAAGAAGTCGGTCAGCAGTTGCTTTATATTCTCGGGATGCGCAACTGCCACTGCGTCGCTGCGCCAACACCGGAGTTGGGTATCGTCGACGGCGCATATAATCTGCCTTGGAAAAGCAGTTGATTTCAACCGGCAAAGACACATGTCATCTTTGCTCGCTTATCGAGCAGCAGCGAAAGCTGTACAACCAAGAACAGCTTTCTGGTTAACGATATTGGCGCTCTGGTTTCTCCGTGCTCACTGTGAAAGAAGTCCGTCAGCAGTTGATTTATATTCTCGGGATGCGAAAGTGCGACTGCGTCGGTGTGCCCACACCGGAGTTTGGTAACGTCGACGGCGCATAAAGTATGCCTTGGAAAAGCAGTTGATTTCAACCGGCAAAGACACATGTCATCTTTGCTCGCTTATCGAGCAGCAGCGAAAGCTGTACAACCAAGAACAGCTTTCTGGTTAACGATATTGGCGCTCTGGTTTCTCCGTGCTCACTGCGAAAGAAGTCCGTCAGCAGTTGATTTATATTCTCGGGATGCGCAACTGCGACTGCGTCGGTGTGCCCACACCGGAGCTTGGTAACGTCGACGGCGCATAAAGTATGCCTTGGAAAAGCAGTTGATTTCAACCGGCAAAGGCACATGTCATCTTTGCTCGGTTATCGAGCAGCAGCGAAAGCTGTACAGCCAAAAAGAGCTTCCTGGTTAACGATATTGGCGCTCTAGTTTCGCCGTGCTCACTGTGAAAGAAGTCCTGCAGCAGTTGCTTTATATTCTCGGGATGCGCAACTGCCACTGCGTCGGTGCGCCCACACCGGAGTTTGGTAACCTCGACGACACATATAATCTGCCTTGGAAAAGCAGCTGATTTCAACCGGGAAAGGCACATGTCATCTTTGCTCGCTTATCGAGCAGCAGCTAAAGCTGTACAACCAAGAAGAGCTTCCAGGTTAATGATATTGGCGCTCTGGTTTCTCCGTGCTCACTGTGAAGGAAGTCCGTCAGCAGTTGCTTTATATTCTCGGGATGCGCAACTGCGACTGCGTCGGTGTGCCCACACCAGAGTTTGGTAACGTCGACGGCGCATAAAGTATGCCTTGGAAAAGCAGTTGATTTCAACAGGCAAAGGCACATGTCATCTTTGCTCGGTTATCGAGCAGCAGCGAAAGCTGTACAGCCAAAAAGAGCTTCCTGGTTAACAATATTGGCGCTCTAGTTTCGCCGTGCTCACTGTGAAAGAAGTCCTGCAGCAGTTGCTTTATATTCTCGGGATACGCAACTGCCACTGCGTCGGTGCGCCCACACCAGAGCTTGGTAACGTCGACGACGCATATAATCTGCATTGGAAAAGCAGCTGATTTCAACCGCGAAAAGCACATGTCATCTTTATCGCTTATCGAGCAGCAGCGAAAGCTTTACCACCAAGAAGAGCTTCCAGGTTAACGATACTGGGGCTCTAGTTTCGCCGTGCTCACTGTGAAAGAAGTCCGTCAGCAGTTGCTTTATATTCTCGGGATGCGCAACTGCCCCTGCGTCGGTGCGCCCAGACCGGAGTTTGGTAACGTTGACGGCGCATATAATATACCTTGGAAAAGCAGCTGATTTCAACCGGCAAAGGCACATGTCATCTTTGCTCGGTTATCGAGCAGCAGCGAAAGCTGTACAGCTCAAAGAGCTTCCTGGTTAACGATATTGGTGCTCTGGTTTCGCCGCGCTCACTGTGAAAGAAGTCGGTCAGCAGTTGCTTTATATTCTCGGGATGCGCAACTGCCACTGCGTCGCTGCGCCAACACCGGAGTTGGGTATCGTCGACGGCGCATATAATCTGCCTTGGAAAAGCAGTTGATTTCAACCGGCAAAGACACATGTCATCTTTGCTCGCTTATCGAGCAGCAGCGAAAGCTGTACAACCAAGAACAGCTTTCTGGTTAACGATATTGGCGCTCTGGTTTCTCCGTGCTCACTGTGAAAGAAGTCCGTCAGCAGTTGATTTATATTCTCGGGATGCGAAAGTGCGACTGCGTCGGTGTGCCCACACCGGAGTTTGGTAACGTCGACGGCGCATAAAGTATGCCTTGGAAAAGCAGTTGATTTCAACCGGCAAAGACACATGTCATCTTTGCTCGCTTATCGAGCAGCAGCGAAAGCTGTACAGCCAAAAAGAGCTTCCTGGTTAACGATATTGGTGCTCTAGTTTCGCCGTGCTCAATGTGAAAGAAGTCCTGCAGCAGTTGCTTTATATTCTCGGGATGCGCAACTGCCACTGCGTCGGTGCGCCCACACCGGAGTTTGGTAACCTCGACGACACATATAATCTGCCTTGGAAAAGCAGCTGATTTCAACCGGGAAAGGCACATGTCATCTTTGCTCGCTTATCGAGCAGCAGCTAAAGCTGTACATCCAAGAAGAGCTTCCAGGTTAATGATATTGGCGCTCTGGTTTCTCCGTGCTCACTGTGAAGGAAGTCCGTCAGCAGTTGCTTTATATTCTCGGGATGCGCCACTGCGACTGCGTCGGTGTGCCCACACCAGAGTTTGGTAACGTCGACGGCGCATAAAGTATGCTATGGAAAAGCAGTTGATTTCAACCGGCAAAGGCACATGTCATCTTTGCTCGGTTATCGAGCAGCAGCGAAAGCTGTACAGCCAAAAAGAGCTTCCTGGTTAACGATATTGGCGCTCTAGTTTCGCCGTGCTCACTGTGAAAGAAGTCCGTCAGCAGTTGCTTTATATTCTCGGGATGCGCAACTGCCACTGCGTCGGAGCGCCCAGACCGGAGTTTGGTAACATTGACGGCGCATATAATCTGCGTTCGAAAAGAAGTTTATTTCAACCGGCAAGGGCACATGTCATCTTTGCTCGGTTATCGAGCAGCAGCGAAAGCTGTACAACCAAGAAGAGCTTCCAGGTTAACTATACTGGGGCTCTAGTTTCTCCGTGCTCACTGTGAAAGAAGTCCTGCAACAGTTGCTTTATATTCTCGGGATGCGCAACTGCCACTGCGTCGGTGCGCCAACACCGGAGTTTGGTAACGTCGACGACACATATAATCTGCCTTTGAAAAGCAGCTGATTTCAACCGGCAAAGGCACATGTCATCTTTGCTCGGTTATCGAGCAGCAGCGAAAGCTGTACAACCAAAAAGAGCTGCCTGGTTAACGATATTGGCAATCTGGTTTCGCCGTGCTCACTGTGAAAGAAGTCCTGCAGCAGTTGCTTTATATTCTGGGGATGCGCAACTGCGACTGCGTCGGTGTGTCCACACCGGAGTTTGGTAACGTTGACGGCGCATATAATATACCTTGGAAAAGCAGCTGATTTCAACCGGCAAAGGCACATGTCATCTTTGCTCGGTTATCGAGCAGCAGCGAAAGCTGTACTGCTCAAAGAGCTTCCTGGTTAACGATATTGGCGCTCTGGTTTCGCCGCGCTCACTGTGAAAGAAGTCGGTCAGCAGTTGCTTTATATTCTCGGGATGCGCAACTGCCACTGCGTCGCTGCGCCAACACCGGAGTTGGGTGTCGTCGACGGCGCATATAATTTGCCTTGGAAAGCAGTTGATTTCAACCGGCAAAGGCACATGTCGTCTTTGCCCGGTTATCGAGCAGCAGCGAAAGCTGTACAGCCAAAAAGAGCTTCCTGTTTAACGATATTGGCGCTCTAGTCTCGCCGTGCTCACTGTGAAAGAAGTCCTGCAGTAGTTGCTTTATATTATCGGGATGCGCAACTGCCACTGCGTCACTGCGACCACACCGGAGTTTGGTAACATCGACGACGCATATAATCTTCCTTGGAAAAGCAGCTGATTTCAACCAGCAAAGGCACATGTCATCTTTGCTAGGTTATCGAGCAGTAGCGAAAGCTGTACAGCCAAAAAGAGCTTCCTGGTTAACGATGTTGGCGCTCTGGTTTCGCCGTGCTCACTGTGAAAGAAGTCCGTCAGCAGTTGCTTTATATTCACGGGATGCGCAACTGCCACTGCGTCGCTGCGCCCACACCGGAGTTGGGTATCATCGACGGCGCATATAATCTGCCTTGGAAAAGCAGTTGATTTCAACCGGCAAAGGCACATGTCGTCTTTGCTCGGTTATCGAGCAGCATCGAAAGCTGTACAGCCAAAAAAGCTTCCTGGTTAACGATATTGGAGCTCTGGTTTCGCCGTGATCACTGTGAAAGAAGTCCTGCAGCAGTTGCTTTATATTCTAGGGATGCGCAACTGCCACTGCGTCGATGCGCCCACACCGGAGTTGGGTATCGTCGACGACGCGTACAATCTGCCTTGGAAAAGCAGCTGATTTCAACCGGGAAAGGCACATGTCATTTTTGCTCGGTTATCGAGCAGCAGCGAAAGTTGTACAGCCAAAAAAGCTTCCTGGTTAACGATATTGGAGCTCTGGTTTCGCCGTGATCACTGTGAAAGAAGTCCTGCAGCAGTTGCTTTATATTCTAGGGATGCGCAACTGCCACTGCGTCGATGCGCCCACACCGGAGTTGGGTATCGTCGACGGCGCATATAAAGGCACATGTCATCTTTGCTCGGTTATCGAGCAGCAGCGAAAGCTGTACAGCCAAAAAGAGCATCCTGGTTAACGATATTGGCGCTCTAGTTTCGCCGTGCTCACTGTGAAAGTAGTCCGTCAGCAGTTACTTTGTATTCTCGGGATGCGAAACTGCTACTGCGTCGGTGCGCCCACACCGCAGTTTGGTAACGTCGATGGCGCATATATTCTGCTTTGGAAATGCAGTTTATTTCAACCGGCAAAGGACATGTCTTCTTTGCTCGGTTATCGAGCAGCAGTGAAAGCTGTACAGCCAAGAAGAACTTGCTGGTTAACGATATTGGCGCTCTAGTTTCGCCGTGCTCACTGTGAAAGAAGTCCGTCAGCAGTTGCTTTATATTCTCGGGATGCGCAACGGCCACTGTGTTGGTGGTCCCACACCGGTGTCTGGTAACGTCGACGGCGCATATAATCTGCCTTGGAAAAGCAGTTGATTTCAATCGGCTAAGGTACCTGTCATCTTTGCTCGGTTATCGAGCAGCAGCGAAAGCTGTACAGCCAAAAAGAGCTTCCTGGTTAACGATATTGGCGCTCTAGTTTCGCCATGCTCACTGTGAAAGAAGTCCGTCAGCAGTTGCTTTATATTCTCGGGATGCAAAACTGCCACTGCGTCGGTGCGCCCACACCGGAGTTTGGTAACGTCGGCGGCGCATATAATCTGCGTTCGAAAAGAAGTTTATTTCAACCGGCAAGGGCACATGTCATCTTTGCTCGGTTATCGAGCAGCAGCGAAAGCTGTACAACCAAGAAGAGCTTCCAGGTTAACTATACTGGGGCTCTAGTTTCTCCGCGCTCACTGTGAAAGGAGTCCTGCAACAGCTGCTTTATATTCTCGGGATGCGCAACTGCCACTGCGTCGGTGCGCCAACACCGGAGTTTGGTAACGTCGACGACACATATAATCTGCCTTTGAAAAGCAGCTGATTTCAACCGGCAAAGGCACATTTCATCTTTGCTCGGTTATCGAGCAGCAGCGAAAGCTGTACAACCAAAAAGAGCTGCCTGGTTAACGATATTGGCAATCTGATTTCGCCGTGCTCACTGTGAAAGAAGTCCTGCAGCAGTTGCTTCATATTCTCGGGATGCGCAACTGCCACTGCGTCGGTGCGCCCAGACCGGAGTTTGGTAACGTTGACGGCGCATATAATATACCTTGGAAAAGCAGCTGATTTCAACCGGCAAAGGCACATGTCATCTTTGCTCGGTTATCGAGCAGCAGCGAAAGCTGTACTGCTCAAAGAGCCTCCTGGTTAACGATATTGGCGCTCTGGTTTCGCCGCGCTCACTGTGAAAGAAGTCGGTCAGCAGTTGCTTTATATTCTCGGGATGCGCAACTGCCACTGCGTCGCTGCGCCAACACCGGAGTTGGGTATCGTCGACGGCGCATATAATCTGCCTTGGAAAAGCAGTTGATTTCAATTGGCAAAGGCACATGTCACCTTTGCTCGCTTATCGAGCAGCAGCGAAAGCCGTACAACCAAGAAGAGCTTTCTGGTTAACGATATTGGAGCTCTGGTTTCTCCGTGCTCACTGTGAAAGAAGTCCGTCAGCAGTTGGTTTATATTCTCGGGATGTGCAACTGCGACTGCGTCGGTGTGCCCACACCAGAGTTTGGTAACGTCGACGGCGCATAAAGTATGCCTTGGAAAAGCAGTTGATTTCAACCGGCAAAGGCACATGTCATCTTTGCTCGGTTATCGAGCAGCAGCGAAAGCTGTACAGCCAAAAAGAGCTTCCTCGTTAACGATATTGGCGCTCTAGTTTCGCCGTGCTCACTGTGAAAGAAGTCCTGCAGCAGTTGCTTTATATTCTCGGGATGCGCAACTGCCACTGCGTCGGTGCTTCCACACCAGAGCTTGGTAACGTCGACGACGCATATAATCTGCCTTGCAAAAGCAGCTGATTTCAACCGGGAAAAGCACATGTCATCTTTGATCGCTTATCGAGCAGCAGCGAAAGCTGTACCACCAAGAAGAGCTTCCAGGTTAACGATACTGGGGCTCTAGTTTCGCCGTGCTCACTGTGAAAGAAGTCCGTCAGCAGTTGCTTTATATTCTCGGGATGCGCAACTGCCACTGCGTCGGTGCGCCCAGACCGGAGTTTGGTAACCTCGACGACACATATAATCTGCCTTGGAAAAGCATTTGATTTCAATCGGCAAAGGCACATGTCATCTTTGCTCGGTTATCGAGCAGCAGCGAAAGCTGTACAGCCAAAAAGACCTTCCTGGTTAACGATATTGGCGCTCTAGTTTCGCCGTGCTCACTGTGAGAGAAATCCGTCTGCAGTTGCTTTATATTCTCGGGATGTGCAACTGCTACTACGTCGGCGCACCCACACCGGAGTTTGGTAACGTCAACGACGCATATAATCTGCCTTGTAAAAGCAGCTGATTTCAACCGGGAAAGGCACGTGTCATCTTTGCTCGCTTATCGAGCAGCAGCGAAAGCTGTACCCCCAAGAAGAGCTTCCAGGTTAACGATACTGGGGCTCTAGTTTCGCCATGCTCACTGTGACAGAAGTCCGTCAGCAGTTGCTTTATATTCTCGGGATGCAATACTGCCACTGCGTCGGCGCGCCCACACCAGAGTTTGGTAATGTCGACAGCGTATATATTCTGCGTTCGAAAAGCAGTTTATTTCAACCGGCAAGGGCACATGTCATCTTTGGTCGGTTATCGAGCAGCAGCGAAAGCTGTACAGCCAAAAAGAGCTTCCTCGTTAACGATATTGGCGCTCTAGTTTCGCCGTGCTCACTGTGAAAGAAGTCCTGCAGCAGTTGCTTTATATTCTCGGGATGCGCAACGGCCACTGCGTCGCTGCGCCCACACCGGAGTTGGGTATCGTCGACGGCGCATATAATCTGCCTAGGAAAAGCAGTTGATTTCAACCGGAAAAGTCACATGTCATCTTTGCTCGGTTATTGAGCAGCAGCGAAAGCTGTATAGCCAGAAAGAGCTTCCTGGTCAACGATATTGGCGCTCTAGTTTCGCCGTGCTCACTGTGAAAGAAGTCCGTCAGCAGTTGCTTTATATTCTCGGGATGCGCAACTGCCACTGCGTCGCTGCGCCCACACCGGAGTTGGGTATCGTCGACGGCGCATATAATCTGCGTTGGAAAAGCAGCTGGTTTCAACCGGCAAAAGCACATGTCATCTTTGTTCGGTTACCGAGGAGCAGCGATAGCTGTACAGCCTAGAAGAGCTTCCTGGTTAACGATACTGGCGCTCCAGTTTCGCCGTGCTCAGTGTGAAAGAAGTCCTGCAGCAGTTGCTTTATATACTCGGGATGCGCAACTGCCACTGCGTCGGTGCGCCCACACCGGAGTTTGGTAACCTCGACGACACATATAATCTGCCTTGGAAAAGCAGCTGATTTCAACCGGGAAAGGCACATGTCATCTTTACTCGCTTATCGAGCAGCAGCTAAAGCTGTACAACCAAGAAGAGCTTCCAGGTTAATGATATTGGCGCTCTGGTTTCTCCGTGCTCACTGTGAAAGAAGTCCGTCAGCAGTTGCTTTATATTCTCGGGATGCGCAACTGCCGCTGCGTCGGTGTGCCCACACCGGAGTTTGGTAACGTCGACGGCGCATAAGATATGCCTTGGAAATGCAGTTGATTTCAACCGGCAAAGGCACATGTCATCTTTGCTCGCTTATCGAGCAGCAGCTAAAGCTGTACAACCAAGAACAGCTTCCAAGTTAACGATATTGGTGCTCTAGTTTCGCCGTGCTCACTTTGAAAGAAGTCCGTCAGCAGCTGCTTTATATTCTCGGGATGCGCAACTGCCACTGCGTCGGTGCGCCCACACCGGAGTTTGGTAATGTCGACGGCGCATATAATCTGCCTTGGAAAAGCAGTATATTTCAACCGGCAAAGACACATGTCATCTTTGCTCGGTTATCGAGCAGGAGCGAAAGCTGTACTGGAAAAAAGAGGTTTCTGGTTAACGATATTGGTGCTCTAGTTTCGCCGTGCTCACTGTGAGAGAAATCCGTCTGCAGTTGCTTTATATTCTCGGGATGTGCAACTGCTACTACGTCGGCGCACCCACACCGGAGTTTGGTAACGTCAACGACGCATATAATCTGCCTTGTAAAAGCAGCTGATTTCAACCGGGAAAGGCACGTGTCATCTTTGCTCGCTTATCGAGCAGCAGCGAAAGCTGTACCCCCAAAAAGAGCTTCCAGGTTAACGATACTGGGGCTCTAGTTTCGCCATGCTCACTGTGACAGAAGTCCGTCAGCAGTTGCTTTATATTCTCGGGATGTGCAACTGCCACTGTGTCGCTGCGCCCACACCGGAGTTGGGTATCGTTGTTGGCGCACATAATCTGCCTTGGAAAAGCAGTTTATTTCAACCGGCAAAGGGACATGTCTTCTTTGCTCGGTTATCGAGCAGCAGTGAAAGCTGTACAGCCAAAAAGAGCTTCCTGGTTAACGATATTGGCGCTCTAGTTTCGCCGTGCTCACTGTGAAAGAAGTCCTGCAGCAGTTGCTTTATCTTCTCGGGATGCGCAACTGCCACTGCGTCGGTGCGCCCACACCGGAGTTTGGTAACCTCGACGACACATATAATGTGCCTTGGAAAAGCATTTGATTTCAATCGGCAAAGGCACATGTCATCTTTGCTCGGTTATCGAGCAGCAGCGAAAGCTGTACAGCCAAAAAGACCTTCCTGGTTAACGATATTGGCGCTCTAGTTTCGCCGTGCTCACTGTGAGAGAAATGCGTCTGCAGTTGCTTTATATTCTCGGGATGTGCAACTGCTACTACGTCGGCGCACCCACACCGGAGTTTGGTAACGTCAACGACGCATATAATCTGCCCTGTAAAAGCAGCTGATTTCAACCGGGAAAGGCACGTGTCATCTTTGCTCGCTTATCGAGCAGCAGCGAAAGCTGTACCCCCAAGAAGAGCTTCCAGGTTAACGATACTGGGGCTCTAGTTTCGCCATGCTCACTGTGACAGAAGTCCGTCAGCAGTTGCTTTATATTCTCGGGATGCAATACTGCCACTGCGTCGGCGCGCCCACACCAGAGTTTGGTAATGTCGACAGCGCATATATTCTGCGTTCGAAAAGCAGTTTATTTCAACCGGCAAGGGCACATGTCATCTTTGGTCGGTTATCGAGCAGCAGCGAAAGCTGTACAGTCAAAAAGAGCTTCCTCGTTAACGATATTGGCGCTCTAGTTTCGCCGTGCTCACTGTGAAAGAAGTCCTGCAGCAGTTGCTTTATATTCTCGGGATGCGCAACGGCCACTGAGTCGCTGCGCCCACACCGGAGTTGGGTATCGTCGACGGCGCATATAATCTGCCTAGGAAAAGCAGTTGATTTCAACCGGAAAAGTCACATGTCATCTTTGCTCGGTTATTGAGCAGCAGCGAAAGCTGTATAGCCAGAAAGAGCTTCCTGGTCAACGATATTGGCGCTCTAGTTTCGCCGTGCTCACTGTGAAAGAAGTCCGTCAGCAGTTGCTTTATATTCTCGGGATGCGCAACTGCCACTGCGTCGCTGCGCCCACACCGGAGTTGGGTATCGTCGACGGCGCATATAATCTGCGTTGGAAAAGCACCTGGTTTCAACCGGCAAAAGCACATGTCATCTTTGTTCGGTTACCGAGGAGCAGCGATAGCTGTACAGCCTAGAAGACCTTCCTGGTTAACGATACTGGCGCTCCAGTTTCGCCGTGCTCAGTGTGAAAGAAGTCCTGCAGCAGTTGCTTTATATACTCGGGATGCGCAACTGCCACTGCGTCGGTGCGCCCACACCGGAGTTTGGTAACCTCGACGACACATATTATCTGCCTTGGAAAAGCAGCTGATTTCAACCGGGAAAGGCACATGTCATCTTTACTCGCTTATCGAGCAGCAGCTAAAGCTGTACAACCAAGAAGAGCTTCCAGGTTAATGATATTGGCGCTCTGGTTTCTCCGTGCTCACTGTGAAAGAAGTCCGTCAGCAGTTGCTTTATATTCTCGGGATGCGCAACTGCCGCTGCGTCGGTGTGCCCACACCGGAGTTTCGTAACGTCGACGGCGCATAAGATATGCCTTGGAAATGCAGTTGGTTTCAACCGGCTACATCACATGTCATCTTTGCTCGCTTATCGAGCAGCAGCTAAAGCTGTACAACCAAGAACAGCTTCCAAGTTAACGATATTGGTGCTCTAGTTTCGCCGTGCTCACTTTGAAAGAAGTCCGTCAGCAGCTGCTTTATATTCTCGGGATGCGCAACTGCCACTGCGTCGGTGCGCCCACACCGGAGTTTGGTAATATCGACGGCGCATATAATCTGCCTTGGAAAAGCAGTATATTTCAACCGGCAAAGACACATGTCATCTTTGCTCGGTTATCGAGCAGGAGCGAAAGCTGTACTGGAAAAAAGAGGTTTCTGGTTAACGATATTGGTGCTCTAGTTTCGCCGTGCTCACTGTGAGAGAAATCCGTCTGCAGTTGCTTTATATTCTCGGGATGTGCAACTGCTACTACGTCGGCGCACCCACACCGGAGTTTGGTAACGTCAACGACGCATATAATCTGCCTTGTAAAAGCAGCTGATTTCAACCGGGAAAGGCACGTGTCATCTTTGCTCGCTTATCGAGCAGCAGCGAAAGCTGTACCCCCAAGAAGAGCTTCCAGGTTAACGATACTGGGGCTCTAGTTTCGCCATGCTCACTGTGACAGAAGTCCGTCAGCAGTTGCTTTATATTCTCGGGATGCAATACTGCCACTGCGTCGGCGCGCCCACACCAGAGTTTGGTAATGTCGACAGCGCATATATTCTGCGTTCGAAAAGCAGTTTATTTCAACCGGCAAGGGCCCATGTCATCTTTGGTCGGTTATCGAGCCGCAGTGAAAGCTGTGCGGCCAAAAAGAGCTTCCTGGTTAACGATATTGGCGCTCTGGTTTCGCCGTGCTCACTGTGAAAGAAGTCCGTCAGCAGTTGCTTTATATTCTCGGGATGCGCAACTGCCACTGCGTCGCTGCGCCCACACCGGAGTTGGGTATCGTCGACGGCGCATATAATCTGCGTTGGAAAAGCAGCTGGTTTCAACCGGCAAAAGCACATGTCATCTTTGTTCGGTTACCGAGGAGCAGCGATAGCTGTACAGCCTAGAAGACCTTCCTGGTTAACGATACTGGCGCTCCAGTTTCGCCGTGCTCAGTGTGAAAGAAGTCCTGCAGCAGTTGCTTGATATTCTCGGGATGCGCAACTGCCACTGCGTCGGTGCGCCCGCACCGGAGTTTGGTAACGTCGACGGCGCATATTATCTGCCTTGGAAAAGCAGTTGATTTCAACCAGTAAAGGCACATCTCATCTTTGCTCGGTTATCGAGCAGCAGCGAAAGCTGTACAGCCAAGAAGAGCTTCCTGGTTACCAATATTGCCACTCTAGTTTCGCCGTGCTCACTGTGAAAGAAGTCCGTCAGCAGTTGCTTTATATTCTCGGGATGAGCAACTGCGACTGCGTCGGTGTGTCCACACCGTAGTTTGGTAACGTCGACGGCGCATAAAGTATGCCTTGGAAAAGCAGTTGATTTCAACCTGCAAAGGCACATGTCATCTTTGCTCGGTTATCGAGCAGCAGCGAAAGCTGTACAGCCAAAAAGAGCTTCCTGGTTAACGATATTGGCGCTCTAGTTTCGCCGTGCTCAATGTGAAAGAAGTCCGTCACCAGTTGCTTTATATTCTCGGGATGCGCAACTGCCACTGCGTCGGTGCGCCCACAACGGAGTTTGGTAACGTCGACGGCGCATATTATCTCCCTTGGAAAAGCATTTGATTTCAATCGGCTAAGGCACATGTCATCTTTGCTCGGTTATCGAGCAGCAGCAAAAGCTGTACAGCCAAAAAGCGTTTCCTGGTTAACGATATTGGCGCTCTAGTTTCGCCGTGCTCACTGTGAAAGAAGTCCTGCAGCAGTTGCTTTATATTTTCGGGATGCGCAACTGCCACTGCGTCGGTGCGCCCACACCGGAGTTTGGTAACCTCGACGACACATATAATCTGCCTTGGAAAAGCAGCTGATTTAAACCGGGAAAGGCACATGTCATCTTTGCTCGCTTATCGAGCAGCAGCTAAAGCTGTACAACCAAGAAGAGCTTCCAGGTTAACGATATTGGCGCTCTGGTTTCTCCGTGCTCACTGTGAAAGAAGTCCGTCAGCAGTTGCTTTATATTCTCGGGATGCGCAACTGCCGCTGCGTCGGTGTGCCTACACCGGAGTTTGGTAACGTCGACGGCGCATAATGTATGCCTTGGAAAAGCAGTTGATTTCAACCGGCAAAGGCACATGTCATCTTTGCTCGGTAATCGAGCAGCAGCGAAAGCTGTACAGCCAAGAAGAGGTTCCCGGTTAACAATATTGGCGCTCTAGTTTCACCGTACTCAGTTTGAAAGAAGTCCGTAGCAGCTGCTTTATATTATCGGGATGCGCAACTGCCACTGCGTCGGTGCGCCCACACCGGAGTTTGGTAATGTCGACGGCGCATATATTCTGCGTTCGAAAAGCAGTTTATTTCAACCGGCAAGGGCACATGTCATCTTTGCTCGGTTATCGAGCCGCAGTGACAGCTGTACTGCCAAAAAGAGCTTCCTGGTTAACGATATTGGCGCTCTGGTTTCGCCGTGCTCACTGTGAAAGAAGTCCGTCAGCAGTTGCTTTATATTCTCGGGATGCGCAACTGCCACTGCGTCGCTGCGCCCACACCGGAGTTGGGTATCGTTGACGGCGCATATAATCTGCCTTGGAAAAGCAGCTGGTTTCAACCGGCAAAAGCAGATGTCATCTTTGTTCGGTTATCGAGGAGCAGCGATAGCTGTACAGCCTAGAAGACCTTCCTGGTTAACGATACTGGCGCTCCAGTTTCGCTGTGCTCAGTGTGAAAGAAGTCCTGCAGCAGTTGCTTTATATTCTGGGGATGCGCAACTGCGACTGCGTCGGTGTGTCCACACCGGAGTTTTGTAACGTCGACGGCGCATAAAGTATGCCTTGGAAAAGCAGTTGATTTCAACCTGCAAAGGCACATGTCATCTTTGCTCGGTTATCGAGCAGCAGCGAAAGCTGTACAGCCAAAAAGAGCTTCCTGGTTAACGATATTGGCGCTCTAGTTTCGCCGTGCTCACTGTGAAAGAAGTCCTGCAGCAGTTGCTTTATATTCTCGGGATGCGCAACTGCCACTGCGTCGGTGCGCCCACGCCGGAGTTTGGTAACCTCGACGACACATATAATCTGCCTTGGAAAAGCATTTGATTTCAATCGGCAAAGGCACATGTCATCTTTGCTCGGTTATCGAGCAGCAGCGAAAGCTGTACAGCCAAAAAGACCTTCCTGGTTAACGATATTGGCGCTCTAGTTTCGCCGTGCTCACTGTGAAAGCAGTCCGTCTGCAGTTGCTTTATATTCTCGGGATGTGCAACTGCTACTACGTCGGTGCGCCCACACCGGAGTTTGGTAACGTCGACGACGCATATAATCTGCCTTGTAAAAGCAGTTTATTTCAACCAGCAAAGGCACATGTCATCTTTCCTCGCTTATCGAGCAGCAGCGAAAGCTGTACAGCCAAGAAGAGCTTCCTGGTTAATAATATTGCCACTCTAGTTTCGCCGTGCTCACTGTGAAAGAAGTCCGTCAGCAGTTGCTTTATATTCTCGGGATGCGCAACTGCGACTGCGTCGGTGTGTCCACACCGGAGTTTGGTAACGTTGACGGCGCAAAAGTATGCCTTGGAAAAGCAGTTGATTTCAACCTGCAAAGGCACATGTCATCTTTGCTCGGTTATCGAGCAGCAGCGAAAGCAGTACAGCCAAAAAGAGCTTCCTGGTTAACGATATTGGCGCTCTAGTTTCGCCGTGCTCACTGTGAAAGAAGTCCGTCAGCTGTTGCTTTATATTCTCGGGATGCGCAACAGCCACTGCGTCGGTGCGCCCACAACGGACTTTGGTAACGTCGACGGCGCATATTATCTCCCTTGGAAAAGCATTTGATTTCAATCGGCTAAGGCACATGTCATCTTTGCTCGGTTATCGAGCAGCAGCAAAAGCTGTACAGCCAAAAAGCGTTTCCTGGTTAACGATATTGGCGCTCTAGTTTCGCCGTGCTCACTGTGAAAGAAGTCCTGCAGCAGTTGCTTTATATTTTCGGGATGCGCAACTGCCACTGCGTCGGTGCGCCCACACCGGAGTTTGGTAACCTCGACGACACATATAATCTGCCTTGGAAAAGCAGCTGATTTAAACCGGGAAAGGCACATGTCATCTTTGCTCGCTTATCGAGCAGCAGCTAAAGCTGTACAACCAAGAAGAGCTTCCAGGTTAACGATATTGGCGCTCTGGTTTCTCCGTGCTCACTGTGAAAGAAGTCCGTCAGCAGTTGCTTTATATTCTCGGGATGCGCAACTGCCGCTGCGTCGGTGTGCCTACACCGGAGTTTGGTAACGTCGACGGCGCATAATGTATGCCTTGGAAAAGCAGTTGATTTCAACCGGCAAAGGCACATGTCATCTTTGCTCGGTAATCGAGCAGCAGCGAAAGCTGTACAGCCAAGAAGAGGTTCCCGGTTAACAATATTGGCGCTCTAGTTTCACCGTACTCAGTTTGAAAGAAGTCCGTAGCAGCTGCTTTATATTATCGGGATGCGCAACTGCCACTGCGTCGGTGCGCCCACACCGGAGTTTGGTAATGTCGACGGCGCATATATTCTGCGTTCGAAAAGCAGTTTATTTCAACCGGCAAGGGCACATGTCATCTTTGCTCGGTTATCGAGCCGCAGTGACAGCTGTACGGCCAAAAAGAGCTTCCTGGTTAACGATATTGGCGCTCTGGTTTCGCCGTGCTCACTGTGAAAGAAGTCCGTCAGCAGTTGCTTTATATTCTCGGGATGCGCAACTGCCACTGCGTCGCTGCGCCCACACCGGAGTTGGGTATCGTTGACGGCGCATATAATCTGCCTTGGAAAAGCAGCTGGTTTCAACCGGCAAAAGCAGATGTCATCTTTGTTCGGTTATCGAGGAGCAGCGATAGCTGTACAGCCTAGAAGACCTTCCTGGTTAACGATACTGGCGCTCCAGTTTCGCTGTGCTCAGTGTGAAAGAAGTCCTGCAGCAGTTGCTTTATATTCTGGGGATGCGCAACTGCGACTGCGTCGGTGTGTCCACACCGGAGTTTTGTAACGTCGACGGCGCATAAAGTATGCCTTGGAAAAGCAGTTGATTTCAACCTGCAAAGGCACATGTCATCTTTGCTCGGTTATCGAGCAGCAGCGAAAGCTGTACAGCCAAAAAGAGCTTCCTGGTTAACGATATTGGCGCTCTAGTTTCGCCGTGCTCACTGTGAAAGAAGTCCTGCAGCAGTTGCTTTATATTCTCGGGATGCGCAACTGCCACTGCGTCGGTGCGCCCACGCCGGAGTTTGGTAACCTCGACGACACATATAATCTGCCTTGGAAAAGCATTTGATTTCAATCGGCAAAGGCACATGTCATCTTTGCTCGGTTATCGAGCAGCAGCGAAAGCTGTACAGCCAAAAAGACCTTCCTGGTTAACGATATTGGCGCTCTAGTTTCGCCGTGCTCACTGTGAAAGCAGTCCGTCTGCAGTTGCTTTATATTCTCGGGATGTGCAACTGCTACTACGTCGGTGCGCCCACACCGGAGTTTGGTAACGTCGACGACGCATATAATCTGCCTTGTAAAAGCAGTTTATTTCAACCAGCAAAGGCACATGTCATCTTTCCTCGGTTATCGAGCAGCAGCGAAAGCTGTACAGCCAAGAAGAGCTTCCTGGTTAATAATATTGCCACTCTAGTTTCGCCGTGCTCACTGTGAAAGAAGTCCGTCAGCAGTTGCTTTATATTCTCGGGATGCGCAACTGCGACTGCGTCGGTGTGTCCACACCGGAGTTTGGTAACGTTGACGGCGCATAAAGTATGCCTTGGAAAAGCAGTTGATTTCAACCTGCAAAGGCACATGTCATCTTTGCTCGGTTATCGAGCAGCAGCGAAAGCAGTACAGCCAAAAAGAGCTTCCTGGTTAACGATATTGGCGCTCTAGTTTCGCCGTGCTCACTGTGAAAGAAGTCCGTCAGCTGTTGCTTTATATTCTCGGGATGCGCAACAGCCACTGCGTCGGTGCGCCCACAACGGACTTTGGTAACGTCGACGGCGCATATTATCTCCCTTGGAAAAGCATTTGATTTCAATCGGCTAAGGCACATGTCATCTTTGCTCGGTTATCGAGCAGCAGCGAAAGTTGTACAGCCAAAAAGAGTTTCCTGGTTAACGATATTGGCGCTCTAGTTTCGCCGTGCTCACTGTGAAAGAAGTCCTGCAGCAGTTGCTTTATATTTTCGGGATGCGCAACTGCCACTGCGTCGGTGCGCCCACACTGGAGTTTGGTGATGTCGACGGCGCATATATTCTGCGTTCGAAAAGCAGTTTATTTCAACCGGCAAGGGCACATGTCATCTTTGCTCGGTTATCGAGCCGCAGTGACAGCTGTACGGCCAAAAAGAGCTTCCTGGTTAACGATATTGGCGCTCTGGTTTCGCCGTGCTCACTGTGAAAGAAGTGCGTCAGCAGTTGCTTTATATTCTCGGGATGCGCAACTGCCACTGCGTCGCTGCGCCCACACCGGAGTTGGGTATCTTCGACGGCGCATATAATCTGCCTTGGAAAAGCAGCTGGTTTCAACCGGCAAAAGCACATCTCATCTTTGTTCGGTTATCGAGGAGCAGCGATAGCTGTACAGCCTAGAAGACCTTCCTGGTTAACGATACTGCCGCTCCAGTTTCGCTGTGCTCAATGTGAAAGAAGTCCTGCAGCAGTTGCTTTATATTCTCGGGATGCGCAACTGCCACTGCGTCGGTGCGCCCGCACCGGAGTTTGGTAACGTCGACGGCGCATATTATCTGCCTTGGAAAAGCAGTTGATTTCAACCAGCAAAGGCACATGTCATCTTTGCTCGGTTATCGAGCAGCAGCGAAAGCTCTACAGCCAAGAAGAGCTTCCTGGTTAACAATATTGCCACTCTAGTTTCGCCGTGCTCACTGTGAAAGAAGTCCGTCAGCAGTTGCTTTATATTCTCGGGATGCGCAACTGCGACTGCGTCGGTGTGTCCTCACCGGAGTTTTGTAACGTCGACGGCGCATAAAGGATGCCTTGGAAAAGCAGTTGATTTCAACCTGCAAAGGCACATGTCATCTTTGCTCGGTTATCGAGCAGCAGCGAAAGCTGTACAGCCAAAAAGACCTTCCTGGTTAACGATATTGGCGCTCTAGTTTCGCCGTGCTCACTGTGAAAGCAGTCCGTCTGCAGTTGCTTTATATTCTCGGGATGTGCAACTGCTACTACGTCGGTGCGCCCACACCGGAGTTTGGTAACGTCGACGACGCATATAATCTGCCTTGTAAAAGCAGTTTATTTCAACCAGCAAAGGCACATGTCATCTTTCCTCGGTTATCGAGCAGCAGCGAAAGCTGTACAGCCAAGAAGAGCTTCCTGGTTAATAATATTGCCACTCTAGTTTCGCCGTGCTCACTGTGAAAGAAGTCCGTCAGCAGTTGCTTTATATTCTCGGGATGCGCAACTGCGACTGCGTCGGTGTGTCCACACCGGAGTTTGGTAACGTCGACGGCGCATAAAGTATGCCTTGGAAAAGCAGTTGATTTCAACCTGCAAAGGCACATGTCATCTTTGCTCGGTTATCGAGCAGCAGCGAAAGCTGTACAGCCAAAAAGAGCTTCCTGGTTAACGATATTGGCGCTCTAGTTTCGCCGTGCTCACTGTGAAAGAAATCCGTCAGCTGTTGCTTTATATTCTCGGGATGCGCAACAGCCACTGCGTCGGTGCGCCCACAACGGAGTTTGGTAACGTCGACGGCGCATATTATCTCCCTTGGAAAAGCATTTGATTTCAATCGGCTAAGGCACATGTCATCTTTGCTCGGTTATCGAGCAGCAGCGAAAGCTGTACAGCCAAAAAGAGTTTCCTGGTTAACGATATTGGCGCTCTAGTTTCGCCGTGCTCACTGTGAAAGTAGTCCTGCAGCAGTTGCTTTATATTTTCGGGATGCGCAACTGCCACTGCGTCGGTGCGCCCACACCGGAGTTTGGTAATGTCGACGGCGCATATATTCTGCGTTCGAAAAGCAGTTTATTTCAACCGGCAAGGGCACATGTCATCTTTGCTCGGTTATCGAGCCGCAGTGACAGCTGTACGGCCAAAAAGAGCTTCCTGGTTAACGATATTGGCGCTCTGGTTTCGCCGTGCTCACTGTGAAAGAAGTGCGTCAGCAGTTGCTTTATATTCTCGGGATGCGCAACTGCCACTGCGTCGCTGCGCCCACACCGGAGTTGGGTATCTTCGACGGCGCATATAATCTGCCTTGGAAAAGCAGCTGGTTTCAACCGGCAAAAGCACATCTCATCTTTGTTCGGTTATCGAGGAGCAGCGATAGCTGTACAGCCTAGAAGACCTTCCTGGTTAACGATACTGCCGCTCCAGTTTCGCTGTGCTCAATGTGAAAGAAGTCCGTCAGCAGTTGCTTTATATTCTCGGGATGCGCAACTGCGACTGCGTCGGTGTGTCCACACCGGAGTTTGGTAACGTTGACGGCGCATAAAGTATGCCTTGGAAAAGCAGTTGATTTCAACCTGCAAAGGCACATGTCATCTTTGCTCGGTTATCGAGCAGCAGCGAAAGCAGTACAGCCAAAAAGAGCTTCCTGGTTAACGATATTGGCGCTCTAGTTTCGCCGTGCTCACTGTGAAAGAAGTCCGTCAGCTGTTGCTTTATATTCTCGGGATGCGCAACAGCCACTGCGTCGGTGCGCCCACAACGGACTTTGGTAACGTCGACGGCGCATATTATCTCCCTTGGAAAAGCATTTGATTTCAATCGGCTAAGGCACATGTCATCTTTGCTCGGTTATCGAGCAGCAGCGAAAGTTGTACAGCCAAAAAGAGTTTCCTGGTTAACGATATTGGCGCTCTAGTTTCGCCGTGCTCACTGTGAAAGAAGTCCTGCAGCAGTTGCTTTATATTTTCGGGATGCGCAACTGCCACTGCGTCGGTGCGCCCACACCGGAGTTTGGTGATGTCGACGGCGCATATATTCTGCGTTCGAAAAGCAGTTTATTTCAACCGGCAAGGGCACATGTCATCTTTGCTCGGTTATCGAGCCGCAGTGACAGCTGTACGGCCAAAAAGAGCTTCCTGGTTAACGATATTGGCGCTCTGGTTTCGCCGTGCTCACTGTGAAAGAAGTGCGTCAGCAGTTGCTTTATATTCTCGGGATGCGCAACTGCCACTGCGTCGCTGCGCCCACACCGGAGTTGGGTATCTTCGACGGCGCATATAATCTGCCTTGGAAAAGCAGCTGGTTTCAACCGGCAAAAGCACATCTCATCTTTGTTCGGTTATCGAGGAGCAGCGATAGCTGTACAGCCTAGAAGACCTTCCTGGTTAACGATACTGCCGCTCCAGTTTCGCTGTGCTCAATGTGAAAGAAGTCCTGCAGCAGTTGCTTTATATTCTCGGGATGCGCAACTGCCACTGCGTCGGTGCGCCCGCACCGGAGTTTGGTAACGTCGACGGCGCATATTATCTGCCTTGGAAAAGCAGTTGATTTCAACCAGCAAAGGCACATGTCATCTTTGCTCGGTTATCGAGCAGCAGCGAAAGCTCTACAGCCAAGAAGAGCTTCCTGGTTAACAATATTGCCACTCTAGTTTCGCCGTGCTCACTGTGAAAGAAGTCCGTCAGCAGTTGCTTTATATTCTCGGGATGCGCAACTGCGACTGCGTCGGTGTGTCCTCACCGGAGTTTTGTAACGTCGACGGCGCATAAAGGATGCCTTGGAAAAGCAGTTGATTTCAACCTGCAAAGGCACATGTCATCTTTGCTCGGTTATCGAGCAGCAGCGAAAGCTGTACAGCCAAAAAGACCTTCCTGGTTAACGATATTGGCGCTCTAGTTTCGCCGTGCTCACTGTGAAAGCAGTCCGTCTGCAGTTGCTTTATATTCTCGGGATGTGCAACTGCTACTACGTCGGTGCGCCCACACCGGAGTTTGGTAACGTCGACGACGCATATAATCTGCCTTGTAAAAGCAGTTTATTTCAACCAGCAAAGGCACATGTCATCTTTCCTCGGTTATCGAGCAGCAGCGAAAGCTGTACAGCCAAGAAGAGCTTCCTGGTTAATAATATTGCCACTCTAGTTTCGCCGTGCTCACTGTGAAAGAAGTCCGTCAGCAGTTGCTTTATATTCTCGGGATGCGCAACTGCGACTGCGTCGGTGTGTCCACACCGGAGTTTGGTAACGTCGACGGCGCATAAAGTATGCCTTGGAAAAGCAGTTGATTTCAACCTGCAAAGGCACATGTCATCTTTGCTCGGTTATCGAGCAGCAGCGAAAGCTGTACAGCCAAAAAGAGCTTCCTGGTTAACGATATTGGCGCTCTAGTTTCGCCGTGCTCACTGTGAAAGAAATCCGTCAGCTGTTGCTTTATATTCTCGGGATGCGCAACAGCCACTGCGTCGGTGCGCCCACAACGGAGTTTGGTAACGTCGACGGCGCATATTATCTCCCTTGGAAAAGCATTTGATTTCAATCGGCTAAGGCACATGTCATCTTTGCTCGGTTATCGAGCAGCAGCGAAAGCTGTACAGCCAAAAAGAGTTTCCTGGTTAACGATATTGGCGCTCTAGTTTCGCCGTGCTCACTGTGAAAGAAGTCCTGCAGCAGTTGCTTTATATTTTCGGGATGCGCAACTGCCACTGCGTCGGTGCGCCCACACCGGAGTTTGGTAATGTCGACGGCGCATATATTCTGCGTTCGAAAAGCAGTTTATTTCAACCGGCAAGGGCACATGTCATCTTTGCTCGGTTATCGAGCCGCAGTGACAGCTGTACGGCCAAAAAGAGCTTCCTGGTTAACGATATTGGCGCTCTGGTTTCGCCGTGCTCACTGTGAAAGAAGTGCGTCAGCAGTTGCTTTATATTCTCGGGATGCGCAACTGCCACTGCGTCGGTGTGTTCACACCGGAGTTTGGTAACCTCGACGACACATATAATCTGCCTTGGAAAAGCAGCTGATTTAAACCGGGAAAGGCACATGTCATCTTTGCTCGCTTATCGAGCAGCAGCTAAAGCTGTACAACGAAGAAGAGCTTCCAGGTTAACGATATTGGCGCTCTGGTTTCTCCGTGCTCACTGTGAAAGAAGTCCGTCAGCAGTTGCTTTATATTCTCGGGATGCGCAACTGCCGCTGCGTCGGTGTGCCTACACCGGAGTTTGGTAACGTCGACGGCGCATAATATATGCCTTGGAAAAGCAGTTGATTTCATCCGGCAAAGGCACATGTCATCTTTGCTCGGTAATCGAGCAGCAGCGAAAGCTGTACAGCCAAGAAGAGGTTCCCGGTTAACAATATTGGCGCTCTAGTTTCGCCGTGCTCACTGTGAGAGAAATCCGTCTGCAGTTGCTTTATATTCTCGGGATGTGCAACTGCTACTACGTCGGTGCGCCCACACCGGAGTTTGGTAACGTCGACGACGCATATAATCTGCCTTGTAAAAGCAGCTGATTTCAACCGGGAAAGGCACGTGTCATCTTTGCTCGCTTATCGAGCAGCAGCGAAAGCTGTACCCCCAAGAAGAGCTTCCTGGTTAACAATATTGGCGCTCTGGTTTCGCCGTGCTCACTGTGAAAGAAGTCCGTCAGCAGTTGCTTTATATTCTCGGGATGCGCAACTGCCACTGCGTCGCTGCGCCCACACCGGAGTTGGGTATCGTCGACGGCGCATATAATCTGCCTTGGAAAAGCAGCTGGTTTCAACCGGCAAAAGCACATCTCATCTTTGTTCGGTTATCGAGGAGCAGCGATAGCTGTACAGCCTAGAAGACCTTCCTGGTTAACGATACTGGCGCTCCAGTTTCGCTGTGCTCAGTGTGAAAGAAGTCCTGCAGCAGTTGCTTTATATTCTCGGGATGCGCAACTGCCACTGCGTCGGTGCGCCCACGCCGGAGTTTGGTAACCTCGACGACACATATAATCTGCCTTGGAAAAGCATTTGATTTCAATCGGCAAAGGCACATGTCATCTTTGCTCGGTTATCGAGCAGCAGGGAAAGCTGTACATCCAAGAAGAGCTTCCTGGTTAATAATATTGCCACTCTAGTTTCGCCGTGCTCACTGTGAAAGAAGTCCGTCAGCAGTTGCTTTATATTCTCGGGATGCGCAACTGCGACTGCGTCGGTGTGTCCACACTGGAGTTTGGTAACGTCGACGGCGCATAAAGTATGCCTTGGAAAAGCATTTGATTTCAATCGGCAAAGGCACATGTCATCTTTGCTCGGTTATCGAGCAGCAGCGAAAGCTGTACAGCCAAAAAGAGCTTCCTGGTTAACGATATTGGCGCTCTAGTTTCGCCGTGCTCACTGTGAAAGAAGTCCTACAGCAGTTGCTTTATATTCTCGGGATGCGCAACTGCCACTGCGTCGGTGCGCCCACGCCGGAGTTTGGTAACCTCGACGACACATATAATCTGCCTTGGAAAAGCATTTGATTTCAATCGGCAAAGGCACATGTCATCTTTGCTCGGTTATCGAGCAGCAGCGAAAGCTGTACAGCCAAAAAGACCTTCCTGGTTAACGATATTGGCGCTCTAGTTTCGCCGTGCTCACTGTGAAAGCAGTCCGTCTGCAGTTGCTTTATATTCTAGGGATGTGCAACTGCTACTACGTCGGTGCGCCCACACCGGAGTTTGGTAACGTCGACGACGCATATAATCTGCCTTGTAAAAGCAGTTTATTTCAACCAGCAAAGGCACATGTCATCTTTCCTCGGTTATCGAGCAGCAGCGAAAGCTGTACAGCCAAGAAGAGCTTCCTGGTTAATAATATTGCCACTCTAGTTTCGCCGTGCTCACTGTGAAAGAAGTCCGTCAGCAGTTGCTTTATATTCTCGGGATGCGCAACTGCGACTGCGTCGGTGTGTTCACACCGGAGTTTGGTAACCTCGACGACACATATAATCTGCCTTAGAAAAGCAGCTGATTTAAACCGGGAAAGGCACATGTCATCTTTGCTCGCTTATCGAGCAGCAGCTAAAGCTGTACAACGAAGAAGAGCTTCCAGGTTAACGATATTGGCGCTCTGGTTTCTCCGTGCTCACTGTGAAAGAAGTCCGTCAGCAGTTGCTTTATATTCTTGGGATGCGCAACTGCCGCTGCGTCGGTGTGCCTACACCGGAGTTTGGTAACGTCGACGGCGCATAATATATGCCTTGGAAAAGCAGTTGATTTCATCCGGCAAAGGCACATGTCATCTTTGCTCGGTAATCGAGCAGCAGCGAAAGCTGTACAGCCAAGAAGAGGTTCCCGGTTAACAATATTGGCGCTCTAGTTTCGCCGTGCTCACTGTGAGAGAAATCCGTCTGCAGTTGCTTTATATTCTCGGGATGTGCAACTGCTACTACGTCGGTGCGCCCACACCGGAGTTTGGTAACGTCGACGACGCATATAATCTGCCTTGTAAAAGCAGCTGATTTCAACCGGGAAAGGCACGTGTCATCTTTGCTCGCTTATCGAGCAGCAGCGAAAGCTGTACCCCCAAGAAGAGCTTCCTGGTTAACAATATTGGCGCTCTGGTTTCGCCGTGCTCACTGTGAAAGAGTCCGTCAGCAGTTGCTTTATATTCTCGGGATGCGCAACTGCCACTGCGTCGCTGCGCCCACACCGGAGTTGGGTATCGTCGACGGCGCATATAATCTGCCTTGGAAAAGCAGCTGGTTTCAACCGGCAAAAGCACATCTCATCTTTGTTCGGTTATCGAGGAGCAGCGATAGCTGTACAGCCTAGAAGACCTTCCTGGTTAACGATACTGGCGCTCCAGTTTCGCTGTGCTCAGTGTGAAAGAAGTCCTGCAGCAGTTGCTTTATATTCTCGGGATGCGCAACTGCCACTGCGTCGGTGCGCCCACGCCAGAGTTTGGTAACCTCGACGACACATATAATCTGCCTTGGAAAAGCATTTGATTTCAATCGGCAAAGGCACATGTCATCTTTGCTCGGTTATCGAGCAGCAGGGAAAGCTGTACAGCCAAGAAGAGCTTCCTGGTTAATAATATTGCCACTCTAGTTTCGCCGTGCTCACTGTGAAAGAAGTCCGTCAGCAGTTGCTTTATATTCTCGGGATGCGCAACTGCGACTGCGTCGGTGTGTCCACACCGGAGTTTGGTAACTTCGACGGCGCATAAAGTATGCCTTGGAAAAGCAGTTGATTTCAACCTGCAAAGGCACATGTCATCTTTGCTCGGTTATCGAGCAGCAGCGAAAGCTGTACAGCCAGAAAGAGCTTCCTCGTTAACGATATTGGCGCTCTAGTTTCGCCGTGCTCACTGTGAAAGAAGTCCGTCAGCAGTTGAGTTTATATTCTCGGGATGCGCAACAGCCACTGCGTCGGTGCGCCCACAACGGAGTTTGGTAACGTCGACGGCGCATATTATCTCCCTTGGAAAAGCATTTGATTTCAATCGGCAAAGGCACATGTCATCTTTGCTCGGTTATCGAGAAGCAGCGAAAGCTGTACAGCCAAAAAGAGCTTCCTGGTTAACGATATTGGCGCTCTAGTTTCGCCGTGCTCACTGTGAAAGAAGTCCTGCAGCAGTTGCTTTATATTCTCGGGATGCGCAACTGCCACTGCGTTGGTGCGCCCACACCGGAGTTTGGTAACCTCGACGACACATATAATCTGCCTTGGAAAAGCAGCTGATTTAAACCGGGAAAGGCACATGTCATCTTTGCTCGGTAATCGAGCAGCAGCGAAAGCTGTACAGCGAAGAAGAGGTTCCCGGTTAACAATATTGGCGCTCTAGTTTCGCCGTACTCACTTTGAAAGAAGTCCGTCAGCAGCTGCTTTATATTCTCGGGATGCGCAACTGCCACTGCGTCGGTGCGCCCACACCGGAGTTTGGTAACGTCGACGGCGCATATAATCTCCCTTGGAAAAGCAGTATATTTCAACCGGCAAAGACACATGTCATCTTTGCTTGGTTATCGAGCAGGAGCGAAAGCTGTACAGCAAAAAAGAGCTTTCTGGTTAACGATATTGGTGCTCTAGATTCGCCGTGCTCACTGTGAGAGAAATCCGTCTGCAGTTGCTTTATATTCTCGGGATGCGCAACTGCGACTGCGTCGGTGTGTCCACACCGGAGTTTGGTAACGTCGATGGCGCATAAAGTATGCCTTGGAAAAGCAGTTGATTTCAATCTGCAAAGGCACATGTCATCTTTGCTCGGTTATCGAGGAGCAGCGAAAGCTGTACAGCCAAAAAGAGCTTCCTGGTTAACAATATTGGCGCTCTAGTTTCGCCGTGCTCACTGTGAAAGAAGTCCTGCAGCAGTTGCTTTATATTCTCGGGATGCGCAACTGCCACTGCGTCGGTGCGCCCATGCCGGAGTTTGGTAACCTCGACGACACATATAATCTGCCTTGGAAAAGCATTTGATTTCAATCGGCAAAGGCACATGTCATCTTTGCTCGGTTATCGAGCAGCAGCGAAAGCTGTACAGCCAAAAAGACCTTCCTGGTTAACGATATTGGCGCTCTAGTTTCGCCGTGCTCACTGTGAAAGAAGTCCGTGAGCAGTTGCTTTATATTCTCGGCGTGCGCAACGGCCACTGCGTCCCTGCGCCCACACCGGAGTTGGGTATCGTCGACGGCGCATATAATCTGCCTAGGAAAAGCAGTTGATTTGAACCGGAAAAGTCACATGTCATCTTTGCTCGGTTATCGAGCAGCAGCGAAAGCTGTACAGCCAAAAAGAGCATCTTGGTTAACGATATTGGCGCTCTAGTTTCGCCATGCTCACTGTGACAGAAGTCCGTCAGCAGTTGCTTTATATTCTCGGGATGCAGTACTGCCACTGCGTCGGTGCGCCCACACCGGAGTTTGGTAATGTCGACGGCGCATATATTCTGCGTTCGAAAAGCAGTTTATTTCAACAGGCAAGCGCACATGTCATCTTTGCTCGGTTATCGAGCCGCAGTGACAGCTGTACGGCCAAAAAGAGCTTCCTGGTTAACGATATTGGCGCTCTGGTTTCGCCGTGCTCACTGTGAAAGAAGTCCGTCAGCAGTTGCTTTATATTCTCGGGATGCGCAACTGCCACTGCGTCGCTGCGCCCACACCGGAGTTGGGTATCGTCGATGGCGCATATAATCTGCCTTGGAAAAGCAGCTGGTTTCAACCGGCAAAAGCACATGTCATCTTTGTTCGGTTATCGAGGAGCAGCGATAGCTGTACAGCCTAGAAGACATTCCTGGTTAACGATACTGGCGCTCCAGTTTCGCCGTGCTCAGTGTGAAAGAAGTCCTGCAGCAGTTGCTTTATATTCTCGGGATGCGCAACTGCCACTGCGTGGGTGCGCCCGCACCGGAGTTTGGTAACGTCGACGGCGCATATTATCTCCCTTGGAAAAGCATTTGATTTCAATCGGCAAAGGCACATGTCATCTTTGCTCGGTTATCGAGCAGCAGGGAAAGCTGTACAGCCAAAAAGAGCTTCCTGGTTAACGATATTGGCGCTCTAGTTTCTCCGTGCTCACTGTGAAAGAAGTCCGTCAGCAGTTGCTTTATATTCTCGGGATGCGCAACTGCCGCTGCGTCGGTGTGCCTACACCGGAGTTTGGTAACGTCGACGGCGCATATAATCTGCCTTGGAAAAGCAGTATATTTCAACCGGCAAAGACACATGTCATCTTTGCTCGGTTATCGAGCCGCAGTGACAGCTGTACGGCCAAAAAAGAGCTTCCTGGTTAACGATATTGGCGCTCTGGTTTCGCCGTGCTCACTGTGAAAGAAGTCCGTCAGCAGTTGCTTTATATTCTCGGGATGTGCAACTGCTACTACGTCGGTGCGCCCACACCGGAGTTTGGTAACGTCGACGACGCACATAATCTGCCTTGTAAAAGCAGCTGATTTCAACCGGGAAAGGCACGTGTCATCTTTGCTCGCTTATCGAGCAGCAGCGAAAGCTGTACCCCCAAGAAGAGTTTCCAGGTTAACGATACTTGGGCTCTAGTTTCGCCATGCTCACTGTGATAGAAGTCCGTCAGCAGTTGCTTTATATTCTCGGGATGCAATACTGCCACTGCGTCGGTGCGCCCACACCGGAGTTTGGTAATGTCGACGGCGCATATATTCTGCGTTCGAAAAGCTGTTTATTTGAACCGGCAAGGGCACATGTCATCTTTGCTCGGTTATCGAACCGCAGTGACAGCTGTACGGCCAAAAAAGAGCTTCCTGGTTAACGATATTGGCGCTCTGGTTTCGCCGTGCTCACTGTGAAAGAAGTCCGTCAGCAGTTGCTTTATATTCTCGGGATGCGCAACTGCCACTTCGTGGCTGCGCCCACACCGGAGTTCGGTATCGTCGACGGCGCATATAATCTGCCTTGGAAAAGCAGCTGGTTTCAACCGGCAAAAGCACATGTCATCTTTGTTCGGTTATCGAGGAGCAGCGATAGCTCTCCAGCCTAGAAGACCTTCCTGGTTAACGATACTGGCGCTCCAGTTTCGCCGTGCTCAGTGTGAAAGAAGTCCTGCAGCAGTTGCTTTATATTCTCGGGATGCGCAACTGCCACTGCTTGGGTGCGCCCGCACCGGAGCTTGGTAACGTCGACGGCGCATATTATCTGCCTTGGAAAAGCAGTTGATTTCAACCAGCAAAGGCACATGTCATCTTTGCTCGGTTATCGAGCAGCAGCGAAAGCTTTACAGCCAAGAAGAGCTTCCTGGTTAACAATATTGCCACTCTAGTTTCGCCGTGCTCACTGTGAAAGAAGTCCGTCAGCAGTTGCTTTATATTCTCGGGATGCGCAACTGCCACTGCATCGGTGCGCCCACACCGGAGTTAGGTAACGTCGACGGCGCATATAATCTGCTTAGAAAAGCAGTTGATTTCAACCGGGAAAGGCACATGTCACCTTTACTCGCTTATCGAGCAGCAGCGAAAGCTGTACAACCAAAAAGAGCTTCCAGGTTAAAGATACTGGGGCTCTAGTTTCTCCGTGCTCACTGTGAAAGAAGTCTTGCAGCAGTTGCTTTATATTCTCGGGATGCGCAACTGCCACTGCGTCGGTGCGCCCTGACAGGAGTTTGGTAACGTTGACGGCGCATATAGTCTACCTTAGAAAAGCACCTGATTTCAACCGGCAGAGGCACTTGTCATCATTGCTTAGTTATCGAGCAGCAGCGAAAGCTGTACAGCCAAAAAGAGCTTTGTGGTTAACGATATTGGCGCTCCAGTTTCGCCGTGCTCACTGTGAAAGAAGTCTTGCAGCAGTTGCTTTATATTCTCGGGATGCGCAACTGCCACTGCGTCGGTGCGCCCAGACCGGAGTTTGGTAACGTTGACGGCGCATATAGTCTACCTTAGAAAAGGAGCTGATTTCAACCGGCAAAGGCACATGTCATCTTTGATCGGTTATCGAGCAGCAGCGAAAGCTGTACAGCCAAGAAGAGCATCCTGGTTAACGATATTGGCGCTCTAGTTTCGCCGTGCTCACTGTGAAAGAAGTCCGTCAACAGTTGCTTTATATTCTCGGTATACGCAACTGCCACTGCGTCGGTGCACCCACATCGGAGTTTGGTAACGTCGACGGCGCATATTACCTACCTTCGAAAAGCAGTTGATTTCAACCGGGAAAGGCACATGTCATCTTTGCTCGGTTATCGAGCAGCAGCGAAAGCTGTATAGCCAAAAAGAGCTGCCTGGTTAACGATATTGGCGATCTGGTTTCTCCGTGCTCACTGTGAAAGAAGTCCGTCAGCAGTTGCTTTATATTGTCGGGATGCGCAACGGCCACTGCGTCGCTGCGCCCACACTGGAGTTTGGTAACGTTGACGGCGCATATAGTCTACCTTAGAAAAGCAGCCGATTTTAACCGGCAAAGGCACGTGTCATCTTTGCTCGCTTATCGAGCAGCAGCGATAGCTGTACCCCCAAGAAGAGCTTCCAGGTTAACGATACTGGGGCTCTAGTTTCTCCGTGCTCACTGTGAAGTCTCGTGTACAGTTCAAGTCTTCAGTTCAAGTCTCGTGCACAGCGCGATAATGTACTGAGAAAAGCCAAAAAGGCACGCCTCACTAATGCAGACTTGGGCATAAGCAGCTCAACACCTTCTTCGCCGCCTGTGTACGTAAATGAGCATCTTTGCCCGACGCTGAAAAGGCTGCTGTCACTTGCGGTGAAAAATAAATATGAAATGAAATGGAAATCGGTGTGGTCCTTTAACGGAAAGATATATGCTAGACAGTCCGACGCAACACCTGTTGTGCACATACCAAGCGAGCGCGACATCGATAAGATTTTTGTAAGGCAGGGCGGTTGTTGAACTAGAGTAACGTGCTTGCCTGTATTTATAGTAACTTTTTTTTTCTTCCTGATATGGATTATCTGGAGCTCGCCCTTCCCCAGTGCATTAGTTCACGTCATCAAACAAGTGACTCAGTTCTACATATTAATACAAGATCACTTAACCACAAGAAGGATGATGTCGCAATTCTTCTGGAACAATTTCAGTTAACCTTTAGCGCTATCATGTTGACGGAAACTTGGGGAAGAAATGATGATCAGGCATTCAATTTGGACGGTTACAATTTATTTTCCCTAAATCGTCCAAACAAACGAGGTGGGGGTGTGGCCCTGCTCATCACAACAAAAAAAGAATTGCCATATTGTCCCTCAATTTACTGTAGTAACTGATGATTATGAAATACTAACAATTAATTGTAAGCTTGAGCTGTTTTCTGTACTGTATCGACCCCCAGGCGGAAGTATTACCAATTTCTTGCAGTTCTATGAAACTTTTTTGGAATATGTTTGCAATAACAGCTTACACCTGGTTTCTGCAGGAGATTTCAATATTAATATGATGGAAGAAACCAATGTCACCCGCGAACTAAACCTCCTGTTAAATTCCACTGGATTTACTAACTTAATTACGACGCCCACTCGTATTACATGCTCCACAGCATCGGCTTTAGATCTTATTGTGACGAATATTGACACTATGGTCTACAGCGCAGGTACTATTACATCTGATATTAGTGACCACTGTCCTGTCTTTCTAAATTACGATAACGAACCACTAAATAAAAATTTACGACAGGAGCAGCTGATTATTCAACAAATAACAGCTGATAGTATTGAATTATTCAAAAAGGACATAATGAATCAAAGCTGGTCCACTGTAAAGGATAAGAAAACTGCAAATGACGCTTATGATGATTTCATTAAAATTTTTATTCGTATCTACACGAAACATTTTCCTTTCAAAACTTTCAAACCTGTAAAAAAGTCTAAAAAACCTTGGGTCACCCGTGAGCATCTGAAAATGATAAAAAGTAAAAATATCTGTTATCATTCATTCTTGCGCACACGCTCTATGGAAGTGTTGAAAGAATTTAAGAAACTTCGAAATCGACTAAATGCAGAACTTAGACGTGCTAAAGAAGCCTACTATCGTCGTATTTTTGAACATGCTAGTCGACAACGATGTAACGCCACTTGGAAGCTCATCAATAATATACTTGGCCGTGAAAATAAAGATGCTCTGCCTGAATCCTTAACACTTGGCAGTCGTGATTTAACTGGCACATCACTCGCAAATCACTTCAACAACCACTTTCTAAACGCAGTAACTCCATGTAATGAACATATGCAATTGGCTACAGGACGCGGTAATATGAAGCAGAGCATCTTTCTTGATCCAACAGATAAAAACGAAGTGTGTCGGACTTTTATGTGCTTATATAATACTAAATCACTCGATGCCGATAATTTGCAGATCTCTCCTATAAAACACGTTATACATTTCATCACAGAAGTTCTTGCACATATCTTTAACTTAATTATTGAATCTGGGGTTTTTCCAGAAGCTATGAAAAGAGCCAGAGTATCAGTCATTTTTAAGGGAGGCGATCGTAACGTAGAAAGTAATTACAGACCTATTTCTGTCCTTCCTGTCTTCTCTAAGTGCCTAGAAAAAAATATCTTTGTTCGAATTACGCGGTTCTTCAATAAATTTAATGTCCTAACAGACGCACAATTTGGCTTTCGAAGCGGCAGGTCTACTGAAACTGCATTGCTGACACTGAAAGAAGCTATAGTTCATCGCATTGAAAAAAACGAATTCACACTCGGTATTTTTTTAGATTTCAGCAAGGCTTTTGATTCCCTTGACCACAGCATTCTTTTGCACAAACTAGAATCAAATGGCATTCGTGGTAGTTGCTTATCGTTACTAGAATCCTATCTTCAAAACAGATTACAGAGTGTACACATTAATAAATGTAGCTCGTCATTCTTACCTTTCACTTGCGGTGTACCGCAAGGGAGTATTCTGGGCCCCCTGATGTTCAATGTTTATATCAACGATATCGTGAACACGGACACAACAGTTAAGTACGTAATATACGCAGATGATTCAACGATACTTATCTCTGACATTAACCGGCCTCATCTAATATCCAGAGCTAACGACGTACTTTCGGAGATTTCCTCGTGGTCAAAAATCAATCGACTAAAGATTAATCCAAATAAAACTAAAGCTGTAATATTTCATGCTAAAAATAAAATAGTACCTACTCACCAGCCGTTAATTCTTGATTCACAGCAAATAGATATTGTTGATACGCATAAAATACTTGGGGTTTACTTTTCATCGAACTTAAGTTGGGATGCTCACGTTAATTACCTATGTAGGAAAATCTCATCTGTAACAGGAGTCGTGTCTCGCTGCCATAGTCTGCTGCCACTCAAGGCCAAACTTCAAATATATCACGCATTATTTAACTCGCATCTAAATTATTGTACGTTGATTTGGGGCACAACAACAAAAAGAAACATAAATAAAATACTTGTTCTACAAAAAAGGATAATTCGCTACGTTGGAAACATTGAACGTCTGGGAAACACACGCAAATCATTTGAAAGGTTCAGTATCGTTCGGGTTGACAATGTTTACTCATACCGCTTGTTGAACACACTCTACTTTTCAAACAGAGAACTCTCGGACTTTATTACAGCCTTATCATGTCTAGAGCGTCGAGTTATTACAGTACCTACAAGAAACACCCATATATGGTCTATACCGCGATTTCGTACCACTTATAAATATCAAACTTTGGCATACAAAGTCCCAACAACACTAAACACGTATGAAAACACAACCAGTTGCAGTAAAAAACAGTTACGTTCTTTCTTTTGTTCTATTGTTTGCTAGTAAAAGATTCAGTATCTTAAAATATCTACTATATATAACATATATGCTGCTTGCAAATCGGTTATTAAAAACATTAATTTTTTGCAGCATTTTTAGAGTGTTTGTGTGAGTGTAAATATGCGGTACTATACGTCAAAATTTGCATATGCATTTTCATGTGCGTCGTATTTCAAATGTATTTGTGTGATTTGTGAATGTTATATTATGCATTGTGATCTGCGTCTTTGTCATTTTTTGTAACAGTGTATCTTAGCACTTTTCCTCTGCGCTCTGTATAGCCGCTGCCATGTAACGGTTACCTGGGCCCCGTCAAGCCGTTTTTACGGCTTTTAGCCCAGCGGATCTTCCAGCTTATTGTCTGGTAAATAAACTTGAATTTGAATTTGAATTTGAAAGAAGTCCTGCAGCAGTTGCTTCATATTCTCGGGATGCGCAACTGCCACTGCGTCGGTGCGCCCAGACCGGAGTTTGGTAACGTTGACAGCGCATATAGTCTGCCTTGGAAAAGCAGTATATTTCAACCGGCAAAGACACATGTCATCTTTGCTCGGTTATCGAGCAGGAGCGAAAGCTGTACAGCAAAAACAAGCTTTCTGGTTAACGATATTGGTGCTCTAGTTTCGCCGTGCTCACTGTGAGAGAAATCCGTCTGCAGTTGCTTTATATTCTCGGGATGTGCAACTGCTACTACGTCGGTGCGCCCACACCGGAGTTTCGTAACGTCGACGACGCATATAATCTGCCTTGTAAAAGCAGCTGATTTTAACCGGGAAAGGCACCTGTCATCTTTGCTCGCTTATCGAGCAGCAGCGAAAGCTGTACCCCCAAGAAGAGTTTCCAGGTTAACGATACTGGGGCTCTAGTTTCGCCATGCTCACTGTGACAGAAGTCCGTCAGCAGTTGCTTTGTATTCTCGGGATGCAATACTGCCACTGCGTCGGTGCGCCCACACCGGAGTTTGGTAATGTCGACGGCGCATATATTCTGCGTTCGAAAAGCAGTTTATTTCAACCGGCAAGGGCACAAGTCATCTTTGCTCGGTTATCGAGCCGCAGTGACAGCTGTACGGCCAAAAAGAGCTTCCTGGTTAACGATATTGGCGCTCTGGTTTCGCCGTGCTCACTGCGAAAGAAGTCCGTCAGCAGTTGCTTTATATTCTCGGGATGCGCAACTGCCACTGCGTGGCTGCGCCCACACCGGAGTTGGGTATCGTCGACGGCGCATATAATCTGCCTTGGAAAAGCAGCTGGTTTCAACCGGCAAAAGCACATGTCATCTTTGTTCGGTTATCGAGGAGCAGCGATAGCTGTACAGCCTAGAAGACCTTCCTGGTTAACGATACTGGTGCTCTAGTTTCGCCGTGCTCAGTGTTAAGGAAGTCCTGCAGCAGTTGCTTTATATTCTCGGGATGCGCAACTGCCACTACGTGGGTGCGCCCGCACCGGAGTTTGGTAACGTCGACGGCGCATATTATCTGCCTTGGAAAAGCAGTTGATTTCAATGGGAAAGGCACATGTCATCTTTGCTCGCTTATCGAGCAGCAGCGAAAGCTGTACAACCAAAAAGAGCTTTCTGATTAACGATATTGGCGCTCTAGTTTCGCCGTGCTCACTGTGAGAGAAATCCGTCAGCAGTTGCTTTATATTCTAGGGATGCGCAAGTGCCATTGCGTCGCTGCGCCCACACCGGAGTTTGGTAACGTCGACGACGCATATAATCTGCCTTGGAAAACCAGCTGATTTCAATCGGAAAGGCACATGTCATCTTTGCTCGGTTATCGAGCAGTAGCGAAAGCTGTACAACCAAAAAGAGCTGCCTGGTTAACGATATTGGCGATCTGGTTTCGCCGTGCTCACTGTGAAACAAGTCCGTCAGCAGTTGCTTTATATTCTAGGGATGCGCAAGTGCCATTGCGTCGCTGCGCCCACACCGGAGTGAGGTAACGTCGACGACGCATATAATCTGCCTTGGAAAACCAGCTGATTTCAATCGGAAAGGCACATGTCATCTTTGCTCGGTTATCGAGGAGCAGCGAAAGCTGTGAAGCCAAAAGGAGCTTCCTGGTTAACGATATTGGCGCTCTAGTTTCGCCGTGCTCACTGTGCAAGAAGTCCTGCAGCAGTTGCTTTATATTCTCGGGATGCGCAACTGCCACTGCGTCGGTGCACCAACACCGGAGTTTGGTAACGTCGACGACTCATATAATCTGCCTTGGAAAAGCAGTTGATTTCAACCGGGAAAGGCGCGTGTCATCTTTGCTCGCTTATCGAGCCGCAGAGAAAGCTGTACCACCAAGAAGAGCTTCCAGGTTAACGATACTGGCGCTCTAGTTTCTCTGTGCTGACTGTGAAAGAAGTCCTGCAGCAGTTGCTTTATATTATCGGGATGCGCAACTGCCACTGCGTCGGTGCGCCCAGACCGGAGTTTGGTAACGTTGACGGCGCATATAGTCTACCTTAGAAAAGCAGCTGATTTCAACCGGCAAAGGCACATGTCATCTTTGCTCGGTTGTTGAGCAGCAGCGAAAGCTTTACAGCCAAAAAGAGCTTTCTAGTTAACGATATTGGCGCTCTACTCTCGCCGGGCTCACTGTGAGAGAAATCCGTCAGCAGTTGCTTTATATTCTCGGGATGCCCAACTGCTACTGCGTCGGTGCGCCCACACCGGAGTTTGGTAACGTTGACGGCGCATATTATCTCCCTTGGAAAAGCAGTTTATTTCAACCGGCAAGGGCACATGTAATCTTTGCTAGGTTATCGAGCAGCAGCGAAAGCTGTACGGCCAAAAAGAGCTTCCTGGTTAACGATATTGGCGCTCTGGTTTCGCCGTGCTCACTGTGAAAGAAGTCCGTCAGCAGTTGTTTTATATTCTCGGGATGCGCAACTGCCACTGCGTCGCTGCGCCCACAACGGAATTGGGTATCGTCGACGGCGCATATAATCTGCCTTGGAAAAGCAGTTGGTTTCAACCGGCGAAGGCACATGTCATCTTTGCTCGGTTATCGAGCAGCAGCGAAAGCTGTACAGCAAGAAAGAGCTTCCTGGTTAACGATATTGGCGATCTAGTTTCGTCGTACTCACTTTGAAAGAAGTCCGTCAGCAGCTGCTTTATATTCTCGGGATGCGCAACTGCCACTGCGTCGGTGCGCCCACACCGGAGTTTGGTAACGTCGACGGCGCATATAATCTGCCTTGGAAAAGCAGTATATTTCAACCGGCAAAGAAACATATCATCTTTGCTCGGTTATCGAGCAGGAGCGAAAGCTGTACAGCAAAAACAAGCTTTCTGGTTAACGATATTGGTGCTCTAGTTTCGCCGTGCTCACTGTGAGAGAAATCCGTCTGCTGTTGCTTTATATTCTCGGGATGTGCAACTGCTACTACGTCGGTGCGCCCACACCGGAGTTTGGTAACGTCGACGACGCATATAATCTGCCTTGTAAAAGCAGCTGATTTCAACCGGGAAAGGCACGTGTCATCTTTGCTCGCTTATCGAGCAGCAGCGAAAGCTGTAACCCCAAGAAGAGTTTCCAGGTTAACGATACTGGGGCTCTAGTTTCGCCATGCTCACTCTGACAGAAGTCCGTCAGCAGTTGATTTATATTCTCCGGATGCAATACTGGCACTGCGTCGGTGCGTCCACACCGGAGTTTGGTAATGTCGACGGCGCATATATTCTGCGTTCGAAAAGCAGTTTATTTCAACCGGCAAAGGCACCGGTCATCGTTGCTCGCTTATCGAGCAGCAGCGATAGCTGTACCCCCAAGAAGAGCTTCCAGGTTAACGATATTGGCGCTCTAGTTTCGCCGTGCTCACTGTGAAAGAAGTCCGTCAGCAGTTGCTTTATATTCTCGGGATGCGCAACAGCCACTGCGTCGGTGCGCCCACACCGGAGTTTGGTAACGTCGACGGCGCATATAATCTGCCTTGGAAAAGCAGTATATTTCAACCGGCAAAGAAACATGTCATCTTTGCTCGGTTATTGAGCAGGAGCGAAAGCTGTACAGCGAAAAAGAGCTTTCTGATTAACGATATTGGCGCTCTAGTTTCGCCGTGCTCACTGTGAGAGAAATCTGTCAGCAGTTGCTTTATATTCTCGGAATGCGCAGCTGCTATTACGTCTGTGAGCCCACACCGGAGTTTGGTAGCGTCGACGGCGCATATATTCTGCCTTGGAAAAGCAGTTGATTTCAACCGGGAAAGGCACAAGTCATCTTTGCTCGCTTATCGAGCAGCAGCGAAAGCTGTACAACCAAGAAGAGCTTCCAGATTAACGATATTGGCGCTCTGGTTTCTCCGTGCTCACTGTGAAAGAAGTCCTGCAGCAGTTGCTTTATATTCTCGGGATGCGCAACTGCCACTGCGTCGGTTCGCCAACACCGGAGTTTGGTAACGTCGACGACGCATATAATCTGCCTTGTAAAAGCAGCTGATTTCAACCGGGAAAGGCACGTGTCATCTTTGCTCGCTTATCGAGCAGCAGCGATAGCTGTACCCCCAAGAAGAGCTTCCAGGTTAACGATACTGGGGCTCTAGTTTCTCCGTGCTCACTGTGAAAGAAGTCCGTCAGCAGTTGCTTTATATTCTCGGGATGCAAAACTGCCACTGCATCGGTGCGCCCAGACCGGAGTTTGGTAACGTTGACGGCGCATATAGTCTACCTTGGAAAAGCAGTTTATTTCAACCGGCAAGGGCACATGTCATCTTTGCTCGGTTATCGAGCAGCAGCGAAAGCTGTACGGCCAAAAAGAGCTTCCTGGTTAACGATATTGGCGCTCTGGTTTCGCCGTGCTCACTGTGAAAGAAGTCCGTCAGCAGTTGTTTTATATTCTCGGGATGCGCAACTGCCACTGCGTCGCTGCGCCCACAACGGAATTGGGTATCGTCGACGGCGCATATAATCTGCCTTGGAAAAGCAGTTGGTTTCAACCGGCAAAGGCACATGTCATCTTTGCTCGGTTATCGAGCAGCAGCGAAAGCTGTACAGCAAGAAAGAGCTTCCTGGTTAACGATATTGGCGCTCTAGTTTCGCCGTGCTCACTGTGAAAGAAGTCCGTCAGCAGTTGCTTTATATTCTCGGGATGCGCAACAGCCACTGCGTCGGTGCGCCCACAACGGAGTTTGGTAACGTCGACGGCGCATAATATATGCCTTGGAAAAGCAGTTGATTTCAACCGGCAAATGCACATGTCATCTTTACTCGGTAATCGAGAAGCAGCGAAAGCTGTATAGCCAAGAAGAGGTTCCCGGTTAACAATATTGGCGCTCTAGTTTAGCCGTACTCACTTTGAAAGAAGTCCGTCAGCAGCTGCTTTATATTCTCGGGATGCGCAACTGCCACTGCGTCGGTGCGCCCACACCGGAGTTTGGTAACGTCGACGGCGCATATAATCTGCCTTGGAAAAGCAGTATATTTCAACCGGCAAAGAAACATGTCATCTTTGCTCGGTTATCGAGCAGGAGCGAAAGCTGTACAGCAAAAACAAGCTTTCTGGTTAACGATATTGGTGCTCTAGTTTCGCCGTGCTCACTGTGAGAGAAATCCGTCTGCAGTTGCTTTATATTCTCGGGATGTGCAACTGCTACTACGTCGGTGCGCCCACAATGGAGTTTGGTAACGTCGACGACGCATATAATCTGCCTTGTAAAAGCAGCTGAATTCAACCGGGAAAGGCACGTGTCATCTTTGCTCGCTTATCGAGCAGGAGCGAAAGCTGTACCCTCAAGAAGAGTTTCCAGGTTAACGATACTGGGGCTCTAGTTTCGCCATGCTCACTGTGACAGAAGTCCGTCAGCAGTTGATTTATATTCTCCGGATGCAATACTGCCACTGCGTCGGTGCGTCCACACCGGAGTTTGGTAATGTCGACGGCGCATATATTCTGCGTTCGAAAAGCAGTTTATTTCAACCGGCAAAGGCACCGGTCATCGTTGCTCGCTTATCGAGCAGCAGCGATAGCTGTACCCCCAAGAAGAGCTTCCAGGTTAACGATATTGGCACTCTAGTTTCGCCGTGCTCACTGTGAAAGAAGTCCGTCAGCAGTTGCTTTATATTCTCGGGATGCGCAACAGCCACTGCGTCGGTGCGCCCACAACGGAGTTTGGTAACGTCGACGGCGCATAATATATGCCTTGGAAAAGCAGTTGATTTCAACCGGCAAAGGCACATGTCATCTTTGCTCGGTAATCGAGCAGCAGCGAAAGCTGTACAGCCAAGAAGAGGTTCCCGGTTAACAATATTGGCGCTCTAGGTAGCCGTACTCACTTTGAAAGACGTCCGTCAGCAGCTGCTTTATATTCTCGGGATGCGCAACTGCCACTGCGTCGGTGCGCCCACACCGGAGTTTGGTAACGTCGACGGCGCATATAATCTGCCTTGGAAAAGCAGTATATTTCAACCGGCAAAGAAACATGTCATCTTTGCTCGGTTATCGAGCAGGAGCGAAAGCTGTACAGCGAAAAAGAGCTTTTTGATTAACGATATTGGCGCTCTAGTTTCGCCTTGCTCACTGTGAGAGAAATCCGTCAGCAGTTGCTTTATATTCTCGGGATGCGCAGCTGCTATTACGTCTGTGAGCCCACACCGGAGTTTGGTAGTGTCGACGGCGCATATATTCTGCCTTGGAAAAGCAGTTGATTTCAACCGAGAAAGGCACATGTCATCTTTGCTCGCTTATCGAGCAGCAGCGAAAGCTGTACAACCAAGAAGAGCTTCCAGATTAACGATATTGGCGTTCTGGTTTCTCCGTGCTCACTGTGAAAGAAGTCCTGCAGCAGTTGCTTTATATTCTCGGGATGCACAACTGCCACTGCGTCGGTGCGCCAACACCGGAGTTTGGTAACGTCGACGACGCATATAATCTGCCTTGTAAAAGCAGCTGATTTCAACCGGGAAAGGCACGTGTCATCTTTGCTCGCTTATAGAGCAGCAGCGATAGCTGTACCCCCAAGAAGAGCTTCCAGGTTAACGATACTGGGGCTCTAGTTTCTCCGTGCTCACTGTGAAAGAAGTCCTGCAGCAGTTGCTTCATATTCTCGGGATGCGCAACTGCCACTGCGTCGGTGCGCCCAGACCGGAGTTTGGTAACGTTGACGGCGCATATAGTCTACCTTAGAAAAGCAGCAGATTTGAACCGGCCAAGGCACATGTCATCTTTGCTCGGTTGTCGAGCAGCAGCGAAAGCTGTACATGCAAAAAGAGCTTTCTGATTAACGATATTGGCGCTCTAGTTTCGCCGTGCTCACTGTGAGAGAAATCCGTCAGCAGTTGCTTTATATTCTCGGGATGCCCAACTGCTACTGCGTCGGTGCGCCCACACCGGAGTTTGGTAACGTCGACGGCGCATATTATCTGCCTTGGAAAAGCAGTTGATTTCTACCGGCAAAGGCACATGTCATCTTTTCTCGGTTATCGAGCAGCAGCGAAAGCTGTACAACCAAAAAGAGCTGCCTGGTTAACGATATTGGCGATCTGGTTTCGCCGTGCTCACTGAGAAACAAGTCCGTCAGCAGTTGCTTTATATTCTTGGGATGCGCAACTGCCATTGCGTCGCTGCACCCACACCGGAGTTGGGTATCGTCGACGGCGCATATAATCTGCCTTGGAAAAGCAGTTGGTTTCAACCGGCAAAGGCACATGTCACCTTTGTTCCGTTATCGAGCAGCAGCGATAGCTGTACAGCCTAGAAGAGCTTCCTGGTTAACGGCACTGGCGCTCCAGTTTCGCCGTGCTCACTGTGGATGAAGTCCTGCAGCAGTAGCTTTATATTCTCGGGATGCGCAACTGCCACTGCGTCGGTGCGCCCACACCGGAATTTGGTAACGTCGACGGCGCCTATAATCTGCATTGGAAAAGCAGTTGATTTCAACCAGCAAAGGCACATGTCATCTTTGCTCGGCTATGGAGCAGCAGCGAAAGCTTTACAGCCAAGAAGAGCTTCCTGGTTAACAATATTGCCACTCTAGTTTCGCCGTGCTCACTGTGAAAGAAGTCCGTCAGCAGTTGATTTATATTCTCGGGATGCGCAGCTGCCACTGCGTCGGTGCGCCCACACCGGAGTTTGGTAACGTCGATGGCGTATATAATCTGCCTTGGAAAAGCAGTAGATTTCAACCGGCAAAGGCACATGTCATCTTTGCTCGGTTATCCAGCAGCAGCGAAAGCTGTACAGCAAGAAAGAGCTTTCTGGTTATCGATATTAGTGCTCTAGTTTCACCGTGCTCACTGTGGAAGAAGTTTGTCAGCAGTTGCTTTATATTCTCGGCATGCGGAACTGCCACTGGGTCGCTGCGCCCACACCAGAGTTTGGTATCGTCGACGACGCATACAATCTGCCTTGGAAAAGCAGTTGATTTCAACAGGCAAAGGCACATGTCATGTTTGCTCGGTTATCGAGCAGCAACGGAAGCTGTACAGCCAAAAAGAGCTTCCTGGTTAACGATATTGGCGCTCTAGTTTCGCCATGCTCACTGTGAAAGAAGTCCGTCAGCAGTTGCTTTATATTCTCGGGATGGAAAACTGCCACTGCATCGGTGCGCCCACACCGGAGTTTGGTAACGTCGACGGCGCATATAATCTCCGTTGGAAAAGCAGTTTATTTCTACCGGCAAGGGCACATGTCATCTTTGCTCGGTTATCGAGCAGCAGCGAAAGCTGTACAGCCAAGAAGAGCTTCCTGGTTAACGATATTGCCACTCTAGTTTCGCCGTGCTCACTGTGAAAGAAGTCCGTCAGCAGTTGCTTTATATTCTCGGGATGCGCAACTGCCACTGCGTCGGTGCGCCCACACCGGAGTTTGGTAACGTCGACGGCGCATATAATCTACCTTGGAAAAGCAGTACATTTTAACCGGCAAAGGCACATGTCATCTTTATCGGTTATCGAGCAGCAGCGAAATCGGTACAGCAAAAAAGAGCTTTCTGGTTAACGATATTGGCGCTGTAGTTTCGCCCTGGTGACTGTGGAAGAAGTTCGTCAGCAGTTGCTTTATATTCTCGGGATGCGGAACTGCCACTGCGTCGGTGCGCCCACACCGGAGTTTGGTATCGTCGACGACGCATACATTCTGCCTTGGAAAAGGAGTTGATTTCTACCGGCAAAGGCACATGTCATCTTTGCTCGGTTATCGAGCCGCAGCGGAAGCTCTGCAGCCAAAAAGAGCTTCCTGGTTAACGATATTGGTGCTCTAGTTTCGCCGTGCTCACTGTGAAAGAAGTCCGTCAGCAGTTGCTTTATATTCTCGGGATGCGAAACTGCCACTGCGTCGGTGCGCCCACACCGGAGTTTGGTAACGTCGAAGCCGCATATAATCTGCGTTGGAAAAGCAGTTTAATTCAACCGGCAAGGGCACATGTCATCTTTTCTCGGTTGTCGAGGATCAGCGAAAGCTGCACAGCCAAAGAGAGCTTCCTGGTTAATAATATTGGCGCTCTAGTTTCGCCGTACTCACTGTGAAAGAAGTCCGTCAGCAGTAGCTTTATATTCTCTGGATGCGCAACTGCCACTGCGTCGGTGCGCCCACAACGGAGTTTGGTAACGTCGACGGCGCATAATATATGCCTTGGAAAAGCAGTTGATTTCAACCGGCAAAGGCACATGTCATCTTTGCTCGGTAATCGAGCAGCAGCGAAAGCTGTACAGCCAAGAAGAGGCTCCCGGTTAACAATATTGGCGCTCTAGTTTAGCCGTACTCACTTTGAAAGAAGTCCGTCAGCAGCTGCTTTATACTCTCGGGATGCGCAACTGCCATTGCGTCGGTGCGCCCACACCGGAGTTTGGTAACGTCGACGGCGCATATAATCTGCCTTGGAAAAGCAGTATATTTCAACCGGCAAAGTAACATGTCATCTTTGCTCGGTTATCGAGCAGGAGCGAAAGCTGTACAGCAAAAACAAGCTTTCTGGTTAACGATATTGGTGCTCTAGTTTCGCCGTGCTCACTGTGAGAGAAATCCGTCTGCAGTTGCTTTATATTCTCGGGATGTGCAACTGCTACTACGTCGGTGCGCCCACACCGGAGTTTGGTAACGTCGACGACGCATATAATCTGCCTTGTAAAAGCAGCTGATTTCAACCGGGAAAGGCACGTGTCATCTTTGCTCGCTTATCGAGCAGCAGCGAAAGCTGTACCCTCAAGAAGAGTTTCCAGGTTAACGATACTGGGGCTCTAGTTTCGCCATGCTCACTGTGACAGAAGTCCGTCAGCAGTTGATTTATATTCTCCGGATGCAATACTGCCACTGCGTCGGTGCGTCCACACCGGAGTTTGGTAATGTCGACGGCGCATATATTCTGCGTTCGAAAAGCAGTTTATTTCAACCGGCAAAGGCACCGGTCATCGTTGCTCGCTTATCGAGCAGCAGCGATAGCTGTACCCCCAAGAAGAGCTTCCAGGTTAACGATATTGGCGCTCTAGTTTCACCGTGCTCACTGTGAAAGAAGTCCGTCAGCAGTTGCTTTATATTCTCGGGATGCGCAACAGCCACTGCGTCGGTGCGCCCACAACGGAGTTTGGTAACGTCGACGGCGCATAATATATGCCTTGGAAAAGCAGTTGATTTCAACCGGCAAAGGCACATGTCATCTTTGCTCGGTAATCGAGCAGCAGCGAAAGCTGTACAGCCAAGAAGAGGTTCCCGGTTAACAATATTGGCGCTCTAGGTAGCCGTACTCACTTTGAAAGAAGTCCGTCAGCAGCTGCTTTATATTCTCGGGATGCGCAACTGCCACTGCGTCGGTGCGCCCACACCGGAGTTTGGTAACGTCGACGGCGCATATAATCTGCCTTGGAAAAGCAGTATATTTCAACCGGCAAAGAAACATGTCATCTTTGCTCGGTTATCGAGCAGGAGCGAAAGCTGTACAGCGAAAAAGAGCTTTTTGATTAACGATATTGGCGCTCTAGTTTCGCCTTGCTCACTGTGAGAGAAATCCGTCAGCAGTTGCTTTATATTCTCGGGATGCGCAGCTGCTATTACGTCTGTGAGCCCACACCGGAGTTTGGTAGTGTCGACGGCGCATATATTCTGCCTTGGAAAAGCAGTTGATTTCAACCGGGAAAGGCACATGTCATCTTTGCTCGCTTATCGAGCAGCAGCGAAAGCTGTACAACCAAGAAGAGCTTCCAGATTAACGATATTGGCGTTCTGGTTTCTCCGTGCTCACTGTGAAAGAAGTCCTGCAGCAGTTGCTTTATATTCTCGGGATGCGCAACTGCCACTGCGTCGGTGCGCCAACACCGGAGTTTGGTAACGTCGACGACGCATATAATCTGCCTTGTAAAAGCAGCTCATTTCAACCGGGAAAGGCACGTGTCATCTTTGCTCGCTTATAGAGCAGCAGCGATAGCTGTACCCCCAAGAAGAGCTTCCAGGTTAACGATACTGGGGCTCTAGTTTCTCCGTGCTCACTGTGAAAGAAGTCCTGCAGCAGTTGCTTCATTTTCTCGGGATGCGCAACTGCCACTGCGTCGGTGCGCCCAGACCGGAGTTTGGTAACGTTGACGGCGCATATAGTCTACCTTAGAAAAGCTGCAGATTTGAACCGGCCAAGGCACATGTCATCTTTGCTCGGTTGTCGAGCAGCAGCGAAAGCTGTACATGCAAAAAGAGCTTTCTGATTAACGATATTGGCGCTCTAGTTTCGCCGTGCTCACTGTGAGAGAAATCCGTCAGCAGTTGCTTTATATTCTCGGGATGTCCAACTGCTACTGCGTCGGTGCGCCCACACCGGAGTTTGGTAACGTCGACGGCGCATATTATCTGCCTTGGAAAAGCAGTTGATTTCTACCGGCAAAGGCACATGTCATCTTTGCTCGGTTATCGAGCAGCAGCGAAAGCTGTACAACCAAAAAGAGCTGCCTGGTTAACGATATTGGCGATCTGGTTTCGCCGTGCTCACTGTGAAACAAGTCCGTCAGCAGTTGCTTTATATTCTTGGGATGCGCAACTGCCATTGCGTCGCTGCGCCCACACCGGAGTTGCGTATCGTCGACGGCGCATATAATCTGCCTTGGAAAAGCAGTTGGTTTCAACCGGCAAAGGCACATGTCACCTTTGTTCCGTTATCGAGCAGCAGCGATAGCTGTACAGCATAGAAGAGCTTCCTGGTTAACGGCACTGGCGCTCCAGTTTCGCCGTGCTCACTGTGGATGAAGTCCTGCAGCAGTAGCTTTATATTCTCGGGATGCGCAACTGCCACTGCGTCGGTGCGCCCACACCGGAATTTGGTAACGTCGACGGCGCATATAATCTGCATTGGAAAAGCAGTTGATTTCAACCAGCAAAGGCACATGTCATCTTTGCTCGGCTATGGAGCAGCAGCGAAAGCTTTACAGCCAAGAAGAGCTTCCTGGTTAACAATATTGCCACTCTAGTTTCGCCGTGCTCACTGTGAAAGAAGTCCGTCAGCAGTTGATTTATATTCTCGGGATGCGCAACTGCCACTGCGTCGGTGCGCCCACACCGGAGTTTGGTAACGTCGATGGCGTATATAATCTGCCTTGGAAAAGCAGTAGATTTCAACCGGCAAAGGCACATGTCATCTTTGCTCGGTTATCGAGCAGCAGCGAAAGCTGTACAGCAAGAAAGAGCTTTCTGGTTATCGATATTAGTGCTCTAGTTTCACCGTGCTCACTGTGGAAGAAGTTCGTCAGCAGTTGCTTTATATTCTCGGCATGCGGAACTGCCACTGGGTCGCTGCGCCCACACCAGAGTTTGGTATCGTCGACGACGCATACAATCTGCCTTGGAAAAGCAGTTGATTTCAACAGGCAAAGGCACATGTCATGTTTGCTCGGTTATCGAGCAGCAACGGAAGCTGTACAGCCAAAAAGAGCTTCCTGGTTAACGATATTGGCGCTCTAGTTTCGCCATGCTCACTGTGAAAGAAGTCCGTCAGCAGTTGCTTTATATTCTCGGGATGCAAAACTGCCACTGCATCGGTGCGCCCACACCGGAGTTTGGTAACGTCGACGGCGCATATAATCTCCGTTGGAAAAGCAGTTTATTTCTACCGGCAAGGGCACATGTCATCTTTTCTCGGTTGTCGAGGATCAGCGAAAGCTGCACAGCCAAAGAGAGCTTCCTGGTTAATAATATTGGCGCTCTAGTTTCGCCGTACTCACTGTGAAAGAAGTCCGTCAGCAGTTGCTTTATATTCTCTGGATGCGCAACTGCCACTGCGTCGGTGTGCCAACACCGGAGTTTGGTAACGTCGACGGCGCATATAATCTGCCTTGGAAAACCAGTTTATTTCAACCGGCAAAGGCACATGTCATCTTTTCCCGGTTGTCGAGGATCAGCGAAAGCTGCACAGCCAAAGAGAGCTTCCTGGTTAATGATATTGGCGCTCTAGTTTCGCCGTACTCACTGTGAAAAAAGTCCGTCAGCAGTTGCTTTATATTCTCTGGATGCGCAACTGCCACTGCGTCGGTGCGCCCACACCGGAGTTTGGTAACGTCGACGGCTCATATAGTCTGCCTGGGAAAAGCAGTTGATTTCAACCGGCAAAAGTACATGTCATCTTTGCTCGGTTATCGAGCAGCAGCGAATGTTGTAGAGCCAAGAGGAGCTTCCTGGTAACGATATTGGCGCTCTGGTTTCGCCGTGCTCACTGTGAAAGAAGTCTTGCAGCAGTTGCTTTATATTCGCGGGATGCGCAACTGTTACTGCGTCGGTCCCGTACAAAAATGACTGTTGATTAAGCATTGATATATTGTTGGGGAATTTTTGAAATAACGGACTTCAACAAATTTTCAAGAGCAATTCAGTTCACTCAACCCTTGCACAATAATATTACGGTTTAGTGTTCTGCATAAACAATTTATTGGGTAATTTGTGTTGATTTTTCTAGTTGCTTTGGTGTGTAGCAGTTGAGTCCAGTATACAATAATTAGGACTCGCATATGAAGACGTTCCAAATACTTATTGCGATGTGTTCCAACCTCATTCCTGTCACTTTGCGGCAGGTAGGTTCTTCTTTCGCGTCGCTTTCATTAAAAGAAAATAATGTGTGAACGATGGGGTGGAATCGAAGGTCGGCCGTCGAGCCCGGTACTCTAACCAATAGGCCACGAGCACGCGCATACTCCTCTCATTCGAAAGCAAGTAACCTCTGAAATGCTTGGCGCGTGCGCCGCGTGTCACTTCCTGGTGCTGTCGCAACAGCTGGCGCTTTGAAGCGCCTATCTCCGGGACCGCCCCACTTTCGTAGCCATTTTCGCTACGTAAAAAGTGCAACTTTAGACAAGATTCATGACCGCCCAAGTTCATAACGATTTATTTCTTCGCCGCTGTACAAATGCCATCGTCGTTTTAACATACACTAGATGACATAACCGTTGGTACGATTCGAAGTGAGCAGGTTTCGGGGTGAGCAGAAGAATGGGAAATTCACTTGCAAACACGGCGACTACGCGCATGTGGAGTTCCCCCAAAAAAGTAGACACAGCAGCAGCAGCGCGGCCGGCGATAAGACAGGTGCCGATAGGCGACGACGCTACCTTCGAGCATCGGACGCGCTGTGGGAATCGTATGATGCAAGCGCGCACACGCTACAAACGTACACGGGTGAGGTCTTCGAATTTCCTACGATGTACGCTCTGTCCGCAAAGCAAATATAGTTTTTTTATCCAATGTGCCTGGTACTAGAGATCAAAGAACGAACGCGCTTTGAGATTGCAGCGCACAGCCGCTATAACAATTGACTTCAAAGAGCTTCAGATTCAGCAACGGCCGCAACAGTATCACAGCTAATCGCTGTATCTGCGGCTGCTCCCGTCTCTCGCCTTGCAAGAAGCACGCGTTTTATTTGAGCCTCGCCGAACTGTCGTCGTCTCATCTCCGAAGCCTGCAGGTCTCGTATGTTCAGTCAAGAACACCAAAGGGAAATGAAAGAAATACAGGTAACGGACTCTTATCATACCTTACTTGTCACCTCGTCATCTGCGAAGGCATTACAAACTATTTTACAAGCTTTGTTTCTGTAAAAATAGCAAAATTATTAGTAATCTTTATTTCTAGGTGGCGCGACCAACGTCAAGGTAGCGTTCGGGTGTGTATGTGTGCGCGCAAGCGGGTGCAACCGAGCTTCGTTTTGCGCACATTTTTGCAACAGTACACACGGTTACCGCTAGTTTCGTAGTCGCGTTTTCGGTCGTAGTATTTATTGTTTACGCTACAAATTAGGTTGTTTTTAAAATTTATAAACGTTAGTCGATGAAAAATTATTGCTAATTAATTGGCGCTTTTTTAGTGCCGTTATGTTGTGTTTGAAAGGTTTCTATAACTGAATACGATAGTGAAGCTGTGAACGGCTTTCGGACTCAGTTATTCGGTTGCAGTTGTGAGGTGGTTCACGCCTCGTGCTTCTTGATGAAAGTATTTTTTTCTTTTCGGACATCATGACGCACATTTTAGTGAAATGCTTTCACGACGATAAGTGGGACGTTTATCCGTTGAAGTGGTTGGTTCACCCAGCTACTAGTCTTCTACTGATGTGCGAGCCTGGTTGTTTTGATGAGTTGGGCGGCAGAGGTCATGATGCCTGTTGGAGACAAGGCACCCCGAAACATTCGCAGCCGCACTTCTGACGATAGGTAAGTAATCTTGTTTTCTTGGGCACGTAGCCCCTTTTTTATTTTGAAATTGATGAGCGTGAGATGTTATGCACACCGTTCACTTTCTTCTAGCAAACCGCATGCCCCAGAGCAAATGCGCGCGATATTAACTCTCGCTGCCGCCGTCACTTCGTTTGATACAATGGTAGGCGAAGAGGCAGCGGCACACCATGTGCGTAAAATTGCATTGCTTCATTTGTTCCTGTCTAATAACGTTTCTTTCATTTGTATGAGAGAAGACAATTGGAACATAAGGATCGGCTTCTCTGCGCAGTGATAATTTTGTACAGTGGTCACGTCATCTTTCATGGAGGCTCACGTGGGCCGTCTAAGCGCTTGTTATCGCGTTCCAATACGTGAGAGGCGTGCTGCCTTTCAAGGTATTTAGGCAGGCACTACGAGGTTAGGAGAACCGCGACAAATAATTGTGCGGCAGGTGTGCAGCTCTGCTGCGCTTGTACCACACTCGTACCGGAAGGCAGTGTTGCACTTCACGCTTACACATTTCGTAACTATGGCAGCCGCCGTGGCAATTTGGGGCTCAAGGTCGTGGGTACGATCCCTGCAGCGGCCGCATTCCAAAGGAATGGAATGCAAAAACGCTCGTGCATTGTGCATTGTATGCACGTAAAAATTTCCAGGAAGTCAAAATAATACCGAGTCCCCAACTACGACGTGCATCATAATCAAATCATTGGTTTGGCACGTGGAACATCAGAATATTTTTTTCGTAGTGGCTCATCGTATACCATACGGTTAGTGTGATCACCTTTTGTGCCGTAGCGGTTAAGCGCGCCTTGATTTTGGTTGCGCCTAATGATGCGGCACACCGGAAAATATATTTCGCCTCTTTGGGATTTGCGGAGAACCGCCAACCGATAAGTCGCAGCTTCCGCGCGGTGACTGTACACGGATACACAGCACAAATGAACAGAGGTGTGGTGACAACGTCGGCAAAGAACACAGCCGCCGACGGGCTCGCCTTATCGCCTATCACCGCCAAAACTACCGCAGTAAGCATCTTTATCTAGCACGGCGCGTTTCTGTTGGAGGCGTAGTGTACAATTTTAATTGGCGTTAACCGAAACATGCCAGCGTTATCTGCTGCCTCATTGAGCTGGGCCGATCGAAATGTGCGTTGCTTGTAGAAACGAAAGGAGCGCCACTCAGCGCGTTGTGGCCTCAAGCTAAGCGTCGCACTCCAGCACCGTTTGCGCGGTGAAGAATGACGCGTGCATGAAGCTAGCTCGCTGCGCGGACGCTACCGCGCAAAACGCGCAAGGGGGTGTACGCGACGTTCTGTACACAAATCGCGCGGGATGATCGGAGCCACGCCGGAGCGCCTAGCTTTAAAGAAGCGGTACATGTTCTCACTCGTACAGGCACGCTCAAGCTCGCATCGCTCTCGGCGTATCCTTAGGTCATTCCTTCTGCGGGACTTCTACCCAAAGATTCCATATCGGCTTGCCATCGGCCATGCGCTGTCGCGTGGTCTTTGGTTCTGCGAGAGCGCCGGGAATATTTTTACCCGCTGTGAAACATCGCTGTGCTTGTTTTAGTTAACATTTACCGTAGCAACCCATTTCTTCCTTTTCTCCACGGCACTCGTACAGAGTCGCAAATTTTTACTTGCCAGTATAGTGTGTACTTCTATTTCGTGTGTAGTTATGTGCATTGTGTGGCAGATTCTTAATCCGCGTAATCTCATTTTCTGTCCACATTCCCTTCTCACAGGTCACGCATGCAGCAAATTCCCGGGTGCTAAAGTGTTCTACGCCAAACACACCTTGGCGTCGTGCAAGAGACACCCGTAGATATGTGACTGATTCACTAGCAAGCCCTGATCTCTGTTGTTTTAATCGCGGTGAAAGACATGTGATAAAGCTTGTATATATTTACGTGAAGTCATTTGTTTCAAGTCTGTTATTTTGCCTTCTCACAGTCAGTTGTAGCTCTTCCTGTGATGTGTTAGTGTACGAAACATTTCAATGTAACATATTCAGATGTATTTTGTGTATTCACATGCAAGAAGCTTCAAGTATTCATGTGTTCAAAGTTGGTTGTTACAAGGGTATGCTTAAGCCCTGCCTTTTGAGTCACTTTGCCTTCTAGTCATAAACTTAGTCGAAAGTGAAGACCACAATGATCGTCTTGATTAAATTAATATGTATAGGTTTTTTCAGATGTATTTACACTGCTAGAGTGCTGTAGGTACTAGCCTATGTCTCCAGGTTCGATGTAGTGGTGCCTTATGTACTGTAAGAATGCTTCATGTGCACGCATCTTTAGTGTAAATGAAGGTACTTCAAGTTGATCAGTCTCTCCTTTGATTTTGTTTGTGCTTGGGAAAGTTATGGGCAGGTACCGGGGCATGCAAGTGTGAACAGCAAAGCAATTTCAATATATGAATAAAAATCTACTAGCCCAACGAAAGGTCAATCATATTTCAATGGCGACTTCTGAAATCTCAATGCCATCTCAACTGTGCCACATTGTGCTTTTCAGTGCTGTGGCAATAATAATTCAACAACAGGTCAACAGAACTATCACAACGTCAGTTCAACGGAGAATCATGGTAACTCAACAACCTTTCAACAAAACTAACACAACGGGCCGTCTAAGTACAATGGACTTTCAATGGTAACTTAACAATTATTTAACATTGAGGTACCCAATGATGTTTCAATTAAATTTCAGTGGCCAATATTCAAGAGTCCTCAACACAACCCAACAATTCTCCCACAAACTCTCAATAATTCCTCAATAAAAACTCAACATTGACCAACGAGAGTTCAATGCCTTCTCAATAATCTTTTGTACGGGGTACGCCCACACTGGAGTTCGGTAACTTCGACGGCGCATATAATCTGCCTCGGAAAACCGTTGATTTCAACCGGCAAAGGCACATGTCATCTTTGCTCGGTTATCGAGCAGCAGCGAAAGCTGTGAACTCAAGAAAAGTTTCCTGGTTAGCGATATTTGTGCTGTCGCTTCGCCGTGCCCAGTCTGAAAGAAAGTGCTGCAGGAAATGCTTCATATTATCGGGCGTACGCCACGACCATGTGCTACTGCTGATGCGTCGGAGCACCTACACCGAAGGATCGTGTTGGCATCCACGCATGTAAATCTGCCTCGGTAAACAGTTGATTTCAACTGGCTACACGCACATGTCACCTGTGATCGGTGGTCGAGCGACAGCGTACCTTGACAACTAAGAAAAGCTTCCTTGATAACGATAATTTCGCTGTCGTCGCACCGTGCCCAATCTGGAAGAAGTGCTGCAGGGGATGCTTTATAGTCTCGGGCGCATCCCACTGACATCCGCAACAGCCGATACGTCGAAGCACCCACAACAAAGCCTTGTGTGGGCCTCCACGCATGTGGATCTGCCTGTTATCGAGCAGCAGCGAAAGCTGTACAGCCAGAAAGAGCTTCCTGGTTAACGATATTGGCGCTCTAGTTTCGCCGTGCTCACTGTGAAAGAAGTGCGTCAGCAGTTGCTTTATATTCTCGGGATGCGGAACGGCCACTGTGTCGGCGCGCCCACACCGTAGTTTGGTAACGTCGATGGCGCATATAATCTTCCTTGGAAAAGCAGTTGGTTTCAACCGGTGGCAGGCACATGTCATCTCTGCTCGGTGATGGAGCAGCAGCGAAACCTGTCCAGCGAAGAAGACCTTCCTGGTTAGCGATATTTGTGCTGTCATTTTGCAGTGGCCACTCTGAGGGAAGTCCTGCAGGGGTTGCTTTATAGTCTCAGGCGCATGCCCCGTACATGCACAACTGTTGATGCGTCGGAGCGCCCAAACCGAAGGTTGGTGTCGGCGTCCGCGCATTTAGATCTGCCTTGAAAGAGCAATTCAATTTAAGCCTGCCCAGACACATGTCATCTGTGCTCGGTGATCGAGCAGCAGCGAATCTTGACAGCCAAGAAGAGCTTCCTTGATAATGATATCGGTGCTGTCGTCTCGCCGTGCCTAGTCGGAAAGAAGTTCTGGAGGGGAAGCTTCATAGCCTCGGGCGCATGCCACGGATATGCGCAACAGCCGATGCGTCCCAGCGCTCACACCAAAGGCTTGTGTCGGCGTCCACGCATGTAGATCTGACTCGGAAGAGCAGTTTATTTCAATCCGCTGCAGGCACATGTCATCTTTTCTCGGCGGTCTAGCAGCGGCGAAACTTGGGAGTCCTTAAATGATTCCTTGATAACGATATCGGTGCTGTCGTCTCGCCGTGCCCAGTAGGAAAGAAGTGCTGCAGGGGATGCTTTATATTTTCAGGATGCGCAATTGCCACTGCTTCGGAGCCCTCACGCTGGAGGTTGGTGTCGTCGTCCGCGCGTATAATCTGCCTCGGAAAAGCAGTTGATTTCCACCAGCCAAGGCACTATTAATCTTTTCTCGGTGATCGAGCAGCAGCGAAACCTGTGCAGCCAAGAAAAGCTGCCTGGTTAGCGATATTGGTGCTGTCGTTTCGCCGTGCCCACTGTGAAAGAAGTGCAGCAGGGCTTGCTTTATGGTCTCGGAATGCATGACGCGGACATGCGCAACTGTCGATGCGTCGGAGCGTCCTCACCGAAGGACGGTGTGGGCGTCCGCGCACCTAGAACTCCCACGGAAAAGCAGTTCATTTCAACCAGCTGCAGGCACGTGTCATTCTTGAAGATCTTGCAGCAGCGATACCTGTACAGCCAAGAAGAGCTTCCTAGTTAACGACATGGTTGCTGTCGTCTGGCCGTGCCCACTACCACGGCATAACATATCTCGTGAAAAAATGTTCCCCTACTGAAAAAAGATCATTTCACGTATTGTCCAGCCGGGCATGTTTCTTTTAACATCTGCCGTTTGACAGCTTAAGCACTGAATCGAGCAATTGGAGATCAATCCAGACTCTTTGCTACGTGGTAAAATATGTTATATAAGCTGAAGCATAGCAAGAAAGAAAGCAATTGCGACTACGGCGCAATAAACAATGAAGGTTCTGCGTATTTGTGGAGGAAGAAATATACAAACAAACAGAACTTGCACGTATTTGTACATGTGCCTATCTTTTTTATCGGTGAAAAGCAAGTGGTTTACAAAATGTGTTCCAGATATCCGCGGCATATTGCATAGACTGAAAAGGATCGGTCAGCGGGCCAAAGTAAATGTTGTTTTGTTTTCGCTCCCCATAAACTGCAATCTTTGTGCAGTTTGACAAGTGCGTGTGCCCCAAAAAGCCTGCTTGCAAAAAGAGACATCAGTGAAAATTCGTTGACTGTTCAGAAGGAATAGTTCATTATTTGCCTTTGAATTGTGGGTGTAACTATGTTAGTCTCAGCGGACGATCCCTTAATAACAGGCTACGGGATCACCGGTACAATGCTATAAAAATGGGAGGGGGTTTTTCGATGCCCGTTGTAGAAATTGTATGGCTAATCAGGCAGATGCCACAAATATGGTCACGTGCGAACCGGCGTATGGCGCATGTTCAATCGTCAGCGAAAATCGTAATCAGGTAACGTGAGAAATCATCGAAGCGGAATTAATTAACAGCTGTGGTGACACCTATGTGTGAAAACCGTCCATCGCCCTTTCCAGCAAGAAGCTATCCTTGTTGCGTATGTATAGGTATTCTCGGCGGGCGGCGCAGACGTGATGTGTCACGAATTATGGTATATATGTAGTCACTAGCATTAAAATAAAACAAAGTTGTAAGCCGGCTCTCCTGTGTCTCAGCCTCTTCTTTGTCCTCGTCTTGTGTGCAAAAAGATGTATTCATGTCCTGCCAACATCCCCTAACAGTCATCTCAGTGAACTCCCGCGTGAACTACTGTATCACTCCGTTCAAGTGCTTTCTAACGTTGTTGCTCTGGCTCCGAAACTCTTGAGGTTTCGTGTCTCAAACTCTTTGTTCGGCGTTTCTTGCCAGTCTACTTTGCGGCCGGGCTGCCCACGTGAACGCGCGGGGAAAATTAGTGTGAGCGCTGAGATAGCATGGCATGTTCCTCATGTTAACATGCTCATCATCACGACTCAAGACAGCGCGACTCAATATATATATATATATATATATATATATACATATACACACACATATATATATATATATATATATATATATATATATATATATATATATATATATATATATATATATATTCCTTTTATTTGAGCGAGCGATAGACCCACTATTAGGGCCTCGAGTCGTGATGATGAGTCAGTTAACATGAGGAAGATGCAATGCAATCTCAGCGGCGCTCACGTTAATTTATATATATATATATATATATATATTTATATATATAAATATATATATATATATATATATATATATATATATATAATTTATGTAGGACAACGGTTACCTTTAATATCCCGAAACTGGTGTCATCCTGAGAATTCGTTGTAGGTGGATCCGCTTCGCGAACTCCACAGCGAGACTTTGTACATATCAATATGCGCCTTAAGTCATTAATTAAATAGTTATTAGCGAGCTTTTATGCAATAGTCGAATATGCATTTCCATTATTTGCGCAAGTAATGTCCGTATGTTCAAGTAGACCACCTCATAAAGCAGAATTGTGCTATCTGCCACAAGCAACCTGAAAAATTTTTGAAAGTGTTCGTTGATACACCCAGTATATTACGTTTGGAGGCCAAAAGGATCATTGAGGCAGGTGATAAGTGCGTAAGTGTTGCATCAGTACCACTATCACGCAAAGAACTGCTTTACCTGAACGCGAATGCGCACTGCGAAATTGTGATTGCGCTCCCTGTACAAAATAGTTGCGTTTTTTCTTTAATAAACATTCTTCGTCCACCGTCGTTGTCGCGCCTTCACTTAAGATCACCCAGTATAGGGGCACGACAGCGCACCGGGAATGGCATGCTACAGCTGGTTCTTGTTACAGGGCGCTATCACCTGGGCAGTCTGTTCTTGGCTTGTTCACCCAAGCCAGAACTTTTAATTATTGGGTTTTACGTGCCAAAACCACTTTCTGATTATGAGGCACGCCGTAGTGGAGGACTCCGGAAATTTTGACCACCTGGGGTTCTTTAACGTGCACCTAAAGCTAAGTACACGGGTGTTTTCGCATTTCTCCCCCATCGAAATGCGGCCGCCGTGGCCGGGATTCGATCCCGCGACCTCGTGCTCAGCAGCCTAACACCATAGCCACTGAGCAACCACGGCGGGTCAGCCAGAACTTTGGTGTCAAGCTATCACCACCACTGTCTGCATCACAGCGCTGGAGGCCGGTTCTGGACGAAGCTTGCTACACCAACTGGCAACCCGGGCGTGTGACGATTACCCTCGACACAGCGTGCGGAAGCCTTAAATGCCAGCCATCAACAGCGCACTTCGGGCACGACAGCGCACCGGGAATGGCACGCTCACGCTGGTCCTTGTTACAGGTCAGTTACCTGAATAATGCAGCGTATTTTAGGAGCAGTAACTAGTGTTTATGTGCGGTGCCGTGCCCTGTAGAACTTCATGATTTGTTTGAGTGGTTTTTGCTGTTGTATTCCAACCTTCACAATGCTTTTTCTTCCCTTCTGCTCATACTTTCTGGAGACGTTGAACGAAATCCCGGTCCAATGTCCGAAACTGAAGCTGATGCATTTTCCTAGGCTCTAGAATCCATTCGAAAGCTTGAAAGTGGTCACGCTGCTTTAATCGCCGAACTTAAGGAGACGAAGGAAAGGAAGAAGCAGCAGAAAACGAAATGAAGCTGCTCAGTGCAAAAATCATAAAATTAGCACCCGCCACTTTATCGCATTCCAGAGCCGAAGCCGGGGCAAATTCTGATGCTATAAGCAACGTTCCCGAGCAATTGGCAGCCATATCTTCAAGATGTAATGACACTGAAAATAGACTACGTCGCTCGAATCTCTTGTTTTTGGAATAGATGATGATCCCAAAGAAGACTGGGCTGTGTCCGAGCAAAAAAATATGGAGTTTTGCTCAGAAAAACTTGACGTTAACACGACAGCTCAACAATGCGAGCGCGTGCACCGTTTGGGAAAACATTCGCAAGAAAAACGCAGGGCAATCATACCAAAGGTAACTTTTTTCAAAGACAAACAGCGTATCTTGGCTTCAGTACCTAAACTTAAGGGATCGACGTTTTCAATTCGCGAGGATTTTTCTCCCGCAACGCGAGAAGCGAGGCTGAAATTAATCAGCTTTGCTAAGAATAATAACAAGGCATTTAAGTTGCATGTCGACCGAATGCGCATAGACTCTGAGGCGTACACCTACGATGTCTCAACCGATGCAGTTGTCATGGTGAACAGATAGCTCCGGCACAATAGGCATGTGCGCAATCGCCATAAACCAAATCAAACGTTCACTTCTTCGTCCTTATCAATTTCGTTTGTTAACCTCCGTAGAATTATGTCAAAGCGCGATCTTGTTTCTTCTTTTCTCGACGATTGCAATTCGGATGCTCTTGCTTTTACCGAAACCTGGTCAAACCCTGAAATATCTGACAAAAAAATTTTCCCCGTTAACACAACCTACAACACATACAGGCGCGACCATGATAAGAAAAGAGGGGGCGGTGTCATAACAGGAATTAAAAGGAATATCACATCATTTGTTGTTCAAACCCGTACTAACCTCGAAATCATTTGGGTAGCGTGCTCTGTATGAACCATGAAGATACTGCTCCGTAACTGTTACCGTGCGCCGGATTCTGATTTTTCCTTCGTAACTGCAATAAATGACAGTAATTATGAGGTAATTGGTCTGTATCAGGCAGATATAATGTACCTATTCGGAGATTTCAATCTTCCTTTAATCGACTGGGTTAATCTATCCTCTTCGTGTCATATGTGCACAAGCTTTATTTCCTTAACATTAGATTTTAACCTATTTCAAGTAGTTTATCAACCGACTCGTAAGTCCAATCTTTCGGATCTCATTTTAACAACAGCTCCAGAAACTGTCACACATATAACTTAGATGGATTCAGTGATCACGAGCTACTCCAAGTGACCATTGACATTCCGTGGGCGCCCACCGGTTCCACAACAAAGCAAATTAGAGACTACAATAAAGGTAATTATGATATCATCAAATTTGAACTAGACATCTTCTTTGTTGATGTATTGGAGCCATCCTTTTACAGCAGATCTGTCAACGAAAATTGGGTTCTGTTCAGAGATAAGTTGTCTACATTGATTGAAAAGCACGTTCCTCTTGTTACTATAACTAACAATAATTCCAACCCATGGTTTACTAAAACTCTTCACAGAATGAGAAACAAGAAAAAAACGTCTATATGAAAATGCAAAGCGCGTACAAACAACATTGGCTTTGGATAAATACAAAAGCTATCTAAAAGAGTACTGCACAGCTTTATTGGTCGCCAAGAATAAATATTTTTCAAAAGACTTACCGGGAATTCTTACAAGCAATCCAAGAAAATTCTGGAACATAGTTAACCCTAGTAATAAGTGGAGTAATATTTCATTGCAGGATAAAAACAACACATCTATTCCTGACAGTCAATGTCCGAGAACCTTTTGTTCCCGATTTTGATTTCCAGTACATGGCTCCCATCACTATCACTTTAAAAGGCGTAGTCGATCTTATAGATCACCTTAAGATGTCTTTATCCTGTGGTATAGATGGTATAAATTCTAAAATACTAAAAACACAATACTAGTATCAACCAAAATTCTGCTACACCTATGTAACCAATCGCTTACAACTGGTATGCTTCCTACAGACTGGAAGATAGCAAAAGTAGTTCCTGTCTTTAACAAAGGTAACAAGAGTTCTAGTGATAATTACCGTCCTATATCACTAACATGCATTTGCTGCAAAATGCTGGAACACATTATCGCATCCCATATATATTCTCATCTTGAATGTAATAACTTTTTTTACCCGAAACAGCATGGTTTCCGAAAAGGATTTTCTTGCGAAACCCAACTACTAGAATTCACGTCAGACTTACACTTTGATATGAGCAGTAATAAACAAATTGACTGCATCTTCTTAGATTTCTCGAAAGCATTCGATCGTGTAGCCCATAGTCACCTGACATCAAAGCTCTCAGCAATTAAACTCGACTCACTAACCCTATCATAGATTCGTAATTTTCTTACTAATCGTGAACACTTCACTGTTGTTGCTAACTTTTCCTCTGGCCTCTCTGACGTCACCTCTGGTGTACCTCAAGGCAGTGTACTTAGGCCTCTTCTCTTTTTAATTTACATTAACGACTTAACGAACAATATATCATCTTCTGTACGAATATTTGCTGACGACTGCATTATATATCGTTCGATTAACTGTCCCTCTGACCACGCGGCACTCCAAAATGATCTTGCACATATCAGTGATTGGTGTGCTACGTGGCTCGTGTTCCTAAACGTGTCGAAGTGCAAACTAGTTACCTTTTCTCGAAAAACTGTTAACTCTCACTTTTCTTGTCATCTGGATTCTAACATAGTTGACCACACCACAGAATATAAGTACTTAGGAGTGCTCCTTACACACAATCTTTCATGGACTAACCACCTTACCTCCATTTCAGCTAACGCCTCCAGATCATTAGGATTTCTGCGCCGCAACTTAAGAAGTGCGCCGTTACCACTACGAAAACTAGCTTACGTAACCATTGTACGGCCGCAAATTGAGTGCGCCTCTTGTATATGGTCTCCTCATCAAAATTACCTCATCGAACTCCTGGACAGCATCCAGAATAGAGTGAGCCGTTTCATTTCTAAAAATTATAGTAACCAGTCAAGTGTAACCCAAATAAAAATCGATCTTTCATTGCAACCACTAACTACTCGCCGTGATATTTCCCTTCTATTATTATTTCATAGATTTGTTCACACAGTTGGCTTAACCTTATCAAACCTGAAAAGAGCATCCTCGACGTCACAACGACTGAACAATCAGTTCAGCTACCCCCGAATTTATGGCAAAACACACGCTTTTAATTTTTCAGCTTTGCCCCGTGCGGTCCGTTTATGGAACGCACTACCAGATACCATTGCATGCCAATCTAAACACGCTGCATTTCGCAATGTGCTAACCAATAAATATGCCGTTTCAACCGTCTAAACACGTCAAGTCTTTTGTAATTTTCTTGCATTTTCCCTACAAGTTAAAGAATTTCAGTGCTCCCAATTTTTTTACAATACTTACTGTTGTGTCTCATGTCAGTGGGTGACCAGGCAAGGGATCAAAACAGGAAAACGGTGTTTATTGCCCGAAGCTTACGGGCTCCTGGTTACATCTAGAATCAACGGTTCACGCACATAGCAAGACATTATAAGTACTTGTGCGCACATGCGCACTAACAGCAGTCTGCTTATCAGGCGCGCTATCGCCGACACAACACTTCCTCCGCTTTTATTATGAAACTACCAAAGTTCACGTTCCTGCTTGGAACCTATCAGGTGGTCGACGATTTCTAATTGGGTAGCGTCGATCCTCGTCACCCCGTGCGGTGTCAGCCTGCGACATCGGTGGTGAGAGAGAAACACTAGCTGGTGGTACTGAAAAGGGTCGCTGTGTGGCCCCACGGTGAACCCATCGCCTTCAACGGAGTTTTCCGCAGCTGGTCCCGATCCGAGGTCGCTGTGTGGCCCCGCGGAGAACTCATCGTCTTGAACGACGTTTTCCGCAGGCACTGTCGTGCTTTGAAGCAACTGGTTCTTGTGACGCCGCCACTCCAAGCATCCTGAAGGGGTTGATACACGAACCTTGAAAGAGACTGGTCCAGTCTGGGCCATTACTACTGCTGGCATCCATTTTGGCTGTCCCCTGTAATTGCGTGCGAGAACATGATCACCAAGAGCGACTTCGCGCACTCGACATGGTCGGTTCACCGTCTGTTTGAACTGTTCGTAAGCCACCCTCTCCCCCACCACAGGTTTGAGCACGTCAAGGCGCGTACGCAAACGTCGACCCAACAACAAGTTGGCCGGCGCCTCGTGCGTTGTAGCGTGAGGAGTGTTCCGATAGGCGAGCAGAAACTTGTTTAACTTTACCTTCAGTGGTTGGCACGTGTCATCCTTTCGCAGCGCATTCTTCAGAGTTTGCACGAAACGTTCCGCGAGCCCATTTGCGCTAGGATTGTAGGGTGCTGTTTGCACGTGTCGGCAGCCCATATCTCGGACGAACTGTTTGAAGTCCTGTGACGTGAATTGTGGCCCGTTATCCGACACAATTGTCTCGGGGAAACCGAAACGTGCACAAACATCTCTTAAACACTGAATTGTGGCCTCTGTAGTAGTCGACGGCATCACAAAAACTTCCGGCCACTTGGAGTGGGCATCGACCACTATGAGAAACATGGATTGTTGAAAGGGTCCTGCAAAATCAATGTGTATGCGTTGCCACGGCGCTGTGGGCCAGGACCACGGATGTAGTGGTGCTTTGCCAGGGGCGCTGCGTTGTTCTTGGCACTTTGCACATGATTGAACCATACGCTCAAGATCCGCTTCGATACACGGCCACCAGACATAACTTCGCGCGAGCGCCTTGCTGCGAACTATACCTGGGTGACCCTCGTGTAGCTCTTCCAAAACTGCACTCTGTAGTTTTGCGGGGATGACTACTCGTGTTCCGAGCAATATGCATCCTTGATGCAAGGTTAATTCATTGCGCCTGGTGACGTAATGTTTCAGCCTGTCTTCACTGACGGATCTTGGCCAACCTGTACTTATGAATTCTTTTACTTGTACCAGCTCGTTGTCGCGTTGCGTGGCACGCGCGATTTCTTTACTCGACACTGGCAGGGAGGCCAGTCGCAATGTATAAAAAGTTTCTTCGCTTTCTTGCGTCTCGTCCTTGACATAGGGAAGCGGCAACCGGGAGCAAAAATCAGCTTCGGCGTTATCGGCTGACTTCTTAAAGAGAAGGTTGTAGCTGTACGCCGATAACGTCACTGCCCAACGCTGTAATCGCGCAGCTGCAATAGGCGGGATCCCAGTTGTTGGTCCCAAAATTTGCTGTAACGGCTTATGGTCCGTGATTAGAGTGAATGATCGACCATAAATGTAGTAGTGAAACTTCTTTATGCCAAAAATTATGGCCAATGCCTCTTTTTCAAGCTGGCTGTATTTCTTCTCCGACTCGGACAACGTGCGCGATGCGAAAGCAACCGGTCGAGACCTACCGTCCTCGAAAACGTGGGAAAGTACGGCACCTACTCCGTACTGCGATGCGTCACAGGCCAGCTTCAATGGTCTATCCGGGTCGTAATGGGCCAGCACCTGTGGTGATGATAACATTGTTTTGATTTGCTCGAACGCTGCGCGGCAGCGGTCGTCCCAGCACCACGAAGTGTCCTTCTGCAAAAGCCGGTACAAAGGGTTAGCGACAGTTGACAAATTAGGTACGAACTTCCCGTAATAGTTGACGACACCTAGGAAGGACTGCAGTTGCTGCTTTGTTGTCGGTGCAGCAGCCTTAATAACTGCCTCAATTTTGTCCGGTGACGCAGCGATTCCTTCCGCACTTATTTTGTGCCCCAGGTAGCAGAGCTCGTTTTGAAAAAACGCACATTTTTCTTTCTTCACCCTGACACCTCGCTCTGACAGACGTTTCAGGAGAGCTTCTAGGTTTATCAAATGTTCTTCAGCGGTTTTTCCCGTGACTAGAATGTCATCGAGATAACAACACACTCCGCTCAGGCCCTTCAGCATCGTGTCCATTATTTTCTGAAAAATACCTGGCGCTGACGCAATTCCGAAAGGTAGCCTGTTAACTGTAAACAGACCTTTCTGCGTGTTTAATGTCAAGTACTTCTTTGACTCTTCCGCCATGAATACCTGCTGGTATGCCCTGTTCAGATCGATCTTCGTAAAATGTAGCCCCCCGGCCAGCGCTGCCAGTAGATCATCTATCTTAGGCAGCGGGTAGTGTGTGATGTCAAGTGAAGGGTTTATCGTCGTCTTATAATCCCCACATAGGCGTATGCTGCCATCTTTCTTTATCACGGGCACTGCGGGCGTGGCATACTCCGCTGTATTCACTGGCGTGAGAATTCCTAGTTCAACCAATTTTGCTATCTCGGCTTCTACAGCTGACTGCAATGCGAACGGCACATTCCTTGCTTTTAGGAACTTCGGCCGGTGGTCTGGTTTGAAAAACAGCTCGGCCCGTTCGTCTGTGATAGCACCTAACTCATCCTTGAACAGAGTTTCGTACTTGGCTAGCAAGGAATCGAGCCTTTCCTTCGTTCGAGAAGACGAGTCAAACACTGACCTTGAGATGTAGTTCAGACCCCAAATGCTGTCCCAGTCTAGACGTAGTGTGTGTAGCCATTCTCGTCCTAGCAGTGGTGGTCCTGCTTGGTCGACGAGGTAGAGCGGCAGCTGCGCCGTCCGTCCACTATGCTGCACGTTGACAACCGCGACGCCACAAGGTCGGACGAGTGCTCCGGTATAGGTGCGTAGGGTGACGTCAGTTGATCGGTAGCTGGTAGAAGGAAGCCGCTTCTTGAACTGCTTGAAAGGCATGATTGACACTGCAGCTCCCGTGTCGAGTTCCATTTCTACCGGTGCATCATTTATATTTAGTTTAACAAAAATGGGAGCGCGGCTGGCAGCCCCTTGTTTGGAAATGCTGATAGTCGGCTCCTGTGTCACAACTTTTAGCGTTTTCAGGCTCCGTTTTTTCTTATACCCGTCATGACATTGCCTGTTGCTGCTCCGACAGGCTCTTTGAATGTGTCCTTTCTTCGAACACTTAAAACAGGTATCGTTAATGTGAGGGCATACTGCATGAGTGTGGCTCGGGGAACCACAGCGGTAGCAAACTAGTAGCGGCTTACCAGCTCTCGTTTGCACCTCGTACAGATCAGCATGTGCCTCTCTACTATCGTCTTCAACTTTGCGCAGCTGTGTGGCCAATGCTTCCACGACTCGAGTCTCGGCGACATTCTTCCGGGCTGCTTCCATGGCCAGAGCGCGGTCCACTGCTCTCGAGAACGTCAACGTGTCGCCCTCGGTAAAAAGTACTCGCTGCACGTCCTCACGGAGCAGTCCGCACACGAAACGATCCCGCAGCGCTTCGTCTAAACTGGCTCCAAACTGGCAGGTCTGAGACAACTTGCGAAGTTCGGCAACATATTCCGGCAGGGGCTCACCTTCATGCTGTGCTCTGCGGTAAAACTTGGCTCGTTCGCCGATTACGGACGGCACTGGGGCCAGGTGGGCGTCCAAGATGCTCTTCAGCTGTTCGAAACTTTTAGCCGACGGCAGGTCAGGCGCCGTCAACGACTTCAGCAGCCCATACGTTCGCGGGCCGATGATGCTGAGGAATGCGTGCACCTTGTCGCTGTCAGGAACCTTGTTGACAATCAGAAAAGATGTCAACCTCTCCTTGTATGCCGTCCAGTCACTTGCGGTAACATCAAATGACTCCATCTGGCCAAGCTGTCCAGTCGACTGCATTGTCGCTTCTTTGTTATCCATGCACAGACAGCCGCAAAATCAGCATTCTTCAAAGTCCAACTTGGAACAGAGGCTGACTTTGAAAAGACTTGCCTTCTTCACCAAACTGACAGCGGCCTTCGATCCCATCTTCGTCGCCAGTGTTGTGTCTCATGTCAGTGGGTGACCAGGCAAGGGATCAAAACAGGAAAACGGTGTTTATTGCCCGAAGCTTACGGGCTCCTGGTTACATCTAGAATCAACGGTTCACGCACATAGCAAGACATTATAAGTACTTGTGCGCACATGCGCACTAACAGCAGTCTGCTTATCAGGCGCGCTATCGCCGACACAACACTTACTACTGTATAACATGCAAGAATGTTTACAATGTTATTATGCTATTATGTTGTTGTTTACCATTTATTGTTACTGCTCTAGATATTGTATTTGCTAATGTATTAATTTTCCATGTTCTGTGCGTACTTCTTTCATTATGCTGATGTTTATTCCTTTCCCGGTTCCATACTAATATGTTACCGTACTTCCCCCCTTACACTATGCCTTCTCGAAGGCCTGTAAGGTACATGTAAATAAAAAAAAAATAAATATGTGCGTTATCTGTTACTTGAATGTACAAATGAATGTTATTCTAATGACAACTTTATGAGAAGGCTACGGGCAGCGTATGCCTCGTGAGAGTCGCAGCACGGCTTCAGAAGAACGTCGATGTTACGATTCCTATGAATACAGGATACCTATAGTATGTTTCAACTATCCAAGTGTTATGTGCAGGCAAGCTTTCTGCGAAGTGATTTAAACCGCCGTTTGCAGCCTGCAGCGACGTTGATTCTTAATAAAGTAACATAACGGGAGGTCTCATGGGTGTGCCTTAGATCCAGCCAAGGACATCCCATGGATGTCCATGCAACGTATGCATTTCACTGGGAGGAATGCGTTCAATGGGGCTGGTTGGCTCATCTGTCCGTTCATCTGTGGACGGCACTTTGTCCTGTGTTATTTACTCATTCGTCCTGTGTTGCGCTGTTGCTGTTTTAATATAAAGTTCACTGGTAAGAGGTCCACAAAGATGGCACCAGGCTGATCCTAATTGAAAGTGTAAAACAGCAAACCAGGAGTCATCGAAAAGAAAGTAGGAGAAGCAGAGATAGTGAATTAGATCCGAAATGTGGAAACGAAATTGACTACGGAGATTTACAAGAATGGGAACAAGTAGGAAGGCAAAAGCTGTACGAAAACACAAAGTGCAGTGCCTTGCTAATTGAGGCTTGAGCTGGTTGCCTAAGGACAAAACTTACCGGAACAAATATTTGCAACATGACGCGGCATGTGTATGGTGAAGCGAAAATACAGAGACCACTGAGCGAATCCTAATGGTATGTGAAGGTACTCACCCAGTGAGAACCGTAAGTAACGTACACCTTGCACAAGTGCTTGAGTTTAAAGTGGACGGAAGCGTCAACCGGTCAGCAGTCGAGATAAGCAAGAAACGTCTAGATTATTGGCGGAAAAAAAAATCATTGACATTAGGATACTCAGCGATGCGAAGCTTGGGCGCACCTCTATACGTGTTTTTATTTCGCAATATATTGACGCATCGCATGATGATGCGATGATGATGTAGATTAATTCGTAACCCCTTTTAAACGGGGCGGGGACGAATCGTGATATAGAGTGCTTGAATTACTCAGGTATGCTATCAATACTTTTTCTGCTAGCAGTCTCGTATACCTGTTATTATACTTTTTATCTATCACAGCTGCCTATACATATAATGAATCCGGTCACACCTGCTTTTTTCCCATCAATATTGTAAACGTCCCTAGTTTATGTCAGCTGCTGACCGGTTGTACTTCCGTCTACTTGAGATCCAAGTGCTTCTGGATATTGTAGGTTACGCACTAGTCAGGCTGGGTGAATCCGTTCGCGTTCCACTAGGATGTGCTGAGTAGTCTCCAGATTTTTGCTGCAGCATACACATGACTACTCTAATTGGAAATATTTGCTCCTGCACGTTTTTCCTTAGGCAACCAGCTCAAGCTTCAAACAGCAAGGCACTTCCTTTCGTGTTCTCGTGATATTTTCCCTTCTAATTCCTCTTTCTCGTTTTTCTAAATCTCCATGTTCTTTTTCATTTCCATCCTTGCTACCCAAGTCGCTGTCGCTGTTTCTCTCACTTTGTTTGTTATTACTCATAGTTGTCTATCTGCACTTTCAATTAGCCAGTACTTGGATGGCAACTTTCTTCATCTCTTCCTCCATTATGTGTCCACGCTTTCTAGATATAGATAGGTGGGCGCTTTAGCCGGCCTTTTACTTTAGTACATGTTTCTGAGTCATTTTTCAAAACTTATTTCAAGTTTACTTCAAATGAGGCTGAATCCATATCCCCTTGCACTGCCTTATTTGTGGTTTTGTCATGGGCTGCAAAAGAAAGTGGCTCACTGATCGTTGGTTAAGTTAAAACTGGACAATGTACCCAATTTTAGGCACAGAATGACATTTGCGAACGTCAGCGCGGGCACGATGATCCAGATTCCGCGTTCCACGTAATACTTATTGTAGGCCCAAAGTGCCCTAAGTTTCGTTAATGCTGCATTCAGCTTGCCTTTTATTTTCAGATTGTCTAAATGAGTTTGAGCAAGTCTTCCTTTCAATTATGTATATGCCGAGATTTCTTGGCTATGGGCATGACTTTCTGTTGAATTGACACCACGTAGTTACTCGACTCTTATTTGAAGGTCGAAATTCCTGAATTCTCTGTGCTAAGCTTAACACGTAGATTTGGTGTTGCGTTACCACACATATTGGCCAGTTCCTGTAAATTTCCTGCATTCTACGCTAGTAGCGCTTGTCATCCGCGCACATCAGTTGGGGGACCTTCTATTGAACGATTTGTTCATTGCGCATCTACGACAATCAAATCCTAAAAGACTAATTTCCAGTTGACTCACTATGCGCTTAACATAAATTGTGAACAACAATGGAAACACAAGGCATCCTTGCTTCAGTGATTGGTGAATTTCAGCAGCTTCATTACAATTTCGACCTTTCCATACAATTTGTATTCGGTTGTCTCCATATATATCTCTCAGCAGCTCCACGAAATCATATATACCTTGCTGCTTGAGAATATCCCATAACAACTCCCTGTCTATGTTGTTGTAGGCTACCATAATATCTAGAAATCCTATCCATGAAGGTCTATTCTGAGCTACTGAAAGCTCTAGGCAGTGGGATAGAAAAAAAATATCCTCTAAGCACCTGCCTGGTCTGGACCCATTATGTCTTAACCTGTCTGCCAGGTCTCAACCCATCCGCGCATGGATGTCTGGATGGATGGATGGATGCTACAAGCGTGCCCTTTGGAACGGGCCGGTGGGCTGCGCCACCAAGCTCTTTCTATTATACTGCCTAACGACCTGCCTAGCTTAAACAACAGAAAAGAAAAAAAAACGATGAACTCCCACAACCAAATTTTTGATCCCCTATTGCAACCTGTGCTTTTGTACGTCTCCGGTTTTTCTTGTTTCCCTACTTTTCTTCCACCAATCCGCCAGTCACCTCTTGCTAATACCTACTGCGGTCATGTTTACTTTTCCACTGCTCTCGCTGAACCCAAGGGCTTCAAGGAGGCCAGTGGTGCCCAAATCGACCGCTGGGTAGACGTCTTAACATTCTTATAAAACATGCTCCATAGTTTCCCTAGCTTTTCCGCAGCAAGCACATGCTTCTTCCGCCTTCTTATATCTCGCTTTATAGGTGCGTGTTCTAAGGCATCCCGATGTCGCATCGAAAAGTAATGAGCTTCCCTTTGACTTATCATAAATCGTTTCTTTCCTGATTTCGTTTTTCCTCTTAAGTAGTTACTCATGGCAAGTTTCTTTTCCATTGCCGCCACCCATGAGATTAATTCAGCCTCTCTGAATCCGCTTGACGTTCTTTGTTGCTGTGTTGCGCACCCTACAGGCCGCTTACTTGTTGTTAAGCTTCCTAGTTCTCTTCCTCCGCTGTGCCTTAATGTTTTTCCTGTACAGATACCTCAGCATTCTCCCAGCCCATTTGCTTTCTTCCATATTCCTCAGTAGTTTTTCACTCATTCGATTTTACTGCGAGCTTCCCTCACTTCAGGACTAGTCAAGCCCAAATCACCCTGCACAGTTTCATTTGTAGTCTTCCCGTGAGCGCCCAATGCGAGGCAATCATATATCATTGTGGGTGGGGACTTTAATCTACCTAATCTCAACTGGAATGAACAGCCGATAGCCTCTGGAAGCTCCCCTAGCTTCAAATCTGAAATTGCCAATTTTATGAACCTCCTGTCAACAAAACAAACTGCGCTGAAACCTACGCGAGGAAGTCACATCCTAGATATTTTTTTCACAAATATGCCAGAAATGGTCCAGAACACTGAAATATTGCCAGGGATAAGTGGTCATGACATCGAGCTAAGCGAAGTAAATATGAAACATGTAAGCGTTTACAATGAGAAGAGTCGGTGCATGTACAATTACACCAAGGCTGATATCCAAGCAATCAATACTTCCCTGGAAGCGTATTTCGTTGTCTTCGAAACACTTGCGGATGAGAATTCTGTGGAAAACCTATGGGTTCTATTTAAAGAAAAAATGTTTGAACGGCGCAACCAGTTTGTTCCGTCGTGGGTATTGACTAGAAAGCGTAATCGAAGTAAGCCATGGTACACTAAAGAACTGGATGTTTTAGTGAAGCGTAGGCAAAGAATTTACCGTTCATTCAAACGATACCCTTCTAAAGAGAACTTATGTAAACTAAAACTGGCAACGCGGGAGCTGAACAACGCTACAATCCAAACAAAATCAGCCTACTTTAAAACAATAGAAAGTAAGATAAAGCAAAGTCCCAAGGAACGTTGGAAACAAATAAAACGAAATAAAAAAGACAACATTTCTATCCCCGCTTTGACCGATGGTGATGTTACAATTTGCGACGCCACAGAAAAGGCCAAGTTGTTCAATCTTTATTTTACATCAGTGTTCTCTGCCCCAACAGATACTCGAAAAGATCTGAAATTGTTGAAACACGAATCCACACCCATGCCTAAGATAGTGATCGAAGCTTGGGGCATTGAATTACAGCTGCGTCATTTAAATTGTGCAAAAGCTGTGGGCCCTGACTGTTTACCCAATTTTATGTTGAAGTCTTGCTCTCATATAGTGTCAATGTACTTGAAAATTATTTTTGAGAAGTCCGTGAAACACAGTTCACTTCTGGCTGATTGGAAAATGGCATCGGTTGCTCCTATACATAAAACTGGCCCGCGCAACGTTATTAATAACTACCGTCCCATTTCACTAACTTCTGTGGGCCGTAAAGTTCTAGAGCATGTTTTATATACTGCAGTAGTCAAACATATAGATAGTAATTCTTTATTTAACTCAAATCAGCATGGATTTAGACGAGGATTATGATGCGTCACACAACTAGCAGAGTTCAAACATGTCTTAGCCGCTGCCCTGGATGACAAATCATCGGTCGTCTGTATTTTTCTTGACTTTCAAAAAGCGTTTGACACCGTTTCACATTACCTGTTACTGCAAAAACTAACCAGCTTTAATATTAATCCCCAATTTATTGCGTGGATCGCCGAATGTTAACGCGAGAGGCGACAATATATAGTCGTAAATGGCGAACAATCTGCAATAACTAATGTTACGTCAGGGGTACCTGAGGGATCAGTTCTGGGGCCCCTTCTCTTCCTACTTTATATCAATGACATTAATGAAAATGTACAGCCCCATATTAGGTTATTTGCAGATGACCGTATATTATACCGTAAAGTTACACCTGAAAGTGACTGCTTCGTAATTCAAAACGACTTATATGCCATACACGAGTGGTGTGAGCGATGGGAAATGAAACTGACCCTCGAGAAAACGGTGTGTATGAGGTTCTCCAGAAAAAAAAATCCTGGAAAATTTGAATACACGATAAACTGCTCTCCAGTAAAAATGGTGCGTGAATATAAATACCTAGGCGTTTACTTTTGTTCCTCTTTATCATGGAATCGGCACGTGGATTATACTGTAGGCAAAGCTTGCCAGAGCTTGGGATTTTTACGACGAAATGCACGTGCGTTTCCACAACAAACCCAGGAGTTGCTATATAAATGACACGTAAGATCTCCGCTCGAATACGCATGTTCTGTGTGGGACCCTTCATCAATAACTAACAAAGAAAGACTAGAAATAGTTCTGTCCATAGCGGCAAGGTATGTACTAGATAAAGAAATGTATGACAGGCAGTTTAGCGTAACTATATCTAAGGCAATGCTAAACTGGCAATCTCTCCAGCACCGAAGAGCGTAGTTTCGACTGAAGCTTTTACACAGCCCATATCACTCTCATACTCCAATTCCGCGTGACGTGTACCTAAACCAGCCTCACTACACATCAGCACGCAAAGATCATGAACAGAAGATAAGGGAATACAAATGTAATACATCGGCCTTTAGCAGCTATTTTTTCCCAAGAACCATCAGTCAGTGGAACCAACTTCCTTCCTCAGTTGTAGGAATTTCCTGTCCTAACAAGTTCTTTTCTGCATTAAAATCAATAGAATCTTTTGATCCCTTAGGCTTGATAACTATAGCGTGTGCGTCTAGCAATCATCATGACCTGTAAAGAATCCCAGTTGCAAATGACATTTTCTTTTAGTGCCTCTATATTCACCTTGTCGCACTGTATATTTATCACCGCATTGTTTTTTTTGCAACCTATTATTCGCTTTGCTTTTTTTTTGCTTTTTCATCATGAGTCGTCGTAATCATTGTGCTTTATGTACTTTTTTTTCACATGCGACATGTGACATCTGCAACGTGCCTGTGTGCGTCGTGGCTGCGTGCAACTTGGCTGTGTGGTTTTTTTGTCGGCGTATAATTATGTGTTGTTGGCTTAAACAAATTTATGCAAACCTGCAATTTTTATGCTTCTTTCTTCATCTGTATCCCCCCCCCCCCCCGCTGTAATGTCTGAATGGGCACTGTGGGTACTAAATAAATAAATAAACCCACTGACCTTTGGTGCCCATCGAGTCCTGCTGGTACCCCTTATTTAAAGCAAACAACCGCATTTCCAAAAGTAAGTCCTGGAACCATTACACCTCTCCACATACCTCGGATCACTTCGTACGTATTGTGTCCCCATAGCGCTCTGTGGTTCATTATGGCAGCATTTCTCTTCCCCTTCAGCTTTTTTGTTTTTTCCTGTGTTTCCATATATACATTGCCTTCGTGTATCCATATACCAAGGTATTTCTATTCTGTTACCCGAGGTATTTCCTGGCCCTGTATCGCCACTGCCTGCTCACTGTTTTCATTGAATACCATAACACCTGATTTTCTAATACTAAATTTCAAACCTAAATTGTTGCCTTCCTGCCCACAGATATTAGCCAGACGTTGCAAATGACCTTGCTTGTTAGCTAGCAACACAATGTCGTCCGCATAAAATAAACCTGGAAGCTGCTGGTCTATAACTGTACCCGCCTTTTTGTATGAAAGATTAAATGCGATATTAGTTCCTTCTAGCGCCCTCTCTATCCTCACCATGTACATCATAAACAACAGTGGGGATAAAGGGCACCCCTGCCTCAGTCCCTTGTTGATATTAACTTTCTCCTCGCTCCTCATCCATTCCCATTAAACGCAAACGATATTTTCTAGGTAAATCTATCTCAAAAGCTGTAGACAATTGTCCCCTAAGCCTTCCTCTTCCAGAATATCCCACAAAATGTTGCGGTCTACGTTGTCATGGGCTCCTGTAGCGTCTAAAATGGCCACATATAACGGTCTGCTTTCTACTTTTGATATTTCAATACACTGAGTATGAACAAATAGGTTATATTCTAACCACCTACCTATTCTGAAGTCATCCTGAAGTTCTCCCAAAATGCCATTATTCTGTGCCCATGCTTGAAGCTTTAATTTGATTGCCTACATTGCTAGCCTGCATATTGACGCGAAATAAGTTTGCACGTGCTGACACGGGGCCCTTAAGGCGAGAACGACGAAGTTCGTGGTTGCGTGCGGGCTCTCCGAGGACCAGCCATCGCTAAAGCAGACGTTTTTTGCCAATCTGTATTTTGCCAAACTGTTAAGTTGTAATAGCTGGGTGACATTTCTGGTGGACGAGCGGGGTACGGTCGATGTTAAGATCTCCGGAGCATACCCCAGACCTAAGCCCGGCGAATAGTTCAGCCGAGCTTACCCCTGTGCACGTACGTACCAGCCGACGTCTCCAGGGACTCCAGCCACAGTACGGTCTGCTATCCGAACGAACTAGAATGACGAACCAACCACCTCCCGCCACTCCTGCAGCATCGCACGTTGTCGTCAATCACATCCGGACGCCGAATCAGTTCCACGGAAGTGCTTCAGAGGACACCGACGACTGACTTCACCATTTTCACCGGGTTGCCAACCTCAACGACTGGAACCACGAGCGTAGGCTACGCTACGTGTACTTCGCTCTTGAGGATTCCGCGAAAACATGGTTTGACAACCACGAGGCGATCGCTACTAGATACTTTTCAGTTGTAAAACTCCGCCTGGGAGCGGCACGAGAACGTGACCCTCTACCGTCTCCTCTCGCGAGGTGGCGCTGCCACCATGGTTGGCCCGGTTGGCTACGGAAGCTTCCCAAGGCAGGAGCGCGCCGCCGACTCAATGCCAATTTTTTTTTGTGCTGCTCTGCGTGGCGCTAAATATTCAGAGAATAGCCGTTTTACATTGTGCACTCTGTAAAAAGCAGCTAATAGGTGAATGAAGAGGAGAGTGAGGCTTTTCGTTTGTGGCATGTTGCTTTATATACAAATCAAAAAAAGAATAGGACCGGTACAACGCCGGATTGATGAATCTAAGCATGCTGCATCGATATTCACAAAAGACGCGCTTTCTTGGTTGCTACAGCTACTTTGTGACTTCTTTCTAATTGACAGTTTTTATCCCTGGAGTAAAAATGCGTCCGCATAACAATGAAGAAATTCAGTATTTCGCGCGTGAAAGCGAACATATGCTCTGCACAAGAAAGAAGAGGGAGGCAGCACCCCTCTAGATCATCTAAAACCTTCCAAAATATCTCTCCGCAAAGGCCTGCCTCATCCAGGGAAGCTGACACACTTTTGTTAGCAGTCTTCATAAAGCCCAGCATTTTTGGTGTCGGGTGCTTTAAGGAACCTTGCTTGAGACTTCTCACTAAATTAAGTAACTGTCGCAGCCAACTGTTGTGATTTCAAAGCTTATGTCCGCTATGCATAGATCACATGGTGCGCCCTTTCTTACTTTATGAATGACATATCCACACAGGTAATAAACAACATTGTCCCGGCCCTATGTTTCCTCGAGCATAAGTGTGCTCATTGCAAGCACATTCTGTTGAGCTGCTTGGCTCCAGGCAACTTATCAACGTCACCTAAATGGCATTGCGAAAACTACTCTTTTTGTTAGTTGCAGACTTCTCTCATCTGCTTGAATCTGTCGTTGACGCCGACGAGCACAGGGCCTGGCACACCTCCCACGCTACCACGTAGCGCTGTTTTAACAGGTGTATGCAGGCTTAGAAGGCGGAATATCTGCGTGAAGTTGATATAGTAGGATGGGACTCATCTCAATGGAAGGAACGCGCTAGTCCAATGTATTGCTGAAAAAACATGAGTGAGGGAATTTCCTAGCAAACAGTGCAATGTGAATGCGATAAGAACAAATGTGAACAGTTTGCCTTACCTCCAATGGATCTTGATTTAACTTGGCTGCCGAAACATAGCGCGCACCTGGACGCGGCGGATAACCGACAATGCCTAAAGTGGACATCAGAGTTACTCGCAGCGACTTTGTCGTTTGTTGTGATGCAAAAAAGCTTCAGGTTCTCTTGAATTGCATTCTGTTCTGTCAAGTTTAGCAGTTCCAAAAAAAGCTTTGATGACCTGAAATGATTAGTGTAACAAGTTTATAGCCCTTAGGAAATGCGCACGAAGTTCAAAGGCGGTGGTCTGGTACACTATCTCGTCGTAGGATACTCGCAAGTTTATAATAACACACATAAAAAAACAAGAGTGAAAAAAGACAAAGTGATAGTTAGGAAGGGCGCTGCACCCTCCCAAGCTATTACTTTCTTCCTTTGTCCTGCTTTTTCTTGTTTCATTGCCGTTTGATTGTTCCATTGCAGGCATGTTTGCTCACAAGGCGAGCAGCATTTTCCTGGCACACAAATAAGAAACACGAGCAAAACGTGGCACGCTGCTGCACGCATCGGCGTCTCTGTCCGCCCGCACAACCGTTGCTCGCACCGCCCGCCTTTGGGCCGACAGTGTCGCGCGCGCCACCCCGCGGGCGCGACAGAAAGGGGCCAGGTGCCGAGGCGGAGACAACTGAAAATAATCTGTAGTCGGATACAAGTTTAGAAAAAAGGGGCATTTACTCCTCCGAGGCGGAGCCACACGAGCATCCACCAATGGGCGCGCGCTCTGGAAAAACGTCGTGAGCCAGACGGCCGCTGAGTCGGTGACCCCGCCGACGGAGAAGATGGCCGCCCGCGCTTCGAACTGGGCGAGGTCACGTCAGCTGTGTGCTTTGGTCCCTCGTCAGATTGAATTCCAGAACTGTTTGCGACGGTCTATCATGCCGGGAATATTACTGCAAGCTTACGATGCGCCATTTGTGCAGCGTGCAATTTATTCTGAGCCGTGATCCGGTGAAGGAACATTGCAGCGAGCATCGCTAGCGCTGCGCTACGCTTTGCCTGTAAACAGTATCCCGCGGCGACCGCTGGGAACACACATCCTGCGTGCTTTTTCCATGTTGTTTTATTTCGCTTCCGAGTGAAGTTACGGCGAGAAAGTTTTCCAAAGACTGTGTTCATATACCGTGTCGCTGCGTTTTTCGTCGGACGGGGTGAAGTGATGGAGCAAAACCATTCTCAGGTGAAATCAGAAAAGTGAGCGCAACAGAAACTATTTGCAGAAGAAGCCTTCAACGCAAAGATTTGTCGCCGTCAACTTAGCGTAAACTATCAATAGAGAGGTTTAGCTTTTCTGGTATTCCGCTAAAACGCAGGCGGACGCCCGGGGCGTTGGGGTGGAGGCGTAAACGTGAGCGGTCGAGCGGTCTGCATGGTGCAGATACCTGGGGGCGCAGTGCTCAAACAGACAGAAACAGTTATATTGCATTAACCGAGCGTATCCTTCTTCACTGCTGGTGTAAATTTTCGGCACTGGCATAATCGTGTTGCTGCCCCAACGCCGCCTGCGTTTTACCGGAATACCGGACAAAGTAAACCTCTCTATTGTCAGCAGTGAGATAGCCGAGCGTCTAGCGACGGTGTTCGAGCATTGTGTGGCACCGTCGATTGATTGCTGTCCACCAGTTCTCACTGCACGCGCAAGCTGTAGAATGTGTGCTGTGAAATTGTGAAAACACACAAAAAATATAAATGTTATGCTGTTTAAAACCAAGAGTATTTATTTAAAACGATGAATGAAGCATTTTTGCACCTTCCTGCCTCGACCGTATTCTCGCCCCAGGTTTGTAATGGTTGCGATAAATGTATTGTTTTATATAAGTACTTTTTCAATAGCAACTGATTCATTTTAAGCTTGAGAAACGAGTAGTAGATACGTCGTGTACAAGTGAACAAGCGCAGAAGCGTTGCAGATCTGCTCTTGCTACTTTTGTCACTTGCAATGAAGCTAAACAGCAGACAACGGGCAGCGTTGTGAAAGGCACGGGGTTATTTTTCTGCCGCTATTCGGCATGTGCTGTAGCACATGAGAGCTCTAATAAACCAGTCATCAAAATGCAAAAGTCCTTATTTATACCGAGAATTACGCGTTTCAGGAGCACGATGTTTCGAGCGGGACTATTTTAGTCGTGGAGGCAATCGGCTGTTCGGTCATCTGGGCGGGGCCTCGCTTTTTTCTAAAGTTGTATCCCACTATAGTAACGTTGCACGAGGCGACACTTACGTCATGGGAAGAATTTCGTAGGCAGTTCCTCAATGCCTTCGCCAGGGCGGACAGGAAGGAGAGGGCGGACTTAGCGTTGGAGGCAAGAATTCAAGGCCCGAATGAGCGAGTGACGGCGTACGTAGAAGACATGAATCGGCTTTTCAGACGTGCGGACCCTTCTATGACTGAAACAAAGGAGGTGCGCCATCTCATTCGCGGCGTCAAAGAGGAAATCTTTGCTGGCCTCATTCGAAATCCGCCGACGACACTTGCAGAGTTCCATGACGAAGCCACTACTATAGAAAAGGGCCTTCAACAGCGGGCCAGGCAAAACAACCGCGACGCCGTGATTTCAAGGGAGCTCTCTGCCGTTACCCTCGGTAACGACGTTGGCGCCTTGCGAGAACTCGTCAGGGCTGTCGTCAAGGAGGAACTGCAGAAGATGCAGACGACCATTGCGCCTGTGGGACAACTTTCCATTGCGGAAATGGTGTGCGCCGAGGTCCGACAGGCCGTCCATGTTCCTGGACAGTACGAGGCACCACAGCAGGGACCGCAGGCCGAAATGAGTTACGCTGAAGCAGTTCGCCGCCCGCCACCCTCAAGTGCGGGCAGCATGGTACACCACATTCAACAAATGGACGTAAGCTTCAGGCCACCTCGCAGGCCACGGCACATCGCCGAAGCAAGGACAAGGAAGAGCGACGTCTGGCGCACCACAGACTACAAGCCCCTTTGTTTTCATTGTGGCGAAGCCGGACACATCTACAGAATGTTTCCTTATCATCATGATGGGCTCCGTGGATTCTCGCCGAATGCACCTCGTCCACGACCTGGTGAGCGGCCGCCGGAAATAGAGAGTTTCGTCGCAAATTGTCACAATGTTGATCTCCGATGGCAGTTCGTCGTCTCCTGCTCGTTACAGGTCACAATCACCAAGCCAAGCCTTTACTCGCGGCGCTCTGAGACGCCGCTCGCCTAGCCCGGCGGGTCGGGAAAACTGAGTTCAGCGACCTCCTGAGGTGAGGCCGCTGACGACGACCGTACGCAATATCCTCCACTACGACGACAACGACGAAAAGAGAACGACGCAGACGTACAGACGGAGTCGAACACCTTACGAGAGGTAGTAACGTCGAACATTCCCGTCACCATAGACGACGAAGAAATAACGGCGTTAATCGACACTGGAGCGGACACCTCAGTTATGAGCATGGACGCAAGCTCAAGACAGTTTTTACCGAGTGGACTGGGTCGCAGATTCTAACTGCAGGAGGCCATCTGCTAACCCCGGTAGGAAGATGCACAGCGCGAGTGAGCATTCGTGGGTTTACGTACCTCGGAGATTTCGTTATCCTGCCAAGCTGTTCGAGGGGCCTAATTCTGGGAATGGACTTTCTGCAGGCTAATGGAGCTGTGATTGACTTACAGAAGTCGCGGTAACGTTTTCGACGGCGCAGGCCTTAGCAGGGAGCAGCACTGACGACACGTATGTCAACGCCTTGAGAATTGTTGACAAGAACATCACGGTGCTGCCAAGGAGCAGCGCATTGACCCTCGTCACCTGCGATGCATTCGACGGCTACGAGGGTATTGCCGAGGCAAATATCCCGCTGCTGCTCGAAAGGCACATCCGCATCGCCCGGGGCCTTGTTCGAATACAGCATAAGTGCTCGCAAGTTTTGTTGACAAACTTCAGCCATGAGTATCAGCACGTCCCTCAAGGTACAGCTGTGGCATTCCTGAACGACATTGCTGACTTCTCCGATATCGGCACGTTACAAGTGACTTCACCGGATGCAACTACTCACACCAGCCTGAATACCCGCGTCCACATTAATGCTGACTTAGCAGATGTACAGAAGGATCAGCTGCTGGGCCTACTGACAGAATTCTCCGGCTGTTTTCCCACGGAATCCAAGGTCCAGCGCACTTCCGTTACGCAACACCGGACCGTTACAGAGGAGTCGGCGCGCCCTGTTCGTCAGCATCCGTATCGCGTGTAACCTATGGAGCGGGAGGCGAATAACCGTCAAGTTCAAGAAATGCTAAATGATGACGTCATCCAACCGTCGAGAAGTCCGTGGGCATCGCCTGTCGTACTAGGAAAAAAGAAATACAACACACTCCGGGGGGGGGGGGGCGCTTCTGCGTCGACTACAGACGGCTTAACCGAGTTACCAAACGCGACGTTTATCCCCTGCCACGGATCGATGACGCTTTGGACCGTCTGCGTCATGCTCACTTCTTTACTTCTTTAGACCTAAAGTCAGGCTACTGGCAAATCGAAGTGGACGAGCGTGACCGTGAAAAAACCGCCTTCGTGACTCCCGATGGGCTGTATGAATTTAAAGTGCTGTCTTTCGGCCTCTGTTCCGCTCCTGCTACGTTCCAACGAATGATGGACACTGTACTCGTTGGACTAAAGTGACAGACGTGTCTTGTGTACCTAGACGACGTTGTTGTGTTTTCCAGCACGTTCGATCAACATCTCGCCCGGCTACGAAGTGTCCTTGCCGGAATACGCAAGGCCAACCTCACCACCAAGCCTGAAAAATGTTACTTTGGCTTCCAGGAACTCGAGTTTCTAGGCCACGTGGTCAGCTCCGAAGGAGTACGACCAGATCCAGAAAAACTCGCTGCCGTTGCCGAGTTTCCCCGTCCTAAAGACAAGAAGGCTGTTCAGCGGTTCCTGGGCCTCTGCGCTTACTACCGTCGTTTCGTTGAACGCTTCTCAAGGATTGCTGAACCGCTCACGAGACTGACGCGACAGGATGTGCCCTTTGCGTGGACGGAAGACCAAGAACAGACCTTCACCGAATTGCGTAAACGGCTTCAATCCACTCCAGTGCTGGCGCATTTTGATGACACCGCGGCAACTGAAATACACACCGACGCCAGCAACGTAGGACTCCGGGTCATTCGGGTTCAATGCAAGATGGCGCAGAACGTGTAATTGCGTACGCGAGTCGTAGTCTGACAGAAGCAGAAGCTAATTATTCAACGACCGAAAAAGAATGCTTAGCAGTCGTGTGGGCCATCAGCAAGTTCCGACCCTACTCATACGGCCGGCCATTTCAAGCGATCAGTGATCACCGCTCGCTTTGCCGGCTTGCTAATCTATGAGACCCGTCAGGTCGCCTCACTCGTTGGAGCCTCCGCCTCCAGGAATACGACATAACTGTTGTCTACAGATCCGGCCATAAGCATAGCGACGCTGACTGCTTGTCACGTTCTCCTATTCCCTTGACATTCTCCGACTTGGAGCTAGATTTGCCGTTTCTTGGTGTTGTCGACGTGGTGCGCATGGCTGACTATCAACGTGCAGACTCTGAGCTGCTTCCAGTCATCCGTTATCTCGAGGGAGCTGACGCTGTTGTCCCACGCCCACTTTCACGAGGATTGACGTCGTACTGCCTACGAAACGATGTCCTGTACAAGAAAATTTTCGAGAACAGCCAGGAAACGTTCCTTCTCGTCGTCGCGACAGTACTGCGCGAGGAATTTTTACAGGCGTGTCACGACGGTCCCTTTGCCAGCCACTTAGGCTTCGCGAGGACATTAGCGCGCATACGACAAAAGTACTATTGGCCACACCTATTTTCGTCGGTTCAGCGCTATGTGCGAACGTGCCGTGACTGTCAGAGGCGTAACGTTCCACCCGTCAAGCCTGCCGGCCTCCTTCAGCCTTTGGATCCGCCTCCGGCGCCGTTCCAGCAAGTGGGAATGGACCTTCTTGGGCTGTTCCCCACGTCCTCCTTGCAAAATAAGTGGATAATCGTGGCTACTGGATTTAACTCGCTATGCGGAGACGAAAGCTGTGCCGCGTGGAACTGCTGCTGAAGTCGCCAGCTTCGTCCACAACATCGTGCTTCGTCACGGTGCACCCGCTGTACTCATTACTGACCGCGGTGCAGCGTTTACAGCGGAGTTATTGCAACAAGTCGTCACACTGACGCACACCGACCACAGAAAGACCGCAGCCTATCATCTGACGGCTTAACAGAGCGCCTAAACAGAACATTAGCCGACATGCTCTCCATGTACATTGATGTGCAACACAAAACATGGGATGAAATTTTGCCATACGTCACGTTTGCTTACAATACCTCTGTGCAGGAGACAACCGAGTTTACACCATTCGAGCTTGTTTACGAACGTCGCGTTACAACCCCCTTAGACGCCATGCTCCCGGTAGACCTCGGAACCACAAGGAATGACACCACTGAAGATTTCGTCGAGAAAGCCGAGGAAGCTCGCCAGCTTGCTCGGACTCGCAACCACACCCAGCAGAATACCGACGCCTACCGTTACAACCGGACCCGACGGAATGTCCAGTACTTACCTGGCGACCGCGTGTGGGTGTGAACACCTATCCGACACCGTTGGCTCTCAGAGAAATTGTTGCGTCGCTATTTCGGCTCCTATGAAGTTATACGCTGTCTCAGTGATGTGAACTACGAGGTGGTGCCTCAAAGCTCTGATCCTGGTTCGAAACGACGCCGTCCCCGTGCTGAAGTCGTCCACGTAGTACGGATGAAGTTGCACCACGCACGCCAGGGCTAAGCAACCCTCACAAACCGGTTCAGCATTGTGTACATTCCTGTATGTTTTTTGTCTTTTCATGTTGGCACTCTTGCCCATAGTGCGCGCCCGCTGCCCTTGAAGCGACCGGGCCGGTCGCTTTTGAGAGGGGAGCAATGACGCAAAATAAGTTTGCACGTGTTAACACGGGACCCTTAAGGCAAGAACGACGAAGTTCGTGGTTGCGCGCGGGCTCTCCGAGGACCAGCCATCGCTAAAGGCAGACGTTTTTTGCCAATCTGTATTTTGCCAAACTGTTTTAGTTGTAATAGCTGGGTGACAATATTACCGATGTAATTGGTCAACGGTCTATACGAGTGAATTCTATCATGCTCCCCCTTACCTTTATAAAATAAATTCATTATGTTTTGTCGCCAAATGTCTGGTATCCATCTATCTTTTAAAGTTTCTTCCGATGATTTCACCAGTTTCCTTACTTTTTGGTCCTAGTTCATTAATCAGGCTAACGGGAAGCTATGTGCTTAGGAATTTTCTCTTTGGCTTTCTTCCAGTTGAAATTTGTCAGCACCAGCTCCTTTTCCATCTAGGTCTCTTTCATTCTCTTTTTTTCTTCAAATAGAAACTCGTCATTGCCTTGGAAAGACTCGGCTGTTATTTTTCGGATGTAATTTATTGCTGCTTCTCCTTTCAGTCTGTTTTCATCTTCTTCTAGGATATGTTGTTGTATTGTTGTTGACTTCCTGCCTAATTACTTAGTCTGGTTCCAAAAAATTCTAGGTGCGGCCTTCCTCTTCTCACGTATTTCTGGCAACGAACCTTCAATTTCACCTTTTAATTTTTCTTGCACCAGTATTTGAACCATAGACTTTTTCTCCCGGTAGATTTCCCATTTAGTGGTTACTTCATCCTGCGGCAACTGCGCCTTCCTTAGCTGCCTGTGCTCTCGGTATGCTTTCTGTCGTTCGGCGATCGTTTCCCGTATCTCCCTGTTCCACCAGCTTTGGGGTTTCTTTTTGCTTTTCTAACGAATATATTGTTTCTCTTTCCATAGTTCTGTCGTTATTACACTTAGAAGCTCAGTATATTCCCACTCTTTATTTGGCCATTGGCCAAGTTCTTCCGTGATTCTAGTGACTATATTTATTTTTTGCTCAGCGTTCAAATTTGGACTGGCCATTTTGCACTACTTCGTCTCTTTCCCAACTACATATCCCATCTTCAAAATGATGAGTTTATGGTCACTTCCTATGCTGCTATTCCCTTCCTCATCAATGACCATTTCTCTTAACTTATCATGAATTCCTTCTGTCATCAGACAGTAATCAATGGCTGATTGCTGGCTTCCCACTTCCCACGTGATCTGCGCTTCACGCTCAGGCCCTGTATTCATGATAACGAGGTTATGTTGCCCATAAAGGTCTAGCATTGACTTCCAGTTGTCGGTATAGCCATCTAAATCCTTTATGTGGGCATTCATGTCACCTAATAGGATAATCTCAGCACCATTCCCGAAACAGTTAATATTTGCGCTTATGCATATATTAAGGTGCATACATATGCATATATTAACCTAACTCCTTATTCTTCTCTGTGCAAAATACTCCCGGTCCATAAATACGTAACCCACAGCCAAGTTTCTTTCCCATTCATTGTAACTGACAACCAAAGATGCTCTTAATATTTTGACTTTACTCTTTCATTTCGCTCCCTCATGGATGAGCTTCCGACTCCCCCTCCCTTTCTTTCCGACTTAGTTCTGCTGGATCCCTCCCAAACATAATTCTCAATCACTGGCGGCTCTTCCGAGTCTCTAAGGTGCGTTTCTGTAACCGCATACACCGCTTTTTTCTCTATTTTTCTGCTTCTCAATCTCTGCCCACTTTTCCTTTCTTCTGCCGCCCTGCTGGCTTATGTAGCCTATTGCATGGCAAGTTCTCTTTCATGCTTTCCTCCTTTTTCTGTTATCGACGGCGATGCTCTTCTGAGGTTCCCCTAAGGGCCTGTCTTCATCACTGCCTACGCTGGCCTTCTAAGCGCCCGTGGGCCCCCTAAAACAGCGCGACCACGAAGTCACCAGCCCGCTTCTCGTGCCAGCCTGTAATTGAAGTGGATCCCGTTTCGTTTAAAACCACCACATCATCTCACTTCCCTGGTTGCTTCGACAACCTCGAAGCCTTTCTCTCAGCGCATTTTCCATATCGCCTCATTAGCCGCCACTACGGCTCTTTGTACGTAACTGTAACGTACAGGAACTTGCGGCCCCGTGCACACCACGATCTGCACCTCAGGCGATAGCTCGTGAAAGTCGTCCACCCCCTTCGCCAAAGGCTAGGCTAGTCCTGTCTCTATGCTGTTTAGGACGTCATTAAGCCCACCTGCTACTTTGACAAGGTTGCGCACGTGGGCATTTTCCGCGAGCTTTTCTTTTGCTCTCTCCATGACAGAACACATTGTCCGCCCTGGAAATGTTCCTACCACCACTCTTTTATCTCCTTTCACCCTCTCCACAATTGCTTCTGAGCACCTAGCCATGTTTGATTTGCCGCGATAATCACCCTTTCACTCTCTCCTACCTCTGCCTGCTTCCCTTTGGCCTTTTCGGCGTGATTCGGACTCGACAATGACATTGTCTTCTGTTTTACCGCGTGGCGGCCTTAAGGTAGGTGCCGCTCTTTCCAGCTAACCCTTCACGACGTTGCACGCATTCCACGCACTTTGCTAGCACTTCCTGTCCTGTTACGTCCGGGGACGGCGTTTCATTGCCAGGCCCATTCTCGTTCACAATGGCGACCCTGTTCAGGTTTTCCTCGGCTGCTTCAAGTCCTTTTTAAATTACGTTCCGTGCATTAAGCTTACTATTTACCTCATTTTTGAGCTCTTCCACCTGTTTGACAAGCTCTTCCTGGAAATCCTACATTTTCTTGAGCCTAGCATCGACATCAAAGTTTGTGCCAATTGACTTGGTTCCCCCTCCATTCTTATCCTCTCCATTTAGCTCATTTTTGAGCTCTTCAACCTGTTTGACAAGCTCTTGCTGGAAAGCCTCCATTTTCTTGAGCCTAGCGTCGACATCACAGTGTGTTGCCGATTGACTCTGTTCCCTCTTCATTCACATGCGTCCTCTGCTCTTTCTTTCGCGGCTTTTGCCTGCTTTCCCGGCTCTCTTACCATGTATTGCACGGCTTTTTCTGATGCAAATACTATAATACTACAATAATGCAAATCACGTGCCTTTAGCAAAACTGATGCGCACAGGATCCAAATCCTCACAGTGTCGCAAAGCAACTCTCACCACTGTTTCAAAACCAATCAATGCCGCGGAAACCCAAGGTATGACACGCTCTCGCACGCGCTCAACCACGCGGCCACACTCACTTTCCTACCAAAACACGCACAGTAAAACCACTATTAGCTATTAGTCCTACCTCCAAGCTACCATTTAGAGGCTACAAACACTCAACGTCCCGCCAGGCTGCACGGGTTGAAGCAGGTGGCGCGAAAGGACGCTCTAACCATACTGCAAAACAAAATGTAGACAAAACACACAGGCGCACACGAAATACGAGACTAAAAAAAAGAAAACCCCCAAGTTCTTAGGTAAAAGCAAAATAATCAGGAAATCAAAAACAGAAGTCAGCTCGAAGCATGCACAAAAACATGATTTCGTCGCCGCCACAAAGCCCTGAAAGGCGCGTACATTCGCCAGAAAATCTCAAGTGGATAGATGGATGGAAGGTACGAGCGTCCCCTTTGAAACAGGGTGATGGCAGTTGCCACCATGCCCAGCTTTTTATTTTGCCTTTTATTTTTGCCTACGTGTGTTGTGTGTTATTAAAATTCGCGATTTTCTTCAAATACGTCTTCCTACCCTTTTAACCATGTCACCTCTCTGCTTTTGAGCCACCAAAACTCCGATCGCCTTTTGCTAATTTCCACCGCATATTTATTTACATGACTATTGTTATTTCTGAACCCTAGGGCCTCAGGAAGCGTGACTGTGGCCGCATAGACATCGACATTGATACCATCACATTTCAGTATGAGGCGTTCCATTGTTTCTACATATTTACCACACACAGTACACGTTTGTTCGTTAAATTTCTTTTTATAGCTCCGTGTTCTAAGACATCCTGATCTAGCTTCAAAGAGTAGGGCACTGCCTCTTGAGTTATCATAAAACGCTTCATTCCTGATCTGCTGTTTCCAGTATCGACATAGTTCCACACTATGCTTCTTTTCCATTGAATTTATCCAATTTTTACCTTCCGCGTTTTTAACCTGTCGTTTATTGCTCTGTCTTTCTTCGTCCTCGTGTCTGGCACACTTACTGGTTAGCTTCCGAGTTCTTTTCCGCCATTGTGAGTCAACGCTATTTCTGTATAGGTATTTAAATACCTTAGCTACCCACCTGTTATCCTCCAATTTCCTCAGACATTTTTCGTATAGGATGTTACTCTGAGCTTCCCGTGCTTCGAACGATGCCCAGCCCATATCCCCCTGTACTGCTTCGTTTGTGGTTTTCACGTGGGCACCTAGTGCTAATTTTCCCACAGCTCTCTGATTTTCATGCTTACTTCTAGTATGCACGGACATGAGCGCCATCTGATAGTGTTTCAAGATGGCTTATTCAGCTTTCCTCCTCACGCTCTCTTCTCTATCGCAGTCTTCTGTTTTTCTCCTCACACTTTCGCCGTACTCTATTCAACTCCTTTCCACATCATGCTTTCACTGTATCTTTCGCCGCTTTCCTCACGCCATCTTCGCTGTCGACTTCTTTCGTTCCCGCTTCTCTGTTACGCAGATGAGGCACGCTGACGCTCAAGGCAGGAACTAAGAGCTACCCTCCACAAGGTAGAGAAGATACGACTAAATCTGTTACAGGCATAGGGGCGGTACAAGATAGAGAATTTTTATGACGAGAGAATAGGTTAAGGAGATGTATGCAAAATACTGGAATGAAAAGCATGTATAGCATATCTGAGTAACTCAAGCAGGCTAGGTGACTATTTGTCACCTTTCCGTTTGAAAGAGGATGCCAATAAATTATCATCATGCCCTTTTTGATGCAGGCGGCAGTCGGCATTGTGGGCTTTTTACCCAGCTGCCTTGTCTCGAGTGTCCGCGTAATTCTATAGCAATAAACCGTCAACAGTGAGGGATCTCGGAGCGGATCTCGGAGAAATAATGAAGCGCTAACAGGCAAACCTGTGCAAAACATGTGCATCAAAGAATTAAAAAAAAATATGTAGCTATGTACAAATGCGTGCCACAACACACCTTGAGTATGAAGATGGGCTTGCGGTTGTTCTGGCTCTTGTAGTTTGTGTTGCTGTACACGGCGATGATGCCAATGATGCCTGCGCACAGCAACTGCGAGTGAGAAATAAGAAGAACGTAAGCATCTATGAAAGATAGCGACAAGAGTAGGAACTGTTTACCCTCGAGGGCACACGAATAACGTGACGCATGGGCATTTTATTAAAATTCCCAGTACCCATCTAACGACGAGTGCCGACGGTAATGCGTTTAGCATGGAAGCAATATAGTAACACAATGCAATCCGATCATCGAAACGAGTTAATTATGAGGCGTGTACTGCAGCGGGAGTCGTCTTTCGCACTTCCCTAATAACACTTGACGCCATGTAGCGCCGCCGCCGTCAATCCTGCGCGTGGCCTCCAAGACGCACGGCGTGATGGTCCGTGAGAGCGCTTACGAACGTCCCAAGGCTGTTTCACATGCTGGAACTCGAGCGAAAATATCAGTGCTATCTCCCGCGTAGCAATGGTATATTTAGAGAGCTCATTTCACACGATTGAGATTTCAACAATGCGGCTGGTGCGACGCCCGGGTTGCTTGCTGCCAGACTTTGTGCCATATGCCACGTTATTTTTCAAATGTAATAAAAAAGCTTGTGCTTTATAATATTGTTACAGTGCGGAAAGCAAGGTGGAAGAAGAGCACGACCTTGCGGATGAAGACGACTACGTTAGGGACTTCCCAGCTCTGCCCGTCTGCCGTACATAACCTGTAAATGGATATACCTGTTTCTTTAAAGGCACACCAAAGGCAAATACTAAGTCAAGCTAAAGCGATACATTAGGGCTGGAGAATCTCTAAGGCGACAATATTATAGCGAACAGAGTTTTAATAACCGAGAAATCGAGGTAAATGCAGGACACGATTAGAAACTCCCCTGGGACGTTCAAGCACTTGCCGGATGACGAAAACACTCATCAGTTAAATTCTGTCACTTGTACTCAACTACTCATTGCAAAAAAACATCCTCGTATTAGATTATAACATGAAATAAAATGCTACTTGCCCAGTCCCATTTCATGCTTAGAAAAAAGAACTCATTCAAATTACCGTTGACAGCGACGCGGGCAGTCGAAAGGTTATGTTTTCATTCGACGCTGCGCCGCACACGCTTTCGCGTTTGATTACTTTCTTGATCGCGTAGTGCTGCGCTGGTTCTGCTGGCTCGCGAAACTCGCACTAACTGCAAGTAGCAAAGAATTCAGATTCCATGTGATGTCGCGGAATGCCCGAACGGTCTACGCCACTTGACACAAAAGCAGCTGCAGCGGCGAATCCGCCGCTCCCTGTTGGCTCGGTGCCGCCGTCTTTCGGGCACCGTTTTACTCACCGGCGGCAGCAAAGGGCGGTGATGGCGTGTGCAACGTCACCACTCCCCCGGTTGGGTGGGGGAAGATTTCAATTTCGAAAAAGGTACTCGGACCTTTCAGATACAAATTTCTCGCAAACTTATTATTTTTTTTTTGCACGAAACAAGCGTTGCGAGGTTTCTGGAATGGTATTTAAACAATCAACGTCGACTTAGTATTTGCCTGTAGTGTCCCGTTAAGCCTTGTGCCACAGGTTTGTGGAAGTGCGGGTACGTCTGATGCAAAACGGAGCCACCACCACCACCACCATGCCGACTGATGAAGAGGCTGCAACCACGGCAACCATAACTGTGACCACCATGCCAACGGTCATCTTGGCTCAGCCCGGCGAACCTACTATGTTTATGGGTACGACAACCATGACGGCGAAAATTGGCTCCAGATGTACGAGTGTCTCAGCTCGTACATCTGGCGCAGTCGATTTTTGGCAGCAGCGGCAGCTGGACGTGAACTCGTCTCTCACGAACGCTACTTCCATTTTTCAGCTATCTGCCGCTGTTTCGGCGCCCGTCGTCCTGGCTTTCCTGGTGCTTGTCAAGATCCCAAATCAGTGTGCCTCCGTCACCAGCCAGTATTCTGATGCTCAGCGCATGCCCAGACGCATCTACACCAGGCGTGCAAATTGACTGACCTACGACGTCACCGGGATCTCGGCGCCACCCTGGGCCATAAAAGCGGTGGCCTCACAGTGAAACGAGTCATTTGGCAGCAGCGGCAGCTGGACGTGAACTCGTCTCTCACGAACGCTACTTCCATTTTTCAGCTATCTGCCGCTGTTTCGGCGCCCGTCGTCCTGGCTTTCCTGGTGCTTGTCAAGATCCCAAATCGGTGTGCCTCCGTCACCAGCCAGTATTCTGATGCTCAGCGCATGCCCAGACGCATCTACACCAGGCGTGCAAATTGACTGACCTACGACGTCACCGGGATCTCGGCGCCACCCTGGGCCATAAAAGCGGTGGCCTCACAGTGAAACGAGTCATTTCGCAGCAGCGGCAGCTGGACGTGAACTCGTCTCTCACGAACGCTACTTCCATTTTTCAGGTTGGTGTAACAACCCTATTCCGTAAACCCGAGGTCTATTTTCTGAAGAGCGCTCTCGCTGCTGCTGCTGCCATTTTGCATTTGTTAGTCTATGCGTTCGTAATATTCTGTTCTTTTTTTGCGCATGCTTGTTGCTGCCAACGAAACTTGTTTATCGCGCATACATCATGTTACGCTGCTGCGCGTGCCGACAGCTTATTGCTGACGGCTGTCCTTCAATACGCTGCTCCGAGTGTGATTTTGTCTTTCATCTCGGACACTGTAGTGGCGTTTCGGAGGATACACACAAATCGAAACGAGGAAACGCACACAAAGCCTGGAAGTGTGAGTCATGCAAGGGTGGCGGAAAATCCCATATTGCACGTGAAGAACAGCCGTCCGATCGAGAGCTAATCACTCGGCTTCTTGCAATGGAAAGTAAGATTGACTCTCTCCTGGCCTTGTCTGCCAAGCTTGAGCCTCTTGAATCATCCGTCCAACTACTCCCTGATAAGTTTGACGACTTTCAAACACGCCTTCTTGCCCAAGAAAAGTTAACCAAGGAAGTTACGAAGCGAGTTGAACAGCTCGAGAAGGGGGAAGGGGTCAGCGAAATTGCACAGCTCAATCTGGATATACATAATCTAGAGTGGCGCAGTCGTCGTCTAAACATTGAATTTCATGGCATCACGGAGTCTGATGACGAAGACTTGATGAAGAAGGTTAACGACATAGGTACGACACTGGAGCTTAAGCCGTTGTGCTCGAGCGACATAACAGCCATTCACAGGCTTCCTGCTAAGCCGGGTAAAACACGGGGCGTAATTGTTAGCTTCGCAAAATCAGAAATTCGCGACGCTTGGCTGGAAAAAAGGAAGGCGTTACGAGACGCTAATACCAACATGTTTATCTGTGAAAATCTGACTCGTTTCTCTCGTACTCTTCTGGCAAGTGCAAAATGCTGGGCGAAGGAATCTGGCTACGCGTTCTTTGGCACGCGAATGGAAAAGTACTTGTAAGAAAAAAGACCGGCGCACGTGCAGTTGTTGTCCGTGATAAGGACGATGTTGCAAACCTGAAATGATAGCATAGTCCTCTGCTATACTTGCATGAATGCGCCACTCCATTCATGTCAGATATCGCTTATCATACTGTGCAGCTGAAGGATGAGCAAAATCTTTCATTATTTCATTTGAACTGCCAAAGCTTGCGAAATAAATTTGATGAGGTTACCTTATTTTTATCGAGCCTAAACCACGAATTCGATTTCATTTGCTTTAGTGAGACATGGTTCACACCGGATGACTGTTTTTTACTACCTGGATATGACTGTGTGTCAGCCTGTCGTTCATTGAAGCGTGGAGGTGGCGTTGCCCGGTATGTCCGTTCGGATCTGCCGTACCAAATTCCACCAAATTATAATATTGTGAACGAAAATTTAGAATGTGTTTTTATTCACTGCTATAACATAATTCTTGCTGTCGTGTACCGCCCGCCATCTGGGTGTATAAGTGAATTTATGCAGTTTGCAGAAGAAGTATTTGTGCGCTGTATTGAAATCAACCGTGAATGTGTTTTTGTCGGCGACTTCAATATAGATGCTTCTGAAAATAATGCTACCTTCTTGCATTTCAGAGAACTTTTCGAATCATACGGTTGTACAAATGTAATTAACGAGCCTACCCGTGACACCTCAAGTACTGAAACAATATTAGACCTGTGCATTACAAGCTTTTGCCCTGATGAAGTGAAGTCAGGTGTAGTCACTTGTGACCTTACCGATCATTTACCAATTTATTGTCTAATACCATCGAAACAAAAGCGTACATTAGTAAAAGAAACACTGGTTAGAGACTACTCGGAACAAAACATGTTAAGGTTTAAAGAACTCATGGAAGGACAGAAATGGGATAGTGTCATAAAAGAAAACGATCCAAATGTTGCTTATAATGTCTTTCTGAAGTGTTTTACTTCTGCCTACAATGCCTCCTTTCCGCTAAAAGCTCCTAAAAAACACAAAAAAACAAGAAAACCTTGGATATCACATGAATTATACACCAGAATTAAACAAAGGCAGAGACTTTTCCAGAAGTTTTTAGACACGAGATGTGAAGGTGTTCTTCAAATATTTAAGAAAATGAGGAACAAATTAAGTGCTGATATCAAAAACGCAAAACGAGAATTCTACATGAAAAAAGTTTCTGAAATTGTGGGAAATTCTCGTCTTGTATGGAAAGTGATCCGGGATATTATAGGAAAGACAAGTTCGCCAAAACGTGTTTTGTATGAAAATGAGTCCATGAGTGACATTGAGGTCGCAAACTTGTTTAACGAACATTTTATTAATGCGGGTGCTTCGGCAGATGACCGCGCCAAAATGCCTTGTGAACATTTTGTGAAAACACATTGTCAAAATACTATATTTATGTCACCCACCGATCAATATGAGATAACTGATATCATATTGGCTTTGAAAAATGATTGCGCCGCTGGAGCTGACGATATCAATGCTAGACCACTGAAAGCTGTCGCGCCGATGGTAAGCATCCCGCTTATGCACATTATCAACCTTATTCTTTCAACCGCAGTGTTCCCAGACGCAATGAAACTAGCCCGTGTTGCCGTAATACATAAAGGTGGTTCCGTTAAAGACAAGAACAATTACAGACCAATATCAGTGCTTCCTATCTTTGCAAAGATAGCGGAGAACATAATACATAAAAGACTTTCCGGCTTTCTGACGGCAAACAATATAATAGTAAGCGAACAATTCGGGTTTAGAAAAAACAAGTCATCTGAAAGTGCCCTTCTTGAAATAAAGGAGCACATACTAGACAACATCGAAAAGAAAATAGTTACCCTGGGAATATTTCTGGATTTTAGAAAAGCATTTGACTGTGTCCAACACGATGTGCTCTTAAAGAAATTGCCATTGTATGGAATACGGGGCAAAGCTTGGTCTTTGATAAAAAGCTACTTAACTTCGAGAGCTCAATTCACATGCATAAATGGCGTAAATTCGGACTTAAAATTTGTAAAATTTGGCGTACCACAGGGATCATTACTAGGACCAACGTTATTTTTATTATACATTAACGATATTGTAAACATTAACAAAAATACAAAGTTAATTTTATACGCAGACGATACGAATGTATTCTTTACAGGTGCTCATGAAAGAGAGGTATTTCATCGAGCTAACGAATGGCTAACAGGTCTGGATTTGTGGCTTCAATCTAACAGACTTCAATTAAACATCAGCAAAACGAAATACTTACTCTTCCGGCCGCGAGGACACCACCCGACTATAAACTTGGATTTAAAATTTCAAAACGTTACCATCGAACAATCTGTATCAGTTAGATTTTTGGGGGTGACATTTCAAGAAAACCTCTCATGGACGCCTCACGTTGACAAGCTCCGAAGTGAGCTAGGGCGAGCTGTTGGAATCTTAAATAAAGTGAGATATTATATCCCGTCTGTGGTGAAAAGGCAAATATACTACGCGCTATTTCATTCCCGGTTATGTTACTGTTTCTTAGTATGGTCAACAACGACTAAGACCAACCTAGACAGTCTTTTTTGTTTGCAAAAGCGAGCGGTGCGTGCAATAGGAAATTTAGAACTTTCTGAAGACACTACACCCTTTTTTAAATCTAATAAAATACTGCCTATTCATAAATTGTATAAATACAACTTGGCCCTGGAAATATTGCATCAGCACCAAGCAACACCTATTCAAACCAAATATCAAGTGAAACCTGGTCCGTACTGCCTACGAAAGAATTTAATACCCAGGCCACGCTCGCGTACAAAATATGGCGATCAAAAACTAAGCTTTATGATACCAGACCTACTCAACGAATATCCGGAAATTGCTGAAGCGCTCGTTACAGCTACCTCAGCACACATTTTCAGAAAAATGCTCAAAAATTTTTTCCTTAACACAGACTAAAAATCGTGCTGGACTGACCCCAGTTGGTTTCCTCATTGTGAAAGTCCGATATATTTTCTGTACTAGGACGATAGTTCGCGACATACCTGTACAATGTATCAAATTATATGTGTATTTATGTTATTGATGTGTATGTGTATTTATGTTATTATGTTATTGATAAGGAACACTTATTGATGTTTAAGTTCTACCGTGTTCCAAATTGAGCCTATTGTAGTCAATACTTTTGTTATTATTGTTCTTGTGTGACTGCTGCTGCCAAGGGTGGCGAGGCCCAGTCAGGCACGTTCAGTGCCTTTTGTCGCGTCCCCCAAGGCATTTCTGAAAGGAATGTCTTGAATAAATGAATAAAGAAAGAAAGAAAGAAAGAAAAAATAACAGGTGTGATCAGACCTTTATGTTAGCAAACGTGACCTACTTGAAAGGCACGGGAAGCGTCTGTATTCAGACATGTGGTGAGGAGCTAAAAAGTTGGGAGCAATGCAAGAAAAAGCTCTGCGACCTTTCGGGAGGTCAGCTGGACGACAGCGAGCCGCGAAAAAGCAACGTGGGACTCGCGCGCAGACGTCAAACCAGACATACGCGGCCTATATTCAGGACATTCTTGCCCTCTGCCACACGGAGGCCGACCGAATGGCGGCAGAGGAGATGCTAAACCATCTACTAAATGGCTTAGTAGACGAAGTCCTTAACCATCTCGTGTACAAGACTTCACGACCATCGACGGCACTATAAGTGAATGCCGGTTTTCTGAAAAAGCTGAAGGCCTTTGAATTGTGCAGTACTACACCCATCTTCCAAATAAATCCGCTACATCATCGTGCAAAGACAATACCGCATCCAAACCGACCACGCCCGAGAGTATTGCGCGCATCGAATGCCACAAGGTACAGGCCACATCGCAAGCTAGCTCCCTAAACTATGTCCCTGATGATTTTCGACCGGTGGTTTTCCTCATCCATTCCGTACATGGCGAAGAGTTGGCGCAGCTCGGTGTTACCTCTGTTTGCTTCGTCCACCGATCCAACGCCTTTACTGCTGCCCCGCCTCCACAGAACCAGTACTCCTCACGGCCCTTTCATATCTCCATAGAATGGCGAACACCAGATGACAGGCATGTTTGTTTCAACTGTCGACGTTTGGCCATATTTCCGGTCACTACCGCAACACCTGGACGCTCTTGTTTCGAAATGCGTTCCAACCTTACCGTCACGTGCCAGGTGCTCACTCGCCTCTGGAAGGACCCACAGACCCACACCACCATGCTGAGGCCTCGCCATTTATGTGGCAGAGTCGTTCGCTTTCACCACTACGCCCCCTGCCTCGCCTAGCTTGTCTTCTCCGTGGCCCATGCACCGTGCTCGTCGGAAAACTGACGGCCGCAGATCTGGGAGGGGCGCTGCTACATCGACCCGGACTGAAATTTCTCTTATCGCCGTGCCGAAAAATAGAAATTTACGTGAGCTATATACGGATGCTGTCCCTGCAACGACTTTCATTGATACGGCGTGCACAACTCTTTCATGAAGGACAATCTTCGTAGATGCCTCACTAAAATACTCACGCCCACTGCGTCCTGTGCTGCGCGAGTCGCAGACGGAAGAACGCCAACCGTCATAGGAATGTGAGCAGCTCGTGTCAAAGTCGTTGGCCGTCAAACCCAAACATCAGTTCTTTTCCCTGTTCTTCATGAATCTCCCACCGACATCATTTTGGGTCTCAATTTTCTATCACCGCATTCAGCATTCATTGACTGCTCCACGGGGACTTGTTCAGTTCAATTCGCCCTGCACTTCTGACATTCCTGAGGAAGTTTTCAGCAGAGTATGCCCAACCCAGCACATTCGTCTTGCCTCCAAATCTATCGTGTGTGTCCTTGTTTCGCCCACCCCATCTGTGCTTGACGGCGATTAGATCGTCTCTGTTTTTCCGGACGTCCCTCTGACCCATACCATTCCTCTTCCTCACACTTTCGTCAATGTTGAGAATAATTCAATGCGCCTTTCTCTTCTAAACTTCGGACCATAGAGCCGCATTACACCGCAAGACATAGCCCTAAACACGCTGTCATCTTGCGAGGACTACCACTCATAGGTCTTGACTACTGAAACATCGTCTCACAGTGTCTGTTTGCCTTGTACAGCAGCCGCCTTGCCCGACTTCCCAAGCCTAATCGCTCCTTAGTTTGCGCCCCAGCACGCCGGCCAGTTATTCTTTACTCACCTCATTCAGTGACATTTCTGATTTGAATGATCGCCCTTTAGGCCAGACATTCATTGCGAAGCGCATAACTGATACTGGCGACGCCCATCCGATTCACCGGAGACCATATCGGGTGTGTGATTCAAACGGAAGCCGAAAAGATGCTTTCTCGAGGAATAATTGAGCCATATTCGAGCCCGTGGGCGTCCCCTGTAGCCCTAGCTAAAAACAAGGGCTACAACAAGGGTTGTTGACTACCGGCAGCTGAACAAGATAACGAAAACAGATGTTTACCCTCTCCCACGCACCGATGACGCTATCGACCACCTTCACGGTGCGAAATATTTTTATTCCATCGACCTTCGTTCCGGCTACTGGCAGACCCCTGTAGACTTTCCGGCTTTTATAATGCCCCAGGCACGTTTGAACGCATGATAGACGCACTTCTGCATAGACTGAAGTGGTCCATTTGTCTTTGCTACCCAGATGACGTCATCGTTTTCACTCCTACGTTTGCCAGACACCTCGAGTGTCTTTCAATAGTTCTTTCTGTATTTCGAAATGCGGGCCTCCAGCTGAATTCGTCTAAGTGGCACTTCGGTCACCGCCAAATCACTATGCATGGCCATCTTGGTGACTCGTCACGTGTGCGCCCAGGCCCAGACAAAGTTCGGGTTGTGTATAATTTTCCCATGCCCACGAGCACAATGAACGCACGGAGCTTTCTGCGCCTGCATTCATACTTCCGCCGCTTCATGCATAACTTTGCGTAAATCTCCCGACCTCTTAATGCACATATGAAAACCGGTGCTTCATTTTCCTGAGGCCCAGAAGAAGCAACCATCTACTGGCAGCTTATCTCTCTGTTCACATCTCCACCTATTTTGGCGAACTTCGACCCGGCTTTTCCTACTGAAGTGCCCATTGACGCCAGTGGTGATGGAATCGGCCCAATTTTGTGTCAGCGTCAGTAAGGAATGACCGTGTGATTGCATACGCAAGTGGTTTGCTTTTGCAGCCGCAGGCACCTATTCTTTCTCCGAGCAGGAGTGCCTTGTACTTACAGTCGCCAAACTTCATCATTGTACGGTCGGCCATTTACAGTCACTACAGACCACCGCGTGCTGGCTGTGCTGTGCTGGCTGGTCGTGCCAGAGGCCGCGGGGAAGGGGGGCGGCGTCGGGCTCCGGCAGAAAGAGCGTATTTCGCGACTGGGCGCAAAAACACGATCGCTGCTCGATCTCGCGCGTGATATATGGAGTCAAGCGGGGAGGCAGCGTGGAAGGCAGGGGGCGGCTTGGATTCCGCCGACAAGTGCGCCAACAAGGCAGTCCACAGTTGCTTGCCTACCAGCCGTGTCTGCTTACTCTTGCCGACAGTAGATGGCGCTACAAGCGGACATGCTTCCGCTTGTTGCCTGTTGCTGGCGCTCTAAGCAGCCTCGGCAGAGCACAGGCCATGCGCTCGCGTGTGCCCTTTCATAAAGGACCACCCTGTACATAGGCAATAACAATGCGCGGAAAACTCAGTCTAGGGGCATTCGCAGCAGTCAACTGCTCTGCTGTTGATGAAAGATTTAGCTGGCGAGAAGGCGCCACCGAACTTTAAGGCACACGTATAAAGCGACTTCAACTGATTGTGTACCGTTAACTTAAGGAACATCGGCACCATGTACTTTGCACCGCCAGTAGCGGTCGCGCGGGCCGTATATTGAAAGGGATCTGCTGACGGCTCATGCCTTCTTCGTGCGCGCTGTGTCCTCGCCGCTCTTGCATAGAAGCGATAGACCGCACGATCGTCTAGTCTGCGAACCCCTTTTGAACAGAAATGGTTTCCGCGGTTCATTTCGACCATCCAAGTTTCCGTCCTCGGCGTTCAACTTTCTACGGGTTGCGTACTCGCTCGCTGCTGCTGCCGCGCTTGTTCACACCACCATCATAGAGAAAGAAATTCAACATGAGAGGACACTCAGCGAAAAATGACAACAGGAAATGCATCACGCTATAGTTTTAATGCCATCCGTTAGCTGGCGCCGTGGACATCGAAAAAAAAAGAATGTGCAATGAAGTTAACAGACATTGGTTTATTTTTTTTATTCTGTCCCGCTAGAACTAAAACTTTGCGTATAAATCAACTTATACGTCGAGACTCATTTTTCTTGAGTTTGCTGGCAACAAGCTAACGGCACGCCAGACGCGCCAGATGTGCCGAAGTGAGCGAGGTCGGCTGTGCATGTGAAGTTCGCCTGTTCGGCGGCACGTCCCGTTATATTAAAAGAAAATGGTGTAAGCTGGTTTGTTGGGCTCTCAGCGTATTCCATCGTTCCTTCTCCAGTTCGACATGGAACCATTGCAGTAGTAGACTACGGCAAGGTGAGAAATTCTTTTTGACAGTCTACGACGCATTTCAAGCAAATTGGCGCAAAACCGAAACTTGTGACGCAGTTAGCAAAACGCAGCTCGGCTGTCCTGGCGCACTTACTTTGAGCTAATCGTTAGTACTCTGGGATGTTTGCAACGCTTCCTATGGGCCCCAACATTATTGTGACTTATTTCGGTAATTTCTGTACACACTCGCTGCACCCGGCTTTGTGACGCAGTTAGCGAAAAGTAGCTCGGCCGTGTGACTCATTTAAAGTCCATCAATATAGATATTTGGGCTTGTTGGTGTAACGCTTAGGTTTTTCTTGTAGCGTCAAACACACATTTTACGCTACAAGAAAAACTTCAAATGACTCATTTAGTTCCGCTTGTACCGAATCTTACTGGGACAAATTCGTGACGCTTTTGTTGACCCCAAACATTATAGTAATTAATGTGGTTACTTTTTAGTATAATTTTGATGCACGCTCGCCGCACCTGGCGCTGTAACACAGTTAGCGGAAAGTAGCTCGGCCGTGTGACGCAGCTAGGTTCGCGGGAAATGAATCTTACTGGGACAAGTTAGTGACGCTTTCTCTGACCACTGACATTACTGTAATTAAATTGGGTACGTTATTGGATACCTTTTAGGCATGCTCGCCGCGCTTGGCCTTGTGACACAGTTAGCGAAAAGCAGCCCGGCCGTAATGACAAACTTTGACATGTATCGAATCTCAGTGCGACAAGTTTGTGATGCGTTTCGTGGGCCCGCAGCAACAAATATTTTCTTTCGGTACTCACGCTTGTCGAAAATATGACGAGCGATTGCCACGAGTGATAACACTGGAGGGTGCTTGCGTCGGCAGAACTTGTAACTCGAAAATTCGTGCGTCTGAACGACTCAAAATTGGCATCGCGCCCACGCATCTCTTGAATGCGAGTAGAAGGCATTCTGCGAGCGTCTAGCATTGCCTCGTAGCATTGCTTGCTTACCTCGTGTACGTAGCGTACCATCGCGTCAGCTGAGACCAAGTTGTTTTGGAAACGCATAGTCACCCGTGTATTTCTGCTCCTAAAGTGACAATGACAATGACAATGACGTTTATTTGCATCAGTACATGACGCGAGGGGCATGCAGAAAAAGCTATCACGTGGACAGCTTGACGAAGCCGCAGGCCCCCGCATTGGCGTTTGCGAGGCGTTAGCAAGCACAAAGGCAGTACATCATTATTTACAAATGTCCTTTACACAAAATTTGAGCATCGCGAACCATGCGAAGCAAACGAAGAAAAAGGGTGTGCTCTAAAAGGGCATAGTAAAGGACATCTCTAACTAATAAGGATAAAAAACAATGATAGGCACAACGGTATCGCAACTGTTCAAAAAACACGAGGGTGAGAAAAATATAATCATAACACAAGCTGTAACAATAACATTTCTCATACAAACTAAACAAATGAAAAAACCAAAAATTTAAGGTATACAATGGGACTAGCTGGTTTCAATAAGGAAACATTTGCGACAGCCAGGGAAACAATCTAGTGCAGGCAGAAATAACTACACAGAGCTTTAAAAGAGGTATTTTCCAATCCGGTGGTTTCGTTGTGTAACTTATTCAGTCACCTTGGCAGGTTGTTACGAATAGTTTGTTGTCCCTATGTCGTTCTAACGGTTTCTACTTTCCAAAACTCTTTCGTCCTTGTCGTATATGTTGTAATGTTAATTTTAAATACGCTACTGTTCTTAGAAAGCTGGCTCCATTTTTTATATCTTGTTTGTATGATCTACAGAGTCGATAATCGTAAATGCTGGGAATTGGCATTACATTGCATTTTGTGAATAATTCACCTGTATGAACATATTTTGGAACATTTTCTACGACTCGTAAGAATTTTTTTTCAGTACATAAAGTTTTTCCGAATTTCCCTGTGTGGTGATAGCCCAAACTAAGTGACAGCAGTTTAGACTACAAAGAAACAGTGTGTTGAAAATCAGCAGCATTATTTTGGTTGGCAGTATATGACGGTTACGGTAAGCAAGCCCGATTTTTTTAGTTAATTTTGTCACCAAAGAATTTACATGCATATCCCAAGATAAGTTGTCTTGAAAGATAACAACTAAAGATTTAAAGTAAAGTAAAGTAATTTAACAATATAGGCGTATTATTTATTACGCTTTTATTTTTGCTTTGGAAAATTATTTCTTTTATTTTGTTTGTGCTTATTTTAAGGCAATTTTTACATGTTCATTCATGCAATCTTTGAAGGATTAAGTTTGCTTCTTCAACTAATTCATCCGCCGACTTATCAGGCATATACTTGTATCATCGGCGTAAATTATATAGTTTGCCTTGATACTGATACTAATGATATCATTAATGTATATATTAAAGAGGAAAGGGCCCAAAATACTGCCTTGTGGCCCGCCACAAGAAACGGGCAGTCGACTAGAGAGTTCATCATTGATACCGACCCTTCGCGTGCGGTGTTGTAGATAACATGTGATGAGCAATGCAGCCGTCGGCGGTGGCCATAACGTAGGAGATTCGTAATAAGAAGTGAACGATTCACACGATCAAATGCTTTTGTAAAATCTGCAAGCAACCCCACAACCAGTTTTCCCGCATCAATTGCCCTCGAAATTAACTCTTTCTGAGAAAGTAAGGCACACTCCGTGCTGAGGCCTTTGCGAAAGCCAAATTGGCATTCATTTAGAAGTTTATGTTTTTGCTCAATATCCATAAACCGATTTAAAATTATTTTTTCAAGTACATTCGAGAACATAGGCAGGATTGATATTGGACATTAGTAGCTCATGTCATTTTTGTCACCTTTTTATATAGGACACTAATGCGTGTGAATGCTTTCGCGGTGGACGAAGACGAAGTGATTCGCGTAGGGACCACTAGGAACGTTTGCCTAGCCATTTATAATTTCCTATGTGGCAGAAAAAGAATGCCTTGTTAATAGTTTTTAGTTTGAAGAATTGATTTATTTCTACTGCAGTTTAGAAAATTCAAAAAGTAAAAGCACAAATTCACAGTTCAAATCTTACTATTGCTATTCATACTTTAACTTACTCCAGTTTAAGTATATCCTTTTTTTAAACATTCCTATCAACGCAAGGCTTACCATAGTATTGATCAATACTTCATCTCATGCATTCATAGTTTATTTTACATCTTGGATTATTTGTTTTCCTTTCTTTTTTCTAGTTATTTATTTATTAACCAATTTATTTTATTTTATGTATTGAGTCATATTACCACCCGATTCGTGGCCTATCCCCCTCAGTGGGTTTGTGCCATTACCTGAGGCTTCATCATCATCATCATCCTTCGCGCTACAGTATTTTCTGTTTTTTCCCGTGTTTTGCTGGGAGACGCCGCTCCCATTGCCACGGCAATGGAAGTGGAGTCGGCAGAATGCCGACGCGACGTGACTGCTTCAGCAGGTACCGACCCGAGGAAAATAAATTGCCTTCCGAGTCAAGCTGGCAGCGAGGACACTGTGTTGTACTCCTGCTCAAGCGATGACGCCTCAGATGACGAAGGCTTCGAAAGAGTGCTACACCGGAAGGCCAAGAGAAGAAACACCAGCGGACGGTCTTCGTCATGTAAGTCTAACGTCGTTCCACAGCAAAGGCCATCGGCGCACACAATTCTTTTTGTGCCGGACACACCTGCCGACAACCTCAACCGCCTTAATCGACAAGCGATTTCCGTTTCTCTAGAGGCTCATGTACCCAGGAGAAAGCAAAGATATCAGAGTTAATGCTCGAAAGAACGTCCTGGCCATTGACGTCCACAACCGAAGCGCAATCAACGCTTTGATGGCAGTAAAGCTACTGGGCAACATCAATGTCCACTACCTCATTCCGCAGGACAACGAAACCACGACTGGTGTTGTTTTTGACATTGACACATCCATTAACGACAGCGACCTGCCAATTTTAATCAAACCTGCGACAGATGATGTTGGCTTACTACAAGCTCGGCGCCTTGGCAAGTCGACCTGTGCAAGGCTCGTGTTTAAAGGTGACTGCCTACCATCACATGTAAAGGTCGGCAACTTTCGGCATGTGGTAGGACCTTTCGTACCCAAACGACTTCAGTGCAGAAGGTGTCAAAGAATTGGGCATGCGAGTGCTGTCTGCCGAGATACAACGATATGCCCAGGATGTTCCGAGCAACAGGACACTGACACTTGCCATGCAACAGAGCTCAAGTGCCCAAATTGTCAAGGATCGCACGCTGCATCCTCAAAAGACTGCCCACGCCTAAAGAAAGAGCAGAAAGTCTTGAGAAAAATGGCCAGAGACGGATCGTCACACAGAGATGCTTTTGAAGCGATAAGGCGACATCGCTCCCAGAAACGAAAGTCTATGAAATCCTCTTCCGGTTGAAGGGAAGTGCCTCGCCCGGCAACGCCGCCTCCTGTTCCATCTGTCTCCAGTAAGAGCACGAATGTGAACAAAAGAAGTGGCCATGTTTCATCAACTGAGGCGCGGCCGGCACTGCCGAGGACATGCCACGCGCCAGAGCCACCACAAATGACTCGCCACTTAAAGTCAAATGTCACTACAGCTGATCAAATGCAAGACAAGGATTCACAAGTGATTGCCATGCTCAAATCGCTCACGAATGGCATGCTTCTACTACTGACGAACATGGACACTCCGGCTGCTCGTAGAGCACTGCAAGTATTGGATGCGCTGACTCCAGTACTTGAAAGCATCGCATAGCACCATGGCCCGCCCCTCGCTGCCCTTCCACAAGGAAGTCAAGAAAGCATCCTTGCTGCAGTGGAATGCCCGTGGTCTCAAATCGAGAATTTATGATTTTAGACATTTTGTCTTCGAAAACCGTTTTCCCATCCTCATAATTTGCGAACCGAACGTGCAGAATGTTGTACGTATTTCTGGCTATGAGGCATTCATGTCCTCTACCTGTGTTGATGTGAGCAAAGTAATTGTATATATTAGGTGTGATCTGATTTACGTGTTGCACCCAGTCCCGCCTCGCGACGGCAACCAGTACGTTTGTTTAATCGTGAAAACGAATAAGCTTACGTTCACACTCTTCGCTGTGCACATTGCTCCTTCAAGTGGCTTGAACTCAAAACGACTGCACGACGTGCTATCAGCGACACCCGGCCCTACGATTCTCACAGGAGATTTTAATGCTCACCATCCGCTTTGGGGGAGCTTGATGATGGACTCCAGGGGAAGGTGACCAACGTCCTTTGCCACACAGCACGACCTTTACTGCCTCAACGATGGTAGTCCGACATATTTACGCGGGCCTACGTATAGCAGCTGGCTAGACTTCACCCTGGTTTCGCGGCGTCTTGAAAGAAACGTGCAATGGTTTACAGACATCGAATCACATGGAAGCGACCATATTCCGACGTACCTGAATATCAAGGGCCCATCGAAATGCTCCTCCATGACCCTCCGACGAACTGACTGGTCGGAGTTTTGGTCGCACATGTAGGGAGTACTATGTCAACCATTCAAGTCTGGGCCACGAAATTCAAAAAGCCATGCAAGAGGCTACGCGTAGTTTCCAGCCTTTCCCGAAATATGAAGAATTTGAAGCAGGACTGCAGCGACTACGAGCACTTCGCCGGCGGGCTGAAAGAAGATACAGGAGAACTAAATCCATCCATGAGCTCCGAGAGGCAAGGCGGATGCAAAAGAAGAATCAACGTCGCATCGACGCCCTACAATCTCAAAGATGGAAACGTTTCTGTGAGTCGTTGGATCCACGTCAGCAATTATCTCAGATATGGATTACCGTGCGTGGCCTTCGTGTATCACCATAACAGCGTGTTCCTTTCAAATCCCTCGCTTTGCACCAAGGTCGCAGCGAAATTGACATTGCTGAATAATTTTGCTCAAGCCTTTCCAGCTAGCAGTTCCAACGCGCAATTACACCATGTGCCACTCCTGTGCTACGGGATTCCCGCATGGATGTACTTTTTTCGCTGGAGGAGCCTGAAGTGGCACTGCCGAATTGCAGGCGCTCTTCGTCACCTGGCCTGGACGGGGTTACCTATGCGGCGCTCGCCAATCTTGGGCATAAAGCACGACTTATGCTGCTAAACGATTACAAGTCGTGGCGCAACGGTTTGGTTCCACGTGAATGGAAATGCAGCCGCTTGGTTCCACTTCTCAAATCTGGTAAATCACCGTTAAACTTGTCATCGTTAAACTGCCCCATCGCTCTGGCCAGCTGCATAGGGAAAATAATGGAAAGAATGATTTCGACGCGCCTGGAACGGTACCTGGCAAGTTACAACGTGTACCCAGATGCTATGTCTGGCTTTCGGCGTGAGCGCTGATTCATAGAGAATGTCATCGATTTGGTTACGTTTGTTCAGCATCAAAAACGTCGGAAACGACTCTCTGCTGCATTATTCCTAGACGTAGAAGGCGCCTATGATAATATAGCACATTATGCCATTATTGATGCTCTGACTGAAGCCAGAATCGGTGGCCGCACTTTTCAGTGGCTGTGCAGTTATTTGACCGACAGGCATTTCTTCGTAATGACCGAGCATGGCGCCACGACTCAACACCAAACGTGCCGTGGAGTACCACAAGGCGGAGTGTTGAGCCCGACACTACTCAACCTAGTGCTCGTTGGCCTAGTCCGATGCTTGCCCAACACAGTTTAGGTATCAATATATGCCAACGATATCTGCATTTGGGCGTCTGCTTTAACACGACTGCAGGTACGAGCACGGCTACAAGAGGCAGCTACGCTAACATCACTGTAATTGCGAAAACAGAACTTAGAGCTGTCTTCAGAGAAATGTTTCCTTGTTACATTCACTCGGAAGGAAATGAAGCGTTACATTGTAAAATTCAATGGGCAAGCAGTAGCAAATGCACGGAAACACCGCTTTTTAGGGGTAATGATTGGCCGCGACCTATCATGGAGCCCGCCTGTTTCCTACCTGAAGAAGAGATTATTGACAGTATTACATCTCCTCAAATTTCTCGACAGAAAGTCATGGGGCACTTCGGTGCGGTCAATGCTGCAGCTTTATAACGCCCTGTTCCTCGGTTTCGCAACATACAGCCTCCCTGTGCTTGGGAACACCTGCAAAACAAACCTGCGTGTACTCCAGGGACTACAAGCCTAAGCCCTACGGAGGTGTCTCGGTCTTCCGAGGTGTGCTCCTACAGAGGCAACGATTGTCATAGCTCGAGATCATCCGATATCAACGTACTTGGCAACCGACGCTCTCAGGGCGCATATTCGGCACGTTGCCCGATTACCTTCTCACCATCTTGTCGCTCTACCCGCAGAAAGGCCGCACGCAACTTTCAGTCGTATAATTGATGCCAATCGTACCTCGTTGCCATCGAACTACATGCCTGTAGCAAGACCATCCTCACCTTCATGGTGCCTGCACAGACCTGACATACGCCTCACCATCCTAGGAATCATTAAGGAAGCCAACATGCCGTCGTTTCCCCTTAAGCAGGCCACATTAGAACTTTTACATGAGGTGCACAGTGGCCGCGTACACGTTTACATCGATGGTTCAGTCACATCTGCAAGCGAGAAGATCAAGAAGATACCAAGAAGATCCGTCAAAATACAGCTAAAGACGTCATATTTATCATCAACTACAGCTGCGGAACTGGTAGCCCTACGTGCGGCTCTTCATTTCATTAAGGAGGAACCATCCCACGTATGGTCAGTCTTCTGTGATTCCAAGGCAGCCCTACAGTGTGTACTCTCAGCACTGCGCCATGGATCACATGAGCATCTCGTCGCAGAGATCAGAGAAGTCCACCATGGACTAGTTGACGAAGGACACGATATAATATATCAGTGGTTGCCTAGTCACTGTGGCATACATGGCAATGATCGAGCAGACGCAGCTGCCCCATCTGCCCATGACGGCGTCCACTGCGTTGCCATTCCTCTTTCGAGAGCCGACGCAGCGAAAAAACTTTGCGCACTTGCGCGTGACCTGACATTAGCCCAATGGAATTCATCTGATTTCACAAGTGCACGCCTCCACACGCTGGACCCTAATTTACAGCTCCATATTCCACTCGAGCTTCCACGACGTGACTGCTCCCTTCTTGTCCGTCTATGGCTTGGAGTAGCATTTTCAAATGCCTACTCTTTCCTTATCGGAATGGCCAACAACCCACTGCGTAACTTCTGCGGGTGCAACAAAACAATCGAGCATCATCTTTGTCAGTGCTCTCGTTTTAAACCACAAAAATCAGTCCTCTCTGCCACCTTAGACAAACTGGACAAGCGCCCAATGACAGAAAATAAGATCCTTGGAACCTGGTCTACTCGAACATCAGCGCGATCCGCTATGAAGGCGCTACTGCGATACGTGAAAGAGACGGGACTTTCTGACAAATTGTGACTGTGCACTGTGTGACGCAGGACGGTACGGTGACACTGCGTAAGACTAGAAACGCCTTTTCGGGCTGCGTCACAGTGCTCACAGAAATAGTTCATATGTGCGTGCGTGTATGTGTTTAGTTTTCTTTTCGTTTTTTTATCCTTCTTTCTTTCTCACCTATTGCATCCCCTTGCCCCTCCCCCAGTACAGGGTAGCCAACCGGAGATAATCTCTGGTTAACCTCCCTGTCTTTCCTTTGCCTTTCTCTCTCTCTCTCTCTCTCTAATGCGTGCTCCTTGCATTTTACTGGGGAAAGTAGCTTGACTGAGACAAAGGTTGAAAATATGTGCAATGCATGGGAATCAGAATATGAACAACGTATGTTAAAGGTTTGATATGTAACCCATCAATATGTATCGCACTGCTGGTGTTTAGATTTTCAATTATCTGGCTTGCTTCGTTTTCATCCACAGGTTTAAGGAAAATAGTGTTGCTATTAACCGGAATGTTACTAAGATCGTTTGGTAGCACAGGCATATTACCTGCACTTACGAAATATCCATTAAACGTATCTGCAAGCCACTTCCCAGATAATTCTATGCCAATAATGTTTAATTTAAGAACTTTACTGATAGGCGGACGATGCCTTAATACAGAGTTGAGGCTTTTCCGCATAATCGCACAGCATCCAGCAGCAGTTGCAAAGAAATTTGCAACATATTCTCTCCTAGCTTTTTTATATCTTTGTCTAGGCTATTACGGCAGACTTTAAATTGGTGGAATAATTCGATATCTTTAGTTGAAATAAACTTGCCATAGAGAGCCTTTTTATCCGCGATTTGTCTGAAATGCTCAGAGTTAATCCATGGTTTCCGAATTTTTTTGCTTGACTTAAGGCGCACTGTGGGAGAGTTAGATTCATATATCCATTTGGCAATGTGAAGAAATTTTTCATAGGCCCCATTTGCTTCGTTGGATTTATATAGATCTTCCCAACAGGCACTTTCTATTTGTTCCCAAAATGCAGACAAATTGCGCGGGGTTATTTTTTGCCTTCGGTGCATTGGCTGCGTTACGTTTTCCCGTACGTGCCCTTTGGCGCAAATCAATATAAGCAAGTGGTCACTGAGGTCATAGGCAAATACACCCGCCTTAACATTTTCAGGGATCATATTTGTCAAAAAAATATCAATTAAAGATGATGAATTTTCAGTACCTCTAGTGGGCAAGTCTATTACATTCACTAAGCCATTCATTTTCAGTAAAATATCAAATTGTAAAGCTTCGGGATTGGTTTTCTTCATATTAATATTGATATCCCCACCGTAAATTAAATCAAGCCAATTTTTATTAACAAACTGAAAGATTTCTTCTAATTTAACAAAAAAATTGCTAACGCTGCCATTGGGAGGGCGATAACACACTATAATAATGGTGTTATGCCTTTTTCTTGCTAGAATTTCATAGTCAGTTGTTGCGGAAAGTTCGGACAGTAAGTCGCACTCGAATACTTCCTTTACCAGGATGCATACTCCGCCTCCGCGAGAGTATGTCCGATTTAGGTAGAAGGTACTATAATTTGGGATACGCAAAATATCCGCATCGTTCATTGACCATGTTTCTTTTAACAGTATCGTATAAAATGATTGCCCTAGCTGTTCAAAAAACAAGCAGAGGTCGTTTTTCGTATTAGAAACTGAACGGATGTTTAGATCAAAGCATTTAAAGGATTGCTGAAGTTTTTACTTAAATGCTGACTCATTACTTGTGGCAATATGTAAGTCACCCCACTTGCGCAAGCCATCGTAATCCAGAACTGTTTTTAAGCGAGTTTAGCAAGATCCCTCTTGGTAGAAACAACCACTGCGCGTTCGCCGTCGGCCTTTCGGACAAGAACGCGGCCGTTGCTATGCCACACATTTATTTATTTATTTACCCTCAGGGCCGATGCATTACAGAGGGGATTGGGTAGAGAATAAACACAGTGCCTAGTAACATAATAATAACAAAATAAATATGAACACAATAAACATATCACAAAGAATGGTAAGGTATGGTATATCCTAGTTATATAAGGTGGCTGAAGAATGAATTCGTCACGGAGGGTAGGGTGATAGTAAAGCCGATGGAAAAAGTTCAAGCGAAAATTTTTTCGGCGGGATGCTAGAGATGGAAGAGATATATCAGATTTCATAGAAGTTATACTAGCAGAGCGGTTATAACAGGAACAGACGAAGCGAGTAGAGCGATTCTGCACCATTTCTAGTGACGCAACCAAATTGTTAATGCTTGGATCCCAGACTGGAGTGGCGTATTCTAATTTAGATCGAATGAGTATTTTATATAATAAGAGCTTTAAAGACGAAGGGGCTGCAGAAAAATTACGGCGTAAGTAACGTAACATGCGGTTAGCGTTGTTAATTATCTTCTCAATATGCAGAGACCAACTTAGAAGTAATATGAACGCCTAAATACTTATAGGAGGAAACCGCGACTAAAGGAGAGTTGTTTAGGTGATATGGAACAGAACACCTGGATGCGCGGGAGATACGCATCACTTTGCACTTGTTAGTATTTAATTCCATTAGCCAAGCATTGCAACAGTTAGATATATAATTTAAATCTGATTGGAGAATGTTAGCCTCGTTATCAGTAACTATTTCACGGAAAATAACGCAGTCGTCAGCGAAAAGATGAATATTAGAAGAAATTAAAGAGGGAAGGTCGTCAATGAAAATGAGAAAAAGAAGGAGGCCTAATACGGATCCTTGTGGGACTTCAGATTGAACAGGATATTGGTTAGAGTAAAGTTCGTTGGCTACAACAAATTGCGAACGCTTTGAAAGGAAATCGTTGATCCACAAATAAAGGCTACTATCAATATTAAGTTGACTATTTGTAGTCTGCTCGCTTCACCCATATCTTTGTCTGAAAGAGCAAATCGCGGGTCCTTTTTGTCACATTTTCAAGCAAGAATACATCGTCTTTCAATTCGCGCAACTTCTTTCTGCTTTTCAGCAGGTTTTCTTTTTCAGAGTGTTGAATCCCTTGAAATTCCAGGTTTAAGCGGCAGCTCCTCAAGTCAAGTTTGTCAATTACAGCGTGAAGCTGATTGACTTCGCTCTCATTTGCTTTAAGTTTTTCGGTTCTGCGTTTTAGATCCTTGATCTCATTTTCATTTCGCTCCGTTCGTTGTTGCAGTTCATCGTACTGTTCGCTCAGAAATTGTAAAGTGTCTTCAATGCCTTCAAAGTGCAGAAAATAATACCTGGGCGCCGGGGAATGTATGAAAATGATCATGCCGATGATTCGGGTTTCTTGGCGCAAGGCCAGAAGTGGCCAAAGAGCACCGAGGCTATGGTAATAGACTGCCGTTGGTAAATGGATAGTGAATATCGAGACATGGATGAAACACGGCTGTATAGAAGCCTAAAAATGTTCCTTATAAAGTGCGTAAATATATTCGTAATGAAACTCAACAACGACACATGACATATGGTATGGAAAAGCGATGTACTACAAAGAGGTGTTGCTCTCAAATAGGCCGCTACGAGTAGCACTACCGCCTTACCAAGGCCCTTAAGCACAAGGGCCCGGAAGCATGAGCAATACAGGTCGCTACTATCGCAGCATCAGCCTCTCGTGAGAGGATGTGCTACGAATACCATGGCATTATACCGCGCAATAAATCGACATGGAAGAGGAGGGAATAACTGTATTGCGTGCCCTGCGATTTGGTGGGGAGGGCGAAAAGCCCCACCTAGGAGACGGCCAGGCGTTCGTAGGTTCTGGGTCCAGGCCGACGACCGGCAAGATAAAAGTGGACAGCGCGGACCATCCCACACTTGGCGGCAGCGGCGGCAGGAAGGAACCACGCAATACATCGACTTTTCTTTTTGCAGCTTCACCTACTCTGCCACGTCGCTGCCTTCACTGAAACAGTCTTAGTGGTACCTGGGACCCATCTGCACAGAATCATCGCACCAAATCATTGTGCTGCCCCAATCCACCCGTGGCGCTTCAGGCCGACGACCGGCAAGATAAAAGGTGGACAGCGCGGACCATTCCACACTTGGCGGCAGCGGCGGCAGGAAGGAACCACGCAAGACTGTGACTCTTCTTTTTTCAGCTTCACCTACTCTGCCGCCTCGCTGCCGTCACTGAAACAGTCTGAGCGGTACCTGGAACGCAACTGCCCAGAATCATCGCACCAAATCATTGTGCTGCCCCAATCCAACCGTGGCGCTTCAGGCCGACGACCGGCAAGATAAAAGGTGGACAGCGCGAACCATCCCACACTTGGCGGCAGCGGCGGCAATAAGGAACCACGCAAAACTGCGACTCTTCTTTTTGCAGCTTCACCTACTCTGCCGCATCGCTGCCTTCACTGAAACAGTCTGAGCGGTACCTGGGACCCATCTGCGCAGAATAATCGCAACAAATCATTGCGCTGCCCCAATCCACCCGTGGCGCTTCAGGCCGACGACCGGCAAGATAACAGGTGGACAGCGCGGACCATTCCACCCATGGCGGCAGCGGCGGCAGGAAGGAACGACGCTAAGCTGCGACTTCTTTTTGCAGCTCCGTCTACTCTGCCGCATCGCTGCCTTCACTGAAACAGTCTGAGCGGTACCTGGGACCGATCTGCGCAGAATCATCGCACCAAATCATTGTGCTGCCCCAATGCGCCCGTGGCGCTTCAGGCCGACGACCGGCAAGATAAAAGGTGGACAGTGCGGACCATCCCACATTTGGCGGCAGCGGCAGCAGTAAGGAACCACGCAAAACTGCGACTCTTCTTTTTGCAGCTTCAACTACTCTGCCGCATCGCTGCCTTCACTGAAACAGTCTGAGCGGTACCTGGGACCCATCTGCGCAGAATCATCGCACCAAATCACTAAGCTGCCCAATTCCACCCGTGGCGCTTAAGGCCGACGACCGGCAAGGTAAAAGGTGGGCAGCGCGGACCATCCCATACTTGGCGGCGGTGGCAGCAGGAAGGAATCACGCAAAACTGCGACTCTTCTTTTTGCATCTTCACCTACTCTCTCGCATCGCTGCCTTCACTGAAACAGTGTGAGCGGTACCTGGGACCGATCTGCACTAAATCATCGCATAAATCAATGTGCTCCCCCAATCCACCCATGGCGCTTAAGTCCGACGACCGGCAAGATAAAAGGTGGAAAGCGCGGACCATCCCACACTTGGCGGCAGCGGCGGCAGGAAGGAACCACGCAAAACTGCGACTGTTCTTTTTGCATGTCCACCTACTCTGCCGCATCGCTGCCTTCACTTAAACAGTCTGAGCGTTACCTGGGACCCATTTGCGCAGAATCATCGCACCAAATCATTGTGCTGCCCCAATCCACCCGTGGCGCTTCAGGGCGACGACCGGCAAGATAAAGGGTGGACAGCGCGGACCATCCCACACTTTTTGGCCGCGGCAGCCGGAAGGAACCACGCAAAATTGCGACTCTTCTTTTTGCAGTTTCAACTACTCTGCCGCGTCGCTGCCTTCACTGAAACAGTCTGAGCGGTACCTGGGACCCATCTGCGCAGAACCACTGCACCAAATCAATGTCTGCCCCAATACACCAGTGGGGCTTCTGGCCGACGGCCGGCAAGTTAAAAGGTGGACAGCGAGGACCATCCCACACATGGCGGCAGCGGCGGCAGGAAGGAACCACGCGAAAGTGCGACTCTTCTTTTTGCAGCTTCACCTACTCTGCCGCATCGCTGCCTTCACTGAAACAGCCTGAGCGGTACCTGGGACCCTTCTCCGCACAATCATCGCAACAAATCTTTGCGCTGTCCCAATCCACCCGTGGCTCTTCAGGCCGACGACCGGCAAGTTAAAAGGTGGACAGCGCAGACCATCCCACACATGGCGGCAGCGGCGGCAGGAAGGAACCACGCTAAGCTGCGACTTCTTTTTGCAGCTTCGTCTACTCTGCCGCATTGCTGCCTTCACAGAAACAGTTTCAGCGGTACCTGGGACCGATCTGCGCAGAATCATCGCACGAAATCATTGTGCTGCCCCAATGCACCCGTGGCGCTTCAGGCCGACGACCGGCAAGATGAAAGGTGGACAGCGCGGACCATCCCACAATTGGCGGCAGCGGCAGCAGGAAGGAACCACGCAAAACTGCGACTCTTCTTTTTGCAGCTTCACCTACTCTCCGGCATCGCTGCCTTCACTGAAACAGTCTGAGCGATACCTGGGACCCATCTGCGCAGAATCATCGCACCAAATCATTGTGCTGCCCCAATCCACCCGTGGCGCTTCAGGCCGACGACCGGCAAGATAAAAGGTGGACAGCGCGTACCATACCACACTTGGCGGCGGCGGTGGCACGAAGGAACCACGCAAAACTGCGACTCTACTTTTTGCAGCGTCACCTAGTCTGCCGCATCGCTGCCTTCACTGAAACAGTCTGAGCGGTACCTGGGACCCCTCTGCGCAGAATCATCGCACCAAATCATTCTGCTGGCCCAACACACCCGTGGCGCTTCAAGGCGACGACCGGCAAGATAAAAGGTGGACAGCGCGGACCATCCCACACTTTTTGGCAGCGGCAGCCGGAAGGAACCACGCAAAACTGCGTCACTTCTTTTTCCAGCTTCACCTACTCTGCCGCATCGCTGCCTTCACTGAAACAGTCTGAGCGATACCTGGGACCCATCTGCGCAGACTCCTCGCACCAAATCTTTGTGCTGCCCCAATCCTCCCGTGGCGCTTCACGCCGACGACCGGCAAGGTAAGAGGTGGACAGCGCGGACCATCCCACACTTGGCGGCAGCGGCGGCAGGAAGGAACCTCGCAAAACTGCGACTTTTCTTTTTGCAGCTTCACCTACTCTGCCGCATCGCTGCCTTCACTGAAACAGTCTGAGCGGTATCTGGGACCCATCTGCGCAGAATCATCGCACCAAATCATTGTGCTGCCCCAATCCAGCCATCGCGCTGCAGGGCGGACCATCCCACACTTCGCAGCAGCGGCAGCAGGAAGGAACCACGCAAAACTGCAACACTGCTTTTTGCAGCTTCACCTACACTGCCGCATCGCTGCCTTCACTGAAACAGTCTCAACGGTACCTGGGACCCATCTGCGCAGAATCCCCGCACCAAATAATTGTGCTGCGCCAATCCACCGGTGGCGTTTCAGGCCGACGACCGGCAAGATAAAAGGTGGACAGCGAGGACCATCCCACACTTGGCGCCAGCGGCAGCAGGAAGGAACCACGCAAAACTGCGACTCTTCTTTTTGCATCTTCACCTACTCTGCCGCATCGCTGCCTTCACCTAAACAGTCTGAGCAGTACCTGGGACCCATCTGCGCAGAATCCTTGCACCAAATCGTTCTGCTGCCCCAATCCGCCCATGGCGTTTCAGGCTGACGACCGGCAAGATAAAAGATGGACAGCGCGGACCATCCCACACTTGGCGGCAGCGCGTGCACGAAGGAACCACGAAAAACTCTGACTCTTCTTTTTGCAGCTTCACCTACTCAGCCGCATCGCTGCCTTCACTGAAACAGTCTGAGCGGTACCTGGGACCCATCTGCACTAAATCATCGCATAAATCAATGTGCTGCCCCAATCCACCCATGGCGCTTAAGGCCGACGACTGGAAAGATAAAAGGTGGACAAGGCGGACCATCCCACACTTCGCAGCAGCGGCAGAAGGAAGGAATCACGCAAAACTGCAACACTTCTTTTTGCAGCTTCACCTATTCTGCCGCATCGCTGCCTTCACTGAAACAGTCTGAGCGATACCTGGGACCCATCTGCGCAGAATCATCGCACCAAATCATTGTGCTGCCCCAATCCACCCGTGGCGCTTCAGGCCGACGACCGGCAAGATAAAAGGTGGACAGCGCGGACCATCCCACACTTGGCGGCTGTGCGTGCAGGAAGGAAGCACGCAAAACTGCGACTCTTCTTTTTGCAGCTTCACCTACTCTGCCGCATCGCTGCCTTCACTGAAACAGTCTGAGCGGTACCTGGGACCCATCTGCACTAAATCATCGCCTAAATCAATGTGCTGCCCCAATCCACCCATGGCGCTTAAGGGCGACGACCGGCAAGATAAAAGGTGGACAGCGCGTACCATCCCACACTTGGCGGCGGCGGTGGCAGGAAGGAACCACGCAAAACTGCGACTGTTCTTTTTGCATCTTCGCCTACTCTGCCGCATCGCTGCCTTCACTGAAACAGCTTGAGCGGTACCTGGGACCCATCTGTGCAGAATCAACGTACCAAACCATCGTACTGTCCCAATCCACCCGTGGCGCTTCAGGCCACCGACCGGCAAGTTAAAAGGTGTATAGCGCAGACCATCCCACACATGGCGGCAGCGGCGGCAGGAAGGAACCACGCAAAACTGCGACTCTACTTTTTGCAGCTTCACCTAGTCTGCCGCATCGCTGCCTTCACTGAAACAGTCTGTGCGGTACCTGGGACCCCTCTGCGCAGAATCATCGCACCAAATCATTGTGCTGGCCCAATACACCCGTGGCGCTTCAAGGCGACGACCGGCAAGATAAAAGGTGGACAGCGCGGACCATCCCACACTTTTTGGCAGCGGCAGCCGGAAGGAACCACGCAAAACTGCGTCACTTCTTTTTCCAGCTTCACCTACTCTGCCGCATCGCTGCCTTCACTGAAACAGTCTGAGCGATAGCTGGGACCCATCTGCGCAGACTCCTCGCACCAAATCATTGTGCTGCCCCAATCTTCCCGTGGCGTTTCACGCCGACGACCGGCAAGGTAAGAGGTGGACAGCGCGGACCATCCCACATTTGGCGGCAGCGGCGGCAGGAAGGAAGCTCGGAAAACTGCGACTTTTCTTTTTGCAGCTTCACCTACTCTGCCGCATCGCTGCCTTCACTGAAACAGTCTGAGCGGTATCTGGGACCCATCTGCGCAGAATCCTTGCACCAAATCATTCTGCTGCCCCAATCCGCCCATGGCGTTTCAGGCTGACGACTGGCAAGATAAAAGATGGACAGCGCGGACCATCCCACACTTGGCGGCAGCGCGTGCCGGAAGGAACCACGAAAAACTCTGACTCTTCTTTTTGCAGCTTCACCTACTCAGCCGCATCGCTGCCTTCACTGAAACAGTCTGAGCGGTACCTGGGACCCATCTGCACTAAATCATCGCATAAATCAATGTGCTGCCCCAATCCACCCATGGCGCTTAAGGCCGACGACCGGCAAGATAAAAGGTGGACAGCGCGGACCATCCCACACTTGGCGGCAGCGCGTGCAGGGAGGAACTACGAAATACTCTGACTCTTCTTTTTGCAGCTTCAGCTACTCAGCCGCATCGCTGCCTTCACTGAAACAGTCTGAAAGGTACCTGGGACCCATATGCGCAGACTCCTCGCAACAAATCATTGTGCTGCTCCAATCCACCCGTGGTGCTTCAGGCCGACGACCGGCAAGATAAAAGGTGGACAGCGCGGACCATCCCCCACTTGGCGGCAGCGGCGGCAGGAAGGAACCACGCAAAACTGCGACTTTTCTTTTTGCAGCTTCACCTACTCTGCCGCATCGCTGCCTTCACTGAAACAGTCTGAGCGGTATCTGGGACCCATCTGCGCAGAATCATCGCAACAAATCATTGTGCTGCCCCAATCCACCCGTCGCGCTGCAGGCCGACGACCGGAAAGATAAAAGGTGGACAAGGCGGACCATCCCACACTCCGCAGCAGCGGCAGAAGGAAGGAATCACGCAAAACTGCAACACTTCTTTTTGCAGCTTCACCTACTCTGCCGCATCGCTGCCTTCACTGAAACAGTCTGAGCGATAGCTGGGACCCATCTGCGCAGAATCATCGCACCAAATCATTGTGCTGCCCCAATCCACCCGTGGCGCTTCAGGCCGACGACCGGCAAGATAAAAGGTGGACAGCGTGGTCCATCCCACACTTGGCGGCAGTGCGTGCAGGAAGGAACCACGCAAAACTGCGACTCTTCTTTTTGCAGCTTCACCTACTCTGCCGCATCGCTCCCTTCACTGAAATAGTCTGAGCGGTACCTGGGACCCATGTGCACTAAATCATCGCATAAATCAATGTGCTGCCCCAATCCACGCGTGGCGCTTAAGGGCGACGACCGGCAAGATAAAAGGTGGACAGCGCGGACCATCCCACACTTGGCGGCAGCGGCGGCAGGAAGGAACCACGCAAAACTGCGACTGTTCTTTTTGCATCTTCACCTACTCTGCCGCATCGCTGCCTTCACTTAAACAGTCTGAGCGGTACCTGGGAGCCATCTGCGCAGAATCATGGCACCAAATCAGTGTGCTGCCCCAATGCACCCGTGGCGCTTCAGGCCACCGACCGGCAAGATAAAAGGTGGACAGCGCGCACCATCCCACACTTGACGGCAGCGGCGGCAGGAAGGAACCACGCAAAACTGCGACTCTACTTTTTGCAGCTTCACCTAGTCTGCCGCATCGCTGCCTTCACTGAAACAGTCTGAGCGGTACCTGGGACCCCTCTGCGCAGAATCATCGCACCAAATCATTCTGCTGGCCCAACACACCCGTGGCGCTTCAAGGCGACGACCGGCAAGATAAAAGGTGGACAGCGCGGACCATCCCACACTTTTTGGCAGCGGCAGCCGGAAGGAACCACGCAAAACTGCGTCACTTCTTTTTCCAGCTTCACCTACTCTGCCGCATCGCTGCCTTCACTGAAACAGTCTGAGCGATACCTGGGACCCATCTGCGCAGACTCCTCGCACCAAATCTTTGTGCTGCCCCAATCCTCCCGTGGCGCTTCACGCCGACGACCGGCAAGGTAAGAGGTGGACAGCGCGGACCATCCCACACTTGGCGGCAGCGGCGGCAGGAAGGAACCTCGCAAAACTGCGACTTTTCTTTTTGCAGCTTCACCTACTCTGCCGCATCGCTGCCTTCACTGAAACAGTCTGAGCGGTATCTCGGACCCATCTGCGCAGAATCATCGCACCAAATCATTGTGCTGCCCCAATCCAGCCATCGCGCTGCAGGGCGGACCATCCCACACTTCGCAGCAGCGGCAGCAGGAAGGAACCACGCAAAACTGCAACACTGCTTTTTGCAGCTTCACCTACACTGCCGCATCGCTGCCTTCACTGAAACAGTCTCAACGGTACCTGGGACCCATCTGCGCAGAATCCCCGCACCAAATAATTGTGCTGCGCCAATCCACCGGTGGCGTTTCAGGCCGACGACCGGCAAGATAAAAGGTGGACAGCGAGGACCATCCCACACTTGGCGCCAGCGGCAGCAGGAAGGAACCACGCAAAACTGCGACTCTTCTTTTTGCATCTTCACCTACTCTGCCGCATCGCTGCCTTCACCTAAACAGTCTGAGCAGTACCTGGGACCCATCTGCGCAGAATCCTTGCACCAAATCGTTCTGCTGCCCCAATCCGCCCATGGCGTTTCAGGCTGACGACCGGCAAGATAAAAGATGGACAGCGCGGACCATCCCACACTTGGCGGCAGCGCGTGCAGGAAGGAACCACGAAAAACTCTGACTCTTCTTTTTGCAGCTTCACCTACTCAGCCGCATCGCTGCCTTCACTGAAACAGTCTGAGCGGTACCTGGGACCCATCTGCACTAAATCATCGCATAAATCAATGTGCTGCCCCAATCCACCCATGGCGCTTAAGGCCGACGACCGGAAAGATAAAAGGTGGACAAGGCGGACCATCCCACACTTCGCAGCAGCGGCAGAAGGAAGGAATCACGCAAAACTGCAACACTTCTTTTTGCAGCTTCACCTATTCTGCCGCATCGCTGCCTTCACTGAAACAGTCTGAGCGATACCTGGGACCCATCTGCGCAGAATCATCGCACCAAATCATTGTGCTGCCCCAATCCACCCGTGGCGCTTCAGGCCGACGACCGGCAAGATAAAAGGTGGACAGCGCGGACCATCCCACACTTGGCGGCTGTGCGTGCAGGAAGGAAGCACGCAAAACTGCGACTCTTTTTTTTGCAGCTTCACCTACTCTGCCGCATCGCTGCCTTCACTGAAACAGTCTGAGCGGTACCTGGGACCCATCTGCACTAAATCATCGCATAAATCAATGTGCTGCCCCAATCCACCCATGGCGCTTAAGGGCGACGACCGGCAAGATAAAAGGTGGACAGCGCGTACCAACCCACACTTGGCGGCGGCGGTGGCAGGAAGGAACCACGCAAAGCTGCGACTGTTCTTTTTGCATCTTCGCCTACTCTGCCGCATCGCTGCCTTCACTGAAACAGCTTGAGCGGTACCTGGGACCCATCTGTGCAGAATCAACGTACCAAACCATTGTACTGTCCCAATCCACCCGTGGCGCTTCAGGCCACCCACCGGCAAGTTAAAAGGTGTATAGCGCAGACCATCCCACACATGGCGGCAGCGGCGGCAGGAAGGAACGACGCAAAACTGCGACTCTACTTTTTGCAGCTTCACCTAGTCTGCCGCATCGCTGCCTTCACTGAAACAGTCTGTGCGGTACCTGGGACCCCTCTGCGCAGAATCATCGCACCAAATCATTGTGCTGGCCCAATACACCCGTGGCGCTTCAAGGCGACGACCGGCAAGATAAAAGGTGGACAGCGCGGACCATCCCACACTTTTTGGCAGCGGCAGCCGGAAGGAACCACGCAAAGCTGCGTCACTTCTTTTTCCAGCTTCACCTACTCTGCCGCATCGCTGCCTTCACTGAAACAGTCTGAGCGATACCTGGGACCCATCTGCGCAGACTCCTCGCACCAAATCATTGTGCTGCCCCAATCCTCCCGTGGCGTTTCACGCCGACGACCGGCAAGGTAAGAGGTGGACAGCGCGGACCGTCCCACATTTGGCGGCAGCGGCGGCAGGAAGGAAGCTCGGAAAACTGCGACTTTTCTTTTTGCAGCTTCACCTACTCTGCCGCATCGCTGCCTTCACTGAAACAGTCTGAGCGGTATCTGGGACCCATCTGCGCAGAATCCTTGCACCAAATCATTCTGCTGCCCCAATCCGCCCATGGCGTTTCAGGCTGACGACTGGCAAGATAAAAGATGGACAGCGCGGACCATCCCACACTTGGCGGCAGCGCGTGCAGGAAGGAACCACGAAAAACTCTGACTCTTCTTTTTGCAGCTTCACCTACTCAGCCGCATCGCTGCCTTCACTGAAACAGTCTGAGCGGTACCTGGGACCCATCTGCACTAAATCATCGCATAAATCAATGTGCTGCCCCAATCCACCCATGGCGCTTAAGGCCGACGACCGGCAAGATAAAAGGTGGACAGCGCGGACCATCCCACACTTGGCGGCAGCGCGTGCAGGGAGGAACTACGAAATACTCTGACTCTTCTTTTTGCAGCTTCAGCTACTCAGCCGCATCGCTGCCTTCACTGAAACAGTCTGAAAGGTACCTGGGACCCATATGCGCAGACTCCTCGCACCAAATCATTGTGCTGCTCCAATCCACCCGTGGTGCTTCAGGCCGACGACCGGCAAGATAAAAGGTGGACAGCGCGGACCATCCCCCACTTGGCGGCAGCGGCGGCAGGAAGGAACCACGCAAAACTGCGACTTTTCTTTTTGCAGCTTCACCTACTCTGCCGCATCGCTGCCTTCACTGAAACAGTCTGAGCGGTATCTGGGACCCATCTGCGCAGAATCCTTGCACCAAATCATTCTGCTGCCCCAATCCACCCGTGGCGCTTCAGGCCGACGACCGGCAAGATAAAAGGTGGACAGCGCGGACCATCCCACACTTGGCGGCTGTGCGTGCAGGAAGGAAGCACGCAAAACTGCGACTCTTCTTTTTGCAGCTTCACCTACTCTGCCGCATCGCTGCCTTCACTGAAACAGTCTGAGCGATACCTGGGACCCATCTGCGCAGAATCATCGCACCAAATCATTGCGCTGCCCCAATCCACCCGTGGCGCTTCAGGCCGACGAGCGGCAAGATAAAAGGTGGACAGCGCGTACCATCCCACACTTGGCGGCGGCGGTGGCAGGAAGGAACCACGCAAAACTGCGACTGTTCTTTTTGCATCTTCGCCTACTCTGCCGCATCGCTGCCTTCACTGAAACAGCTTGAGCGGTACCTGGGACCCATCTGTGCAGAATCAACGTACCAAACCATTGTACTGTCCCAATCCACCCGTGGCGCTTCAGGCCACCGACCGGCAAGTTAAAAGGTGTATAGCGCAGACCATCCCACACATGGCGGCAGCGGCGGCAGGAAGGAACCACGCAAAACTGCGACTCTACTTTTTGCAGCTTCACCTAGTCTGCCGCATCGCTGCCTTCACTGAAACAGTCTGTGCGGTACCTGGGACCCCTCTGCGCAGAATCATCGCACCAAATCATTGTGCTGGCCCAATACACCCGTGGCGCTTCAAGGCGACGACCGGCAAGATAAAAGGTGGACAGCGCGGACCATCCCACACTTTTTGGCAGCGGCAGCCGGAAGGAACCACGCAAAACTGCGTCACTTCTTTTTCCAGCTTCACCTACTCTGCCGCATCGCTGCCTTCACTGAAACAGTCTGAGCGATACCTGGGACCCATCTGCGCAGACTCCTCGCACCAAATCATTGTGCTGCCCCAATCCTCCCGTGGCGTTTCACGCCGACGACCGGCAAGGTAAGAGGTGGACAGCGCGGACCATCCCACATTTGGCGGCAGCGGCGGCAGGAAGGAAGCTCGGAAAACTGCGACTTTTCTTTTTGCAGCTTCACCTACTCTGCCGCATCGCTGCCTTCACTGAAACAGTCTGAGCGGTATCTGGGACCCATCTGCGCAGAATCCTTGCACCAAATCATTCTGCTGCCCCAATCCGCCCATGGCGTTTCAGGCTGACGACTGGCAAGATAAAAGATGGACAGCGCGGACCATCCCACACTTGGCGGCAGCGCGTGCAGGAAGGAACCACGAAAAACTCTGACTCTTCTTTTTGCAGCTTCACCTACTCAGCCGCATCGCTGCCTTCACTGAAACAGTCTGAGCGGTACCTGGGACCCATCTGCACTAAATCATCGCATAAATCAATGTGCTGCCCCAATCCACCCATGGCGCTTAAGGCCGACGACCGGCAAGATAAAAGGTGGACAGCGCGGACCATCCCACACTTGGCGGCAGCGCGTGCAGGGAGGAACTACGAAATACTCTGACTCTTCTTTTTGCAGCTTCAGCTACTCAGCCGCATCGCTGCCTTCACTGAAACAGTCTGAAAGGTACCTGGGACCCATATGCGCAGACTCCTCGCACCAAATCATTGTGCTGCTCCAATCCACCCGTGGTGCTTCAGGCCGACGACCGGCAAGATAAAAGGTGGACAGCGCGGACCATCCCCCACTTGGCGGCAGCGGCGGCAGGAAGGAACCACGCAAAACTGCGACTTTTCTTTTTGCAGCTTCACCTACTCTGCCGCATCGCTGCCTTCACTGAAACAGTCTGAGCGGTATCTGGGACCCATCTGCGCAGAATCATCGCAACAAATCATTGTGCTGCCCCAATCCACCCGTCGCGCTGCAGGCCGACGACCGGAAAGATAAAAGGTGGACAAGGCGGACCATCCCACACTCCGCAGCAGCGGCAGAACGAAGGAATCACGCAAAACTGCAACACTTCTTTTTGCAGCTTCACCTACTCTGACGCATCGCTGCCTTCACTGAAACAGTCTGAGCGATAGCTGGGACCCATCTGCGCAGAATCATCGCACCAAATCATTGTGCTGCCCCAATCCACCCGTGGCGCTTCAGGCCGACGACCGGCAAGATAAAAGGTGGACAGCGTGGTCCATCCCACACTTGGCGGCAGTGCGTGCAGGAAGGAACCACGCAAAACTGCGACTCTTCTTTTTGCAGCTTCACCTACTCTGCCGCATCGCTCCCTTCACTGAAACAGTCTGAGCGGTACCTGGGACCCATGTGCACTAAATCATCGCATAAATCAATGTGCTGCCCCAATCCACGCATGGCGCTTAAGGGCGACGACCGGCAAGATAAAAGGTGGACAGCGCGGACCATCCCACACTTGGCGGCAGCGGCGGCAGGAAGGAACCACGCAAAACTGCGACTGTTCTTTTTGCATCTTCACCTACTCTGCCGCATCGCTGCCTTCACTTAAACAGTCTGAGCGGTACCTGGGAGCCATCTGCGCAGAATCATGGCACCAAATCAGTGTGCTGCCCCAATGCACCCGTGGCGCTTCAGGCCACCGACCGGCAAGATAAAAGGTGGACAGCGCGCACCATCCCACACTTGACGGCAGCGGCGGCAGGAAGGAACCACGCAAAACTGCGACTCTACTTTTTGCAGCTTCACCTAGTCTGCCGCATCGCTGCCTTCACTGAAACAGTCTGAGCGGTACCTGGGACTCCTCTGCGCAGAATCATCGCACCAAATCATTGTGCTGGCCCAATACACCCGTGGCGCTTCAAGGCGACGACCGGCAAGATAAAAGGTGGACAGCGCGGACCATCCCACACTTTTTGGGAGCGGCAGCCGGAAGGAACCACGCAAAACTGCGTCACTTCTTTTTTTAGCTTCACCTACTCTGCCGCGTCGCTGCCTTCACTGAAACAGTCTGAGCGATACCTGGGAACCATCTGCGCAGACTCCTCGCACCAAATCATTGTGCTGCCCCAATCCTCCCGTGGCGCTTCACGCCGACGACCGGCAAGGTAAGAGGTGGACAGCGCGGACCATCCCACACTTGGCGGCAGCGGCGGCAGGAAGGAACCTCGCAAAACTGCGACTTTTCTTTTTGCAGCTTCACCTACTCTGCCGCATCGCTGCCTTCACTGAAACAGTCTGAGCGGTATCTGGGACCCATCTGCGCAGAATCCCCGCACCAAATAATTGTGCTGCGCCAATCCACCGGTGGCGTTTCAGGCCGACGACCGGCAAGATAAAAGGTGGACAGCGAGGACCATCCCACACTTGGCGCCAGCGGCAGCAGGAAGGAACCACGCAAAACTGCGACTCTTCTTTTTGCATCTTCACCTACTCTGCCGCATCGCTGCCTTCACCTAAACAGTCTGAGCAGTACCTGGGACCCATCTGCGCAGAATCCTTGCACCAAATCATTCTGCTGCCCCAATCCGCCCATGGCGTTTCAGGCTGACGACCGGCAAGATAAAAGATGGACAGCGCGGACCATCCCACACTTGGCGGCAGCGCGTGCAGGAAGGAACCACGAAAAACTCTGACTCTTCTTTTTGCAGCTTCACCTACTCAGCCGCATCGCTGCCTTCACTGAAACAGTCTGAGCGGTACCTGGGACCCATCTGCACTAAATCATCGCATAAATCAATGTGCTGCCCCAATCCACCCATGGCGCTTAAGGCCAACGACCGGTCTAGATAAAAGGTGGACAGCGCGGACCATCCCACACTTGGCGGCAGCGCGTGCAGGAAGGAACCACGAAAAACTCTGACTCTTCTTTTTGCAGCTTCACCTACTCAGCCGCATCGCTGCCTTCACTGAAACAGTCTGAGCGGTACCTGGGACCCATCTGCGCAGACTCCTCGCACCAAATCATTGTGCTGCTCCAATCCACCCGTGGTGCTTCAGGCCGACGACCGGCAAGATAAAAGGTGGACAGCGCGGACGATCCCCAACTTGGCGGCAGCGGCGGCAGGAAGGAACCACGCAAAACTGCGACTTTTCTTTTTGCAGCTTCACCTACTCTGCCGCATCGCTGCCTTCACTGAAACAGTCTGAGCGGTATCTGGGACAGATCTGCGCAGAATCATCGCAACAAATCATTGTGCTGCCCCAATCCACCCGTCGCGCTGCAGGCCGACGACCGGAAAGATAAAAGGTGGACAAGGCGGACCATCCCACACTTCGCAGCAGCGACAGAAGGAAGGAATCACGCAAAACTGCAACACTTCTTTTTGCAGCTTCACCTACTCTGCCGCATCGCTGCCTTCACTGAAACAGTCTGAGCGATACCTGGGACCCATCTGCGCAGAATCATCGCACCAAATCATTGTGCTGCCCCAATCCACCCGTGGCGCTTCAGGCCGACGACCGGCAAGATAAAAGGTGGACAGCGCGGACCATCCCACACTTGGCGGCTGTGCGTGCAGGAAGGAAGCACGCAAAACTGCGACTCTTCTTTTTGCAGCTTGACCTACTCTGCCGCATCGCTGCCTTCACTGAAACAGTCTGAGCGGTACCTGGGACCCATCTGCACTAAATCATCGCATAAATCAATGTGCTGCCCCAATCCACCCATGGCGCTTAAGGGCGACGACCGGCAAGATACAAGGTGGACAGCGCGGACCATCCCACACTTGGCGGCAGCGGCGGCAGGAAGGAAGCACGCAAAACTGCGACTCTTCTTTTTGCATGTTCACCTACTCTGCCGCATCGCTGCCTTCACTGAAACAGTCTGAGCGATACCTGGGACCTATCTGCGCAGAATCATCGCACCAAATCATTGCGCTGCCCCAATCCACCCGTGGCGCTTCAGGCCGACGAGCGGCAAGATAAAAGGTGGACAGCGCGTACCATCCCACACTTGGCGGCGGCGGTGGCAGGAAGGAACCACGCAAAACTGCGACTGTTCATTTTGCATCTACGCCTACTCTGCCGCATCGCTGCCTTCACTGAAACAGCTTGAGCGGTACCTGGGACCCATCTGTGCAGAATCAACGTACCAAACCATTGTACTGTCCCAATCCACCCGTGGCGCTTCAGGCCACCGACCGGCAAGATAAAAGGTGGACAGCGCGCACCATCCCACACTTGGCGGCAGCGGCGGCAGGAAGGAACCACGGAAAACTGCGACTCTACTTTTTGCAGCTTCACCTAGTCTGCCGCATCGCTGCCTTCACTGAAACAGTCTGTGCGGTACCTGGGACCCCTCTGCGCAGAATCATCGCACCAAATCATTGTGCTGGCCCAATACACCCGTGGCGCTTCAAGGCGACGACCGGCAAGATAAAAGGTGGACAGCGCGGACCATCCCACACTTTTTGGCAGCGGCAGCCGGAAGGAACCACGCGAAACTGCGTCACTTCTTTTTCCAGCTTCACCTACTCTGCCACATCGCTGCCTTCACTGAAACAGTCTGAGCGATACGTGGGACCCATCTGCGCAGACTCCTCGCACCAAATCATTGTGCTGCCCCAGTCCACCCGTGGTGCTTCAGGCCGACGACCGGCAAGATAAAAGGTGGACAGCGCGGACCATCCCCCACTTGGCGGCAGCGGCGGCAGGAAGGAAGCTCGGAAAACTGCGACTTTTCTTTTTGCAGCTTCACCTACTCTGCCGCATCGCTGCCTTCACTGAAACCGTCTGAGCGGTATCAGGGACCCATCTGCGCAGAATCCTTGCACCAAATCATTCTGCTGCCCCAATCCGCCCATGGCGTTTCAGGCGGACGACTGGCAAGATAAAAGATGGACAGCGCGGACCATCCCACACTTGGCGGCAGCGCGTGCAGGAAGGAACCACGCAAAACTGCGACTTTTCTTTTTGCAGCTTCACCTACTCTGCCGCATCGCTGCCTTCACTGAAACAGTCTGAGCGGTATCTGGGACCCATCTGCGCAGAATCATCGCAACAAATCATTGTGCTGCCCCAATCCACCCGTGGCGCTTCAGGCCGACGACCGGCAAGATAAAAGGTGGACAGCGTGGTCCATCCCACACTTGGCGGCAGTGCGTGCAGGAAGGAACCACGCAAAACTGCGACTCTTCTTTTTGCAGCTTCACCTACTCTGCCGCATCGCTCCCTTCACTGAAACAGTCTGAGCGGTACCTGGGACCCATGTGCACTAAATCATCGCATAAATCAATGTGCTGCCCCAATCCACGCATGGCGCTTAAGGGCGACGACCGGCAAGATAAAAGGTGGACAGCGCGGACCATCCCACACTTGGCGGCAGCGGCGGCAGGAAGGAACCACGCAAAACTGCGACTGTTCTTTTTGCATCTTCACCTACTCTGCCGCATCGCTGCCTTCACTTAAACAGTCTGAGCGGTACCTGGGAGCCATCTGCGCAGAATCATGGCACCAAATCAGTGTGCTGCCCCAATGCACCCGTGGCGCTTCAGGCCACCGACCGGCAAGATAAAAGGTGGACAGCGCGCACCATCCCACACTTGACGGCAGCGGCGGCAGGAAGGAACCACGCAAAACTGCGACTCTACTTTTTGCAGCTTCACCTAGTCTGCCGCATCGCTGCCTTCACTGAAACAGTCTGAGCGGTACCTCGGACCCCTCTGCGCAGAATCATCGCACCAAATCATTGTGCTGCCCCAATCCTCCTGTGGCGCTTCACGCCGACGACCGGCAAGGTAAAAGGTGGACAGCGCGGACCATCCCAAACTTGGCGGCAGCGGCGGCAGGAAGGAACCACGCAAAACTGCGACTTTTCTTTTTGCAGCTTCACCTACTCTGCCGCATCGCTGCCTTCACCTAAACAGTCTGAGCAGTACCTGGGACCCATCTGCGCAGAATCCTTGCACCAAATCATTCTGCTGCCCCAATCCGCCTATGGCGTTTCAGGCCGACGACCGTCAAGATAAAAGATGGACAGCGCGGACCATCCCACACTTGGCGGCAGCGCGTGCAGGAAGGAACCACGAAAAACTCTGGCTCTTCTTTTTGCAGCTTCACCTACTCAGCCGCATCGCTGCCTTCACTGAAACAGTCTGAGCGGTACCTGGGACCCATCTGCACTAAATCATCGCATAAATCAATGTGCTGCCCCAATCCACCCATGGCGCTTAAGGCCGACGACCGGCAAGATAAAAGGTGGAAAGCGCGGACCATCCCACACTTGGCGGCAGCGGCGGCAGGAAGGAACCACGAAAAACTCTGACTCTTCTTTTTGCAGCTTCACCTACTCAGCCGCATCGCTGCCTTCACTGAAACAGTCTGAGCGGTACCTGGGACCCATCTGCACTAAATCATCGCATAAATCAATGTGCTGCCCCAATCCACCCATGGCGCTTAAGGCCGACGACCGGCAAGATAAAAGGTGGACAGCGCGGACCATCCCACACTTGGCGGCAGCGCGTGCAGGGAGGAACTACGAAATACTCTGACTCTTCTTTTTGCAGCTTTACCTACTCAGCCGCATCGCTGCCTTCACTGAAACAGTCTGAAAGGTACCTGGGACCCATATGCGCAGACTCCTCGCACCAAATCATTGTGCTGCTCCAATCCACCCGTGGTGCTTCAGGCCGACGACCGGCAAGATAAAAGGTGGACAGCGCGGACCATCCCCCACTTGGCGGCAGCGGCGGCAGGAAGGAACCACGCAAAACTGCGACTTTTCTTTTTGCAGCTTCACCTACTCTGCCGCATCGCTGCCTTCACTGAAACAGTCTGAGCGGTATCTGGGACCCATCTGCGCAGAATCATCGCAACAAATCATTGTGCTGCCCCAATCCACCCGTCGCGCTGCAGGCCGACGACCGGAAAGATAAAAGGTGGACAAGGCGGACCATCCCACACTTGGTGGCAGCGAGAGAAGGCAGGAACCACGCCAAACTGCGACTGTTCTTTTCGCAGCTTCACCTACTCTGCCGCATCGCTGCCTTCACTGAAACAGTCTGAGCGGTACCTGGGACCCATCTGCGCAGAATCATCGCACCAAATCAGTGTGCTGTCCAATCCACCCGTGGCGCTTCAGGCCGACGACCGGCAAGAAAAAAGGTGGACAGCGCGGACCATGCCACACTTGGCGGCAGTGGTAGCAGGAAGGAACCACGCAAGACTGTGACTCTTCTTTTTTCAGCTTCTCCTACTCTGCCGCCTCGCTGCCTTCACTGAAACAGTCTGAGCGGTAGCTGGGACCCATCTGCGCAAAATCATCGCACCAAATCATTGTGCTGCCCCAATCCAACGGTGGCGCTTCAGGCCGACGACCTGCAATATAAAAGGTGGACAGCGCGGACCATTCCACACTGGGCGGCAGCGGCAGCAGTAAGGAACCACACAAAACTGCGACTGTTCTTTTTGCATCTTCACCTACTCTGCCGCATCGCTGCCTTCACTTAAACAGTCTGAGCGGTACCTGGGACCCATCTGCGCAAAATCATGGCACCAAATCAGTGTGCTGCCCCAATGCAACCGTGGCGCTTCAGGCCACCGACCGGCAAGATAAAAGGTGGACAGCGCACACCATCCCACACTTGGCGGCAGCGGCGGCAGTAAGGAACCACGCAAAACTGCGACTCTACTTTTTGGAGCTTCACCTAGTCTGCCCCGTCGCTGCCTTCACTGAAACAGTCTGACCGGTACCTGGGACCCCTCTGCGCAGAATCATCGCACCAAATCATTGTGCTGGCCCAATCCACCCGTGGCGCTTCAAGGCGACGACCGGCAAAATAAAATGTGGACAGCGCGGACCATCCCACACTTTTTGGCAGCGTCAGCCGGAAGGAACCACGCAAAACTGCGTCACTTCTTTTTCCAGCTTCACCTACTCTGCCGCATTGCTGCCTTCACTGAAACAGTCTGAGCGGTACCTGGGACCCATCTGCGCAGACTCCTCGCACCAAATCATTGTGCTGCCCCAATGCTCCCGTGGCGCTTCACGCCGACGACCGGCAAGATAAAAGGTGGACAGCGCGGACCATCCCACACTTGGCGCCAGCGGGAGAAGGCAGGAACCACGCCAAAGTGCGACTGTTCTTTTTGCAGCTTCACCTACTCTGCCCCGTCGCTGCCTTCACTGAAACACTCTGAGCGGTACCTGGGACCCATCTGCGCAGAATCATCGCACCAAATCAGTGTGCTGTCCAATCCAGCCGTGGCTCTTCAGGCCGACGACCGGCAAGATAAAAGGTGGACAGCGCGGACCATCCCACACTTGGCGGCAGCGGTAGCAGGAAGGAACCACGCAAGACTGTGACTCTTCTTTTTTCAGCTTCACCTACTCTGCCGCCTCGCTGCCTATACTGAAACAGTCTGAGCGGTAGCTGGGACCCATCTGCGCAGAATCATGGCACCAAATCATTGTGCTGCCCCAATCCAACCGTGGCGCTTCAGGCCGACGTCCGGCAAGATAAAAGGTGGACAGCGCGGACCATCCCACATTGGGCGGCAGCGGCAGCAGTAAGGAACCACGCAAAACTGCGACTCTTCTTTTTGCAGCTTCACCTACTCTGCCGCATCGCTGCCTTCACTGAAACAGTCTGAGCGGTACCTGGGACCCATCTGCGCAGAATCATCGCACCAAATCATTGCGCTGCCCCAATCCACCCGTGCCGCTTCAGGCCGACGACCGGCAAGATAAAAGGTGAACAGCGCGGACCATCCCATACTTGGCGGCAGCGGCGGCAGGAAGGAACTACGCGAAACTGCGACTCTTCTTTTTGCAGCTTCACCTACTCTGCCGCATCGCTGCCTTCACTGAAACAGTCTGAGCGATACCTGGGACCCATCTGCGGAGAATCATCGCACCAAATCATTGTGCTGCCCCAATCCACCCGTTGCGCTTCAGGCCGACGAGCGGCAAGATAAAAGGTGGACAGCGCGTACCATCCCACATTTGGCGGCGGCAGTGGCAGGAAGGAACCACGCAAAACTGCGACTGTTCTTTTTGCATCTTCACCTACTCTGCCGCATCGCTGCCTTCACTGAAACAGCCTGAGCGGTACCTGGGAGCCATCTGCGCAGAATCATGGCACCAAATCAGTGTGCTGCCCCAATGCACCCGTGGCGCTTCAGGCCACCGACCGGCAAGATAAAAGGTGGACAGCGCGCACCATCCCACACTTGGCGGCAGCGGCGGCAGGAAGACACCACGCAAAACTGCGACTCTACTTTTTGCAGCTTCACCTAGTCTGCCGCATCGCTGCCTTCACTGAAACAGTCTGAGCGGTACCTGGGACCCATCTGCGCAGACTCCTCGCACCAAATCATTGTGCTTCCCCAATCCTCCCGTGGCGCTTCACGTCGACGACCGGCAAGATAAAAGGTGGACAGCGCGGACCATCCCACACTTGGCGGCAGCGCGTGGAGGAAGGAACCACTAAAAACTCTGACTCTTCTTTTTGCAGCTTCACCTACCCAGCCGCATCGCTGCCTTCACTGAAACAGTCTGAGCGGTACCTGGGACCCATCTGCGCAGACTCCTCGCACCAAATCATTGTGCTGCTCCAATCCACCCGTGGTGCTTCAGGCCGACGACCGGCAAGATAAAAGGTGGACAGCGCGGACCATCCCCCACTTGGCGGCAGCGGCGGCAGGAAGGAACCACGCAAAACGGCGACTTTTCTTTTTGCAGCTTCACCTACTCTGCCGCATAGCTGCCTTCACTGAAACAGTCTGAGCGGTATCTGGGACCCATCTGCGCAGAATCATCGCACCAAATCATTGTGCTGCCCCAATCCACCCGTCACGCTGCGGGCCGACGACCGGAAAGATAAAAGGTGGACAGGCCGGACCATCCCACACTTCGCAGCAGCGGCAGAAGGAAGGAATCACGCAAAACTGCAACACTTCTTTTTGCAGCTTCACCTACTCTGCCGCACCGCTGCCTTCACAGAAACAGTCTGAGCGGTACCTGGGACCCATCTGCGCAGACTCCTCGCACCAAATCATTGTGCTGGCCCAATCCACCCGTGGTGCTTCAAGGCGACGACCGGCAAGATAAAAGGTGGACAGCGCGGACCATCCCACACTTGGCGGCAGCGCGTGCAGGAAAGGAACCACGAAAAACTCTGACTCTTCATTTTGCAGCTTCACCTACTCAGCCACATCGCTGCCTTCACTGAAACAGTCTGAGCGGTACCTGGGACCGATCTGCGCAGACTCCTCGCACCAAATCATTGTGCTGCTCCAATCCACCCGTGGTGCTTCAGGCCGACGACCGGCAAGATAAAAGGTGGACAGCGCGGACCATCCCCCACTTGGCGGCAGTGGCGGCAGGAAGGAACCACGCAAAACTGCGACTTTACTTTTTGCAGCTTCACCTACTCTGCCCCATCGCTGCCTTCACTGAAACAGTCTGAGTGGTATCTGGGACCCATCTGCGCAGAATCAACGCACCAAATCATTGTGCTGCCCCAATCCACCCGTCGCGCTGCAGGCCGACGACCGGAAAGATAAAAGGTGGACAGAGCGGACCATCCCACACTTCGCAGCAGCGGCAGAAGGAAGGAATCACGCAAAACTGCAACACTTTTTTTTGCAGCTTCACCTACTCTGCCGCACCGCTGCCTTCACTGAAACAGTCTGAACGGTACCTGGGACCCATCTGCGCAGAATCCTCGCACCAAATCATTGTGCTGCCCCAATCCACCCGTGGCGCTTCAGGCCGACGACCGGCAAGATAAAAGGTGGACAGCGCGGGCCATCCCACACTTGGCGCCAGCGGCAGCAGGAAGGAACCACGCAAAACTGCGACTCTTCTTTTTGCATCTTCACCTACTCTGCCGCATCGTTGCCTTCACTGAAACATTCTGAGCGGTACCTGGGACCCATCTGCGCAGAATCCTCGCACCAAATCATTCTGCCGCCCCAATCCGCCCGTGGCACTTCAGGCCGACGACCGGCAAGATAATAGGTGGACAGCGCGGACAATCCCACACTTGGCGGCAGCGGGAGAAGGCCGGAACCACGCCAAACTGCGACTGTTTTTTTTGCAGCTTCACCTACTCTGCCCCGTCGCTGCCTTCACTGAAACACTCTGAGCGGTTCCTGGGACCCACCTGCGCAGAATCGTCGCACCAAATCAGTGTGCTGTCCAATCCACCCGTGGCGTTTGAGGCCGACGACCGGCAAGATAAAAGGTGGACAGCGCGGATCATCCCACACTTGGCGGCAGCGGTAGCAGGAAGGAACCACGCAAGACTGTGACTCTTCTTTTTTCAGCTTCACCTACTCTGCCGCCTCGCTGCCTTCACTGAAACAGTCTGAGCGGTAGCTGGGACCCATCTGCGCAGAATCATCGCACCAAATCATTGTGCTGCCCCAATCCAACCGTGGCTCTTCAGGCCGACGACCGGCAAGTTAAAAGGTGGACAGCGCAGACCATCCCACACATGGTGGCAGCGGCGGCAGGAAAGAACCACGCTAAGCTGCGACTTCTTTTTGCAGCTTCATCTACTCTGCCGCATTGCTACCTTCACTGAAACAGTCTGAGCGGTACCTAGGACCGATCTGCGCAGAATCATCGCACCAAATCATTATGCTGCCCCAATCCACCCGTGACGCTTCAGGCCGACGAGCGGCAAGATAAAAGGTGGACAGCGCGTACCATCCCACACTTGGCGGCGGTGGTGGCAGGAAGGAACCACGCAAAACTGCGACTGTTCTTTTTGCATCTTCACCTACTCTGCCGCATCGCTGCCTTCACTTAAACAGTCTGAGCGGTACCTGGGACCCATCTGCGCAGAATCATGGCAACAAATCAGTGTGCTGCCCCAATGCACCCGTGGCGCTTCAGGCAACCTACCGGCAAGATAAAAGGTGGACAGCGCGCACCATCCCACACTTGGCGGCAGCGGCGGAAGGAAGGAACCACGCAAAACTGCGACTCTACTTTTTGCAGCTTCACCTAGTCTGCCGCATCGCTGCCTTCACTGAAACAGTCTGAGCGGTACCTGGGACACCTCTGTGCAGAATCATCGCGCCAAATCATTGTGCTGGCCCAATACACCCGTGGCGCTTCAAGGCGACGACCGGCAAGATAAAAGGTGGAAAGTGCGGACCATCCCACACTTTTTGGCAGCGACAGCCGGAAGGAACCACGCAAAACTGCGTCACTTGTTTTAAGAGCTTCACCTACACTGCCGCATCGCTGCCTTCACTGAAACAGTCTGAGCGATACCTGGGACCCATCTGCGCAGACTCCTCGAACCAAATCATTGTGCTGCCCCAATCCTCCCGTGGCGCTTCACGCCGACAACCGGCAAGATAAAAGGTGGACAGCGCGGACCATCCAACACTGTTTGGCAGCGGCAGCCGGAAGGAACCAAGCAAAACTGCGTCACTTCTTTTTCCAGCTTCACCTACTCTGCCGCATCGCTGCCTTCACTGAAACAGTCTGAGCGATACCTGGGACCCATCTGCGCAGACTCCTCGCACCAAATCATTGTGCTGCCCCAATCCTCCCGTGGCGCTTCACGCCGACGACCGGCAAGATAAAAGGTGGACAGCGCGGACCATCCCACACTTCGCGGCAGCGGCGGCAGGAAGGAAACACGCAAAACTGCGACTTTTCTTTTTGCAGCTTCACCTACTCTGCCGCATCGCTGCCTTCACTGAAACAGTCTGAGCGGTATCTGGGACCCATCTGCGCAGAATCATCGCACCAAATCATTGTGCTGCCCCAATCCAGCCGTCGCGCTGCAGGCCGACGACCGGAAAGATAAAAGGTGGACAGGGCGGACCATCGCACACGTCGCAGCAGCGGCAGGAGGAAGGAATCACGCAAAACTGCAACACTTCTTTTTGCAGCTTCACCTACTCTGCCGCACCGCTGCCTTCACTGAAACAGTCTGAACGGTACCTGGGACCCATCTGCGCAGAATCCTCGCACCAAATCATTGTGCTGCCCCAATCCACCCGTGGCGCTTCAGGCCGACGACCGGCAAGATAAAAGGTGGACAGCGCGGACCTTCCCAAACTTGGCGCTAGCGGCTGCAGGAAGGAACCACGCAAAACTGCGACTCTTCTTTTTGCATCTTCACCTACTCTGCCGCATCGTTGCCTTCACTGAAACATTCTGAGCGGTACCTGGGACCCATCTGCGCAGAATCCTCGCACCAAATCATTCTGCCGCCCCAATCCGCCCGTGGCACTTCAGGCCGACGACCGGCAAGATAATAGGTGGACAGCGCGGACCATCCCACACTTGGCGGCAGCGGGAGAAGGCCGGAACCACGCCAAACTGCGACTGTTCTTTTTGCAGCTTCACCTACTCTGCCCCGTCGCTGCCTTCACTGAAACACTCTGAGCGGTACCTGGGACCCACCTGCGCAGAATCGTCGCACCAAATCAGTGTGCTGTCCAATCCACCCGTGGCGTTTCAGGCCGACGACCGGCAAGATAAAAGGTGGACAGCGCGGATCATCCCACACTTGGCGGCAGCGGTAGCAGGAAGGAACCACGCAAGACTGTGACTCTTCTTTTTTCAGCTTCACCTAGTCTGCCGCCTCGCTGCCTTCACTGAAACAGTCTGAGCGGTAGCTGGGACCCATCTGCGCAGAATCATCGCACCAAATCATTGTGCTGCCCCAATCCAACCGTGGCTTTTCAGGCCGACGACCGGCAAGTTAAAAGGTGGACAGCGCAGACCATCCCACACATGGTGGCAGCGGCGGCAGGAAGGAACCACGCTAAGCTGCGACTTCTTTTTGCAGCTTCATCTACTCTGCCGCATTGCTACCTTCACTGAAACAGTCTGAGCGGTACCTAGGACCGATCTGCGCAGAATCATCGCACCAAATCATTGTGCTGCCCCAATCCACCCGTGACGCTTCAGGCCGACGAGCGGCAAGATAAAAGGTGGACAGCGCGTACCATCCCACACTTAGCGGCGGCGGTGGCACGAAGGAACCACGCAAAACTGCGACTGTTCTTTTTGCATCTTCACCTACTCTGCCGCATCGCTGCCTTCACTTAAACAGTCTGAGCGGTACCTGGGACCCATCTGCGCAGAATCATGGCACCAAATCAGTGTGCTGCCCCAATGCACCCGTGGCGCTTCAGGCCACCTACCGGCAAGATAAAAAAAGGTGAACAGCGCGCACCATCCCACACTTGGCGGCAGCGGCGGAAGGAAGGAACCACGCAAAACTGCGACTCTACTTTTTGCAGCTTCACCTAGTCTGCCGCATCGCTGCCTTCACTGAAACAGTCTGAGCGGTACCTGGGACACCTCTGTGCAGAATCATCGCGCCAAATCATTGTGCTGGCCCAATACACCCGTGGCGCTTCAAGGCGACGACAGGCAAGATAAAAGGTGGAAAGTGCGGACCATCCCACACTTTTTGGCAGCGACAGCCGGAAGGAACCACGCAAAACTGCGTCACTTGTTTTTCGAGCTTCACCTACTCTGCCGCATCGCTGCCTTCACTGTAACAGTCCGAGCGATACCTGGGACCCATCTGCGCAGACTCCTCGCACCAAATCATTGTGCTGCCCCAATCCTCCCGTGGCGCTTCACGCCGACAACCGGCAAGATAAAAGGTGGACAGCGCGGACCATCCAACACTGTTTGGCAGCGGCAGCCGGAAGGAACCACGCAAAACTGCGTCACTTCTTTTTCCAGCTTCACCTACTCTGCCGCATCGCTGCCTTCACTGAAACAGTCTGAGCGATACCTGGGACCCATCTGCGCAGACTCCTCGCACCAAATCATTGTGCTGCCCCAATCCTCCCGTGGCGCTTCACGCCGACGACCGGCAAGATAAAAGGTGGACAGCGCGGACCATCCCACACTTGGCGGCAGCGGCGGCAGGAAGGAACCACGCAAAACTGCGACTTTTCTTTTTGCAGCTTCACCTACTCTGCCGCATCGCTGCCTTCACTGAAACAGTCTGAGCGGTATCTGGGACCCATCTGCGCAGAATCATCGCACCAAATCATTGTGCTGCCCCAATCCAGCCGTCGCGCTGCAGGCCGACGACCGGAAAGATAAAAGGTGGACAGGGCGGACCATCGCACACGTCGCAGCAGCGGCAGGAGGAAGGAATCACGCAAAACTGCAACACTTCTTTTTGCAGCTTCACCTACTCTGCCGCACCGCTGCCTTCACTGAAACAGTCTGAACGGTACCTGGGACCCATCTGCGCAGAATCCTCGCACCAAATCATTGTGCTGCCCCAATCCTCCCGTGGCGCTTCACGCCGACGACCGGCAAGATAAAAGGTGGACAGCGCGGACCATCCCACACTTGGCGGCAGCGGCGGCAGGAAGGAACCACGCAAAACTGCGACTCTTCTTTTTGCATCTTCACCTACTCTGCCGCATCGTTGCCTTCACTGAAACATTCTGAGCGGTACCTGGGACCCATCTGCGCAGAATCCTCGCACCAAATCATTCTGCCGCCCCAATCCGCCCGTGGCACTTCAGGCCGACGACCGGCAAGATAATAGGTGGACAGCGCGGACCATCCCACACTTGGCGGCAGCGGGAGAAGGCCGGAACCACGCCAAACTGCGACTGTTCTTTTTGCAGCTTCACCTACTCTGCCCCGTCGCTGCCTTCACTGAAACACTCTGAGCGGTACCTGGGACCCACCTGCGCAGAATCGTCGCACCAAATCAGTGTGCTGTCCAATCCACCCGTGGCGCTTCAGGCCGACGACCGGCAAGATAAAAGGTGGACAGCGTGGATCATCCCACACTTGGCGGCAGCGGTAGCAGGAAGGAACCACGCAAGACTGTGACTCTTCTTTTTTCAGCTTCACCTACTCTGCCACCTCGCTGCCTTCACTGAAACAGTCTGAGCGGTAGCTGGGACCCATCTGCGCAGAATCATGGCAACAAATCAGTGTGCTGCCCCAATGCACCCGTGGCGCTTCAGGCCACCAACCGGCAAGATAAAAGGTGGACAGCGCGCACCATCCCACACTTGGCGGCAGCGGCGGAAGGAAGGAACCACGCAAAACTGCGACTCTACTTTTTGCAGCTTCACCTAGTCTGCCGCATCGCTGCCTTCACTGAAACAGTCTGAGCGGTACCTGGGACCCCTCTGTGCAGAATCATCGCACCAAATCATTGTACTGGCCCAATACACCCGTGGCGCTTCAAGGCGACGACCGGCAAGATAAAAGGTGGACAGTGCGGACCATCCCACACTTTTTGGCCGCGGCAGCCGGAAGGAACCACGCAAAACTGCGTCACTTCTTTTTCCAGCTTCACCTAATCTGCCGCATCGCTGCCTTCACTGAAACAGTCTGAGCGGAATCTGGGACCCATCTGCGCAGAATCAACGCACCAAACATTGTGCTGCCCCAATCCACCCGTCGCGCTGCAGGCCGACGACCGGAAAGATAAAAGGTGGACAGGGCAGACCATCCCACACTTCGCAGCAGCGGCAGAAGGAAGGAATCACGCAAAACTGCAACATTTCTTTTCGCAGCTTCACCTACTCTGCCGCACCGCTGCCTTCACTGAAACAGTCTGAACGGTACCTGGGACCCATCTGCGCAGAATCCTCGCACCAAATCATTGTGCAGCCCCTATCCACCCGTGGCGCTTCAGGCCGATGACCGGCAAAATAAAAGGTGGACAGCGCGGACCATCCCACACTAGGCGCCAGCGGCGGCAGGAAGGAACCACGCAAAACTGCGACTTTTCTTTTTGCAGCTTCACCTACTCTGCCGCATCGCTGCCTTCACTGAAACAGTCGGAGCGGTATCTGGGACCCATCTGCGCAGAATCATCGCACCAAATCATTGTGCTGCCCCAATCCAGCCGTCGCGCTGCAGGCCGACGACCGGAAAGATAAAAGGTGGACAGGGCGGACCATCGCACACTTCGCAGCAGCGGCAGCAGGAAGGAACCACGCAAAACTGCAACACTGCTTTTTGCAGCTTCACCTACACTGCCGCATCGCTGCCTTCACTGAAACAGTCTGAACGGTACCTGGGACCCATCTGTGTAGAATCATCGCACCAAATCATTGTGCTGGCCCAATACACCCGTGGCGCTTCAAGGCGACGACCGGCAAGATAAAAGGTGGACAGTGCGGACCATCCCACACTTTTTGGCAGCGGCAGCCGGAAGGAACCACGCAAAACTGCGTCACTTCTTTTTCCAGCTTCACCTACTCTGCCGCATCGCTGCCTTCACTGAAACAGTCTGAGCGATACCTGGCACCCATCTGCGCAGACTCCTCGCACCAAATCATTGTGCTGCCCCAATCCTCCCGTGGCGCTTCACGCCGACGACCGGCAAGATAAAAGGTGGACAGCGCGGACCATCCCACACTGTTTGGCAGCGGCAGCCGGAAGGAACCACGCAAAACTGCGTCACTTCTTTTTCCAGCTTCACCTACTCTGCCGCATCGCTGCCTTCACTTAAACAGTCTGAGAGATACCTGGGACCCATCTGCGCAGACTCCTCGCACCAAATCATTGTGCTGCCCCAATCCTCCCGTGGCGCTTCACGCCGACGACCGGCAAGATAAAAGGTGGACAGCGCAGACCATCCCACACTTCGCAGCAGCGGCAGCAGGAAGGAACCACGCAAAACTGCAACACTGCTTTTTGCAGCTTCACCTACACTGCCGCTTCGCTGCCTTCACTGAAACAGTCGGAACGGTACCTGGGACTCATCTGCGCAGAATCCCCGCACCAAATCATTGTGCTGCCCCAATCCACCCGTGGCGCTTCAGGCCGACGACCGGCAAGATAAAAGGTGGACAGCGAGGACCATCCCACGCTTGGCGCCAGCGGCAGCAGGAACGAGCCACGCAACACTGCGACTCTTCTTTTTGCATCTTCACCTACTCTGCCACATCGCTGCCTTCACCTAAACAGTCTGAGCAGTACCTCGGACCCATCTGCGCAGAATCCTTGCACCAAATCATTCTGCTGCCCCAATCCGCCCATGGCGTTTCAGGCTGACGACCGGCAAGATAAAAGATGGACAGCGCGGACCATCCCACACTTGGCGGCAGCGCGTGCAGGAAGGAAACACGAAAAACTCTGACTCTTCTTTTTGCAGCTGCACCTACTCAGCCGCATCGCTGCCTTCACTGAAACAGTCTGAGCGGTACCTGGGACCCATCTGCGCAGACTCCTCGCACCAAATCATTGTGCTGCTCCAATCCACCCGCGGTGCTTCAGGCCGACGACCGGCAAGATAAAAGGCGGACAGCGCGGACCATCCCACACTTGGCGCCAGCGGCAGCAGGAAGGAACCACGACAAACTGCGACTCTTCTTTTTGCATCTTCACCTACTCTGCCGCATCGTTGCCTTCACTGAAACAGTCTGAGCGGTACCTGGTACCCATCTGCGCAGAATCCTCGCACCAAATCATTCTGCTGCTCCAATCCGCCCGTGGCACTTCAGGCCGACGACCGGCAAGATAATAGGTGGACAGCGCGGACCATCCCACACTTGGTGGCAGCGGGAGAAGGCAGGAAACACGCCAAACTGCGACTGTTCTTTTTGCAGCTTCACCTACTCTGCCGCATCGCTGCCTTCACTGAAACAGTCTGAGCGGTACCTGGGACCCATCTGCGCAGAATCATCGCACCAAATCATTGTGCTGCCCCAATCCAACCGTGGCGCTTCAGGCCGACGACCGGCAAGATAAAAGGTGGACAGCGCGGACCATCCCACACTGGGCGGCAGCGGCAGCAGTAAGGAACCACGCAAAACTGCGACTGTTCTTTTTGCATCTTCACCTACTCTGCCGCATCGCTGCCTTCACTTAAACAGTCTGAGCGGTACCTGGGACCCATCTGCGCAGAATCATGGCACCAAATCAGTGTGCTGCCCCAATGCACCCGTGGCGCTTCAGGCCACCGACCGGCAAGATAAAAGGTGGACAGCGCGCACCATCCCAGACTTGGCGGCCGCGGCGGCAGGAAGGAACCACGCAAAACTGCGACTCTACTTTTTGCAGCTTCACCAAGTCTGCCGCATCGCTGCCTTCACTGAAACAGTCTGACCGGTAGCTGGGACCCATCTGCGCAGAATCATCGCACCAAATCATTCTGCTGCCCCAATCCACCCGTGGCACTTCAGGCCGACGACCGGCAAGATAATAGGTGGACAGCGCGGACCATCCCACACTTGGCGGCAGCGGGAGAAGGCAGGAACCACGCCAAACTGCGACAGTTCTTTTTGCAGCTTCACCTACTCTGCCCCGTCGCTGCCTTCGCTGAAACACTCTGAGCGGTACCTGGGACCCATCTGCGCAGAATCATCGCACCAAATCAGTATGCTGTCCAATCCACCCGTGGCGCTTCAGGCCGACGACGGGCAAGATAAAAGGTGGACAGCGCGGACCATCCCACACATGGCGGCAGCGGCAGCCGGAAGGAACCACGCAAAAGTGCGTCGCTTATTTTTCCAGCTTCACCTACTCTGCCGCATTGCTGCCTTCACTGAAACAGTCTGAGCGGTACCTGGGACCCATCTGCGCAGACTCCTCGCACCAAATCATATTGCTGCCACAATCCTCCCGTGGCGCTTCACGCCCACGACCGGCAAGATAAAAGGTGGACAGCGCGGACCATCCCACACTTGGCGGCAGCGCGTGCAGGAAGGAACCACGAAAAACTCTGACTCTTCTTTTTGCAGCTTCACCTACTCAGCCGCATGGCTGCCTCACTGAAACAGTCTGAGCGGCACCTGGGACCCATCTTCGCAGACTCCTCGCACCAAATCATTGTGCTGCTCCAATCCACCCATGGTACTTCAGGCCGACGACCGGCAAGATAAAAGGTGGACAACGCGGACCATCCCCCACTTGGCGGCAGCGGCGGCAGGAAGGAACCACGCAAAACTGCGACTTTTATTTTTGCAGCTTCACCTACTCTGCCGCATCGCTTCCTTCACTGAAACAGTCTGAGCGGTATCTGGGACCCATCTGCGCAGAATCCTCGCACCAAATCATTGTGCTGCCCCAATCCACCCGTGGCGCTTCAGGCCGACGACCGGCAAGATAAAAGGTGGACTGCGCGGACCATCCCACACTTGGCGCCAGCGGCAGCAGGAAGGAACCACGCAAAACTGCGACTCTTCTTTTTGCATCTTCACCTACTCTGCCGCATCGTTGCCTTCACTGAAACATTCTGAGCGGTACCTGGGACCCATCTGCGCAGAATCCTCGCACCAAGTCATTCTGCTGCCCCAATCCACGCGTGGCACTTCAGGCCGACGACCGGCAAGATAATAGGTGGACAGCGCGGACCATCCCACACTTGGCGGCAGCGGGAGAAGGCAGGAACCACGCCAAACTGCGACTGTTCTTTTTGCAGCTTCACCTACTCTGCCCCGTCGCTGCCTTCGCTGAAACACTCTTAGCGGTACCTGGGACCCATCTACGCAGAATCATCGCACCAAATCAGTATGCTGTCCAATCCACCCGTGGCGCTTCAGGCCGACGACCGGCAGGATAAAAGGTGGACAGCGCGGACCATCCCACACTTGGCGGCAGCGGTAGCAGGAAGGAACCACGCAAGACTGTGACTCTTGTTTTTGCAGCTTCACCTACTCAGCTGCATGGCTGCCTCACTGAAACAGTCTGAGCGGCACCTGGGACCCATCTTCGCAGACTCCTCGCACCAAATCATTGTGCTGCTCCAATCCACCCATGGTACTTCAGGCCGACGACCGGCAAGATAAAAGGTGGACAGCGCGGACCATCCCCCACTTGGCGGCAGCGGCGGCAGGAAGGAACCACGCAAAACCGCGACTTTTCTTTTTGCAGCTTCACCTACTCTGCCGCATCGCTGCCTTCACTGAAACAGTCTGAGCGGTATCTGGGACCCATCTGCGCAGAATCCTCGCACCAAATCATTGTGCTGCCCCAATCCACCCGTGGCGCTTCAGGCCGACGACCGGCAAGATAAAAGGTGGACTGCGCGGACCATCCCACACTTGGCGCCAGCGGCAGCAGGAAGGAACCACGCAAAACTGCGACTCTTCTTTTTGCATCTTCACCTACTCTGCCGCATCGTTGCCTTCACTGAAACATTCTGAGCGGTACCTGGGACCCATCTGCGCAGAATCCTCGCACCAAATCATTCTGCTGCCCCAATCCACCCGTGGCACTTCAGGCCGACGACCGGCAAGATAATAGGTGGACAGCGCGGACCATCCCACACTTGGCGGCAGCTTGAGAAGGCAGGAACCACGCCAAACTGCGACTGTTCTTTTTGCAGTTTCACCTACTCTGCCCCGTCGCTGCCTTCGCTGAAACACTCTGAGCGGTACCTGGGACCCATCTGCGCAGAATCATCGCACCAAATCAGTCTGCTGTCCAATCCACCCGTGGCGCTTCAGGCCGACGACCGGCAAGATAAAAGGTGGACAGCGCGGACCATCCCACACTTGGCGGCAGCGGTAGCAGGAAGGAACCACGCAAGACTGTGACTCTTCTTTTTTCAGCTTCACCTATTCTGCCGCCTCGCTGCCTTCACTGAAACAGTCTGAGCGGTAGCTGGGACCCATCTGCGCAGAATCATCGCACCAAATCATTGTGCTGCCCCAATCCAACCGTGGCGCTTCAGGCCGACGACCGGCAAGATAAAAGGTGGACAGCGCGGACCATCCCACACTGGGCGGCAGCGGCAGGAGTAAGGAACCACGCAAAACTGCGACTCTTCTTTTTGCAGCTTCACCTACTCTGCCGCATCGCTTCCTTCACTGAAACAGTCTGAGCGGTACCTGGGACCCATCTGCGCAGAATCATCGCACCAAATCATTGCGCTGCCCCAATCCACCCGTGCCGCTTCAGGCCGACGACCGGCAAGATAAAAGGTGAACAGCGCGGACCATCCCATACTTGGCGGCAGCGGCGGCAGGAAGGAACTACGCGAAACTGCGACTCTTCTTTTTGCAGCTTCACCTACTCTGCCGCATCGCTGCCGTCACTGAAACAGCCTGAGTGGTACCTGGGACCCATCTGCACAGAATCATCGCACGAAATCAATCTGCTGCCCAAATCCACCCGTGGCGCTTAAGGCCGACGACCGGCAAGGTAAAAGGGGGCAGCGCGGACCATCCCACACTTGGCGGCAGTGGCAGCAGGAAGGAACCACGCAAAACTGCGACTCTACTTTTTGCAGCTTCACCTAGTCTGCCGCATCGCTGCCTTCACTGAAACAGTCTGAGCGGAACCTGGGACCCCTCTGCGCAGAATCATCCCACCAAATCATTGTGCTGGCCTAATCCTCCCGTGGCGCTTCAAGGCGACGGCCGGCAAGATAAAAGGTGGACAGCGCGGACCATCCCACACTTTCTGGCAGCGGCAGCCGGAAGGAACCACGCAAAATTGCGTCACTTCTTTTTCCAGCTTCACCTACTCTACCGCATCGCTGCCTTCACTGAAACAGTCTGAGCGGTACCTGGGACCCATCTGCGCAGACTCCTCGCACCAAATTATTGTGCTGCCCCAATCCTCCCGTGGCGCTTCACGCCGCCGACCGGCAAGATAAAAGGTGGACAGCGCGGACCATCCCACACTTGGCGGAAGCAGCTGCAGGAAGGAACCACGCAAAACTGCGACTTTTCTTTTTGCAGCTTCACCTATTCTGCCGCATCGCTGCCTTCACTGAAACAGTCTGAGCGGTATCTGGGACCCCTCTGCGCAGAATCATCGCACCAAATCATTGTGCTGGCCCAATCCACCCGTGGCGCTGCAGGCCGACGACCGGAAAGATAAAAGGTGGACAGGGCGGACCATCCCACACTTCGCAGCAGCGGCAGCAGGAAGGAACCACGCCAAACTGCAACACTTCTTTTTGCAGCTTCACCTACTCTGCCGCATTGTTGCCTTCACTGAAACAGTCTGAGCGTTACCTGGGACACATCTGCCAGAATCCTCGCACCAAATCATTCTACTGCCCCAATCCGCCCCTGGCACTTCAGGCCGACGATCGGGAAGATAATAGTTGGACAGCGCGGACCATCCCACACTTGGCGGCAGCGGGAGAAGGCAGGAACCACACAAAACTGCGACTGTTCTTTTTGCAGCTTCACCTACTCTGCCGCGTCGCTGCCTTCACTGAAACAGTCTGAGCGGTACCTGGGACCCATCTGCGCAGAATCATCGCACCAAATCAGTGTGCTGTCCAATCCACCCGTGGCGCTTCAGGCCGACGACCGGCAAGATAAAAGGTGGACAGCGCGGACCATCCCACACTTGGCGGCAGCGGTAGCAGGAAGGAACCACGCAAGACTGTGACTCTTCTTTTTTCAGCTTCACCTACTCTGCCGCCTCGCTGCCTTCACTGAAACAGTCTGAGCGGTAGCTGGGACCCATCTGCGCAGAATCATCGCACCAAATCATTGTGCTGCCCCAATGCTCCCGTGGCGCTTCACGCCGACGACCGGCAAGATAAACGGTGGACAGCGCGGACCATCCCACACTTGGCGGCAGCGGCGGCAGGAAGGAACCACGCAGAACTGCGACTTTTCTTTCTGCAGCTTCACCTATTCTGCAGCATCGCTGCCTTAACTGAAACAGTCTGAGCGGTATCTGGGACCCCTCTGCGCAGAATCATCGTACCAAATCATTGTGCTGCCCCAATCCACCCGTGGCGCTTCAGGCCGACGACCGGCAAGATAAAAGGTGGACAGCGAGGACCATCCGACACATGGCGCCAGCGGCAGCCGGAAGGAACCACGCGAAACTGCGACTCTTCTTTTTGCTTCTTCACCTACTCTGCCGCATCGCTGCCTTCACCTAAACAGTCTGAGCGGTACCTGGGACCCATCTGCGCAGAATCCTTGCACCAAATCATTCTGCTGCCCCAATCCGCCCATGGCGTTTCAGGCTGACGACCGGCAAGATAAAAGGTGGACAGCGCGGACCATCCCACACTTGGCGGCAGCGCGTGCAGGAAGGAACCACGAAAAACTCTGACTCTTCTTTTTGCAGCTTCACCTACTCAGCCGCATCGCTGCCTTCCCTGAAACAGTCTGAGCGGTACCTGGGACCCATCTGCACTAAATCATCGCATAAATCAATGTGCTGCCCCAATCCACCCATGGCGCTTAAGGCCGACGACCGGCAAGATAAAAGGTGGACAGCGCGGACCATCCCACACTTGGCGGCAGCGGTAGCAGGAAGGAACCACGCAAGACTGTGACTCTTGTTTTTGCAGCTTCACCTACTCAGCTGCATGGCTGCCTCACTGAAACAGTCTGAGCGGCACCTGGGACCCATCTTCGCAGACTCCTCGCACCAAATCATTGTGCTGCTCCAATCCACCCATGGTACTTCAGGCCGACGACCGGCAAGATAAAAGGTGGACAGCGCGGACCATCCCCCACTTGGCGGCAGCGGCGGCAGGAAGGAACCACGCAAAACCGCGACTTTTCTTTTTGCAGCTTCACCTACTCTGCCGCATCGCTGCCTTCACTGAAACAGTCTGAGCGGTATCTGGGACCCATCTGCGCAGAATCCTCGCACCAAATCATTGTGCTGCCCCAATCCACCCGTGGCGCTTCAGGCCGACGACCGGCAAGATAAAAGGTGGACTGCGCGGACCATCCCACACTTGGCGCCAGCGGCAGCAGGAAGGAACCACGCAAAACTGCGACTCTTCTTTTTGCATCTTCACCTACTCTGCCGCATCGTTGCCTTCACTGAAACATTCTGAGCGGTACCTGGGACCCATCTGCGCAGAATCCTCGCACCAAATCATTCTGCTGCCCCAATCCACCCGTGGCACTTCAGGCCGACGACCGGCAAGATAATAGGTGGACAGCGCGGACCATCCCACACTTGGCGGCAGCTTGAGAAGGCAGGAACCACGCCAAACTGCGACTGTTCTTTTTGCAGTTTCACCTACTCTGCCCCGTCGCTGCCTTCGCTGAAACACTCTGAGCGGTACCTGGGACCCATCTGCGCAGAATCATCGCACCAAATCAGTCTGCTGTCCAATCCACCCGTGGCGCTTCAGGCCGACGACCGGCAAGATAAAAGGTGGACAGCGCGGACCATCCCACACTTGGCGGCAGCGGTAGCAGGAAGGAACCACGCAAGACTGTGACTCTTCTTTTTTCAGCTTCACCTATTCTGCCGCCTCGCTGCCTTCACTGAAACAGTCTGAGCGGTAGCTGGGACCCATCTGCGCAGAATCATCGCACCAAATCATTGTGCTGCCCCAATCCAACCGTGGCGCTTAAGGCCGACGACCGGCAAGGTAAAAGCGGGCAGCGCGGACCATCCCACACTTGGCGGCAGTGGCAGCAGGAAGGAACCACGCAAAACTGCGACTCTACTTTTTGCAGCTTCACCTAGTCTGCCGCATCGCTGCCTTCACTGAAACAGTCTGAGCGGAACCTGGGACCCCTCTGCGCAGAATCATCCCACCAAATCATTGTGCTGGCCTAATCCTCCCGTGGCGCTTCAAGGCGACGGCCGGCAAGATAAAAGGTGGACAGCGCGGACCATCCCACACTTTCTGGCAGCGGCAGCCGGAAGGAACCACGCAAAATTGCGTCACTTCTTTTTCCAGCTTCACCTACTCTACCGCATCGCTGCCTTCACTGAAACAGTCTGAGCGGTACCTGGGACCCATCTGCGCAGACTCCTCGCACCAAATTATTGTGCTGCCCCAATCCTCCCGTGGCGCTTCACGCCGCCGACCGGCAAGATAAAAGGTGGACAGCGCGGACCATCCCACACTTGGCGGAAGCAGCTGCAGGAAGGAACCACGCAAAACTGCGACTTTTCTTTTTGCAGCTTCACCTATTCTGCCGCATCGCTGCCTTCACTGAAACAGTCTGAGCGGTATCTGGGACCCCTCTGCGCAGAATCATCGCACCAAATCATTGTGCTGGCCCAATCCACCCGTGGCGCTGCAGGCCGACGACCGGAAAGATAAAAGGTGGACAGGGCGGACCATCCCACACTTCGCAGCAGCGGCAGCAGGAAGGAACCACGCCAAACTGCAACACTTCTTTTTGCAGCTTCAACTACTCTGCCGCATTGTTGCCTTCACTGAAACAGTCTGAGCGTTACCTGGGACACATCTGCCAGAATCCTCGCACCAAATCATTCTACTGCCCCAATCCGCCCCTGGCACTTCAGGCCGACGACCGGGAAGATAATAGTTGGACAGCGCGGACCATCCCACACTTGGCGGCAGCGGGAGAAGGCAGGAACCACACAAAACTGCGACTGTTCTTTTTGCAGCTTCACCTACTCTGCCGCGTCGCTGCCTTCACTGAAACAGTCTGAGCGGTACCTGGGACCCATCTGCGCATAATCATCGCACCAAATCAGTGTGCTGTCCAATCCACCCGTGGCGCTTCAGGCCGACGACCGGCAAGATAAAAGGTGGACAGCGCGGACCATCCCACACTTGGCGGCAGCGGTAGCAGGAAGGAACCACGCAAGACTGTGACTCTTCTTTTTTCAGCTTCACCTACTCTGCCGCCTCGCTGCCTTCACTGAAACAGTCTGAGCGGTAGCTGGGACCCATCTGCGCAGAATCATCGCACCAAATCATTGTGCTGCCCCAATGCTCCCGTGGCGCTTCACGCCGACGACCGGCAAGATAAACGGTGGACAGCGCGGACCATCCCACACTTGGCGGCAGCGGCGGCAGGAAGGAACCACGCAGAACTGCGACTTTTCTTTCTGCAGCTTCACCTATTCTGCAGCATCGCTGCCTTAACTGAAACAGTCTGAGCGGTATCTGGGACCCCTCTGCGCAGAATCATCGTACCAAATCATTGTGCTGCCCCAATCCACCCGTGGCGCTTCAGGCCGACGACCGGCAAGATAAAAGGTGGACAGCGAGGACCATCCGACACTTGGCGCCAGCGGCAGCAGGAAGGAACCACGCGAAACTGCGACTCTTCTTTTTGCTTCTTCACCTACTCTCTCTGCCGCATCGCTGCCTTCACCTAAACAGTCTGAGCGGTACCTGGCACCCATCTGCGCAGAATCCTTGCACCAAATCATTCTGCTGCCCCAATCCGCCCATGGCGTTTCAGGCTGACGACCGGCAAGATAAAAGGTGGACAGCGCGGACCATCCCACACTTGGCGGCAGCGCGTGCAGGAAGGAACCACGAAAAACTCTGACTCTTCTTTTTGCAGCTTCACCTATTCAGCCGCATCGCTGCCTTCCCTGAAACAGTCTGAGCGGTACCTGGGACCCATCTGCACTAAATCATCGCATAAATCAATGTGCTGCCCCAATCCACCCATGGCGCTTAAGGCCGACGACCGGCAAGATAAAAGGTGGACAGCGCGGACCATCCCACACTTGGCGGCAGCGGCGGCAGCGGCGGCAGGAAGGAACCACGGAAAACTGCGACTCTTCTTTTTGCAGCTTCACCTATTCTGCCGCATCGCTGCCTTCACTGAAACAGTCTGAGCGGTACCTGGAACCTATCTGCGCAGACTCCTCGCACCAAATCATTGTGCTGCTCCAATCCACCCGTGGTGCTTCAGGCCGACGACCGGCAAGATAAAAGGTGGACAGCACGGACCATCCCACACTTGGCGGCAGCGGCTGCAGGAAGGGACCACACAAAACTGCGACTCTTCTTTTTGCAGCTTCACCTACTCTGCCGCATCGCTGCCTTCACTGAAACAGTCTAAGCGGTATCTGGGACCCATCTGCGCAGAATCATCGCACCAAATCATTGTGCTGCCCCAATCCACCCGTCGCGCTGCAGGCTGACGACCCCAAAGTTAAAAGGTGGACAGGGCGGACCATACCGCACTTCGCAGCAGCGGCAGCAGGAAGGAACCACGCAAAACTGCAACACTTCTTTTTGCAGCTTCACCTACTGTGCCGTACCGTTGCCTTCACTGAAACAGTCTGAAGGGTACCTGGGACCCATCTGCGCAGAATCCTCGCACCAAATCATTGTGCTGCCCCAATCCACCCGTGGCGCTTCAGGCCGACGACCTGCAAGATAAAAGGTGGGCAGCGCGGACCATCCTACACTTGGCGGCAGCGGGAGAAGGCAGGAACCACACCAAACTGCGACTGTTCTTTTTGCAGCTTCACCTACTCTGCCGCATCGCTGCCTTCACTGAAACAGTCTGAGCGGTACCTGGGACCCATCTGCGCAGAATCATCGCACCAAATCATTGTGCTGCCCCAATCCAACCGTGGCGCTTCAGGCCGACGACCGGCAAGATAAAAGGCGGACAGCACGGACCATCCCACACTGGGCGGCAGCGGCAGGAGTAAGGAACCACGGAAAACTGCGACTCTTCTTTTTGCAGCTTCACCTACTCTGCCGCATCGCTTCCTTCACTGAAACAGTCTGAGCGGTACCTGGGACCCATCTGCGCAGAATCATCGCAGCAAATCATTGCGCTGCCCCAATCCACCCGTGCCGCTTCAGGCCGACGACCGGCAAGATAAAAGGTGAACAGCGCGGACCATCCCATACTTGGCGGCAGCGGCGGCAGGAAGGAACTACGCGAAACTGCGACTTTTCTTTTTGCAGCTTCACCTACTCTGCCGCTTCGCTGCCGTCACTGAAACAGCCTGAGTGGTACCTGGGACCCATCTGCACAGAATCATCGCACGAAATCAATCTGCTGCCCAAATCCACCCGTGGCGCTGCAGGCCGACGACCGGAAAGATAAAAGGTGGACAGGGCGGACCATCCCACACGTCGCAGCAGCGGCAGCAGGAAGGAACCACGCAAAACTGCAACACTTCTTTTTGCAGCTTCACCTACTCTGCCGCATCGCTGCCTTCACTGAAAAAGTCTGAACGGTACCTGGGACCCATCTGCGCAGAATCCCCGCACCAAATCATTGTGCAGCCCCAATCCACCCGTGGCGCTTTAGGCCGACGACCCGCAAGATAAAAGGTGGACAGCGAGGACCATCCCACACTTGGTGCCAGCGGCAGCAGGAAGGAACCACGGAAAACTGCGACTCTTCTTTTTACAGCTTCACCTATTCTGCCGCATCGCTGCCTTCACTGAAACAGTCTGAGCGGTACCTGGCACCTATCTGCGCAGACTCCTCGCACCAAATCATTGTGCTGCTCCAATCCACCCGTGGTGCTTCAGGCCGACGACCGGCAAGATAAAAGGTGGACAGCACGGACCATCCCACACTTGGCGGCAGCGGCTGCAGGAAGGGACCACACAAAACTGCGACTCTTCTTTTTGCAGCTTCACCTACTCTGCCGCATCGCTGCCTTCACTGAAACAGTCTAAGCGGTATCTGGGACCCATCTGCGCAGAATCATCGCACCAAATCATTGTGCTGCCCCAATCCACCCGTCGCGCTGCAGGCCGACGACCCCAAAGTTAAAAGGTGGACAGGCAGGGCGGACCATCCCGCACTTCGCAGCAGCGGCAGCAGGAAGGAACCACGCAAAACTGCAACACTTCTTTTTGCAGCTTCACCTACTGTGCCGTACCGTTGCCTTCACTGAAACAGTCTGAAGGGTACCTGGGACCCATCTGCGCAGAATCCTCGCACCAAATCATTGTGCTGCCCCAATCCACCCGTGGCGCTTCAGGCCGACGACCTGCAAGATAAAAGGTGGGCAGCGCGGACCATCCTACACTTGGCGGCAGCGGGAGAAGGCAGGAACCACACCAAACTGCGACTGTTCTTTTTGCAGCTTCACCTACTCTGCCGCATCGCTGCCTTCACTGAAACAGTCTGAGCGGTACCTGGGACCCATCTGCGCAGAATCATCGCACCAAATCATTGTGCTGCCCCAATCCAACCGTGGCGCTTCAGGCCGACGACCGGCAAGATAAAAGGCGGACAGCACGGACCATCCCACACTGGGCGGCAGCGGCAGGAGTAAGGAACCACGCAAAACTGCGACTCTTCTTTTTGCAGCTTCACCTACTCTGCCGCATCGCTTCCTTCACTGAAACAGTCTGAGCGGTACCTGGGACCCATCTGCGCAGAATCATCGCAGCAAATCATTGCGCTGCCCCAATCCACCCGTGCCGCTTCAGGCCGACGACCGGCAAGATAAAAGGTGAACAGCGCGGACCATCCCATACTTGGCGGCAGCGGCGGCAGGAAGGAACTACGCGAAACTGCGACTTTTCTTTTTGCAGCTTCACCTACTCTGCCGCTTCGCTGCCGTCACTGAAACAGCCTGAGTGGTACCTGGGACCCATCTGCACAGAATCATCGCACGAAATCAATCTGCTGCCCAAATCCACCCGTGGCGCTTAAGGCCGACGACCGGCAAGGTAAAAGGGGGCAGCGCGGACCATCCCACACTTGGCGGCAGTGGCAGCAGGAAGGAACCACGCAAAACTGCGACTCTACTTTTTGCAGCTTCACCTAGTCTGCCGCATCGCTGCCTTCACTGAAACAGTCTGAGCGGTACCTGGGACCCATCTGCGCAGAATCCCCGCACCAAATCATTGTGCAGCCCCAATCCACCCGTGGCGCTTTAGGCCGACGACCCGCAAGATAAAAGGTGGACAGCGAGGACCATCCCACACTTGGTGCCAGCGGCAGCAGGAAGGAACCACGGAAAACTGCGACTCTTCTTTTTACAGCTTCACCTATTCTGCCGCATCGCTGCCTTCACTGAAACAGTCTGAGCGGTACCTGGCACCTATCTGCGCAGACTCCTCGCACCAAATCATTGTGCTGCTCCAATCCACCCGTGGTGCTTCAGGCCGACGACCGGCAAGATAAAAGGTGGACAGCACGGACCATCCCACACTTGGCGGCAGCGGCTGCAGGAAGGGACCACACAAAACTGCGACTCTTCTTTTTGCAGCTTCACCTACTCTGCCGCATCGCTGCCTTCACTGAAACAGTCTAAGCGGTATCTGGGACCCATCTGCGCAGAATCATCGCACCAAATCATTGTGCTGCCCCAATCCACCCGTCGCGCTGCAGGCCGACGACCCCAAAGTTAAAAGGTGGACAGGGCGGACCATCCCGCACTTCGCAGCAGCGGCAGCAGGAAGGAACCACGCAAAACTGCAACACTTCTTTTTGCAGCTTCACCTACTGTGCCGTACCGTTGCCTTCACTGAAACAGTCTGAAGGGTACCTGGGACCCATCTGCGCAGAATCCTCGCACCAAATCATTGTGCTGCCCCAATCCACCCGTGGCGCTTCAGGCCGACGACCTGCAAGATAAAAGGTGGGCAGCGCGGACCATCCTACACTTGGCGGCAGCGGGAGAAGGCAGGAACCACACCAAACTGCGACTGTTCTTTTTGCAGCTTCACCTACTCTGCCGCATCGCTGCCTTCACTGAAACAGTCTGAGCGGTACCTGGGACCCATCTGCGCAGAATCATCGCACCAAATCATTGTGCTGCCCCAATCCAACCGTGGCGCTTCAGGCCGACGACCGGCAAGATAAAAGGCGGACAGCACGGACCATCCCACACTGGGCGGCAGCGGCAGGAGTAAGGAACCACGCAAAACTGCGACTCTTCTTTTTGCAGCTTCACCTACTCTGCCGCATCGCTTCCTTCACTGAAACAGTCTGAGCGGTACCTGGGACCCATCTGCGCAGAATCATCGCAGCAAATCATTGCGCTGCCCCAATCCACCCGTGCCGCTTCAGGCCGACGACCGGCAAGATAAAAGGTGAACAGCGCGGACCATCCCATACTTGGCGGCAGCGGCGGCAGGAAGGAACTACGCGAAACTGCGACTTTTCTTTTTGCAGCTTCACCTACTCTGCCGCTTCGCTGCCGTCACTGAAACAGCCTGAGTGGTACCTGGGACCCATCTGCACAGAATCATCGCACGAAATCAATCTGCTGCCCAAATCCACCCGTGGCGCTTAAGGCCGACGACCGGCAAGGTAAAAGGGGGCAGCGCGGACCATCCCACACTTGGCGGCAGTGGCAGCAGGAAGGAACCACGCAAAACTGCGACTCTACTTTTTGCAGCTTCACCTAGTCTGCCGCATCGCTGCCTTCACTGAAACAGTCTGAGCGGTACCTGGGACCCCTCTGCGCAGAATCATCCCACCAAATCATTGTGCTGGCCTAATCCTCCCGTGGCGCTTCAAGGCGACGGCCGGCAAGATAAAAGGTGGACAGCGCGGACCATCCCACACTTTTTGGCAGCGGCAGCCGGAAGGAACCACGCAAAATTGCGTCACTTCTTTTTCCAGCTTCACCTACTCTGCCGCATCGCTGCCTTCACTGAAACAGTCTGAGCGGTACCTGGGACCCATCTGCGCAGACTCCTCGCACCAAATTATTGTGCTGCCCCAATCCTCCCGTGGCGCTTCACGCCGACGACCGGCAAGATAAAAGGTGGACAGGGCGGACCATCCCACACTTCGCAGCAGCGGCAGCAGGAAGGAACCACGCAAAACTGCAACACTTCTTTTTGCAGCTTCACCTACTCTGCCGCATCGCTGCCTTCACTGAAAAAGTCTGAACGGTACCTGGGACCCATCTGCGCAGAATCCCCGCACCAAATCATTGTGCAGCCCCAATCCACCCGTGGCGCTTTAGGCCGACGACCCGCAAGATAAAAGGTGGACAGCGAGGACCATCCCACACTTGGTGCCAGCGGCAGCAGGAAGGAACCACGCAAAACTGCGACTCTTCTTTTTGCATCTTCACCTATTCTGCCGCATTGTTGCCTTCACTGAAACAGTCTGAGCGTTACCTGGGACACATCTGCCAGAATCCTCGCACCAAATCATTCTACTGCCCCAATCCGCCCCTGGCACTTCAGGCCGACGACCGGGAAGATAATAGTTGGACAGCGCGGACCATCCCACACTTGGCGGCAGCGGGAGAAGGCAGGAACCACACAAAATGGCAACTGTTCTTTTTGCAGCTTCACCTACTCTGCCGCATCGCTGCCTTCACTGAAACAGTCTGAGCGGTACCTGGGACCCATCTGCGCAGAATCATCGCACCAAATCAGTGTGCTGCCCCAATCCACCCGTGGCGCTTCAGGCCGACGACCTACAAGATAAAAGGTGGGCAGCGCGGACCATCCTACACTTGGCGGCAGCGGGAGAAGGCAGGAACCACACCAAACTGCGACTGTTCTTTTTGCAGCTTCACCTACTCTGCCGCATCGCTGCCTTCACTGAAACAGTCTGAGCGGTACCTGGGACCCATCTGCGCAGAATCATCGCACCAAATCAGTGTGCTGTCCAATCCACCCGTGGCGCTTCAGGCCGACGACCGGCAAGATAAAAGGTGGACAGCGCGGACCATCCCACACTTGGCGGCAGCGGTAGCAGGAAGGAACCACGCAAGACTGTGACTTCTTTTTTCAGCTTCACCTACTCTGCCGCCTCGCTGCCTTCACTGAAACAGTCTGAGCGGTAGCTGGGACCCATCTGCGCAGAATCATCGCACCAAATCATTGTGCTGCCGCAATCCAACCGTGGTGCTTCAGGCCGACGACCGGCAAGATAAAAGGTGGACAGCGCGGACCATCCAACACTGGGCGGCAGCGGCAGCCGGAAGGAACCACGCCAAATTGCGTCACTTCTTTTTCCAGCTTCACCTACTCTGCCGCATCGCTGCCTTCACTGAAACAGTCTGAGCGGTACCTGGGACCCATCTGCGCAGACTCCTCGCACCAAAATATTGTGCTGCCCCAATCCTCCCGTGGCGCTTCACGCCGACGACCGGCAAGATAAACGGTGGACAGCGCGGACCATCCCACACTTGGCGGCAGCGGCGGCAGGAAGGAACCACGCAAAACTGCGACTTTTCTTTCTGCAGCTTCACCTATTCTGCAGCATCGCTGCCTTCACTGAAACAGTCTGAGCGGTATCTGGGACCCCTCTGCGCAGAATCATCGTACCAAATCATTGTGCTGCCCCAATCCACCCGTGGCGCTGCAGGCCGACGACCGGAAAGATAAAAGGTGGACAGGGTGGACCATCCGACACTTCGCAGCAGCGGCAGCAGGAAAAGGAACCACGCAAAACTGCAACACTTCTTTTTGCAGCTTCACCTACTCTGCCGCATCGCTGCCTTCACTGAAACAGTCTGAACGGTACCTGGGACCCATCTGCGCAGAATCCCCCCACCAAATCATTGTGCTGCCCCAATCCACCCGTGGCGCTTCAGGCCGACGACCGGCAAGATAAAAGGTGGACGGCGAGGACCATCCGACACTTGGCGCCAGCGGCAGCAGGAAGGAACCACGCGAAACTGCGAGTCTTCTTTTTGCTTCTTCACCTACTCTGCCGCATCGCTGCCTTCACCTAAACAGTCTGAGCAGTACCTGGGACCCATCTGCGCAGAATCCTTGCACCAAATCATTCTGCTGCCCCAATCCGCCCATGGCGTTTCAGGCTGACGACCGGCAAGATAAAAGGTGGACAGCGCGGACGATCCCACACTTGGCGGCTGCGCGTGCAGGAAGGAACCACGAAAAACTGCGACTCTTCTTTTTGCAGCTTCACCTATTCTGCCGCATCGCTGCCTTTACTGAAACAGTCTGAGCGGTACCTGGAACCTATCTGCGCAGACTCCTCGCCCCAAATCATTGTGCTGCTCCAATCCACCCGTGGTGCTTCAGGCCGACGACCGGCAAGATAAAAGGTGGACAGCACGGACCATCCCACACTTGGCGGCAGCGGCTGCAGGAAGGGACCACACAAAACTGCGACTCTTCTTTTTGCAGCTTCACCTACTCTGCCGCATCGCTGCCTTCACTGAAACAGTCTAAGCGGTATCTGGGACCCATCTGCGCAGAATCATCGCACCAAATCATTGTGCTGCCCCAATCCACCCGTCGCGCTGCAGGCCGACGACCGCAAAGATAAAAGGTGGACAGGGCGGACCATCCCGCACTTCGCAGCAGCGGCAGCAGGAAGGAACCACGCAAAACTGCAACACTTCTTTTTGCAGCTTCACCTACTGTGCCGTACCGTTGCCTTCTCTGAAACAGTCTGAAGGGTACCTGGGACCCATCTGCGCAGAATCCTCGCACCAAATCATTGTGCTGCCCCAATCCACCCGTGGCGCTTCAGGCCGACGACCTGCAAGATAAAAGGTGGGCAGCGCGGACCATCCTACACTTGGCGGCAGCGGGAGAAGGCAGGAACCACACCAAACTGCGACTGTTCTTTTTGCAGCTTCACCTACTCTGCCGCATCGCTGCCTTCACTGAAACAGTCTGAGCGGTACCTGGGACCCATCTGCGCAGAATCATCGCACCAAATCATTGTGCTGCCCCAATCCAACCGTGGCGCTTCAGGCCGACGACCGGCAAGATAAAAGGTGGACAGCACGGACCATCCCACACTTGGCGGCAGCGGCAGAAGTAAGGAACCACGCAAAACTGCGACTCTTCTTTTTGCAGCTTCACCTACTCTGCCGCATCGCTTCCTTCACTGAAACAGTCTGAGCGGTACCTGGGACCCATCTGCGCAGAATCATCGCAGCAAATCATTGCGCTGCCCCAATCCACCCGTGCCGCTTCAGGCCGACGACCGGCAAGATAAAAGGTGAACAGCGCGGACCATCCCATACTTGGCGGCTGCGGCGGCAGGAAGGAACTACGCGAAACTGCGACTTTTCTTTTTGCAGCTTCACCTACTCTGCCGCTTCGCTGCCGTCACTGAAACAGCCTGAGTCGTACCTGGGACCCATCTGCACAGAATCATCGCACGAAATCAATCTGCTGCCCAAATCCACCCGTGGCGCTTAAGGCCGACGACCGGCAAGGTAAAAGGGGGCAGCGCGGACCATCCCACACTTGGCGGCAGTGGCAGCAGGAAGGAACCACGCAAAACTGCGACTCTACTTTTTGCAGCTTCACCTAGTCTGCCGCATCGCTGCCTTCACTGAAACAGTCTGAGCGGTACCTGGGACCCCTCTGCGCAGAATCATCCCACCAAATCATTGTGCTGGCCTAATCCTCCCGTGGCGCTTCAAGGCGACGGCCGGCAAGATAAAAGGTGGACAGCGCGGACCATCCCACACTTTTTGGCAGCGGCAGCCGGAAGGAACCACGCAAAATTGCGTCACTTCTTTTTCCAGCTTCACCTACTCTGTCGCATCGCTGCCTTCACTGAAACAGTCTGAGCGGTACCTGGGACCCATCTGCGCAGACTCCTCGCACCAAATTATTGTGCTGCCCCAATCCTCCCGTGGCGCTTCACGCCGACGACCGGCAAGATAAAAGGTGGACAGCGCGGACCATCCCACACTTGGCGGAAGCAGCGGCAGGAAGGAACCACGCAAAACTGCGACTTTTCTTTTTGCAGCTTCACCTATTCTGCCGCATCGCTGCCTTCACTGAAACAGTCTGAGCGGTATCTGGGACCCCTCTGCGCAGAATCATCGCACCAAATCATTGTGCTGCCCCAATCCACCCGTGGCGCTGCAGGCCGACGACCGGAAAGATAAAAGGTGGACAGGGCGGACCATCCCACACTTCGCAGCAGCGGCAGCAGGAAGGAACCACGTAAAACTGCAACACTTCTTTTTGCAGCTTCACCTACTCTGCCGCATCGCTGCCTTCACTGAAAAAGTCTGAACGGTACCTGGGACCCATCTGCGCAGAATCCCCGCACCAAATCATTGTGCAGCCCCAATCCACCCGTGGCGCTTTAGGCCGACGACCCGCAAGATAAAAGGTGGACAGCGAGGACCATCCCACACTTGGTGCCAGCGGCAGTAGGAAGGAACCACGCAAAACTGCGACTCTTCTTTTTGCATCTTCACCTACTCTGCCGCATTGTTGCCTTCACTGAAACAGTCTGAGCGTTACCTGGGACACATCTGCCAGAATCCTCGCACCAAATCATTCTACTGCCCCAATCCGCCCCTGGCACTTCAGGCCGACGACCGGGAAGATAATAGTTGGACAGCGCGGACCATCCCACACTTGGCGGCAGCGGGAGAAGGCAGGAACCACACAAAATGGCAACTGTTCTTTTTGCAGCTTCACCTACTCTGCCGCATCGCTGCCTTCACTGAAACAGTCTGAGCGGTACCTGGGACCCATCTGCGCAGAATCTTCGCACCAAATCAGTGTGCTGCCCCAATCCACCCGTGGCGCTTCAGGCCGACGACCTGCAAGATAAAAGGTGGGCAGCGCGGACCATCCTACACTTGGCGGCAGCGGGAGAAGGCAGGAACCACACCAAACTGCGACTGTTCTTTTTGCAGCTTCACCTACTCTGCCGCATCGCTGCCTTCACTGAAACAGTCTGAGCGGTACCTGGGACCCATCTGCGCAGAATCATCGCACCAAATCAGTGTGCTGTCCAATCCACCCGTGTCGCTTCAGGCCGACGACCGGCAAGATAAAAGGTGGACAGCGCGGACCATCCCACACTTGGCAGCAGCGGTAGCAGGAAGGAACCACGCAAGACTGTGACTCTTCTTTTTTCAGCTTCACCTACTCTGCCGCCTCGCTGCCTTCACTAAAACAGTCAGAGCGGTAGCCTGGACCCATCTGCGCAGAATCATCGCACCAAATCATTGTGCTGCCGCAATCCTACCGTGGTGCTTCAGGCCGACGACCGGCAAGATAAAAGGTGGACAGCGCGGACCATCCCACACTGGGCGGCAGCGGCAGCCGGAAGGAACCACGCAAAATTGCGTCACTTCTTTTTCCAGCTTCACCTACTCTGCCGCATCGCTGCCTTCACTGATACAGTCTGAGCGGTACCTGGGACCCATCTGCGCAGACTCCTCGCACCAAAATATTGTGCTGCCCCAATCCTCCCGTGGCGCTTCACGCCGACGACCGGCAAGATAAACGGTGGACAGCGCGGACCATCCCACACTTGGCGGCAGCGGCGGCAGGAAGGAACCACGCAAAACTGCGACTTTTCTTTCTGCAGCTTCACCTATTCTGCAGCATCGCTGCCTTCACTGAAACAGTCTGAGCGGTATCTGGGACCCCTCTGCGCAGAATCATCGTACCAAATCATTGTGCTGCCCCAATCCACCCGTGGCGCTGCAGGCCGACGACCGGAAAGATAAAAGGTGGACAGGGTGGACCATCCCACACTTCGCAGCAGCGGCAGCAGGAAAAGGAACCACGCAAAACTGCAACACTTCTTTTTGCAGCTTCACCTACTCTGCCGCATCGCTGCCTTCACTGAAACAGTCTGAACGGTACCTGGGACCCATCTGCGCAGAATCCCCGCACCAAATCATTGTGCTGCCCCAATCCACCCGTGGCGCTTCAGGCCGACGACCGGCAAGATAAAAGGTGGACGGCGAGGACCATCCGACACTTGGCGCCAGCGGCAGCAGGAAGGAACCACGCGAAACTGCGACTCTTCTTTTTGCTTCTTCACCTACTCTGCCGCATCGCTGCCTTCACCTAAACAGTCTGAGCAGTACCTGGGACCCATCTGCGCAGAATCCTTGCACCAAATCATTCTGCTGCCCCAATCCGCCCATGGCGTTTCAGGCTGACGACCGGCAAGATAAAAGGTGGACAGCGCGGACCATCCCACACTTGGCGGCAGCGCGTGCAGGAAGGAACCACGAAAAACTCTGACTCTTCTTTTTGCAGCTTCATCTACTCAGCCGCATCGCTGCCTTCCCTGAAACAGTCTGAGCGGTACCTGGGACCCATCTGCACTAAATCATCGCATAAATCAATGTGCTGCCCCAATCCACCCATGGCGCTTAAGGCCGACGACCGGCAAGATAAAAGGTGGACAGCGCGGACCATCCCACACTTGGCGGCAGCGGCGGCAGGAAGGAACCACGGAAAACTGCGACTCTTCTTTTTGCAGCTTCACCTATTCTGCCGCATCGCTGCCTTCACTGAAACAGTCTGAGCGGTACCTGGAACCCATCTGCGCAGACTCCTCGCACCAAATCATTGTGCTGCTCCAATCCACCCTTGGTGCTTCAGGCCAACGACCGGCAAGATAAAAGGTGGACAGCACGGACCATCCCACACTTGGCGGCAGCGGCTGCAGGAAGGGACCACACAAAACTGCGACTCTTCTTTTTGCAGCTTCACCTACTCTGCCGCCTCGCTGCCTCCACTGAAACAGTCTGAGCGGTAGCTGGGACCCATCTGCGCAGAATCATCGCACCAAATCATTGTGCTGACGCAATCCAACCATGGTGCTTCAGGCCGACGACCGGCAAGATAAAAGGTGGACAGCGCGGACCATCCCACACTGGGCGGCAGCGGCAGCAGCAAGGAACCACGCAAAACTGCGACTCTTCTTTTTGCAGCTTCACCTACTCTGCCGCATCGCTGCCTTCACTGAAACAGTCTGAGCGGTACCTGGGACCCATCTGCGCAGAATCATCGCACCAAATCATTGCGCTGCCCCAATCCACCCGTGCCGCTACAGGCCGACGACCGGCAAGATAAAAGGTGAACAGCGTGGACCATCCCATACTTGGCGGCAGCGGCGGCAGGAAGGAACTACGCGAAACTGCGACTCTTCTTTTTGCAGCTTCACTTACTCAGACGCATCGCTTCGTTCACTGAAACAGTCTGGCCGGTACCTGGGACCCATCTGCGCAGACTCCTCGCACCAAATCATAGTGCTGCTCCAATCCACCCGTGGCGCTTCAGGCCGACGACCAGCAAGATAAAAGGTGGGCAGCGCGTACCATCCCACACTTGGCGGCGGCGGCGGCAGGAAGGAACCACGCAAAACTTCGACTGTTCTTTTTGCATCTTCATCTACTCTGCCGCATCGCAGCCTTCACTTAAACAGTCTGAGCGGTACCTGGGACCCATCTGCGCAGAATCACTGCACCAAATCGATGTGCTGCCCCAATTCACCAGTGGGGCTTCAGGCCGACGGCCGGCAAGTTAAAAGGTGGACAGCGAGGACCATCCCACACATGGCGGCAGCGGCGGCAGGAAGGAACCACGCAAAACATCGACTCTTCTTTTTGCAGCTTCACCTACTCTGCCGCGTCGCTGCCTTCACTGAAACAGTCTGAGCGGTATCTGGGACCCATCTGCGCAGAATCATCGCACCAAATCATTGTGCTGCCCCAATCCACCCGTCGCACTGCAGGTCGAAGACCGGAAAGATAAAAGGTGGACTGGGCGGACCATCCCACACTTGGCGCCAGCGGCAGCAGGAAGGAACAACGCAAAACTGCGACTCTTCTTTTGGATCTTCACCTTGTCTGCCGCATCTCTGCCTTCACTGAAACAGTCTGAGCGGTACCTGGGACCCCTCTGCGCAGAATTATCGCACCAAATCATTGTGCTGCCCCAATCCACCGTGGCGCTTCAGGGCGACGACTGTCAAGATAAAAGGTGGACAGCGCAGACCATCCCACACTTGGCGGCAGCGGTAGCAGGAAGGAACCACACAAGACTGTGACTCTTCTTTCTTCAGCTTCACCTACTCTGCCGCCTCGCTGCCTTCACTGAAACAGTCTGAGCGGTACCTGGGACCCATCTGCGCAGAATCATCGCACCAAATCATTGTGCTGCCCCAATCCAACCGTGGCACTTCAGGCCGACGACCAGCATGATAAAAGGTGGACAGCGCGGACCATCCCACACTTGGCCGCAGCGGCGGCAGTAAGGAACCGTGCAAAACTGCGACTCTTCTTTTTGCAGCTTCACCTACTCTGCCGCTTCGCTGCCTTCACTGAAACAGCCTGAGCGGTACCTGGGAACCATCTGCGCAGACTCCTCGCACCAAATCATTGTGCTGCTCCAATCCACCCATGGCGCTTCAGGCCGACGACCGGCGAGATAAAAGGTGGACAGCACGGACCATCCCACACTTGGCGGCAGCGGCTGCAGGAAGGGACCACACAAAACTGCGACTCTTCTTTTTGCAGCTTCACCTACTCTGCCGCATCGCTGCCTTCACTGAAACAGCCTGAGCGGTACCTGGGACCCATCTGCGCAGAATCATCGTACCAAATCATTGTGCTGTCCCAATCCACCCGTGGCGCTTCAGGCCGACGACCGGCAAGTTAAAAGGCGGATAGTGCAGACCATCCCACACATGGCGGCAGCGGCGGCAGGAAGGAACCACGCAAAACTGCGAATGTTCTTTTTGCATCTTCACCTACTCTGCCGCGTTGCTGCCTTCACTGAAACAGTCTGAGCGGTATCTGGGACCCCTCTGCGCAGAATCATCGCACCAAATCATTGTCCTGCCCCAATCCACCCGTCGCGCTTCAAGCCGACGAACGGAAAGATAAAAGGTGGACAGGGCGGACCATGCCACACTTCGCAGCAGCGGCAGCAGGAAGGAACCACGCAAAACTGCAACACTTCTTTTTGCAGCTTCACCTACTCTGCCGCCTCGCTGCCTTCACTGAAACAGTCTGAGCGGTAGCTGGGACACATCTGCCAGAATCCTCGCACCAAATCATTCTACTGCCCCAATCCGCCCCTGGCACTTCAGGCCGACGACCGGGAAGATAATAGTTGGACAGCGCGCACCATCCCACACTTGGCGGCAGCGGGAGAAGGCAGGAACCACACAAAATGGCAACTGTTCTTTTTGCAGCTTCACCTACTCTGCCGCGTCGCTGCCTTCACTGAAACAGTCTGAGCGGTACCTGGGACCCATCTGCGCAGAATCATCGCACCAAATCAGTGTGCTGTCCAATCCACCCGTGGCGCTTCAGGCCGACGACCGGCAAGATAAAAGGTGGACAGCGCGGACCATCCCACACTTGGCGGCAGCGGTAGCAGGAAGGAACCACGCAAGACTGTGACTCTTCTTTTTTCAGCTTCACCTACTCTGCCGCCTCGCTGCCTTCACTGAAACAGTCTGAGCGGTAGCTGGGACCCATCTGCGCAGAATCATCGCACCAAATCATTGTTCTGCCGCAATCCAACCGTGGTGCTTCAGGCCGACGACCGGCAAGATAAAAGGTGGACAGCGCGGACCATCCCACACTGGGCGGCAGCGGCAGCAGCAAGGAACCACGCAAAACTGCGACTCTTCTTTTTGCAGCTTCACCTACTCTGCCGCATCGCTGCCTTCACTGAAACAGTCTGAGCGGTACCTGGGACCCATCTGCGCAGAATCAGCGCACCAAATCATTGCGCTGCCCCAATCCACCCGTGCCGCTTCAGGCCGACGACCGGCAAGATAAAAGGTGGACAGCGCGGACCATCCCACACTGGGCGGCAGCGGCAGCCGGAAGGAACCACGCAAAATTGCGTCACTTCTTTTTCCAGCTTCACCTACTCTGCCGCATCGCTGCCTTCACTGAAACAGTCTGAGTGGTACCTGGGACCCATCTGCACAGAATCATCGCACGAAATCAATCTGCTGCCCAAATCCACACGTGGCGCTTAAGGCCGACGACCGGCAATGTAAAAGGGGGCAGCGCGGACCATCCCACACTTGGCGGCAGTGGCAGCAGGAAGGAACCACGCAAAACTGCGACTTTTCTTTCTGCAGTTTCACCTATTCTGCAGCATCGCTGCCTTCACTGAAACAGTCTGAGCGGTATCTGCGACCCCTCTGCGCAGAATCATCGTACCAAACCATTGTGCTGCCCCAATCCACCCGTGGCGCTGCAGGCCGACGACCGGAAAGATAAAAGGTGGACAGGGCGGACCATCCCACACTTCGCACCAGCGGCAGCAGGAAGGAACCTAGCAAAACTGCAACACTTCTTTTTGCAGCTTCACCTACTCTGCCGCATCGCTGCCTTCACTGAAACAGTTTGAGCGGTACCTGGGACCCATCTGCGCAGAATCCTTGCACCAAATCATTGTGCTGCCCCAATCCACCCGTGGCGCTTCAGGCCGACGACCGGCAAGATAATAGGTGAACAGCGCGGACCATCCCACACTTGGCGGCGGCGGTGGCAGGAAGGAACCACGCAAAACTGCGACTGTTCTTTTTGCATCTTCACCTTCTCTGCCGCATCGCAGCCTTCACTTAAACAGTCTGAGCGGTACCTGGGACCCATCTGCGCAGAATCACTGCACCAAATCAATGTGCTGCCCCCATCCACCAGTGGGGCTTCAGGCCGACGGCCGGCAAGTTAAAAGGTGGACAGCGAGGACCACCCCACACATGGCGGCAGCGGCGGCAGGAAGGAATCACGCAAAACATGACTCTTCTTTTTGCAGCTTCACCTACTCTGCCGCGTCGCTGCCTTCACTGAAACAGTCTTAGCGGTATCTGGGACCCATCTGCGCAGAATCATCGCACCAAATTATTGTGCTGCCCCATTCCACCCGTCGCGCTGCAGGCCGACGACCGGAAAGATAAAAGGTGGACAGGGCGGACCATCCCACACTTGGCGCCAGCGGCAGCAGGAAGGAACCACGCAAAACTGCGACTCTTCTTTTTGCATCTTCACCTTGTCTGCCGCATTGCTGCCTTCCCTGAAACAGTCTGAGCGGTACCTGGGACCCCTCTGCGCAGAATCATCGCACCAAATCATTGTGCTGCCCCAATGCAACCGTGGCACTTCAGGCCGACGACCAGCATGATAAAAGGTGGACAGCGCGGACCATCCCACACTGGGCGGCAGCGGCAGCCGGAAGGAACCACGCAAAATTGCGTCACTTCTTTTTCCAGCTTCACCTACTCTGCCGCATCGCTGCCTTCACTGAAACAGTCTGAGCGGTACCTGGGACCCATCTGCGCAGACTCCTCGCACCAAAATTTTGTGCTGCCCCAATCCTCCCGTGGCGCTTCACGCCGACGACCGGCAAGATAAACGGTGGACAGCGCGGACCATCCCACACTTGGCGGCAGCGGCGGCAGGAAGGAACCACGCAAAACTGCGACTTTTCTTTCTGCAGCTTCACCTATTCTGCAGCATCGCTGCCTTAACTGAAACAGTCTGAGCGGTATCTGGGACCCCTCTGCGCAGAATCATCGTACCAAATCATTGTGCAGCCCCTATCCACCCGTGGCGCTTCAGGCCGACGACCGTCAAGATAAAAGGTGGACAGCGAGGCCCATCCGACACTTGGCGCCAGCGGCAGCAGGAAGGAACCACGCGAAACTGCGACTCTTCTTTTTGCTTCTTCACCTACTGTGCCGCATCGCTGCCTTCACCTAAACAGTCTGAGCGGTACCTGGGACCCATCTGCGCAGAATCCTTGCACCAAATCATTCTGCTGCCCCAATCCGCCCATGGCGTTTCAGGCTGACGACCGGCAAGATAAAAGGTGGACAGCGCGGACCATCCCACACTTGGCGGCAGCGCGTGCAGGAAGGAACCACGAAAAACTCTGACTCTTCTTTTTGCAGCTTCACCTACTCAGCCGCATCGCCGCCTTCCCTGAAACAGTCTGAGCGGTACCTGGAACCCATCTGCGCAGACTCCTCGCGCCAAATCATTGTGCTGCTCCAATCCACCCGTGGTGCTTCAGACCGACGACCGGCAAGATAAAAGGTGGACAGCACGGACCATCCCACACTTGGCGGCAGTGGCTGCAGGAAGGGACCACACAAAACTGCGACTCTCCTTTTTGCAGCTTCACCTACTCTGCCGCATCGCTGCCTTCACTGAAACAGTCTGAGCGGTATCTGGGACCCATCTGCGCAGAATCATCGCACCAAATCATTGTGCTGCCCCAATCCACCCGTCGCGCTGCATGCCGACGACCGCAAAGATAAAAGGTGTACAGGGCGGACCATCCCGCACTTCGCAGCAGCGGCAGCAGGAAGGAACCACGCAAAACTGCAACACTTCTTTTTGCAGCTTCACCTACTGTGCCGTACCGTTGCCTTCACTGAAACAGTCTGAACGGTACCTGGAACCCATCTGCGCAGAATCCTCGCACCAAATCATTGTGCTGCCCCAATCCACCCGTGGCGCTTCAGGCCGACGACCTGCAAGATAAAAGGTGGGCAGCGCGGACCATCCTACACTTGGCGGCAGCGGGAGAAGGCAGGAACCACACCAAACTGCGACTGTTCTTTTTGCAGCTTCACCTACTCTGCCGCATCGCTGCCTTCACTGAAACAGTCTGAGCGGTACCTGGGACCCATCTGCGCAGAATCATCGCACCAAATCATTGTGCTGCCCCAATCCAACCGTGGCGCTTCAGGCCGACGACCGGCAAGATAAAAGGTGGACAGCGCGGACCATCCCACACTGGGCGGCAGTGCCAGGAGTAAGGAACCACGCAAAACTGCGACTCTTCTTTTTGCAGCTTCACCTACTCTGCCGCATCGCTTCCTTCACTGAAACAGTCTGAGTGGTACCTGGGACCCATCTGCGCAGAATCATCGCACCAAATCATTGCGCTGCCCCAATCCACCCGTGCCGCTTCAGGCCGACGACCGGCAAGATAAAAGGTGAACAGCGCGGACCATCCCATACTTGGCGGCAGCGGCGGCAGGAAGGAACTACGCGAAACTGCGACTCTTCTTTTTGCAGCTTCACCTTCTCTGCCGCATCGCTGCCGTCACTGAAACAGCCTGAGTGGTACCTGGGACCCATCTGCACAGAATCATCGCACGAAATCAATCTGCTGCCCAAATCCACCCGTGGCGCTTAAGGCCGACGACCGGCAAGGTAAAAGGGGGCAGCGCGGACCATCCCACACTTGGCGGCAGTGGCAGCAGGAAGGAACCACGCAAAACTGCGACTCTAATTTTTGCAGCTTCACCTAGTCTGCCGCATCGCTGCCTTCACTGAAACAGTCTGAGCGGTACCTGGGACCCCTCTGTGCAGAATCATCCCACCAAATCATTGTGCTGGCTTAATCCTCCCGTGGCGCTTCAAGGCGACGGCCGGCAAGATAAAAGGTGGACAGCGCGGACCATCCCACACTTTTTGGCAGCGGCAGCCGGAAGGAACCACGCAAAATTGCGTCACTTCTTTTTCCAGCTTCACCTACTCTGCCGCGTCGCTGCCTTCACTGAAACAGTCTGAGCGGTACCTGGGACCCATCTGCGCAGACTCCTCGCACCAAATTATTGTGCTGCCCCAATCCTCCCGTGGCGCTTCACGCCGACGACCGGCAAGATAAAAGGTGGACAGCGCGGACCATCCCACACTTGGCGGAAGCAGTGGCAGGAAGGAACCACGCAAAACTGCGACTTTTCTTTTTGCAGCTTCACCTACTCTGCCGCATCGCTGCCTTCACTGAAACAGTCTGAGCGGTACCTGGGACCCATCTGCGCAGAATCATCGCACCAAATCATTGCGCTGCCCCAATCCACCCGTGCCGCTTCAGGCTGACGACCGGCAAGATAAAAGGAGGACAGCGCGGACCATCCCACACTGGGCGGCAGCGGCAGCCGGAAGGAACCACGCAAAATTGCGTCACTTCTTTTTCCAGCTTCACCTACTCTGCCGCATCGCTGCCTTCACTGAAACAGTCTGAGCGGTACCTGGGACCCATCTGCCAGAATCCTCGCACCAAATCATTCTACTGCCCCAATCCGCCCCTGGCACTTCAGGCCGACGACCGGGAAGATAATAGTTGGACAGCGCGGACCATCCCATACTTGGCGGCAGCGGCGGCAGGAAGGAACTACGCGAAACTGCGACTCTTCTTTTTGCAGCTTCACCTTCTCTGCCGCATCGCTGCCGTCACTGAAACAGCCTGAGTGGTACCTGGGACCCATCTGCACAGAATCATCGCACGAAATCAATCTGCTGCCCAAATCCACCCGTGGCGCTTAAGGCCGACGACCGGCAAGGTAAAAGGGGGCAGCGCGGACCATCCCACACTTGGCGGCAGTGGCAGCAGGAAGGAACCACGCAAAACTGCGACTCTAATTTTTGCAGCTTCACCTAGTCTGCCGCATCGCTGCCTTCACTGAAACAGTCTGAGCGGTACCTGGGACCCCTCTGTGCAGAATCATCCCACCAAATCATTGTGCTGGCTTAATCCTCCCGTGGCGCTTCAAGGCGACGGCCGGCAAGATAAAAGGTGGACAGCGCGGACCATCCCACACTTTTTGGCAGCGGCAGCCGGAAGGAACCACGCAAAATTGCGTCACTTCTTTTTCCAGCTTCACCTACTCTGCCGCGTCGCTGCCTTCACTGAAACAGTCTGAGCGGTACCTGGGACCCATCTGCGCAGACTCCTCGCACCAAATTATTGTGCTGCCCCAATCCTCCCGTGGCGCTTCACGCCGACGACCGGCAAGATAAAAGGTGGACAGCGCGGACCATCCCACACTTGGCGGAAGCAGTGGCAGGAAGGAACCACGCAAAACTGCGACTTTTCTTTTTGCAGCTTCACCTACTCTGCCGCATCGCTGCCTTCACTGAAACAGTCTGAGCGGTACCTGGGACCCATCTGCGCAGAATCATCGCACCAAATCATTGCGCTGCCCCAATCCACCCGTGCCGCTTCAGGCTGACGACCGGCAAGATAAAAGGAGGACAGCGCGGACCATCCCACACTGGGCGGCAGCGGCAGCCGGAAGGAACCACGCAAAATTGCGTCACTTCTTTTTCCAGCTTCACCTACTCTGCCGCATCGCTGCCTTCACTGAAACAGTCTGAGCGGTACCTGGGACCCATCTGCCAGAATCCTCGCACCAAATCATTCTACTGCCCCAATCCGCCCCTGGCACTTCAGGCCGACGACCGGGAAGATAATAGTTGGACAGCGCGGACCATCCCACACTTGGTGGCAGCGGGAGAAGGCAGGAACCACACAAAATGGCAACTGTTCTTTTTGCAGCTTCACCTACTCTGCCGCGTCGCTGCCTTCACTGAAACAGTCTGAGCGGTACCTGGGACCCATCTGCGCAGAATCATCGCACCAAATCAGTGTGCTGTCCAATCCACCCGTGGCGCTTCAGGCCGACGACCGGCAAGATAAAAGGTGGACAGCGCGGACCATCCCACACATGGCGGCAGCGGCGGCAGGAAGGAACCACGCAAAACTGCGACTCTTCTTTTTGCAGCTTCACCTATTCTGCCGCATCGCTGCCTTCAAAGAAACAGTCTGAGCGGGACCTGGAACCCATCTGCGCAGAATCCTCGCAACAAATCATTGTGCTGCCCCAATCCACCCGTGGCGCTTCAGGCCGACGACCTGCAAGATAAAAGGTGGGCAGCGCGGACCATCCTACACTTGGCGGCAGCGGGAGAAGGCAGGAACCACACCAAACTGCGACTGTTCTTTTTGCAGCTTCACCTACTCTGCCGCATCGCTGCCTTCACTGAAACAGTCTGAGCGGTACCTGGGACCCATCTGCGCAGAATCATCGCACCAAATCAGTGTGCTGTCCAATCCACCCGTGGCGCTTCAGGCCGACGACCGGCAAGATAAAAGGTGGACTGCGCGGACCATCCCACACTTGGCGGCAGCGGTAGCAGGAAGGAACCACGCAAGACTGTGACTCTTCTTTTTTCAGCTTCACCTACTCTGCCGCCTCGCTGCCTTCACTGAAACAGTCTGAGCGGTAGCTGGGACCCATCTGCGCAGAATCATCGCACCAAATCATTGTGCTGCCGCAATCCAACCGTGGTGCTTCAGGCCGACGACCGGCAAGATAAAAGGTGGACAGCGCGGACCATCCCACACTGGGCGGCAGCGGCAGCAGCAAGGAACCACGCAAAACTGCGACTCTTCTTTTTGCAGCTTCACCTACTCTGCCGCATCGCTGCCTTCACTGAAACAGTCTGAGCGGTACCTGGGACCCATCTGCGCAGAATCATCGCACCAAATCATTGCGCTGCCCCAATCCACCCGTGCCGCTTCAGGCTGACGACCGGCAAGATAAAAGGAGGACAGCGCGGACCATCCCACACTGGGCGGCAGCGGCAGCCGGAAGGAACCACGCAAAATTGCGTCACTTCTTTTTCCAGCTTCACCTACTCTGCCGCATCGCTGCCTTCACTGAAACAGTCTGAGCGGTACCTGGGACCCATCTGCGCAGACTCCTCGCACCAAAATATTGTGCTGCCCCAATCCTCCCGTGGCGCTTCACGCCGACGACCGGCAAGATAAACGGTGGACAGCGCGGACCATCCCACACTTGGCGACAGCGGCGGCAGGAAGGAACCACGCAAAACTGCGACTTTTCTTTCTGCAGTTTCACCTATTCTGCAGCATCGCTGCCTTCACTGAAACAGTCTGAGCGGTATCTGGGACCCCTCTGCGCAGAATCATCGTACCAAATCATTGTGCTGCCCCAATCCACCCGTGGCGCTGCAGGCCGACGACCGGAAAGATAAAAGGTGGACAGGGTGGACCATCCCACACTTCGCAGCAGCGGCAGCAGGAAAAGGAACCACGCAAAACTGCAACACTTATTTTTGCAGCTTCACCTACTCTGCCGCATCGCTGCCTTCACTGAAACAGTCTGAACGGCACCTGGGACCCATCTGCGCAGAATCCCCGCACCAAATCATTGTGCTGCCCCAATCCACCCGTGGCGCTTCAGGCCGACGACCGGCAAGATAAAAGGTGGACGGCGAGGACCATCCGACACTTGGCGCCAGCGGCAGCAGGAAGGAACCACGCGAAACTGCGACTCTTCTTTTTGCTTCTTCACTTACTCTGCCGCATCGCTGCCTTCACCTAAACAGTCTGAGCAGTACCTGGGACCCATCTGCGCAGAATCCTTGCACCAAATCATTCTGCTGCCCCAATCCGCCCATGGCGTTTAAGGCTGACGACCGGCAAGATAAAAGGTGGACAGCGCGGACCATCCCACACTTGGCGGCAGCGCGTGCAGGAAGGAACCACGGAAAACTGCGACTCTTCTTTTTGCAGCTTCACCTATTCTGCCGCATCGCTGCCTTCACTGAAACAGTCTGAGCGGTACCTGGAACCCATCTGCGCAGACTCCTCGCACCAAATCATTGTGCTGCTCCAATCCACCCGTGGTGCTTCAGGCCGACGACCGGCAAGATAAAAGGTGGACAGCACGGACCATCCCACACTTGGCGGCAGCGGCTGCAGGAAGGGACCACACAAAACTGCGACTCTTCTTTTTGCAGCTTCACCTACTCTGCCGCATCGCTGCCTTCACTGAAACAGTCTGAGCGGTATCTGGGACCCATCTGCGCAGAATCATCGCACCAAGTCATTGTGCTGCCCCAATCCACCCGTCGCGCTGCAGGCCGACGACCGGAAAGATAAAAGGTGGACAGGGCGGACCATCCCGCACTTCGCAGCAGCGGCAGCAGGAAGGAACCACACAAAACTGCAACACTTCTTTTTGCAGCTTCACCTACTCTGCCGTACCGTTGCCTTCACTGAAACAGTCTAAACGGTACCTGGGACCCATCTGCGCAGAATCCTCGCACCAAATCATTGTGCTGCCCCAATCCACCCGTGGCGCTTCAGGCCGACGACCTGCAAGATAAAAGGTGGGCAGCGCGGACCATCCTACACTTGGCGGCAGCGGGAGAAGGCAGGAACCACACCAAACTGCGACTGTTCTTTTTGCAGCTTCACCTACTCTGCCGCCTCGCTGCCTTCACTGAAACAGTCTGAGCGGTAGCTGGGACCCATCTGCGCAGAATCATCGCACCAAATCATTGTGCTGCCGCAATCCAACCATGGTGCTTCAGGCCGACGACCGGCAAGATAAAAGGTGGACAGCGCGGACCATCCCACACTGGGCGGCAGCGGCAGCAGCAAGGAACCACGCAAAACTGCGACTCTTCTTTTTGCAGCTTCACCTACTCTGCCGCATCGCTGCCTTCACTGAAACAGTCTGAGCGGTACCCGGGACCCATCTGCGCAGAATCATCGCACCAAATCATTGCGCTGCCCCAATCCACCCGTGCCGCTACAGGCCGACGACCGGCAAGATAAAAGGTGAACAGCGTGGACCATCCCATACTTGGCGGCAGCGGCGGCAGGAAGGAACTACGCGAAACTGCGACTCTTCTTTTTGCAGCTTCACCTACTCAGACGCATCGCTTCGTTCACTGAAACAGTCTGACCGGTACCTGGGACCCATCTGCGCAGACTCCTCGCACCAAATCATAGTGCTGCTCCAATCCACCCGTGGCGCTTCAGGCCGACGACCAGCAAGATAAAAGGTGGGCAGCGCGTACCATCCCACACTTGGCGGCGCCGGCGGCAGGAAGGAACCACGCAAAACTTCGACTGTTCTTTTTGCATCTTCATCTACTCTGCCGCATCGCAGCCTTCACTTAAACAGTCTGAGCGGTACCTGGGACCCATCTGCGCAGAATCACTGCACCAAATCGATGTGCTGCCCCAATTCACCAGTGGGGCTTCAGGCCGACGGCCGGCAAGTTAAAAGGTGGACAGCGAGGACCATCCCACACATGGCGGCAGCGGCGGCAGGAAGGAACCACGCAAAACATCGACTCTTCTTTTTGCAGCTTCACCTACTCTGCCGCGTCGCTGCCTTCACTGAAACAGTCTGAGCGGTATCTGGGACCCATCTGCGCAGAATCATCGCACCAAATCATTGTGCTGCCCCAATCCACCCATCGCACTGCAGGTCGATGACCGGAAAGATAAAAGGTGGACTGGGCGGACCATCCCACACTTGGCGCCAGCGGCAGCAGGAAGGAACAACGCAAAACTGCGACTCTTCTTTTGGATCTTCACCTTGTCTGCCGCATCTCTGCCTTCACTGAAACAGTCTGAGCGGTACCTGGGACCCCTCTGCGCAGAATTATCGCACCAAATCATTGTGCTGCCCCAATCCACCGTGGCGCTTCAGGGCGACGACTGTCAAGATAAAAGGTGGACAGCGCAGACCATCCCACACTTGGCGGCAGCGGTAGCAGGAAGGAACCACGCAAGACTGTGACTCATCTTTTTTCAGCTTCACCTACTCTGCCGCCTCGCTGCCTTCACTGAAACATTCTGAGCGGTACCTGGGACCCATCTGCGCAGAATCATCGCACCAAATCATTGTGCTGCCCCAATCCAACCGTGGCACTTCAGGCCGACGACCAGCATGATAAAAGGTGGACAGCGCGGACCATCCCACACTTGGCCGCAGCGGCGGCAGTAAGGAACCGTGCAAAACTGCGACTCTTCTTTTTGCAGCTTCACCTACTCTGCCGCTTCGCGGCCTTCACTGAAACAGCCTCAGCGGTACCTGGGACCCATCTGCGCAGACTCCTCGCACCAAATCATTGTGCTGCTCCAATCCACCCGTGGCGCTTCAGGCCGACGACCGGCGAGATAAAAGGTGGACAGCACGGACCATCCTACACTTGGCGGCAGCGGCTGCAGGAAGGGACCACACAAAACTGCGACTCTTCTTTTTGCAGCTTTACCTACTCTGCCGCATCGCTGCCCTTACTGAAACAGTCTGAGCGATACCTGGGACACATCTGCGCAGAATCATCGCACCAAATCATTGTGCTGCCCCAATCCACCCGTGGCGCTTCAGGCCGACGACCGGCAAGATAAAAGGTGGACAGTGCGGACCATCACACACTAGGCGGCAGCGCGTGCAGCAAGGAACCACGAAAAACTGCGACTCTTCTTTTCGCAGCTTCACCTACTCTGCCGCATCACTGCCTTCACTGAAACAGTCTGAGCGGTACCTGGGACCCATCTGCGCACAATCATCGCATAAATCAATGTGCTGCCCCAATCCACCCATGGCGCTTAAGGCCGACGACCGGTAAGGTAAAAGGTGGACAGCGCGGACCATCCCACATTTGGCGGCAGCTGCAGCAGGAAGGAACCACGCAAAACTGCAACTCTTCTTTTTGCATCTTCACCTACTCTGCCGCATCGCTGCCTTCACTGAAACAGCCTGAGCGGTACCTGGGACCCATCTGCGCAGAATCATCGTACCAAATCATTGTGCTGTCCCAATCCACCCGTGGCGCTTGAGGCCGACGACCGGCAAGTTAAAAGGCGGACAGCGCAGACCATCCCACACATGGCGGCAGCGGCGGCAGGAAGGAACCACGCAAAACTGCGAATGTTCTTTTTGCAACTTCACCTACTCTGCCGCGTTGCTGCCTTCACTGAAACAGTCTGAGCGGTATCTGGGACCCATCTGCGCAGAATCATCGCACCAAATCATTGTGCTGCCCCAATCCACCCGTCGCGCTTCAAGCCGACGAACGGAAAGATAAAAGGTGGACAGGGCGGACCATCCCACACTTCGCAGCAGCGGCAGCAGGAAGGAACCACGCAAAACTGCAACACTTCTTTTTGCAGCTTCACCTACTCTGCCGCATCGCTGCCTTCACTGAAACAGTTTGAGCGGTACCTGGGACCCATCTGCGCAGAATCCTTGCACCAAATCATTGTGCTGCCCCAATCCACCCGTGGCGCTTCAGGCCGACGACCGACAAGATAATAGGTGAACAGCGCGGACCATCCCACACTTGGCGGCGGCGGTGGCAGGAAGGAACCACGCAAAACTGCGACTGTTCTTTTTGCATCTTCACCTACTCTGCCGCATCGCAGCCTTCACTTAAACAGTCTGAGCGGTACCTGGGACCCATCTGCGCAGAATCACTGCACCAAATCAATGTGCTGCCCCCAACCACCAGTGGGGCTTCAGGCCGACGGCCGGCAAGTTAAAAGGTGGACAGCGAGGACCATCCCACACATGGCGGCAGCGGCGGCAGGAAGGAATCACGCAAAACATGACTCTTCTTTTTGCAGCTTCACCTACTCTGCCGCTTCGCGGCCTTCACTGAAACAGCCTCAGCGGTACCTGGGACCCATCTGCGCAGACTCCTCGCACCAAATCATTGTGCTGCTCCAATCCACCCGTGGCGCTTCAGGCCGACGACCGGCGAGATAAAAGGTGGACAGCACGGACCATCCTACACTTGGCGGCAGCGGCTGCAGGAAGGGACCACACAAAACTGCGACTCTTCTTTTTGCAGCTTCACCTACTCTGCCGCATCGCTGCCTTCACTGAAACAGCCTGACCGGTACCTGGGACCCATCTGCGCAGAATCATCGTACCAAATCATTGTGCTGTCCCAATCCACCCGTGGCGCTTCAGGCCGACGACCGGCAAGTTAAAAGGCGGACAGCGCAGACCATCCCACACATGGCGGCAGCGGCGGCAGGAAGGAACCACGCAAAACTGCGAATGTTCTTTTTGCATCTTCACCTACTCTGCCGCGTTGCTGCCTTCACTGAAACAGTCTGAGCGGTATCTGGGACCCATCTGCGCAGAATCATCGCACCAAATCATTGTGCTGCCCCAATCCACCCGTCGCGCTTCAAGCCGACGAACGGAAAGATAAAAGGTGGACAGGGCGGACCATCCCACACTTCGCAGCAGCGGCAGCAGGAAGGAACCACGCAAAACTGCAACACTTCTTTTTGCAGCTTCACCTACTCTGCCGCATCGCTGCCTTCACTGAAACAGTTTGAGCGGTACCTGGGACCCATCTGCGCAGAATCCTTGCACCAAATCATTGTGCTGCCCCAATCCACCCGTGGCGCTTCAGGCTGACGACCGGCAAGATAATAGGTGAACAGCGCGGACCATCCCACACTTGGCGGTGGCGGTGGCAGGAAGGAACCACGCAAAACTGCGACTGTTCTTTTTGCATCTTCACCTACTCTGCCGCATCGCAGCCTTCACTTAAACAGTCTAAGCGGTACCTGGGACCCATCTGCGCAGAATCACTGCACCAAATCAATGTGCTGCCCCCATCCACCAGTGGGGCTTCAGGCCGACGACCAGCATGATAAAAGGTGGACAGCGCGGACCATCCCACACTTGGCCGCAGCGGCGGCAGTAAGGAACCGTGCAAAACTGCGACTCTTCTTTTTGCAGCTTCACCTACTCTGCCGCTTCGCGGCCTTCACTGAAACAGCCTCAGCGGTACCTGGGACCCATCTGCGCAGACTCCTCGCACCAAATCATTGTGCTGCTCCAATCCACCCGTGGCGCTTCAGGCCGGCGACCGGCGAGATAAAAGGTGGACAGCACGGACCATCCTACACTTGGCGGCAGCGGCTGCAGGAAGGGACCACACAAAACTGCGACTCTTCTTTTTGCAGCTTCACCTACTCTGCCGCATCGCTGCCCTTACTGAAACAGTCTGAGCGATACCTGGGACACATCTGCGCAGAATCATCGCACCAAATCATTGTGCTGCCCCAATCCACCCGTGGCGCTTCAGGCCGACGACCGGCAAGATAAAAGGTGGACAGCGCGGACCATCCCACATTTGGCGGCAGCGGCAGCAGGAAGGAACCACGCAAAACTGCAACTCTTCTTTTTGCATCTTCACCTACTCTGCCGCATCGCTGCCTTCACTGAAACAGCCTGAGCGGTACCTGGGACCCATCTGCGCACAATCATCGCATAAATCAATGTGCTGCCCCAATCCACCCATGGCGCTTAAGGCCGACGACCGGTAAGATAAAAGGTGGACAGCGCGGACCATCCCACATTTGGCGGCAGCGGCAGCAGGAAGGAACCACGCAAAACTGCAACTCTTCTTTTTGCATCTTCACCTACTCTGCCGCATCGCTGCCTTCACTGAAACAGCCTGAGCGGTACCTGGGACCCATCTGCGCAGAATCATCGTACCAAATCATTGTGCTGTCCCAATCCACCCGTGGCGCTTCAGGCCGACGACCGGCAAGTTAAAAGGCGGACAGCGCAGACCATCCCACACATGGCGGCAGCGGCGGCAGGAAGGAACCACGCAAAACTGCGAATGTTCTTTTTGCATCTTCACCTACTCTGCCGCGTTGCTGCCTTCACTGAAACAGTCTGAGCGGTATCTGGGACCCATCTGCGCAGAATCATCGCACCAAATCATTGTGCTGCCCCAATCCACCCGTCGCGCTTCAAGCCGACGAACGGAAAGATAAAAGGTGGACAGGGCGGACCATCCCACACTTCGCAGCAGCGGCAGCAGGAAGGAACCACGCAAAACTGCAACACTTCTTTTTGCAGCTTCACCTACTCTGCCGCATCGCTGCCTTCACTGAAACAGTTTGAGCGGTACCTGGGACCCATCTGCGCAGAATCCTTGCACCAAATCATTGTGCTGCCCCAATCCACCCGTGGCGCTTCAGGCTGACGACCGGCAAGATAATAGGTGAACAGCGCGGACCATCCCACACTTGGCGGTGGCGGTGGCAGGAAGGAACCACGCAAAACTGCGACTGTTCTTTTTGCATCTTCACCTACTCTGCCGCATCGCAGCCTTCACTTAAACAGTCTAAGCGGTACCTGGGACCCATCTGCGCAGAATCACTGCACCAAATCAATGTGCTGCCCCCATCCACCAGTGGGGCTTCAGGCCGACGACCAGCATGATAAAAGGTGGACAGCGCGGACCATCCCACACTTGGCCGCAGCGGCGGCAGTAAGGAACCGTGCAAAACTGCGACTCTTCTTTTTGCAGCTTCACCTACTCTGCCGCTTCGCGGCCTTCACTGAAACAGCCTCAGCGGTACCTGGGACCCATCTGCGCAGACTCCTCGCACCAAATCATTGTGCTGCTCCAATCCACCCGTGGCGCTTCAGGCCGACGACCGGCGAGATAAAAGGTGGACAGCACGGACCATCCTACACTTGGCGGCAGCGGCTGCAGGAAGGGACCACACAAAACTGCGACTCTTCTTTTTGCAGCTTCACCTACTCTGCCGCATCGCTGCCCTTACTGAAACAGTCTGAGCGATACCTGGGACACATCTGCGCAGAATCATCGCACCAAATCATTGTGCTGCCCCAATCCACCCGTGGCGCTTCAGGCCGACGACCGGCAAGATAAAAGGTGGACAGCGCGGACCATCCCACATTTGGCGGCAGCGGCAGCAGGAAGGAACCACGCAAAACTGCAACTCTTCTTTTTGCATCTTCACCTACTCTGCCGCATCGCTGCCTTCACTGAAACAGCCTGAGCGGTACCTGGGACCCATCTGCGCACAATCATCGCATAAATCAATGTGCTGCCCCAATCCACCCATGGCGCTTAAGGCCGACGACCGGTAAGATAAAAGGTGGACAGCGCGGACCATCCCACATTTGGCGGCAGCGGCAGCAGGAAGGAACCACGCAAAACTGCAACTCTTCTTTTTGCATCTTCACCTACTCTGCCGCATCGCTGCCTTCACTGAAACAGCCTGAGCGGTACCTGGGACCCATCTGCGCAGAATCATCGTACCAAATCATTGTGCTGTCCCAATCCACCCGTGGCGCTTCAGGCCGACGACCGGCAAGTTAAAAGGCGGACAGCGCAGACCATCCCACACATGGCGGCAGCGGCGGCAGGAAGGAACCACGCAAAACTGCGAATGTTCTTTTTGCATCTTCACCTACTCTGCCGCGTTGCTGCCTTCACTGAAACAGTCTGAGCGGTATCTGGGACCCATCTGCGCAGAATCATCGCACCAAATCATTGTGCTGCCCCAATCCACCCGTCGCGCTTCAAGCCGACGAACGGAAAGATAAAAGGTGGACAGGGCGGACCATCCCACACTTCGCAGCAGCGGCAGCAGGAAGGAACCACGCAAAACTGCAACACTTCTTTTTGCAGCTTCACCTACTCTGCCGCATCACTGCCTTCACTGAAACAGTTTGAGCGGTACCTGGGACCCATCTGCGCAGAATCCTTGCACCAAATCATTGTGCTGCCCCAATCCACCCGTGGCGCTTCAGGCCGACGACCGGCAAGATAATAGGTGAACAGCGCGGACCATCCCACACTTGGCGGCGGCGGTGGCAGGAAGGAACCACGCAAAACTGCGACTGTTCTTTTTGCATCTTCACCTACTCTGCCGCATCGCAGCCTTCACTTAAACAGTCTGAGCGGTACCTGGGACCCATCTGCGCAGAATCACTGCACCAAATCAATGTGCTGCCCCCAACCACCAGTGGGGCTTCAGGCCGACGGCCGGCAAGTTAAAAGGTGGACAGCGAGGACCATCCCACACATGGCGGCAGCGGCGGCAGGAAGGAATCACGCAAAACATGACTCTTCTTTTTGCAGCTTCACCTACTCTGCCGCGTCGCTGCCTTCACTGAAACAGTCTTAGCGGTATCTGGGACCCATCTGCGCAGAATCATCGCACCAAATCATTGTGCTGCCCCAATCCAACCGTGGCACTTCAGGCCGACGACCAGCATGATAAAAGGTGGACAGCGCGGACCATCCCACACTTGGCAGCAGCGGCGGCAGTAAGGAACCGTGCAAAACTGCATCTCTTCTTTTTGCAGCTTCACCTACTCTGCCGCTTCGCACCCTTCACTGAAACAGCCTGAGCGGTACCTGGGACCCATCTGCGCAGAATCATCGCACCAAATCAATTTGCTGCCCAAATCCACCCGTGGCGCTTAAGGCCGACGACCGGCAAGGTAAAACGTGGGCAGCATGGACCATTCCACACTTGGCGGCAGTGGAAGCAGGAAGGAACCACGCAAAACTGCGACTCTTCTTTTTGCATCTTCACCTACACAGACGCATCGCTGCCTTCACTGAAACAGTCTGAGCGGTACCTGGGACCCATCTGCGCAGAATCACTGCAACAAATCAATGTGCTGCCCCCAACCACCAGTGGGGCTTCAGGCCGACGGCCGGCAAGTTAAAAGGTGGACAGCGAGGATCATCCCACACATGGCGGCAGCGGCGGCAGGAAGGAATCACGCAAAACATGACTCTTCTTTTTGCAGCTTCACCTACTCTGCCGCTTCGCGGCCTTCACTGAAACAGCCTCAGCGGTACCTGGGACCCATCTGCGCAGACTCCTCGCACCAAATCATTGTGCTGCTCCAATCCACCCGTGGCGCTTCAGGCCGACGACCGGCGAGATAAAAGGTGGACAGCACGGACCATCCTACACTTGGCGGCCGCGGCTGCAGGAAGGGACCACACAAAACTGCGACTCTTCTTTTTGCAGCTTCACCTACTCTGCCGCATCGCTGCCTTCACTGAAACAGCCTGACCGGTACCTGGGACCCATCTGCGCAGAATCATCGTACCAAATCATTGTGCTGTCCCAATCCACCCGTGGCGCTTCAGGCCGACGACCGGCAAGTTAAAAGGCGGACAGCGCAGACCATCCCACACATGGCGGCAGCGGCGGCAGGAAGGAACCACGCAAAACTGCGAATGTTCTTTTTGCATCTTCACCTACTCTGCCGCGTTGCTGCCTTCACTGAAACAGCCTGAGCGGTATCTGGGACCCATCTGCGCAGAATCATCGCACCAAATCATTGTGCTGCCCCAATCCACCCGTCGCGCTTCAAGCCGACGAACGGAAAGATAAAAGGTGGACAGGGCGGACCATCCCACACTTCGCAGCAGCGGCAGCAGGAAGGAACCATGCAAAACTGCAACACTTCTTTTTGCAGCTTCACCTACTCTGCCGCATCGCTGCCTTCACTGAAACAGTTTGAGCGGTACCTGGGACCCATCTGCGCAGAATCCTTGCACCAAATCATTGTGCTGCCCCAATCCACCCGTGGCGCTTCAGGCTGACGACCGGCAAGATAATAGGTGAACAGCGCGGACCATCCCACACTTGGCGGTGGCGGTGGCAGGAAGGAACCACGCAAAACTGCGACTGTTCTTTTTGCATCTTCACCTACTCTGCCGCATCGCAGCCTTCACTTAAACAGTCTGAGCGGTACCTGGGACCCATCTGCGCAGAATCACTGCACCAAATCAATGTGCTGCCCCCATCCACCAGTGGGGCTTCAGGCCGACGACAAGCATGATAAAAGGTGGACAGCGCGGACCATCCCACACTTGGCCGCAGCGGCGGCAGTAAGGAACCGTGCAAAACTGCGACTCTTCTTTTTGCAGCTTCACCTACTCTGCCGCTTCGCGGCCTTCACTGAAACAGCCTCAGCGGTACCTGGGACCCATCTGCGCAGACTCCTCGCACCAAATCATTGTGCTGCTCCAATCCACCCGTGGCGCTTCAGGCCGACGACCGGCGAGATAAAAGGCGGACAGCACGGACCATCCTACACTTGGCGGCAGCGGCTGCAGGAAGGGACCACACAAAACTGCGACTCTTCTTTTTGCAGCTTCACCTACTCTGCCGCATCGCTGCCCTTACTGAAACAGTCTGAGCGATACCTGGGACACATCTGCGCAGAATCATCGCACCAAATCATTGTGCTGCCCCAATCCACCCGTGGCGCTTCAGGCCGACGACCGGCAAGATAAAAGGTGGACAGTGCGGACCATCACACACTAGGCGGCAGCGCGTGCAGCAAGGAACCACGAAAAACTGCGACTCTTCTTTTCGCAGCTTCACCTACTCTGCCGCATCACTGCCTTCACTGAAACAGTCTGAGCGGTACCTGGGACCCATCTGCGCAAAATCATCGCATAAATCAATGTGCTGCCCCAATCCACCCATGGCGCTTAAGGCCGACGACCGGTAAGATAAAAGGTGGACAGCGCGGACCATCCCACATTTGGCGGCAGCGGCAGCAGGAAGGAACCACGCAAAACTGCAACTCTTCTTTTTGCATCTTCACCTACTCTGCCGCATCGCTGCCTTCACTGAAACAGCCTGAGCGGTACCTGGGACCCATCTGCGCAGAATCATCGTACCAAATCATTGTGCTGTCCCAATCCACCCGTGGCGCTTCAGGCCGACGACCGGCAAGTTAAAAGGCGGACAGCGCAGACCATCCCACACATGGCGGCAGCGGCGGCAGGAAGGAACCACGCAAAACTGCGAATGTTCTTTTTGCATCTTCACCTACTCTGCCGCGTTGCTGCCTTCACTGAAACAGTCTGAGCGGTATCTGGGACCCATCTGCGCTGAATCATCGCACCAAATCATTGTGCTGCCCCAATCCACCCGTCGCGCTTCAAGCCGACGAACGGAAAGATAAAATGTGGACAGGGCGGACCATCCCACACTTCGCAGCAGCGGCAGCAGGAAGGAACCACGCAAAACTGCAACACTTCTTTTTGCAGCTTCACCTACTCTGCCGCATCACTGCCTTCACTGAAACAGTTTGAGCGGTACCTGGGACCCATCTGCGCAGAATCCTTGCACCAAATCATTGTGCTGCCCCAATCCACCCGTGGCGCTTCAGGCCGACGACCGGCAAGATAATACGTGAACAGCGCGGACCATCCCACACTTGGCGGCGGCGGTGGCAGGAAGGAACCACGCAAAACTGCGACTGTTCTTTTTGCATCTTCACCTACTCTGCCGCATCGCAGCCTTCACTTAAACAGTCTGAGCGGTACCTGGGACCCATCTGCGCAGAATCACTGCACCAAATCAATGTGCTGCCCCCAACCACCAGTGGGGCTTCAGGCCGACGGCCGGCAAGTTAAAAGGTGGACAGCGAGGACCATCCCACACATGGCGGCAGCGGCGGCAGGAAGGAATCACGCAAAACATGACTCTTCTTTTTGCAGCTTCACCTACTCTGCCGCGTCGCTGCCTTCACTGAAACAGTCTTAGCGGTATCTGGGACCCATCTGCGCAGAATCATCGCACCAAATCATTGTGCTGCCCCAATCCATCCGTGGCACTTCAGGCCGACGACCAGCATGATAAAAGGTGGACAGCGCGGACCATCCCACACTTGGCAGCAGCGGCGGCAGTAAGGAACCGTGCAAAACTGCATCTCTTCTTTTTGCAGCTTCACCTACTCTGCCGCTTCGCACCCTTCACTGAAACAGCCTGAGCGGTACCTGGGACCCATCTGCGCAGAATCATCGCACCAAATCAATTTGCTGCCCAAATCCACCCGTGGCGCTTAAGGCCGACGACCGGCAAGGTAAAACGTGGGCAGCACGGACCATTCCACACTTGGCGGCAGTGGAAGCAGGAAGGAACCACGCAAAACTGCGACTCTTCTTTTTGCATCTTCACCTACACAGACGCATCGCTGCCTTCACTGAAACAGTCTGAGCGGTACCTGGGACCCATCTGCGCAGACTCCTCGCACCAAATCATTGTGCTGCTCCAATCCACCCGTGGCACTTCAGGCCGACGACCGGCGAGATAAAAAGGTGGACAGCACGGACCATCCCACACTTGGCGGCAGCGGCTGCAGGAAGGGACCACACAAAACTGCGACTCTTCTTTTTGCAGCTTCACCTACTCTGCCGCATCGCTGCCCTTACTGAAACAGTCTGAGCGATACCTGGGACCCATCTGCGCAGAATCATCGCACCAAATCATTGTGCTGCCCCAATCCACCCGTGGCGCTTCAGGCCGACTACCGGCAAGATAAAAGGTGGACAGTGCGGATCATCACACACTAGGCGGCAGCGCGTGCAGCAAGGAACCACGCAAAACTGCGACTCTTCTTTTTGCAGCTTCACCTACTCTGCCGCATCGCTGCCTTCCCTGAAACAGTCTGAGCGGTACCTGGGACCCACCTGCGCACAATCATCGCATAAATCAATGTACTGCCCCAATCCACCCATGGCACTTAAGGCCGACGACCGGTAAGATAAAAGGTGGACAGCGCGGACCATCCCACATTTGGCGGCAGCGGCAGCAGGAAGGAACCACGCAAAACTGCAACTCTTCTTTTTGCATCTTCACCTACTATGCCGCATCGCTGCCTTCACTGAAACAGCCTGAGCGGTACCTGGGACCCATCTGCGCAGAATCATCGTACCAAATCATTGTGCTGTCCCAATCCACCCGTGGCGCTTCAGGCCGACAACCGGCAAGTTAAAAGGCGGACAGCGCAGACCATCCCACACATGGCGGCAGCGGCGGCAGGAAGGAACCACGCAAAACTGCGACTGTTCTTTTTGCATCTTCACCTACTCTGCCGCATCGCTGCCTTCACTTAAACAGTCTGAGCGGTACCTGGGACGCATCTGCGCAGAATCATCGCACCAAATCAGTGTGCTGCCCCGAAAACATCCTGCGGGGACATGGCGCCCCAGAGGTCCTCATCACCGACAGAGGAACGGCCTTTACAGCGGAGCTCACCCAAGCCATTCTGAAATACAGTCAGACAAGGCACAGAAGGACAACGGCCTACCACGCGCAGACAAATAGTCTTAAGGAGCGGCTGAATAAGACCCTCGCCGACATGCTAGCGTTGTACGTCGACGTCGAACGCAAGACCTGGGATGCCTTCCTGCCGTACGTATCATTCGCTTACAACACGGTGGTGCAAGAAACAACAAAGATCACGCCGTTCAAGCTGGTTTACGGCAGGTACCCGACGACGACGCCATGCTGCCGCACGTAACTGACGAGGAGAATCTTGACGTCGCTACCTATCTCCAGCACGCCGAAGAAGCTCGCCAGCTCGCCCGCCTACGGATCAAGAACCAGCGGCGTACTGACAGCCGCACTACAACCTGCGGTATGGACTCCGATACGCCGACGAGGACTGAGTGAGAAACTTCTGCGACGCTATTTCGAACCCTACAAGGTCATCCGACATATTGGCGCACTGGACTATGAGGTCGTGCCAATCGGTATTTCGCATTCATAGCGGCGCCGCGCACGATCCGATGTGGTCCACGTGGTCCGCCTTAAACCCTTTTATGGACGCTGACGAACTTCCTTATTTTAACGTTAAGGAGCTTGTGTCGCAGAAAAGCCGCTGTCGTCGGTGTCCGCGGCGTTGGCCGTGAGCCATAAATCACGGCAGGCATTTCATAAATGAAAAGCAACTTCCAAGATGGGCTGGGTGGGAATCGAACCAGGGTCTCCGGAGTGTGAGACGGAGACGCTACCACTCAGCCACGAGTTCGATGCTTGAGAGCGGTAGAAAAGCGCTTCTAGTGAATGCGGTGTTGCCTTAGAAACGTGCCGTAGAAAGTTATGCTGCGGTGTATATCGGTAATTATGAGCATGTAACTTACAGAAGTCGCAGTTACACGACTAGGGAAGTACGCTTCCGCTACATTTCTTCTGCGCTTACCGCACACGCAGAGCCATCTTGCGGCAAACACAGAAGACCCCTCCTCTCTATGTACGGCGCTGCCCCAACAGGTGTCGCGCCACGCGCGCATTGGGGCTGTGCGGAGACCCGTGCCAGGCGCGTCGCGGGCCCCACTCCCTCTCCCCTGACGACGCTTCGCCGTCCTCCCACACGGGTTGCAGAATCAAGCGCCGTTCCTTTCTTTAGATTACTATCTAGCTATCTCTCTGCCCGTGCCGATCTCCACGTTTGGCTGGCGTAGATCGTTTCCCCCTCCACGACACCGAGTTCTTTGGTTGGTTCCGTTTGCTGAGGCGCACGTTTCGTTGCCGCGCCGAACGCTGCGTTGCTCGACGCTCACCGCGTGATAGGTGGGCGCAAAGTCCGATGCGGGGCGCCTCGTAAGTGATCGCGGCGCCGTAGCGCATTGTCCTACACCCCTTCGCGGGTCGACGGGAACGGTGCCGCGTTCCACTCTTGAAGGCGAAGCTTAAGCGTCCTCCAATTTTTGTTGTTTTCTTTGCTACGAGTGCTTCTTTTTTTCTTACTTTCGTTTGTTTGCAGAATCGGGTCGATGCTTTTTAAGAGGGGGTAATGACACGTGTACTTATCTTTATCGGGCGACCACGTTTGGTCGCCTAACATGTTATCGCGCAGCGCAGGACGCGCCTGCATGTAAAAGAAGTTTCTGGAATGTTATCGATGGTTCCGTACACTGTCTTTCACCGCAACTTGTGTAATCTCATTGCATGTATGCGCGACGCGAATAGTGTAGAACTTTGTTGAAGACACGCGGGTCTCATCGGTTAATCTGGAACATTCCACGACTGATCTATAAAAGCGGACGCGCTTGACCCGCTTATCAGATTTTCGACGATCGCCGACCGTGTTCGCCGCTATCGTTGTTCTATAAGTGTAGCCTGTCTTGTGGGCACAGGTTCGCCCAATAAAAGTTAGTTTTGTCATTCACAGTGTCGCTACTGTGTTCTTCAACGTCACCACCATGTGACAGTATACTAACGCCTTAAAAAACTAGAAAGTAAAAAGAAACGTCTTTACCGAGCGGCTAAAAATAACGGGAACTCGCATCGATGCGAAATCTACAAAGCTGAAAACGAATCTCTGATTGCTATCCGCAGCGCAAAGCGTTCCTTTTATGGCACCAAACTACCAAATTTGCTGTGCACTAACCAAAGTCAATGTTGGGAAGTAATAAACCCTCAACCTGTTCGCACTATTACGCTCACCAATAACTCACACGAGACGATTACAGATGCTGAATGCGCTGGCACTTTTAATTCCGCAATAGCAACAGTATTCACGAAAGAAATTGGAACAAATATTTCTTTACCTCTGTACAATATTGAAGGTCAGACGCCATGCATCGCAATTTGTGCTAACGGAATTTCATCCATAATCCAGGAGACTAAGCTATCATCTTCATTTGGCATTGATGAAATTAACTCTAAACTTCTAAGAAACACAAGCCACATGGCTGCATCATACTTGTCTTTACTGTTCTCACAGTCACGCTCTTCAGGAAACCTGCCGGGTGATTGCAAAGTAGGAAAGGTAACTCCAATCTACAAAACAGGTAACAAGAATTCTTCATTAAATTATCGACCCGTCTCACTAACAAGTGTGCCGTGCAAAATCTTGGAACATGTCATCTACTCTCAAATCACTGCCTTCTAGGATAGTAATCATTTTTTTCACCTTTCACAACATCGTTTTCGCAAAGGTTTCTCTTGCGAAACTCAATTAGCTCTTTTTGTTCATGACTTGCACACTAACATTGACACCAACATGCAAACTGACGCAATCTTTTTGGATTTTGCAAAGGCATTTTATAAAGTATTCCACCGACATTTGCTACTAAAACTTGAACTGTTGAACTTGGACCCTAAGGTTCTAATATGGATAAAGAATTTTTTGTCTAATAGCACACAAATGCTTTTATTTATTTATTTATTTATTTATTTAAGATAGCTTACAAGCCTCAAAGTGAGGCATTGAGTAAGGGGGCCAGTACATATAAAATACATAGAATACAAGACATCTATAAACCGTATCTGTTTACAACCTACAACCGCAAGCGCAACCGAGATGAAAAAAGAATTATTTAGTTAACGATTCACATTAAGGAAAAGAAGAAAACATAATATTATAACAAGGAATAAATCACACAGATTGTTTTCAGTGAAGTCGTGTAATTAACAATATCTAAGTGTTAAGCAGTAATAATGAAAAAAAAATGACAGAGAAGTTACGGACGCGACATTCCGACGGAACTGTAAACATAGCGACATAACGTTAATAATGCGACGATAACCTGTAAAAGATAGTGCAAGCATAGAAAGCATTGTGTGACAAACGTAAAACTTCACATTTCTTTAGTCATGAATTCAGTCAAGGCATCACGGAATGAATCGTAGTCGGACGTTATGACTCGTAATCGACGGTAACCTGTCACGTCCCCTCCCAGTAACCTCTGGCGTGCCCCAAGGATCCCCTGTTATTTTTAATATATATTAATGATTTACCTCTGTATGTCTCCTGAGGCATGTTTCTTGTTGTTGTTTGAGGCATACCCATGTTTGCAGAGGACTGCGTCATCTACCGCTCTATCAATAACTCCTCTGACGGTACTTCTCTCCAAAATGATATTAATAGTATTTTATAATGGTGCAGAAATTCGCTGAGGACCCTTAACGCCAACACATGTAAATTCGTGTTCTTCTCCCGCCGTCGCACCATTCCTTCTTTCCATATACAATTAATAGCACACCATTAGAGTCAGTACAATCCTATAAATATATAGGTGTAACCCTATCTCACGATTTGTCTTGGCGCCCACATGTCACTAACATTATCTCCGCAGCTAACAAAACCTTAGGTTTTCTAAAACGGAACCTACGGCACGTCCCATCAAATGTAAAATTACTAGCATATAAGTCACTTGTCAGGCCGAAACTGGAATACGCGTCAGCCATCTGGAACCTATATCAAGCATATCTCACAGACGCATTAGAATCAGTTCCAAATCGTGCTGTTCGATTCAATCACACCTCATACACATATGACGTCAGCGTTTCATTTCTGAACTCAGAATCAGGTTTTTCAATGCTTTCATGTCGACGTCGCATTTCCAGTCTTTCCCTGCGCCACAAGTTCTTTTCTTCCCTTAATCAAGAGCCTTACATCACAGCAGCAGCACGCATATCTCATCGCACCAGCCATCCACATCAAGTGGCACGCCCACGTGCACGGACCTTCGCAGCTTCCTTTTTCTTCCGTACCGCCACAGACTGAAACGACCTTAATAATAATGAATAATAATGTTTACTTCCCATCAAGAAAGATGGAGGAGGCTGCAGGTAAAAGCTGCACGAACAAACGCCAGCTTATCAGGGGCCCGCAGCCCCCTCTACAAGGCGGCAGTAAAAAGGTTACAGGAAAGAACACCGAAAACATACATAGGCCCGAAATGTACACTAGGAATGAGCACAAAAATCATCCAATGAGAAAGAGTAGATACCTTATACATAGTGTTGCCGTATTGCAGCATTAATTATGTTTTAAATGTCAGTGGTACTTTTGTAATTATTCAGGAGAGTGGGCAGGGTGAAGGACAGTTTTTCTGTGGAGAAGTTACCCCGAGGGTTTATAACATTCCATTTTGCTTTGTGACGCGTAATGTGTACGGAAAGGTTCTCTTTGAGTGATGATACGTCACGGAGAAACGTTCTATTTGCATATACTTCGCGTTGTAAGGCTAGTGTTAGCTTATAGTCATAAAGGTTTTTTACTGGCATAATGTTTTTTTTATAAACTAACTGTGTGTATGGCTGTTATATGCTAAGCCATAAAGCAGTCTGACAATTTTTTTTCTGGAGGACAAAACGTTTTTGTAGGTTAGTTTGAGTAGTTGTGCCCCAAACCAATGAACAGTAATTTAGATGAGAGTAAAAAAGCGAATTACAGAGAAGTTGGACCTTGAATGGCAGATATGTTCTTAGGCGAGCTAAGACGCCAACTACACGAGTTAACATTGTCAAAAAAGTGTATGTGTGGTTATCCCAAAGCATATTATTGGAAAAGGTTACGCCAAGGATTTTAATGTTATCAGTTATTTCTAGTGGTTCGCCCCATACGTTAAATTTACTGGATCGTTGAACTGCTTCGATTTCGCGCTAAATATAACAGCTTTTGTTTTATTAACATTTATTTTCAGCTAGTTTGCTATTGACCATTTTTCAGGCTTATAATGAGGGAGTTTGCTGCACTTACCAGTTGATTATAATCTTGAGCTGTTATAAAAATACTGGCGTCAGCCACATATGAAATATATTTCGGTTTTGTACAGATATTTGCAAGGTCGTTGATGTAAATAATAAAGAGCAGTGGACCGAGAGTGCTCGCTTGGGGAACACCTCTAATAATAGATTTTTAGTCAGATTGATAAGATTCAATTTTTACAATCTGTTGCCGGTGACTAAGGTATAACTGAATTAGTTGCAGGAAATGTCCGTGGTTTCGATATATTTCAACGTTTTTAAGTACTGTACATTGATGAAGACAATCAAAGGCTTTATAGAAATCGACATAAATACCCAGTACTAACATTTGTTTTTCAAAATGTGATAAAATGAATTCTTTCTGTTCAATTAACGCCATTTCTGTGTATTTGTTTTTGCTGAATTCAAACTATGCAGGTGAGATTAAATTGTGTTTATCAAGGAAGCTGGACATTCGAATATCGATAACTTTTTCTAAGCCTTTAGAGAATATGGGTAGTACAGAAATTGGTCGATAATTACCCATGTCATTTGCATCACCCTTATTGAACAGTACAGTCACTTTTGTAATTTGCACTCTTTTCGGAAATGAGGCGCTCGACAAGCAGATGTTAAAAAATGTAAGTTATATAGGGACCCAGAATGTCAAGAACATATTTATTTGGACGAATTTGCATAAGTTGTGCGTCACAGCTTGGTCTAAGAGAGACTTAAGAGAGGAAAAAACTGAAATCACCTCGGATCCGGTTACTGCACTGAGAAAAGCACAACATTGGTTGCAAGCAGGCATGAAGTCCATGAACTCATTAGGTACTCCACAATCAGAATACTGAAGGCAGTGATCATTAAAGGAATTGACAAGTAGGTTGCCGCTTACTTCCCTGCATCCAATGACAATTTCCAGATACCCGGTGTCGATTTTCGAGGCCTCATAAAGGTATTTAGTTTTTTCCACAGTTCATCACTTCTGTATAACAACTCTCGAATTCAGAGTAAAGGCAACGAAATCTGCTCGTTTTAATCACTTTGTTTTTAGCTTATTTCGATATGTTTTATATTTCTTGAGAAGATTCGGATCTTTTGTTTTAACAAAACTATGGTAAAGCGAGTTCTTGTAGGTCATTTTCCTGTGCAGTTCGGGTGTAATCCACGGCTTACAAATATTTCTACCCAGGATAAACGTTTTTAGCGGCAAGTGTTTCTTATAAATCTCCGTTATTTCATTTCTAAAGCTGTTATATTCGTCATCAGCATTCCATATTTCCAGAATCCGTTTAAAGTCAGACTGCAGTAATTCGTTTCTAAAACTGTCGAGACAAGCCTTCGTAATGGGTTCACAAACAACGCGCTGTCGCATTTTACTGGCTTCCATGTTTTGTTTCTGTATCATGAGAATTGTCGGGAAGTGATCACTAAGATCGGATGATACAATGCCGTCGTGAACTTCGTTTTGTTAATGTTTGTTATGAAAAGGTCAAGTAACGTTGACCGTTTCCATGGCTTCTTTTCAGCATATCAATATTAAAACCTTAGAGGTTGGATTGCGGAACATTTTGACGAGACACACATAAGAGAAACACACACCACGCAGCGCTACTTGCAACTATAGCTTCATCATCATCATCATCATCATCATCATCATCATCATCATCATCATCATCATCAGCCTGGTTCGCCCACTGCAGGGCAAAGGCCTCTCCCATACTTCCCCAACTACCCCGGTCAATGCTAATTGTGGCCATGTCCCTGCAAACTTACTCATCCGTCCACATAACTTTCTGCCGCCCCCTGCTACGCTTCCCTCCCGTTAGAATCCAGTCCGTAACCCTTAATGACTATCGGTTATCTTCCCTCCTCATTGCATGTCCTGCCCATGCCCATTTCTTTTTCCTGGATTTCAACTAAGATGTCATTAACTCGCGTTTGTTCCTTCACCCAATCTGCTCTTCTCTTATCCCTTAACGTTACACCCATCATTCTTCTTTCCATAGCTCGTTGCGTCGTCCTCAATTTAAGTAGAACCCGTTTCGTAAGCCTCCATGTTTCTGCCCTATAGGTGAGTACTGGTAAGACACACCTATTATACACTTTTATCTTGAGGGATACTGGCAGCCTGCTGTTCATGATCCGAGAATGCCTGCCAAACGCACCCCAGCCCATTCTTATTCTTCTGGTTATTTCAGTCTCATGATCCGGATGCGCGGTCACTACCTGCCCTAAGTAGATGTATTCCCTTACCACTTCCAGTGCCTCGTTACCTATTGTCAAGTGCTGTTCTTTTCCGAGACAGTTAAACATTACTTTAGTTTTCTGCAGATTAATTTTTACATCCACTCGTCTGCTTTGCCTCTCCAAGTGAGTGAGCAGGCATTGCAAATGGTCCTCTGAGTTACTAAGCAAGGCAATATCATCAGCGAATCGCAAGTTACTAAGGTATTCTCCATTATCTCTTATCCCCAATTCTTCCCAATCCAGGTCTCTGAATACCTCGTGTAAACACGCTGTGAATAGCATAGGAATCTCTACAATGTATCCCAAGGCGTCCGGCGATACATTGTAGAGATTGCGGATGTCGGCCATTCTTTAAGAATTGTTAGATTGTGAGCGAAGATGGCAGCCAAATAACGCGAGAGATAATCGAAGCAACTGAGATTGCGCATTGGGGAAGTATGTGCGTGAGCACGCCGCCAGTCTCCCGTAGTGCAAAGGAAATAGATTTCCTCACGCGCCACTCGATCTCAAATTTCGTATCCTGTTCCTTTTTTTTTGTGATGTCGATTGCAGCGAAAACGATCACATGACAAAGCCGGCTTGGCATTGGTAGATGGCCATGTTTGTCAAAATATTTTTTTATTGTTCGATTTCTTGTTTTTTTGTGTATTTGTTTTTTTTCACTACCGCCCTCCCCCCCCCCCCCTCCCACCTGAGTATCTTCCTGTATTTATTTCATTAACAAGGGAACTAAACGATAGTTGCAAGTAGCGCTCTGTGGTATGTGTTTCTCTTCTGTGTGTCTCATCAAAATGTTGCGCAATCCAACCTCTAATATGCTATACCAACACGCCCAGTCGTCAACCTTGGCAAACATTAAAATCACCGCCGGAAATCACATAGTAACCATTTTCAGAAATGAAATCCAAGAATTGCTCATAACAGTGAAAGAAGTTTGGGGCATTTCCATCAGGAGGCCGATAGCAAAGAGAAAATGCGTCTTTGTTCACACGTGCTGAGAGTATTTCACTGTCATTGCAAACACCGCAAAACGAATCAAGCATTTCACAATTTACACCCGGCTTAATCAGCAACATAACACCACCACCACGACGCGCGGATCGATTTAACGAAAACGACTGATAAGAGGAGAACGTGTAGTTATTTTGTCCGTCTTTACACCAAGTTTCCGTCAACATGACGTCACCAAACAAAAAGGAAAAGCTAGAGATAAAAGCGTCAACTTCGGTTTCTTTGTTACACAGTGAACGGGTGTTTAAGTGAAGACATTTGAGGGAAGTTTTGTCATAAGTTGCTACAACTGTGCGTACCTCTTTAGGAAGAAGGTAACTGCGATTTGCCATGGCAAATATCAAAAATAACTTTTAGACACACGACATAGTTGTAATAGGGAGAATTATATAGGATGATCACGTGCGCTGCGCACTACAATCACTGATTCAACATTGGATTTCCGCATCAAAATTTAACCATTTCTGTGCCAGACGTACTGGTGCGCATTTTGCTTCACCCAGTCTTTTGTTTGTTGTAGCAAGTGACGGTTATGGTTTGTCAAGTTTTCTAGAATGGAAGCGCTACATTTGCTCTCCTTCAGTTTATGCCTTCTTTCAAGCAACAGATCCCTCACTGCTTCCTTTGCGTATCTGACAATAATTCCGGGAATTCTTTTCTAGTTAGGACAGTAATCTGTGAATAGCATCAAGGTCTGCATCTTCAAGCCTGGACATACCGATCACGTCGGCAACAGAATTGACTTTGCTTAACAGATCTTCATCAGTGGATACCTGAATTCCGTGAAATTCAAGGTTTAGCCTTCTGCCTCGCCAATGAAGGTCGTTAATTTCACTTCAGCTTTTTCATTTTCTGCTTCTCTTTGTATTTTTAATTGAATGGCCTCCATTCTTTTGCGCATTTCTTTTGTGTCTTTTTCTTGAGTGGCGAGTCGCTCAAGAAATTCATCATATTTTTCTGACATCAGCTGCAATGATCTTTCTGTTTGGTACAGACTCTTTTAGTGGCATCAATTCACCAAGTATTTCGTTCATGCTAACTAGGATTGACCTTATGTCGGCTGTCTCCTCATTAGCCATCTTTTCATTCAGGTTCTCTCCTTTGCGCTTCATAGTTTTGCACGTCGCGCTAGCCCATTTCTGTTTTGCTAACTTTATGTATTATTTCTCTGTTAGCGCAGCACACGTCCCAAAATAGGATGGGTGGTTACAGCCATCACATAATACAAAACTTTTACCTGACGCGAACGCATCCTTACAGAAAAGCAGACATCTGTGGTCATTGTACACTTTGGATACAAGAACAAATTACTTAAAGCACGCACACAGCAGCAATGTACTTTGGTTACAAGAACAAAGCACTCAAATAGAGCACACACAGCAGGAATATCAGGGTGGCTGCAGCGGCAGCAAACACGTTTAAAAACCAGCGCGGGAGGAAACACCAACCTGCAAAAAAGCAGAGTCGCAGTTTAGTGCGGTTCCATCCTGCCGCCACTGCGGCCAAGTGTGGGATGCTCCGCGCTGTCCACCATTTATCTTACCGGTCGTCGGCCTGAAGCGCCACGGGTGGATTTGGGCAGCAAATTGATTTGGTGCGATGATTCTGCGCAGATGGGTCCCAGGTACCACTCAGGCTGTTTCAGTGAAGGCAGCGATGCGGCAGACAAGGTGAAGATGCAAAAAGAAGAGTCGCAGTTTTGCGTGGTTCCTTCCTGCTGCCGCTGGCGCCAAGTGTGGGAAGGTCCGCCCCGTCCACCTTTTATCTTTCCGGTCGTCGGCCTGAAGCCCCACTGGTTGATGGGGGCAGCACATTGATTTGGTGCAGTGATTCTGCGCAGATGGGTCCCAGGTACCGCTCAGACTGTTTAAGTGAAGGCTGCGATGCGGCAGAGTAGGTGAAGATGCAAAAAGAACAGTCGCAGTTTTGCGTGGTTCCTTCCTGCCACCGCCGCCGCCAAGTGTGGGATGGTCCGCGCTGTTCACCTATTATCTTGCCGGTCGTCGGCCTGAAGCGCCACGGGTGGATTGGGGCAGCACAATGATTTGGTGCAAGGATTCTGCGCAGATGGGTCCCAGGTACCGCTCAAACTGTTTCAGTGAAGGCAGCGATGCGGCAGAGTAGGTGAAGCTGCAAAAAGAAGTGTTGCAGTTTTGCGTGGTTCCTTCCTGCTGCCGCTGCTGCGAAGTGTGTTATGGTCCGCCCTGTTCACCTTTTATCTTTCCGTTCGTCGGCTTGAAGCGCGACGGGTGGATTGGGGCAGCACAATGATTTGGTGCGATGATTCTGCGCAGATGGGTCCCAGATACCGCTCAGACTGTTTCAGTGAAGGCAGGGACGCCGCAGAGTCGGTGAAGCTGTGAAAAGAAAAGTCGCAGTTTTGCGTGGTTCCTTCCTGCCGCCGCTGCCGCCAAGTGTGGGATGGTCCGTGCTGTGCACCTTTTATCTTGCCGCTCGTCGGCCTGAAGCGCCACGGGTGCATTGGGGCAGCACACTGATTTGGTGCGATGATTCTGCGCAGATGCGTCGCAGGTACCGCTCAGACTGTTTAAGTGAAGGCAGCGATGCGGCAGAGTAGGTGAAGATGCAAAAAGAACAGTCGCAGTTTTGCGTGGTTCCTTCCTGCCGCCGCTGCCGCCATGTGTGGGATGGTCTGCGCTGTCCTCCTTTTAACTTGCCGGTTGTCGGCCTGAAGCGCCACGGGTGGATTGGGACAGCACAATGATTTGGTACAATGATTCTGCGCAGATGGGTCCCAGGTACCGCTCAGGCTGTTTCAGTGAAGGCAGCGATGCGGCAGAGTAGGTGAAGATGCAAAAAGAAGAGTTGCAGTTTTGCGTGGTTCCTTCCTGCCGCCGCTGCCGCCATGTGTGGGATGGTCTGCGCTGTCCTCCTTTTAACTTGCCGGTCGTCGGCCTGAAGCGCCACGGGTGGATTGGGGCAGCACAATGATTTGGTGCGATGATTCTGCGCAGATGGGTCCCAGTTATCGCTCAGACTGTTTCAGTAAGGGCAGCGATGCGGCAGAGTAGGTGAAGCTGCAAAAAGAAGAGTCGCAGTTTTGTGTGGTCACTTCCTGCAGCCGCTGCCGCCAAGTGTGGGATGGTCCGTGCTGTCCACCTTTTATCTCGATAATCGACGCGGAAACGTAGGGTTCCGTCCTTTTTCCTTCCAGGACAACAGGGGGATGCCCACGGGCTTTTCGGCGGCTGGATGATGTCATTGCGCAGCATTTCGTCGACTTGTTCTCTTATAGCTGCACGTTCTCGCGGCGAAACTCGGTAAGGGCTCTGGCGGAGTGGTCGAGGGCACTCCTCGGTGATTATGCGATGCTTCGCGACTGGTGTTTGTCGAATCCTCGATGACGTCGAAAAGCAGCCTTTGTATCGTCGGAGCAGACTTCTGAGCTGCTGTTGCTTAATCACGGGGAGACTTCGATTAATGTCGTAGTCTGGTTCGGGAACCATCGTCGTCGGGGTAGATACGGTGGAATTCGAGAGTACAAACGCATTACTGGTTTCCAGAATTTCCTCGATGTACGCGATCATCGTGCCCTTGCTGATGTGCTTGAACTCCTGGCTGAAGTTTGTCAGCAACACTTCAGTTTTTGCCCATATAGTCGAGCGATCCCTCTTGCGACGCAAATTTCACGGTCTAGCAGTAGACGTTGGTCGCCTTCGATGACGCCTTCTACGTCAGCGGGTGTTTCGGTGCTGACCGAAATAACAATGCTCGAGCGAGGCGGAATGCTCACTTGATCTTCGAGAACACTCAAGGCGTGGTGACTACGAAAGCTCTCCGGCGGTATCGCTTGATCTTCCGACAGCGTTATCGATTTTGACTTCAGGTCTATGATTGCGCCGTGTTGGTTCAGGAAGTCCATGCGAAAATGATGCCTCGTGAACACTGTTGGAGGATAATGAAGGTGGCACGGTAAGTCCGGTCATGAACGGTTATTCTTGCCGTGCAGATTCTTGTCGGCGTAATGAGGTGTCCTCCAGCGGTCCGAATTTGGGGGCCCTCCCATGCAGTCTTAAACTTCTTCAACTGGGCGGCAATGTGTCCACTCATTACGGAGTAATCGGCCCCTGTGTCGACTAAGGCAGTGACTGCGTGGCCGTCGAGAAGTACGTCGAGGTCGGTGGTTCTTTGTCTGGCGTTGCAGTTAGGTCTTGGCGTCGGATCACGGCTGCGTCGTGTTGAACTGAAGCAGGAACGTCGCGGCGTCAAGTCGTCTTTCGTCGTAGTCTTGGCTTGCTGACTTCGTCGGGACGGCGGAGTGTCGTCATTATGTCGTCGAGATGGTCTCTTCGGCGTCTTCATCGGCGGCGGAGGATCTTCGTCAGTTCAACGAACAGCAACGACACCTCCATCGGTTGCTGCTTTTAGTTTTCCGGATATGGGCTCGCAGAGCGGCGCCGGGCTGGGCCGGTGTATGGTGGGCGCTTCGGTGACAGGTAGCGGCCAGGTGATGGCGAACGCGACGGTCGTCGAGAGCTCCACTGAGTAGCGGCGAGGTAGTCGGCGATATCGCGAGGGCGTTCACCTTGCTGCGGGCGCGGAGCGTTGACGGCGAAACCTCGCAGTCCCATCTCCCGGTATGGGCATCGGCGATACACATGGCCGGCTTCTCCGCAGTGATAGCAGAGTGGGCGGTGGTCGGGGGCTCGCCAAATGTCCGTCTTCCTCGTGTAGGTGCGCTGGGCGACGGGTGGGCGTGCTGGCGGCGGCGGCGGTGGCGGCGGACGACGGAATTGCGTCGTTGCAGGGCCCTGGCGTGGTCGCGGACGCGGACCTTGACGGCGTGCGACGGTGGCGTATGTCATCGCTTGTGGCTGGGGCTGCGGTAATTGTGGTTACAGCTAGGGAACTCCAAGCGATCGGTGTACCTCTTCTTTCACGATGTCGGCGATCGAAGCCACTTGGGGCTGTGACTAAGGCAGGACCTTGCGCAGTTCATCGCGTACAATGGCCCTGATGGTCTCCTGCAGGTCGTCGGAATCCAGTCCTTGGATGGCGTACTGCGGCGTGAGCCCGTGGCAGTTATATTGCCGGGTGCGCATCTCCAGAGTTTTCTCGATCGTCCATCGAGAAAACTCAGCTACGGTCTTCGGCGGGTTACGAATAACTCCGGCGAAAAGTTCTTGCTTGACGCCCCGCATCATGAAGTGGAATTTTTTCTCCGCTTACATTTCCGGGTCGGCGTGCCGGAAAAGACGGGCTATCTCCTCCGTGAAGATCGCGATCGTCTGGTTTGGCAGCTGCACTGTGGTTTCTAGTAGTGCTTGGGCTCGCTCTTTTCGCACGACGCTTGTAAACGTTTGCAAGAAGCCGCTTCGAAACAGGTCCCACGTCGTTAAGGTGGCTTCTCGATTCTCGAACCAGGTCCTGGCGGCATCTTCCAGTGCGAAATAGACATGCCGCAACTTGTCGTCGCTGTCCCAACCGTTAAACGTAGCGACCCTCTCATACGTCTCCAGCCAGCTTTCCGGGTCCTCAAATGTGGAACCGCGGAACGTCGATGGCTCCCTGGGCTGCTGCAGAACTATTGGGGCTGCTCCGGCTGCCATTGGGGCTGTCTTCTTGGTCGTCTCCGGACGAACTACTCTGACGATCCTCTCGGTCGTCTCTGGTAGAATTCCGTGTTCCGGGGGCGGCTGCTGTAGCCGGCGGCTTGCTCGATGTTCCGGGACGGCGCTGATGTTGTCTTTGCGGTCCGGGCTTGGATTACGGCTTGTCGGGGGCATCCGGTACATGAATGTAAAGCACCTCCACCAGATGTCACGTGGTGGTGACGTTGAAGAACACAGTAGCGATACTGTGAACGACAAAACTAACTTTTATTGGGTGAACCTATGCCCACAAGACAGGCTACACTTATAGCACAACGATAGCGGCGAGCACAGTCGGCGATCGTCGAAAATCTGATCAGCGGGTCAAGCGCGTCGGCTTTTATAGATCAGTCGTCGAATGTTCCAGATTAACCGATAGGACCCGCGTGTCTTCCACAAAGTTCTACACTATTCGCGTCGCGCATACATGCAATCAGATTACACAAGTTGCGGTGAAAGACAATGTACGGAACCATCGATAACATTCCAGAAACTTCTTTTACATGCAGGCGCGTCCTGCGCTGCGCGATAAAATTTGTTAGGCGGCCAAACGTGGTCGCCGGATAAAGATAAGTACACGTGTTAATACCGTGGTTTTTGATTATTGGGACTAATGTGAATTTTAGGAATATATTTATTAGCCAGATCTATTAACTTATCCTTAAACATCGACCAGTCATCACATATTGACTGATACCGATATGCAGCTTCACATGTGGGGAAGAAGTTCTCAAATTTGCGGTTAATTGCGTCATAGTCACCGGTTTCATAAAGCCTTATATTTTTCTTATGTGTCTTATTTGGTGTTACAGGAAAAGGGAAAGTAGCACGTATGACACTACGGTCACTAATTTCTCAAAGGTATGTAATTGATAAGAGGGTACTGGGATATTAGTAAGGATTAGGTCCAGAATGGCAGCGGATTCTGGTGTGACAGATTGTGTCCGATTAAAGTACAAACAAATGTCGATAAAATTTCTTGCCTCTGGAGGACGTACTATTGAAGAATATGGTAAGTTGCCCCAGTCTGTGTTTGGGAAATTAAAGTCCCCGAAAAGTAGGATGGAGGCATTAGGGTAGGTTGTCATAAGTTGTATTAAATTGTTATTGAGCTCCCCACAGAATTCAGGAGTGGCATGGGGAGGCCTGTAGCAAACCCCCAGCAGCACAGTAAGTGGTGATGCGCGATATAATAGCTATATTATTTTGAGTTTTGTTTCGATGTTAATAAATGAACACAAATGTTGCCGGTGAACTGCTACAAGAACACCGCCGCCCCTTGTTACCTACGCGGCCAGTTCGATAAACTTGCAAGTCGGGTAGCTCGGCCAAAACTTTGGTATCAGTGACGTCATTGTTTAGCCAAATTTCTGTTAGAATGAGCAAGTTGCTGCCTGTGGATAATAGGATGTTAGATACAAGCTCGCGGTTTGGAAGATAACTGCGTGCGCTAGTAAAGACTGCGGCAAACGAAAGATCATTTTGGGTGCAAGTTCTGGTTGATTCTTTTTTTTTTGTAAAGAACGGGATGATTGCTACACAATTTTTTTACAGAGTTAGATGATTCATCAAAAACATATCGTTTAGGGCCAATGCACAAGGTTCCATAGCGTAGTGAGTATGCAAGCGATTTAGATTTGGCGAAACGCAAGAGGGCCTTCCGTGTTTTCTGAGTCAGGCGAGAGAAATCTTCACCTACATTATACTTAGTTCCTTTCGGGATTTGGCCTTCTGACAAAAGGGCGTCTTTCGTCTTCCAATGTGCGAATTTTACTATTATTGGACGATTCCGATCTTTGGTGTGTTTTCCTAAGCGATGTGCCTGTTCTATATCTGTGGGATTGATGCCGGTTTGTAAATGATTACGGCAGATCTGAATTAGTAATTCTTCAGACTTCGTAAAAGTTTCATTTTCCTATATTTTATTTATTTTTATTTATTTTATTATTTATTTATTTATTTATTTATTTATTTATTTATTTATTATACCTCAAAGGTCCCTCAACAGGACATTACATGAGGGGTGGGCACATTGAAGAAACGGCGTGCCTGGTTAGGTTATGTGACTTGAAAGATGGTCTTCGATGGCAGCTTTGAAACGAGAAATATCAGTGATGAGGGCGATGTCCGAAGGAAGGGTATTCCATTCACGGGCTGTGTATTTTAAAGAAGAACGTTGATACGTAGTGGAATGGGCGCGTGGTAGATACACAGCATTAGGATGTGTGACGCGGGAAAAACCATGGGCTGGAATGATGACCTGGTTATCTGTGGGCTGTAAATAAAAGAACCTAAAGAATAAAAGAAGACGAGCACTCTTGCGGCGGGAGGTGAGCGAGGGAAGACACAACCTGGATTTTAAGGCTGAAACACTTGTGTTCAGGAGTAGTCAGAAAGAATGAACCTGGCCGCTCGGTTCTGAACTGATTCAATGGTATTAATCATATTAACCTGATGGTTGTCATAAATAGCACAAGCATATTCTAGTTTAGTTCGGATTAAGGTTTTATATGCTAGTAGTTTGACTGAGGGAGGTGCTGAAGACAAGTTACGGCGTAGATAACCTAGTAATCGGTTGCAGGAATTAATCAACTCTATGATGGGTCCAAGATAAGTCGCTAGATATATGCCCTCCTAGGTATTTAAACGTTTCACACTGTGTTAAAGTGCAGTTGTTAAGGGAGTAGGACGGTACTACATAATTACGACATCGATGAAAGCTCACGTGAGAACACTTACTGACATTGAGGGACATGTACCATTTGCTGCCCCAAGCCTGGATTTGGAGGAGGTCTTCCTGAAGAGTGGAGCAGTCTAAAGCATTTGTTATTTGTCGGTATAAAACGCAATCGTCCGCGAAAAGGCGTATGTTGGATGATAGGTTAAATGAAAGGTCACTAATATATATGAGAAAGAGGAGAGGCCGAAGGACAGAGCCTTGGGGCACACCGGATAGAACGGGAGATAGGATTGAGGAGATCGAGTTAGCGGAAGCAAACTGAAGGCGCTGGGTTAGAAATTCACGGATCCAATTAAAGATTTCTGGGTGAAGACTAATGCACGATAGTTTATGCAGGAGAAGAATTTGTGACATTTTATCGAAGGATTTTTCGAAGTCAAGAAAGAGAGCGTCAGTGGGGATGTTGCGATCGAGATGAGAATGCGAATCGTGTAGGAACAGAGCAAGTTGTGTGTGGCAAGAATGAGCTTTGCGAAATCTGTGCTGATTAGGATGAAAGAAATTGACAGATGAAGGGAAAGTGGCAATGTGGGAATGTATAACGAGCTCCATCAGCTTCGAGCAAACACTGGTGATTGAAATTGGACGGTAGTTTCTAGGACTTGTACGGTCACCTTTTTTAAAGATGGGAGTTATTTTACCAATTTTCCAGTCAGTGGAGACTGATCCCGTTGTGAGAGACTGTTGAAATATTAGCGTTAAAAAGACTGCTAATGTGCTTAGTGCTTTTTAAAACCTTGGAGTTAATGCCATCAGTACCACAGGAGGACGAATGTGTTACGGAATCAATAACTTTAATAATTCCGTTCGCATTAAAAGTAATGCTTGCCATAGAAGGATAACTCCAAGGTGGTAATGTGGGAAGAATTTCAGGGTAGTCATTAGTAAAAGCAGAACAGAATGCAGTGTTTCAAGCTTCAGCGACCTAGGTTTCTGGGACTGGGGAGTCAGAACTGTCAAATAGAAAAACAGTGTAGGACGACTGGGGATTAATACATTGTCAGAAACGTTTTGGGTTATTGTGCAACATAGACGGCAGCGTGGTTGAAAAAAAAACGTTTGGCGTTTGCGACCTGCGTGTCATATTGTTTGACTGCAAGGTAGTATTTTTCCCACTTAAGTTCGAATTGAGAAGAGTTTGCAGAACGGAAGGGATGTTTTTTCTTGTTGCTTAGTCGTTTCAGTGTGTTGGTAAACCATGGGGATTGTTTCCGTTCATTAATTGTTATGGTAGGAACGTATAATTTAACCAGACGCAAGAATTCAGATTTGAACAGTAACCAGTTAGACTCAAGAGAACGAAGATAGAAGTCAGCTGTGAATCAATCATAAAAGGTTGTTAAATCTCGGGTCATGCTGTCATAATCGCCTCTGTCGTAAAGCATGAGTGTTTCTTTTCGTTTTTGTTTGATTAGATATATGGCATAAAAAAAGAAGCGCGCGTTATCTTATGGTCGCTGAGGCCATTCAGTTACGAGATAGGGGAAAGATTATGAGGGTGTGAAGTTAGTACCAAATCCAATATATTAGAGGAATGGTCTGTAGTGCGAGTGGGATGATTGAAAACTCGGGTTAATCCAAATGGGACACACGTGTTCGCGAACTCGCTAGCCATGTTATTGTTTGATACTAAGGAAGCTAGATTAGACCAACCGATTGATGGGAAGTTAAAATCGCCTAATAGTAGCACAGGCGTGTTAGGATATGAGGTAGTTATCTTGCATAAGGCGTTGTGGAAAAGCGGCAAAAATGAAGAGTCAGTAGAAGGAGGCCGATAGCAAATGCCAAGAAGGATTCGCGGGAAGGATGCAGTACAATAAAGCCAAAGCAGTTCAAGAGATGAAGATATGGTAACCGGGATGCAACGTAGGTGATGACTCGTGGCGATAAGGAAATCACCACCCCGAATATCATCGGCTCGATCTATGCGAAAGATGTCGAAGTCGTGAACGAGGGGTAGGATCTCAAAATCTAGAACACACGAATTAAGTCACGTTTCTGTTAGGCAGACAACATTACTAGAAGATGTGCTGATGAGGCCACATAAAAAATCACGCTTTGGAATGATACTGCGAGTATTAGTGAACAAAAAAGCAATAGAAGAAGGACTAGGAGGGCTGGAATGAGGCTTCGACTTATGTAATTGCTAAGTTTTGCGTTCAGCGACCTTATCGGCTTGCTGGTCGAAAACGTAGGTTTTATTACCGCAAACTAGCTTGTTGTAACGTAATTTAAACGGGATATTGTTCGCTTACGAGCTAGTGGGGTCACAAACACTTGTAGTGTCACTTGTAGGTCACTTGCAGTGGGGTCAGTAATTCCGTAGAAGATCAGGCTATTGCGGCGGGATCGGTTTTCGGCGTCGTCGAAACGGGCCTCTAACGCTGTGACCAGGCGAGTTGTTCCAGTTAATGTTGTCTGCAGTATTTTTGTCTTGGCGTAGAGGCATGAGGGTCTGATACTTGGCCTCTAAGTCGGTCATCATCATCTTCATCATCATCATCAGCCCAGTTACGCCCACTACAGGGCAAAGGCCTCTCCCATACTTCTCCAACAACCCCGGTCATGTACTAATTGTGGCCATGTCGTCACTGCAAGCTTCTTAATCTCAACCGCCCACCTGACTTTCTGCCGCCCCCTGCTATGCTTCCCTTCCCTTGGAATCCAGTCCGTAACCCTTAATGACCATCGGTTATCTTCCCTCCGCATTGCATGTCCTGCCCATGCCCCCCCCCCCTATTTCTTTTTCTTGATTTCAACTAAGATGTCAATAACTCGCGTTTGTTCCCTCACCCAATCTGCTCTTTTCTTATCCCTTAAGGTTACACCTATCATTCTTCTTTCCATAGCTCGTTGCGCCGTCCTCCATTTGAGTAGAGCCCTTTTCGTAAGCCTCCAGGTTTCTGCCCCGTAGGTGAGTACTGGGAAGACACAGCTATTATACACTTTTGTCTTGAGGGATAACGGCAACCTACTGTTCATGATCTGAGAATGCCTGCCAAACGCACCCCAGCCCATTTTTATTCTTCTGATTATTTCCGTCTCATGATCCGGATCCGCCGTCACTACCTGCCCTAAGTAGATGTATTCCCTTACCACTTCTAGTGCCTCGCTACCTATTGTAAATTGCTGTTCTCTTCCGAGACTGTTAAACATTACTTTAGTTTTCTGCAGATTAATTTTTAGATCCACTCTTCTGCTTTGCCTCTCCAGGTCAGTGAGGATGCATTGCAATTGGTCCCCTGAGTTACTAAGCAAGGCAATCTCATCAGCGAATATCAAGTTACTAAGGTATTCTCCATTATCTTTTATCCCCAATTCTTCCCAATCCAGGTCTCTGAATACCTCCTGTAAACACGCTGTGAATAGCATTGGAGAGATCGTATGTCCCTGCCTGACGCCTTTCTTTATTGGGATTTTGTTGCTTTCTTTATGGAGGGCTACTGTGGCTGTGGAGCCGCTATTGATATCTTTCAGTATTTTTACATATGGCTCGTCTACACCCTGGTTCCGTAATGCCTCCATGACTGCTGTGGTTTCGACAGAATCAAACGCTTTCTCGTAATCAATGAAAGCCATATATAAGGGTTGGTTATACTCCTCACATTTCTCTATCACCTGATTGATAGTGTGAATATGGTCTGTTGTTGAGTAGCCTTTACAGAATCCTGCCTGGTCCTTTGCTTGACAGAAGTCTAAGGTGTTCCTGGTTCTATTTGCGATTAGCTTAGTCAATAGTTTCTAGGGAACTGACAGTAAGTTTATCGATCGCTAAGCCTGACCCAGCTTGGCTGGGTCAGGCTTAGCGGCCGTGTCGGCGTGGCGTTATATAAATGTGGTTGATGTGCCGAAAATAAACGGTCCATCTACTTGAGAATCATATCAGGGCGGTACGTGGAACTTTTACTTCCTTCTAGATAATAAGGCGTCGGTGAATTCTTCGAATTTACGCCGAGAATCATTCGACATCTGCGAACCGACGCGACACGCATCCACACTTTGCATGTTCTTCTTACTGATAAATCGACACCTTGCAAAAAATTTAAAACTGGTTTATGACTAAAATTGAGTCTGATCCAACAAACAATACCAGATGAACGGGTATGTGGCATCGGTAGGCTAGACGCAATTGCTTTTTTGGTTCAGCTTCTGCTTCCCGACATTCCTCCAAGACGTAGAGAACAGTCAGCCTCTCTTTGAAACAGAACAGCACGGTTTTCACGGGGACAAGCAGGGAGAAGCGCCACGGACGTGCGCTGACTTTCAACTGAGTCAGCGCTCGTCCGTGTTGTTTCTCCCTGCTTGCCCCGTGAAAACCGCGCTGTTCGGTTTCAAATATGTCTTACCAACTCACCCAAACATCTGTTTTAGTCAGCCTTTAGCACACCTACCACACAGGGGAGGTTCACTACCAGTAAGCAGGTAAGGATGAGTGCCGTGCGCCTGTCTCAGTCTCAGTCAACAAAACATGACATCAACGCAGAACGTTCGCCTAGTTGGTGCTGATGTATTTGCCGTGACACAGTTGCTAGCGCTAACAAGCGCTATTTCCTGTCACACATTTTTTTTCAATTAATCTTGTTTGCGCTAGTAACTATGTAACAACGTGACATCAGTATGTCGCACTTTTATTACTGAAAGGCGATCTTGTACGTGCGGCTTAATTAAATGAAGTTATTAGAGGTTTCACCATCTCAGATGGATTGCGAAAAGTTTCTCCGCCTGCTGCGCAAGAAAGGCTTGAAGTCTGTGGGAGGGATAGCTACGGTAGTGTTACCGGTGTAAAGGGAGGTTTATTCAGCTCGTAGAGCAGCAGCGACAAACTCAGCACCAGAAGGTAGGCCGCAGGCAGCGAATGAACTGGGTGCGTGCCACGCGATGGCAACGGGGCTTTTCAGCCTGCCGATCTTCTTCGTCACAACCACCCCCGGAATTGAAGAGTAGCCATCCTGGCGACCTAGAAAGAGGTGGGCGGATTGTAATACTGCTTGAGCCGGTCAATGTACACAGTCTCTCGCCCCCGACGACGCAGATCGGAAGATGGCGATACGGGTTCGACCACGTAGTTTACTGGTGATGTTTATGCAACCACGCGGTAGGGCCCGTGGTACTTCGGGAGGAGCTTGGACGAAAGGCCAGGAGCAGCAACAGGCGGGACCCAAAGCCACACGAGTGAGTCGACGGGGAAGGGGTAAGGGGGAGGATTGAGGTTATGGCGTTCTTTTTGGCGGCACTGTTGAGCAGACGTCAAAGAACGGGCCAGTTGTCGGCATTTCTCGGCGTGCTGAGCAACCGCAGAAACATGTGAGCATTCAGCAGGGTCAAGCCGGTACGGGAGAACCGTATCAATGGTGCTCGAGGGATGGCGGCCGTAAAGCAGAAAGAATGGTGAGAATCCTGTAGTGGCTTGAGAGGCAGTGTTATATGCGTACGTGACGAACGGAAGGACAAGGTCCCAGTTGGAGTGGTGAGATGCAACAGACATAGATAGCATGTCACCAAGAGTTCTGTTAAATCTTTCCGTTAAGCCATTGGTCTGTGGATGATAGGCAGCAGTAGTGCGGTGAATAATTTGGCATTCAGATAGGAGTGACTGCAGGACATCCGAGACGAATACGCGGCCCCGATCGCTCAACAGTTCACGAGGCGCGCCATGGTGGCGAACGAAGTTGTTTAGAATGAACGAGGCGATGTCTTTTGCTGATGCGGCAGGAAAGGCGGCGGTTTCAGCATACCGTGTCAAATGATCGACGGCGGCAACAATCCATCGCTTGCCAGCGCCAGTAGATGGAAGTGGGCCGTATATATCTATGCCGACACGGTCAAATGGCTGAGCTGGGCAGGGAAGTGGTTGGAGAGGTGCGGTGGAGAGATGCGGGACACATTTGCGTCGCTGGCAGGCAATGCAGGAGCGTACGTATTTGTGGACGAAGGTGTACATTCCTCACCAATAATATTGTAAGCGAAGCCGTGTGTAAGTTTTTGACACTCCGCCGTGACCACACTGCGGGTCAGAATGAAAAGCGGAGCAGAACCCTTGTCGTAGGTGGCGAGGCACTACTTAGAGCCATTTGCGGCCGTCATTGTGGTAGTTGCGGCGGTATAAAAGTCCAGCCCGGATTGTGAAATGCTGCGCCTGTCGGCGTAACGCTGGAGGTGCCGAAGTTGCCAGAGGATTGGACAAAAGGTCGAATATCATGACGATCCATGGGTCTTTTCGTTGCTCCGATGCCATGTCCAGGATGTCAAGTGGTGAGATGTCATGTCTGTAGGTAGAAGTGCTGCTGTCTGATGTAACTGGGGAGCGCGAGAGAGCATCGGCGTCAGCGTGTTTGCGTCCAAAGCGATAGACGACACGGATATCATATTCCTGAATTCGGAGATCCCACCGAGCGAGGCGGCCCGACGGGTATTTTTTTTTATTCAGGATTGATTTAGACACAGTGAAGGTCTTGGATGGCAAGGCTAAAGGCAGTACAATGTCTGCCTGACTAAGGCCCTGTCACCCATACATTGCTCAACAGTGCGGTAGCATATAACATACAGATAGTATACACACATATCAATAGCGTGGATTAGACATACATAGCATACATTGCAAACATACGTGCATTAAATTCGACAATCACTATACAACTTTCCAAGCAGAGATAGTTTAGGATCAACAGAGTAATATGAACCCGAAAAAAACTTTATATATTTACAAGCACAAAATGAAACGCACTTAAAATAATTGTACGTAAAACACACAAAAACCAATTAGCACAATGTCAATCAGAAAGGGAAAGCAAATATTTTTTCATGGCACTTTTAAAGCAGTTTAATGATCTGAAGTTCTGCGCTATAGTGATCGTCTTAGGATGTGCATTTATAAAGGATGGGACTAAGTATGCTAGTTGTTTTCTACCGTAGTTCGTCCTGCAAAATAGAACTCTAATATGGTCATGCCTGAAATTGCATTGGGTGTAGCTTGAGAGGTGGTTTTGATAAAGAATGAGTGAATTTTTCACGAGTTCGCCTCGTATGTATATAGCGAGCTTAAGTTCGTACAGTTGATTAATTTTTAAAAGTGCATGCTTTGTGAAAAAAGGTGCCGTGTGATCGCGGGGTCCAAGGTTCTCAACACAGCGAACTGCTTGTTTTTGGAGACATATCAATCGATCCAAGTTTGATTGGAATGTAGTCCCCCATACCAACAGGCAATAACTAAGATGAGACTGAATTAAAGGATAATACAGAGGGCGTTTCAACCAAGTAGGAACAAGGTATCTAATTTTACACAATATGCCTATTGACCTACAAATGCTAGAATGAATCTTCGTTACATGAGGTGTAAAACTCAGGTTCTCATCAAAAAGCACACCTAAAAATTTAAAAGCTGAAGTCCGCTCGATTACACAACTATTGAACTTTACACAAAAAGCAGCCATCAGGCCTATTTCTAGGCTTAAAAACCACATATTTTGTTTCATTGACGTTTAACTGCAGGTGGTTTGCTGATAACCAAACTAAAAGTTGATCTAACCAATTATTAGCTGTAATTTATAGCACTCGTAGACTGTCACATGAGAAAAACAAACTTGTGTCGTCAGCATACAAGACTATGTCAGGAGTAAGCGGTATGTTTACAATATCGTTTACGTATAGAATAAAGAACAGGGGACCCAAAATTGACCCTTGAGGGACACCGAGTGCAATTTCTTTCTTGTGTGAACAAAACCCATTATAACACGTGTATTGCTGTCTGGTAGTGAAGTAATCTTGAATCAGTTTCAGGGCCACTCCGCGAACTCCGTAGTATGAGAGTTTATTAAATAGGATAGTGTGTTCAATGGAGTCGAAAGCTTTTCTAATATCCAGGAAAAGACCAACTGTATATAGTTTGTTCTCGGTGTTACTAAGGAGTTTTTCTTTGATCTTAACAAGTGCCATTTCAGTAGATCTGTGTTCACGGAAGCCAAACTGTTGGTCCACAACGGCGTGGTTGTTATCTAGAAATTTAGTTAGTCTGCACTTTACGAGTCGTTCCAACACTTTTGAGAAAAGAGGTAGTATGGATATCGGTCTATAATTATTTAAATCAGCGACAGAGCCTCCCTTATGCAATACAATCAAGGTTGGACAATCAAGGTTATGCAATATACAAGGTTGGACAACCAGCAAAGAGCGTGCTGATCCGTCACCACGTCAAAGCGTGACCGTAGAGATATGGACGAAATTTTTGAAGAACCCATACGATAGCCAGACACTCTTTTTCTGTTACTGAGTAATTGGCCTCAGGTTTCGTGAGGGCACGACTGGCATAGGCGACTACGTATTCGGCATTATTGTTCTTGCGTTGTGCGAGCACGGCACCAAGGCCGACACCACTGGCGTCAGTGCGAAGTTCTGTAGGTGCGCTTGGATCAAAATGGCGCAAGATTGGCGGAGACGTGAGTAGGTGACGATGAGTCGTAAAGGCATCACCAGAGGCTTCCGACCAAGCAGAAAGTTCATTGTCGCCTTGGAGAAGTTGGTTTAGTGGTGCGATCACAGTAGCGAAATTGCGAACGAAACGTCGAAAATAAGAGCATAGGCCAATGAAGCTGCGTAGTGCTTTCAAGTTAGTGGGCTTCGGAAATTCGGATACGGCGCGAAGTTTAGTAGGATCAGGAAGAATGCCTTCTTTGGAGACAACGTGGCCTAATATAGTCAGTTTTCGAGCTTAAAACAAACTTTGTCTCTTCCACTGCTTGCTTCACGGCGCGTAACTTCTCGTCTTTGCCTTCTTCACACTTTCTTTTACTTCACCCATTCAGGACACGCCCTCTTAAAACGCCCGTTCAGAACATCATCCCGCTTATCTCACACTCACCCCCTGGCGGCGATAAAGTGCCGGACGACGGCGATGAGCAGCTCATTTTTCCCCCATGCCATAACACATTGGAACGCACTCCCGGATGACATTGTCTCGTGCAGCGACCGCAAAACATTTCGCGAAAAACTAAACGATTTTGATAATGCCAACATAACCACATGAACACCACATCTATTTATTTATTGCCTTGTTGGTGCTGTGTATATGTACCGTTTTCTTCTTTTTTGATATTTTCTTTTTTGTACCTATTACAACCAATGTGCACTTTATTATGTAACTTTCTTATGAAGCTGTTCGACTTTGATGCACGCCCCCCCTTATGTAATGCCTTCGGGCCCTTAAGGTTGAATAAATGAAATGAAATGAAATGAAATCGGCACTTTTTAAGTTAAGCTGGAGACCAGCATTCCGGAGACAGCACAAAACTTGATGTAAACGCCGAAGATGGGTCGGAAAATCAGGAGAAAAGACAACGTCGTCGAGGTAGCAGAGGCAAGTATGTCACTTCAAGCCGTGTAGGATGCCGTCCATCATACGTTCGAAGGTGGCGGGCGCATTGCACAGACCGAACGGCATTACAGTGAATTCATACAAGCCGTCTGGCGTTACAAACGCGGTTTTCGAACAGTCAGCGTCAGCCATGGGCACCTGCCAGTAGCCAGAGCGGAGATCTAAGGAGGAAAAAACTCCGCTCCTTGCAAACAGTCAAGTGCGTCGTCAATACGTGGCAACGGGTATCCATACTTTCGGGTAATCTTGTTAAGCCTTCGATAATCGACGTAAAATCGTATGGGGACGTCTTTCTCTTTAACTAGGACACCTGGTGATGCCCAAGGACTACTAGAAGGCTGGATGACACCGGGATTGAGCATATCGTTCACCTGGTCATTGATAACGCGCCTTTCAGTCGCCAATACTCGGTAGGGACGCTGTCGAGTTGGTTCATGGCTCCCAGTGTCGATAGTCTGCGAAACAGTCGTTGTGCGGCCGAGTGATGTTGCTTGGCAATCAAAAGAGGAAGAGAAGTCTTGGAGCAAGCGAAGAAGTTCGTCGCGCTGCGTCCTCATAAGGTCACTGGCAATAGATGGCGTAAAAGAACGCGGCAGTGACTGAGGAGGCGATGCCTCGAGAGCAGCAAGATAAGTGGAGTCGTCCATCGTGTCAAATATTGAAGATGAGGTCAGTGGCTCTGCCCTGCCAAGGCGTTCACGGCGGCGTAATGTAACTGGCTCAGCCGATGGGTTTGAGACGCACATGAGAGAGGCACCAGCTTTGCGTTCGAGGACGGCGAACGGCAGTGGTAGTGAACGGCGGTGAACTAAGAGTTCGGATGGAGCGAAGGGTACTGTGCCGTCATTCACAGATTCGCAAGAGATACTGACAGGAGTGGAAGACCAGGCAGGTATAACGGTTTCTTCTGAAACAGCGATTTCGCGACAATGGTCCTTATGGTGGGCGATAATATCAGTCGAAAACTGAAACAGCTCGATTTCAGCGCGGGCGCAGTCAATGATCGCATGATGTGTGGAGAGAAAGTCCCAACCTAATATGACGTCATGTGAACATGATGGCAACACGATGAATTCTATGATATAGAGGACCTCCTGAATGACGACACGAGCGGTGCAGGCGCCGGATGGCTCGACGTGCTGCGCGTTGGCAGTTCGAAGAGACAGTCCAGAAAGCGGCGTCGTCTCTTTTCCTATCTAGCGGCAAATACGGGCATCTATCGCTGAAAGTGCAGCGCCGGTGTCGACAAGTGCTAGCGGCAATGTTCCTTCTATTGCGACTTAAATAACGTTCTTCGAGGAAGTGTGAGGCCGTATACATTTCGCTGGCACCCCAGTTCTTACCTCCTGAACTGCGATATTTAGTTTTTCTGGCGCAAAGGGCTCCGCCGACGGTGCATGGGGGAAAGCGAGCGACGGCGAGGAGAAGGTGAACGGCGAGCGGCGGAGAATGCGGTGTCGACGGCAGAAGGAGATTCAAAGGCGTCCGAATAGTTGCGGCGTTGTTGGAAACGTGGCGCATACGGACGCACATTGTTCGGGACGTTCGGTGTAAGCAGGCGACAGTGACGTTCCACGTGTCCAGCACGGCCACAATAAAAATAAATCGGACGGTTGTCTTCCGTGCGCCAATGGTTTTTAGGTGTATAGTGCACCAGTGGACGAACTGGAGAGGATACGGGTGGGCGCAAAGGTGGGCGAAGGGGGCTGTAGGTCTCAGGCGCAGGCCTCATCGTGACTTCGGCGTACGTCAGGGGAGCGGCCGTCGGAGCCTGCTGAAGAGAAGGCGAAATGTCGGCTACCTGCTCCTTGATGACTGATTGGAGAGCGGGCGCCAACGGAGTACTCGGCTCGCCGTGTGGAAGTGGAATCAAGGAAAGCTGACAAGCCACCTCTTACGGACGAACTCGTTTATCTGTAGCAGCGGCGAAGGGTTATCCGGGGCAGCAGCCAAGCTCGACATTGAAGTGGCCTGAGGTGTAGATTGGCGGGTGGCTACGCGTTGTTTGCGCAGTTCGTCGAAGCTCTGACGCAGACTGATGAGTTCAGAGACTGTCGAGGGATTTTTCGCCAACAGCATCTGGAAGGCGTCGTCTTCAATGCCTTTTAAGATATGGCGGATCTTCTCCGCATTAGCCATTGCGACGTCAACGCGGTTGCAGAGGTCGACAACATCTTCTATATAGCTGGTAAATGTCTCCCCGCACTGTTGCGCACGGCCACGCAAACGTTGCTCGGCGCGAAGCTTGCGAACCGCGGGGCACCCAAATACCTCTGTCACGTTAGTCTTGAAGGCCGTCCACGTCGTCAGATCACGTTCGTGGTTGCGGTGCCACATGCTGGCGACACCGCTCAAATAAAACGACACGTAATTAAGTGTTTTGGTGTCGTCCCAGTGGTTGTGGATGCTCACCCGGTCCTAGTCAGCGAGCCAGTTTTCTACGTCATGGTCTTCGGCACCGCTGAAGATGGGTGGGTCGCGTTGCCGCAACGGGCCGGGGCAGACCACGCTAGTCACCGGGGCAACGGGTTGTGGTTGTGGTGGTCCTTCTTCCGGCATTATGAAGACGGGCCGCAGTGTCCGATTACGAAGTTCCAGAATTCTGGTTGTACCCAGCAGCTCCACCAATTGTAAAGGGGGGTTTATTCAGCTCGTAGAGCAGCAGCGACAAACTCAGCACCAGCAGGTAGCGCACAGCCAGCGAACGAACTGGGTACCTGCCACGCGATCGCAACGGGGTTTTTCAGCCTGACGATCTTCTTCGTCACGCCGGCTCTAAAATTTATGAATGTTCTACAAGTTCGTCTGCAAATATATTGCCCACTATGTCTCTATGTCCACTATGCACTATGTCCGGCACGCAACATACTACAATGTGCTGGTTAGACGCATACATATACACAGACGTGAGTAAAAGTCATTGACTACTAGATTGTTCTGTTTCCGCAAGAAAACCAAAGACCTTACTACACTTACGTAGTTTGTAATATGATAATTTCTTGCAGTTTTGAGGCCTTCATGTGTTTTACAGCCGAGAGTAATGCATTAGCCTCTGCGTACGGATGTTCGTTTCTGCGTGCAGAATATTGCATTCCGAGAAGGGTGGTCCGACTGCCACGTAAAATACTCCATTGGGGCACTTTGATGCGTTGGTATAAAATTCTGGACAGGAGTACTTCGACTGTAGTTCCAGAAAGTGCATAAGGATATGCTTATAACTGCATGCTTTATAACTTCGGTAAAGAACGTGTCGCAATCTATCAGTTACCATAGTCGCGGATGCAACTGGAGCCATCGGTGGACGCACATGTAGTGGGACGTTCATTTCCACGCTCAGCTTCCTCTCGTGAGAGAGGTTTTCTCATTGAAGGTCGGTTTTGAAATAGTGTGGTAGACGTGAAATCAATAGCGTTTTATAACACGAGTGTTCATAACAAATGAATTTTTAATCACACAACATTCTAAATGAGGGAAGATTGAAGCATAGCCGATCGACCGGTCTATCGACGGGTATGAATTATGATGAGGATTATAATATGTTCGTTTCTCCTTATTAAAACACGCATGCACCGGAGTTGAAGAGGAAGTTTTCCATGAGTCGACCTTTCGCGCCGCATCGTGAGTCATCGTATTGCGAGCGCTAAAATCTCCCACGAGAATCTAACCCTCGGGAAACCGATGAATGAGGTTATTAAAGTCTGTTTGAACGAGTTGATGGGGACGAATACAAATGGAACATACAGCGACTAATTCATTAAAAAAGAATGGCCCGAACTGACACTGCCTCAAGGGGCGCTTGAAGGGCGGCGTGTCGGCAAGCCACAGACATGTCGCCTACTATTGCAAGACGGCCAAAGGCATTAGCCACGTCGCGGTCTTTTCGGAAAATGGTGCAATTACGACGAAAATTAGTCACCGTAGGTTTTAGATGTGTCTTTTGAACACACAGAAACTTTGAATTGTAGTTGTGTAGTAGCGTAATGTTGTCGAGGTTATGAAGAAGTCCTCTGACATTCCATTGTAGCATTTGTGCCTCCGTGAAGACAAATATGTTTGTGCTGTCTATGTAAGAGACAAAGATTAGCTCACGGGCCCTTTCCAGGTGGCGTGACGCGCGGTTTTTTTCTTTGAGAGATCACGAGAATCTCGCCACTTATTAGGCGCCCGCGGCGCCGTCTGTCCAGTTATGCCCATCGCCTCAAGCGAAGCTTGGAAGCAATTTCAGTGTCAGGCCTACCGGTGCTTGAGAAGAATGCGAAAAGAAACGGAAAACGCATCCTGTTGTCATTCCGTATATCCCCAAAGCTGCTCATTCGTTAAAGAAGGTGCTTGTAGGTACTGTTCATCGGTAGTGTTTTCGGCTCCACGGAAACTTTCTCGCATTTGTGGGCGCCTGCCTTCCGTAAAAAGGGTCAAATATGTAAGGAAACACGTAAAGTGTTCCTTGAAAAAATTTTCCGCTGGCGTCGTGCATAAGATTTATTTGGAGTGCGGCAAGTTTTACATCGGCCAAACTAGGCGTTGTGTAAATGATCGCTGGCGAGAGCATGCTCTATCAATCAAGAATAAGACTGGTTCGCCTTTGCGTATCATTGAAAATGTGTATGTGTGCACCTTTGCTAAAAACACAGGCATATTACGAAAAATTAAGGATACGGTGGCACGGGAACTAGCAGAGACTATGTATATCAGAAAGTTTGGTGACCACTGTATCAGCCTTCCATCATTGCCTCTTGACGAGAATGAGTTTAGTTTCCTGACTGATAGCATATGTTAGGTGATCTCATGGGACCTCACCTGTGTATGTTCCTCTTCGCATGCCTGAGGGTGTATGAATGAAGAATCGGGGAAAACAAAAATCAGCTGCGAGTCTGCGCCTGTCCTTGTCTTTTACTCTGTTGTACATGTCTCAACATCATCATAATCAGCCTATTTCATGTCCACTGCAGGACCAAAGCCTCTCGCTGCGATCTTCAATTACCCCTCTCTTCCGCCAACTGATTCCAACTAGTACCTGCGAATTTCCTAATTTGATAGCACCACCTAGTCTTTTGCCGTCCTCTATTGTGCTTCCCTTCTTTTGGTAAACATTCTGTAACCCTAATGGTCCAACAGTAACCTAACTTGCGCGTTAGATGACTTTGCCAGTGCCATTTTTTTCTCTTAATGTAAATTAGAATATTGGCTACACTCGTTTGCTCTCTGATTCGAACTGCTCTCGCTCAGTCTCTCAAGGTTATGCCGAACATTCCTCGTTCCATTGCCTTTGCACGGTCCTTAACTTGTTCTCACGCTTCTCTGTCAATCTCTAAGCCTCTGCCCCATATGTCAGCACCGGTAAAATCAATGACGATACAACCTCCTTGTCAACGATAATGACAAGCTTCCAGTCAGGAGCTGAAAATGTCAGCCGTATGCGATCCAACCCATTTTTATCTCTATGGGAATTTTCTTGTCACGAACAGGGTTCCCTGTGACTAATTCACCTAGGTAAACATACTCCTTCACAGACTCTATAGGCTTATTGGCGATCCTGAACTCTTGTTCCCTTGCCGTGTTTTTCATCTATATCTTTGTGTTCTGCATATTAATCTTAAACCCCACTTTTACACTATGTCTGTTAAGAGGAAGCTTGAGGTTGGGCCCAACTCTGACGCGGGCTATTCAAATACACGTAAAACGCAAAATCGTTTTTCTGAGATAACCCTTCGACCAATTTCAATGAAATTTGTTGCATTTGAGAGAGGAAGTGAAATTATAGTGACTGTTGCAAGCGTGATTTCGGTAAAAAAAGAAAGACGCTTAAGCTTCGCCTTCAAGAGTGGAACGCGATAGCGTTATCGCACCCCGTTCGCACCGCCCACTCATTCGCTCGGCATGCTCTTGAGTCACACAAAGACAGATTTCACATACAACACTTGTAAGTCCACAGCACAATTTTTTTCTAATTATTTGTTCCAGGAGCACCACGCAGACGCATGACTCCTCGCCAGCAGCACGGCACACATCGCAAGGGACGCTTTCCCGCCAGACGCGCTACGGCACAGCGATCACGTCAGAGGCGTGCCGCATCGGTCGCTGCATCTAGGAATCGCGTGGTGAACGGAAAGAGCAGCCGCGTCCCCTAGACACGAGGGTTCGAGTGACGCACCCTGGAAGTTGGAAGAGGAGAGAGTGAGAAAACTTATTAAAGAAATGGTATTGTGGCATCCCACACCGGTCCCCGCACGACCCCAATGCGCTCAAACGAGACGAAGGGGAGAAGAGGGCGTTCAATAGATTAGGCGCCAAAAGTGACAGCACACAAGAAGAAATACAGACAGGACAAGGCGCTACTTGCAGCTGTTTATTGAAATGACCGCGTCAAAAGAGTTACAGAGTTGTTAAGTTGATAGTTTCGTATTTCGAGAATTTTTCATTTTGCCAATTTTTAATAAAGAATTGACAATGAAAATCCGATATTCTAAACCAACATTCACTATATATATTTTTTTCTTTGAAATGCAACAAACCTCGTCAAATTTAGTGCAGTGATTGCCGACAAAAAAGAGTTCTCCTTTTACATTTATTTAGATACGGCATAAGAGGTAAAGCTGCCTCCTAAAGTCCTCAATCATTTGTAATAACTTGTCTGCAGTGTTGCTGAATTGAACAATGTCATCGGCAAACCGAAGGTCATTGAGGTATTCTCCATCGATGCTTACTCCTAAGCCTTCCCAGTCGAATAGCTTCAATATTTCTTCCAAGCACGCAGTGAATGACATGGGAGAGATTGTGTCTCCTTGCCTGACCTCCTGATTTACTGCAGAAGAGAGCGAGTGGCGCGTCACCTGTCGGAGCAGCGCCGTACATTGCGAGGAGGGGGTTTTCTGTGTTTGCCACAAGATGGCTCTGCGTGTGCGCCCAGAGCAGAAGAAATGTAGCGGAAACGTACTTCGCAACTCGTTTAACTGCGACTTCTGTAATTTACATGCCCATAATTACCGATATACACCGCAGTATAACTTTCTACGGCACGTTTCTCAGCTAACACCGCATTCACTAGAGGCGCTTTTGTCCAGCTTTGAACCATGGAACTCATGTCTGAGTAGTAGCGTCTCCGTGTCACACTCCGGAGACGGTGGTTCGATTTCCACTCAGCCCATCTTGCTAGTTGTTTTTATTTATGAATTGCCTTCCGGTATTTTTCACTCGCGGTCAACGCCGCCGACGCCGCCGACGCCGACAACACCGGCTATTCTGCGACACGAGCTCCTTAACGCTGTCGCGTTAAAATAGAAGCACGAAGTTTACAAATTCATAGCTCTGCATCAATACCAGATGTCAGGGTTCTGTAAACGGCATGCGTTACATAATTGAAAGCGCACACATTGGATATGTCATATTGTACCTTACGTGAATTTGTTACGTTGTTTGCAAGGCTTCTGCAAAAGCTGTATTTCCGTATAATTAAATTTATGAAATTCATGTGTAACATACCAATTTTGTCCTCTTTAGATGCACTATTAGATGCAAATCATATAATTGTAGTATCATTTTTGATTGCTAAGTTACAGAGTTGTTAAGTTGATAGTTTCGTTTTTCGAGAATTTCCCAGTTTGCCAATTTTTAATAAAAAATTCACAATGAAAATCCGAAATTCTAAACCAATTTTCACTAGATATATTGTTTTTCCTTGAAATGCAACAAACCTCGTCACCGACAAGAACGAGTTCTCCTTTTACATTTATTTAGATACGGCATAAGAGATAAAGCTGCCTCCTAAAGTCCTCAATCATTTGTAATAACTTGTCGGCAGTGTTGCTGAATTGAACAATGTCATCGGCAAACCGAAGGTCATTGAGGTATTCTCCGTCGATGCTTACTCCTAAGCCTTCCCAGTCGAATAGCTTCAATATTTCTTCCAAGGACGCAGTCAATGACATTGGAGAGATTGTGTCTCCTTGTCTGACCCCTTTCTATATACGTATCTTCGTACTTGTGCAGAATTAAGGTAGCTTATCGGATCTCAGTAGATATGTTCAAAGAAATTTATGTAAGCGGTCTGTACTCATTGATTGCGTAAGGTCTCTATTACTGCTCGTATCTCTACTGAGCCAAATGCCTTTTCGTAATCTATAAAGGTCATATAGAGAGGCTCATTGTAGTCTGCGGATTTCTCGATTACCAAATAATTGACATGAATGCGATCGATTGTAGAGTATCCCTTCTTTAAACCAGCCTGTTCCCTTCATTGGCCAAATTCCAGTGCTGCCCTTATTTGATTGGAAATTATCTTGGTGAATATTTTATATAATACAGCAGTAAGAGTACTGGAATCGTCTGCTCCTCTTTGGCGTGTGACGTCAGCAGCCATCGGAAGCTACGACTGCCATCTGTGGTCATGTCGCGCAAGTGTATAAAAGCAATGTACGGTAATACAGGGGCGCCTTTCGTCACCCGAGAGCACGGTGTCCGGACTGCTTGCTTGGCCAGCGCACAGGCGCGCGCTCGGCTACGCCCCCCGGCCTAACACGACAGTAAGCTAAAGGGAGTATAATTTTCAATTCTTTAACGTCTCCCTTTTCATGAATTAGTATAATATTTGCAATCTTCCAGTTTTCCGGGGCCCTTGCAGTCGATAGACACTTCGTATAGAGAGCCGCCAGCTTTCCAAGCATTATGTCTCCTTCATCTTTGATGAAATCGACTATTATTCCATCTTCACCTGCCACTCGTCCCCGTTTCATTTCTCGAACGGCCCTCCTGACCTAATCGATAGCTATAGGAGGAGTTTCTGTACCTTGTTTCGAATGAAGTTATTCTGCGTCCTCTGGGCACTGTACAAGCCAGTATAGAGTTCTTCCATTGCTTATACTATACCTCCGAGATTGCTGTTGATATTACCCTGCTTATCTTTCACTCCGTACATTATGATTTGTCCTATGCGAAGTTTTCTTCACACCGATTTTAAGCTGCGTCCATTTCTCACGGCTTCTTCAGTCCTTCTCACGTTATAATTCCGAATATCACTTGTTTTCCCCCTGTTGATCAGTTCTGACAGTTCCCCGAATACTATCTTATGTCTTGAGTCGGACACTTCTGTTCTTTCTCATTTCTTTATTAGATCTTTTGTTACTTGTGAGAGGACGCCTACTTGTTGCCTTGGTGCCTTGCCTCCCACATCTATTGCTGCCTCTGAAGCCAGCTTAGTTACGGTTTTAACTGGACAGCACATATTAACAACATTACTTCTTGTGCATTACGAAAGCTCTTCCTTCTCAAAAGTTGCCTGCGGTTGGCACCAACTAACGTCATACTTTTACCTTCCATTACATTTGTGAGACCTGTCCTTGAGTATTCTACTGCCGTATGGTTCCCGTACACTAAAACAAACATATCTAAAATGGAAAGGATCCAGAGAAAGGCAATTTGGTTTATCCACCATAAATACCAACGCAGTGATTCCCCTACTCTTCTTCTAACGCAGTCAGGGCTTGTAACTTTGGCTGTACGAGCAAAACGAGGTCGTCTAAAATTTCTGCATCAAATATTACACAGCTGACTAAAAATAAATGCCTCTGCATAGGTTACCTTTTCTAAATCCCGCATACTTCGTCATAATCATGCATATACACTAAACGAGTTCCTTTTTAATAACGATACTTTTCAGTCTTCCTTTTTCCCCCGTGTTGTTCGCGAGTGGAATAAACTAGATGCATCTGTAACTAACACATCGTCACAGTTTGATTTTGTTAAGCTATTAGAAGATGAAATAAGTAGTTAGGAAAGAATAGTTCTTATGCATATATAATCGTCAGAACTCCCATTTTCTGAAATATAGCTAAACATTTACCTCCTTTGTTTCTTTCTTTGTTTTTACAACATTGTAGTAATCCTTATGTACATGGAACCTGAAGTGTACTATTTCTGTGAGCTGCTCTTGTTAATCATATTATTAGTGTTGTAAAATTGTGCATTGAACCTTTTTGATGTATTTCCATTTACATGTTTTCATGTTCTTACCATTCGGTATATAAAACATGAATTGTATGTACAGTCATATGCCCGCCTGCTATGGTCTCGATATGAGACTGGCAGTATTGTAAATAAATAAATAAATAAAAATAAATAAATAAATAAATAATTTCATTAGCTCTACGTGACATTCATCTCTCTGTTTTAAGGCTCCATATTTGTTTGCAAGCAGCAGCCTGAATTTATCTGCGTTTACCCTTATTGCCTCTAGGTTGACCTGTTGAACCTTGACCAATTTTACTCTTCCTCTCTTCAAATTGAGGTGAATCCTAGCCCTCACTAACCTATGATCACTGTGCTTTACCCTACCTATCACTTGTAGATCTTTCACTATGATGGGATCGGCAAAAGTACGAAATCAATTTCATTTTTTGTTTCACACATTAGGGCTTTTCGAGGTCCACTTTCTGTTGCTAGGCTTCTTGAAAAAGGTGTTTATTATTCGAAGCTGATTCCTTTCTGCGAATTCTACCAGTATCTCTCCACTAGCGTTCCTAGAATCGACGCGATATTTGCCAATTGCTTGTTCACCAGTCTGCTTTTCCCCCTTTTGTAGTGAAGTCCCCATTACTAAAGTGTACTGAGCTTGCACTTTTCTCTTCGCGAATTCAACATCTTCATAAAACTTGACCATCACCGTGACAGGATGTGGGAGTGTTGGCTTGTACTACCCTAAATCTATACCTCTTATTAAGTTTGATTACGACCACTGCTACCCTCTCATTATTGCTGTAAAATTCATCAACGTTGCCCGCTATGTCCTTATGGATAAGGAATCGTACCTTGTATTGCTTCTTATCTGGGAGATCTCTATAGAGAGGGACATGACCGTTAGTCAGCACTGTATAAGCCTCCCAACCTAAGGAAGGTAGCAGGAAGGTTCGTAGCCCCCTTGCTCTTTTCAGCCCTTTTTAAGCTGGTGCGGCTCTGCCCTCGCACCTCCCGTGATCCTAATGGAAGGCAAGGCTGTTGCAGGAACAATACCAAGCCGCATGCAATATGCAATGTAGGAGTTGTGTACCAAATCCCCCTGGCGTGTGACAAGTGCTACATAGGGCAAACAGGACGGTGCCTGAATGATCGAGCCAGGGAACATGAACAAAAGTTAACGAAAGATGAATTGGTGCACTTGCCTGGGCGCACTGGAATGCCTTCCCCTGTGCACCACTTTTTAAGGAGATAAGGATTCTGTGGCAAAGCCAGGACCAGAATGCGCGTGAACTGATGGAGGCATATCACATGAAAAAGAAAGGCCAAGACTGTGTTAGGGACAATTCCACTAGGTTTTTTCAATCAGAGATAGATTTTTCCATAATTGGTTGCCCCGCTAGGCTGATGAATGTTCTTGGTTGCTGCGTTCTGCGCATGTTCTATTTGGCTATATATGCCCGTGGGTTGCCATGAATAAACCAGTTGAAAGTTACCGCTCGTGTCGTTCTTGTGTTCTCTTCCGCGGGGCCCGTCTTTATTTGCGGTCAATATGAAATACATGAAACCGCAGCAATTCTTCTAATCTAGGTAAGGCCGATGATATCCAAAACAATATATGATAATTCCTCAATATGTCCTGCTAATCTAGCCTCACTAGACGGAGTTCGGCTGTTAAAGGTGGCCAGGGTCAGTTTGCATTGGCGGCACGGCCTCGTCCAGAGATTCTTAGTACCCTCTGCTGCGTTACAGGTCTGACCACCGCCTTGGTCAGTGGCTCCACAGCTGCTGGGCACTGATGGTCACAGGTTCATTCTAGGAATCATGAGGGAGGGGTTGGCCGAGTACTGAACCAGGGAGGTCAATTCCTGTACGTGTGATGGAGTGTCTTTGTTGAAGCTTAGTGGGCCTTTCTAATTTGGTTGCACCTGGATTAGTATAGCCCCACTCACTCTTGGGCTCCTTTGCCGGTGTCAGGCGTCACTCCAAGCCGGCAGATGCAGTGCATCGGAGGAGGTCGAAGTCAGACACACATTCGTTAGATGAAAAAGAAAGATTCAAACTTTCGGGTATGGCAACCGAACATTCGACATAGCTCCGTCTGATAATCCCGCAAGCGGCGAGGCTGCCTTATCACCAAAAAGTACAGCCGAGAGTGCCCTACATGCCTAAGAGATCTGTCGATTGTTCCGTATTAGGTTCCCCGAAAACGTTTGCAAGATCTCTATCGGCTAGCATCTATGTATGTAGGCTTACAAAAAGAGAATCACGGCATTTTAAGATGTTAGGAATTTGTCCGCGTTATATTTTTTTAGTGTAGTCACTACAAAGTATGGGTCAGGTATCTCAGTAGTGTATTGCAAAGCCCTTTTCGTAACGCTTCCATGCCTAAAAGATCCGTCAATTTATCCGCTCTCTGCGGGTTTTGCTGACCGTCATAGGTTGCACGATACAGTGTCAATTCACAGTGCTCCCAACATCGAGTTTCCCGAATCTCACGCACGCACGTGGCCTTAAACGCGCCTAGGTAACGATATATTTTCGGTGAACTTGAACAGCACTCAAAACTTGTGTGTAAAAGTAAGAAAGGAAAAAGTTTTCAGCGCTTACCGAGAACGCACAAGCCGCGTATCATCCGCTCATGTTCTTGGGTGCCTGCCCCTGCCGTCCGAAATTTTGAGCTCCCGGGTAATAATTAAGAGTAGCTAGACGAGCCGGGCACAGCAATGCGGCTATGACCCTCCCCGCACAACAGACGACCTTGTCAGTTCCTAGGCGATTTCGGGATTTTTACAGCTTTGGACAGCGCTTATACTGGACCTAATGAGAAGGAACAAATGGCGACAAACTGGCCCCGTAGATTTCTGGGAATGTTGCGGGTCCACACGCTAGGAGTCAGGAATGTTATGCTTTATTCAACCTACAATAGAGCCGTCCTCGGTCAGTCAGACATGGTTTGTACAATTCGCGGGTGGAAGCAATAGATAGCCGTGCTAGCACAGCACTCACAATATAATTCCCGGGAACACAAACATAAATAAGCTAGAAGGAATAACTGCAAATGTAGACAAAAGGAATGGACGCAAATACGACCATGCTGACGTGATGAAAGTGTGTGTTCACTTTGGTGGGGAGGAGGGCGCGCGTCGCTACTTGCTTTTTCCTTGTTCTTTGAATGAATACTGTAAAACCTTCTCGTCGCTTTTTTGTTAATTTTGTGCTGAAATTTAGCATCATCAAAAAAGCCCGTTCTCGCAACGCGCCTCGTAAGTTACTGCGGGTAAATTCTTGAACACTTTAGTGGTATGGAGTGCGCAGGTGTTAACATCTATTCACTTATTAGGTTCCCCGAAAACGTTTACAAAATCTGTATAAGCTAGCTTCTATGTCTGTATACACTCTACAGTGCAACCCATTGCGAACAAATTCCTAACATCTCCACATGTCGCGATTCTCTCTATGCAAGCATAGGATCAATTCATAACGGTCGCAACATCGTGTTTCCCGAAGCTCACGCACGCACGAGGCCTTGAATGCTCCTATAGTACGCGATATATTTTCAGTGAATTAGAGTAGCACTAAAAACTTGTGTGTAAAAGTTAGAAAAGAAAAAAGTTTTCAGCTCTTACTGAAAAGCTCGGAGCAGCATATCATGCGCTGGCTGTCTTGTCTGGCTGCCTTCTATTTCGCGCCTAAAACCATTTCTAAAAGGGCCTGACAGCCACCGGAAGCCATTGCCACACTGCCTCTTGACGCATCACATCGGCAAAGATATTCTCTGGCAGGTAAGATACCCATCTTCGTGCCTCTTTAAAGGATATGTTCTTCATCTTCAGTGCAACGATTTCTTTTTCTTTTTTCCAGGTAGGGCACGACGAGTATGCGCCGTTCTTTCCATCACAGTTTCCACAGTGTGGATCGTTCTCGCTAGTTTCAGATGGATGTTCATCTGCGCTGCAGTTTACACAGGTCACGCGACCTCGACAGTTCTGCGAACTATGGCCAAATCTTTGCCATTTGAAACAACTCTGAGGGTTTCGCACGTGTGGCCTTAGGCGGATATTCATATAACCTGCTTCAATGGTTTCGGCACACACACTTGAGCCGAAGGTAAGAACAAGGTGCTTTGTCGGTATTGCTTTGCCGTGGCGCCTGAGTTTGAGTCTCTCGACATTCTGTTCACAGTCTTGGTGAGTTCCAGCAAGTCATCGTGCGAAATGACATCACGAGTGGTGTTCAATGAGCGGTAATAGTCAGTGGAATGTCTGCAAAGGAGACTAGATTTGACAGATTTTCATGTGGCTTCTTATCACGGAGTCCGAAGAGTAGGTCCCCGCTGGCCAATTTCGTCCGAGTCTGACAGGCGCTATAGGCCCAGGTTTATAACCTGGGCCTATAGCGCCTGTCAGACTCTCACTGTTCTTTCATGTTTTTTCACTGCGAATCCCAGCGTAGTGGGGGAAAATCTCTGTTAAGCGTCCAAAAAAGTGAAAAATTTTGGTGCGCCCCCTTTTTTGCGGGCGCTCGGGTAACGCAAGGAAAGCACAAGCCATAAAAATAATAACCTGTCCGCAGGAAGGCCAGCCACCCACCATGGAACCCAAAGCCACGCTGTAGGGCCTAGAAACGCAGGCCCTACAAATGCCAGCTGTAAGTTCCCGCTACAACCAAATGCGTATAAGCAAGGTTGGTTATGACACACAAAGGTAACCCTTGCCGCCAGGAGTGTTGGAAGTAAATGGAAGAGAATAGAAGACAGGAGAGCTTAGAATTGAGAGAAAAAGAAGATCGAAGAGAAGGACAGGAAAAGGCGACTGCCGATTTCTTCCAGTTGCGCCAGTCTAGAGGCGCCGTGTAAGTGAAGCGGAGACCAAAGAGGTGTGTCACCTGCGCCGGGGGCGCTTAAAGGTCCGAACACCTGCCATCGGCTCAACCTCCAGCATCCCCCTTCCCCAGACCGGGCTAAGCAGCGCACGGCTACACGCGGCAGGGCCCAACCAGCATGTGCTCGGGTATGTGGTGTAGAAACCCACAAAGTGCCAGCTGATACAGACGCCCCTGCCAGCTGCTTAAAATAAGAGGTTTTCTTCGTATTTTATGGTATTGTTTGGTATGAGTCGGGTATTTTCTATGCCATGCACGTAAAAGCGAAGTTCTTTTGATTGTAACGAAGCCAATTCACGCTTTCACGCGTTTCACCTCTACACGCAGTATTTCTGTGAGGTCTAAATACAAAAATGACACATGCTTGTAATTTACGCTGTTTTTCCTCTGGTGCTGTCCGTTCGAGGATTGTATGGGAACAACTTGACTTTACCTGGTGCCACAACGTTGGATGAAAGCACGAGACCCTTGAACGAGCATTTATATAGAGCAAAATAAACATTTCCTCATTTTCCATGGCGTCTTGCGCCAACTTTACGAAATTTTACGTGACACAGATTTGATGGAAGCTTCTTAAGATCGTACGCAGTGATTTTTATCACCTAATGGAACTTTTGCGCGAAGACCGTGCGGGGTTGAGCAGCAGAAGCAAAAAAATAATAATCAAATGCGACGGCGTCCAGAGCCGGCGTAACGCTTTCGAGCTAGCGTTCAAAACGCGCGCGCCCATAACCGAAATTGGAAGTGTGGCACAGGCTTTAATGCCGACGGCTTGGCACGCTACAATTTATTTTTTTTTCTTTAAAATACTTCTAGGCCCAAAGGCACTACAGAAAGGAGTGGGGAAGAAATGGCAAGGCGTGCAGCAAATAAACAAACAAAATTATTACAAGGCGTCTTGTAAAGCGATCTTGAACTTGTGGTCATCAGCTATGCTGGCGATTGTGGAGGGTAGGTGGTTCCATGCGACACTTGTTCTAGGAACAAAAGAGTCATTACACAATTTTGTGCAACAAGAAGGTAGCCCCACCTTGAAGCGATGATCGGTCCTTGAAGATATGTAATGAGGTGGATGAACCAAAACGTCCTTCATCTCGTTGTTATAATAATGGATTTTCTGAAAAAGGCTAAGGGCGACATGACTTTCGACGCAACGAAAGGTCAGACAAGTTTACGGTTTTCTTCATAGATGGGACACTGGAATGACGTGAATAATTCGACAAGGTGAAACGTGCGCCGCGATTCTGAATGGCTTCAAAAAATTGAATGAGTGTAGCCTGAGTAGGATCCCATATGGCGCATGTGTACTCTAATTTAGAACGTACCAAGGTTTCGTAAAGTGTTAACTTCAGGGACGATGGGGCATCAAAAAGTTTCGACGCAGATAACCAAGCATGCGATTGGCGTTGTTAGTTACATATTCTACATGCGTATTCCGCGATAGATTAGAAGGAATGTGGATGGATGGAAACAACTTTATTCTGAATCCGGCAAATTTGATGACCCGGGCTCAGGTCTCCCATGAGGGGACTTCGAGGCCTTGCCTCGTCGCCGCCTCTCGGGCTTGCTGACAGCCCACTCTTGTGTCTTGAGGTTGGAGCTGCGCAGAGCGGCGGCCCACTTCGACGCAAGAGCCACCGGAGCTACTGCCATTGTAGCTGATGTAACCCGACACTCCCACAACATGTGTGACAGCGTCGCTCTAGTGTCCTGACATAATTTGCAAAGAGCATTCGGGTATTGCGCGGGGAAAATGTGCTGCAATCGCACCGGACTGGGGAATGTTTGTGTTTGCAATTGTCGCCAGATGACTGCCTGGCGACGTTTCAGCATGGGGTGAGGTGGGGGCAGCAACCGCCTGCCTAGCTGGTAGTGCTTGGTGATGTCATTATACCTGACCAGGCGTTCTCGCGTGCTTTGAGCCAGCAGTTCCGAACTCGAAGAGGCGGTCCCCGATTCTGCGCGGCGGGTCAGTTCTCGCGCAGAGCAGTGTGCTACCTCGTTCAAGTTAATGAGGCCCTCATCGGTGGGGGTGGCGACGTGCGCTGGAAACCATATGATGGCGGTGTTATCGAAGTGCTGTCGACCAGCTTTCCTTAGAATCTGGAGAGCTTCGGAGGAAATGCGCCCCCGCGCGTAGTTGCGAACTGCGGATTGTGAGTCGCTAAACACTACCTCGCAGAGGGGGTCGGTAAGCGCAAGCGCAATCGCTACCTCTTCTGCTGTTTCGGGGTATTCCGTTGCGACACTACACGCGTGCGTAAGCCTGGAGCTAACGTCTACGACTACCGCCGTGAACCGGCGTTCTCGCGTGTATTCTGCGGCGTCTACAAAGCGCGTAGTCCTCTTTCCACCCAAGGAGCGCAGCAGTGCCTTGGCACGGGCCTGGCGTCGGCCCCGATTAAATTCGGGGTGCATGTTTCGAGGTATAGGGGCGACAATCAGTGTGTCGCTGAGGTCAGGTGGAATGACCTGTTTCTGACCGTGTTGGACGTGGTAGTTGAAGCCGAGTTTCCGCAGGATGTACCGGCCCGTGGCTGTCAGAGACATGCGTTCGAGTTGAGAGGTTCTTTGCGCATCCACGATTTCCTCAAGCGTGTTTTATACCCCCAGCTGTAGCAGACGAGCAGTGCTTGTGGACTCCGGTAGGCCAAGGGCGATCTTGTAAGTCTTGCGTATCAGGGTGTTGATTTTCTCCCTTTCAGTGACATTCCAGTTGTGGAAGGCAGCCACATAAGTGATGTGACTGACTGCGAAATAGTGTATGAGGTGCATGACACTGTCCTCCTTCATGCCCGTGTGCTTGTTTGTAATGCGTTTGATCAGGCGGGTAGCCGCTGTAACCTTGCCTTCGATTTTGCGAATAGCTTCTATGTTTGACCCGTTGGCTGTTATATGCATGCCTAGGATGCGTATCTTCGGGACTCGGGGAATGCAGGAGCCGTCTTGCGTATAGAGGATTATGTCGTCACATTGGCGCCATTCGGCTGTAGGCTTGGGCCGGCGGCGCGAGCGGTAGACGAGCAGCTCCGATGTGAACACTAAGCTATTTGTAGCTGTCAACAGATGGTAATGGAATATTATTGAGGCAGTAACTACGCAGACAATGATCAGTGCTGTGGCGAGAAACCTGCATACTTTTACATTTAGTTGTAGTAAGTGTCGTGAGCCATTGACTGCCCCATTAAAATACCCTATCTAGATCACGTTGCAGATTGAGATAATCGTCATGGTTAGTAATTTTCTGGTAAACCACGCAGTCATCTTAAAAGAGTCGGACACTTGAGGAAGAAAGGCAAGTAGGAAGATTATTAATATAAATCAAGACGAGCAGAGGGCCCACAACGGACCCTTGCGGGACACCAGATGTTACGGCGGAATTAGGTGAAGAGAAGTCGTTAGCCGTCACATACTGACTACGGTTAGAGAGAAATTCCTTAATCCATGCAAGTACACTGGGGTTGATTAAGCTTGAAGATAATAGATCGTGTGAGACGGTGTCAAATGCTTTAGCAAAATATAAATATATGCAATCGGTATCAAAGTCATGATCCGCGTTAATAAACAAGTCGTTAGTAAAACATAGGAATTGCGTTTCGCACGAAACTGCTTTACGGAATCCATGCTGATAAGTGCTGAAGAAGTAATTGGACTCAAGGAATTAAATGAGGTGCGAGTATATTATATTCTCTAGGATTTTTACTGGAATGGATGTTAATGATATGGGGCCGTAATTATTGGGGGAATGTACATCACCAGATTTATGCACAGGGACCACCTTCCCTATCTTCCAATCAGAGGGCTGTGTAGACATCTGTCTTGACTGTTGAAAAAGCTTTGACAATATCAGTGAAGAATAAACTTGTGTACACTTCAGCATTTTTGATGAAATACAATCTGGACCGGCCGACGAAGACAGCTTTAAGTTGACAATCAGCCGTTCGACACCAACTGCATCAATAGCGATATAATCCATTGGGAAGAAGTTGGTTTTTGGTATATGCGGAAATACTGTAGGAGTGCTCTTATGAAAATGAGTAACAAACAGTTTGTTCAGAACATTGCAGCATTCACTTTGAATTACTGGGACATCAGATTGGATTAACTGAATGTTTGTCCTTTTAGTACCGTTAATAATCCTCCAAAATTTACCGGGATTAGAACGAAGTAGCAAAGGAATGGTTTTATCAAATAATTCCTTCTTGGCTTTTGAGAGCGCAGTACAGAATTCTGTTATATTTTTGATAGCAAGACCAGTGGTCTATTCTGGCTGTGAATTTCGCGCGTCGAAATATCCGCTTCTTCTTTTTGCGCATGCGCTTTAACGTGTTATTGAACCATGGTGAGCGAGTACATGATGAAACTTTCCTTTTAGGTACAAAACGATCAATAAGAGACAAGAGTTTGTTTTTATAAAGCAACCAGTTGTCGTCAACCGATCGCTGCTGAAAACCGGCGAAAAACCGATCAGCAAAGACCTGAAATTCCCCATTCATTCCAGTTACATCTGCTTTACCGTAGTCTTGGCTGACCCTAGTTTTTTTCTTGTTAGAAATCTTTGCCCGTAGAGTGAAGTGAATTATCGAGTGATCGCTAATTTCCGGTGAATGAGTTAAGCCGGTAGCTAGGTCTGGTGTATTGGTAAGTATTAAGTGTAGAGTATTAGCGGAAGTGGAAGTTATGCGAGTGGGAAAGTGGATGAGCTGAGTTAAGTTGAAGTCGTGACAAAAAGTTAAAATTCTTTGCTTTCAGCTGAGTTGTGTTTTAAGGGAACTAAGTCTCGTTCCCATGTGATGTCAGGAAAATTGAAGTCGCCAAGTAAGAAGAGCGGCGATTTTGGGTACCTGACGAACAGCTAATTGACAACATCGTGCAGTAGATTGATTAATTGATTGATTTATTCTTTAGTGGTTTATCACATATACACATATACATACATATACCATAAAAACATTAGTTACTGTCCTACGTACGGCATCATGCGTTAACATACTTCACCTCAGCATCGACTGACAGCACATTTCATTACAACGTACGCTTAGTAATAGTGACATTGAAACAATGTAATTAAATACCAATCGTAAACAGCTCTAGAAGTCAATGTTAGGCTAGAAAGAATGTGTACAAGTCAGATAATTTTGCTTCGCGAATATCGATTTGTTTTTTTATTAAACTCATTTAGTAGACGTGGAAGTTTGTTTTAGAGCATTTACCGACCATAGCCAGTGTGGCAATATCGACCATTCCATATTTCTGTTGGTCTAGTGGCATATGATGCTTCCTTCAAATGGAGATTTACCAAGCCCATGGAGATAGAATTATGACAGTCATTGTTAAGGCGATATTCACGCAACAATTTATGCTCATATGTGTCTAGTACTCTAATTATTTCAAATTTTTTAAACAACTGCACAGTAGGATACCGGAGTGGGAAATTCTCAATTATTCTCAAAATTCTTTTTTGCATTACTAATAGCCGCGAGAAATTCGACTGTGTTGTAATCCCCCAGACCAAATGACAATAGTTTAGATAGGAAGCGAAGAGGGCGTTATAGACTAACAATTTTATTGACTTCGGAATTAAGTAGCGGTTTCTGTTCAGAATTCCCGTTATTGCGCCTAACTTTTGTGATATCGCATTGATATGCTCATCCCACAGCAGGGATTCTGAAAAATGCACACCAAGTACTTTAATAGATCTAACTAGCTCTATCTCTGAGCAGCGATAAACTAGGTTACGTAGTACTGAACCCCTCCTGCCTATAGAATGAAACATCACAGCCTTTGTTTCCTTCCTATTTATCTTTCATTGGTTATTATCTGCCCACGTGCTTAATTCTTCTAAAATGGCATTACCTTTATAAATAAGTTCGCATCTGATGAAGACGAAACAAATATGCTTATGTCGTCAGCATAAATCATAAACTTACCTCCTGAAGATATATGGACTATGTCATCTATACATAAATTAAAGAACAAAGGCCCGAGAATGCTACCCTGCGGTACTCCCGAGATTATTTTCTTTCTGTGCGATACCATTTCATTCACTGACAGAAACTGACGTCTTTCCGAAAGATAACTTTTCAGAAGCACCAGGGGAAGCCCACGAATGCCATAGTGACTTAATTTGTCAAATAAAATTTTATGATTTATGTAATCAAAGGCTTGCGTAAAATCAACAAAAACACCAAGAACAAATTGTTTTTGTTCAAATTTCTCCAATATATATTCTTTCTGGTCGAGAAGAGCTAGTTCTGTTAATCGATTTTTTATAAATCCGTACTGGCATTTCGTTATCATGTGCGTGTTACAGAAAGGATATAGTCGATTATAGATTATTTTCTCGAAACCTTTAGAAAATACAGGCAGTATCGACACTGGCGTATAATTCGAGCCGTATTTTTTGTATCATTTCTTATATAAAACCCCTAGAGCAGCAATGAACGGGCTTATATAAAGCCCGTTCATTACAGAAGGACAAAGATGCAGTTGGTGGCCGATAACAGACAAAAAATTCTTTCGCGAGAATCAATGAGCACGCGCACACACAGACAAGCTCAAGCGAGGATACAGTTGGAATAACATGGGAAGCAAGACTAACGGCAACCGCCAGCAGAACACCAGCACCAGATCGGTAATCACGATCACATCGGTAAAATTTGTAGCACTTCTCACAGTCCAAATGTCATTTTTAACTTTTGCAGAGAGCCAAGTCTCCGTCAGACCAACAATATCAGCAGAGCAGGAATCAATAGCGGAAGACTATTCCACGCGTTTATTTAGAATACTCCGTATATTGGAAAGAAAAATAGAGGCGTCTTTTGCGCAGGATCTGGGCGGGCATGATGCACTGGAAGTGCCAGCACGTGCGGTTACAGTTCCAGCGCTATCATGCGTATCTACTGATCGGGCTGAAGCGATTTCGTGTACGCTGTCACTTACTGAGCAGTAAACGTACGTTTTTTTTATCCGTGATCAGTTTATTCATGCGAAGAGAGTGCGTCTTCCTGGCTACCTTTGCAAATTCTGTTCTTGGTGACCTTTACAAATTTTCCTTGGGTTTCGCGTAGCTCTGCAATAATCTTCGCTAGCTGATACACCAGTCCCCTTGAGCGCATATTTCTGCGCCCAGACTGCATCCCTGACTTTAGACGACGAAAACTGGGCGATAATTGGTCGAGTCTTTTTATCTTTGTAGCATCCTAACCTGTGGGCTCGAGAAACTTCTGAGTCGGAGATTTGTATTTTAAGCTGACGAGACAAAACATCTTGAACAAGGCGTTCTGACTGAGCCCATGTCTCACTGGGGCAGTCCGGTATTACAAAGAACAATAGATTATCTCGTCTCGACCTGTCTTCAACATCGTCCAGTCGAGAATTGAGTGCCTGGCCTTCCATTCTGACAGCTTCGCTGATTAGACGTGGTGCATCATGAAAAGCTGCAGAACCGTCGAATGATTCGGCGAAGGGTTCAACCGCGCATAATCTTACTGATAGGTTAGCGACGGTCTGTACTAAGGCCTCCTGCTTTGTCTTTAGGTCGTCGAGAGCTGCTTTGAGTTCAACGTGACGGTGGTCAACGTTTTCAGAAACGCGGGATCGAATCCCGGCCACGGCGGCCGCATTTCGATAAAGGCGAAATGCGAAAATACCCGTGTACTTAGATTTAGGTGCACGTTAAAGAACCCCAGGTGGTCGAAATTTCTGGAGTCCTCCACTACGGCATGCCTCATAATCAAAGGTGGTTTTGGCACGTAAAACCCCATAATTTAACGTATTCAGAAAGTTTAGTGATAGCATCAAGTCTTTCTTTGTTACTAGGACCAGGGTTTAGTTCAGCGTCACCGCAACACATTAAGAGCTTCGTAACACATGCGCATTCGCACAAGCACTGAAAGAGCACACTTGGGCACGGCAGGAGCAGCAGGCAGACGCTGCTAGTCCGCTAACATTAGAGAGAGGGGGGTTTACTAATCTGCACAAAAAGCAAGATCGGGTTTTTGAGCGACTGCATGGCTGCCGCTCCACCGTGCCCACTGAAGGGGCGTAGGATTTCCAGTGCTCTTATATCCTCCTGCGTCGCTGCAGTCGCCAGCAGTGTTGTTGACCCGCTGACCATGGAAGGGATGTGCCCGTTAAAGCAGAACTGATGAGATGAGGACACATTATTGAAGATCGGGACCGTCAGCAATGCTGGTGATGGAAAGCCGGTGATCGCTGGATCCGAAGGTTGTAGCCACGTGCCAGACCGAGCGATAAACTGCACAAAAAGCAAGATCGGGTCTTCGAGCGACAGCCTGGCTGCCGCTCCACCGTGCCCACTCTGCTGTTGACTCGGTCGCTGGGCTCTGTTGGGGCGTCCGTTCTTGTTGAATGTCTTTCTCAATGCCACCGTTTTGACAGCGAGTGTTGTAAATGCAGGTCGTAAGCGAATGCTTCTAAGTCCATACGGCCGATGAAACCACCATCCTTACTTCGTATCCTTATTATTATTATTATTATTATTATTATTATTATTATTATTATTATTATTATTCGCAGGCATGTTCTTTTTGTTTTCTATTTGTGTATGCATCAATGTAAAACCATGTTGTTGTATGGATAATGAGTTTGATCAGTGTTCTAAGTATTTGTTATCTATAAACTATGTTCGTTCTGTGCGACAGCTGTTATGCCAAATAATAGGAAGTTGGGAACGCTGTCAAGTAGCTGCTGCGACTTTTAGCCCTGTCAACTGCTTTTTGATGAAGTAAAATAAAATGGAATAGAAGCTGCAACGCCCGACCCCTCGTTTCGAATGTCCCTCCTCCGTAACGGCGCTTTGTATAGGCGCAGCATGCACCCGAGTGATCCTAAAATGCTGTTTGTCGTCCACAGTAAGGAATTTGCTGTCGCAATTGATGCTTCGGCTTTTGGGTGAAACTGCGATTTTTTCTTAAATATTGACACGTGGACTTGTTTATCTATTTTGGTTTAGCGCTTTTCACTGCCTAACAAGTGTTATCGTTCAGCGCGGGACGCGCCTGCATATTTCTGGAATGTTATTGATTGTTCTATCCGCTGTCTGTTGTCACCGAACCTTCTTAATGTGATTGCATGTATGCGCAACGCGAATTGTGTAGAACTTTCTGGAAGACATGCGTGCCCAAGCAATTACTCAGGAACATTCCATGGCTCGTGTAGAAAAGCCGACGCGCATGACCGGTAGATCAGACTTTCGCCGATCGCCGACTGTGTTCGCCGCTCTCGCTTTTCTTTGAATGCAACTTGCTTTTGAGGGCAGGGGTAAGCCCAATAAAACCCTACTTTCAACATTCACAGCTTTGCTGCCTTGTTCACCGTCACTACCACGTGATAATATGATATTGACCAGTGTTTCGTTTATTTGACTACAAATTAAAGATAATGTTAAAATGCTTCCTTGGTTGGAACTAAAATATCTCTCTCATTATTGAACTTGAAGAACCATCCGCGTATAAAAAAGTACGACGTCCAAAGAACCATGGTCTGTACCTACTTCCAGAGTATACGGCTATACACAGTCATTACGTATAGGATGCCTGTACTAATAAATAAACTATTCAAGAAGGCTTTTGACGTCTGTGCGCTTCAATTAAAGCCATTAGGTGTTTTTGTCGGGACAACCTATATTAGAATAGCAGCGTTCTCGTACTCTATTATTTCGCAGGCAAGTTCTTTTTGTTTTCTATTTGTGTATGCATCAATGTAAAACCATGTTGTTGTATGGATAATGAGCTTGACCAGTGTTCTAAGTATTTGTTATCTATAAACTATGTTCGATCTGTGCGACAGCTGTTATGCCAAATAATAGGAAGTTGGGAACGCTGTCAAGTAGCTGCTGCGACTTTTAGCCCTGTCAACTGCTTTTTGATGAAGTAAAATAAAATGGAATAGAAGCTGCAACGCCCGACCCCTCGTTTGGAATGTCCCTCCTCCGTAACGGCGCTTTGTATAGGCGCAACATGCACCCGAGTGATCCTAAAATGCTGTTTGTCGTCCACAGTTATCTACATGTCACAGTCATCTGAGTTATACGACGTATCTACTGCTGGTCACCTTAGGGTCTCTCGCGCGTGTGATCGTTTACGGCACCGCTCCTTTTCGCCCCCTCTATACCGGTCCGTCGGCTGCTACATCGCTTCTTGCAAATTTTGTCGCCGCCGCAAAAAGCCATCCTTATTCCCTGCTGGCTGCCTTTCACCTATCGACGTGTTTCTAGAACCATTTTCTCGCGTTGGGTTAAACCTGCTTGGACCTATTCCTATATCTTCTTCCGGCAACAAGTACATTGCGGTCGCTACCGACTACGCAACTCGGTATGCAATCAACAAAGCTCTTCCCACATGCTGCCCTACAGACGTCACTGAGTTCCTTTTGCACATAATCCTTTGTCACAGCTTCTTACACAACTCCGCCAGTATTTCCTCTTCAGAGTTATAGACGGCCTAGTCCGTTCCTGTGCCACCAAACACAAGCTCACTACTGTCCATCACCTGCCGACAAACGGCCTTACTGAGCACCGTAATCGCACCATCAAGGGCATGCTTTCAATGTATGTTTGCTATGACCACCGTGACTTCAGTCAATCAAAAGAACAGACTGGCTTCAAGAAGGCATACTCTACACTGCCTCATATCCAAGCCGTATATCAGGGAATCTAGAAATCTGCAGAGTACAATTTACGTTTCTGTGGGTCATAGATTATGAAAAGGTGTTTCATTCAGTAGAAATGCCAGCAGTCATAGAGGCATTACGTAATCGAGGAATACAGGAGGCATACGTAAATATCTCAGAAAGTATCTACAAAGCTTTCACAGCTACGTTGACTCTCCTCAAGAAAAGTAGAAAGATACGCATAATTAAAGGGGTCAGGCAAGGAGACAAAATCTCTCCAATGCTATTCACTGCATTCTTGGAAGAAGTATTGAAGCGGCTGAACTGGAAACGTTTGGGAGTGAGGATCAATGGCGAATATCTCAGCAACCTTCGGTTTGCAGATGACATTGTCCTGTCCAGCAACACTGGGGACAAACTGAAACAAATGATTGAGGACCTAAAAAGAGAAAGTTTAAGAGTGGGGTTGAAAATTACTATGCAGAAAACAAAGATAATGCTCAATAGCCTGGCAAGAGAACACGAGTTGAGGATTGCCAGTCAGCCTCGAAAGTTTGTGGAGACGTAGGCTTACCTAGGTCAATTACTGGCAGGGCACCCTGATTATGGGAAGGAAATTCACAGAAGGACAGCAATGTGTTGGTATGTATACGACAGACATCGCCAGATCCTGACTGGAACCTTACCACTATCATGGAAGAGAAAGGTGTGCAATCGATGCATTTAACCGTACTAACATATGGGACAGAAACTTGGAGGTTGACAAAGAAGCTCGAGAACAAGTTAAGGGGGCTGCGCAAAGAGCAATGGAACTAAGAATGTTGGGCGTAACGTTAAGAGACAGGAAGAGAGCGGTGTGAATCGTAGAGCAGACGGAAACAGCCTATATTCTAACTGACATCAAGAGAAAAAAAACAGAGCTGGGCAGGCCATGTAATGCCTATGGTAGATAACCAGTGGACCATTAGAGTTACAGAATAGGTGTCAAGGGAAGGGAAGCGCAGCCGAGGACGGTGGAAATATAGGTGGGGTGATGAACTTAGCAAATTCGCAGGCGCAAGTTGCAATCGGCTGGATAGGGTAACTGGAGCTCGCAGGGAGAGACCTTTGTCCTGCAGTGGACATAAAATAGGCTGGTGACGATGATGATGACAAACCTGCATCAAGAAGGTCAACTAAAAAGCCTGCTGTACGTAGTGGGCAGTGTAGCCCCACGGCAAAAATTAAATCCGTTGTTAGGGGAACATTTCATTGGTTAATAAAATACATGGCGCCTGGATTTCGCATTCGTAGTGGCAAGCGTAAAGAAGCAATCTACGAATATATCGGAACTATCGCCTCATAGTACTATTTGACATGAGTGTGCTTCTACCTGCTTCAACATATTATCTTAAAGTGGTGCTGAAAACCACAGATTACGAAAAAGCTATGCAACTGGAACAGATGGTATGGTTCCTTCCCTGGAAATTCAAGTAAGCATCGCAATCTGTTAAGCTAGTCATGCGCTTAACCTGTAGTAGAACTATGTTAGAGCATGCTAATAGGAGCCTATTGTGATGTGTGGTGCGCGACGTGGTGCGGGGCTCGGGACGGTCGAGAGCAGACGACGCTGAGTGCACGCGCGCCTAGCTGGAAGGAGGAAAAACGACGACGCCGAAGAGCGCCCGGCACGTGAACGCGCGGCGCAGGAAAGACAACAAAAGGAAAAAAGCAACCAATTAGAAAAGACCACGGGGCGTCGGGCAGCCAATCAGTAAATGCCAAATCGGCCAGACCACGAGAAAAAGCGTGGTGCGCTGGCAGAAGAGGGGGCGACACGCAAGAGGACACGCAGGGAGACGCCGCGGGGAGACGCCAGGAGAGTCCCAGGAAACGACGGCGGGAGGAGGTCAACCACCGGAGCGGGCGTTGAAGACGGGCCGTCGGGTTCCGGACCCGAGCCCACCAGGACTTCACCCGCCCGGGGCCTCCTGCCAACCTGTTCTTGTGCGTCGCCCGTCTACCTGAGCGTGCCGTCGGCTCCTCAAGGCCGGTGAGCTTTTGCGCCAGTGGGCAGGACGGGAACAGTCGGGCTTCGGGCCCGAGTTCTACGCCAGCTGCCCGGCCAGAACGCCACCCCCGTCTGCCGTGCCGCCTGCTGCCCGAGGCCGGCGTTCGAGCTTCCGTGCCCGTGGGCGAGAGGGGAGCAGTCGGGCTACGGGCCCGAGCTCTCTGCCCGGCCAGAACGCCGCCGCCGTCCACTCCTGCCACCCAGCCGCCAGCGTTACCTCGCCTCGCCAGAGCTGGCGCGCTCCCGGCGCCCGGTCAGTCAGCCTACGCCGCAACCTTTGGTGAGACCGGCGCCACCCCTTCTGCCAGCTTGTCGCCGCGTTGCCGTGTCGAGACTGCGACGCGTCCCCGCCCTCGTGGCAAGCCCGGACTAGCGCCCTCGTTAAAGCCCTAAGTGTGTTCCTTACCGCAATGTTTTCTTGAGTGTTTATTTTAGGCATCCTTTCTGTTTCTTTCTATTTACTTTTTGCCTTTTCTGTTTGATTAAAAGTCTTTGTGTGTGCGTCCAAACCAACGGCTTCGTCCTCAATTGGGTTCTCAGAGGCTCCGCCTAAGAGAACCAACCGAACCATTGAGAACATGAACCTTTGCCCATCAGTGGGTCATCACAAATTGGCGTCCGTGCGACAGGACAAAGCCGTTCGTTTGGATCCTTCTTCTAGCGGCTAGGAACTATGGCTAGCACACGAGACTTGTTAGCGCTAGCCGAACGCATGGGCCTAGAAGGTGCGGAATTGAGGGCATGGTGGAACGAGCAGGAAGCGCGGGCGCGAGAAGAGCGGGCAGCGGAGCGCGAGGCCAAGAAGGAGGAGCTTGCGCTTGAGGAGAAAAATTTACAATTACGGCTTAAAGTCGCAGAGGCTGAGGGCACTTATTTGGGCAAAAAACAGCCAGAAGTTAGTTCGTTTGACTTAGTCACCGTGGCCCAGCGGTTGGGTTTGCATGGGGCTGACTTGCACAGGTGGGTGCAAGAGAGATGGTTGTTAATATGCGAGAAAGCTCAGAGGGAGTGCAACAGGCGAGTGGCCGAACAGGCAGCTGAGAGGGAACGCCTGGAGGAAGAGCTTCGCAGGGTGCGCGTTCGCATCGAGGCACTCGCGGATGCTTGCTCCGAAGGGACGAGCTCCATTAGTCAGGATGCAGCACAGCAGTGCAGCGGCGACCCAAGGGTTCCCTCCGACATGGCCTCAGGCCTCGGCGACCAAAAAGTGTCTCAAGGAGAGACACCTGGTAATGATGCCATGGTAGGCAAAGATACTGAGGTATGGTCACAAGACAAGGAGCATATTGCTTCCATACCTCAACTAGTGCCGCGTGAGCCCAGCGCAGTCGATGACTGGTTCGTGCAGGGTTCAGAGCTGCCGTGTATGGGCCTGGTTCAAAAAGTTCGAGCAGAGCACCCCCTACAGGCTAAAGATAGCTCGTTGGAGGGTTCGCATCATGATCAGGATGAACCTGAAAATATCAGGGCTACTGTGGAACCGTGTTTGGTTTTCCCAAAAAATATTCAGGGGTCGTTACTGCGGCGCTCGACACAAACTGTTTGTGACACTATGGGCACTTGGAAGGGCTCAGGCCTGGGTACCACATCAACTCAGGGCTTTGAGGATTCAGAACATCCTATGTGTTCTCATGCACTGGTGTATGGTTTGACCATTGGCACTAATGCGGCGACCACGCATTATAACGTTCACTACCTTAGTACGCAGGCAGTGACTTGGTCGACACCAAGCAGAGACATCAATGTCTGGAGCGTTATGGCCACAGACGGGCCAGTGTACTCAAAACGAGAAGATAGATGTCTGGTCCGCCTCATGTGGGAGAGGGCCACCTGAAGGAGCCGATGCTTCGCTTATGGCTCTTCACGGACTTTTGACCTAGGACTTGGTGACTTCAACTTAATTGTTTATAGAGTGTGTCGTGATAGCCTGTGATGCTACAGTTTCTTTCTTTTCAGTTGTTGTGCTTTATTTGAATGTGTTTTCCTTTAATGTCTTATCTGCGTGCTCAGTGAACTGTGCATTGAAACATTACAGTGCGTTCTTGTGAACGGACAATGACTGTACTGTTGTGAACTATGTCGCGCACTGAGCGGCAGTTTTTCTTCAGAAAAACTTGTTAAAAAAGGGGCTTATATGTGATGTGTGGTGCGCGACGTGGTGCGGGGCTCGGGACGGTCGAGAGCAGACGACGCTGAGTGCACGCGTGGCGAGCTGGAAGGAGAAAAAACGACGACGCCGAAGAGCGCCGGCACGTGAACGCGCGGCGCAGGAAAGACAACAAAAGGAAAAAAGCAACCAATTAGAAAAGACCACGGGGCGTCGGGCAGCCAGTCAGTAAATGCTAAATCGGCCAGACCACGAGAAAAAGCGTGGTGCGCTGGCAGAAGAGGGGGCGACACGCAAGAGGACACGCAGGGAGACGCCGGGGAGACGCCAGGAGAGTCCCAGGAAACGACGGCGGGAGGAGGTCAACCACCGGAGCGGGTGTTGAAGACGGGCCGTCGGGTTCCGGACCCGAGCCCACCAGGACTTCACCCGCCCGGGGCCTCCTGCCAACCTGTTCATGTGCGTCGCCCGTCTACCTGAGCGTGCCGTCGGCTCCTCAAGGCCGGTGAGCTTTTGCGCCAGTGGGCAGGACGGGAACAGTCGGACTTCGGGCCCGAGTTCTACGCCAGCTGCCTGGCCAGAACGCCACCCCCGTCTGCCGTGCCGCCTGCTGCCCGAGGCCGGCGTTCGAGCTTCCGTGCCCGTGGGCGAGAGGGGAGCAGTCGGGCTACGGGCCCGAGCTCTCTGCCCGGCCAGAACGCCGCCGCCGTCTACTCCTGCCACCCAGCCGCCAGCGTTACCTCGCCTCGCCAGAGCTGGCGCGCTCCCGGCGCCCGGTCAGTCAGCCTACGCCGCAACCTTTGGTGAGACCGGCGCCACCCCTTCTGCCAGCTTGTCGCCGCGTTGCCGTGTCGAGACTGCGACGCGTCCCCGCCCTCGTGGCAAGCCCGGACTAGCGCCCTCGTTAAAGCCCTAAGTGTGTTCCTTACCGCAATGTTTTCTTGAGTGTTTATTTTAGGCATCCTTTCTGTTTCTTTCTATTTACTTTTTGCCTTTTCTGTTTGATTAAAAGTCTTTGTGTGTGCGTCCAAACCAACGGCTTCGTCCTCAATTGGGTTCTCGGAGGCTCCGCCTAAGAGAACCAACCGAACCATTGAGAACACGAACCTTTGCCCATCAGTGGGTCATCACACCTATCCAAATAGCAATAATGGAGCAAAATAAAAAAACCGCCAGGACAGACTCAAAGTACAATGTAATCTGGTATTCCTGCTCGGAATGTACTAGGTAAATTTTATGCCTGCTTAAATTGCCTGCATTAATGCAACGGACAAAACAGGGGAGATAGATTCTTTTTCTTGCACTTGAAAAGCTGCTTGAATGTCAATAGCATACTGCATATTGGTTTAAGGGAACTTGTTAAGCATTGAAAATGTCTAAGTTCTTATATGAGCTTTTTTTGTGAAAAACTATGAAATAAACCTGTTTACCTTTGCAAGTTTCAGAATCCAAACATTGCGATTTTTTTAGTGACGACAATATGTTTTAAAGATATAGATAATGAAAAGTGCGCCTACGTACAAGTACAAAGTGAACGACACGTGTGAGGCCGGCGGTGACGGACGCTTACCTGTGACGCACACCTGTGACGGACACTTTTCTGTTGTTTTGCAAGATTCGGCTGCCGGAACAGTCTGGACAAAATCAAGATCGAGAAATTGAGCATCGCCACCGGGCATCATGCGATTCTCCTCGTTGTCCTGTGGTGACGAATGAACCTAGGGCGCCGTCCTGACATGTCACACCTTACGAGCGCTTAAAAGCAGCGACATCGCCAGATAGCCACAAGCATTCGATAGATGAACCGGATTGATCTAAACATTCAGCAAAAAATGGGATGTCCTATGGACACCCTTTGCATGCGCATACATCTAAGGGACGTACAACGGCATCAGTTTTGGATGTCCGATGAACATCCATTAAGTTCATTCATCAGACGTACAGCAGACAAAATTTTGGATCTCCATGGAAAGTCCATAAAGTTTGTACTTCAGGCGTGCATTGTAGGCACCCCAAAGCTCTTTTTCGCTAAAAGAGATGTTTTTTGCCGCAATGGAACACTCACAAAGGAAGAACCGTAACACCTGCAGTGATTCCTTATGTTCATAAGGTTTCCCATAACCTCAAGAAGGTGGCAGGCCGGTATGGTGTACCCATTACCTTTTCTGCCCCCGTCAAACTGGGTCGACTCTGTTTGAAAACCACACACGAGGAGACCGGTTCGCAAGGCTGTGGCAAGAAGCATAGCACGTCCTACGGGAGATGCGCTACGGGCGTGGTGTATGAAATTCCCCTTGAGTGCGGCAAGTCCTATATAGGACAGGCTAGACGCTGCATAAATGAAAGACCCAGGGAACACGAACTAAATCTAATGAAAGATGGCGTGGCACATTTGTCTGCGCACTGCAAGGCTTGAATGTGCAAACCACGGTTTTCTGAGACTAGGATTCTCGGCAGAAGTAGATTTCAAACAGCACGTGAGCTGACGGAAGCCTGCTATATAAAAAAGGTACAAATTGCATTAATGATACCTGTATCGTGCTCTATAAATCGGAAACTAGATTGTTTGACCGCTGGGTTACGTAGATCTGTGAACAGCCAGCGCATGCGTGTGTATATATATATATATATATATATATATATATATATATATATATATATATATATATATATATATATATATATATATATATATATATATATTGTGACGCAGCAGTTCTCACGACGTTTATTCCGCGTCAAAGACTGGGCGAACCGACCAGCACGCATCACACCACGACCACAGCACGGATCACACTCGAGAGCCAGCCCCACGAGCGATGATGAACAAGAACCCCATATGAACCCCACATGACGATGATCATGTACAGAGGACAAAGAATAGCTTACAAATTCCCACACTAATGTCCCCTCGCGGGAGAGCGGCCATCCTGGCCGCAATTCAAAGGGGCGGTGAACGTCTCGTGAAAGGCTTCATACGGGAAACGTGGACAATCTCAGCGGCGCGGCAGCGGCGGTCATTTGGAACAATAACTGGTTTCACGCGGTAGTTAACCGGAGAAGTCTGCACCACGACTTTGTAGGGGCCGATGAACCGAAGCTGAAACTTGTCACACAAGCCAGGAGTACGAACTGGTGTCCGGAGTAGCACTTCCTCGCCAGGGCGGAAGCACACGACGCGATGAGAGGCGTCGTAATGCTGCTTGCGGTCCTGTTGCCGTGCTTCGGTCTTGATGCGGGCGAGCTGGCGACAACGCAGAATGCGGGACACATATTCTTCGCAGGAGGAAAGACATTGACGGACAGTTGGCGCGAAGAAAGAGACGTCAAGATAGGAAGAGGGCGAACGACCATAGACAAGGTAAAATGGCGAGTAACCGGTCGTGCGTTGAACGGCGGTATTATATGCAAAAGTCACGAATGGCAAAATTGCGTCCCAGTTTCTGTGATCCGGGTTGATCACAGATCCGGGTTGATCCGGGAGACATGGCTGGCATGTCTGACAGCGTGCGATGAAATCGCTCTGTGAGGCCGTTGGTTTGCGGATGGTAGCTGGAGGTGGTCTTGTGGGTGGTTCCGGAGGCTCCGAGTACTTCGTCTAGTAGCTGCGAGAGGAATGCTTTTCCACGGTCGCTCAGGAGGACGCGAGGAGCACCGTGACGCAGTATTAAGGATTGAAGTATGAATGCAGCAACTTGAGAGGCTGAGGCAGAACTCACACAAGTGGTTTCGGCGTAGCGTGTCAAGTGATCAACGGCTGTCACAATCCATCGTTTACCGGTGAGAGTCACAGGAAGGGGACCATACAGGTCAACGCCAACGACCTCAAATGGTTGCGACGGACAAGCAACCGGTTGCAGTTGTCCGCTTGGAGCTGATGTAGGGAGCTTTCGACGCTGACATAGGGCGCAGGAAGCGACATATCTCGCTACACTGGCGGACAATCCAGGCCAGTAGAAGCGACCTTTGATGCGGTCATAGATTTTCTGAAAACCGAGGTGACCAGCAGTCATGTCGTCATGAGAAGCCTGCAGGACATGAGCACGTAGAAAGCGTGGCAGGACAGGAACCCAGCGTTGACCGTCAGGGTGATAGACATGACGGTATAGGACGCGGTTGTCAATCTTAAATTGCGTCAGCTGCCGACGAAGGCGGGCGTTAGGCCGGCGCGAAGCTCCTTGAAGGTGGTCTATGATTCGCCGACAGTAAGAGTCGGCAAGTTGATGAAATTGAAAGCATTTGTTGTCGTGTGGACGCATCTCGTCGACAGTGGCCAACAAGAAAGCATGTGAGGAGGGATCGTGCGAAAGCTTGTCACGGATGGTAGTTGGAGGTCCATTGCATGGTGTCGTAGGAAGCGGACAGCGAGAAAGCGCGTCTGCATCTTGGTGTTTTTTCCGCACTTGTAGGTAATAGTGAAGTCGTATTCTTGCAGACGAAGAATCCACCGACCAAGTCGTCCAGACAAGTTCTTCAGCGTTGAAAGCCAGCATAATGCATGATGGCCTGTAATGATCGTAAAGTGGCGGCCGTGAAGATAAGGTCGAAACTTCTGCACAGACCAAATGATAGCGAGGCATTCCTGGTCCGTGATGGTGTAATTCTTTTCGGCCTTTGTGAGAACGCGACTTGCGTATGCAACGACCCTCTCACCTAGAGTGTCGTCTCGCTGTAGGAGAATGCCACCAATTCCGTGACCACTAGCATCCGTATGCAGGAGGGTAGGAGTAGCTTCATCAAAATGGCGTAGTACTGGTTCAGATGTGAGAGCGCGCTTCAAATGGGCGAACGCAGATTCACATTCGGGAGACCACACAAAGGGAGCATTAGAACCCAGTAATTTGTGCAGAGGTGACGCTATTGAGGCGAAGCCTCGTATGAATCGGCGAAAATAGGAAGCGAGGCCTAGGAAACTACGCAAATCTTTGGTCTTTTCGGGACGAGGGAAGTGCTGAACTGCCGAAACCTTGTCAGGATCAGGACGAATTCCATCTTTGCTCACAATGTGACCTAGTACTTTGATCGCCTTGCTCGCAAAATGGCATTTCTTGGTGTTTAGCTGAAGTCCGGCGTTGGCAAGGCACGTGAGAACTTCATCAAGACGTTGCAGGTGCTGAGAGAAGGTTGACGAGAAAACAACAATATCGCCCAGGTAGCACAGGCAAGTCTTCCACTTCAGGCCACGAAGAACGGTGTCAATCATGCGCTCGAACGTTGCGGGCGCATTGCAGAGGCCGAATGGCATGACATTAAACTCGTAGAGCCCATCTGGTGTTGAAAACGCTCTTTTCTCCTTATCGTCCTCATGCATAGGTATCTGCCAGTAGCCGGAACGCAGATCGATGCTGAAGTACTCGGCACCCTGCAGGCAATCCAAGGCATCGTCTGTTCGCGGCATAGGGTATACATCCTTGCGTGTGATCTTGTTAAGTGCTCGGTAGTCGACACAAAATCGAACAGAGCGGTCTTTTTTCCGAACCGAACAACGGGGGAACACCAAGGGCTAGCAGAGGGGCGTATTATGTTTCGTTGGAGCATGTCGGTGACGTTCTCGCCAATGACTTTCCTCTCGGCTAGCGATACGCGATACGGTCTACGGCGCACGATGGATGCGCCAACTGTCTCTATCCGATGCGTCGTTATCGAAGTCCTTCCCAACGAAGCTGAATGCGCATCAAAGGAAGCTTCATGTTTTTGGAGCAAAGCAAGCAATTGTTGTGACGGCGAAGGTGTGAGATCGGAACTGATGGCAGCTACAAGAGCTGAAGAAGATGCGGCCCGACCGGTACAAGGAACTTCAGAGGAAGCTGGTTTAAAGGAAACAACAGATATAGACTGCGATTCAGTGGCGCAAGCCAGTGTAGTGCCTTTATGGATGGGAATCTTTTCGGATGTCGGGTTTGTAGCGTAGAGAAGTGCAGAGCCATGATCAAACCTAACGAGCCCTGATGCAAAGGCTATCCCTCTTGCGAGACAGCGTGCAGATGCTAATACGAGCACGTCGCCGCAGTCAATGACGTCAGACGTGATGGTAACGATGCTTTGATGACGAGGAGGTAGCGCGGTATCTTCTGCAGCAAGCAAGTGAAGGGGTGCGTCATCTGCACGAAGTGAATAGGTCGTGTCGGTCATATGGAGAACGCGTTGCCCACAGCAGATGGAGGCGGAGGCCGTAGAAAGAAAATCCCATCCCAATATGAGCTGCTGGGCACACGAACTTAGCACTGCAAATTGTACGTAATGCAGAAGTCCATCGATGGAAATACGAGCAGTGCACATGGCGATAGGTCGAATGGAGGCCCCTTGAGCAGAGAGTAGCGTAGGTCCATCATAGGGGGTCGTAACTTTCCGAAGTCGCGAACACAATTCACGGTGGATGACTGAAATACTAGCACCAGTGTCTATTAAAGCTTCTACTTGTACACCTTCTACTACAACCAGTATCACATTGCACAGACGCGATGGAGGAATTTCTGTCCTGTCGTTCGATGCAGCTTTTCCTCCAAAAGCTGCATAATTTAGTTTTCCGGACGACGCTCGGTGAACTGAGAAGCAGGTCTCAGTGGGGACGTAGAGCGGAGAAGGGGTGACGGCGAGCGGCGTCTTGCAGGACGGTACGTCTGAGCCGTCTCGGATGTTACAGTAGGCGATGGAGAGCGTCCGCGCAGTGGAACATAAGGACGGCGTTGGTCATGGAAGCTCCCTAGACGTTGGAAAGTAGCTCCGGGCGAAAAGTCATCGCGTTCGTATACGTCATATCCGCGACGCTCGTCTTGCTGGCGCTTGCGGCAAAAACGTGCTATGTGGCCACGATAGCCGCAGTAGTAGCAGATGGGACGAGGAGGACGCCACTGCGGATAGCTGGTTCGGGTAGGTGCGCTAATAGTCATGGAAGCGATGTGGGCCGGTGTTGGTTTAGGAGGCATCGGTGGAACGATGACTGGAGTAGCTGCGGCTACTTGTGCGTACGTTGATGGGGCCCTAGGGGTTAGAGGGCCCGTGTACGCTGCACCAGCCATGGACGCCAATTCCTCCTTGATGACGTCTCGCAGATTGGTATCGGAGGCATGAGAAGGCGTGGGCCCTGCGGCTAAGCCAAGATACTGGAGCTCTTCTCGAATTATTGCGCGTGTCATTGCTCGTAACGTAGGGTCGTCGGCGGTTGTGTTTGCAGTGGTGTCTGGCTGCAACCGTACTGATTCGAGTTCGTCAAGGCGCTGGCAAGTAGCGACGATCAGCGACGGTAACAGGGTTCTGGACGACTAAAGCATTGAAAGCAATAGCTCCGATGCCTTTGATAATGTGGCGAACCCTGTATGATTCGGTCATGACCGTGTTCACGCGTCGACAAAGAGCAAGCACATCCTCGATGTACGACGTAGAAGATTCACCGGGTTGTTGCTTGCGAGTGTCGAGCGTCTTTTTTGCGAGGTCAGAACGAACAGCCGGTGTGCCGAAGATTTGGCGGAGCTGTTGTTTGAAAGTGAAAGAGCTGTTCGTGAAATCAACCTCGTGGTTGAAAACCAAGTCTTCGCTACTCCTGTCAGATAAAAGGTGACGTGACGTAGCTTGGACGCATCGTCCCAACGGTTAGCCGAACTCACACGGTCATAGTCGTCCAGCCAATCCTCGACGTCTTCACCGCGAAGTCCAGCAAACAGATGGGGATCACGCGGGAGCCCACTGACAACCCAATACGGAGAGGCTGGGGTAGCCGAGGCCGAGATGGTGGAAGTAGAAGTGCCTGTTGGCTCGTCCTGCGACATGCTGGCGGACAGCTGGCACAATTGGTGGCCCGATCGAAGCTCCAGGAGGTTGAGCGGGGAGTCAGAGGACGGAGGACCGAAGAGCACACTCCACCACTTGTGACGCAGCAGTTATCACAACGTTTATTCCGCGTCAAAGACTGGGCGAACCGACCACGCCCACAGCACGGATCACACTCGAGAGCCAGCCCCACAAGCGATGGGGAAGAGGAACCCCATATGAACCCCACATGATGATCATCATGTACAGATGACAAAGAGTAGCTTATAAATTCCCACAATATATATACATATATATATATATATACATATATATATATATATATATATATATATATATATATATATATATATATATATATATATATATATATATATATATATATATATATATATTCTTGGGTCACAGCCCAAAATAGATCAGTTGGAAGTGCCGCCCGTGTTCTCTTTATTTGTCTTCCTTTTGTGAGTGTTCAAATGCGGCAAAAACATGTCTTTTAGCAAGCACCAACTAGGCCAACAAGCAGTTCTGTTGGAACATATCTCTTTTTCGCATTTGTCTACGCGCGCTTGTAAGATTTTGGCGTAGACGAAGCTGCGCTGTTGGAGCCTGCAGTTTGGTGCGACGATCGCGCGGTATCATCAGTGATCATGTAATGGATGCCTATAGACGTCCCATGTTTCTTTCAATAATTAATTTTTTATTTCCGACTTTGGAAAAGTGTTTGAAAAAAACAAGGTACAGTATGTTTATGAATGAACTCATATATATTGTAGAAAAAAACTGCATGAAAACTATATCAAGACGCTCTACTTTGGTTGAGCACCACCAAACATTTTTTAAACTGTGTCAAACTTCCCGTGTGGAAGTGATTGCGTGGCCTCCGGCACTTGACACTCGATCTCGGAGGCCATGCGCGTCGAAAGCATTCTCGGAAGCAAGGAGCCGGAAATACAACACAAACTTTGCACTAAATGAAAAATGGTGTTTGAAGACGTCAGAAAAGTTAAATGATTTAAAGAGATTTTACGCACCAATATTGTCCAAATATCAATTATTATCACAGTCGCGTGCCTGTCATACATCACCATAAGCACCAGCCATTGCAATGGCGCAGCAAGCAAGCATATGCAAGCATGTGTGCGCTTGTGTTCCAATGCTGGCGCTGAGCTTTTTCTAGGACGAAGCAGTGCTGCTCTATGCTGTGCTCCCTGAAGGGCTGCAAAGGATAGCGCCAACCTTTCCTTTCTTACAACGAACCACTTTTAGGTTGCGGTGCTGATGCCGTGACACTCCATTTCTTATTCTCGCCATTTGTGCAGTGGTGTGCGGTCATCAGCAGGCACATGGTTTTCAAGGTATGTTGGTGGTTTGTTTTCGTACTTTCTTCTTTTTTATGCCGGTAATGAATGTTGGCATGCACCGGAAGAGCTGATGCACAACGCAAACGCCCAGCGGTTTCGGCAGTACTTTTCAATGAATGAATGAATGAATGAATGAATCAAACAATCAATCAATCAATCAATCAAAAGGGAATTTTATTACACAATAATATGAAAATTGCATACAAAGGCACTTGGTCCCATAGCCTAAAGCGGCTAGTGATGGGTTCAATACAAAAAAATGCATGGCAATATTTAGCACTCTTATACAAACAAAATAGCGAAAGTACCATACATAAGCCCTAAATACTATATATAATCACAGAACTGCGCTAAAAATAAACAAAGCAAAAACAAACCTCAAGAACGTGCTTGACAAAATAAGAAGTGGCATTTGCATGTTATGTGATACTGCTTGCAATGCATGTCGGTGGTGTAATACTCTACTGCTTGCAAGGCATCTCGGTGGTGTTTCTTCTCGGAATAGTATGAAACTGAGCCCATTGGTGCATAGCTAAGACTAGTTTGAACCGCTGAACTGCAACCCGAAACAAATGGCGATAGAGAAGAGACGTTCTTGTTTGTGTCCCTTTGTCCCGTGTTTCGTCTTCTCATACTCGTCCTAGTCTTTCTTGTACTGTACCTGCTTCTCGCGTTCCGCAGGCTTTGTGCACAAGGGCACGATGGTTTCAGTGGTTCTGGCACACGTTTTCGATAGTGGTGCTCAATGTTGTGAGGTAGTCACCGTTCATGCAGTGTTTTGCACATCTTTTGTAATAAGGGCCGTCTGCAGAGCTACGTAACATTTTGCACGCTTTGTCGCTTCTCTTTACACTTACACAGCTCCTGTGTATAGCGTGCAGTATTACGTGCTTGTATCATTTGTAGGCACAAGCCATGTACTTTCACGTGCTCTTGAATAGTCGATCTTTTTGCACATTATATAAAGCTTTGCTGTGCTCTACTGTTTGCAAGGACAATTTTATTGTCAGTAGTACTATTTAAGCAGATGCCTTAGATCTGCCTCTGTAATAAAGATGCTATAGCTGTGGATTTATAGTATGGCATTTTAACCTAATCAGTGAATTTAGAGAAGCTGAAAACCGGTTACTTTAGGCGTCTTAAGCTACCTTGTATGTCTTACCCACGCATTCAGAAATGTGCCTTAACTTGAAGCCCATGATTGATTTGGTCGAGATTAAGCACGACGCGAATGCGCCCAAGAAGAGACAGTGGGTGTCTTGGGCACGTTCGCACCTCTCGTTATAGTGGCAGTCAAGGATGGGCTTCAAGTAAGTGTGAACATCGAAGTGCGGGGTAAGTTATAAGCGATGTGTTTGCATAGTTGTAAAGATTTTGTCCACTTTTTCAGGTTAGGATGCTCAAGCCAGCCAGCAAGAGAGTGATCTTCCAAGTACGGTTCACCCTCCAATCTTACATAGCATCGTACCGTGTGCCTTTAAGAACGCTGACAAATTTTCTTTCTCTTTTGAAATTGGTAGCGGTATAAGTCACAGTAATGACTATAAGGCTAAACCTCACTATCTTCAGAGCCCAAAAATAATATTCCCTTTGAAGTGGCAACCTTAAGGTGAGCCTTCACTGCAACATGTTTTCTTGGTAGTACTGCTGCGAGGGCCAACGCAATTAACCACTGCTGCTATGTTGAGCCCAGTGTATGAACACCAACTAGATACCGCAACAGAGATGTAGATGTAGCAGCTCGTCTCCAGCATCAGCTGAATCAATGCATTGGCCTTTCGTGGCACCTGACTGCATTATAAGTAGTGCCGTATGTTTTCAAAAATGTGTCAAATATAGAATCCTGTTACGTGATGTCAGGCTGAGTGCACGGAAAGCCGTGAGATAGTTTAGAGGGAAAGGGCTGATTTGATAGTGCTACAAGTGGCTCAACACTCTCAGCATGGTATGGCCTGGTACCTCTCCATTTGGTTGACTAGTGTATGTCAAATGTGCTGTGGTACCATGTAGCCACTAACTGCAACTAAATTCACATTGCTTATGATCCATGAATCTACACACGAAGTGGCTTTAGTCTCACTCGCATGGAAATATGGTATAATTATTCTACTTGAATAATTTATACAGCGTACCATTTTGTACTTATACTGCATGATTTCTTATTCTGATTTCTGCGAGACAATACACACTATGAATAGTAAGACAGCTACTTGCGTCAAGGTACACTGGATTCAAGGGCATTCAGCGAACCCTCATAACATTGCTGCTGACAAGCAGGCACACTCCCCTCCTAATCCTGATCTTCCGCCTATTCCCCTCCCATCTCAACCCCTTAACTCGCTCCGAGCCAGTGAAAACTTTCTCCGGCAGGACACACGCGCTCTTATCCCACCGTGTGTCTGCTCCCTCCCCCTTCACCTTACTAGGGCGGATGAAGTTGTGCTTAGGAGGCTTCGGGCCGGGGTGGCCTTTACACCGGCTGTTATCTCAAGGTGGAACTGGTCGCATTTACCACTGGGAGCTACGTGTCCATACTGTTCCGTTCCTGTGATGGAAGCTGATGCATACCACCTAATATGGGCATGTACTGGTTTAAAATCGGAACGCTCGCGTCTCCTACTTCAAGCCGGCCTCCGCTACAGTGTGACAACCAGCTATGACCGCTGGATACATGACAACAGATTCCACAAAACACTGCTTCAATTTATACACAACACAGGCCTCACAGCACACATATAATACACATATACGCATAAAAAATTATGCCTTAAGGGCAAGTCTCTATCGCAATAAAAAAAAATATTTCTTATTCGAAGAAAATGACTTCATCGTTATAACAGTCTTCATTTCTAAGAGTGAGAACAATATGTTAAAACTATTTTTTATGCAGTAGCTTTGTTCCAAATTTCATCCTTTATGGAGAAGCTAATTTGGCACCCTTTTGCTGCAGGGTGTTGCCTACTTTTCTCACAGAATTTATCATTGTGCTAACGTATTGGTGGTTTTCAGATTCTTCTTCCTATAGGATATATTGCTCTTTTGGGCCTTCAGCTGTTCCTCTCCTTTACGTTTCACTACATTGTTTCTATTCTTTATTTTGCTGAATACAAGGCTAGTCAAGTAGTGCTTTGATGTTTCATATGTAAATTTTGTTTTTCTCATGAGAATTAGGTCTGATAATGAGCCATTTGTGTTTTAATTTAGTAGAGAGAGTTGAACTAACGCTGCACTGTGAGAAGTATTCCTTTGCAAGCGTTGCTTTTAATGTCTCCTTTTATTAATCCTTTAGTATGCTTATGCTTAGCTGGTATGCATATGCGGCATTTTTGTATTGGTTCGTGCGTTAAGTACTCATTGTGCCTTTCAGAAACCAAGAGATGGCATTATGTTGTATTTTTACTGTTCACTTTATTTTCATGAGACAGCTGTAGTCTTCCATTGTATTCCGCTGCAAATATTCTGTACATCATTACGTACGTGTGAAACGGTTGATACCAGCAAGAAGTTTGACAATAAGAATGCTGGCGGTGACAACATAGTTTTTCTTCGCTTAGTAACAGTGGCACTTTGATTTCTTGTGCCAAACAGTCCTGCACTGTCTGAGAAGCTGCGTACGCCAATAATCTCGGGCTGTAGTAGCGTCTCGAGCAGTCTGGGGCAGTCTGGGACAATAAACAAGACACGTTTTCTACTTCAATCCTGTTAACACCTTTTCCATTACGCGCTGGAACGTTGCAAGCACCGAGCACAGTCCAAATGGCATAACTTAATTCGAACTAGTAGAGGCCGTCTGGCGTGATGAAGGGGGTCTTTTCGCGATCTCTTTAGTCGATTTCTATTTGCCAATGGCCGGACTTGAGGCCCACCGTCGAGAAGTATTTGGCGTCGCAGAGCCAATCTACTGCGACGCCTATCCGTGGGAGGGGGTATACATGCTTTTTCTTGATCTTGTTCAGCCGATGATAATCGAAGCAGAAAGGAAGGGTTCCGTCATTTTTTCTTCACCAGGACTACAGAAAATGCCCACGGGCTTTACGACAGCTGGAAGATGCCGTCGGGCAGCATTTCGTCGACTTGTTGCCTAATAGCTTCACGCTCTCGCGTCGAAACTCGGTACGGGCTCTAGCAGAGTGGTCGAGCGCGCTCTTCGGTTATTATGCGATGCTTTGCAACTGGTGTTTGCCGAATCCTCGATGACGTCAAAAAGCAGTCTTTGTATCGTCGGAGAAGACTTCTGAGGTGTGGCTGCTTGCTCATAGGGAGAACTGGATTTACGCCAAAGTATGGTTCGGGAACTTTGGTTGTCGGGGTAGATGCTGCAGAATTGCTGGTTTCCACGATTTCCTCGATGCACGCGATTGTCGTGCCCTTGTTGATGTGCTTGAACTGTTGGCTGAAGTTGGTTAGCATAACTTCCTCTTTCCCTCCGTGGAGTCGAACGATCCCTCTTGCGGCGCAAATTTCACGGTCGAGCAGTAAATGTTGGTCACCCTCGATGACGCCTTCTACGTCAGCGGGTGTTTCGTGGCGATGGAAATCATATTGCTGGAGCACGGAGGGATGCTCACTTGATCATCGAGCACACTCAAGGCGTAGTGACTACGAGAGCTCTCCGGCGGTATTAGTTGATCCTCTGACAGCATTGTCAATTTCGACTTCAGGTCGATCATTGCGCCGTGTTGGTTCAGAATGTCCACGCCGAGAAAGACGTCTTGTGAACACTGTTGGAGGATAGCGAAGGTGGCAGGGTAAGTCCGGTCATGAATGGTAATTCTTGTCCTGCAGATTCCAGTCGGCGTGATGAGGTGTGCTCCAGTGGTCCGATTTTGAGCGCCTTCCCAAACAGTTTTAACTTTCTTTATCTGGGCGGCGATGTGTCCACTTATCACGGAGTAATCGGCCCCTGTGTCCACTAAGGCGGTGACTGCGTGGCCGCCGAGAAGCACGTCGAGGTCGGTAGGTTTTTGTCTCGAGTTACAGTTAGGTATTGGCGTCGGATCACGGCTGCCTCGCGTTGACCTGTAGCTGGTATGTGGAGTCGTCAGGTCGTCTTTCGTCGGCGTATTCTTTGCTTCCATACTAGGTCGGGACGGCGGCCTGTCGTCATGTCGTCGAGATGGTCTCTTCGGCGTCTTCGTCGGCGGCGGAGAGTCTTCGTCACTTCGACGAGAAGCAACCGCACCTCCATCGGTTGCTGCTTTTAGTTTTCCGGATATGGACTCGCAGACCGGCTCCGTGCTGGGCCAGTGTATGGTCGGCGCTGTGGAGACAGGTAGCGGCCTGGAGACTGCGAACGGGACGGTCGTCGAAGGCTCCACTGAGTGGCGGCGAGGTAGTCGGCGATATCGCGAGGTCGTTCGCCAATCTGTGGTCGCGGCGCGTTAACGGCGAAACCTCACAGTTCCATCTCCCGGTATGGGCATCGGCGGTAGACGTGACCCGCTTCCCCGCAGTGGTAACAGAGCGGGCGGTGGTCGGTGGCACGCCAGGCGTCTGTCTGGGTTGGGTATCTTCGCTGAGCGACGGGTGGGCGAGCTGGCGGCGGCGGCGGAACTCCGTCGTTGCAGCGCTCTGGCGCGGAGTGCTACTTTGACGGCGGGCGACGGCGGCGTAGGTGATCGTTTCAGACTAGGTCTGTGGCGATTTGAGCTGGCCTTCGGCAAGTTCCAGTGACCGCTATGTTTCTTCTGTCGCGATGTCCGCGTTCGACGCAACCTGAGGCTGGCATCTTGGCAACATCCTCTGAAGTTCCTCTCGCACGGCGGCTCTAATGGTCTCGCGTAGGTCGTCGGTGGCGAATGAATGAATTTCGGCGTAGATTGCTGGGGTGGCGTGGCGGTCGAATTGCCGGTTGCGCAGTTCCAGAGTTTTCTCGATGCTCGTGGCCTCGTGAAGAAACTTTCAACGGTTTACGATGGATTTCGTGTCATTCCGGCGAAAAGTTCTTGTTTGACGCTAGGCGTGAGTAGGCGAAACTTACATATGACCAAGAAGAACCAAGAAGAACAGGCAGGAAGACCCGAAAACTGTTTCTTGTGATCGTATTATACGTACATGTGTCGCTTACCGGCTAGAGAATGACTTGCGAATAAACCTGTTTACTTAACCTATTCGTAATTTTCATCCCGTGACAAATTTCATCCCGGATAAGCAGATAAACTAAACCTTTCGTCAGTTTGTATCGCAGTTGATTTTCAGTTTCAAACTGTCAGACGTGTAAACTTCCATTCCGTTATTTTTTGTTTCGCTTCGGATCATGCTGGATGTTTCCGTTAATTATAAAATTTATAAAAGTTTCCGATTTGTTGCTTTCCTGCGATATTTTGGACTGTCAGTCCTGTGTTTGTGATATTTGTTGATATCGTGACTGCCTAATGTTTTGTGAATTGTGACATGCTGCGATCTTTCTCTTTTCATTTTTGGAGGGTCGAGGGTGACGGAATAGACGCAAGATTGCTTTCAAGGAAGAAATCGTCGGTTTGATTATATTTCGGTCATTTTGTTTCTGTCTCTTCCGTCTGGTTTTCTTGCGCCATTGGTTTAAAGAGCTGTAATTTAGACTTGTGCGTTCTTTATTACACACACACATATATATATATATATATATATATATATATATATATATATATATATATATATATATATACACATATATATATATATATATATATAGTGCGTGTAGACATCTGCGCGTCTCAGGCCTTTGTCTACTCAACGTCGAAAACTCTGATAGGACCCACCTCATCATTATTGCCAACAATAATGCGATAAACATTAACACAAGCTTGCAACACACCGTTTTTGTGAAGAGACGGTAATTTAAGCTCTATAGTGTACATTCTCGCGCTTTTCGTTGCTTCCGCTATAGGCGATCAGCTCATATAGCAATATGAGTTGCTATCAGCTCATATTCCTATGGAACTCGCTTGCCTTCGTCAGCCATGGACAGGACAGTACGGAGAGCACTGTAAGGCGACAATGTAGTGGCGACGATGCGTTGACGCATAAGGAATGACGGTGATGGTACAATGAAGGCGACGACGATGGCAGGAAGGAGACGACGATTCTGAATTGTGGCACAACGACGATAGCGGGACGACGCTGACAATGGGATGACGACGACTGACGACAATGCTGTGACGATGATCGTATAAAATGAAAACCCAGTAACCAATCTAGGGGCCCTATAACGTAAAACTACTCCAATATGTTTTCATTCCAATCTCCTGGCGTCGAATTTGCAGTAACTGCCGACGCAAGCAATGGGAGGTCACCAGCAGGGTTGTTTGAACAGACCAATGAAACGATCTCCTCGTTCACAGGAGGTCACTTTTGTTTGCTTGAAAAATGAATAACATTGCTTACACTGAGCTGGTTGTCTTATCCAATTGGCTGACAACAGGCGAGGAGCACGCTCAAGTGGAAAGGGATTCGATGGGGCCGAGCTACTGCACTGAAAGTCGATAACCGGATTAAGAGGGTGGTGCCGGCATGTGCGATCGGACCGCTTTCTTTCACTCAGCTTGCGGCGGCATGCAAAGGAAGCTTAAGAATGACGCTAAAACGGATACTCAACAAAGAAGAATTGGCAAAATGAAGTCCTAAGCTTGCCGAAAGTGCTCGAAAACGTTACACGGCCACGCAAAAAGTTTATTATACGCAAGTAAACCGATGCTCGCCGGCAGGTGCGACTTGCCAGTGACTGAGCGATCGGCAGGAGCCATCTTCGATTCCTTTCGGAACGGGTCAGCCTGCGGCTATTGAGAAGAAAATTCAGTTTTGTTCGGCATATTAATACATTTTTAACGCGTACATGTCGTTTTGACGCTGTGAGTTTTTGCGGTTTTGTGACGTCGCGTGAGAGCCAGGTGAAATGGGCGTCACTCAAAAACATTTCACAAATACCCTAGGGCTAATGCTGACAAGGCGTCGAATCAGAACTAGCTATCTTTCTTTTGTTCGGTCAACTCATGAATAATCTGTGTGCACTCGTCACATCAAATGGGGAGCTATCGCAGTTTTCGTGATGTCGTGTGACATTCAGGTGAAGTGGGGGTGGTCCAAAAAAGTTTTTGACCAATCGCGGAGGGCCCATTGCAGAATTGCAACAGAAAAGTTGGGAATAGTTTTACGTTATAGCGCCCTAGAACGCTGACAATGAAAGAAGCGTGACAATCACGATGGTAAGACGACGACTGTCTCACGACGACGCAATATTACGGTGACACAACAACGGCATAATCACGATTGAATGACGACAGCACGATGACAAAATAATGACATCGATGGAACTGACGAAAGCTGTATGCAGACGACGGTATTACGTCAATGGCATGACGTTTATGAAGTGATGACCAGGGTAGCACAGCGTGGCGAAGACCGCATGATGAAAACGGTATGGCGACGACTGTTTAACGACGGAAGCATGACCAGAGTTGGATTTTGAATACGATGAAGCTGGAACGGCCACGGTGGCATCACGACCGACCGTAGGACAACGCATGCACGACGGTGGCTGTTTGACGACGACGCAATGACGAAAATAGCACGACGACGGTGTGAATACCATAAGGACCTGACGTTGGGCTAGTTGATGATCGCGAGGAATAAACATGTTCCGCAAAGAATGGGCACCACACGGAGAAGACAATCGCAGCAGAGCGCACCGTTGCGTTCGTCTTCTCATGTGCGTTGTAGGAGAATGACATGGCGACGAGGCCACGACGACGATGCCGTTACGATGGCTGCATGACGTGGTCACGGCATGACGTAGCTAGCTCGTAGACAACTGAGCACTCTGTCGGCGTAAGATAGATAGATAGATAGATAGATAGATAGATAGATAGATAGATAGATAGATAGATAGATAGATAGATAGATAGATAGATAGATAGATAGATAGATAGATAGATAGATAGATAGATAGATAGATAGATAGGCTCTAGGTGTTTGAAGTAGGCGAACAGTGCTAAATTCTTTAATGCTATTGATAGCGATCTTTACTTATTGACAGTCGTTTAAATCCATACCACATCTTTAAAGGTGGAAAGAAACTACTGTGGACCCTTATAGCTGATATCGTTAAGCAGCCAACGCTTCAAATCTCAAAGATCACATCATAAAAGTTTCAGTGACACACTTAAAGATACTTTATATACCGTGCGCAAAACGAGAACGAGGTAAACGTTTTGACAAGTGGACTTGTCTTTTCCAAGGCGACATATGCTTTCGTCGGCACAGTATATATATATGCAGGCTTTTTCTAGAGGGGAGAGTAGGTAAGGCGAGTGGGTAAAGCAACAATCGAGATTGTGGCAGCGGTGAGGGCGTAGAAGTGAAAAGAAAGGGGTGCTATTCAACGTCGGGGAGGGAATATGCGATAGCGCCGTATGTCAGCCCACCATGTATTTTTTTGTGTGTGTGGATGGGGTCTGGACGACGGCGGGAGGGCATCTACTCCGCTGGAGGTCAGTGAGCTATCGTGTCTGTAGAAGACAGATTGAAATAAGCAGCAGAAAATGGCGCTCGTGGAAAAAAAATCATAATTTACTCCAAATGGATTCAGTATATAAATAAAGGAATGAATTGGAAAAAAAGAAGAAAGGGACAAAAAAAGAAACAAAGAGAAAACACTAGGCAACTCAATGAAAAATAACTAAGTGCTGCTGCCTATAGCTAACATGTCCTTAAAGTTTCTGTTACGGCGATAGGTCACCCTTGGTATCTCAGAAGGTCTTAAAATTAAGGTTAGTTGTGCTCTCGGCTCTTTATCCTACAGGTCATTATTAAAGTCGAATGCTGTCCTCTTTCTTGGAAGAACACTGCCAGCAATAACTTACGATAATTATTAATCAGCTCGACAGCACCAATTTATCTCAACCTGAAAAAAAGGGAACTCGAATAATTCGTCGAAACAATGGAGGCAAACTTTCTAGGTCAATACCAGCACAAAGGTATTAGAGCTGCAGATCCACCCAAGAAAACTAAAGTTACCCTTATAGCACACAGGCCCAGCGATAGTGCTGAGCATCCAGAGCACTGCAGCAACGTAGTAGACATGTCACAGAGTCCCAATGGAACTGAACTCCTGAAACGTGATCTCACGCTTTGTCCCACGAACGACGCAATAAATCACTATGAACTCTACAAAGATACACCAGAGTTTTCAAGACGCATGTGCACCAAGGAATTTTTTTCGATTTACCAGACGAAAGAAAACGGAGTGGAGACTCTTTTAGACCACCTCGCAAGTCGACACCGGAAGCCGAACAGCTCCTAGACTTTGATTTATACATAAAGCTCATTTCAGAGGAAATTCTAGAGTGAACGCGGCATTGCCACAAACGCGAAAATTTGTTCCCCGCTCAGCACCAAATTTTTAAAGATCTCGCGGGCAAAAATGATATTGTAATAAAGCCAGCAGACAAATGCGGAAGTATCGTAATCTGGCCTATAGAAAAGTTCCAAAATGAGGCCTCCTAACAACTGAGCAACCACACCCATTACAGAAAACCCAAATCTACCCGAACTTCAGACTACAGCAATCTTGCACAACGCACAATTGCGGAGCTTCCGTCCAGGGAACTAATCAGGCAATCTGAATATCGTTTTATGATGCCCAAGAGCGAAGAAGCAGGCCGCTTTTATCTTCTTACTAAAATACGTAAGGATCCCCTGAAAACAGGCGGCAGGCGGGCGATGGAAATTCAAGATGACGAGCAAAACCAGACCACGGTGAAAACAGGAGCCAACAATTCGGCAACAGCGGTCGGAAAGGATTTGGTTGGCGTTGATGCCATCGATAATTCGAAAGTTAGGCACTGCTGACTGTGGTAGATGCGAATGCGTGGGGTAGAAGTATTATGCCTAACACTGAGGTAACCTCGCAGCTATTGAAGCAAGCGGAAAGGAGTAAATCTTGTGGTTTCTTGAACGGCAGTATTATAGGCGAAAGTTAGGAAAGAAAGAACGCTGTCCCAGTTCTTGTGATCCATATTGGCATACATTGCAAGCATGTCAGCGATGGTCTTGCTGAGCCGTTCCGTTACGTCGTTCGGCTGTGGATGCTGCGCAGTCGCCCGACGGTGAACTGTGCCGCTGAGAGTCATCACATCTTCCAGGAGTTGCGCTGTGAAAGCAGTCCCTCCATCGGCAATGAGCACTGCTGGTGCGCAATGACGGAGGATGATAGCATGAATGAAGAAATTGCGACGTCGGTAGCATTATATCGTTGAAGTGGTCTTGTTTCAGAGTGACGAGCGACATAATGTAATTTCTGTTTATCTCAGCATTCTTAGTATTGTTTTCTGCTTTTCATGCTTCAAAGCATACTTTTTTACACGATGCTTGAATATGTGTGCGAGCAATGTGCGGGATAAAATTTAACCGATGTTTGTTTACTACCGCCGCGGTGCATTTGTGACCATCTTTTGCGGCGATTATCTGTACTCATTTTTGCGTTTTTCTGGTGTACAACATTCTTACAGTGATGCCCCCTTACTCAATGCTCCTTGTACCTTGAAGGTACCTTGAAATAAATAAATAAATAAACAAATAAATAAATAAATAAATAAATAAATAATCTGTGGCAACTATTATCCATCAGTTGCTAGCCGAAGATTTCGGAAATGGTCTAAGCAAGTCCATTCCGACTTCTTGAAAAGGTGCCCGCGGAGGTTCATCAGGCTGTAACAAGCCAGCTGGTTTGATGGGCGTTGTCTTGTGCCGCTGATAATCGCGGCATGTCTTACTGTAGCGCTTGATGGTACGGGACAGTTTTGGCCAGAAGTACTGGTGGCGGATACGTGCAAGAGTGCGCGTCAAGCCCAAATGTCTAGAAGAGCGCTTTCTAAAAACAAAAGATACTGGTGATTTGAAGACCTTTAGGGCTGCGAGAAATAAAGCTAACAGTATTAATCGGCAAGCCAAAAGAAACAATATGCGTAACCAATTTAACAAAGAAGTAATAAAGCACTCCGATATTGTTTGGGGGAAGCTCAATAATTTGCTAAACTTAAAAGAGAACACCGTAGTAGATGAAATAGTCAGACATGGCACTCACTTGTCCGGTCCACAACTAACAGATGCTTTCAATAATTTCTTCGTGTCCATTGCAGACAGCACGCAGCCTAACCAATACCTCAACGGCATGGGTCAGACCGTTAGCGAAACCGCGTTTTTAACCCCTGTTACAACTAAGTTCTGTCGGTCCTACAGTCATTGAAAAATAGTAAAAGTAAGGTCATTGATGACCTCGAAATATTGCTAGCGAAGTACACATCCCACATACTTGCACCGATATTAGAATACATAATAAACTTAGCATTTTCCTCGGGAAGGTTCCCGAAAAAGCTACAGGTTGCCAAGATTACCATAATTCTTAAAGGAAGAGACGAAAAAAGTTTCTCCAACTACCGACCTATATCGATCTTGCCAGTTTATTCGAAATGTTTTCAAAAGCTTCTACATTTGCGCCCCCCCCCCCATTACAAGCTTTATTAACAAACACAAAGTCATATCAGCTTCCCAGTTTGGTCTTGTCGCAGGAAAATCAACAGAAACAGCATTATTAACCATGAAAGAAATTATATTAGAGCCATTTGCAGAACAAGAACTAACTCTCGGAGTTTTCGTGCATTTTTCCAAAGCACTCGACTCCATAAATCACAAAATATTATTCCTTTAACTTGAGCACCATGGATTTTGCGGCACATTCCTTCAGCTTTTATTAACATATTTAGAGCACCCCCATCAACGGGTTGTAATTAACAATTCTTCATCGCACTTTAGATCCATTCATTCTGGCGTGCCGGAAGGCAGTATTCTTGGACCTACACTCTAACATATATATTAACGAGATTGTGTACATTGACGACAGCGCTAAATGTATAATGTATGCAGATGATGTCAGCACATTTTTTAGGGCTAAAACACTTAATGACTTGACATTAAACACTAATAAAACTCTGCGCAAATTGGTCGAACTGAGTATTGAGTCTTTATTGAAAATTAACGCTACCGAAACTAAAGCAGTACTTTTTAACCTAAGAAGAAACCACTAGAACATTTACCTACACTAATGCTTGGTTCTCAAAGCATTGAGTGGACATGGCAGCCCGGCCGTGACTATGTCGAGTGACATACCGTTGTTTGTGCAGGTCTTTTCGGCCTGCGTGCTCTTCACTGCAGCTGGCCATCTACATCGCGCGGACCATGGGTCCTGCCCGCTGCAGTTTGGGTCCGTTCAAGCACCGTGCTTCCCTGCTTTGGAAAGTGAAGACGGCTCATCCCCTCCGCATCCTGATATCTGGATGGCACCGCTGCTGTCGCACGTGTACATCAACTACCGCGCAACATTTGGGCGCACGATGACGCCAATGGACTATGACGTCGGCACACGCCCGCTGCTTATAAAAGGATCTTCACCGGCTCTTTCCTTCAGTGGACACGTCAGCCCGGCCGTGACTATGTCGAGTGACATACCGTTGTTCGTGCAGGTTGGGAAAAAAATATTGGTTTCCGTAGCAATTTCCTTTGTTTGGTCGTGCTGCCGTGTCCACACATCCTTTGGAATTGCTTATGTGATTGTTTGTCAGTGGTGAGGATGTTGCTGTTAATATCCGGAGACGTTGAAGAAAACCCTGGTCCTCTGACTGACGATCTGCTTAAGGAACTACTTGAAACGCAGAAGAAAATCCTGCTTAAGCTTAATGACATACAAGAAAAGCAAGCTTTCTCTGATACTAGTTTGCAACTTGTTGAAAACAGGCTATCAACGGTAGAAAATACATTGCTGCCTCTGGATGAAACAGTGACAGGCTCACCAAAAATTGAGAATTTAATTATCAGGAATAATGCTAATTTGGCTGAGCTCGGCCGTAAAGTTGATGATTTAGAAGACCGATCTCGACGAAATAACATAATTGTACGCGGAGTTGTGGAAGAAGGGCAAGAAAGTGAGGAAATGCAAATGAAAAAAGTAAACGAGGACATATTCGAAGGTATATTCAAGCTTAAGTTAGGCTCCACCGAGAGGATTCACAGGCTCGGAAAGAGGATTCCTGGTGTGAACCGCCCAACCATACTAAAGTTCGTAGATTTCAGGGATAACAAAAGAATACTAAAAATTGTACCAAGCTCAAAGGCACCCAGATTAGTATTAGCGAAGTTTATTCTAAAAGTACTGTTGAATTACGAAGGAAGCTGTGGAATTCTTGCTGTGAGGAAAGGAAAGGTGGAGCAAAAGTGGCATTGATCTTCGATAAATTGAGAGTCAATAATGTAATGTTCAGTTGGGATGAAGATAAACATGAAAGGCTCAAAGTTGTGCAACCACTTCGCGCAAGAAACACCTGACATCCACGTACAAAAGAGGCAAAGTTTAGTATTATTAATGTGAACGCCAGAAGTATCCTAAGTAAGTTGGAATCCCTAGAGAGCATTGTCTTGGAGCATGAACCACATGTTATGTGTATAACACAGACATGGTAGCGTAAGGATGTCAATGATTCAGAGGTCACACCCCCTGGGTATTCAATTGTCAGAAGAGATTGGGAAGGTCGAGGTGGTGGCGCAGCATTCTTGATAAAGAACGGTGTACCATATGATATTCTCGAGACCGAGAAAGCGATGGAAACGGTCTGGATCAAAACAAAGTTGGGTGAACATCAAGTCCTTATTGGTTGTATTTACAGGGCTCCTAACTCACCCGTAGATGTTATTTTGCATTGAAGAAAATTTATGGAGTCTAACATGCATCAATGCAATAACATTATACTTTTAGGTGATTTTAACTTGGCCGGCATTGATTGGCCGACAATTTCACCGGGACAGACCGAGGTTTCAAGTTGTGACCAGCTTTTGGAGCTAGCTTTCTGTTTAGGCCTTAACCAGGTAGTGACAGATTATACAAGAATCTGTGAGACTAAGTCATCAATACTTGATTTAATTTTTCTATCAAATTCTTTAATACCATATATATATATATGCAAAACGGAGGATGGTCTTTCGGACCATAAAATGGTGCAAGCATTTCTAAGCTTAGGACCTGTACCATACCCATGTGCTCTTCATAAAACATTTTTGAAGTTTTCCTCTGCCAATGATGTAGGTGTGTTAGACTTTTTAGAGCGTTCTTTCGACCATTTTGTTCATCTCTTTGAGTCAAATACTAGTACAGATGATTTATGGGACTACTACTTTGCAACGGTCATGGATTGTATTAAAAACTACATACCAAAGTGCCATAAAAGAATTAAAAGGAAAAATCCTTGGATTACAAGGGAAGTTATACATCTAAAGAGAAGATTAAGGTGAAAACGTGGGGACTGTTCGAGGAATCCAACCCCAGATAAGAAGATCTCAATTCAACACATGAGCCATGACCTGAAATGCCTTATAAAAAATCTAAAGACAACTTTTATAATGTGACACTTACGAAGTTCCTTAAAGAGGCGCCGCAGAAGTCCTGGCGGTATGTCAACCCATCCACAAAACCGTTATCCTCAGAATCCTGCAGTACTGCTGCAATGCAAGCTGATAATTTTATAGCTTACTTTGCATCCATTTTTACTAAACATAATAGCCATACACCTCATGTAGCCTACACAGCTGCTAGACCACTCATTGCAGACGTTGAAATTAATGAACAAGGCGTTTTAAATCTTCTGCTGAATATTGATGTTAAGAAGAGCCCTGGTCCTGACGGCATTCCAAATGAATTTTTACGTAGATATGCAGAATGGAACTCTAAATACCTAACTAAAATTTTTCAGTCCTCTATTGATAGTGGTTGCTTCTCGGTAGCATGGAAACGCGCAAAAATTATACCTATACACAAAAGTGGCAGTACAGCGGAAGTGGCAAATTACAGACCAATTTCTATTACAAGCGCGTGTTCTAAGCTCGTCGATCACATTGTTAATAAACAATTAGTTTCTTACTTGGACAAATACAACTTGTTTCTTCCTGGACAGCATGGTTTCCGAAAACAGCTGTCAACAACCACCCAACTCATTGAAATTGTACATGACCTCGCTGAAACGTTAAACTCCCGTGGTCAAACAGACATAATTTTCCTCGACTTTGCGAAAGCATTCGACTAAGTGCCCCATCCGAAGTTAATCATAAAAATTAATTCTGTATTTCAGAGCCCCGCAATCACACAGTGGTTTTCATCTTACCTTTCTTCTAGAGAACAATACGTTGATTTCGGGGTGTGCACATCACGCCCTTCCCGTGTTGTGTCCGGAGTTCCGCAAGGAAGTGTCCTAGGTCCTCTTTTATTTCTGATCTTTATAAATGACTTGCCCAGTAATATTAGTGTCCCTGTCAGACTGTTTGCTGATGATTGTGTGATGTATAATAAAATTCGAGATAGTAATGATCAGGCCAATTTACAGTCTAGTCTGCAAATAATTAAAAAATGGTGTGACGACTAGCAGATGGAACTAAACGCAGCTAAGTCTGTTGTTATGTCCATAACGAGAAAGAAAAAAAATTTGCATTACCCTTAGAACATAAATGGTGTAACTATTAGCAGAGTCGACAAACATAAGTATCTAGGAGTAACGTTCACTTCTGACCTCAGATGGAATCAACACATTGATGCTGTATGTGGTAAGGCCAGCAAAGCGCTCTGGAGCCTAAGGCGTAATATAAGTGCGTCGACACCTGAGGTCAAAATTTTAGCCTATAAATCCTTAATACGTCCTATCTTGGAGTATGCTAAAGCTGTATGGGATCCCTACACTAAATCCAACCAACAAAACATTCATAGAATCCAGAGGCTAGCATCAAGGTTCATACTTAACAAGTATCGCTACTGCCAATCCCCCACTGAACTTTGTAAGCTTGCCGACTTACCTCCGCTAGACTTACGTACCAGGTATGAGCGACTGAAACTAATTTACCTTATCATTAATGGTCACTTGCTTGTCGACAAACACAACTTCAAAATCTCGACAAATGAAATATCCAGACATCGTCATAGCCAGTACATCACACCCCCTCAAGTCAGAAGTGACTGTTTTAAGTACAGCTTTGTACCGAGAGGTATTACGGAATGGAATGCGCTCCCCGACTCTGTCATGTCGGCCTCATGCGTTGAGGAATTTTTGCAATGTGTACACGTTATTCTTTTTGCCGCTAACTAATATGTATATCATAACTTTGCCAAAGATGTATCTGTTCATTTTGTTTTGTTTATTTTTGGGGGGAAGTTTGTAAGGTGCATAGAATCTAAACTGATTCGCGTCCCTGCTGAAATGTCTGCAGTTGTTAATTTACTTGCTTTTCTTGTCATACTGTATCCTTGTATGTGTTTGTATTTTCCACTCCTGTAATGGCCATTCATGGGCTGACAGCATTGTTAAATAAAATAAATAAATAAATAAAATAATTGAAATAGCGGAGTCAGTAAAGTGTCTAGGCGTGACACTGAAGTGCAGTCTTTCATGAGACATATACATCGTCAATGTGGTAAAAAAACTTGCAAAATGCACAGGCATGTTACACAAAGTCCGCTCTTTACTACCTCTGAGTGTTAAACTTTTAGTTTATAATGCACTATTTCTATCTAACATTTCATATTGTCATCTGGTGTGGCGTACAACATGGTCAAATACATATCGGTTACAGAAAATACAGAAAAAGGTCATTCGTATCATTGCGGATGCCCCGTTTACTGCTCACACTCAACCTCTTTTCGCATCATTAAAAGTAACTCCAATTATAGACCTCTATAATTTATTGCTAAGTAAACGATATGAAAGAAAACGGGAAAAAATCATGACGCATTCTTTGATGACACTGCCAACATACGGCCCAAAGCTAATTACTACCCAACACGTGACAACGACATCTGGTATGTGCCATCCTTTCGTACCAATTACGGTCGTCAAATGCTCCGACATATAATTCCAACTCTTCTTAATCGGCGAAATGAGCACTGAGGACCTAACGATACGGTTTTTTTTTTACTGCCAGTTTGCGCCTCCTTTTACCCCTTCCTTTTACCTCTCCTTTTACCCCTCCTTTTACCTCTTTTCTTATTGTTATTCTTCGTTTTGCATTCTTCAGTGTTCCTGAGCGTTTCGTGTTAATTCTGCCACCTTCTCTTATTCGTTATTGCAAGAGGATGTTCCCAAATTTTTGGATTGAATACGATGTTTACTTATGCACTAAAGTCTTCTTTTTCATTGTGCTGTCCGTGTTCTGTTGCTGCCGGGTTTTATGTACGGGGGTGCGCCCCTCTGTCAAGCGAGTGATAGGCTTTTCGGGTGCACCCCTAACATCCCTGAGGTTGAAACGATGGTATTTGTAAGATGGTTCGTCGCGGCAAGCATGCAGGGTATCTTCTTGCATCGCAAATGGCACCACCTGAAGAGCGGTTGGAGAGCTCGACTCAAAGCTTTGCTTGTACAAGACGTTGTTACGAAAAAAAGAAACCACGAAATTATGCGTCTGAATGCGCGTGGTGACTGCGTAGGTTGGCCCTCCGGATAATAACCAATGAGCGGGCAAAGCTCTAGGTCATTACGCTGTTGCTGCGCCAAGTCAGACGCGGTGATGGCGCAGAGGAAACTGTCGTCGTTAGTTCAGGCGGAGTCCATTCTAGAGGAACGTGGGACAGACAGTCGGCATCTGTGTACTAGCTTCCCGACTTATAGACAACCTTAACCTCGAACTCCTGATAGCCAAGACTCCATCGAGCGAGGCGGCCTGAGGCCTCTTTGAGACCGGCAAGCCGACACAACGAATGGTGGTCACTGACTACTCTGAAAGGTCGGCCGCACAAATATTGTCGGAACTTGGCCAAGGCGGACACAACAGCGAGACATTCTTTTTTGTGTAGTCGAGTAGTTCAATTCGGCCGATGACAAGGTACAACTAGCGTAGGCGATCAGTCTTTAAAGACCGTCTTGCCGCTGCACAAGGGCGGCTCTGAGGCCCACATTGCTGGCGCCTGTGTGCAGTTCAGCGTCAGCATCTTCGTCGAACTGGCCTGGGATTGAAGGATTCTCTAGTCGTTGCTGTAGTTCGCAAAAAGCGCGATGTTGCACTAGGTGTCGAACGAAAGCAACATTGTCCCTTGAGAGATAGTGCAAGGGCTCAGCTATTTTGGAAAAATTTGGTCCGAAGTGACGGCAGTAAGTGCAAATTCCCCCAAAACGGCAAACCGCGCGTTGGTTCGTGTTTGCTGTGGAGGCGGAAACCGCTCGCGTTTCTTCAGCACCTGGATGAATGCCATCACGGCTGATGACATTACCAAGAAATCGCAGCTCCTCGCAACCAAAGTGGCATTTTTTCGGCTTCAGTGACAGTCGCAAACTGGGATACATAGCGCAAAAACCGCCACAATGACGAAGCAGGAACACAGGACGAGCGCTAACTTTCAACGATTGATTTATTGCAGCAGGGGTGCTATGCAGGATGTGCCGAGTTTGGCGAAACACGGGATCTTCACGAGCTCTGGCGACACCCCAAGATGAAAGCACAAATGGCACCGAGACACAGTTTATCTTTCGACAAGCCTCCAGTTTCATTGGTTTATCTAGATTCACTCTGGCTGGCTATCATTCCTTGGGCGTTGCCTTCTGGGCGGTCGACAAACTGGGGCTCACGTGATCATACCGTCGGTGCATGGTCGAGCCTTCTTTCACTTGTTTGTCGTTCCACCGAGTGCATTACATGCACAAGCGAGTTATAAAACAAACGCACTTAGTACAATATTATTAGTTAGTTTAACGTGGTTTAGAAGCATTTTAAAACTTACAACATGTACACTGAATGTGCATTAGACTAATTTGTAATTTAGTACGCTTCGCATTATACCGCGAGGGAACGCTGTGGTGGCGTCATCACATCCATTCACCGGGCGAGCATGGCGGCTAAACATCGAAGAGGCCCATTGTAAACAAACTCGTACGAGCTTGCAGTGCGCGCCTTAGTGATCAGGCTTGACGATGACCACTATTTCTTGGATAGTTCTGTTCCTCCGTCAGCAATCTTTCCGTGCACCCCGTAAGACTCCCAATAGCTTCGGAGATTTTACAGATCGCAACGCGCACCTACTGTTCACGACGCAGTGCTGAAGAAACAACTTGTCCGGTGTTGCTTCTGCGAGTGCGCCGAGTTCCTCCAATCTGCGTGACTGCGAGCGTCACGAACATTACATAGTGTGGGCAAAAGGCAGACAGCCTATATAGCTACGATGCGACAAGGAGGTGGTAGCGACGATAGATCTCGCTACCAACACAGTGAAGGAGACATCGACAAACTGCAGATAAGTATATTTCTACTGTTTCATATGTAGCATAATAAGAGTGCACGGATTAAGTCACTTTCGTAGTAACGAACTAAAGCAGTTTAAGGAAGGCAGTGAGAACCAATGAGTGTTCGTGCTTTTACATGCAAGTGGGCCCGCGAAAATATGGAAAAGATGGAGGTAACCTTCACTAACTTGGTGAGAAAACAGAAATTCATGAGTGACATTAAGCCAGCAAAATTTATGGAATAGTATCTTTATCCAGGTGAAATATCAATAGCAGGTACTGATATAAAGCAGGAAACTTATACAAAAGTTTCATGGGTTGAACAGCACATGGAAGGCATTACCGAATCGTGATCGCCACGTTAGCGATATCCTTGAAAAAAGTTTAGAATCATTGCATTCTACCGGTTATGCAATATGGGACACAAACCCGGAGGTTAACAAAGAAACGAGATGTCAAGGACTGTGCAGAAAGCGAAGTAACAAAAATTGTTGGAGATAGCATTAAGGCAGGAAGACAGTGGCGTAGTAAACCGTGGCAACTGATATGCTAGTTGAGATAAGGAAAAAAAAAGGAATCGGCAGGCAGGCCATGCACGTATTCAATCACTTGTTGCCAATTCATAACAGGTGATTACATAAGCATGACAGAATGGATGTCAAGGAGAGAGAACTACAGCCGAGGATGGCAGAAAATTGCGTAATGGGACAAAAATATTATGTTTGTAGGCATAGGATGCAATCAGCTCGTATAAGACGGCATTGTAGGGTGAGGCATTTGTTCTGCAGCGAACAAAAATAGGTTTGTGGTGCCGACAGCAGAGACTCGTGAAGGTGCGGGGCCACCTCAGCTGCTGGCACACTAATCAACATGACAATTGGCTCTGAAAAAGAAAACCCCAGTGATGAAAAATAGAGCAACGTTGTCCCGACACATTGTTTTATTATGCATACTACATAAAGGTTTCCACAGTTAAGGGCACTTATTACTAATAGTGCAACGAGCACTTTTCTTTGTAAATAATGGTTTGTATGCGGCCGATTCATTCCAATACACTTTTTTTGCAGCAAAACATTCTGCTGCTGGAGGCACTCAACTGCCTGGTGGCAGTAGGCGAGGGCCAGGCACGTGCTCTTGAGAGTGTGGCAGAGGTCCAAAGGGCTGCTCTGCAACAGTAGTATCGGTGCCCTCACTGCTCTCCTGTTGAAACCACAAAAGGCACCTTATAAAGGAGCTTTCAGTTTAATATTTTATTTATTATTCAAGAACGAAAATAAAATTATTGCAGTAAACATTGTGCTGTGCATATTAGGAGACTTGTAACATGCACTTGGTGACCCTTCAAAATAGGCAAAAACATAAGACAACCTGTGCCACTCTTGGACCATGTAAATAAAGAATACACTAATGCAGCATACACATTGTGCTGTTTGTTCTTTCTATGTGCAAGAATACAGTGTGTGTTGATTAGCCACAAGATGGACGGTGTGTGTAATTCACAATGAAGACAGGAAACAGCAGGAGCTTAATAATGCTATCACCTATAGACTGTGCATATGACTGCAACACTCCCCGATTCAAATGTGCCATTACATGCATGTTCGATACCACATATTCTTTAATATTGTCTTATAATTGCATGTACTATATTTCACACATCTTAAGCCCTTCAATAGCACACTTCTGATGTATCCATTTCATAGGCCAAATAATTGTACACTTTGTCCTTTTGTGTTGTATGAAAAGCAGCATCCTTTACAGTCGGATAAAACTTCAGAAGACAGGAGAGGCACCACCCAGATGACCAAAGCGCAGCAGCTGATTGCCTCCACGTCTAAAGAAATAGTCCCTCTCCAATGAGCAGGTATTAGTCTGTCTGGCGGCACGATGTCAGTCTAGAGTGCATGCCCATTGGTGCAAGCTTGTGTTCACCTGCCTTAAAGTGCAGATTCCGCAGCCTCCTAAAGTTGTATCCGACTATAGAAACACGTAATGCCTAGCACCAGTTGCATAGACTTCTGCAACTTGATAGCACACAATGATCAGGAGCAGAAATCTATAAAGGCATCCCAGCAAAGCTGGCTGGCCATACTTCCCTTATGAGGGGCTGTAAAAAGGTCTCGCCAAATATTCCCATGACTTTCTTGAAAAAGAGGTGGTGTTTGGCACTTCTTTAAAATCAAAAACAGATTACAGTGAATGTTGTGTAGCACGTCAAAACAAACTGAGCTTGGTTATCTGCACAGCATGTAATGGGAGGTTGTGCTTCACATAGGATACAAACTCCTCTGTCCAGTACAATTTTGAGGCCGGTATGGCACCTATTATGTCAACAGCGTCAATATACAAATTACACTTTTCACAGGCCATTGATTTTACCATTATTTTTGTATGATGGTTCTTTCAATCGGTGATTGTATTACATGAGCAGGTGGATTTGAAAGCAAAGCTTTGTTTGCAAACCTTCGACTTCCATAATTGTGTGGCAAGGCACTGGCATGTTGTCGAATAGCTCACACTTCCTCGGTCCTGCACCAAAGAAGCCGAATGCTATATTTCAAGTTGGATCGCACAACAATTCAACGGCACACAAAGAAGAGTAACACACACAGCAGAGCATTCTGCTGTGTATTTTTTTTCTTTGTGTCCCATCGAATTGTTGTGTAATTAAACTTCAAGCTTCCATACCAATACACCCAGTCTTCAACCTCACCAATGCTCTAGTTATTAGGCCACAATGGTGCACATCTTTGAAATTTCCTAACACAAATTAGCTCTCCAAAAAATCACAAGTGTTAAATTTTGCAGCACAGGTGTATGTACGTACGTGTCATATTCTTTACCACTAAACTCACAGGAATCAAAGGGGCAAGCATTAACCATTAACCAGCCTTGCTGCTGCCGTTACCATTATCATCATGACACCAATGGAAAGACAGTGCCACGTTTCAGTAAAGGGAGTGCCGAAGGGAAAGGTGTGACAGCGAGGGCTTACAATAAAAATAACGGTTACGAGACATGTTCAATGCCAATATATGCTGCATGACACTCATCCTACTTTGGCACTGCGGCGAGCATTTACTCGTTTGAGCATATCACGTTTTGTGTAATCATTGCTCTAAAGCTGTACAAATGGTCTATTTGCTCTGCAATTTTTATTTTTATCATGGTGGGTTAAACACCCACTTTTCATTGGCATCTGCACCACATTTCTCCCGATATGTAATTTTGCCTTGGTGGTTCATGACATCTTCACGTACCGAGAGTTCTGCAGAGCATTGGGTGTGCGTTGCTCTACTGCTTAAGAATTAGAGCCCCATTATGAGACGAAAATATACAATTTATCCATCCAGAATAACGCCGCCCCCCCAAAAAATGAAGATACACTGAACCTCTGGCACATGCATCGACAATGAACAGAGCAAACAATCTGAAGTATTCTCTTCATGCAAGCCAACACACTAAGATTCTCAATGCATTTTCATTTCGCCACACATGCATAGGCACAACAGGCTTGGTGCAACATCCACATCTCGCGCTGCAACAAATTGTGCAATGCCTCGCTGTTTCATAGTGCGGCCGATAGATTACGCATAACCAAAATTCAACATTGTGCATACTAAGTAACTTCACCAATGAAGAACCCCAAGTTCTTTATGAGATTAGGATTCATAGGTTACTTCACACAATTTGTGATATCCATTTATCTATTTGTACTTAATTAACCTCTTTCCCAAGAAAATGAGCCATTTGGAAGGCACCCTGACAGACAAGTAGTACAATCGGCAAAAAGTCATCAAACAGCGAAAAAGTTAGTATCATAAGCAGCCGCATGTGAGATGTCGCTAACACAAAATTTAAGTCGGCAACACAGAAGTGACAAATTTGGCAATATGGCGTGTCTACACATTGCTTCAATGTTAATCACAGTAACGCTGACACTGAAGGCGCCTTAATTCCTACGTACGTTCCGTCGACACACCCGACTACGTTTGTAATGTTCCCACGAAGTAGGAAGCATTCTTTTATATATGCCCGCTCAGCCGCAGTATTCTGGAAAGCTAGCCACCGCTTACGCACTGCCGCATCGATAAGCGCGTCAGACACATCTCTGACACAGTGGCTAACAGTAGTTTGATGGCGTCCAATGCAACGCTCGGCGCCGACGCTTCCCTGAAAACTCCCAGTCCCGTAGAAACGGAGGGCACAGATGACTTGCTCTACGACGGTGAGCGAATGAAGCCCGCCACGCTGTCTCCGCAGACGAGAGTCTTCGCCTTGCTCGTCACACAGCCAGCGCACTGATGTCTTCGACAGGCGAAAATGACGCTGAAACTCCCCGTCGGTCATGTAGGTGAACGGGTCCGGACGGTCATACTGCCGCTTGCTGCCGCTGGATGCAATGAAACAGGCTGCTGCTGCCGCCGCCATGTTCCCGAGTTGAACTCGGAGGGGGTTTCGCGATGTACGAGTTTAGCACGAGTTCGCCTGTCAATCAAAACCAGAGGTCACGCCCCGCGCGAGGCGTGTAACTCTTGTGCGCGCACCCACTACAGTTGGGCCACGCCCAACTTATCTTCCGGCAACAGCGACGCGGTGTCGAGCTGAGAGGCATCAACAATCTTGACCGCCGACATAAAACACGCACAACGCACTGTCATCGGTGATGTACTGAGCACCACTATCAAAAACAAAGCGTTGACTGTCGCTGGCTTATGCATACATCTTCTCGGGCTGAGATGGCCCCACAATACGGTTTCATTGCCTGCATTGTGGCGCGTAGCACACACTAAATAATTATCGGCACGTCACTGTAGCTGCTTGCAAGGCGTCGATGCGCCGAGGGGGACGACGATGCTGAGGAGTGCGTATTGCAGCAGTCGTTTGAGATGGCTGCTCTGTCATCGGTGATGAAACGGAGCCACAGCATCGTAAAAACGATCAGCGTCCGAGAATCACTCGCTCTCCTAGACCCAGTGCAATGGCATTTCTTCACAAGCACTGCGCACTCAACAGTTCCAACACCTTTCTCCGTTCGAAGTCTGATTTCATAACTGCACACAAGAGCCCTCACCTGCCAAAATGCGAGTGCTGCGGTGTCGTTACGATATCCATCTGCGATCGCTGCTGGCTCCAGCAGAGGTAATCCGCAAGCACGTTCGACTGCACAACACACTCATATACTGCGTACATGCGCTCAGAGGCACCTTCACTGGGCAAGCGATGACAAGCGATGAATTTTGTCGCTGGGAAGCACGCACTTTTCGCAAAGTACCGCAGAGGCTTCGCGCACAAAGATAAACTGGTACATTTTCACTGAACTGCGTCACTCCGCACTCTAAAATAACATGCCGCCATTTTGCAGCGACAGCCGTTGTGTCGTTTTTAGTTAGTAAAGCGGGGGCCTTAATAGCCTAGTGAAGCGCCTGCGATGAACAGCCGTACCGCGGCGCTGCGTGTCTATTCCCCTAATAGAGAAAGAGTGGCCATGACCCTCCATGGATCATGACCGACTTTATTGAGAATAGCACTGCAGCGCCCCTAGGCGACTTATCACCGTATGAACGCCCTCGTGCGTGCGACCCGCTTCAATGTACCGCTTCTAAGCTTTCGCCTCACTGTCGCCACTCGCGGCAAGAAGTGCAAAATTTAATAATTTGCTCGATCTCCGTTTATCATCACAAATTTCTAGCGTTGAAAACGAAAAACAGATACCTAAAGAAATAAAAATGTTCGTTATTTTATTTGTTGTATTTTAACGTATTCGTTTGAGTGGAAGTGTAGGTGCGAAAATGCACCGCATGTACCCTGTTCGCATTCGACGGAGGAAAGAAAGATAGCATCGGAAAGAGGAGGCACGCCCTTGACGCGCCCGGGAAAGGCGTGGCAAGCGGCTCACGGCAAGTGTGCAGACAGACAGCGGGACAGTCACGGAATCGCTAAGTTGCGATAATCCGTTGATAACAATACGCGGCGCTGGCGCGTTTCGTTGTGCAGCCTTCTGCGCTTGAAACGTGGAAGCAGTGTGCCGCGCAGGGTGCGCTCATGTTGTCATACGCGGCTTTTTGTCTACATATTTTTTTGCCTACAGCTTCGGCGCGTTTCACGCTATCTCCGTTCACTGACTGCCGTCGAGCAAACTCGGGTAAAACTCGGGTGAACGAGAAACTCGGCGCATCCTGCATAGCACCCCTGGTAAGCATATATATACTCACTAAGAAGCCACTGCGACAGGCACACTGAAGGGAAGGAAGAAAAGGAAAAGCAGTCATGTGACTACTATGCCCAAAAAATTCAAGCTGTTTCTTAGATAAAAGAAGAGACGGCATGCTAACACAATCGTCACCTGCTCTAGCTATCTCCGCTGCTTCGACAATTTATCTCGTTATCTTATTCATGTGGCGAGTGCCAACAGCAGTTTGTTTTAAGAGAGGGTAGCATGGTGCCCTCACGTCACATTTTCTACAATGGGCGGCCAGATGCCCACCTATGGCGATGCTCTCCACTTTATTACTATGCTACACAAGACGCACGTTTAAACATCTGCCTGTCTGGCCCACGTAGCGCTTCCCACCCGAAAGTGGCATCTGATACAACACGTTACGAGCGCATGTGACAAAAGGATCCTTCTGCGCGGTAGCGCAACCTCGCTTTCGTTTCCTCTTGGGACAGTTCAACACACTCAACCTCAAGATTTTGCTAGGTGCTGTAAAAACAACGTTTACATCAGACGGTTACACTACCTTTTTTAGGTTGCGGGAAACCTTATGATAGTAGGGAACTACAACCACCTTTCGTTTGTCCCTTTGTTCTTTCCTCTCTCTTTCGTCATCTACTCTCTGCTGATCGCTCATGCGTGAAGTTATCTTCCTTCGACGATGCAGGCTTTCAGCAACCGAGATAATGATATGTCTCGGATAGTTCGCTGCTTCCAGACGAGCCACCTGCTTACTAAGGCCTTCATCCAGCAAGTGAGCATATCACTTAGAGAGAGCGCAGGACAAGAAAGAACGTACGATACTTCTATTCCTGAGTTTTGAGTGTGCAGAACTGTACCTCAAGGGCGGCTTATTAGCTCGGGGCTCAAATACCCAATACACGTTTTCAGCTTTGAAATGCAAACGCAGGTCTAAAAGCCTGATATTGCCCTGAGCAGGAAATTCAGTGGTGAACGTAAGTGGCCTATAACACTCATTGAATGAGGCAAGAATACTGTCAACAGCCGGATTTGAACAGTCCAAACAGCAATCGACATGAGAAGCGGCGGCCGGATCAAGTAGTGATCTATCGGAAAATAATAAAAAAATAATCTACATATCTAAAGAATTTAAGGACGCGCAAGTCGCCCAAACGCCAGAAAGAGCTTTGTCCTATCGAGATAAAAATAGGTCACTTAATATGGGTGCTGTGCATGAGCCTATGCAAACACCCTGCTTTTGCAGGTAAATGTTATTGTGAAATTCAACAAATGTGGACTTGAAATAAAATAATAAAAGACCTAAAAACCTTTAAAAATTAAATTATGGGGTTTTACGTGCCAAAACCCCTTTCTGATTATGAGGCACGCCGTAGTGAAGGACTCCGGAAATTTCGACCACCTGGGGATCTTTAACGTGCACCTAAATCTAAGTACACGGGTGTTTTCGGATTTCGCCCCCATCGAAATGCGGCCGCCATGGCCGGGATTCGATCCCGCGACCTCGTGCTCAGCAGCCTCTAAAAAAAAGAAAAAAACCTTGCCCCACTAACACCACAAGCGTTAAAAAAAAGGACAGCGCCGTGCTCATCTATTGCTGGACAGCTAACGCTGGACGCTGGACAGCTAACCCTCATGTGGCGAAGAAAAATGCGAACCTTTTGTGTCGACAGAGAATGCAGTTAAACACTCGCCGTCAGCTTCATATGAAAAGGTGATCCCGGCTGAAGAATCTTTGGTAAGGAACGGATCCCCCACGTCGAGGAGTCTCAGGTTATTTTGCAGGAATTCTGCAACGCACTTCTGCCACGTCCCGGATTCAGAAACAATGACACGAAAAGGACCGTCATCCTTATGGGTCTTGGCGGTGAAAAATATCTCTAGGCAGTCACCGTCACTGCCACTGATTTTCTTAACAACGTTTTCCAAATTAAGATCAGTGACAGGCCAGCAGTCGTGGCGCATCAAGCACTCGGCGAAGACGTTGAAGATACTGCTCGAAAGACTCCCAAAAAACGACTACGTCGCCCAAATAAACAAGACACGCTTGCCGCTTAATACGAGATAAAACAGTGTTTCTCTTTCTTTAAAAAGTCGCAGGAGCTGAGCACAGGCCGAACGGAAGAACCTTGAATTCGAAGAGTCCGTTAGGCAAAATAAATGCGGTCCTTTTTCCTGTCGCGGTCATCGACCTCGATTTGCCAATAGTCACTACGCAGATCCATGAATGCAAAATATCTGTAGTGTCGAAATTGGTCCAGCGAGTCGTCGATGCGAGGAAATTAATAGACGCCTTTCTTTGTGATGTTGTTGTGTTTGCAATAATCAACGCAAAACGCAGTGCCCCATCTTTCGAGTTAACTAGCACCAGTGGTGATGCCCATGGCTGAACGATGTCGTCAGCATGCATTCGTTTGCTTTGTTCACGAATAGCGTCTTGTTCTTTGCGAGACACACGGTAGGCATGGTGTCGGATGAGCTTTTCGGTGGATTGTGTTATAATTGTGTGCTTCACAGCGGGTGTCTGATTTTTGCCGTCGTGGCAAAGTAGTCGCTAAAGAAAAGAAAAAGAGAGCGCAGAATATGTTTATGTTGAGCCGATAGTTCGGAAATCACATCGAGTTGAATTGTAGACTGCTTCTCGTCGTGCGGGACGGAGTTCTGCGAGCGGTAGGCTGGTACTCGCGTCGCCTATTTCATCGAAGTAAGCGATAACAGCGCGCCTTGTGAAGTGCTGGTATTCGCGACTAAAGTTCGTGATTAGGGTATCAGCAGGCTGTTTCGTCAGTTTGAGGAGGCCGCGAGCGACATATACTTCACAAGAGAAGAGGATGGACAAGAGAAGAAGTTTCTACAACTCCAAGGGCAGTTCGGTTCTTGTCGCTCACTACGGTAGCCAATACAATGGAACATGGCGGTGCGGTCACGGAATCGTGAGTGACACGCAACGCTACATCGTGCGATTTCCAGTCGTGCGAGTTTGCGTTACGTGAAAATGTGACCAGTAGCTCTTAAAGGATAATGGCCCCATGTTCTCTAAGAAATTCCGTTCCTAAGATAAGATGCCAGGAGCATTCCCGAAGCAGGATGTAAGATCCGATGAAGGCAGGGACGCAGATATGCACTCGGGCAGTGCCACCTCGCAATCGGCCTCACGAGACGACCACCCACAGTACAGTGCTGGGGACCGGTCCATGGTGCCGTCAACTCATAACCACTCATTCACCACTCATAACGGAGTAGTTGGTGCCGGTATCAACCAGGGCGGTGACCTGGTAATTGTCCACAGTTACGGTAATACCGGAGGAAAGACCTGTGTGGTTATCAGAAGATGGCGTGGCAGATCAATCGTCGTTAACTTGTCGTGTCGTAGGATGTTTGTCAGGACGATGAGCAGCGGCCCCACCCCCGGAGGTCACTGTCCTCAGTTTTCCTGACGTAGGCGTAGGCTTGAGGATCTTGTGCGAACAACAGCGAACGTTGGGTAACGGCAAGGCGAGATGATTTGCCGAGGTAATGCTGGACGTGATAGGCGTAGTTGTGCAGAGAATGGGGCGGTTTAGAGGCCAGGTACTGCTCAACCTCGCGTGCGTGCTCATCAGTGCTTGGTCGACGCGCGTTAGGGTGCAATATGTGAAGGCCGATCCTCCGGTAAGGTCACTGACGAAACAGATGGTCCGCTTCGGGGCAGTAGTAGCAAAGTGGCCTATTATCCAAAGTGCGCCACACGTTTTGTTTCCGCGTGATCTCTCACGGGCCTACATGCTCATACGTGTCTACATCTGTAGCGGGAAACTGACGTGGTAGAACTGAAACAGTGGAGGCCAAGCGTCGTCCCGTAGATAGTTGGGGACTCCATAAGGCTTCGGGATTTGTCAGGACTGGGGCTTAACCATTCACGTTGGTGCCAATGATTGTGTCAGCGTCCTGATTTCGTTACGAATGATGTAACTAAGGGCAGCAACAGTCGGTTGACAAGCAGCTTTGAGAACTTCCTCAAGCTCATCGCGCAAAACACTCCGCACAAGGTCTCGGAGTGCTACTAAATCGTGTCCGCAGGTGATACTTGACACTGATGAGACGGTGCTTTAGCGGTCGTACTGTTGGGAGCGCTGATGCAGCGCTCGCTCAATTGTCAGCACGTCGGAACAAGCGCGATATGTCCTCGACAAACATGGTCATGCTTTCAATTGGCTTCTGAAGCCGACTCTGCAAAATCTGTTCGGCCCTTTCTTTCCTTACGGGGCTGTTGTGTGTCTCGCGGAGCTCTCGTCAGAATTATCTCCAGCTAGTGATAGAGCCCTCATGATTCTCGAACCACGTGTGAGCGTAGTCTTCAAGGGCAATGTACACGTACCTGAGTTTCCTAGAGTCATCCCATTCCTTGACTGCGGCGACTCGGCCAATCTCCCACGCGCTCGATCACGTCGCCATGAAACGACTTCGCAACGCGCGCTCTGTAGACGACACCCAGGGTGGAAGTTGATTGGAGTGTGTCGTTCTCTTGCGTCTGACGTGCTTCTGTCCGCTTTTCCTGCAGAATTGTGGAAATGCTGTCAGGTACTTGACGCGTCGGGAGGTAAGATTAGTGCACATGATGGTACCTCGGACGCTCCACCAGTTTTGTCACGGTATTAAAGGGAAGCTGAAGAGTCTGTCGAATTCAATAAGACGCTCATATATGGATGCGGGAACCTCATAAACCATGTAGGTAAAATTCGGGTTTTTTTTTCAATTAGGAGCGACGTAATCGTCGGTTGAAATTGAGCTGTAGCTCCGCCCCCCTTTCAGTGAGCGAGCGGAGCGGAGACCGGAAACCGCGGTGTTGTGACGTCAACTCTGCTTCGTTCCTTCGCAGCGTCCGCGACCGTGCCTGACCGCGCTTGTTTCTGCGTGCGTGCCATCGTAATCTGCTTCGATCGACCCTGCATTCCTTTGTTGGTGCGTCTGCGTGTATGTAGAGTGGTAGTCAACGTGTGTGGTAGTCAACGTGAGTGGTAATTAACGTGAGTGGTAGTCAACGTGCGTGGTAGTCAACAGATGAAGGTCACTACACGTACTGCATAAACCGGGAAGCTTTTCACGCGTTTAAACCGTCTTTGTAGATTGCCGCCAGCTTTGGACAGCGCACAAATGCCGATGATCGCATCCCCGCTTACGTTCCACGCGGAGGCATGCAGGAACACAACACTACAGTTGTTTGACCGGAAACGAGCTCACTAGATCGGCGAAAGATCGGAGAGATCACTAGATCGCTTTGCAAAAAACATACTCACCAAAGAGCATTTCTAACACGAGGAGATCCCAAGACTTTGCTTTCGTTCACGTCGAAAGCACTGCTCGCACCAGCATCGTTTGCTTCTTCGAGAGGCCGGCTCTTCGCAATCGGCTCGTACATGTAGGGAGTAACGCCGAACTCCTCAGAAAAACGCAGTCTCTCTAAATTTTCCATTACCGTCTCAGGAAAACAGCACCAAACTACCTGGCACCGCGCTTCATGTGTAGCGGCAGAGTTGACGTCACGAGGCGCACCGACCAATCACAGGCGGAAACGAGACGCGCGAGCTGGGCGTGTCCGCTGCTGCACTTTTCGTCGAAATAAAATATATTTGCGCTTTCTTTCGCTCAATTTCGATACGATATTCGAATTCGGAGGGTTGAATATCATTATATACAGACGTTCACTCATTTTTTCTGGAAAACCTTTCAGCTGCCCTTTAACACGACATGCAACAGCCGGCCGCGCAGCATCCTCGGTGGAATGATACAGCTGAACCGGCCCAATCAATTATGCCTGGAACACTGTCTCTCTCTCTCCCTCTCTCTCTCTCTCTCACACACACACACACACACACACACACACACACACACACACACACACACACACACACACACACACACACACACACACACACGCACGCACGCATGCACGCACGCACGCACGCACGTGTACTTATCTTTATCGGGCAACCACGTTTCGCCGCCTAACAAATGTAATCGCACAGCGCGGGACGCGCCTGCATGTATCCGATGTTTCTGGAAAGTTATCGATGCTTCTATCCGATGTCTGTTGTCGCCGAACCTTATGTTATTTGATTTCATCACCTGACGCGAATGGTATAGGACTTTGTGGAACGCACGCGGGTCCGAGCGATTAGTCTGGAACATTCGACGACTGCTCTATAAAAGCCGACGCGCTTGACCCGCTGATGAGATTTTCGACGATCGCTGACCGTGTTCGCCGCTATCGTTGTGCTATAAGTGTAGCCCCTTTTGTGGGCACAGGTTCGCCCACTAAAAGTTAGTTTTGTGTGTAAGAGTATTGCTACTGTATCTTCGACGACACGACCACGTGACTATATATATATATATATATATATATATATATATATATATGCGCCACGGAGACAAACACTGCCTTTGAATTTTGAATGCATATTCATGTCAGTTTTACGCTTTGTGGGGGGCGCTTTTGTCTTGGTGTCTCAGCATATATGCGTTTTACTCAATATAATGATCAGTTCAAAATGAGCGCTTCTCTCCGTCGTTCTTTTGGTCCGTGTCCGTGTACGCGTTGTAAGTGATGTTTGAAACATTGGAATACCAACTAGCCCGTACCCAAACCCTGCTTCAGTATTTTTCTATTCACGGTTGGCCTGTGCACCGTTACATATTCTCCCTCTCCCCCCAAAAAAAGGCGCGAGCAAACAACATTCGAGGAAGCAGACAGAGACGCATAAATAAAAAATAAAAATGAACAGTTAGTCTACTGTTCCAATATAGTTTGTAACCTCATCAACTTAATAGAAAAGCGCAGCTGTGCGATTAAGTCTAGTATGGCTCTGGTGGGCGAAATTAGCTGTAGCCTTCCGGGCGACATCGGAGCGCCCCGCACATGAATACAGTTAATATTGCAGCTTGTGCCTTGGTCGCAAATAAATAAACTTGTGGCACCACGTAGCATCGGCCAATCGGCTTATTGTTGAGTTGTTGAGCGACCAAATGGTACACAGTCTGGCCTAAATTTGTTCTGTGACTGATTTTTCATATTCTGTTGGCCTCCGTACCGACCACACTTCGCAGCTGGTAGACATGTGCTGCCGCTAGTTCGATTGCTTGCTGGACCATCTTGCTAGAAAATGGTCCGTGTCCTTTCCATCGTGTTGTATGGCGTCGACGTTGAAGTCCTCGGTGTGGGCTCAGTCTTGACCACTGCCAAAGCCGTCCTCGGCGACGTTCCTTTCTGGGAAAGCTCCATATTCGTTGAGTTCACCTTGGAGAGAGTGGGTTTGAGCGTTGATGTCTTCCTTGTTGCGATATCTGTGAAAATTTCGATGACGCTCTTCGTCATCTTCTGTTTCGAAGTCGTTGTGGTTGCCGCTTTTATTTATTGGTGTCGATGAGGTTACGACATCTGCTGATGCATATTAAAATAGAAAAGGCATATTAAAATGGCATATTAATATGCAAAGGCAATGTTTTTTTTTCGAACTACGCCTTTGATTTCTTTCGCATATTGAAGTGGGGGTCAACTGGTAGCTGCTACAGTGCTCCTTTTTTGAGACTTGCTTGGTAGCGACGGCAGTGTGCCAGGCTTCTCAGAAGATTCTTCTGAGGCTGTTGTTATTTCATTTAGTGGAAGCTTCTGTAATTTGACAGTGCACGATGCTGCTAGGCACGTGCACGCTTCTGCAGTGGCAATGTATTGTTGAGGGTTAGTGCGCAGGAGAAAGCAAGAGAATCGAGAAGCAGATTGTTCTTCAGATTTACGTGGCTCCAAATTGCCGTCCCCTTGAAAAGCACGTGCATTGGTACAGGCGCTTTGTATGCTGACTGTATCTTAGCAGAAAGGATGTTGGCTTCGTTTTACGAGAAGCACTGATTATTGCAGCATTTCCTCGGTTCTTGTTGATGATACCAAAGTTTGTGCTCATGCAGTTTGGAATTCCTGGTGATTGATCGTTCGATGGTATTGTAGCGGATGTGCCTTGACGATGTTCTTAGGAAGAAAGGTTGTTTGTCTGCGATGTCGTGACATTTTGTTAAATTACGTAAAGCATGTACGGCGGCCGAATGTTCATAGAAGACTCGCGTGACTTGAAAGTGCGTAGTGACCCATGCATTCGACACGAGCGATGGAATCCCTCAGAAGCTACAACAACGACATCAGCGCTGCATCATGCTGAAAACGCGAATATTGTTGACTGATGTGCGGAGATCAAACCTGGTTCAATATTCGGTTTCCAAGGAACGAAAAGTCATGCATGTCGTTTAGTTGCTTTTCTTTTATTCGAAATATCAAGATTGAACTAGTCATGTGATTGCGCGCCCTCGTCGCAAGAGAATCCCCACAAGGAAAACTCGCCGACGATATTCTCATATGAGCACACTCATTCGTGCAACGCTGCGACTGTGCGTAACAGCATTCAAATTTCTGCAGCTGGTGAATGACGCAGGGGTCTGCATCATATTGTTACGAGCCACTTATCCTGTGGACGAAGAAGGTGTTTCGTTTCGTTTACAAATGCTGGCGCATACCCACGAAGACGTTGTATAGCAGACGTGAAAGAGGACGAGCTTTGTTTCTGCGGTGCCATTGGCTGCCGCTCGCCCAAGCGTCTACCACAATAAGTAGATAAATCATTTTGCGCATCTTCCCGTAACAATATACTTTGAAGCGACTGATCATTTTATCTTTGATTTTTTTCCACGATCACTATATGAATATATGTGGGTAAGGTAGAAGCGAAATGCCTCATCTCTCACGTATTCATTTAATTTGGTGACCATTTCCCGTTCCGACCATGATGCAGCGGTTGCATGGAGCTAAAGAAGCGGAACCAGCCTTCCACGGGGCAATCGTCCGCTATTCCAGTGCACTTGGGGACGTCCAACCCTTCCGATGATGCGTTCATGGTGCTCGTCTGTTTCGGTTGTGGATCTGCGCGCTCGGGTTTCACGACCTGGCATACGATTGTTGTTGATGTTCGTCTGATGAGATGGCTGCGAGGCCTTTATCCTGTCGGTTTGTGCGACGCGAGCAGGAGGCCACGGACGGAGACAGACAATGTCGCCCTAACAGTGCCTTTATTCTCCAGACACCTTGCTTTCCATTCATGATCTATCCGTGCACCGTTACACCCCCCCATGTGTGTATATATATATATATATATATATATATATATATATATATATATATATATATATATATATATATATATATATATATATATATATATATATATAAGTGACCTATGTGGAACGCAGCGAATAAAGCATAATTAGCGTGGTTATCATACAGTAGTAGTTACAGAAGTGGGTTCTACGTATATTACTAGCTACAACTAATAAAGCATAAAACAAGAAAACTGAGCAAGATTACCGTGTGAAAACTTAAAGCGCCAAAAGCACAAAGGACACATAAGAAGACACACATACCACCCGCGCTCAGAGCGGGTGTAACATGTGTTTCTTCTTTTCGCTACTTTTGTAGTTTTAGCGCTCTAAGTTTTTATTACAATGCATTATCAACTAGCCCTCCTATTCATATTTGTGCAAGATTAACATGGTTAACATAAAAGCAGCAGGTACGAAAATTGGTTCTATCTATACAATATTGGGCATTTTTAATGAGCTCATGGTTTAGAATTGTAGCAATGTTCTCGGGGGGTGATTCTACTCCTTAGCTATGTGCGCGGTAGAAATGAAAGTTAAAAGGAATACGTTCTTAGAAGGAAAGGTGTGCCAACCTTTTCAGCATGATCTAATCTTGCTATAGTTATTCTAGAATATAATGTTCTATAAAGACGCAGCGAATGCATTCGGTGGCTTTGCCAGAGAAATTTTTTGAAACAATCTAGCAGCTTTTTGGTTCTTTTGGCAGTTTTCATGGTAGGTACAACGACGGTTGGATTTGGCCGAGCGAAGGCGGGTTAAGCCGTCGATGAAAAGGCACGTGCTTTCAGTTTTCTAGGTGGCGTTGCTCTCAGGCAACGAATAGGGTGCCTCGATGCCAGGCCCTTCTAGCCGTTTAGGGTTGTGACACCCTTCTACCAGGCCTTCTAGCCTTGTTGTGACACCCTTCTACTTCCGCCATATTGTGTCAGAGCTGTTGAAGCGGCCGTACATGTGCATTGATTCGTCATTTAGTCATTAGTCAATTTCCACGGGGCTGCGGAAGAATTCGCAAAGTTGAATTTTTGGACTCGCCATGTGAGATAAAAGACGCTTGACAGTGTTACAACTAAAAGCCCTCCGTCTTGCGGGTTTGCTGCCCACTTTTGTGTGGAAGCTCAACAGAAAAACGGCATCCACGTCTTAGATTTCCCCGTCACGCACTGCGCAAGAAAAGTCAGAAAACACCTCGTTCATGTAATCCATGCACGCCTTGATAATTTTGTGTCCTTTGGGGCTTTTCTTGTCCCACAACAATAATCATCATCCACCTTGGTTACGTCTGCTTTCTTGATTTACAAGCTGATTTACAAACTGGAAACAACCCTGCCTTAATGCCACTATAATAAAATGGATGGAAGCATATTTAACGAATCGCAACTAGGTGGTCAGAATGGATGGTCATGTCTCCAGCTCACTGGCAGTGCTGTCAGGTGTCCTGCAGGTATCTGTCCTGGGCCCGCTTTTATTTTTTGCACATAATAATGACATTTATCCTGTGATGGAACCAGATGTACCTCTTAAACTGTTCGCGGATGTCTGTTTATTTTATTCTACAGTACGAAACGCAGCAGACCAACTTAAGCTTAATAACTGTATAAAGGCGTCAAGCGGATGGTGCAACAAATGTAGTATGGAAATAAATTATTGTAAATCAACATATACACGTATTACCACCAAAAAAAGGCCATTTTTTGTTTCCATATACTATTGGTGACAAGTGCTAGATAAATACTAGTCAATTTAAATACTTAGGAATAACGATAACAGAAAACTTATGTTGGAGCATACATATAAATAATCTTTGTTCAAAGGCGTACGGGAGGTTACATTTCCTGCGAAAAAGAATTGGAGGATGCTACATGCGGTGTAAGACCCACCGCTTGCCAAACTTTTGTTAGACCACTTCTTGAGTACGCGTCAGAGGTATGGAGCCCTCATCAAAGTTATTTCAAGAAACAGCAAGAGAAAATTCAGAGGTACGCGGTGCACTTCCTATTCACGCGTGACACTTTTACGGGTGAGAGCTTTCACCGCCCACGAAATGTTATCGTTCAGCGCAGGACGAGTCTACATGTATCGGAAGTTTCTAGAATATTATCGGTGCTTCTATCCGCTGTATGTTGTCGCCGAAGCTTGTGTAATCATATTGCATGTATGCGCGACTCGAATGGCGTAGAACTTTGTGGAAGGCATGCGGGCCCCAGCGATCACTCTGGAATATTCGACGACTGATCTATAAAAACCAATGCGCTTGACCCGCTGATCACATTTTCGACGATCACCGACTGTGTTCGCCACTGTCGCCGTTCTTTGAGTGTAGCCTGCTTTGAGGGTACAAGTTCGCCCAATATAAGTTAGTTTCGTCTTTCACAGTATAGCTACTGTGTTCTTCATACGTCACTCCACGTGACAATATGCTCTCAAAGTCCAAAGACTGATTCAGTCGCCGAAATGCTCCGTTTTTCTAAACCGGAACTGCTAGAAACGCGTAGACTAAAAATCAATTGAAATTATTATTCCAAATACTCCAAGGCCAAATAAATATTACGAAGGAAACATTCATACTGGCACCTGGCAAACGGAGCGCCAGAGCTAACCATAATCGATCTATCCAAGCTTATACCGCTCACACTGATACGTTCAGGTACTCCTTCTTCCCCAACGTAATTGAAATGTGGAACAAGTTACCGATGTGTGTTGTGCAACATACTGATCTGTCTCAATTCAAACAAACTCGGGGTGACTATCTGTACGAGTGCGCCGCTTGATTCCGATGTATTCTGTGTTTGTGATTATTCCACATTGTATTTTCTTTTATATTTTTTCATAAGCCTCTCTGTAAAGACCCTCGCAAGAGGGTTGAAAGTAATGTTAAATAAATAAATAAATAAATAAATAAATAAATAAATAAATAAATAAAGGTATGCTTTCGCTACCTTCCTGTCGAGAATGTTATGTTACTCCAACAACGCGCATGCCGTTGGGAGCTGGAATTGCTGGGCGTGCAGTGTAAAACAAAAGCCAAAAGCCATCTACATGGATGACGATTATTGTTGTATTAAAAGATATGCTCCAAAGGGTGCAAACTTTGTTAAGAGTGGATGGTGCTTCAATTTGTGTCGTTGTGTGAAGCGGTCTTTAGGAAATTTCGTGAGGCACTAGGTATTTGCCGCCTAAATCATTTAATCGAGTCTATGAGAAGACAGAAGAATGCACAATGTTTCATTTCCTACATTCACAAACGCAGAGCATTTAAACCTAACGATAATGCTTTTGGGAAGTTCTGCCTCGTTCCGGCTCATCATTTATATTTGAAGTGATTGTACCAGCCCGATGAATCGAGGGGTACGGAAGTAACATCGCCGCAGGTGTACATTGGGGGTGATCTGTTTTCATGTTTATGAAAAGCTAATAAGTTGAGCTTCGCTTTCCCAATGCTCTCACGCTTGTGTTCATGGTATCCTGTGGCTTCAGGCAGGTTAACGCATTGGTGAGCTGCCTTAAACTACGTCTCTGTTTTCAGGTTGTCTTGGTGTCGTTTACGTGAAGTGATAGCGAAATAGTTTGGCTATAAACGTTCCCTTTTATTTGGTGAGATGCGTCTCCATGTTTCTCTTTTTCATATTGCTGTGCTCATGGATACCTCATTGCATAATATAACGTAAGGCAAATGTGTTTTTCAGCAAACCATAGAGCTACTGTGGTTATACAAGCGGAAAGTGCTATATATTATATTCTACTACAGAAAACAAATGTACAAGCCGAACGAATGGGCCCATACTCTAGACCAGAGCGCTGCAATGGTGTTGTTCATTTACGAAAGCTCGTACTATGGGCCTTGCTTCTGCTGTTCACTAGGTAAAAATTATGAATTATATGGTTTCCTGTGCCAGAACTACGATCTAACTATTTGGCATAGTTAAGAACTTGGAAGTAATTTGGACCACCTGGGCTTCTTTAACAAGCACACACATCTAAGTACACGAGGGTTTTGCAAGTGCCCTCATTTTGAAATTCAGCAGACGGGGCATTGTTAAAACTGCGACCTAGAACTTGAAGCTGCCACGTGTCATTCTGGCCTTTCACACGCATAACTTATATGCCGAGGAATACCGTACATTCAGTTATTAGTAACATTTAATAATTTATTCACCTCGTTTTAACCCGTTTCTTTCCCCAGCATTAAGCAAGTATAAATAAGTGAACACGGCAACTCGGCCGTGACCATGTCGACTGACATACCGCTATTCGTGCAGGTGTTTTCCGCCTGCGTGCTCTTCACTGCAGCTGATCTCGTACATCGCGCAGACCATGGCTCCCGCCCGCAGGAGTTTGCTTCACTTCACGCACCGTGCTTCCCTGCTTTGGAAATCGAAGACGGCGCATTCCTTCGGGTGATGATATCTGGATGGTACCCCCTTGCCGCACGTGTACATCAACTGCCGCGCAACATTTGGGCGCACGATGACGTCAATGGATTCAGACGTGGGTACACGCCCGCCGCTTATAAAAGGAATTTCACCGGCCTCTTCCTTCCGTGGGCGCGGCAACTCGGCCGCGAATATGTCGACTGACATATCGTAGTTCGTGCAGGTCTTTTTGGCCTGTGTGCTCCTCACAGCAGCTCATCATCTACATCGTGTGGACCATGGCTCCTGCCCGCAGGAGTTTGCGTCCGTTTATGCACCGTGTTTCCCTGCTTTGGAAAGCGAAGACGGCGCCTTCCGTCCGGATCCTGATATCTGGATGGTACCGCCGCTGCCGCACGTGTACATCAACTACCGCGCAACAATTGGGCGCACCGTGACGCCAATGGATTCTGATGTGGGCACACGACCGCGGCGTATAAAAGGGGCTTCATTTTATTTTATTACCTAAAAGCACCATAGGGGCGTTACATAAGGGGTCTACACACATATATTTATTATACATCAGTTTAAGAATAACAGAGCATAAGTTTTAAATACAACACACGTGAAAATTGGGTACAGAATTCCATCTAATACACACGTAGATAGCATATCCCGTACATTTTTTTTAATTCTGAAAACCGGTCTGTTAGTTTTTGCATGAATGTAGGTGCGCATGTTATGGCGGCAATTTGGTGGGGCAGGTCGTTCCGATCTGTTGCTGCGCGAAAGAAGAATGAGCCTGAAAAATGGTAGTATGAGTGCGAGGGCGGCCAACTTGGGAGACGTGCCGAGTGCGATGTGATATACGGGCAGCAGGAATAATGTATGGTGGTTAATTAGTGAAGAATGATAAAACTTATGAAAAAGAGATAGAGTAGAGATGCGACGGTGATCAGTGAGCGTAACCAATCCGGATTCGTTTTTCAATGATGACACGCTGACATCATATGAATACGTTTAATGGGTGAACCTTATGGCCCGCTTTTGCACCGATTCAAGTGCGTTGATTAGATATGCTTGATGATGGCTCCATACGGCACATGCATATTCCAGTTTAGGTCGATTATGCTTTTGTAGGCTAGCAATTTCACATGCTTGGGTGCTTGTTTTAAGTTTAGTTTTAAGAAACCATGAGATTTATTAGAAGATGAGATGACGCTAGTAATATGTGTGCTTAGTCAAGTCATTAGTAAGGGCAACACCAAAGTATTTGTAAGAGTGCGCAGTTTCTACGTCTACGTTATTTACAGTGTATGGATAAGCTAGTGTGTTACGTCGGCGGGAGAATACCACTCGTTAAAACAGACGTTTGGGCGAGTTGGTAAGACATATTTGAAACAGAACAGCACTCGTCCGTGTCGTTTCTCCGTGCTTGTCCCCGTGAATACCACGCTGTTCTATTTCAAAGAATACCACTACTTTACATTTATTTGGGTTAAGTGTCATTAAACAGAAATCGCACCATTGTTGCAAGGGTTTAATATCCTCCTGAAGAGAGGTTTGGTCAGAAGTGTTAGTAATTGACTGGCAAACGACGCAGTCATCTGCAAACATGCGAATTTCGCACGATACATGCAGATGCAAGTCGTTAATATATATTAAGAAGAGGAGAGGCCCGAGGAATGATACTTGTGGAACCGCAGAAGATATCGGTAGGGAAACAGATGAGCTGTGGTTAATAAGGAAAAACTGTGAGCCGTTGCTCAGGAAAGCTTCAATCCATCGCAATATATCGGGGTGCACCTCCAACAGAGATAGTTTTAGTAATAGTCGTTGATGTAGTACCTTATCGAATGCTTTCGCGAAGTCTAGGAATACTGCGTCTGTCTGTTGGTTGGTATCTAGATTAGTGGGGAGATCATGAAGAAAAATTGCCAATTGCGTTTCGCAGAAAAATTCCTTGCAATATCCGCGCTGTGGAAAACGAAAAAAGTTTCCTGCGTCTAAAAATTTCCTAATTTCTGTATAAATGACACGTTCCATGATTTTATCAAGGTATGCTTGATAGTGAGATGGGGTGATACTTAAGTGGAGAGTTCTTGTCACCTGATTTGTATATGGGAACAGCCCTCCCCAACTTCCAGTCATGTGGTATGATGCCAGTTGAGAGTGACTGCGAGAACAGCAAGCACAAATAAGCAGCACTGATGTCTTGAGTATTTTTAACACTTTTGAGTTTATGTTATATACTTCGGCTGAGGATGTTAGCTTAAGATGATCAAGTAGAGACAAAATACCATCGACAAAGAAAGTTACTGATGGCACGACACTACTTGAGTTGTTAGCTGTAGAGGTAAATGACAAGCTAGGTTCATAGGAAAAGACTGACACAAAAGCTGTATTAAAAGATTAGAACATTCAACCTCATGGACCGTTTCACCGTTCTCGTTGACTAACGCAATACTGCTTATTTCCCGAGGATTGATCACCTGCCAGAACTTTCTTGGATTAGTGGTCAGCATTTTCGGTAGATCCTCGTGAAAAAAAAAGACTGTTTTGCCTCCCGAATACCTGATAAATATGCGTGTTCCGCTGCGTGGTATTTATCCCAGGCGCATGTGCTTGTCCTGCGGTTTGCTGCACGGTACAAACGTATTTTTTATTATCAAGTCTCTTCAAAGAATTGTTCATTGCTTCTGAAGTTGCACTCGAAACGTTATCGTTGGAATGAATTTGTCAGCTAGATCATTTATTTTTTCTTTCAACCTTTGCCAGTTGGTATGGATATCGTGTTTGTTAAAGGATGCCTCAGATGAAATAAAGAAGTCGTACAGATTATCGCGTAAAGCCTCGTAGTTGCCTTTGTTAAAACGATGTATTGTCTTTTGAAGTTTCTGGCGTGAATTGGCGCAAAGTGAAAGCAAGCGTGATTAACCTTATGGTCGCTAATTTCCTTCAGATAAGTAATTGACGATAAGCTGTCTGGTCGACTTGTTAGTATTACGTCTAATATGTCAGCTGTGTCTGGTGCGACGCGCGTTGGTTCAGATACATGTTGAGCGAGATTAAAATTAAAACAAACATCAAGGAAATTTCTTGCTTCTGTCTGATTTACGAAAGACGGAGCGATATTGTGCCAATCGATATCTGCAGGGGCGCGAATTCTGGCAAAAAGTAAAGATCAAAAAGCTCGGGAAGTAATAGAAGCTTTCTTTACCGGAAAGAAAGGAAGCATGTGCGTCAGCGACCCGTCAATATCTTTATATATGGCTGAAAAGAAATATTTAACCAGTTCGCTTCCATATCAATCTTCATGTGATTTTGGTCCTTGCGTCTAAGACGGGTATATAAGTGTGTGTGTGCCTCCGAATAAAAGCAGTTGTAAGTGGCGCTCTGCCCCGTCTCCTTCCTTGTGTCGTGTGTGTTTTCGCGCTAGCACCCGAGATGGATATCTGGAAAGTTAAAATCTCCAAAGAGGAGGAGGTCAGCTTTGGGGTACTGAAAAGTTAGTTTGCAGAGTACATTGCTAAGTTGACAGGCAAAATCTGGGCTACTGCGAGGGGGTCTATAGCAAACGCCCAAATGAACTGATTGTGGACCGGCGTGACAATAAATGAAAAGGATTTCTAAGTCGGATGTGACGCTAACAACAGAACACGATAATTGTTGACTGACCGCTATAAGGACGCCTCCTCCTCGTGTTGTCCTACGATCTTTCCGAAGCACGTTAAAATTCGGTAAATCAGCCAGCACTTCCGAGTCTGGAATATGGTCACTAAGCCAGGTTTCCGTGAGTGCCACCACGTTGCTTTTAGACGTTAGTAAAAGGTTAGACACGTGCTCACGTATGGCAATGAAGCTTCGTATGTTCGTAAAGTTTACTGAGATAGATGTCCGTGATACAACTGCTATTCGGGGGCGTCGATTTATTTTTTTATTACGAAGCGGTTGCTATACTTCTTTAATCGTCTGCGAAACTTCATCATATACGTAGCGCTTGTAACCTATGAATAATGTTTTAAAACAGAGAAAACGGCACAGACTTAGATTTTGCGAAGGCGACAAGGTGTTTACGGGCATTCTTACAGCCGGCGAAAAATCTTAGGTAACGCTGAAGTCAGTGCCTTTAAGATTACGGCCATTAGAAAGGACAGCTTTCTTTGTTTTAAAGAATACAAATTTAACTATAATTGGGCGTTTGCGATCAAGGGAATACCGACCAATTCGGTGCGCTCGCTCTATTTCCTTAGGCTCAACTGCTACTTTCAGATGATCCGAGCAGAGGCGTTAGATAATTCTTCCGGTTCGTTTAATGGCTCTGATGCTGATGGACCGGGGAGGCCATAAAAATCCAAATTATTTCGCCTTAACCTGTTCTGAGCATCATCTACGCGGTCATACTGTTTATGAACCAGCTGCATCGTTCGTTCGCTGTCTGCCTGTATGGACTGCTTATCGGTTTCCATCGACAAAACACTTTGGTAATTGCCCTCCAGGTACGTCAGCCTCTCGCTTAGAGCCTCAAGAGATACAGTCCGAGCCATGTATTTGTTTGTGTGATCTTGCATCTCAGCGATAATCGTATCTTGGCCAGCGGATACCTTCTTCATTTCGGCAAGTAAGGCGGCGTAATCCGGACCGGGATTACTTTCAAAGTATCTGATAACACGAAGGCGCTCAGAGACGACACACACGCAGCACTGCGGGCTCGGTAGCTGCACAAGAGAATAATTATTGGTTTTCTTAGCGTAAAGAGAGCTTGGTTCACAGACCTGCATGAAGAACAGCTGCGGGTCAGTGGATCGCATCGTGCCAAGGCCACCGAGCGCACAGTGCGAAGGGGTAGCCGCTCCTCTTTTATAGGCACCTGGATGGTTGTTGACGATGCCATTAAGGCCAGCGGCGTTTCGTAGAGGATCCATTCTTTCATTGGCGGCATCGCCAGACGGGTTGAATCCCTGTTCGTTCTCATTTCCCTCGTTATTAAGCACTGGTGCGATCATCCCAAACTGACGCTCGTTGATTTCACAAGAAGAGGCGGCAGCATTCGCATGATAACTGACGTCAAAACTTGTATGAAGAACAGCAGCGGGTTAGTGGATCGCATCGTGGCAACGCCACCGAGCCCACAGTGCGGCAGGGGTAGTCGCTCCTCTTTTATAGGCAGCTGGATGGTTGTTGGATGGAGGCAGCTGGATGGAGGTGCAGCGGTGACGTAGAAGTAGAGCATCCGACTCGCGTGCAAGAGGACCGTGGCTCGAATACCGGTGCCGCCCAAATTTCCACGGGATTAAAAAAAAAAGAAAAAAATACGCGTGTTGGCAAAATTGCAGAAAGACGCCTGGGGTGCGGTCTGATCCCAGTGACCAGAACCGGTAACGCACTCCCTCACCAGAGCAAAATTGGCCACCCTGATGCAGTACTTGGCCACAACCTCGTAAATAAATAAAACAATCAAACCCCGCCCCTCAGTCCCCAGCAGCTGCGAAGCAACTGACCACGGCGACAGTCAGACCTGCGACGCAGCAGAGGGTGCTAAGAATCCCTGGTTCCGGACAGGCCGCCATTGGAATCTGAACCTCACAACGTTTAACGCTAGAATGTTATCTAGTGAGGCAAGTCTAGCAGTGCTATTGGAGGAATTAGAGGGCAGTAAATGGGATATAATAGGGCACAGTGAAGTTAGGAGGACAAAAGAAGCATGTACAGTGCTAAAAAGCGGGCACGTCCTGTGCTACCGGGGCTTAGTGGAGAGACGAGAACTAGGAGTTAGATTGCTGATTAATAAAGATATTGCTGGTAACATACAGCAGTTCTATAGCATTAACGAGAGCGTGGCAGGTCTTTTGTGAAATTTAAAAAAGATGTACAAATTGAAGGTCACGCAGGTCTACGGCCCTACATCCAGTCATGATGACCAGGAAGTCGAAAGCTTCTATGAAGACGTGGAATCGGCGATGGGTAAAGTCAAAACAACATACACTTTACTGATGGGCGACTTCAATACCAGGGTAGGCAAGAAGCAGGCTGGAGACAACTCAGTGGGGGAATACGGCATAGGCTTTAGTAATAGCAGAGGTGAGTTACTAGTAGAGTTTGCAGAACAGAATCATACGCGGATAATGAATACCCTTTTCCGCAAGCGGGATAGCCGAAAGTGGACGTGGAGGAGCTCGAATGGCGAGACAAGGAATGAAGTAGACCTTATACTCTGCGCTAACCCTAGCGTCATACAAGATGTGAACGTGCTCGACAGAGTGCGCTGCAATGACCATAGCATGGTGAGAACTCGAATTAACCTAGACTTGAGGAGGCAATCGAAGAAACTGGTACATAAGAAGCCGACCAATGAGTTAGCGGTAAGAGGTAAAATAGAGGAATTCCAGATCAAGCTACAGAACAGGTATTAGGCTTCAACTCATTAAGAGGACCTTAGTGATGAAGATATGAACGACAGTCTTATGGGCATCATTAGCGATTTTGCAATACAAATTGGTGGTAACTCCGTTAGACAGGATGCCAGTAAGCGAACGCAGGAGTCGAAAGATCTGATCAAGAAACGTCAATGTATGAAAGCCTCTAACCCTACAGCTAGAATAGAATTGTCAGAACTTTCCAAGTTCATCAACTCGCGTAAGACAGCTGACATAAGGAAGTATATGTGGATAGAATTGAACATGCTCTCAGGAACGGAGGAAGCCTAAAAGCTGACAAAAGGAAACTAGGAATAGGCAAGAATTCGATGTATGCGTTAAGCGACAAAGCCGCAATATCATTACTAATATGGATGAGATAGTTCAAGTGGCCGAGGAGTTCTATAGAGATTTGTACAGTACCAGTGGAACCCTCGACGATAATGGAAGAGAGAATAGTCTGAGGAAATTGAAATCCCACAAGTAACGCCCGAAGAAGTAGAGAAAGCCTTGGGAGCTGTGCAAAGGGGGAAGACAGCTGGGGAGAATCAGGTAACAGCAGATTTCTTGAAGGATGCAGGGCAGATTGTTCTAGAAAAACTCAGGGGACGAATTGCAATGCATGCTTACTGACCTGGAGAGGCAAAGCAGAACGGTGGGTCTAAAAATAATCTGCAGGAAACTAAAGCAATGTATAACAGTCTCAGAAGAGAACAGCAGTGTACAATATGTAGCGAGGCACTGGAAGTGGTAAGGGAATACATCTACTTAGGGCGGGTAGTGATCGCGTATCCGGATCATCAGACTGAACTAATAAGAAAAACAAGAACGGGCTGGGGTGCGTTTGGCAGGCATTCTCAGATCATGAACAACAGGTTGCCATTATCCCACAAGAGAAAAGTGTATAACAGCTGTGTCTTACCAGTACATATGTACGGGGCAGAAACCTGGAGGCTTACGAAAATGGTTCTACTTAAATTGAGGATAACGCAACAAGCTATGAAAAGAAGACTCGGTTACCGAAATACTAAGTTTATGTAATTTACAATTATTAGCTATTAGGCGACAAAAGAAAAGGATAAATTATTATTTCAGATTCTCCAGGGTCATACAAAGATTGATAAAAACAGGTGTATACGTGCACCTGGTAGACTTAGCAAGAAAATAGGTCATAGTGCAACCATCCGACCTTATGGCAGCCGCAAAAACATCTTTCGTTATTCGTTTTTTTCCTGACGTCATCAAAAAATGTAATGGACTACCTGCACATATTGCTGAATGTACTGATGAAACATCGTTTGAAACTCTTCTTCATAGTTTTGTTCCTTAATATTATTTCTATGTTTTCTTGGTGTTCTGCATTCCTGTCAATCATTCTACGCCACTTCTTCGATGATCTTATTATTTTTCGATGATGTTTTGTTGAAGTTTTATGACACGTCAAAGTTCCTTCCATATCAGTTTTGTATTTGTGATGTATTGCCGCTCTGTAATGACCCTCACGTGAGGGTTAAGAGTGTGTTTAAACAAATAAAAAGAAATGATGGGGGAAACGTTAAGGGATAAGAAAAGAGCAGATTGGGTGAAGGATCAAACGCGAATTAAGGAAATCTTAGTTGAAATCAACAAAAAAATGGCCAAGGGCAGGACATGTAATGAGGAGCGAAGATAATCGATGGTCATTAAGGGTTACGGATTGAATTCCAAGGGAGGGGAAGCGTAGCAGTCGACGGCAGAAAGTTAAGTGGGCGGATGAGATTAACAAGTTTGCAGGGACAACATGGCCACAGTTATTACATGAGCGGTGTAGTTGGAGAAGTACGGGAGAGGCCTTTGCCCTGCAGTAGACGAAATCAGCCTGATGATGATGATGATGATGGATGGTTGACGACGATGGCAGTAGAGCCGGCGACGTTTCGTCGAGGATCCATTCTTTCCCTGGCGGCGTCGCCAGACGGGTTGAATCCTTGTTGGTTCTGATACCCCATGTTATTACGTCATCGAAGCACTGGTGCCATCATCCCAAATATACGCTCGTTGATTCCATAACAAGAGGCCACAGCGTTCGCATGATAACTGACATCGAAACCTGCATGAAGAACAGCAGCGGGCTAGTGGATCGTATTGTGGCAATGCCACCAAGAACACCACCTTACCACTTCAATGGCCTCTTCCTTCAATGGACACGGCAACTCGGCCATTAGTATGTCGACTGAGATACCGTTGTTCGTGCAAGTGTTTTCAGCCTGGGTGCTCTTCGCTGCAGTTGATCATCTACATCGCGCGGACCATGGCTGCTGCCCGCAGGAGTTTGCGTCCCTTCATACAACGTGTTTCCCTGCTTCGGAAAGCGAAGACGGCGCATTCCTTCGGGATCGCGATATGTAATGGCACCGCCGCTGCCGCACATGTAGATCAACTATTGCGCAACTTTTGGGAGCAGGATGATGTCAATGGACTCAGATATGGCCACACGCACACCGAATATAAAATGAACTTCACTGGCCACTGCCTTCAGTGGAAGCGGCAACATGGCCATGACTATGTCGACTGACATAGCGTTGTTCGCGCAGGTCTTTACGGCCTGCGTGCTCCTCACAGCAGCTGATCATCTACGTCGCGCGGACCATGGCTATTGCCGCAGGTGTTTGCGTCCCTTCATGTAACGCGTTTCGCAGCTTTGGAAAGCGAAGACGGTGCCTTCCGTCCGGATACTGATATGTGGATGGTATCGCCGCTGCCGCGCGTGTAGATCAATTACTGCGCAACTTTTTGACGCACGATCATGTCAATGCACACAGATATGGCCACACACCCACCGCTTAGAAATGTAACTTCACTGGCGAATTTCTTCAGTGGAACCGGCAACTCGGCGATGACAATGTCGACTGACACAGCGTTGTTCGTGCAGGTCCTTTCGGCCTGCGTGCTCCTCAGTGCAGCTGATCATCTACGTCTCGCGGACCATGGCTACTGCCCGCAGGTGTTTGCGTGCGTTTACGCAACGTGCTTCCATGCTTTGGAAAGCGAACACGGCGCCTTCCGTCCGGATACTGATATGTGGATGGTATCGCCGCTGCCGCGCGTGGAGAGCAACTACTGCGCAACTTTTGGGCGCACGGCGATGTCAATGGACTCAGATATGGCCACACGCCCACCGCTTCTAAATGGAACTTCACTGGCGCCTTCCTTCAGTGGAAACGGCAACACGGCCATAACTATGTCGACTGACACAGCGTTGTTCGTACAGGTCCTTTCGGCCTGCGGGCTCCTCACTCCAGCTGATCATCTACGTCGCGCGGACCATGGCTAATGCCCTCACGTGTTTGCGTCCGTTCATGCAATCTGTTTCGCTGCTTTGGAAAGCGAAGGCGGTGCCTTCCGTCCGGATATCAATATGTGGATGTTATCGCCGATGCCGCACGTGTAGATCAACTACAGCGCCACTTCTGGGCGCATGGTGATGTGAATGGACTCAGATATGGTCAAACGCCCACCGCTTATAAATGTAACTTCACTGACGCCTTCCTTCAGGTGAACCGGCAACTCGGCCATGACTTGTCGACTGACACAGCGTTGTTCGTGGAGGTCCTTTCGGCCTGCGAACTCCTCACTGCAGCTGATGATCTAGGTCGCGCGGACCGTGGCTTCTGCCGCAGGAATTTGCGTCCGTTCATGCAACGTGTTTTTCTGCTTTGGAAAGCGATGACGATGCCTTCCATCCGGATGCTGATATGTGGATGGTACAGCCGCTGCCACGTGTAGATCAATTACTGCGCAACTTTTTGACGCACGATGATGTCAATGCACACAGATATGGCGACACACCCACCGCTTATAAATGGAACTTCATTGGCGCCTTCCTTCAGTGGAACCGGCAACTCGGCCATGAGTATGTCGGCTGACACAGCGTTGTTCGTGCAGGTCCTTTCGGCCTGCGTGCTCGTCAGTGCAGCTGATCATCTACGTCGCGCGGACCATGGCTATTGCCGCAGGTGTTTGCGTCCCCTCATGTAACGCGTTTTCCAGCTTTGGAAAGCGAAGACGGTGCCTTCCGTCCGGATACTGATAAGTGGATGGTATCGCCGCTGCCGCGCGGGTAGATCAATTACTGCGCAACTTTTTGACGCACGATAATGTCAATGCACACAGATATGGCAACACACCCACCGCTTAGAAATGTAACTTCACTGGCGAATTTCTTCAGTGGAACCGGCAACTCGGCGATGACTATGTCGACTGACACAGCGTTGTTCGTGCAGGTCCTTTCGGCCTGCGTGCTCCTCACTGCACCTGATCATCTACGTCGCGCGTACCATGGCTACTGCCCGCAGGTGTTTCCGTGCGTTTACGCAACGTGCTTCCCTGCTTTGGAAAGCGAAGACGGCGCCTTGCGTCCGGATACTGATATGTGGATGGTACCGCCGCTGCCGCACGTGTAGATCAAGTACCGCGCAACTTTTGGGCGCACGATGTGTCAATGGACTCAGATATGGCCAAACGCACGCCGAATATGAGGGGAACTACACTGGTCTCTGCCTTCAGTGGAACCGGCAACTCGGCCATGACCATGTCGACTGACACAGCGTTGTTCGTGCAGGTGCTTTCGGCCTGCGTGCTCCTCACTCCAGCTGATCATCTACATCGCGCGGACCATGGCTTCTGCCGCAGGGGTTTGCATCCTTTCATGCAACGTGTTTTTCTGCTTTGGAAAGCGATGACGATGCCTTCCGTCCCGATGCTGATATGTGGATGGTATCGCCGCTGCCGCGAGTGTAGATCTACCACTGCGCAACTTTTGGGTGCACGATGTCAATGGACTCAGATATGGCCACACGCCCACCGCTTATAAATGGAACTTCATTGGCGCCTTCCTTCAGTGGAACCGGCAACTCGGCCATGACTATGTCGACTGACACAGCGTTGTTCGTGAAGGTCCTTTCGGCCTGCGTGCTCCTCACTGCAGCTGATCATCTACGTCGCGCGGACCATGGCTTCTACCGCAGGTGTTTGCGTCCGTTGATGAAACGTGTTTCGCTGCTTTGGAAAGCGAAGGCGGTGCCCTCCATCCGGATACCGATATGTGGATGTTATCGCCGCTGCCGCACGTGTAGATCAACTACTGCGCCACTTTTGGGCGCATGGTGATGTCAATGGACTCAGATATGGTCACACGCCCACTGCTTATAAATGTAACTTCACTGACGCCTTCCTTCAGGTGAACCGGCTACTCGGCCATGACTATGTCGAATGACACAGCGTTGTTCGTGCAGGTCCTTTCGGCCTGCGAGCTCCTTACTGCAGCTGATCATCTACGTCGCGCGGACCATGGCTACTGCACGCAGGTGTTCGCGTCCGCTCATGCAACATGTTTCGATGCTTTGGAAAGCGAAGACGGTGCCTTCCGTCCGGATACTGATATGTGGATAATAACGCCACTGTCGCACGTGTAGAGCAACTACTGCGCAACTTTTGGGCGCACGATGATGTCAATGCACCCAGATATGGCCACAACCCCACCGCTTATATATGGAACTTCACTGGCGCCTTCCTTCAGTGGAACCCGCTAATCGGCCATGACTATTTCGACTGACACCGCGTTGTCCGTGCACGCCCCTTCGGCCTGCGTGCTCCTCACTGCAGCTCATCATCTGCATCGCGCGGACCATGGCTACTGCCCGCAGGTGTTTGCGTCCGTTCATGCAACGTGTTTCCCTGCTTTGGAAAGCGATGACGGTGCCTTTCGTCGGGATACTGATATGTGGATGGTATCGCCGCTGCCGCACGTGTAGATCAACTACTGCGGAACTTTTGGGCGCACGATGATGTCAATGGACTCAGATATGGCCAAACGCACACCAATATGAAGGGAACTTCACTGACCTCTGCCTTCAGTGGAACCGGCAACTCGGCCATGACCAGGTCGACTGACACAGCGTTGTTCGTACAGGTCCTTTCGGCCTGCGAGCTCCTCACTGCAGCTGATCACCTACATCGCGCGGACCGTGGTTACTTCGCGCAGGTGTTTGCGTCCGTTCATGCAACGTATTTCGCTGCTTTGGAAAGCGAAGACGGTGCCTTCCATCCGGATACTGATATGTGGATGGTATCGCCGCTGCCGCACGTGTAGATAAACTACTGCGCAACTTTCGGGCGCACGGTGATGTCGATGGACTCAGATATGGCCACACGCCCACCGCTTATAAATGGAACTTCATTGGCGCCTTCCTTCAGTGGAACCGGCAACTCGGCCATGAGTATGTCGACTGACACAGCGTTGTTCGTGCAGGTCCTTTCGGCCTGCGTGCTCGTCAGTGCAGCTGATCATCTACGTCGCGCGGACCATGGCTACTGCGCGCCGGTGTTTGCGTCCCTTGATATAACGTGTTTCGATGCTTTGGAAAGAGAAGACGGTGCCTTCCGTCCGGATATTGATATGTGGATGGTATCGCCGCTGCCGCACGTACAGATCAACTACTGCACAACTTTTGGGCGCACGGCGATGTCAATGGACTCAGATATGGTCACACGCCCACCGCTTATAAATGTAACTTCACTGGCGCCTTACTTCAGTGGAACCCGGAACTCGGCCACGACTATGTCGCCTGACAAAGCGTTGTTCGTGCAAGTCCTTTCGGCCTGCGTGCTCCTCACTCCAGCTGATCATCTACATCGCGCGGACCGTGTCTTCTGCCGCAGGAATTTGCGTCCGTTCATGCAACGTGTTTTTCTGCGTTGGAAAGCGATGAAGATGCCTCCCTTCCGGATGCTGATATGTGGATGGTATCGCCGCTGCCGCACGTGTAGATCAACTACTGCGCAACTTTTGGGCGCACGATGATGTCAATGGACCCAGACATGGCCACACGCCCACCGCTTATAAATAGAACTTCACTGGCGCCTTACTTCAGTGGAACCCGCAACTCGGCCACGACTATGTCGACTGACAAAGCGTTGTTCGTGCAGGTCCTTTCGGCCTGCGTGCTCCTCACTCCAGCTGATCATCTACATCGCGCGGACCTTCGCTTCTGCCACCGGAGTTTGCGTCCGTTCATGCAACTTGTTTTTCTGCTTTGGAAAGCGATGACGGTGCCTTCCGTCCGGATGCTGATAGGTGCAAGGTATCGCCGCTGCGGCACGTGTAGATCAACTACTGCGCAACATTTGGGCGCACGGTGATGTCAATGCACTCAGATATGGCCACACGCCCACCGCTTCTACATGGAACTTCACTGGCGCCTTCCTTCAGTGGAAACGGCAACACGGCCATAACTATGTCGACTGACACAGCGTTGTTCCTGCAGGTCCTTTCGGCCTGCGGGCTCCTCACTGCAGCTGATCATCTACGTCACGCGGACCATGGCTAATGCCCTCACGTGTTTGCGTCCGTTCATGCAATGTGTTTCGCTGCTTTGGAAAGCGAAGGCGGTGCCTTCCGTCCGGATATCAATATGTGGATGTTATCGCCGCTGCCGCACGTGTAGATCAACTACAGCGCCACTTCTGGGCGCATGGTGATGTGAATGGACTCAGATATGGTCAAACGCCCACCGCTTATAAATGTAACTTCACTGACGCCTTCCTTCAGGTGAACCGGCAACTCGGCCATGACTTGTCGACTGACACAGCGTTGTTCGTGGAGGTCCTTTCGGCCTGCGAGCTCCTCACTGCAGCTGATGATCTACATCGCGCGGACCGTGGCTTCTGCCGCAGGAATTTGCGTCCGTTCATGCAACGTGTTTCGCTGCTTTGGAAAGCGATGACGATGCCTTCCATCCGGATGCTGATATGTGGATGGTACAGCCGCTGCCACGTGTAGATCAATTACTGCGCAACTTTTTCACGCACGATGATGTCAATGCACACAGATATGGCGACACACCCACCGCTTATAAATGGAACTTCATTGGCGCCTTCCTTCAGTGGAACCGGCAACTCGGCCATGAGTATGTCGGCTGACACAGCGTTGTACGTGCAGGTCCTTTAGGCCTGCGTGCTCGTCAGTGCAGCTGATCATCTACGTCGCGCGGACCATGGCTATTGCCGCAGGTGTTTGCGTCCCCTCATGTAACGCGTTTTCCAGCTTTGGAAAGCGAAGACGGTGCCTTCCGTCCGGATACTGATAAGTGGATGGTATCGCCGCTGTCGCGCGTGTAGATCAATTACTGCGCAACTTTTTGACGCACGATAATGTCAATGCACACAGATATGGCAACACACCCACCGCTTAGAAATGTAACTTCACTGGCGAATTTCTTCAGTGGAACCGGCAACTCGGCGATGACTATGTCGACTGACACAGCGTTGTTCGTGCAGGTCCTTTCGGCCTGCGTGCTCCTCACTGCACCTGATCATCTACGTCGCGCGTACCATGGCTACTGCCCGCAGGTGTTTCCGTGCGTTTACGCAACGTGCTTCCCTGCTTTGGAAAGCGAAGACGGCGCCTTGCGTCCGGATACTGATATGTGGATGGTACCGCCGCTGCCGCACGTGTAGATCAAGTACCGCGCAACTTTTGGGCGCACGATGTGTCAATGGACTCAGATATGGCCAAACGCACGCCGAATATGAGGGGAACTACATTGGCCTCTGCCTTCAGTGGAACCGGCAACTCGGCCATGAGTATGTCGGCTGACACAGCGTTGTTCGTGCAGGTCCTTTCGGCCTGCGTGCTCCTCACTGCAGCTGATCATCTACGTCGCGCGGACCATGGCTTCTACCGCAGGTGTTTGCGTCCGTTGATGAAACGTGTTTCGCTGCTTTCGAAAGCGAAGACAGCTAGTGCCTTCCGTCCGGATACTGATATGTGCATGGTATCGCCGCTGGCGCACATGTAGATCAACTACTGCGCAACTTTTGGGTGCACGGCGATGTCAATGGACTCAGATATGGTCACACGCCCAACGCTTATAAATGTAACTTCACTGGCGCCTTCCTTCAGTGGAACCCGCAACTCGGCCATGACTATGTCAACTGACACAGCGTTGTTCGTGCAGATCCTTTGGGCCTGCGTGCTCCTCACTGCAGCTCATCATCTGCATCGCGCGGACCATGGCTACTGCCCGCAGGTGTTTGCGTCCGTTCATGCAACGTGTTTCCCTGCTTTGGAAAGCGATGACGGTGCCTTTCGTCGGGATACTGATATGTGGATGGTATCGCCGCTGCCGCACGTGTAGATCAACTACTGCGGAACTTTTGGGCGCATGGTGATGTCAATGGACTCAGATATGGTCACACGCCCACCGCTTATAAATGTAACTTCACTGACGCCTTCCTTCAGGTGAACCGGCTACTCGGCCATGACTATGTCGAATGACACAGCGTTGTTCGTGCAGGTCCTTTCGGCCTGCGAGCTCCTTACTGCAGCTGATCATCTACGTCGCGCGGACCATGGCTACTGCACGCAGGTGTTCGCGTCCGCTCATGCAACATGTTTCGATGCTTTGGAAAGCGAAGACGGTGCCTTCCGTCCGGATACTGATATGTGGATAATAACGCCACTGTCGCACGTGTAGAGCAACTACTGCGCAACTTTTGGGCGCACGATGATGTCAATGCACCCAGATATGGCCACAACCCCACCGCTTATATATGGAACTTCACTGGCGCCTTCCTTCAGTGGAACCCGCTAATCGGCCATGACTATTTCGACTGACACCGCGTTGTCCGTGCACGCCCCTTCGGCCTGCGTGCTCCTCAGTCCAGCTGATCATCTACATCGCGCGGACCGTGGCTTCTGCCGCAGGAGTTTGCGTCCGTTCATGCAACGTGTTTTTCTGCTTTGGAAAGCGATGACGATTCCTTCCATCCGGATGCTGATATGTGGATGGTACAGCCGCTGCCACGTGTAGATCAATTACTGCGCAACTTTTTGACGCACGATGATGTCAATGCACACAGATATGGCGACACACCCACCGCTTATAAATGGAACTTCATTGGCGCCTTCCTTCAGTGGAACCGGCAACTCGGCCATGAGTATGTCGGCTGACACAGCGTTGTTCGTGCAGGTCCTTTCGGCCTGCGTGCTCGTCAGTGCAGCTGATCATCTACGTCGCGCGGACCATGGCTACTGCGCGCCGGTGTTTGCGTCCGTTGATGCAACGTGTTTGGCTGCTTTCGAAAGCGAAGACAGCTAGTGCCTTCCGTCCGGATACTGATATGTGCATGGTATCGCCGCTGGCGCACGTGTAGATCAACTACTGCGCAACTTTTGGGTGCACGGCGATGTCAATGGACTCAGATATGGTCACACGCCCAACGCTTATAAATGTAACTTCACTGGCGCCTTCCTTCAGTGGAACCCGCAACTCGGCCATGACTATGTCAACTGACACAGCGTTGTTCGTGCAGATCCTTTCGGCCTGCGTGCTCCTCACTGCAGCTCATCATCTGCATCGCGCGGACCATGGCTACTGCCCGCAGGTGTTTGCGTCCGTTCATGCAACGTGTTTCCCTGCTTTGGAAAGCGATGACGGTGCCTTTCGTCGGGATACTGATATGTGGATGGTATCGCCGCTGCCGCACGTGTAGATCAACTACTGCGGAACTTTTGGGCGCACGATGATGTCAATGGACTCAGATATGGCCAAACGCACACCAAAATGAAGGGAACTTCACTGACCTCTGCCTTCAGTGGAACCGGCAACTCGGCCATGACCAGGTCGACTGACACAGCGTTGTTCGTACAGGTCCTTTCGGCCTGCGAGCTCCTCACTGCAGCTGATCACCTACATCGCGCGGACCGTGGTTACTTCGCGCAGGTGTTTGCGTCCGTTCATGCAACGTATTTCGCTGCTTTGGAAAGCGAAGACGGTGCCTTCCATCCGGATACTGATATGTGGATGGTATCGCCGCTGCCGCACGTGTAGATAAACTACTGCGCAACTTTCGGGCGCACGGTGATGTCGATGGACTCAGATATGGCCACACGCCCACCGCTTATAAATGGAACTTCATTGGCGCCTTCCTTCAGTGGAACCGGCAACTCGGCCATGAGTATGTCGACTGACACAGCGTTGTTCGTGCAGGTCCTTTCGGCCTGCGTGCTCGTCAGTGCAGCTGATCATCTACGTCGCGCGGACCATGGCTACTGCGCGCCGGTGTTTGCGTCCCTTGATATAACGTGTTTCGATGCTTTGGAAAGAGAAGACGGTGCCTTCCGTCCGGATATTGATATGTGGATGGTATCGCCGCTGCCGCACGTACAGATCAACTACTGCACAACTTTTGGGCGCACGGCGATGTCAATGGACTCAGATATGGTCACACGCCCACCGCTTATAAATGTAACTTCACTGGCGCCTTACTTCAGTGGAACCCGGAACTCGGCCACGACTATGTCGCCTGACAAAGCGTTGTTCGTGCAAGTCCTTTCGGCCTGCGTGCTCCTCACTCCAGCTGATCATCTACATCGCGCGGACCGTGTCTTCTGCCGCAGGAATTTGCGTCCGTTCATGCAACGTGTTTTTCTGCGTTGGAAAGCGATGAAGATGCCTCCCTTCCGGATGCTGATATGTGGATGGTATCGCCGCTGCCGCACGTGTAGATCAACTACTGCGCAACTTTTGGGCGCACGATGAGGTCAATGGACCCAGACATGGCCACACGCCCACCGCTTATAAATAGAACTTCACTGGCGCCTTACTTCAGTGGAACCCGCAACTCGGCCACGACTATGTCGACTGACAAAGCGTTGTTCGTGCAGGTCCTTTCGGCCTGCGTGCTCCTCACTCCAGCTGATCATCTACATCGCGCGGACCTTCGCTTCTGCCACCGGAGTTTGCGTCCGTTCATGCAACTTGTTTTTCTGCTTTGGAAAGCGATGACGGTGCCTTCCGTCCGGATGCTGATAGGTGCAAGGTATCGCCGCTGCGGCACGTGTAGATCAACTACTGCGCAACATTTGGGCGCACGGTGATGTCAATGCACTCAGATATGGCCACACGCCCACCGCTTCTAAATGGAACTTCACTGGCGCCTTCCTTCAGTGGAAACGGCAACACGGCCATAACTATGTCGACTGACACAGCGTTGTTCGTGCAGGTCCTTTCGGCCTGCGGGCTCCTCACTGCAGCTGATCATCTACGTCACGCGGACCATGGCTAATGCCCTCACGTGTTTGCGTCCGTTCATGCAATGTGTTTCGCTGCTTTGGAAAGCGAAGGCGGTGCCTTCCGTCCGGATATCAATATGTGGATGTTATCGCCGCTGCCGCACGTGTAGATCAACTACAGCGCCACTTCTGGGCGCATGGTGATGTGAATGGACTCAGATATGGTCAAACGCCCACCGCTTATAAATGTAACTTCACTGACGCCTTCCTTCAGGTGAACCGGCAACTCGGCCATGACTTGTCGACTGACACAGCGTTGTTCGTGGAGGTCCTTTCGGCCTGCGAGCTCCTCACTGCAGCTGATGATCTACATCGCGCGGACCGTGGCTTCTGCCGCAGGAATTTGCGTCCGTTCATGCAACGTGTTTCGCTGCTTTGGAAAGCGATGACGATGCCTTCCATCCGGATGCTGATATGTGGATGGTACAGCCGCTGCCACGTGTAGATCAATTACTGCGCAACTTTTTCACGCACGATGATGTCAATGCACACAGATATGGCGACACACCCACCGCTTATAAATGGAACTTCATTGGCGCCTTCCTTCAGTGGAACCGGCAACTCGGCCATGAGTATGTCGGCTGACACAGCGTTGTACGTGCAGGTCCTTTAGGCCTGCGTGCTCGTCAGTGCAGCTGATCATCTACGTCGCGCGGACCATGGCTATTGCCGCAGGTGTTTGCGTCCCCTCATGTAACGCGTTTTCCAGCTTTGGAAAGCGAAGACGGTGCCTTCCGTCCGGATACTGATAAGTGGATGGTATCGCCGCTGTCGCGCGTGTAGATCAATTACTGCGCAACTTTTTGACGCACGATAATGTCAATGCACACAGATATGGCAACACACCCACCGCTTAGAAATGTAACTTCACTGGCGAATTTCTTCAGTGGAACCGGCAACTCGGCGATGACTATGTCGACTGACACAGCGTTGTTCGTGCAGGTCCTTTCGGCCTGCGTGCTCCTCACTGCACCTGATCATCTACGTCGCGCGTACCATGGCTACTGCCCGCAGGTGTTTCCGTGCGTTTACGCAACGTGCTTCCCTGCTTTGGAAAGCGAAGACGGCGCCTTGCGTCCGGATACTGATATGTGGATGGTACCGCCGCTGCCGCACGTGTAGATCAAGTACCGCGCAACTTTTGGGCGCACGATGTGTCAATGGACTCAGATATGGCCAAACGCACGCCGAATATGAGGGGAACTACATTGGCCTCTGCCTTCAGTGGAACCGGCAACTCGGCCATGAGTATGTCGGCTGACACAGCGTTGTTCGTGCAGGTCCTTTCGGCCTGCGTGCTCCTCACTGCAGCTGATCATCTACGTCGCGCGGACCATGGCTTCTACCGCAGGTGTTTGCGTCCGTTGATGAAACGTGTTTCGCTGCTTTCGAAAGCGAAGACAGCTAGTGCCTTCCGTCCGGATACTGATATGTGCATGGTATCGCCGCTGGCGCACGTGTAGATCAACTACTGCGCAACTTTTGGGTGCACGGCGATGTCAATGGACTCAGATATGGTCACACGCCCAACGCTTATAAATGTAACTTCACTGGCGCCTTCCTTCAGTGGAACCCGCAACTCGGCCATGACTATGTCAACTGACACAGCGTTGTTCGTGCAGATCCTTTGGGCCTGCGTGCTCCTCACTGCAGCTCATCATCTGCATCGCGCGGACCATGGCTACTGCCCGCAGGTGTTTGCGTCCGTTCATGCAACGTGTTTCCCTGCTTTGGAAAGCGATGACGGTGCCTTTCGTCGGGATACTGATATGTGGATGGTATCGCCGCTGCCGCACGTGTAGATCAACTACTGCGGAACTTTTGGGCGCACGATGATGTCAATGGACTCAGATATGGCCAAACGCACACCAATATGAAGGGAACTTCACTGACATCTGCCTTCAGTGGAACCGGCAACTCGGCCATGACCAGGTCGACTGACACAGCGTTGTTCGTACAGGTGCTTTCGGCCTGCGAGCTCCTCACTGCAGCTGATCACCTACATCGCGCGGACCGTGGTTACTTCGCGCAGGTGTTTGCGTCCGTTCATGCAACGTATTTCGCTGCTTTGGAAAGCGAAGACGGTGCCTTCCATCCGGATACTGATATGTGGATGGTATCGCCGCTGCCGCACGTGTAGATAAACTACTGCGCAACCTTCGGGCGCACGGTGATGTCGATGGACTCAGATGTGGCCACACGCCCACCGCTTATAAATGGAACTTCATTGGCGCCTTCCTTCAGTGGAACCGGCAACTCGGCCATGAGTATGTCGACTGACACAGCGTTGTTCGTGCAGGTCCTTTCGGCCTGCGTGCTCGTCAGTGCAGCTGATCATCTACGTCGCGCGGACCATGGCTACTGCGCGCCGGTGTTTGCGTCCCTTGATATAACGTGTTTCGATGCTTTGGAAAGAGAAGACGGTGCCTTCCGTCCGGATATTGATATGTGGATGGTATCGCCGCTGCCGCACGTACAGATCAACTACTGCACAACTTTTGGGCGCACGGCGATGTCAATGGACTCAGATATGGTCACACGCCCACCGCTTATAAATGTAACTTCACTGGCGCCTCACTTCAGTGGAACCCGGAACTGGGCCACGACTATGTCGACTGACAAAGCGTTGTTCGTGCAAGTCCTTTCGGCCTGCGTGCTCCTCACTCCAGCTGATCATCTACATCGCGCGGACCGTGTCTTCTGCGGCAGGAGTTTGCGTCCGTTCATGCAACGTGTTTTTCTGCGTTGGAAAGCGATGAAGATGCCTCCCTTCCGGATGCTGATATGTGGATGGTATCGCCGCTGCCGCACGTGTAGATCAACTACTGCGCAACTTTTGGGCGCACGATGATGTCAATGGACCCAGACATGGCCACACGCCCACCGCTTATAAATGGAACTCCACTGGCGCCTTCCTTCAGTGGAACCCGCAACTCGGCCACGACTATGTCGACTGACAAAGCGTTGTTCGTGGAGGTCCTTTCGGCCTGCGTGCTCCTCACTCCAGCTGATCATCTACGTCGCGCGGACCATGGCTACTGCGCGCAGGTGTTTGCGTCCGTTCATGCAACTTGTTTTTCTGCTTTGGAAAGCGATGACGGTGCCTTCCGTCCGGATGCTGATAGGTGCATGGTATCGCCGCTGCGGCACGTGTAGATCAACTACTGCGCAACATTTGGGCGCACGGTGATGTCAATGCACTCAGATATGGCCACACGCCCACCGCTTCTAAATGGAACTTCACTGGCGCCTTCCTTCAGTGGAACCGGCAACACGGCCATGACTATGTCGACTGACACAGCGTTGTTCGTGCAGGTCCTTTCGGCCTGCGGGCTCCTCACTGCAGCTGATCATCTACGTCGCGCGGACCATGGCTTCTACCGCAGGTGTTTGCGTCCGTTGATGCAATGTGTTTCGCTGCTTTGGAAAGCGAAGGCGGTGCCTTCCGTCCGGATATCAATATGTGGATGTTATCGCCGCTGCCGCACGTGTAGATCAACTACAGCGCCACTTCTGGGCGCATGGTGATGTGAATGGACTCAGATATGGTCAAACGCCCACCGCTTATAAATGTAACTTCACTGACGCCTTCCTTCAGGTGAACCGGCAACTCGGCCATGACTTGTCGACTGACACAGCGTTGTTCGTGGAGGTCCTTTCGGCCTGCGAGCTCCTCACTGCAGCTGATGATCTACATCGCGCGGACCGTGGCTTCTGCCGCAGGAATTTGCGTCCGTTCATGCAACGTGTTTCGCTGCTTTGGAAAGCGAAGACGGTGCCTATCATCCGGATACTGATATGTGGATGGTATCGCCGTTACCGCGTGTAGATCAACTACTGCGCAACTTTTGGGTGCACGATGTCAATGGACTCAGATATGGCCACACGCCCACCGCTTATAAATGGAACTTCATTGGCGCCTTCCTTCAGTGGAACCAGTAACTCGGCCATGACTATGTCGACTGACACAGCGTTCTTCGTGCAGGTCCTTTCGGCCTGCGAGCTCCTCACTGCAGCTGATCATATACGTCGCGCGGACCATGGCTTCTACCGCAGGTGTTTGCGTCCGTTGATGCAATGTGTTTCGCTGCTTTGGAAAGCGAAGGCGGTGCCTTCCGTCCGGATATCAATATGTGGATATTATCGCCGCTGCCGCACGTGTAGATCAACTACAGCGCCACTTCTGGGCGCATGGTGATGTGAATGGACTCAGATATGGTCAAACGCCCACCGCTTATAAATGTAACTTCACTGACGCCTTCCTTCAGGTGAACCGGCAACTCGGCCATGACTTGTCTATTGACACAGCGTTGTTCGTGGAGGTCCTTTCGGCCTGCGAGCTCCTCACTGCAGCTGATGATCTACATCGCGCGGACCGTGGCTTCTGCCGCAGGAATTTGCGTCCGTTCATGCAACGTGTTTCGCTGCTTTGGAAAGCGAAGACGGTGCCTATCGTCCGGATACTGATATGTGGATGGTATCGCCGTTACCGCGTGTAGATCAACTACTGCGCAACTTTTGGGTGCACGATGTCAATGGACTCAGATATGGCCACACGCCCACCGTTTATAAATGGAACTTCATTGGCGCCTTCCTTCAGTGGAACCGGTAACTCGGCCATGACTACGTCGACTGACACAGCGTTCTTCGTGCAGGTCCTTTCGGCCTGCGAGCTCCTCACTGCAGCTGATCATATACGTCGCGCGGACCATGGCTTCTGCCGCAGGTGTTTGCGTCCGTTGATGCAATGTGTTTCGCTGCTTTGGAAAGCGAAGGCGGTGCCTTCCGTCCGGATATCAATATGTGGATATTATCGCCGCTGCCGCACGTGTAGATCAACTACAGCGCCACTTCTGGGCGCATGGTGATGTGAATGGACTCAGATATGGTCAAACGCCCACCGCCTATAAATGTAACTTCACTGACGCCTTCCTTCAGGTGAACCGGCAACTCGGCCATGACTTGTCGACTGACACAGCGTTGTTCGTGGAGGTCCTTTCGGCCTGCGAGCTCCTCACTGCAGCTGATGATCTACATCGCGCGGACCGTGGCTTCTGCCGCAGGAATTTGCGTCCGTTCATGCAACGTGTTTTTCTGCTTTGCAAAGCGATGACGATGCCTTCCGTCCGGATACTGATAAGTGGATGGTATCGCCGCTGCCGCGCGTGTAGATCAATTACTGCGCAACTTTTTGACGCACGATAATGTCAATGCACACAGATATGGCAACACACCCACAGCTTAGAAATGTAACTTCACTGGCGAATTTCTTCAGTGGAACCGGCAACTCGGCGATGACTATGTCGACTGACACAGCGTTGTTCGTGCAGGTCCTTTCGGCCTGCGTGCTCCTCAGTGCACCTGATCATCTACGTCGCGCGGACCATGGCTACTGCCCGCCGGTGTTTCCGTGCGTTTACGCAACGTGCTTCCCTGCTTTGGAAAGCGAAGACGGCGCCTTGCGTCCGGATACTGATATGTGGATGGTACCGCCGCTGCCGCACGTGTAGATCAAGTACCGCGCAACTTTTGGGCGCACGATGTGTCAATGGACTCAGATATGGCCAAACGCACGCCGAATATGAGGGGAACTACACTGGCCTCTGCCTTCAGTGGAACCGGCAACTCGGCCATGACCATGTCGACTGACACAGCGTTGTTCGTGCAGGTGCTTTCGGCCTGCGTGCTCCTCACTCCAGCTGACCATCTACATCGCGCGGACCATGGCTTCTGCCGCAGGGGTTTGCATCCTTTCATGCAACGTGTTTTTCTGCTTTGGAAAGCGATGACGATGCCTTCCGTCCCGATGCTGATATGTGGATGGTATCGCCGCTGCCGCGAGTGTAGATCTACTACTGCGCAACTTTTGGGTGCACGATGTCAATGGACTCAGATATGGCCACACGCCCACCGCTTATAAATGGAACTTCATTGGCGCCTTCCTTCAGTGGAACCGGCAACTCGGCCATGACTATGTCGACTGACACAGCGTTGTTCGTGAAGGTCCTTTCGGCCTGCGTGCTCCTCACTGCAGCTGATCATCTACGTCGCGCGGACCATGGCTTCTACCGCAGGGGTTTGCGTCCGTTGATGAAACGTGTTTCGCTGCTTTCGAAAGCGAAGGCGGTGCCCTCCATCCGGATACCGATATGTGGATGTTATCGCCGCTGCCGCACGTGTAGGTCAACTACTGCGCCACTTTTGGGCGCATGGTGATGTCAATGGACTCAGATATGGTCACACGCCCACCGCTTATAAATGTAACTTCACTGACGCCTTCCTTCAGGTGAACCGGCTACTCGGCCATGACTATGTCGAATGACACAGCGTTGTTCGTGCAGGTCCTTTCGGCCTGCGAGCTCCTCACTGCAGCTGATCATCTACGTCGCGCGGACCATGGCTACTGCACGCAGGTGTTCGCGTCCGCTCATGCAACGTGTTTCGATGCTTTGGAAAGCGAAGACGGTGCCTTCCGTCCGGATACTGATATGTGGATAATAACGCCACTGTCGCACGTGTAGATCAACTACTGCGCAACTTTTGGGCGCACGATGATGTCAATGCACCCAGATATGGCCACAACCCCACCGCTTATATATGGAACTTCACTGGCGCCTTCCTTCAGTTGAACCCGCTAATCGGCCATGACTATTTCGACTGACACCGCGTTGTCCGTGCACGCCCCTTCGGCCAGCGTGCTCCTCAGTCCAGCTGATCATCTACATCGCGCGGACCGTGGCTTCTGCCGCAGGAGTTTGCGTCCGTTCATGCAACGTGTTTTTCTGCTTTGGAAAGCGATGACGATGCCTTCCATCCGGATGCTGATATGTGGATGGTACAGCCGCTGCCACGTGTAGATCAATTGCTGCGCAACTTTTTGACGCACGATGATGTCAATGCACACAGATATGGCGACACACCCACCGCTTATAAATGGAACTTCATTGGCGCCTTCCTTCAGTGGAACCGGCAACTCGGCCATGAGTATGTCGGCTGACACAGCGTTGTTCGTGCAGGTCCTTTCGGCCTGCGTGCTCGTCAGTGCAGCTGATCATCTACGTCGCGCGGACCATGGCTACTGCGCGCCGGTGTTTACGTCCCTTGATGCAACGTGTTTCGATGCTTTGGAAAGCGAAGACGGTGCCTTCCGTCCGGATACTGATATGTGGATGGTATCGCCGCTGCCGCGCGTGGAGATCAACTACTGCGCAACTTTTGGGCGCACGGCGATGTCAATGGACTCAGATATGGTCACACGCCCACCGCTTATAAATGTAACTTCACTGACGCCTTCCTTCAGTGGAACCGGCAACTGAGCCATGACTATGTCGACTGACACAGCGTTGTTCGTGCAGGTCCTTTCGGCCTGCGAGCTCCTCACTGCACCTGATCATCTACTTCGTGCGGACCATGGCTACTGCCCGCAGGTGTTTTCGTCCGTTCATGCACGGTGTTTCGCTGCTTTGGAAAGCGAAGACGGTGCCTTCCGTCAGGATAGTGATATGAGGATGGTATCGCCGCTGCCGCGTGTAGATCAACCACTGCGCAACTTTTGGGCGCACGGTGATGTCAATGGACTCAGATATGGTCACACGCCCACCGCTTATAAATGTAACTTCACTGACGCCTTCCTTCAGGTGAACCGGCAACTCGGCCATGCCTATGTCGACTGACACAGCGTTCTTCGTGCAGGTCTTTTCGATCTGCGAGCCCCTCACTGCACCTGATCATCTACGTCGCGCGGACCATGGCTACTGCACGCAGGTGTTCGCCTCCGTTCATGCAACGTGTTTCACTTCTTTGGAAAGCAAAGACGGTGCCTTCCGTCCGGATACTGATATGTGGATGGTATCGCCGCTGCCGCCGTGTAGATCAACTACTGCGCAACTTGTGGGCGCACGGCGATGTCAATGTACCCAGAAATGGCCACACGCCCACCGCTTATAAATGGAACTTCACTGGCGCCTTCCTTCAGTGGAACCCGCAACTCGGCCATGACTATGTCGACTGACACAGCGTTGTTCGTGCAGGTCCTTTCGGCCTGCGAGCTCCTCACTGCAGCTGATCATCTACATCGCGCGGACCATGGCTTCTGCCGCACGAGTTTGCGTCCGTTCAGGCAACGTGTTTTTCTGCTTTGGAAAGCGATGACGGTGCCTTCCGTCCGGATGCTGATATGTGGATGGTATCGCCGCTGCCGCACGTGTAGATCAACTACGGCGCAACTTTTAGGCGCGCGATGTCAATGGACTCAGATATGGCCACACGACCACCGCTTATAAATGGAACTTCATTGGCGCCTTCCTTCAGTGGAACTGGCAACTCGCCATGACTATGTCGACTGACACAGCGTTGTTCGTGCAGGTCCTTTCGGCCTGCGTGCTCCTCACTGCGGCTGATCATCTACGTCGCGCGGACCATGGCTTCTGCCGCAGGTGTTTGCGTCCGTTGATGCAACGTGTTTCGCTGCTTTGGAAAGAGAAGACGGTGCCTCCCGTTCGGATGCTGATATGTGGATGGTATCGCCGCTGCCGCACGTGTAGATCAACTACTGCGCAACTTTTGGGCGCACAATGATTTCAATGTACCCAGATATGGCCACACGCCCACCGCTTATAAATGGAACTTCGCTGGCGCCTTCCTTCAGTGGAACCCGCAACTCGGACATGACTATGTCGACTGACACCGCGTTACTCGTGCAGGTCCTTTCGGCCTGCGTGCTCCTCACAGAAGCTGATAATCTACGTCGAGCGGACCATGGCTACTGCCCGCAGGTGTTTGCGTCAATTCATGCAACGTGTTTCGCTGCTTTGGAAAGAGAAGACGGTGCCTCCCGTCCGGATGCTGATATGTGGATGGTATCGCCGCTGCCGCGTGTAGATCAATTACTGCGCAACTTTTTGACGCACGATGATGACAAAGCACACAGATATGGTCACACACCCACCGCTTGTAAATAGAACTTCATTGGCGCATTCCTTCAGTGGAACCGGCAACTCGGCCATAAGTATGTCGACTGACACAGCGTTGTTCGTGAAGGTCCTTTCGGCCTGCGTGCTCCTCACTGCAGCTGATTATCTACGTCGCGCGTACCATGGCTACTGCGCGCAGGTGTTTGCGTCCGTTGATGCAACGTGTTTCGCTGCTTTGGAAAGCGAAGACAGCTAGTGCCTTCCGTCCGGATACTGATATGTGGATGGTATCGCCGCTGCCGCACGTGTAGATCAACTACTGCGCAACTTTTGGGCGCACGGCGATGTCAATGGACTCAGATATGGTCACACGCCCACCGCTTATAAATGTAACTTCACTGACGCCTTCCTACAGGCGAACCGGCAACTCAGCCATGACGATGTCGACAGACACAGCGTTGTTCGAGCCGGTCGTTTCGGCCTGCGAGCTCCTCATTGCAGCTGATCATCTACGTCGCGCGGACCATGGCTACTGCGCGCAGGTGTTTGCGTCCGTTCATGCAACGTGTTTCGCTGCTTTGGAAAGCGATGACGTTGCCTTCCGTCCGCATGTTGATATGTGGATGGTATCGCCGCTGCCGCTCGTGTAGATCAACTACTGCGCAACGTTTGGGCGCACGATGATGTCAATGGACCCAGATATGGCCACACGCCCACCGCTTATATATGGAACTTCACTGGCGCCTTCCTTCAGTGGAACCGGCAACTCGGCCATGACTATGTCGACTGACACAGCGTTGTTCGTGCAGGTCCTTTCGGCCTGCGTGCTCCTCATTGCAGCTGATCATCTACGTCGCGCGGACCATGACTACTGCCCGCAGATGTTTGCGTGCGTTCATGCAACGTGTTTCGCTGCTTTGGAAAGCGAAGACGGTGCCTTCCGTCCGTATAATGATATGTGGAAGGTATCGCCGCTACCGCGCGTGTAGATCAGCTACTGCGCAACTTTTGGGCGCACGATGACGTCAATAGACCCAGATATAGCCACACGCCCACCGCTTATAAATGGAACTTCGCTGGCTCCTTCCTTCAGTGGAACCCGCAACTCGGCCATGACTATGTCGACTGACACAGCGTTGTTCGTGCAGGTCCTTTCGGCCTGCGTGCTCCTAACTCCAGCTGATCATCTACATCGCGCGGACCATGGCTACTGCCCGCAGGTGTTTGCGTCAATTCAGGCAACGTGTTTTCCTGCTTTGGAAAGTGATGACTGTGCCTTTCGTCCAGATGCTAATATGTGGAGGGCATTGCTGCGGCCGCACGTGTAGATCAACTACTGCGGAACTTTTGGGCGTACGGTGATGTCAATGGGCTCAGATATGGCCACACGCCCACCGCTTATAAATGGAACTTCACTGGCGCCTTCCTTCAGTGGAACCGGCAACTCGGCCATGACTATGTCGACTGACACCGCGTTACTCGTGCAGGTCCTTTCGGCCTGCTAGCTCATCACCGCAGATGATCATCTACGTCGAGCGGACCATGGCTACTGCCCGCAGGTGTTTGCGTCAATTCATGCAACGTGCTTCGCTGCTTTGGAAAGAGAAGACGGTGCCTCCCGTCCGGATGCTGATATGTAGATGGTATCGCCGCTGCCGCGTGTAGATCAATTACTGCGCAACTTTTTGACGCACGATGATGACAATGCACACAGATATGGCCACACACCCACCGCTTATAAATGGAACTTCATTGGCGCATTCCTTCAGTGGAACCGGCAACTCGGCCATGAGTATGTCGACTGACACAGCGTTGTTCGTGAAGGTGCTTTGGGCCTGCGTGCTCCTCACTGCAGCTGATCATGTACGTCGCGCGTACCATGGCTACTGCGCGCAGGTGTTTGCGTCCGTTGATGCAACGTGTTTCGCTGCTTTGGAAAGCGAAGACAGCTAGTGCCTTCCGTCCGGATACTGATATGTGGATGGTATCGCCGCTTCCGCACGTGTAGATCAACTACTGCGGAACTTTTTGGTGTACGATGATGTCAATGGACTCAGATATGGCCAAACGCACGCCGAATATGAAGGTAACTTCACTGACGCCTTCCTTCAGTGGAACCGGCAACTCAGCCATGACTATGTCACCTGACACAGGGTTGTTCGTGCAGGTCCTTTCGGCCAGCGAGGTCCTCACTGCAGCTGATCATCTACGTCGCGCGGACCATGGCTACTGCGCGCAGGTGTTTGCGTCTGTTTATGCAACGTGTTTCGCTGCTTTGGAAAGCGAAGACGGTGCCTTCCGTCCGGATACTGATATGTGGATGGTAACGCCGCTGCCGCGCGTGTAGATCAGTTACTGCGCAAGTTTTGGGTGCACGATGATGTCAATGCACACAGATGTGGCCACACACCCGCCGCTTATAAATGGAACTTCACTGGTGCCTTCCTTCAGTGGAACTGGCAACTCGGCTACGACTATGTCGACTGACACAGCGTTGTTCGTGCAGGTCCTTTCGGCCTGCGTGCTCCTCACTGCAGCTGATCATTTACGTCGCGCTGACCATGGCTACTGCCCGCAGGTGTTTGCGTCCGTTCATACAACGTGTTTCCCTGCTTTGGAAAGCGATGACGGTGCCTTCCGTCCGGATACTGATATGTGGATGGTAACGCCGCTGCCGCGCGTGTGGATCAGTTACTGCGCAAGTTTTGGGTGCACGATGATGTCAATGCACACAGATGTGGCCACACACCCACCGCTTATAAATGGAACTTCACTGGTGCCTTCCTTCAGTGGAACTGGCAACTCGGCTACGACTATGTCGACTGACACAGCGTTGTTCGTGCAGGTCCTTTCGGCCTGCGTGCTCCTCACTGCAGCTGATCATTTACGTCGCGCTGACCATGGCTACTGCCCGCAGGTGTTTGCGTCCGTTCATGCAACGTGTTTCCCCGCTTTGGAAAGCGATGACGGTGCCTTCCGTCCGGATACAGATATGTGGATGGTATCGCCGCTGCCACACGTGTAGATCAACTACTGCGCAACGTTTGGGCGCACGGTGATGTCAGTGGGCTCAGATATGGCCACACGCCCACCGCTTATAAATGGAACTTTACTGGCGCCTTCCTTCAGTGGAACCGGCAACTCGGCCATGACTATGTCGACTTACACAGCGTTGTTCGTGCAGGTCTTTTCGGCCTGCGTGCTCTTCGGCACAGCTGATCATCTACATCGCGCTGACAATGGATGGCTTCTGCCCGCAGGAGTTTGCGTCCGTTCATGCACTGTGTTTGTGTCCTTAGGAAAGCGAAGGCGCTGCCTTCCGTCCGGATATTGATATGTGGATGGTACCGCCACTGCCGCACGTGTACATCAACTACCGCGCAACACTTGGTCGCACGATGGCGTCAATGGACTCTGATGTGGCCACACGCCGACCGCTTAGAAATGTAGCTTCACTCGCCCCTTCTTTCACTGACTGGAACACGCAACCCGGCCATGACTATTTCGACTGACATGCCGTTGTTCGTGCAGGTCTTTTCGGCCTGCGTGCTCTTCGGCACAGCTGATCATCTACATCGCGCGGACCATGGATGGCTTCTGCCCGCAGTAGTTTGCGTCCGTTCATGCACCGTGTTTGTGTCCTTTGGAAAGCGAAGGCGGTGCCTTCCGTCCGGATCCTGAAATCTGGATGGTAGCGGCGCTACCGCACGTGTACATCAACTATCGCGCAACCTTTTTACGCGGGATTTTGCGGCGCAACATTTCATTTTCCTGAAGCAGTGACGATTTGAATGAAAAGAATACGAAGCGTTGCTTTGCGTTATATGGCATGTTCATATTCCGCATTCCGTTCTCATTAGCGTCATTGTTTTTTTTTCTTTGGGAAGCTGTCAAGGGCAGGGAGCACTTAGTGTTCTCTTATCGTGAGAGCAACGGTATGGAGACGCGTTCGTGGCGTCGTCGTGCGCTCCCGCTATCGACGACGGCGCATGCCGCTCTCGGGCGCGGAAGAGGGCTGTACATAACGTGAAGTTCGCTTCGCTGCAAAACGACGCACACAAGTGGACGCACCTTCGTCGCTCCCTTTAGATCGGCTCCTTTAAACATTCCACTGTTGGCGTTGTGCGCACGGATACCGCACCAGCTGCTACGATGTGTGTGCGCTGCACGGAGCGGAACATGCGGTAAAGTATACACCACACTCAAGCGACCTCGCACGCTACGACGACAATGGCTGTCGCGTCCACTTATTGCTCCCAAGTCTAACTCCATGCGAGCGACGACTTTGACCACAACGCCTCCCCGCTGGTGCTGATATGAGGCCAGTAAATGCACACTCAGTGTGGCGTGAGGCATGCTCTAGTAGGTTAAGTTCATTTGTCTTGCTATACTGAGCAGTACAAAATATTTCTGAAGGTGGTCGCAGTAGGGTTCTTTTTTTTATCCCTGCAGTATCGAAATTCGGTCGTTTGCTCGTTCCGTGCGCCAACCGGTAGGATGTCACCGATGTACACCCGCTTCCTGCTTTGTGCTATCAGTCAGCCGCTCATAGCACTTCCGAGCGATGAGTGAAGAATTGTAGATTTCCAGAACCAAGCGATCGAACGAGAAGAACGCGCGATCTGTTCACGCGATTGCCCGTTACGTCGATCGAAGCCGTCGCTGTCGCGCACAACATGGTTCACATTGTATTTGGGCTTAAACGTCGAGGCACCAATATCTAGTGTTTTACGTGGAGCCACATAACGACGACGGCCTCCCCTCGTGCACCACTGAAGCGCGAAGCGTCCACGACCACTGACCGTAATCAAGCCTCCGTGGCGAGGCCAGCCCGCCTTCAGCTCAGCGGCAGCAGTTGCGCTGTACGTCGCGCAAGCAACCACTGTTTGGCACAATTGAAACACCGTCCGAGGGTTTTGAGCTAAACTTCGTTAGAGTTGTCAGTGATTCGCGCTTCGGGCGATATTAGCAATTGCTTTTGTGTGTTTGTTCCTTGAGAACCATTTGATGCTCTCCAATTTCTCTACTGCCTGCTCTTCCACTCCCTTTGAATCTGTAATGGTTCATGTTATTCCAAAACAGACAAATAAATAAATAAATAAATAAATTGCCTGTAATCCCTCATTCATCTGCTCCTGTGTGTGGTCCATAGACTTCTCTCCAGCTTCTTTATTAAACTCCCACTTGCTTCCATTACCGTTAGAGAGCAATAGTTGTAGCTACACATGTTGACCTTACATATCTGCAGGCCTTTTTTCGCCCAATATAGAGCGCATAACCATCCATAGGCGTAATTTTTATGGAAAAGCTGGATTTCTCACTGGAACTGCCATCATATTGTCCTCGCCCGATGAAAAGTGTGCGTGAAACAACCTGGTGAACGCACTCACCCCTATGCTAGAGCGTGCTTAGAATTTGTTAGCAATATCAAGAAGCAAGCGGTATGCAAAAGCACCAATATAGAGCGCGTAGACTTGTTAGTTCATTGTGGAGCAGTAACGCCCTTGTGCACCAACGCAGTTAGCGGAAAAGTGGACATTGGGTGAGTGACACGCAGATACGTTAAATGGTTTGTGATATATGGAAAACAGAAAGCGTAAAAAATATAAAGTGTAAAGCATGGGCAAGTAACGATAGTTTGAGTGTATACGAGTTCTTCATTGCCTGAAATTCCGTGGTTTTCGCGCATAGAATATTGTGCTTCTAGCACATGTATGCCGCCTTTGTGTACGAGATATAGTGACTCATCAGAGGGCGCCTTTAAAAGAAAATGGGTCACATCTCGCACCGCAAAGCGTGCTGCGTGTGGCACCATACATGCTTACATTACTCTCTTCCAGTGGGCCTGTTTATTTTTTTTACACTAGTTTTTGCATTCGAAAAATCTGCCATTTAAGTACGCAGCTTACGCATGGGAACCATTTTGTGCTCTCGCGATAAACGTGAACCATTGAAGTTGACGCCTAGCTGTTTCCAGTAACTACAGGGTTTCTTCTTGCGCAGAAGCAATTGGTGGCTGTTCTGTCTTTGCTCATGTCGCTTTTCTTCGGCTCCGTTTAGGCGCGCGACAACGGGCTCACAGTCGTTTCGGTTGCCGATGGTGTCCGCCACTGTCCGTCGCACCCGTATGAGAGAACAAATTCGAGTCAGCCACACTAATGCCCCATCAGCGCTTACTAGCTTGTGGCGGAAAAGTCCTAGCACGCCAGGTGTGCTAATAAGTGCTTGGGCGCTGTTATCACGCATGAGTTGCATTACGCTGTGGCATCTTCGGTATCTGTGCCCACGGAAGGCACGGGGCGATGACGTCATGGGGCTTACGTATACGGCTGGGAATAAAAGTCAGGGGCTGTTTTGCGTGCCTCGGTAACAGGGCGTGACCTGCGCGTTCTTTCATCCGCGACAGCTAGTCTGCTTAGATGCCGGAGCACACAGCAACACACCACGAGAAGAGCGATGTGAAAGGCGCGCCAGTTAGCGTCGATACGTGCACACTTTGCATTGCAGTTGCATAATATTACACCACATGGCACCCCATGTCGCAGTTTATAGGTAGCGGTGCAAGGGAGATAGAGAAATCTTGAGGAAGAAAAAAAGAAGCTTAAAGACCTAGATCTTAGGATGAAAAACATGAAGCGCATACCTGAGTAAATCAGGCCGACCAGGTCACTGTTTGTCAGCGCCCCGCTTGAGAGGGGATGCCGTCATCATAACTGACATCGTATCGTGCCACATGTCACGCGATGTGGCGTGCGTCTATTTCTCATACAAAAATCCCTCACGTGACCTGATCCTAGGTGCCTAGGGACAGCATCATTTAGGGATTTTTGAGAAGGCACGATGCTGGCGTCGAGCGACGCCGTGGCGTGTTCGTCCTCGGCGTGATCCTTCTCTGGACTGCGCGTTGTTCAACATTACTCAGGTGATTCTACGTGCGTTACTTGTGTGTTGGTTGTAGGTTCTGTGTTACATTGCGGAAAGCCGTGATTAGTGGCGATGCGGCAGTGCGGCTTTGGCGTCGGTGAGCTCAGGCAGCACAGAATCTGCGTTGTGTGACCCGTGCTTTGTTGAGAAGCCGGCGGTGGTGACAATTGAAATATCGAAGTGGCCTAGCGCCTCGGCAGCGAAGTTCGGCGAACCGCGATGTGGCGTGGCCGTGTCCGACTTTGCTTAACGGACATCGAGGGATGTGCTGCTCGCTGCAAGTCATGTAAATGCAACTGCGTCGACCGCCCACTGTTCAGCGCTGAATGTGTATTTGGTGTGCTGTGCTTGAAACGAGTGGTGCAGCCGTGCAGCGGGGGTGGCGGAGGAGCAGAGTGGCTTAGGGGCTCCGTTTGCGCGTTCGCAGACATGTGCTCCCGTCTTGGTCTCATTAGCGGCTGTCGCGGGATATTGGTGTGCAAGCTCCTTGCCTAGTATGAAGATTACGATGCTAACACACAGCATGTTCACGTTCTTCCGCGCTATATGTCAGTTGCATGACGGCCGAGTTGAAAACGAGACATATGTCTGTGTTAATCGCGTTTGTGTGTTGTAAATTACGTTCTATTGTGGAAGTTCTCGGAGTCTTATTAGCAAGGAGTGCGAACGTAAACGTAAACACATGTGTCTGAAATTTTGAATTACCCATAATACCTTTTACGACTGATAAGCGGGCTACACGACCTGCGTGAATCAGCTACCGTATGTTGCGATGCTCTTCCGTGTGGTAGACTGATGCATGGTGCGCGTTTATTTCTGTACTGTTATAAAACCACCTGTTTATTCCCTCAATACAAATGTACGGCTTCTTCGCCGCAGTACATTTTAGTTACGCGGTCAAGCATACTAAAAGTGGGAGGGGGCCGCTATCAGCCAGCATAGTATGTCCACTTAGGCGACCTGAGAGGCGGCGGGTGTATGTACTCTTATTATGTCCAGTGACAGTGGCCCCTTTTCACTTTTAGTATGCTTCACCGCAGTACATTGCTTAGGCTGCACCACGAAATATTAATGTATTGCGAGAAAGATAATCGTAAAAAGCCTAATTATGCAACGTTTCTTTTTTAGCTTGCTACCCGCAATACAGTGGTGTAAATAAGCATCGTGCAGTAAAGCATACTAAGAGTGGAAAGGGCACATAGGTTTACACTGTGCTCATTATTTTCAATTGTGACATAATTTGCAAGTACATCTGTGCTCGTGGTAAGCTTCATTGACAATTCTTTGTACATTACGAATTAATATTGCAGGGAAGCTTACTAAAGCACATACGCCATTTTGTAACATTATTCACCTTCAATGCAGGAGCACAATGCAGGTTCTTGCCCCTGCTTTTGGCTTGACTGCACATGCTCTCTGAGAATTGATTCATTGTTCATAAGTGCACTTTACTCTAAACTGGAGGGCTCAAGTTGATATGGAAGCACAATTTTTATTAAGGGGACAAGATGTTGCCCAGATGGTTGCAGCACAACTTTTTTTTTCTTCCAGGCACCTTTTCTATTTGAAGGTTCCATTGCAGTGTTTTCAGCCTCTTTGAACCAGCACATAGTGTATATAAAGATTGGACACTGATTGGGAACATCACCTAAGTTCATGCCTATCTATAGTAAAAAGATGTAGCACAACCAGACAAAATAAAAGAAGGGGGTGGGCTGCAGCAATACTAAGTGCTAAATGGTGCATCCTTTCCCTTATGTTTTCTGTTTTTGTGCTTTTTATTATGGATCCTCCACAGTAACCACACGAGTGTCGAACTTGAGCTTGTTGGTTTTAAGTCTCGTGGATGTTACTAACAGAACAGTGTGATAAACGAACAAGGGCTTGGAGGCATCCGTTCACCTTGCTTGCCTCATGGTGCTGCTTCATAAGCACCGTGAGCGTCCAGGCCAACTAGGAAGGGAGGTTTGTTGCAATCGCTTTTGAACTGTATTGCCACCAAACCAACAGTGCTCTCAATGACAGCTTTTCGACAGTATAATTCTTGCACCCAGCAAAGTCGTAAGGAAGCATTGAGCATATGCAAAGTGGGCTTTCGAAGCCGGCAGCATTACTGAAGGGGCTTTGCCCATCTGCCCTCTTTATGGATACACGAAGATGATTTCCTCTTTAAGAGGCATTGTTTCAGAGGTCGTTACATGGCAACAGTGTCGGGTGTTTAGTAGCTTGTCTTTTCCCACTGTTAGTAATCTGTTCGTTCTCCAGTGCCCCTGTGAAGTGCCTACTTTTTGGACACAATGTGCTCTCCATGCATGCATGCATTTTTAGCTTGTGAAGACGTCTATTACCCCTTGCGTCAAGCTGGTGCTTGCTGATGTCACCCAAGAAGGCATTGGGGAGTATGGCAATGTACATTTACAAAACACTGTTGATACCAGTGAAACCAAATTAATGGAGCTGCTGTTCTTTTTTTGTCCACTCCCTCCTGGTTAGTTATAATAAGCAATGTCCAAGCAGAAGGCATATGTAGTTGGTCGTGCATAGCCTGCGCACTAAGACTTGTTGGCACGTTATGACCTTAGCACCGTGTTTATTTGTAAAAACCTGATGGTGTTGATGGCTCCCTTCTCTTTATCATACTTTGCCTGATGGAGCCAGCAAGTGGTTCAACCAGATGTTCAACAGGCTTCCCACTAGTTTTCACAGTCTCCTTTACCAGGGTGCTGCTCATAGATATGTTTTCTTGACCTTGCACTGCACTTCAACCATGGCCACACCTACTAAACCTATAACATGCGATCAAAAAAGTGCTGTACGTCATGTTGCTCCAAACCCGTGACATATGCTACAAGGCCTTGAGGAACACCCTTATTTATTTACGCCCTCATCATACTGTACGAAGCTTCGCATGATAAGTGCAATGATTAACATCTGCTGGTTTTTCAGTGTTATTCCTGTCCAGTTTGCTGAAAACTATGCCGAGTGTTTCAAATGCAAAGACTGCTGCCGGACAAGTGCATAAAACATCATCATCATCATCAGCCTGGTTACGCCCACTGCAGGGCAAAGGCCTCTCCCATACTTCTCCAACTACCACGGTCATGTACTAATCTTGGCCATGTTGTCCCTGCAAACTTCTTAATCTCATCCGCCCACCTAACTTTCTGCCGCCCTCTGCTACGCTTCCCTTCCCTTGGAATCAATTCCATAACTCTTAATGACAATCGGTTATCTTCCCTCCTCATTACGTGTCCTGCCCATTTCTTTTTCTTGATTTCAACTAGGATATCACTAACTCGCGTTTGTTCCCTCACCCAATCTGCTCTTTTCTTATCCCTTAACGTTACACCTGTCATTCTTCTTTCCATAGCTCGTTGCGTCGTCCTCGATTTAAGTAGAACCCTTTTCGTAAGCTTCCAGGTTTCTGCCCCGTACGTGAGTACTCGTAAGACACAGCTGTTATAAACTTTTCTCTTGACGCATAATGGCAATCTGCTGTTCATGATCTGAGAATGCCTGCTAAACGCACCCCAGCCCATTCTTATTCTTCTGATTATTTCAGTCTCATGATCCGGATCCGCAGTCACTTTCTGTCCTAAGTAAATGTATTCCCTTACCACTTGCAGCGCCTCACTACCTACCGTAAACTGCTGTTCTCTTCCGAGACTGTTAAACATTACTTTTGCATAAAACAAGGCTCGCTATAACCACATACATCACACAAAACGAAAGAAGGGCACTGAGTGTACAGGCGGTTTACTTCATATCCAACAAGCTTGGTCGTCCCTCTACAAGTGGGTCAACTCAACTTGCCCCAAAGACATGGCCTGTGACAAACTATGTGCCAGATGCTGTGTCCCCTGCAAAGCTGGAAATGTGTACAAGATCCTGACACCCTGCAGCAGCTTCTACACTGGGCAAACAGGTCCCTATAAAAACAACTGTCTTTACTAACATGCTAATAACATGAAAACAGGCAGAAATTTGGCTATTCATTGGCCCCAACTGCAGGTGCAAGCTACTTCTCCACCATGTGTGTGTTGTTCACAATAACTGGAGCTATACAAATACAGATAAGAACAATGATGTTTAAAAGTAGTCGAGCTGCACTATATTCTGCACAAGCAGTGCTACCTGCACCACTGGTACCTTATAGCCACAATTTATGGCTGCACCACCATGCAAAGGCAATATTCTTGAATTAACGTTTATTTATTATATTTATGGATCGGGCCATATATTGCAACTGTCACATGTGTCATGCCACCAGCAGTAGGTAGCAATCTTTCAAGCTTGGGTGACAGAGGCAAAACAGCAAAATGCTACAATGACACTCAAATGTAAAATAGCCTTGGACACAAGAAACCTACATCATATTGTACAGAATGAAAGGGCAAGACTCCATCTAAGAACAGTCTATGGCACCACATACTTGACATGGTGTAAAAAATGTTGACATGTCCTACCCATAAAGAAAAAGCAACAAACACAGAAAACACACCTTAAAATGTAATGTGCAGAGTCTGAAACCAATAAAAAACAACACGAAAAAGGTTTCGCTAAGTTCTTCAACGATTAAAATTGTCAAACTGTCTCATCACTTAATGAACCTGCACAGCTGAAAAGGAAGGAAGGAAAGCCCAATAGCAGAGCCACAGAAAATGTCGCCAAATAAATATACTTTGCTTACCAAGGACACCTGTGGTTTAGTTGTGGTCTGCGTATAAATTAATTGTGCACAACCTTTCCTTGTTTAGAATGGTTTATTGGATAGGGAAAAAATGACCATAAGAGCACCAGGTGTATGCATATTCTATGCACAAAAGCCACTGCTTTCTTACTTTTATTTTTTTTCTCTCTACTACTATTCATGAGTATTTAAAGGGACACTAAAGGTTACTATTAAGTGAACACGGACTGTTGAAATACCATCCCAGAAACCTCGAAACGCTTGTTTTGTGCCAAGGAGAGACTTATTTTAAGAGAAATTGCGTTCTGAAGCGTCCGCGCACCTCTAGCGCAGTTCAAATCGCCCGCCCTCCGATCGAGGAGTATTGACATCATGGTCTCATAGTGACATTGCGCCATCGGTGAGTAGAACGGCGTCCGCACACGGCGCTACGGCTTTTCTGCGCAAAAAGCAAACGCGCGGCCAGAAACAGAGCCAAGACAGAGCAGACAGCAGAGCGAAAGCGGGAGTATGGTGGCTAGCGGAAGGAGAAACGCGCGACCATAAGCTGGTACTTTATTCTATGACGCAAACTTCGACGCTCGTCACAATGGACCCTGACAACGACAGATTGGCTCGCAATGCTGGGCTCAACTTCACCGATTTGAGCACAGAAGAGCGCGACCTGCTGCTGAGGGCTCGCGCTGCCGGGGTCGTTGCGTACTACGACGGCGGCCTCGACACCGGCTCTCCGGAGTGGGAAAGCAACGAGGGCTTCCCACGACATCACAAGGACGTAGCATTCTCACTGCTTGTTCGAAATGAAAGTTTCGCGAGCCAGCGGAACCCACACAGCACGACGCGATAACGAAACTACTGAAACTCCTAAGCGTGCGCGGCGCAGAGTCGAGCGCGCAGAGTCGAGCGAAAACGAAACCTTTCGAACACCCATACTACTGAAGGGTAACGTCAAAATGTTATTTTTCTTAGAATCGAATAGATGTAGACAAGTAGCATTTTCTTCCGTCCTATAATCGAATAAAATGATATTTTAATACGAGTAGTTGAGTATTAGTAATACAAATTATGAGGAGTGCTTTCGTCATCGGGCTAGTACCGGAATGACGCTGGTGGGTCTTAAATCGTGTCATGCATTTACCTCGATTTCTCGGTTACTAAAGCTCTGTTCGCGATTAGATTGACGCCTTCGACGTTCTAGAACATTGCTCTACCACTTTAACTTGACTTTCTGGTAACCTTTAGTGTCCTTTTAAGTGCCTTAATAGCACTCTTAACATGCTACTGCAAAACACAAAATTGGGCAAGTTGTGGCATAAAGGAAATTGCAGTTTCACTCAATGTGAAACAATGATGCAGTAGCTGGTGAAATATGCGCAGGAAGCTTACTTCATTCAGTGTTTGTTGAAGTCGACGCTTGCCTATGCAAATCGGTAATCTCCTTAAAAAGTCAAATAAGTAAGAGTCGCATTTATTTGTGGGAGTTGTGCCTTCCAGTGTTGAAGTGGAAGGACTCGTCTTTTCTTCCTCCTCTTTCCTATCTGGACTTGGCCGCTGGTCTACACCAAAACTTATCTTACTGCTGAACTTAAAACTAACTTAAAACTTAGCTTCTTACTGCTGAATTCGTTTTGGTTTTCTCAAATCTATATTTGGGCTACCTGTTGCTAGGTATTGCGCTTAATAAAAGAATGAATCGATGAAATGAATCAATTCTCAAAGAGCATGTGCAGTCCAGCCAAAAACAGGGGCAAGAATCCACACTGTGCTCCTGCATTGAAGGTGAATAATGTTACAAAATGGCGAATGTGCTTTAGTAAGCTTCCCTGCAATATTAATTCGTAATGTGCAAAGAATTGTCAATGAAGCTTACCACGAGCACAGATGCACTTGCAAATTATGTCACAATTGCAAATAATGAGCACAGTGTAAACCTATGTGCCCTTTCCACTCTTAGTATGCTTTACTGCACGATGCTTACTTACACCACTGTATTGCGGGTAGCAAGCTAAAAAAGAAACGTTGCATAATTAGGCTTTTACGATTATCGTTTTCGCAATACATTAATATTTCGCGGTGAAGCATAAGCAATTACTGCGGTGAAGCATACTAAAAGTGAAAAGGGGCCACTGTCACTGGATCCCCATAATAAGAGTACTTTAATTATACACTCGCGCACCCGCCGCCTCTCAGGTCGCTTAAGTGGACATACTAAGCTGGCTGATAGTGGCCCCCTCCCACTTTTTGTATGCTTCACCGTGGAACTAAAATGTACTGTGGCGAAGAAGCCGCACATTTGTATTGAGTGAATAAACAAATGGTTTTTACAACAGTACAGAAATAAACGCGCAACATGCATCAGCCTACCACACGGAAGAGCGTCGCAACATACGGTAGCTGATTCACACAGGCCGTGTAGCCCACTTATTAGTCGTAAAGGGTATTATGGGTAATTCAAAATTTCACACACATGTGTTTATGTTTACGTTCGCACTCCTTGCGTAATAAGACTCCCAGAACTTCCACAATAGAAAGTAATTTGCAACACACAAAGGCAAAGAACACGGACATACGTCTCGTTTTCAACTCGGCCGTCATGCAAATGACATATAGCGCGGAAAAACGTGAACATGACGTGTGTTAGCGTCGTAAAATTCATACTAGGCAAGGAGCTAGCACACCGCAATCCCACGACAGCCGCTAATGAGACCAAGGCGGGAGCACATGTCTGTGAACGCGCAAACGGAGCCCCTAAGCCACTCTGCTCCTCCGCCACCCCCGCTGCACGGCTGCACCACTCGTTTCAAACACAGCACACCAAACATACATTCAGCGCTGAACAGTGGGAGGTCGACGCAGTTCCATTTACATGACTTGTAGCGAGCAGCACATCCCTCGATGTACGTTAAGCAAAGTCGGACACGGCGACGCCACATCGCGGTTCGCAGAACTTCGCTGTCGAGGCGCTAGGCCACTTCGATATTTGAATTGTCACCACCGCCGGGTTCTCAAGAAAGCACGGGTCACACAACGCAGATTCTTTACTGCCAGAGCTCACCGAGGTCAAAGCCGCACTGCCGCACCGCCGCACCGCCACTACTCACGGCTTTCCGCCACGTAACACAGAACCTGCAACCAACACCAAGCAACGCACGTACAATCACATCAGCAATGTTGAACAACGCGCGGTCCACAGAAGGATCACGCCGAGGCCGAACACGCCACGGCGTCGCTCGGCGCCAGCATCGCGCCTTCTCAAAAATCCCTAAACGATGCTGTCCCTAGGCACCTAGAATCAGGTCACGTGAGGGATTTTTGTACGACAAATAGACGCACACCGCGATGTGAGATGCGCGCGGCGTTGCGTCGACATATGCACACTTGGCGCTGCAGTTGCATATTATTACAACAGGTGGCACGTCATGTAACAGTTCGTAGGTAGCGCTACAAGGTAGATGGACAAGGTTTGAGCAAGACGACTGAGGAGATGCATGCAGACAATGATGGAATGAAAAATATACAGATGATCTTGGATTGTAGCGCGATTGTTACCGCACCAACGATTGTATCTTCACAACACGTGTGTTAATCGGAAATAGTGTCTTTTTGTTGTTGCCTTTTTTGACTTCCCTACTTCCTGAGATGTTTAACTGATGTCTTCATACCTTGTCATGTTCTTATGCCACGGTGTTTTGCAATCACACACACACACACACACACACACACACACACACACACACATATATATATATATATATATATATATATATATATATATATATATATATATATATATATATATATGTGTGTGTGTGTGTGTGTGTGTGTGTGTGTGTGTGTGTGTGTGTGTGTGTTCTTCGTTTCAATAATAAGTTAGCTCAGAGTTAGCGCTCGTCCTGTCTGCTTCTAGTCTGTGTCCGTGCCACTTCGCACTACAATCCAAGATCATGTTACCGTACCAACTCGCCCAACTTTCTATCCTTTTGCAAATATGTAGATCTCAGGCACTGGGGTATACATGTAAGCGAGGCGTTCCGCGCTGGATGCTTTGATTGACGATAATTACCGGTGATGTTGACGGCTTAATTTCTTCCCGTTTAGGCGAACACGAGATTGGTGAGTTGACGATAAACGTTTCCTTGCGTGCACCACTTTTGTTTGTCTTCGTAGTATACAGAACACGCAGGGAGAGGTGCTTGCTTGAGGCGTTGTTGTGCGCCACATTTTACAATCTCTGACAGGGCTATCATTTCCTCACATGGCACATCGCATTGTGGCAGAAGTATTAAACTTCAATCGGCCTATAGGGATGTGCGTACCAAAACCACACTCTGATTATGAGGCAAGCCGTAGTGGTGGACTACGGATTAATTTTAACACTGCGATGTTCTTTAACGTGTCTCAAAATCTAAGTGCACGTGCGTTTTCTATTTACCCCGTCGAAATGCGGCTGCCGCGATTGGTATCGAATCCGTAACCTGCCATATAAGTGCCATAGCCTCAAAGCTTACGCGGCGGGCGCAGAAGTGTTGATTGACTGTCGACCGCTTCCGTAGTGTCTCCTGGACCCTGCGGTGCGCTTTACTTAATGCGTCTCTGTTTCCGCATGTCCTGCGTAATTTGTTCGCTTGACATATTTGCATGGCGCTTATTTTTCAGAAATAGCAGCAACGTACCTTGAACTTCAGCTCATCCTGTTTCCCCGCAACCGCTGTCGTATAGTAGTGGGGTTTCCTTGCCTTCGCACGTCACCTCCACCCCTGCCTTATATGGAAACTGCCTCTTGTCCTGCCTCTCCTTCGTGTCCTCTTCTTCTCCTCTCTACAGTTCGATGTGCGTCCCCTCTGGCCTCGCACGTTAGTAGAAAGTGAAGCAGCGAAGTTTCTGGAGTGCTTCTGAGGGGAGTCAGGGATAATTGCAGCTGTCAAGCGGCTAATGTGGCGACAGCCAGAAGCTCCAGAGGGCATTGTGGACATTCGACGTGGTGGGGTGAAAACTAGTTTCGCCCGTCACCTTTCCCCTCTTACTCGTGCCTGTCATCTATATACACGCTCTGAACCACCCCCCGATGCGGTGTGCGCGACAGCAGCCCACAGCAGCAGCAGTGGGAAAGCAGAAGGAAGATGCAAAGAAAGCTTCGCTATGAAAACATGTATAGCATACTTGAATAAATCAAGCAGGCTAGGTGACTGTTTGTCACTGCCCCGTTTTAAAGGGGATGGAAATAAATCGTCATCATCATTAGGGCATCATATCGTGCCACATGTCACAACTAAAACCCCAAAATGATTGAAAACTAACGACTTCCGTGAACTTTGCCGCTTTCTCTCTCGCCTGCCATGCCTCCGCAAAGTCGACCCTCCTATTGGTCGCAGCGCCGTGGTCATGTGCTAGCGCACGCTTTTTGTTCCGTAGCCGACGCCGGCGCCATTCCCGTGTATCGAAATCGCGCGTCGATCGGTTTCTGGCGACGGAGTTTTGGCGGGCAGCGATTCGCTAGCGCTGGCGCCGTTTACGTATTGCGGAGTTGCCTAGCCTATGTTGTGCTTATGGGTGCAAAAACAGAAGAGGTTAGGGGAAAATACCTCGCGCAATTCCATCCGCAAGAAGCAACGCGGTTCGCCGAAAGATTTGGCTGCAGAGGGCTGGCCGGATAAACTTTGAAAATGGGCGGAACCCGCGCCTTTGTCAGGAAAGTTGACGTTCATCAGAAGTCACTCGTATTTTGTCGGACGATTTGGTGAGAAGCACGAGCGTATGCAGCCTTTCTTCGCACTAAAGAACGTTCGGCACGGTTGTAGTTGTGAACGTTCACTCGCTGCTGCGAAATCCGTGCTTCACGTTGTCTGAGCCTCGCGGTTCACGCTTTTTGGTTTGGCAGGCTACGTGACGATGTTGCGGGCATTGCTTGGCGCACTCGTTTCGTCGTAGTTGAAGCCATTACTAGCCTTAGACACAAAAGTTGCGCTTCATACGCTAGTTCGACCAGCCGCTCAATGACGCGTATTGCATAGTGAAGTGACGCGCAGTGCTATACGATTTCTTTTTTTAGTTGGACTCCGCTGATGAACTCGAGACTAAAATGGTGGTTCTCATCGTTTGAGACCCGCTGTTCATGCTATCCGAGGTACAGGTTTAGTTTATGTAGCACGCATTGGTGCATGTATTTGCATTCGCGGGGTTGTTACCAAAGTCGGCAGTAACTGTGCCTATAGGCATAGCAACGGCAGATCTATTTTGTGTGCGCCATATCTATGCACCAATGCCCCTGTTGTTGCGAAAGAAAAGAACATGTCATCCCGACGGCTGCTGGAATCGCTAATCATTCAATTGACGCCAGCTACGATGAACAGGACAGCAGGGACTATGCCTGCCATTTACGCACGTTCGTTACGTCACGTGCTGGCTACATAAGTGACGACGATTTCCTGTCCAACTCAATGAACAAGGAACCCATACCCGGTTCCGAAACGTCGGATTATACATCAGACATGGTCAGTGACCGTGATCCCCTTCATCTACGCGCATAATAAATGAGAACGCAGACATCTGCTAAACACAGTCGAAATTATATTGGGCTCAAAAATGTGCAAATCTAAGCTGGTGGAAACGTTTTTAACGCGGATAGGTTGGGTAAAAGAAACGTCTAACGAAGGGGCGCGCAATGACCCATATCATTTTCAACGTTCGACGTTGACAAATTTGTTGCGGCTACGCACGCGGCGGGCTGACCTATCAAAAGTTCTTATGTTCGAAATTGTATATGAAATGTCACGGCTTATATCTCTACCCCCCCGCCCTTCCGTACCTTGTATCATTTCTCAAAAAGTTGTACCACCCCAAATCTTAGCTTATTAAGCCTAGGATTATTCCACCGAAGACCAATTTCAAAGCCAAATCCTTGGGAATTACGGCATCAAGAAATTACGGCCTGATGCATAACAAAGCCTTTTTGTAGTACGAGCAAACGCGCCTTTGAACGCTTATAGAAGTAGTACACCGGCATAGGTTCTTATCGAGCCTAGACCCCACGGCTGTGCTTTAAAAAAGTAAGAGGTAAATATCCACATACAAAGCGTCTGTTGTTCTAATTTATCTTGGCGGTGTTGACGTTCAAATGAAGCTGATCAAAAGGTGCTGCTCGAGAAAAAACACTCTCTTAGCTCCCTTGAGCGCATCACCTCAACCGTTTACACCGTAGTCGAAGTGATCGCAGTGGAAGGACATTCGATAAAGCAGTGCAACGTGGATACCGGCAGCTATTGGAGTAACTCATTTATGAACCTGCGCTACTAGGCCGGTAATTTTTAAACTTCTGAATTCCCGCGACAAATCGGCAATATTGAAAAAAGGTTTTAAATTTAAAGGCTCAAAATTTGCCATTGGGGAAGATTTTTCTCCTAAAATACGGGACATTAGAAAGAAACTTTGGAACAGTGCCAAAGAAAATAGAAAGAAACACGACAAAGTCTCCCTCGCCTATGACAAACGGTACATTAACAGTGGCGCCCTTGTTTGGGACGACGAGGCCAATGACAAAGTGCCCCTTAAAAAAAACGAAGCGGAATCAAGCAAAACAAACGGCCCGCCAATGACGCGGATAAGAGCTCGATAACACATTTAACAATCATAAATGTGAATGCAAGAAGCTTACTAAACAAAATAGAATCCTTCGAAAACTTGTTAACTGATCGCGAACCTGATATAGTCGCAGTCACGGAAACGTGGCTTTCACAGGATGTTTCCAACCATGAAATCATTCGACCGAATTATTCAGTCATTCAAAAAGATCGGGGTCCTCGTGGAGGTGGCGTGGCTCTTGTGATAAAAAAAAACCTTCAATTTGTTTTACTGCCAGATGTATCAGGTGCTGAACGCGTGTTTTGCAGAATTCTTTGTAACAATACAACTATTTGTGTGGGTTGCTTCTATAGAAGCCCTTCTTCGGGTGATGAGAGCATTTCTGCCATTCATGAGTTTCTACACCGATATGCTAACAACTCTAGAATTATCCTTATGGGAGACTTTAGCCTTCCAGACGTAGACAGGGTAACTATGCATCACACATCATCTTCTTCAGAAATTCTGTTTGACCTAATTTTATCATTTAACCTTCACGAAATAATCCTAGAACCGACGCGTAAGCAAGGTTCAGAAAACAATATCCTTGACCTTATACTAATCAGTGACCATTTTTCAGGGCACCAACCACAGACAGAAATTATGCAAGGCATTTCAGATCACAACATACCGCTATGCTTGTTGCCTCTGGACTGCTCGATAAGAACGCGTTGTAGTACGTCTATAGCACTCAACTTCGAGAAGGCGGATGACGCCAGCATACTAACCCACCTTACGCACGAATTTCAAGCCTTTACTGAAATAACCTCCGACCCGTCAGTCGATGTGAACACAGCCTGGCTTCATTTTAAGAATATTGTTTGCTACTGTGTAACTAACTATGTTCCGTTAAAACACAAGCGACCACAAAGAACAAGCCCATGAATAACTCGGGAAGTCATCCATGCAAAGCGTCATGTAAAAAGGATACGTAACTCTATTAAAAATCATGGATCATGCCCATCCAAAACTAACAAACTAGCATGCGCAGTAGCACATTTTCGACAGACAGCCAAAGAAGCTAAAGAACATTGTTTTCATGTAATGCTGACTAACTTTCTGACAAACAGCCCTCAGCGATTCTGCAACCACTTCCGCCCTGCTAAAGACACGTTATCGGACTTGTCTCCTGAGGAAAAAGCTAACAACGCTAATGCGTACAATAACTATTTTCACTCGAACTTCACAAAAGATGACGGTAACCTGTCAGACAGAGTAGCAGTTCAACATCGCGCATCGATCCTTTAATCATATCTGACGCGGGTATCCTTAACATGTTGCTCACCCTTGACCCTCAAAAATCATGCGGACCAGATGACATTCCAAACCATTTTCTAAAGAGATACGCAGAGTGGTGCAGCCGATACATGGGCCTCATATTTCGAAAATCCCTATCACAATCTTCCTTACCCGACGACGGGGAAAATGCGAAAATCATCCCAATACACAAAACAGGAGACACCTCATTGCCCTCTAATTATCGACCAATATCTCTTACTAGCACCGCTTGCAAGATGCTCGAGCATATCATCCTTAAACACCTAACAAACTTTCTTGACACTCACAACTTATTAACGCCACACCAGCATGGATTACGCCATGGATTGTCAACCGTCACGCAGCTTACGGAAGCTGTGCATGACCTCGCATTTAACATCAATAACTGTAGCCAGACTGACACAATATTATTAGACCTTTCCAAAGCATTTGATCGCGTATGCCACGGTAAATTATTAACAAAATTGCGAGGTTTTATTGGGGACGGGGAAATTTTGGACTGGGTAACAGATTTCCTAACAAACCGGACACAATTCGTACTATTTCAGAATGTGCAATCTGCGACAGTGCTTGTCACATCAGGCGTCCCCCAAGGATCCGTGTTGGGGCCCCTGTTATTTTTAATTTTCATTAACGACATAACCAGAAATATTGACTGTAATATCAAATTTTTTGCTGATGACTGCATTCTCTACCAAACAATGAACACCTACGAAGATCATGCTTCGCTTAGCAACTCACTAGACCAAATAAATGAATGGTGCAAAAAATGGCAAATGACGATAAACACAAATAAAGCAGTTTGCATGAAGGTAACAAGAAAAAAAACAACCTTACGACTTTCCGTACTTTATTAACGGCACAATGCTAACGAAAGTTCACCATCATAAATACTTAGGCATCACTCTATCTTCTGACCTGAGATGGGACGCGCACATTGCCAACGTGACCTCGAAGGCATTACGCAAGTTATTTTATCTCCGAAGATGTCTCCGCCTCGCACCAACGTCGACTAAGCTTCTCGCGTATACTACTTTCGTTAGACGGGTCTTGGAGTACGCTAACACAGTTTGGTTTCCCCACTCAGTAACTAACATAACGAAACTGGAAAAAGTACAGCGAAAAGCGCTGCGGTTTATTCACAACAAGTATAAGCGCAGAGATTCACCCACTAACCTTGCGGCTATATCGGGTTTAGCGACGCTCTCATCAAGGGCGAAGCAAGCACGGCTCAAAATTTTATTTAACTTGATTCACAACTATTATAATATTGACCTAACAAAATACATATGTTTTTCGCAGTCACCATCATCGAGAATAAACATGCACACGCTTTAACAGAATATTCATGCCATAAGGACACATTCATGTAATCTTATTTCCCCCTCGTGATAAGGGAATGGAATCGCCTCGATCCGTCAGTCATTTCTGCAGACTCATTATCTCAGTTCACATCACGGTTAGAATCCACATCTAGTAATCTGTAACTCAGTCTTATTCACATAATATGCTTTGCAACTCTTGTAAGCCATGCTGATTATCGGGAAGGTGTTTACTGTTATTTTTGTTCCCGTTTGTTATCCTTTTCATAATGTATTCTCTTTATTGCTGCGCATGTCTCATAGAAACGTGATATCTATATTTGTTTTTTTATGTATTCTTACTTTGTTCCTTTACGTGTGGTTTATCGACACGCAATTTGTATGTGCACGTTTATTACCATGTCTTTCATTTCTGTATGTCCACCTGCTATGGTCCCTGATGGGACTGGCAGTATTGAAAATAAATAAATAAACGGAGCAACCAAAGGCGCGCCAAAGGGCCGAACGTTGGGAGCACCTGCTCGCTTACCTGGCCGAGTTGCCGCCACCGTCGGCACCCGGGAGGAGCAGCGAGAAGGAGCGCAGGCATAGGAGATGTCGTTGCTTTTAGATCATTTAGCGGTTTTAGTCACAACTTGACCGTAGCGTAGCATCGATACTTGCGAATTTCGCATTGCATTTCTGTTGTATTCTGCCAAGTGTCCCGACATGTAGCAGCTGCATGTAGCAGTTGCATGCGTCATGGTCAACGCCAGCAGGCCAGGTGAGTATTTGTCACCGCCTTGTTTCAAAGGGGATGCAAATAAATGAACATTATCAGCAGCAGCATCGTATCGTACCGCGGGTCAAGTAATGTGTGGCGCGTAGTCTCGACGCCTACACTTGCGCTTCGGTGCACATTATGGCTCGCAAGGTGCTCTGCCGCCGAAAGCTCCGCTGGAGGCACTGCGCGGCGTGCGCCGCGAAGCATGCGCTGTCTCCGTGTACGGCTTCCGGTGAGTAAGCTAAGAGCTTGGACGCGCATGGTTATTTTATTTCTTGTATTTTATGTACCCAATCCATGATCTGATCCCGAGGCACGCCATAATGCAGGACGGCAAATGAATTTTGCTCAGATGGAGCTTTTGAAGTGACCGGTATACACGAGTGTCTCGGTATTATGCCCTCATGGAAATGCGACCCGAGGCGAGCCCGGGACTTTGTGCTTAGCAGCGCAACGCAATAGCAACTGAACTGCCGGATTGGGTCAAAAGTGCTGATCATTTCTCTGCCTAACTTACGTGCTATTTTATGCGCATGTCTTGTTTTGTGCTCAGGTACACGCCACAAAACAGTTGAGTGAACAACGGTGAATGAATGTTATCACGATGAACACTTAGTATTGTGATAAACAACAACAGCAGGCACCTTAGGAAAAATAACACTTGACACAAAAACGCGTGATACAAATAATAGGCAAGATCGTCCCGCTCCCCTTAACTCTGCCATACAAATCCGCTGCCTAAAAATACCATATACTGGAGCTGAGTCGCTGCTCATTTATAGCCTGTGTAAAATACTGAATATGCCAATAAAACAAAACAGTAACAAACAAAAGACTGACAGTAACTGACGTATCCTTCTGTGATTCGAATGCGAAAGCATTAAGACTTTTCTGCTTGATTTGCGGCGTCCATGATACGTGGCGTCATACATTGTCACGTGTCCTTCCCAACTATACCTTAATTCACTTTGGTACAATTCGTACCAACCTTAATACATTAGAATCCGCCTTAATTCATCTTAATCTACCTGAGTACACCTTGTCTAGTTTGTACCAAACTTATTCAATCTTTATCCACATTAATCAACGTTGGTGTACCAAGCTTAGTCCACTTTCGTCCTTCTTAATCCACTTCACCTTAATTCACTTTACTCAATCTTAAGTCGCTTTACTCTAACTTGCTCAGTCTAACAGTTCAAATTACAATACGTTGGTGATTACGGTTGCGGGCAACGCGTGCTCTTCTGCCTCGCTACGCCGGCTTGAGAGAAGCGCCATCGCTGCGGGCCTCGCCGTACGGGCCACCGCACCGACGCTAGCACGCGTGGCACGCGTGTTAGCGTCGGGATGGCAGCGCTACGAAGAGGCACATCTCCCTAGGGAATAGCTGAGGGCGCTGGACTTCTGCAGTGCATTAGCGACTGCCGAAATTCTCGTTGTAGGTGAGCACGATGCACGGCACAATCCCACAGCTCGTCTACACGCACGAGGAGATCGAAGAGAAGCAAATAAAAATGCGAATCACCCAACGGATATTTTCTTTTCCAAAGCGAGCTGTGAGCCTGAAAAGATCGCAGAAATAGTGATGCATAAATACTGTGTGAGCCACGTATTGTCTCACTGACTGGCCTCGATCTAAACCGTCAACCGAGGAGTTGTTTTTAATCACCCCAATTTAGGTCCACTGCTGTGCGAATGCCACATCCCCCAATCTCTTATTAGCCTTTCTTGTGTCATTCGGCTCTCTCCCATTAACGTACAGTTTCTAATATGACGGCGCTGCCTAACTGTCTTCATGTCTCACTTTTCAGCGCAACAATTACGCAAGCACTGAAGGCAGACCACACGACAGCTGTGGTGTCGTGTGGTCTTCCTAATTTCCTTGCGTATTTTCACGCGGAAGAGGTAAATGCCAAAGCGCACCAACACGCTCGGTCTACACTATCCATGATAGCATCGTACGCCAAACGAAGGCACATAAATAGAAAAAGACAGGGAAAAGCAACAAGTTTGTATCTTCGTTTTGTCGTTCGCTACCATCATAGATAAGCTCCAATTCGGCCGATTCGCCATCCTTGTGCAGCTTACCATACTTCTAAGCCTAATCATCTCCTGCCCTTCCTTGACGGAGTTTCCCTAATCACCAGTTTGTTTACTCCATCAGAATATCGCTTATCTCATCTACGGCTTACGTGACCTGCTCAACTATTCTCCAGTCCCCCTTTACTCCATAATCGGCGCTACGTTCTCGTACAATAACACGCACACTATTTTTCTTTCAACCATTACTTGTCTACTGCTTGGTATGTTATGTTTGCAGGGGCGAGGAAACGTAGCTTTAAATGTCAGCGTACTGGTTATTAACGTGATGTATTCGAATAACATGTGTTTACATATGTCTGAAGAAAAGATCTAATAATTTGGGTGCTTGAAAACCCTGTTGATTGTTTGTGCTTTCATACTATTACGACACGGGTTAACGGGAATAAGTCTGATTATAGCCGTCATTTCTAGGACGCCAACAGACATACTGAGCACGCAACTCTTTGACACATATATGAAGTTCTGCACCGTAGTTGTCGAAGCAGTTGTCCGAAATTACATTTTCAGATATGAACAAGACTTATCTTCACCCAGCAAAATGGAAAATCGAGCAGTTGGTATAGCATCATGGCTGCAACAGCCCGACTGGACACATACTGATTAAAAAGGAGGTGCCCCTACATAGCGCGTACTATCAAAATAAGTTTATTTCAAGAAAACAACTAATATATAAAGCATAACAATCACATGATTGTAATCAAAGATTACTATACAAAACACAAACTTAACGTTAAAACTGCGCAACCTACGAAGGTGCTACGCCTCAAAAGGGTAACAAAGTGATAAGAAGACTATGTTCCCTATGACTTGACGAAGTCAGGACTCCTTGTCTACATCTTCCCGTGACTCTCTAAATTGTTGTTCAGGTAAGTGGCGCAAGACAGTTCAGTGAGCACCAGTAACAACAATAAATTTATAATAGTGTGATGATACAGAATACTAGAGTGAAGGTTTATTTGATTGGTTGCGTGTGGTAGATAAAATAGAGCGTTTATTATAGATGGCGTCGCGCAAGCAAGAGGGAAGTTTAAGGTGAATAGGAGATAGAGATACCGAACAACATAGTTGCTACCCTATTGCTGTCTTCTTAGAGTGCCCTATATAGATTTCTCCTCCTCCGTATCCTCAGGTGATAGTGTCATTAGCCTCTGCGCATTCGTAATTAGAGGATAAGGAATATAAAAGATTAATTATACATTTAGATTCCTCGCACGCATGAAATCTATATGAATGGAAGCGTTCGTGAAGCTGTTTTTTTTTTAAGTACTATCTGACGGAATCGGCATGGGTACTATTTTGTTTATTTTCTGTTTAACCACGGTGGCAACAGCGAACGTCGCCCAATGTTCATGCTTACCCACTCTACAGTTCATAAGCTACGCCAAAATGCGAAAAGCCGGTCAGGCAGGCTGAGACATCGACACAGCGATGCGACGAGGATCGAGACGATGCTTGTCGAGAGAATAGCGGCAAGCCCGAAGAGCACCACGCATATGCAAATACTCTTCAGGTTTCATTTTGTCACAGAGGAATCACATGCGTACTACCTCTTCTGGGGCCAACAATGTCCAGTGGTGTACATGGACGCTTCCGGAAGCGCCTGATGCAAGCAATAAATTCAGTTTTGTAGCTCTCGAGGCCAGGCGCTTATTTCTTCAAATGATTTACTGCTGAGTAAAAACACCTGCTGCAAGAAATTAGTGACACGAAAATCCATAATGTATACTAATGAAAGCATGAGACATATTTTTTAATGGTTGCTGGAGACTTAGTGGCAGTTACAGCTAGCATGCCAGCCCAGCTTGAAAAAGTGATACGTGAAATTAAATTCACTCATTGTACATAGGTACATAATTAGCACACGCAAAAACAATATGTAACGAGTAAGCACAGTGTGTGGCGTGGGTACTATCTGCCTTGGGGCAGTGTCCCTGGGGATGGCTAAGAGCGCGTCCCTGGCTTGCAAAGCACTGCCAACGCTTATGCAACGTACGCTTAAGGCATATTTCTGGCCCTTTTAAAATGTCCTAGTAGTGTAATTATCCTGCTCCCTTACACATTTCTTTCGCTGCGGAAATTAACAGATTGAATTCTTTGTTTTGCAGCCTTATGAATTTCGGCTAAGAGGACATGTCCCACGTATCCATTGCCTTCCGGTAAGCATCCATCGCAATAAGAGAGGCTTATTTATTAAACTTGGAAGAGTCAGGTCGGTTACAATGAATTAGTTAGGGTTTGTATTGATCTTCCGCTAGCACAAATTGCTATGCCACAGCTGTATGCTGGTTTAGTCGCCTTTTGGTCTTCTTTAGTAATAGTGGCTAAACATGTAAGCCTTATTCCGGAGCTAACGTTTCGACCTAAAGTAATATCTCAAGGCCTTCATAAAGGCAAGCCGTAGCTTTCGAAACGTAGGCTCTACATACGCTGGACACCTTTTACGTGTCCTTTTTTGGCCAGTTCCCGTGTGCGTTTTTTTGTCAGCCACCTGTCTTGTTAGATCATGAGTAACTCTTAGCGCTCACATTTCTGTTTTGGAAAACATGAGATGATTGATTTAAAGTGTTTTCGGTCGTAAGGAAAATTCACTATTAAGCAGGTCGCGTTTGGTTTCTAAGCTGAGAGGTAAAATGAGTCGCATCGCTCACCGGTCCAGCGGCCCAGAGTGGACAGTCCCTAGTGGCTAGCGACGGCAGCTTGAGCATGGTGTGGATGGGAAGCACGGTCAGGCCCAAGCCAGCCACAAGCTGTGCTGCGGCGAGGCCCAAGGCTACGCTGGAGCACTTCATTGTGGTGTCCTACCCCTTGATGAAAGCAGTTCTCAGGTGATCGCGTGGACGCTCCGCTCATGAGCCAGTCGCCGTCACTGCGAAGAGTCTGTGTACGAGAGTCCGGGCAGTCATGTCCTTCCGCTTCACTGACATTCGCTGACTAGACGAAGAGCGAGCTGGCATCGACAGGTGCCGTGTCCAGCCTGCCACTCAGTAATGGGCATGGACCGCACAATCTGATGCAAAGTACTGGTGGACTGCTGAAGCCGAGATCGACTCTCACACGCTCAGCTGCAGCCAATGGGTCATCCTTCAGTTTCGTCTTGCGGTGGAACGTACTGAGACCTTCAGAGCGAATGTAGCCGACTGCAACGCCGTGATCGCCAAGCGTCCTGCGTTGTTTGGTGGGAAGAAACAAAACATTTCACCAAAGTGTGCGCCAGTGAGCCCCAGTGATGTTTAGGACTCGAGCTTACTCGCTGATCACCACCTACCTACATCTGACCAACAGCACTAGACAAAGCAGGATAGTGCGCTAGTCCCTACGACCGCGTCATGACAGAAGCAACTAATACTGGCTGTGGTAAACAATTCAAACTGACAAGCAGACAAAAATAAACAACAGAAAAGGACGTCCGTACTCTTCACCGTGCATTGAATGCCCGTTAAAAGGTGGCCAAAACTAATCCGGAGTCCCCCACTACGGCGTGCCTCATAATCATATATGGTTTTTGGCACGTAACGCTCCGCAATTATTTTTCGGCGCCAAAGCGTCCAATGGCTCATGAGTGATAAAGCTGGCGTATGTAAGTCTATAGCAAAGAAATCGCATCTAAAGCGCAATTGGCTGCGATGCCCCGTGACAAGTATGTCTCGACAAATTAGTATTGGCTGTAGCGTAACGCCACGAACGCACTTAGATGGAAAGAGCAAGCGAAACGAAACAGCTGGTGTGGTGACACAGCGCCAGGTGTTGCGTTAGAGGAGAGGACATCGCCGCGACGTCACGTCAGTGACGCTCTCGAAAGCCTGTGTTATCCGCGCGTTCCTTGACCGCGCAACCTCTCGCCTGCCTTCTGGATGCGCCTCGCGACGGCCAAACCAAAACGCGCTCGCTTGCCTGCGAGGAGTTCATAACACGAAGGACTGCTCAGCGGCGTTGAATTGGACATTACTGCTTTCGCATTCACAACTCAGAAGAAGTGCTTAGGTGTCCTGGGATTTTTTAATGTCTAGAGTAGTAGGCTGGCATTCCAACACATGAAAGCATGTGGTGTGAAATTAAGCTAGATAAAAACAAGGATAATTCTTGGAACTGTTTATAGACCGCCTAAATCGCCCATTTCCTATCTTGAAGATATGCAGCTTTACTTAGAAAGCCTTAAAAAGCGCAGCTGTCGCATAATCATTGCTGGTGATTTCAACTTACCAGGGATTGATTGGTCCACGCTTAGCGCTCAGCCTCGCGAAGATGCCCATTGTTAACTACTTCTAGAAATAGCTTTCAGTAAGGATTTACAACAGGTAGTTCATGAGCGCACACGGGTAGTTGGGAAATCAAGATCTGCATTAGACTTGGTGTTCCTAGACGGGCGATTTGAAGACTACGACGTATCGGTTGAAACCGGCCTCTCAGATCATAAGCTAGTTTATGTGGAGATAAAGTCTATCGCTGTATACCCGAAGGCTGGTAGTACTACGCATGTTCTGTGCTTCGATAGAGCCGATGACACAAGCATTATTGATCATCTTTCGCTGTGTTTTGATGAATTCACTTCGACGGATGACGTCAATGCGATGTGGATTGCGTTTAAAGATATCGTTTTTTACTGCCTAAACAGTTTTGTGCCAACTCGGAAGAAGAAAATAAATAAACGGAACCCGTGGATAACCTGCTAAATTATACATTTAAAGCGGAAAATTAACCGTGAGAGACAGAAGTCAAACAAAGGTCATCTGACCGGACAAAGGCACAATACAAACGAAAATTTGCTCTTTTTCGGAGAACCGCCTTCTACCTGCTGCTTTTATTAGTGTGTGGAGGGGATATAGAATTATATCCAGGGCCTACTGAACAACTGCTTGCGCAGTTACTTGAAGGGCAAAATGCTAGCATGGCAAAACTAACGTCCATGGAAGAAAAGCAGAATAAGCTCACTATTGATGTAACAGATTTGAAAGCTCGTTTTCTTACGTTGGAACTTAAAGCTGCGAAAATTGATGGCATGAGTACTGCTTTAAAAGTTATTGAAGTTCAGCAGCGCCAGGATCACGAAGCACTGGCGACAATTACCAAAAAGATTGACGACGCTGAAAATAGGGAACGACGCAATAATTTGGTATTTTATGGTTTTACGGACGCATTTGCAGCTGAGACAGCTTTAAAATCTGAGGAACTTGTCGCAAATTTGTGTACCTCAAGGCTTGAACTTGCTGATGTCAGCATTGAACGTGCGCATCGAATAGGGCCGTATCGTGAAGGCATAGCGCGTCCAATAATTGTTAGATTTTCGTCTTTCAAGGTTCGTCAATCTGTGCTGTCAAGAGCACATAAGTTAAAGGGAACAGGTTATCGCATATCGGAAGATTTTTCGCGTTTTGTTCGTGACAAGAGAAAGAAATTGTGGGAGTTTGCAAGGGAGCATAAGCAGCAAGGAAAGAAGGTTATCTTAAAGTTCGATACGCTGCACTTAGACGGCAAACGGTATCAAGTAGATAGCGCCACAGGGTGCATACTCCAACAATGACCACTTTGTACGCCTAGAGTTGCGCAGCCGCTTACCGTTATGGTTATCAACTGTCAGAGCATAAAGAACAAAATCGACGATTTCTTTATGGTGGTTCGATCGATACGACCCTCAATCATTTTGGGCACAGAGTCGTGGCTTGATTCTACAATTGCGGATTCCGAAGTTTTTCCTCCCGGGTATCAATGCTTTCGTCGCGACCGAAGTGCAAGAGGAGGAGGGGTGTTTATACTTGTAAGTTCAGATATACCTAGTATATTGTTGGATTGTTCTGTTACTGATATTGAATGTGTTTTTTGTAGAATACGGCTGCAGAATGGGAAAGGTGTCGTAGTTGGTTCATATTATAGGCCTCCTAGCACAACGTTCGAACAGTTATTCAAATTGTCTGAGTGTCTTGAAACGATTCAAGCGGATCATATTTTGATCGGGGGTGACTTTAACCTTCCACATATTAATTGGTCAAGCAATGAACGAAGGTGTACTGCCGGAGGCCGACTATATGCAACTTTTTTTGATATTCTGGAAGAGTACACATTTACACAGTACGTCCGTGAGGCATCTCGAAATGATGGTACAGGTCATGTTCTTGACTTACTTCTTTGTAATATGCCTAATATTGTATCGAATGTCCATGTTTTACCCGGTGTTAGTGACCACAATATAGTTGTGGCTGATGTAAATGTTGAGACTATATCTGTTCCCAAAAAAGCTGCCAGAAAGGTGTACGCGTACACTAGAGCAAATTATGATGCAATTAATTCGGCATTTGAAACCTATTTTCCCACTTTTGATACACTAGCAGCCGAACTGAATACTGAACAGTTATGGAACGTGTTTAAAGAAAAACTATTTGATCTGCGTGAAACTTTCGTTCCCATTCGAATCTTGTCAACTAAACGCACTAGAGATAAACCATGGTTTAACAGTCTGCTGCGTACTCTACTTCGACGTATAAGGCGAATGTACAGGAAATGTAAAAACAATAATTCTGTGGAAAAGAAGTGTGAGCTGAAAAGAATGAAACTTAACTTTCAAAGTCTAACTAAAGTAGCTAAGAATTCTCACTTCTCGAGTCTTGGTAAGAAGCTAGTGGAGGACTCGAAACAGTTTTGGAAAAACGTTCGTCTCAACGGTAAAGATAATACATCTATTCCTCCTCTAAAATATTCTCACACAATCGTTGACGATGATGCGTCTAAGGCAGCCATCTTTAGCAATTATTTTTCGTCCGTGTTTAGTCCAAGTTTTTCCCGCGTTGTTAACATGGTTTCTCCAACTGAGGCAGAAGTGATGCCCGAGGTCACTTTTAGTGTGCCTGGTATTCGTAAATTGTTAGAAAATCTCAAACCAGCTAAAGCTTGTGGCCCAGATGATATACCAGCAGCGATAATAAAGAACTGTTCGGCAACGTTATCGTTGTACTTTCACCGTCTATTTAAGAAGTGCTCAGTTGAGAAGGCACTACCTTGTGATTGGAAGTTAGCACGTGTTACACCTATTCATAAGAATGGGCCAAGAAATGATGTTGAGAACTACAGGCCGGTGTCGTTAACTAGTATACCATGTAAAATATTTGAACATGTCCTTTATAGTTGTATAATGACACATTTGGTTAAACATAATCTTCTGCATTCTAGTCAACACGGTTTTCGGCAAGGTTTTTCTTGCTCAACACAGCTTGTTGAGTTCACGCATGAATTGGCTCTAGCAATAGATAAGCGTAAAGTAGTTGACTGTATTTTCTTGGACTTCAAAAAAGCGTTCGATGTTGTTCCCCATGACCTTCTTATTAGTAAATTACGGGGCTATAAAAAAAGGGGACGCCAAAGACTCGAAAAATTATAGACCGATCAGCTTACTGTCCGTTGCCTACAAAGTATTTACTAAGGTAATTGCAAATATAATCAGGAACACCTTCGACTTCTGTCAACCAAAGGACCAGGCAGGATTCCGTAAAGGCTACTCAACAATAGACCATATTCACACTATCAACCAAGTGATAGAGAAATGTGCAGAATATAACCAACCCTTATATATAGCTTTCATTGATTACGAGAAAGCGTTTGATTCAGTCGAAACCTCAGCAGTCATGGAGGCATTACGGAATCAGGGTGTAGATGAGCCATATGTAAAAATACTGGAAGATATCTATAGCGGCTCCACAGCCACCGTAGTCCTCCATAAAGCAAGCAACAAAATCCCAATAAAGAAAGGCGTCAGGCAGGGAGATACGATATCTCCAATGCTATTCACAGCGTGTTTACAGGAGGTATTCAGAGACCTGGATTGGGAACAATTGGGGATAAAAGATAATGGAGAATACCTTAGTAACTTGCGATTCGCTGATGATATTGCCTTGCTTAGTAACTCAGGGGACCAATTGCAATGCATGCTCACTGACCTGGAGAGGCAAAGCAGAAGAGTGGGTCTAAAAATTAATATGCAGAAAACTAAAGTAATGCTTAACAGTCTCGGGAGAGAACAGCAATTTACAATAGGCAGCGAGGCCCTGGAAGTCGTAAGGGAATACATCTACTTAGGGCAGGTAGTGACAGCGGATCCGGATCATGAGACGGAAATAATCAGAAGAATAAGAAGGGGCTGGAGTGCGTTTGGCAGGCAGTCCCAAATCATGAACAGCAGGTTGCCGTTATCCCTCAAGAGAAAAGTATATAATACCTGTGTCTTACCAGTACTCACCTACGGGGCAGAAACCTGGAGGCTTACGAAAAGGGTTCTACTCAAATTGAGGACGACACAACGAGCTATGGAAAGAAGAATGATAGGTGTAACGTTAAGGGATAAGAAAAGAGCAGATTGGGTGAGGGAAAAAACGCGAGTTAATGACATCTTAGTTGAAATCAAGAAAAAGAAATGGGCATGGGCAGGACATGTAATGAGGAGGGAAGATAACCGATGGTCATTAAGGGTTACGGACTGGATCCCAAGGGAAGGGAAGCGTATTAGGGGGCGGCAGAAAGTTAGGTGGGCGGATGAGATTAAGAAGTTTGCAGGGACGGCATGGCCACAATTAGTACATGACCGGGGTTGTTGGAGAAGTATGGGAGAGGCCTTTGCCCTGCAGTGGGCGTAACCAGGCTGATGGTGATGATGATGATGATGATGATGATGATGATGAAACTGAATTAATCAGTTATTGCATGGATAGCCGAGTATCTGTCTCTAAGACAGCAGTCGGTAGTTGTCAACGGTTGTTCCTCCGGATATGTTCCCGTGACCTCAGGAGTTCCTCAGGGCTCAGTTCTGGGCCCTCTTTTGTTTCTGATGTATATAAATGATATTACTATTGGCCTCAAATCTTCGTTCACAATGTTCGCGGATGACTGTGTAGTTTACAGGATTATAGAGAATGAACATGATTCAGAACACCTGCAGCATGATTTGAATGCAATATCATCCTGGTGTGCCCATTCAGAAATGTCGTTGAATGTTAAAAAGTGTGTTCACGTCACTTTTACGAGGAAACGTTCTTACCAGTTGAATACGTATACCATAAATAGCGCTACTTTAAGCACGGCCAGGGAATATAAATATCTAGGAGTTTATTTAACGAATGATTTGAGGTGGACTAAGCACGTTCACCACATCAAAGTAAAGGCTGCACGTGTTTTGGGTTTCTTAAGGCGAAATTTCAGCGAACTTCCATTTAATTTAAAAGAGCAACTGTATTTCACTCATGTGCGCTTATTGCTGGAGTACGCATGCGTATGCTGGGATCCGTATACGAAAGAGCTGGCCGATACACTTGAAAAAATACAGAACAGGGCAGTGCGATTCGTTCTAGGTAATTGGGATCGTGAACTTAGCATGAGAGAAAGCAAACGTAAACTTAAATGGGAAGAATTGAAAGATCGTAGACGAAACCTCAGGTTGAAATTTTTCCATAATATCTACCATTCTAAAACTGGAATCAATAAGGAGAAGTACATTCAAGAGCCGTCCTATATATCCCAAAGAAGGGACCACAGTCTCAAAATAAACGAATTTTCCTTTAAAGGTGACGTCTTCCGCTATTCATTTTTTGTTAGATGTATAAGAGAGTGGAATAATCTACCGCCTATGATTGTATCCAATGTGTCAAATGATGCTTTTTACCGCGCTTTGTGTAAATAGTTTCTTTATTGGTGTCAAATATGATGCTTATTTTTATGTATCCCCCTGCTGTAATGCCTCTAAAGGCGAAGCAGGTATCAAATAAATAAATAAATAAGATTTCGGCGCTAAGCTCTATATTGCTCACAAATATGGCTGCTGCTTAAACAAATTACTATGACGTGACATTAGCTAATTTTATGAAGCACAATCCGCACCGTTTTTGGCGCCATTTGTCGCATAATAACGAAGCTCCAAGTGTGATTGTCGCTAATGACGAACTTGTGTCGGACAACTCGCGTATGGCAGTATGCTTTTTGTATGCTTTTATGTATTTTTTCCAATCTGTCTTTACTGACCCTTCTGCAGATGGTCTTTCTCCCCTCTCTCTAGAATCCCCGTACACATCACCAATGCCTAATATTCAGGTTTCGCATGAAGGCATTGTAGCTCTTTTGCTTAAAATTAACGATAAGAAATCTGTAGGTCCAGACGGCATACCAAATGCCTTTCTGCGCAGATATGCGGAATGGGTAGCGCACTATCTAGAGATCATTTTTAGTTCTTCGCTGAAACAAAAACAGGTCCCAGATGACTGGCTGGTCGCAAAAGTGGTTCCGGTTCACAAGTCTGGTGAAAGTCAACATATTGGAAACTATCGGCCAATTTCACTCACGTGTGTATGCTGCAAGCTACTTGAACACATAGTTTCAAAGTCAATCTACACCTACCTTGAAGACAAGAAAGCTTTTTTTCCCAACCAGCACGGGTTTCGACAGCACCTTTCGACTGTCACACAGTTGATAGAAACGATCAACGATTTTTCATCTTCCTTGAACAATAGAAAGCAGGTCGACGCTATATTTTTAGATTACTCGAAGGCGTTCGATCTGGTTGTACATAATGAATTATTTAAAAAAACTTATGGAAATAAATATAAATTATGATGTTGTTATGTGGATTCGCTCTTATCTTACAGATCAGACACAATATGTTGAAATAAAAGGTAACAAACCTAACCAATTAAAAATAACCTCAGGCGTTCCACAGGAATCCGTTTTAGGACCACTTCTTTTTCTAGTTTACATAAATGATATTGCTCATTACATAAGTAACGACATAACCATCCGGTTATTTGTAGAAGGTTGTTTATTATATCGTGAAATTAATAATCAAAACGATCAGGCATCACTTAGTCAAGCCTTTAAAGCTGTAGAAGTCTGGGCCGCAAAAAGTGAAATGAAAATAACGAACCTAAATCAGTCATGCTCAGAGTTACAAACAAAACAAAGCATGGTATTGAGTGTAATTATGAGATGAACTTAATTCTTACCGAAGCTGAAACGATAAAATACCTAGGTTTAACAATTTCGAAAGACTTAAGTTGGAAATCACACATATACAGAATTCGTGGAGCTGCAGAAAAAAATTATGGTTCCTTCGCCGAAAATTAAAGCTAGCAACGACACCCGTCAAACTACTTGCATATTTAACTTACATTAGACCAACGTTAGAGTATGCCAGTGTCATCTGGGATCCGTTTCAATCAGGATTAATAAACCGCATTGAGAAGATACAGAGAAAATCTGCAAGGTTCATTCTTTCCCGGTATTATCGTACTGACTCTGTTACCGAAATGCTTCGGTTGCTTGATTTGCCTCCACTGGCTCAACGGCGGAAGTTAGCTCGACTTAAATTTCTTTTTTTGTTATCAAAAGGCCACTTCAATATTGAAACCACGCCCTATCTTGCTCCCAGGCAGGCTAGAAACGTCAGATGAAGCAATCATTGCATGTTCTCAATTCCAAAAGCATATCTGGACATGTACGCTTATTCATTTTTTCCGTGAATGATTAAGGAATGGAACAGTTTGCCGGCGTCTGTTTTGCAGTTGAGTAGCATTAATATCTTCGAGGAACACGTTAAAAACCTTTTATGAAATTTAATCTTAGTGGTGCCATGCAAACATTGTCACACTATTCTAGAAATACATACAATAGTCTTTCTTTTATTCTGCTTCCAATATCACTGTCACAATGTTAGAAACATGTATTTCTTATCCAAACTATTGTATTTGTATTTCATTATTTGTTACGCATTGTATTTGCAACATTCATTGCGTCATGTCCTATTTTCGTTTGTAAAGTGTTTACATTTTTTACGCTATGTGCATACCAGCTGTACCCACCCTGTTACGGCCAAGACGGCCAACAGTATTTGAAAATAAAAATAATATAAATAATAAGCCAAACTTTCTCGCAGACAGGGCAAAGCTGTTTAACACTCTTTTACGAATGAGCACGCATTCTCGTTAGTACAGTCACTATGATGTTAATCACCTTACAGCCATTGGCACTTAGGGGGATAGCCCAAGAAGTAGGTGGATCTTAGAAATCAGTTAGGGCATCAATTCAGACATCTTTTTAATGATAAATAGGCCAAACTGAGTCGATTACGTTGTTACGGGAAAGAGAGAAGTATTATTTATTTATTTTATTTCACCCTCAAAGGGAGGGGGACCGAAGTATTACAGAGGAGAGTGGGAAACAAACATATACATAAGTAAATACTGAAGGCAGCAAAAAGAGTTAGTTATTGCAGCAAAATTGATCAGGTAATTGTATCTGGGAGTGATGATGTCTGATAAGACGGAACGAAACTTTGAGTTGTCCTCAAAGTTTCAAAGTTGTCCCCGGTGCAGTTGTCCTATTGCGACAACTGCACCGGGAAGGTGGTTCCATTCCTGAGAGGTGCTAGGAATAAATGATTCGTGACAGGTTCTGGTGAGGCATTGAATTGTTCCAACCTTATGGCTATGATCAATGCAAGAGGAAATGTTGGTAGGAGATGGTAGAAGATTATCGCGCAGGTAGGCATTGTGGAAATATAACTTATGAAATAAAGCAAGGTGAAAGCACTTACTTCGTGATGAGAGAGGAGCAAATAGCACAAAGTTTTTCATGGAAGCTACGCTTGATGTGCGGCTATAATTTCTATAAATGAAAGGCGCAGCATTGTTTTGGTTTAGCTTAAAAGCGATTGAATAATGGTTTAGAGGTGCGGCCCCCAGCTGGATGAGGCGCACTCCACTTTGCTCATAATAATAATAATAATAATAATAATAATAATAATAATAATAATAATAATAATAATAATAATAATAATAATAATAATAATAATAATAATAATATTAATAATAATATTAATAATAATAAATAATTTTGTATATGATTAATTTTACTTATGTACGTGCGGAAGAAAAATTTCGGCAAAGGAAACCTAGCACGCGGTTAGTATTGTTAATAACCATATTGATGTGCAACGACCAGGACAGTGAGGAGGTTATGTGGATGCCTAGGTATATATAGGAAATTACAACTTCTAGAGGAGTATCACAAAGGTAATAGTTCGGCGGAGGAATATTGCTGCGAGTTACACGTATACATTTACATTTAATTACGTGAACTTGCATTAACCATACGTCACACCAGTTAGACATAGTGTTTATATCGTATAGCAAGAATGTTTTATCAGATTTGTCTAAGATTTCACGGAGGATAACGAAAATGTAAATATTAGAAAAACCATCATTGGGTAAATCGTTAATGTAAATTAAGAAAGAAGAGGGCCTATAACTGATCCTCTGGGCACACCAGATTCTAAGTAGAAAATGGGGACATATGATTATTTGACACAACATAATGTGATTGGTTAAGGAGAAAATGTGCAAGCCACGCGAACAGGTTAGGATCAAGATTAAGTTTACTACGTTTAAATAAAAGCAATTTATGACACACTTTTCGAAAGTCTTGGCGAAATCTAAGAAAAACAGTCTGCGAATTAATCTTTGTCGGGAATAAGATGAAGGCTGTGAGTAAAAGAAAGAAGATGAGTTTCGCAAGAGAAGTCGTTTCGGAAACCATGTTGTGCTTTAATGAAAACGAATTATTGTCGAAGTACTTTGCTAAATGTGAGTACAAATATGTTCAAGAACCTTGTAAGGAATGCTGATAAGGGAAATTGGGCGGTAGTTGAGGGGCACATTTTTGATACTGGACCTGTGAGTGGGACAACCTTCCCGACTTTTCAAACTGCAGGTAGCTGATGGGTATCTAAAGATTGCTGAATTTTTTTTAAAAGCAGAGCAGATGAATAACCAGTATGTTTCAGGAATTTCGCGTTCACGAAATCAGCACCAGGACTTCATAGCTTCAGATCTCTAAAAATATTTCCGACCCCCAGAATTCAGTGAAAATATAATTCTTAGGTTGGTAAGTGCAACGCCCAAGAGTTGGAAGCACGGGGTCAATACATACGACAAAGTTGTTACAGAACACATAATTAAGGACATAGGGGCATACGTCACCGGGTACCGGTGAACCACTGAAATCAATCAGCGTGACCGTATTATCTTTAGAAGCGTAAATAACACGCCAAAACTTGTAGGGCCATTTTCAAGCATTGTGGTCAAAGTGTTTACTTGGAATGCCTTTCTGGCAAGATTTAAAGCTGCTCTGTAAGTATTGCTCGCCTGCTTATAAGCATCTCATTTCAATGCCAGTGCACTTTTATTCGCTATTCGAAAGAGTCGTTTCTTTTTTCAGTTCGAAAGCCTTTGTAACTTAGAGTTCAACCAGGGTTTTTTTAACGTTGCAGGATAGTCGGTGAGCTCATGTACTTTATTTTTGAAAATGATCCAGTACTCATCAACCGTGTGATCATCAAAATCGCTGAGGAAAGGATCAAGAAAATGACCAAGCTCAATATTAATTGGGTCAAAATTTGTGCTATCATAGTGGTAATTTTTTTCAGCAACTGGTGTTTACGCAGAATATAATATTGTCACGTGGTAGGGAAGGCGAAGAAAGCGTCCAAACTGGGAAAGAGGAAACTAGCGTTTTATTGGGCGAACTTGTGCCCTCAAAAAGAGGCTACACTCAAAGAACGGCGACAGCGGTGAACACAATAATAATAATATTTGGGGTTTTACGTGCCAAAACCACTTTCTGATTATGAGGCACGCCGTAGTGGAGGACTCCGGAAATTTTTACCACCTGGGGTTCTTTAACGTGCACCTAAATCTAAGCACACTGGTGTTTTCGCATTTCGCCCCCATCGAAATGCGGCCGCCGTGGCCCAGCGGTGAACACAGTCGGCGATCGTCGAAAATCTGATCAGCGGGTCAAGCGCGTCGGCTTTTAAACATCAGTCGTTAAATGTTCCAGAGTAATCGCTGGGACGCGCGTGCCTTCCACAAAGTTCTACATTATTCGCGTCGCACACACAGGCAATCAGATTACACAAGGTTCGGTCACAGACCGCGGACGGAAGCATCGATACCATTCCAGAAACTTTCGATGCATGCAGCCGTGCCCTGCGCTGTGTGATAACATTTGTTAGGCGGTGAAACGTGTCGCCCGATAAAGAAAAGCAAGTACACGTGGTAGGACCTACCTCTTAAAAAGCATCGACCCGATACTGCAAAAGAAAGTAATAAAGGAAAACACCTGTAGCAAGAGAACAACAAAGCAAGGAACTTCGTTAGCGTCCGTAAAATGGTTTAAGACGCACCACGTGCACCACTTCAGATCGTGCGCGGCGCCGCTGTGAATGCGGAATTCTGTCTGGGACGACGTCACAGTCCAGTGCACGAATACGTCGAATGACCTTGTAGGGTCTGAAATAGCGTCGCAATAGTTTCTCACTCAGTCGTCGCCGACGTGTCGGGGTCCAAACCGATACATGGTCGCCCGGCTGGTGCTCGACGAAGCGTCGTCCGAGGTTGTAGTGTCGGCTGCTGGTTCTTGATCCGTAGGCGGGCGAGCTGTCGGGCTTCTTCGGCACGCTGGAGACAGCTAGCGTCGTCAACATTCTCCTCGTCAGTGACGTGCGGCAGCATGGCGTCGAGCGTCGTCGTCGGGTTCCTGCCGTAAACCAGCCTAAACAGCGTGATCTGTGTTGTTTCTTGCACCGCCGTGTCGTAAGCGAATGTTCCGTACGGCAGGACGGAATTCCCAGGTCTTGTGTTCGACGTCGTCTTACCTTGCTAGCACGTCAGCGAGGGTCTTATTCAGGCGCTCCGTAAGACCGTTCCTCTGTGGATAGTAGACAGTTGTCCTCCTGTGCCTTGTCTAACTGTACTGCAGAATGGCTTGAGTGAGCTCCGCTGTAAAGGCCGATCTTCTGTCCGGGATGAGGACTTCTGGGGAGCCATGTCGCACCAGAATGTTCTGGACAAAGAATTTCGCCACTTCGGCTGCGATGCATTTCGGCAGTGCTTTCGTTTCAGCGAAGCGGGTGAGCTAGTCCGTCGCCACGACAATGCACTTCTTTCTGGTTGTTGACATCGGAAAGAGTACCAACAAGTCCTTCCCGATCTGCTAAAATGGTCGGCAAGGAAGCTCGATTGGCTGTAGTAATCCCGCTGGCCTTGTCGGTGGTGTCTTGCGTCGCTGACAGTCTCGGCATGTCTTGACGTAACGGGCGACGTCGGCGGTCAGGAGCGGCCAATAATACCTGTCCTGTATCCTCAATAGTGTCCGCGAGAATCTGACGTGTCCAGCTCTCAGATCGTCATGTGGGGCGCGCAATACCTTTGGACCTTCTTGTCGTTCCCTCAGGGAACAACAAGAAGGCAGTTAGAGCGGACTGGTGAGAAGTTGTTCTTTACGAGTAGGGTGTTTTGAAACGAGAACAAAAACAATCCTCGCCTAAATGCCATAGGGACAACGTCGGTGTGCCCTTCCATGTACTCGACGAGGTTTTTCAGCTCCGGGTCTGCTCGTTGCTGTTCAGCGAAGTCTTGCGAGCTTATTATGCCAAGAAAGGCGTCGTCATCCTCGATATCTTGCGGCGGCGAGTCAATGGGGGCGCGTGATAGGCAACCGGCCTCAGAGTGTTTCATCAGGACTTGTAGGTTACATTGATATTCTATTCTTGCAAACTTACGCTCCACCACCCCAGCCGTCTTCAAGGGTCCTTTAATTTCGGTAGCCAACACAAGGCGTGATGGTCGCTGACGACTTTGAACGGCCTGCCATATAGGTAAGAGCAAAGTTTTTTTGCAGCCCAAACGATGGCGAGGCATTCCTTTTCGGTTGTAGGATAATTGCCTTCTGCTTTTCACAACGACCAGCCAGCGTGAGCTATCACGCGTTCAAGTCCGTCTTTTCTCCGGGCTAGGACGGCACCAAGGCCTAAACTACTGGCGTCAGTTTGAATTTCGTTATCGGCGTCCTCGTTGAAGTTCGCTAGTACTGGGGGCGAGTGCAAGCGTCGGCCTGCGGCGTTTCCCACTTGAACTCGACATCACATTAGTTAGATGTGTCAGCGCTTCAGCAATGCGTGAAAAGGCCTTGACAAAACGCCTGTAGTAGGCACATATGCCAAGGAATCGACGCACTGCCTTCTTGTCGATGGGCTGTGAGAAGTTTGCGATGGCAGCAGTCTTCTTCGGGTCGGCGCGGACTCCAGACTTGCTAATGACGTAGCCTATAGGAACAGAAGCTCATCGTAAGCGAAGTGGCACTTTTCCGGCTTCATAGTAAGCCCTGATGACTTGATTGCCTCTAGTACTGTCGCGAGCCGCCTAAAGTGATCGACGAAATTTCCGGCGGAGACGACGACGTCATTCAACTAAACAAGACAGGTCTGCCACATCAATCCTGCTAACATCGTGTCCATGACGCGCTGCAACGTTACAGGCGCCGAGCACAGTCCGAATGGCATGACCTTGAACTCGTAGAGGCCGTCTGGCGTGATGAAGGTGGTCTTTTCGCGATCTCTCTCGTCGACTTTTATTTGCCAGTAGCCAGACTTGAGATCCATCGACGAGAAGTATTTTGCATTGAAGAGCCGATCTAATGCATCCTCTATCCGTGAAAGGGGGTATACATCCTTTGATCTTGTTAATTCGACGATAATCGACGCGGAAACGCAGGGTTCCATGCTTTCTCTTCACCAAGGCTACAAGAGATGCCCACGAACTTTTCATCGGCTGGATGATGTCATCGGGCAGCATTTCGTCGACTTGTTCTCTTATAGCTTCACGTTCTCGCGTCGAAACTCGGTAAGAGCTCTGGCGGAGTGGTCCAGCGCACTCTTCGGCGATTATGCCATGCTTTGCGATTGGTGTTTGTCGAGTCCTCGATGACGTAGAAAAGCAGCCGTTGTATCGTCGGAGCGGATTTCTGAGCTGTTGCTATTTACTCAGGGGGAGACTTGGATTTATTTCAAAGTGCGGTTCGGGAACTATGGTCGTCGAAGTAGATGCGGCTGAATCCGAGAGGACAAATGCATTACTGGTTTCCAGAATTTCCTCGATGTACGCGATCGTAGTGCCCTTCTTGACATGTTTGAACTCCTGGCTGAAGTTTTTCAGCAAACTTTAGTTTTTCCTCCGTACAGTCGAGCGATCCCTATTGCGACGCAAATTTCACAGTCTAGCGATAGACGTTGGTCATCCTCGATGACACCTTCTACGTCGGCAGGTGTTTTGGTGCCGACGGAAACGACAATGCTGGAGCGGGGTGGGATGCTGACTTGACTTTCAAGCACGCTTAAGGCGAGGTGACTACTAGAGCTTTCGGCGGTATCGCTCGATCTTCCAACAGCGTTATCGACTTCGACTTTAGGTCGATGATTGCGCCGTGTTCATTCAGGAAGTCCATGCCGAAAATGACGTCTCGTGAACCCTGTTGGAGGATAACGAATGTGGCAGGGTAAGTCCGGTCATGAATGGTTATTCTTGCCGTGCAGATTCCAGTCGCCGTGATGAGATGCCCTCCAGCGGTCCGAATTTGGGGGCCTCCCCATGCAGTCTTAACTTTCTTCAACTGGGCGGCGATGGGTCCACTCATGACGGAGTAATCGGCTCCTGTGTCTACTAAGGCGGGGACTGCGTGGCCGTCGAGAAGCACGTCGAGGTCGGTGGTTCTCTGTCTTGCGTTACAGTTAGGTCTTGGCGTCGGATCACGGCTGCGTCGCGTTTACCTGTGGCTGGTACGTGGCGTCGTCAGGTCGTCTTTCGTCGGAGCATTCTTTGCTTCTAAACTTCGTCGGGACGGTGGCGTGTCATTATGTCGTAGAGGTAGTTTCTTTGGCGTCTTCGTTGGTGGCAGAGGATCTTCGTCAGTTCGGCCAACAGCAACTGCACCTCCGTCGGTTGCTGCTTTTAGTTTTCCGGAAATAGGCTCGCTGACCGGCCTTGGGCTGGGCCAGTGTATGGTTGGCGCTGCAGCGACGAGTAGCGGCCTGGTGACGGCGAACGGGACGGTTGTCGAGGGCTCCACTGAGTGGTAGCGAGGTAGTGGGCGATATCTCGAGGTCGTTCGCCAATCTGTGGTCGCGACGCGTTAACGGCGAAACCTCGCAGTCCCATCTCCCGCTATGGGCATCGGCGGTACACATTGCTGGCTTCTCCGCAGTGATAGCAGATGGGGTGGTCCCTCTGCTATCAGAGCCAGGTGGTCGTTTTAAGACCCAAGTGGTCGCTTAAGCCCGGTAAGCATGAAACATTGGTAACTATGTCAGTATGAGAGCATAGGATTAAGTAAAGGAGCTTAGCAGTGCTGTCTGAGATTCTAAATTATTCCGATACTAATTTTGTTAGGGAAAACACATAGATCAAGAAAGTCTTTGTGAAGAAAATGGATAAAAGTGTGGAGGATCAATAGGCCAGCATATGTTGGGGAAGTTGAAATCGCTAAATAAATCCCTGTTTACAAACTTAACACCACAGCGTGCTATTCCATATGTCAGCCCCCTTCTTGATTTTGGACTTCCAATAAAATAATGGGATTTGAAGGATGCCGCAAAGTAAGGGTCTTAAGGAGATCGTGAAAGTGGAGGCGTAGGATGGAGTGCGGTAGCAAACAACGATTGTAATTTTACGGTAACCGATATCAACGCAAGCGCACACAAGTTCCAGGTTACAGTGAAAGTGGATTTGATGACATTGCAGGGGCTTTGAAATAGCGAGTAGTACGCCCCCGGCTTTGCGAGCAGAGCGATCGCAGCGGAAAATACAGAATATAGACAAGTAAAAACTTTCGCAATGTTGCACATGAGGTTGTAGCCACGATCCCGTTATTGCAGTAATACCAGCATCACAGCTATCGATGAAAAAATTCAAGTTCCTCGCGATTGCGAAACACACTTCTAGCATTAGCAACAAGCACTGAGGTTGGTGTTGTGAAAGATACGCCATTGTCCCTCGCGCATTGCTATGTAGTAGGGTGATCACGCAGTTTCTCAGGTACGCTTGCGTGATTTAGAACGCGAATTTTAACTCCCTTAGCGCCGTCACTTGTTGGATCATACATGAAACACTGCTGATCAATGAAAGGTTCGTTAAAACGTAGTTTAAATGAGGGGAAATTAGGCTGGCTTTTGCCAAATTTGAGAAACTTTCTTCTAGCGAGCCTTGTCGCAGGCGAGATGTCCTTAGATACTGGAATGTTAGTGCCTTTAAGCTGGCTGGGCGACGAAAGTATGCTCTCCTTAATTTTAAAGTTTGATAGTTTCATTATAACCGGACGACACTTCGTATTTGAAGAATTCCCGATTAGATTCACCCGTTTAACTGAGTTTGGTGGCAAGACATTTGCCATCGCTGAGGACAAGGCGTACAGAGTTTTTTGTTCAATTTGCAGCCATGACTCACGGGAATCGCGTACGCCGTAAAGAAAAAAACAAGTTATTGCGCTTTCGCCTGTCTTCCAATTCGCCTAAGCACGAGACTATGGTGCCCTGCAGCCTTTCCAAGCACTCAGCGCTTTCTTGAATTATGGCGAAATCATTACGAACAGTGTCTAGTGCTCCTGATTTATCTTCATGTGATTCAAGGCGGCGGAAAATAACGGTTAGGTTGCTTTCAATTGCTCTTTCGCTGATTTTCACATTTTTCATATATAATTTCAACTCGTATTCACCTTTAAAAAACTCGACCCTCCTCTTCTTTGTGTTTTAGGCATTATTAACACGGTACCCATTTGATCACACAGAGATTCGTGAAGACTACTCGAGACCGAGTCACTTTGAGCCGACTTCTGCACCCTTGGAGACCAGGGTTTTCCTCGACATCACCGAATTACACAACAGCACCACGTCGAGACAATCGCACGCAGTAGCATATAAGACAAGTGGTCATCGGAGCAGTAAAAGTGAGTGACTATCACTCCGCTAGGCATACAGGGTAAAATTGTTACGCACCTGGGGAGCGAAGAAATGTTGCGCATGAGGCATAGTGCAATGAGTACTCCTCGCATGCCCATTGAAGGAGTAGCTAATGAGCAAGCCGCTTTTGAAAAGGCTGGGAAAGGACGGTAAATCAGCCGGTGCCGTCGTCCTAGAGGTGATGAGGTATCCGTCTAGTGGTACATTCAGGAAGCACGGAAGATCATGGAGACCACACGTGCATGTGACGGGCTCTTGACGATCCTGAACAGCATCAACTCATAAGCCTACGGTAGGGAAGATGTGGATAAGCACAGAAGGCGAAGCAAGGGCAAGCTTCAGCAAAATCTGTGGAGCAAAGAAAAGTTGCGCATGGAGGCATTGTGCAACGAGCGCTGCTCGCATGTCCACTAAATATATTGTTACGCGAACGAAAGATGAAGAACTGGAACGAAAGAAAGCTGAGCTAGTTGGTAGGGATTCATTGTGCAAAAAAGAAGTGAGGCGTGCAGACAGGACACAAGAGTAGAGAAGTGGACAATACGAACGCCGACTATCAACTGAAGGGAGCACTGAGGCGAAAAAAGAAAGAAGACAAAAAACTTATCTGCGCATGCTCAGGAATGGTAACACCACGTGTCAGTCGGGTACACGTGCCGGTCTACGTGAGAGATAACTGTTAAGGCACTTAATCTCTTTCTTATGTAATGTAATCGAAGGCTGACTCACGCACGCACTTCCACCATTATAGATATGCCATGCCTCTACCATGAGACCCGTATCTTCATTCTTATGCCTGTACAATATCGCGCATTCATGTAACTCTGGCGTGCAGCTACAATCTTGGCAATGTAGCGAAAGATTAGAAGGCGATCCACCGGTTAAAGGCCTTTTATGTTCCATTAGCTTCTGATTGATACACCGTCCCGTTTGCTCTACGCAGAACTGGCCACAGCTAAGGGGAATGTTATAAACCACACCCATACGACAGTCAGTAAAACTGTTGTTCTTATTGTGCTTCACTGGACAAAAGTCTGTTCGTTTTTTGCCTTTTACCCGCTCCTTTTTCCTCTGTACGGCAGCGCATATCTTAGCTAGCTTATTGGGAGCAGTGAAAGCAACGTTAACATCACATCTACTTGCAACTTCTTTAAGCCTGTGCTACACTGAATGAAAGTACGGAATAGCCACTACTCTTTTTTTGCTATTACTGCTTTCTGTCATCACGTCCGTCCCTCTCGAAACCGAATTCTTTAGGTGCTCCGCCACAGTGGCCACTGCTACACTATGATAACCTGCTTCTAATAGGTGTCGGGCCTGCGCATTAAAACTGGCACTCATTTTGTGCATGCTGGGTCTGGGGAGGGAAGACTTGAGGCACGACATAGCAATTCCGTTTTCTACTACTTTGGAATGTCTGGATTGAAAATTTAGCAACGGCTTCGAAGATCTTGGCGAGTACTGCGAACAAACATGATTTTGTTCGAAGACCAACGAAATGGCAAAAAACTGAATTATGCATCGCTGAGGAAATTGCTTGGTAAACTTTATTCCTCCTCCATAAAGTTTAAATTGCTCACTTACTGAGGTAGCAGCGGAATCGAATTCTTCCCTATTCCAGAAAATCAGGTAATCATCAACGTAACGAAATATCTTTGTAACGCTATCACCTAAGGCTTTGTCTAAGCAGTTGTCAACCTTACTCAGGTAAATATTGCTAAGAATAGGGGCAACCCTTGAGCCAATACAAATGCCTGATTTCTGCAGAAAAACGCCATTTCTCCACGCAATCAGCGTCGACTTCAAGTACGTTGAAAGAATTTCTAGGAAAGCTCCCGTGGAAACACCGCATCTGTCAATAAAGGCCGACTCTCGCACTTGTTTTTTAAGGCACTCATTTACGGAATGTAGCAGCCCGTCCTGCGGCAAAGAATAATATAGGTCTTCGATATCCATACTCAAAGCTGTACAAAGCTGTACCTGGCAAATGGAAATCAACTTCGATAAGACAGTATCAATGACCTTTTCGAACAAAAAGGAACCCCTGAAGTTTGCCTACAGTAATGATGAGAAGACTTTGACTTCCGTCAGCGAGTTCAAATATCTTGGTGTAATTTTTTCTTCCAACTTGAAATGGCACAAACACGTCGACTTCATTTGTTCCAGAGCTCTAAAACGACTTGGATATTTAAAAAGAACACTAAAAGCAGCAACCAAGGAATGCAAACTAGCAGCTTACAGATCCCTCGTGAGGCCCATTCTAGAATATGCATCTGTTGTCTGGTCACCCCACTGCGCATATGATGTATCAAAGCTTGAGGCTGTGCAGAAGAAAGCTATCAGATTTATTTATAAACGATACGATCGCAATTTCTCCCCTTCTCTGTATGCTGTCCTGCTATCGCTGGAGCCGTTGGCACATAGGCGCACGTGTGAAAGGCTAATAATGTTGCACAAAATTGTACATGCTTCAGTATTTGTCGACGTACCTGTGACATTTGTTGGCTCTTCGGCACGTGTAACGCGAAGAGCCACTCCCTTGAATATTGTTCCCTTTCGAGCTCACATAGATAGCTTCAAATTTTCTTTCTTACCATTAACCATTGAATTGTGGAACACGCTACATATTAATCTACGAGAATTGCCACTTGAGCGTTTTGTGGACGAAGTTCGTTTACATGTGACATGTTGATTGTATGTTATCTTGATGTACTCACCCACTCCTGCTATGTCTCAATTTTGAGACAGCAGTATTTGTAAATAATAATAAAAAATAAAATAATTACCAGGATTTTCCTCTCTCAAATACTAAACTAGTGCCTGAGAATTAGGCAAGCAAAAGTGGTCTGAAAGACTATTGAAGCTAAGCAGTTCTGTAGGTAACTAGCTGCACAGACCTGCCACGTCCCTTTCTCTGACACTATAGCACGACGAGGAATTTCTTCCTTATGGGTCTTGGCCGAGCAAAACAGTTCTAAGGTGAGGGATTTAGCTTTCTTGACATTACAGACAACCCTATCAAGATTATGTCTTGACAAGAGGTCAACCGCACGTTGCTTAACTACCGAAGGCTAGAGCTTTACTGGCTGTAAATTCTTTTCTATGGCTGAAATCGCTTTTTCAGAAAACACGTCATCTGGCATAATTACGAAATAACCTTCCTTGTCAGATATTACTGGTCTATGTTTATGCTCCACAATGTAATCAGCGTTCAGACAGGGTCAGACGTCTTGAAATGAGAATTGAATTGTTTAATTCTAGCAATGCAGTCTTAAATACAGCGCGAGCGTTCTTCTTCCGGGACGAACCTGGTTATGCAGCGCGGTATGCTTAAAACGTCAACGGGTTTTATGTTGGCCTTAAAACAGTGCTTAGGACCTAAAGCAAGGGTTCTTTTATGGTTGTCACTTACAATGGCGTCTCCAAGAACCAGTATGTTATATGACGGTGAATTATTAGAAAGGTGTTTCCCCTTATTTTCTTGAAGCTCCGGAAGTTTCATCCTCCATAGGAAGTCCACATGTTGCACGGCTAACCTATACCAATCGGCGTAGGGGCGGCTCCAATGGCGACCATCTCCCAGGGCCGCGCAACGGACCCTTACACACACCTGATAGAACCTAACTTGGCGCCATAATTCAGCGGAATGAATAGCTCCAATCCTCCTGGCATGCCCAGTTGATGATTGAAGGAAGCCGCACATCATTTGAACTTCCAATAGGACGACACGATTACGACTAAACCACGACATGGTTCTAGCGTGGAATATACATATCGCAATTAAGGAAGCTAACGAAGCAGGATTGTGCAGATAAGTAGGGGAACAAGGAAAGGGGCTCCGAGTACTAGAAATGAAGCTTAGAAAGACAGAAAGCTGAGCTAGTTGGTAAGGATTCATTATGCAAAAAAGAGGCCTAAGCACTAATTTAAGCCTTACATAAAACCCGTTGACGTCTTAAGCATACCGCGCTGCATAACCAGGTTCGTCCCGGAAGAAGAACGCTCGCGCTGTATTTCAGATTGCATTGCTAGCATCAAAACAATCAAATTCTTATTTTAAGACGTCTGACCCTGTCCGACCGTTAGTTGATTACATTTTGGAGCATAAACTTAGACTAGTAATATCTGACAAGGAAGGTTATTTCGTAATTATGCCAGATGACATGTTTTCTGAAAAAGCAATTTCAGCCATAGAAAAGACTTTACAGGCAGTAAAACTCAACCCTTCGGTAATTCAGCAACGTGCGGTTGACCTCTTATCAAGACATAATCTTGATAGGGTTGTCTGTAATGTCAAGAAAGCAAAATCTCTCACCTTAGAACTGTTTTTCTCGGCCAAGACCCATAAGGTAGAAATTCCTTTTCGTGCTATAGTGTCAGAAAAAGGGACGTGGCAGGTCTGTGTCGCTAGTTACCAACAGAACTGCTTAGCTTCACTAGTTTTTTCAGACCCCTTTTACTTGCGCAATTCTCAGGCACTAGTTCAGTATTAGAGAGAGGAAAATCCTGGTAATTTTACACCTTTTAGTATGCATATCGAAGACTTTATTATTCTTTGCTGCATGACGGGTTGCTAAATTCCGTAAATGAGTGCTTTAAAGAACAACTGCAAGAGTCGACTTTTATTGAATGATGCGGTGTTTCCACGGGACGCTTTCTAGAAATTCTTTCGATGTACTTGCAGTCGACGCTGATTGGGTAGAGAAATTGCGCTTTTCTGCAGAAATCAGGCATCTGTATTGTCTCAAAGGTTGCCCCTATTCATAGCAATATTTACCTCAGTAAGGTTGACAACTGCTTAGAGAAAGCCTTAGGTGATAGCGTTAGCGGTGATTTTGTTACGTTGATGATTACCTGATTTTCTGCAATAGGGAAGAATTAGATTCCGCTGCTACCTCAGTAAGTGAGCAACTTAAACTTTATGGAGGAGGATTAAAGTTTACCAAGAAATTTCCTCAGCGACGCGTAATTCAGTTTCTTGACATTTCCTTGGTCTTCGAACAAAATCATGTTTGTTGGCAGTACTCTCCAAGATCTTTGAAGCCGTTGCTAAACTTTCAATCCAAGCATTCCAAAGTAGTAGAAACAGAATTGCCATGTCGTGCCTTAAGTCTTCCCTCCCCAGACCCAGCATGCACAAAATGAGTGCCAGTTTTAATGCGCAGGCCCGACACCTATTAGAAGCAGGTTGTCATAGTATAGCAGCGGCCAGTGTGGCTGAGCGCCCAAAAAAGTCGGTTTCGAGAGGAATGGACGTGATTACAGAAAGCAGTAATAGCAAAAAAAGAGTAGTGGCTATTCCGTATATTCATGCACTGTCGCATAGGCTTAAAAAGTTTATTTATTTATTTCAGATACCCTCATGGCCCACAGGGCATTATTGAGGGGAGTGGTACACACATATCAATAAATTTGTGCAAAAGGAGAAACCGCATATATATATATATATATATATATATATATATAATTCACAACTCGCAACCTGAAGTGAGTTCAAAATTATCCAAATACCAAGAAACGCTAAATCACACACAAAAACGTTGCAAATTGGAAAACGCCACTTTAGCACAAATATGAACACAGGAAATCTGGGGAGAATATCCATAAGGAAGCGCATAATAACGAGGAAATTGGAAATGGAACCAAAGCTATGGCTAGCAATAATGTGTTGATAATTTCTTCTTAAATTCAGCAAAGTCTTTCGAAGGTGCAATATCCCGTGGTAGCTGGTTCCAGTCCAACGATGTTTTTGTAATGAAAGAATTCCTGCAGGATGTTGTACAGCACTGTGAAACACGATCTTTTCATGGATGATCTAAGCGGGATGAAACGTACGTTGGCGGCGTGAGCAATGTATCTTTAAGGGTGGAATTCATGTGGTAAATTTAAAAAAAAAGACACAGGCGTGATATTTTTCTGCGCATTGAGAGAGGGGTTAGTGGCAGTGTGTTTTTCATTTGTGCGACGCTGGACAAACGATCACAGTTACGAAAGATGAAACGTGCTGCTCTGTTCTGTACGGCTTCGAGGGCGTCGATAAGAGAGTTAGTGAAAGGGTCCCATACTGAGCTAGCATATTCTAATTTCGAGCGGACAAGCGATTTGTACAGAAGAAGTTGAACAGGTGTCGGGGCTAAGGAAAAATTTTGTTTCAGATATCCAAGCATGTGGTTAGAGGACGCGATGATATAAATGGTATGTGCCTTCCAAACTAGGTTTGACGGTATAATGACACCGAGGTATTTGTAAGGAGTTACCGGTTTTCGCAGGAAAGAACAAATAGTGTAGGGAGCGGGGCACGGATTGACGCGACGCGAAAAACGCATTACTTTGCATTTAGTACCGTTAAGTGTCATCTTCCATTGTGAACACCAGTTAGATATAGTAGCTAAGTCTTCCTGGAGTAGTACAGTGTCATTAGTATCTTTTATTTCCTGGTAAACCACACAGTCATCCGCAATAAGTCGCACTGTGGATGTTACGTTGTTAGGCAAGTCATTAATATATACCAGAAAGAGCAAGGGATCGATAACGGCACCTCGTGGGACACCTGAGGTCACAAGTTGCAAGTACATATGATGTTAATGTTGCTTTCACTGCTCCCAATAAGCTAGGTAAGATATTCGCTACCGTTGAGAGGAAAAAGGAGCGGGTAAACGGCAAGAAACGAACAGATATTTGTCCAGTGAAGCACTATAAGAACAACAGTTTTGCTGTCTGTCGTATGGGTATGGTTTATAAAATTCCCTTTAGCTGTGGCCAGTTCTACGTAAGGCAAACGGGACGGTGTCTCAATCAGAGGCTGATGGAACATTAAAGGTTGTTAACCGGTGGATCGCCTTCTAATTTTTAGCTACATTGTCAAGATTGTAACTGCACGCAAGAGTTTTGATGAATGCGCGATATGGTACAGGCATAAGAATGAAGATAGGCGTCTTATGGTATAGGCATGGCATATCTATAATGGTGGAAGTGCGTGCGTGAGTCAGCCTTGGATTACATTGCATAAGGAAGAGATTAGGTGCCTTAACAGTTATCTCTCACGTAGACCAGCACGTGTACCCGACTGACACGTGGTGTTACCATTCCTGAGCATGCGCAGATGAGTTTTGGGTCTTCTTTCTTTTTTCGCTTGAGTGCTCCCTTCAGTTGATAGTCCGCGTTCGTGTTGTGCACTTCTCTACTCTTGTGTCCTGTCTGCACGCCTCACTTCATTTTTGCATAAGAACTGAAGATAGTTTACAAAGTATATTTACAAAGAATAACTGCAACGTTGGCCAGTTCAGCCGACAGTTAGAGAGCCAAAGAGCGTTCGTCGTCTTCGTCGGGGCGCCCGCGTGCATTGTCCACGAGAAACACGCAATAATCATATATCATTATCCCCGGCGGCGGAAGCCTCATTCCTTAGTGCCTAAATAGCGGTGGGAACGGGAGATAAGTATAATTTGAGGCGTGCAATGCGCACAACTTAAGTGGAATTCGGAGCAGAAGAGGCGCTGGTAATGACTGGGGCGATTTGGTACGTAACTGGAGTCACGGCACGCAGCAGTCGATATGGGCCTGTGCACCGAGACAGTTTTTCTGACAGGCAACGTGACCACTCGGGGATCACAGGGGTACCCGGGATCCAGGCGAAAAGTGGACGTCTCTGCGTTGGCGATCGTACAAACACCGCTGCTTCTCTTGGGAGGTCAGGAGGCGAGCGCGGGCCATTTCGCGTGCTTGGGCTCCCCTGATGATGTCATTAAGTGCATACTCGCTGGTCTCTGCTCGCGGCGGATGGAAGGCCAGTGGCAATGCGGGTTCTCGGCCGTATAACAGAAAGAGCAGGGAATAACCGGTAGTGTATGTGTCGCGATGACTTATATTCGAAAGTGACATAGGGTAGGACATTGTCCCAATCAGTATGGTCGGACGAGACACACTTTGCAAGCATGACTGTTAGGGTGCGATTCAGTTCCTCCGTGAGGCCATTATACTGTGGATGGTAAGACGAAGTCAGCTTGTGCTCGGTTGAGCACGACTGCAGGATGTCGGCAATGACTTCAGAAAGAAATGTCCGACCCGGATCAGTGAGCAGTTGGTGTGCAGCACCATGCTGCTGAATCACGTCGCGTAAAAGAATATCGGCGACATCTGTGGCGCAGCTTGTTGGAAGCGCTCGGGTGATGGCGTAGCGCGTGGCGCAATCTGTCGCCACTGCGATCCACTTGTAACCAGATGTGGATAGAAGGAAAGGGCCAAGTAAGTAAGTAAAGAGTGGCTCGGATGGAATGTCGAGTGGTTGAAGACACCCGGGAAGGAGCGTCGATAGTGTTTTTCGGCGCTGGCATTTATGACACGCCGTAACGTACTTCGGGACGGAGCACGCAACGCCTGGCCCGGTCGTAGGTGCGGGAGACGCCAAGATGACCTGCCGTTCGTAAATCGTGAAGTTCTTGAAAAACAGCTGAGCCGAGACGCTTAGGAATGACGAGGAGTAGGGCAGGACCGCGAGTGCGTACATTGTGCCGGTATAATACACCATCCCTGAGAACGAAGACGTGAAGGAACCAATCAGAAGGCGAAGATTCCAAGCGATCAATGATGGAGCGCAAGGAGGCATCACGGCGTTGCTCGTCGGCAGCGTGCAGCATCTGAGAGACGGAGAAAATGCAAGCGTCGGCATTGCTTGGGTCGGCGGGTGGTTCATACACTGGATAGCGTGATAAACAGTCTGCCTCTTGATGTAATCGGCCCGATTTGAACACTACTGCATAGGAATATTCTTGCAACCGCAGAACCCAGCGACCAAGGCGGTCGGTAGGATACTTGAGTGAGGAAAGCCAGCGGAGCGCGTGGTGGTCCGTGATTACGGAGAAGTGTGTGCCACACAAGTACGGGCGGAACTTGGAAACCGCCTAGAGGAGAGCCAGGCATTCGCGATCTGTAGTCGACTAGTTGCGCTCCGCCGCTGTGACGAGGCGGCTAGCGTAGGCGTTAACGCGATCTTGACCTTGTTTGCGCTGGGCTAAGACGGCTCCACTACCGTGACCACAGGCATCGGTAGGCACCTCTGTAGGAGAGGACGGGTCAAAGTGGGCCAGTATAGGCGGTGTGGCGAGAATGCTGGTGAGGTGGGCAAAGACGGCAGTTGAAGCGGCGCTGCACGTAAGCGGCGCGTCCTTCTTCAGAAGATCAGTAAGTGGTCGGGCAATCGCTGCGAAGTCTTGAAAGAAACTTCAGAAGTAGGAACAGAGTTCTAGAAAGCTTCGGACTTCTTTGACAGACTGAGGTACAGGAAAAGACGTGACAGCACGAATTTTCTCCGGGTCTGGTTGAATACCGGAAGCGCCGACGAGGTGGCCCAGCACTGTAATCTGCCGGCAACCAAAGTGACACTTCGATGAATTTAGTTGGAGCCTAGCCTCGCGCGAAGACTTGAAGAACAGCTGATGCGCGTTCAAGGTGTGTCTCAAATGTACGCGAAAACACGAGAACGTCGTCTAGGTAGCAGAGGCATGTTGACCATTTGAAGCCTTGATGCAAAGAGTCGATCATACGTTAGAACGCTGTTGGGGCGTTGCATAGACCGAACGGCATAACTTTAAATTGATAAAGACCATCAGCGGTGACGAACGGGGTCTCCTCTTTGTCTTTTTCATCCACAGAAATTTTCCAATAACCAGACCGAAGGCCCATTGACGAAAAGAAGTTGGTACCATGGAGGAAATCGAGGGTGTCGTCAATGTGAGGCAAGGGGTAGGCATCTTTCTTGGTAATGCGGTTTAGATGACGATATTCTACGCAGAAACGCCATGCGCCATCTTTCTTTTTAACAACAACCACGGGCGACGCCCAAGGGCTAGACGAAGGTTGAACAATGCCTTTGGAAGCATCTGGTTCAGTTCATCTTGAGTAACCTTACGTTATGAAGCAGAACCCGGATATGGCCGGCGTTGAATAGCACTGGCATCACGAGTATTTATGCGATGCTTAACAATACAAGTCTGGCCCAATTGGTGATAATGGAGGTCGAAGATGTCGTGGTAGGAAACCAAAAGGCGACACAGAGCTGCTGCTTGTGCAGGCAATTGGTCCGCTGCAATCGTGGGACGAAAGTTGCGTCAGGGAAAATAGCATCCCGTGGACATGGTGAAGAATCTGAGCACACGTCTACTGAAAACGTTGTGACGTCGTCATCTCTTATAGCACGCAGCGTTGCAATCGATATGCCTAGGAGTATAACTTACTTGGTCAGGCTAAAATTGACGACGGGAAGGCATGTCCGGTTATCGGCGACGGTAACGACGGATTGGGGCACGGTGACATTGCGCATCAAAAACATCAGGTACAGGTGTGGCGACGTAATCACCATCGGGTACAGGAAAAGATGATAGCAAGTCGACGAAAGTGAAGGCTTTAGGCGGCAGGCGGACGATGGCGGTCGTACGAAAACTGTTCGGTAGTTTGGCACGGATATGCACGAGTGTTAATTATTTATCTTTACTTATTTTACAAGCACTGCCAGCCTTGTTACCAGGCCTTAGGCCGGAGTAGGCATTTGGAACAAAAAAACAAGTATGAAATAAGATCACACAAGATAACAGACACTGAACAAGAATCTGCATAACAAACAACATGTGAGAAACCTTTTCACAATCATGATTTGACTGGTAAAAACGAGGGATGAACGCTGTGGGTTATTCACAAAGTGCAGACAGAAAGGATGAAACCGTTGGGCAGTCGACAGTTGTGGCAGGTAATGTGTCGCATTCGGAAATCGTGCGCGGGAAAAAGAACTTCTAAATGCGTTGGCCCTGCAGGAAAAATCTCAAACGTTTTTGTTGTGATAAGAGTGCGTGCAGCGGTGGCTAGCCGTTAGAATATATATATTTTTTTCTATTCCTAATTGCCTGTTATACAGTAAGATGAAAACTTTCATTCTGTCCCGGTAACGCCTTATTGCAAAGTTTTCCAGTTCTGCAGCTTCTAGAAGAGATGATGGGGATGGGCGCCAGCTGTACGAATTGAAAATAAACCTGGCAGATTTTCTTTGTACTTTCTCAATTTTACTGATCTTGGTTTGTGTGTGCGGATTCCAAACAACCGCAGCGTATTCTAGAATGGGGCGGATGAATGTTTTACATGCTAAAAGTTTTATTTCAGGTGAAGCGTTTCCTATTGATCACCTTAAAAAGCCTAGTTTCTTCATTGCTTTATTATAAATGTATGTTACATGTTCATTCCGCCTAAGATCTGATGTTATTACTACTCGCAGGTATTTATTTGTACGTAGACACGACTGATAAAGACTGGTTGTTAATGCTATAAGTAGGGTTAAGGGATTCTTTTTGCGAGTAATGGTCATTGCAACAGTCGTTCCGGGGTTAATAGTCATATGCCATTTCGAGCCCCATGTTGATATTGTAGACAGCGAAGTGTTTAAAGCTTCCTGATCATTTGAATTGAATTGCGTATTTCGTTGTACGAAATGCAGTCCTTTGCAAAAAGCTTCATCTCGACGTGTATGACACTGATTACGTCGTTGATAAAGATAAAAAAGAGGAGTGGCCCTAACACTGATCCCTGGGGAATATCTGCGTCTACAGTTGCGGGTGTCGAAGCTGCATCGTTGACCGGAACATTTTGTTCCCGTAATGAAAGGTGTGCTTTAATCCAGTTAAATAAGGCGTCGTTCTTTAAAATGGGTCTTAGTTCAAGTAGTTCGGAGTGACAGACGCGGTCAAATACTTTTTCAAAATCGAGAAATATTAAGTCAATTTGGCCTTGTCTATTTTAAGCTGTCGCTGAGCCGTGAACTGTTTGTACGAGCTGAGTTACGGTAGAAAAAGCTCGCCGGAAACCATGTTGTCTTGCGTCAATTATTGCGTTGCCCTTAAGAAAGACAGAAATGTGCTTGAAAATGATGTGTTCGAGGGTTTTTGCGCATGTGCATAGTAAAGATATTAGCCTGTATGATGTGAGGAGAGACGAATTTGCTGTTTTTGGTATGGGGATGACTTTCGCGTACTTCCAGTCGGCGGGAATTTCCGCGCATGACAGTGACCTCTCAAATATTAAGGTTAAATTCTTTGAGCACCATTTGGCGTACCGGGAAAGAAACGCAATCGGTATTCCATTAGCTCCGGGCAATTTTTTTTTTGCGTCGAGATTAAGCATAGGTACTAACACACCTTCCTGAGCAGTACAGGAAGTTCGAGGCAAAGGGTACCGGCAGAACAGTCGATCAAAGCTGAATGCGCCGTAAGAAAGTCGAATCCGAGGGTTAGTCCGCGCCGCGCCAGTATCTATAATGTTTGGCGTTTGTTATAGAAACTCTCATTATAGCCGGGAAATCCCCCGTAAACTGCACAACATTTTAATCGAACTTAAACCTAGACAGCCTAAGGCACACATATTTCTTTTTTGAAATTTAAATTATCCTGGCATAAATTGGTGTGCCCCTCGTCGACCTATTTTTAGACAGGATGAATCCCGTGAATTTGTGGGCGTCTGCTTAAATTTTAATCTAGCCCAACTAGTAACCCAGCCTAAAGCCATCGCCGGAGATACTGCAAACATTCTTGACCTCATACTATCTAGCCACCCCGACAGCCTCAACTCTGTTACTTATCTCCGTGAAATCAGCAATAGTAATGTCATTCATGCATGCTTTAACTTCACCCCAAAAACAAAAGCAACTTCCTAAAAAAACAGTTTCTCTTTACAACAAAGGAAACTATGGGGCCTTCCACACGGAATCGGAGGCCTTTTTTCCATCGTATCAGGAGTCATTTCACGAACAAGACATCCACACAAACTGGTTAATGTTTAAACATAAGATGGATGAATTGACTAATAGATATTTCCCCAAATGCAGCTTCCGCGCTAACTACCACAAGCCATGCTTCACCAAGACTCTGGGAAGATTAGAAAATAAAAAGAAACGTGTTTTCCATAGTGCTAAACTGAGCAGAACAGACTGCGCATGGGAAAAATATTACGCTGCTGAAAAGGCGTATCCGGTCGCAGTAAAAAACGCTAAACGTTCCTTTTATCACCTTGACTTGCCGAACATACTTACAGATAACCCGACTAAATTCTGGCAGCTTTTAAACCCCCAATCTTCGCGCGTCGTTACCCTGACTGACGATTATGGACGTGTTATTTCGGACGTCGAGTGCGCTAACATATTTAATTCTGCATTCGCATCTGTATTCACTAAAGAACGAAAATCACCACCCCTCGTGACAGCCAGTGACCCCACGAATGCAATGCCAGCCGTTTTGTTCTCAGAAACCGGCATATCCCTTCTTATAGATAACTTAAAACTTTCTTCATCTACCGGCATTGATGAAATCAACACAAAGGTCTTGAAAAACGCTCGCCTTACGTCTGCCAAGTTTATATGATTGCTGTTCTCGCAGTCCATTTCTACAGGTATCATACCCCAGGACTAGAAAGTGGGGAAGGTAGTCCCATATCGCTTACCAGCATACCCTGCAAGCTCATGGAACACGTCATTTACTCTTTACCAATGCAGTTTATGGACTCAAATAATTTCTTTCATTCATTACAGCATGGATTTTGTAAACGTTGCTCCTGTGAAACTCAACTAGCCATTTTCGTTCACGGCCTGCATGCAACCTTGACGCTAACCTCGAAATTGACACAATATTCCTCGACTTTGCTAAGTCATCAGACAAGGTACCCCATAATCACCTATTTCTGAAACTTTCCGGCCTGAACTTGCCTTGTGACATACTAGCATGGATAAAAGAATTCTTGACACACCGCTCCCAATCAGTCGTCATTAATAAACAAATGTCTAACTTATTACCACTTTCCTCAGGGGTGCCCCAAGAATCAATCCTAGGGCCTGTTTTGTTTATAATTTATATTAACGACCTAGCTCAGAAATTATTGCCATATTCGGATGCTAGCCGACGATTGCGTTATTTACAAAACAGTTACTGACACCTTTAGCCAGCAATACCTAAAAGATAACCTAAATCTGGTACAAAACTGGTGCAACGACTGGCTAATTCCATTCAATATAAACAAATGCAAATCTATATGTTTCCAACGTCACAGTAATCCTCTCCTGTTTCCTTACACTATATCTAACGTTCCTATCAACCCTGTCCAATCATATAAATATCTCGGTGCTCATCTTAGTCATGATCTTATGTGGAATAGCCACATCGCGAATATTATTTCATCTGCTAACAAAATGCTTGGCTTCTAAAAGCGTCATCTCCACTCTGCCCCTCAGCTTACTCACAACTAGCTCGATCAAAATTAGAATACGCATCGCCCATCTGGCCTCCAAAACAAGTATACCTTGCTAATTCACAGGGAAACTAGATTAATTCATTCCTCGTGCTCTTTTGATATTAGCATACCATATCTGAAATCGCAGTCCAACCTACCTACTCTTGCACTTCGTCGCTACATTGCTAGTTTATGCTTATTTCATAAATTCTTTTATTCCAAGCTATCACAGGAACCCTACATCTGCCCTCCCCCACCACATTTCTCTCTTCGTACCGGACATCACCAGCGGATATCCCGACCACGAACACGCACAACTTTTCCTTCGCCATTCTTTTCTCGGACTACTAGCGACTGGAACGCCCTTCCCCAAGAACTTGCTGGCATCACATGTCCATATATGTTCCTTTAACCAAATTACGCGTGCGCTTGCATCACAATAATCATTTTTGTTTGTATAACTCGTCCAAAAATTTTTCTGTATTCTTTTGTTAACCTATATGTGTCCCACCCCTTATGTAATACTCTCACACGAGGGTCTTTAAGGAAATAAAGTGAAGTGAAATGAAGGTCATCGGGACAAATAGTCAGCACTGCAAAAAGAACAGGAACGTGGCGGTCGGCGATACTTATACGGGAAGTACACATTCCAATGGCGGAAACAGTGCTGTCATTGGCCACGCGTACCGATCGTGCGAGAACCTTCCGCAGTCGACGACGAAGGTTACAACTCATTATGGACACCTGGGCTCCAGTATCTATAAACGCCGTCAAAGGGACACCATCGACGTGAACATCAAGTAAATTCTGGTTCGTTAGGAGCGTCAATGGAGGATTTCGACACGACGAAGGTAATGCAGCACTACCCCCAGGAGCTTCATGGAATAGTTTCCCGTTCTGAAGGGTCCCTAATCTGTCGGCGACGAATAGCAGCGTGGTTGGGGCGACGGGGACCGGCGGCGCTAAGGAGACGACGAGCGAGCAGGACGACTGTCATCGACGGATGCGTCAGTGGCAGCAAGCATACGGCAAGGCGAGCAACGGCGCGACTCGGCTTATGGGCGAGGAGGCGAGGAAAAGGAGCTCGAATACGGTGACGTCCAGGAGGTGCGGCCTTGGCAAGCGACGTGGCCAATGCAGAGGCAGCGGAAGCAAACGGGCTTGTCGTCCGGAGTTCTCCACTCGGCAGGGTTCGGGTATCTGGGAGGGGAATACAGATCGCTGTGAGGCGTAGCTGTCGGCACCGGTCGGACTTCAGGTCGGGAGAGCGAGCAGGCAGCTGAAAAACCGAGGTCTCAAAATTCTTGCTGCACAACTACTGAATGAGAGAGATCGCTGGGGCTCGTTGATCAATAGTGAGGTCAAGTTGGCGTGGACGGAATGGCGCAGGACTTGTAGCCTCGAGCTCGTGGCAAACAATACGTGCGACGTGCTCATTTTTATGCGGTGAAGCGGAAAGGTCGACGCAAGACGAAGTCTCAGCCGTGTTAGGGAGCCGGAAGAACTGTGGGATGACGCGGCGGCTTTAGGCGAGCGGAAAGCGATGCATTCCTTGACAATGACGTCGATGGTGCACACATTGTTGAAGGCCAACAAGTTAAACGCGTCGTCCCTTTGAGTAAGCGGCCGACTTTGTCAACCTCGGCCATTTTTGCCCCTACTTTCCGGCAAAGAGCGAGCACTTCTTGAATGTACGAGACTTACGATTCAGTATAAGACTGAACTCGGATAGCAAGCTGTTTTCAAGTAGCCAGATGCAGCCCGGTGAGATTTCCGAAGAGGTCGCTGAGCTTCTCCTTGGAGGCATCCCAGCTAGACATCTCGTCATCGTGTGTCCGGAACCAGACACGAGCTCCGCCCAAGTAGAAGAGGAAATTCGCTAGCATAATGATAGGATCCTAGTGGTTGTTTCGACTAACATGCTCATACAAGGTGAGCCAGTCCTGAATGTCGACATTATCTTGGCCGGAGAAAATGCCAGGATCACGGGATTGGTAACCGTAACGTACGTTGCTGTCGAGGTCGCAGGAGTAGAAGCAGAGGAGGTGTCGTCACCGGGAGCGGTGGCGGAAAGCAGGACGGTGCGGCCGCTCTCCCGTGCCCACTGAAGGCAGCGCGGCGATGCCAGTCGCTTAAGTAGGCCGGTAATGGTGCTGTCGTTGTCGATGCACTTGGTTCGTGTGGAGAAAAACTGTAGATGGTGCCCGGGTTCCGTCGATAACGAAGGAACTACTCATCCACCATCGGCGCCGAGACCTTCAGGTCCAGCGGCGACTGCCCAGTCGTCAAAGGGCCAGATTTCGAAGGAAGTTATGTGCCAAGCAGAAGAAACTGCACAAGGAAATCTAACGGAAGGATTAGCGCCGAGCGCATGTCTGCCGCCTTCCTGTGCCCACTGAAGGCGGGGTGGCGATGCCAGTCGCTTAAGTAGGCCGGTAATGGTGCTTTCATTGTCGATACACTTAGTTCGTCTTGAGAAAAAAATGGTGATGGTGCCAGCGTTCCGTCGATAACGAAGGCACCACTCATCCACCATCGGCGCCGAGAGCGTCAGGTTCAGCGGCGTCTGCGCAGTCGTCAAAGGGCAAGGTTTCGAAGGAAGTTATTTGCCTAGCAGAAGAAACTGCACAAGGAATTCGAACGGAGCGATTAGCGGCCAGCGCATGTCTGCCGCTCTCCTGTGCCCACTGAAGGCAGCGTGGCGATGCCAGTCGTTAAGTAGGCCGGGAATGGTGCTGTCATTGTCGATGCCGTTGGTCTGCGAAGTCATCAATGCACCAGGTGTCGAAGAAAGCCATCTGCCAAGCAGAACAAACTGCACAAGGAAATTGAACGGAGGGAATAGAGCCCAGCGCATGTCGGCCGCTCTCCTGTGCTCACTGGAGGCAGCGTGGCGATGCCAGTCCCTTAAGTAGGCCGGTAACGGTGCTGTCGTTGTCGATGCCCTTGGTCTGCGCAGTCATCAATGCCCCAGGTGTCAAGGGAAGCCTTGTGCCAAGCAGAACAAACTGCACAAGAAAATTTAACAGAGGGATTAGAGGCAAGCGCATGTCTGCCGCTCTCCCGTGGCCACTCAAGGCAGCGTGGCGATGCCAGTCGCTTAAATGGGCCAGTAATGGTGCTGTCGTTGTCGAGGTCGTTGGTCTGCGCAGTCATCAATGCACCAGGTGTCGAAGAAAGCCATCTGCCAAGCAGAACAAACTGCACAAGGAAATTGAACGGAGGGAATAGAGGCCAGCGCATGTCTGCTGCTCTCCTGTGCCCACTGAAGGCAGCGTGGCGAAGCCAGTCGTTAAGTAGGCCGGTAATGGTGCTGACGTTGTCGATGCCCATGGTCTGCGCAGTCATCAATGCGCCAGGTGTCGAAGGAAGCCACGTGCCAAGCAGAACAAAATGCACAAGGAAATCGAAAATAGGGAATAGAGGCCAGCGCATGTCTGCCGCTCTCCCGTGGCCACTGAAGGCAGCGTGGCGATGCCAGTCGCTTAAATGGGCCAGTAATGGTGCTGTCGTTGTCGAGGTCGTTGGTCTGCGCAGTCATCAATGCGCCAGGTGTCGAAGGAAGCCATGTGCCAAGCAAAACAAAATGCACAAGGAAATCGAACGGAGGGATTAGAGGCGAGCGCATGTCGGCCGCTCTCCCGTGCTCACTGGAGGCAGCGTGGCGATGCCAGTCCCTTAAGTAGGCCGGTAACGGTGCTGTCGTTGTCGATGCCCTTGGTCTGCGCAGTCATCAATGCCCCAGGTGTCAAGGGAAGCCTTGTGCCAAGCAGAACAAACTGCACAAGAAAATTTAGCGGAGGGATTAGAGGCCAGCGAATGTCTGCAGCTCTCCCGCGCCCACTGAAGGCAGCGCGGCGAAGCCAGTCGTTAAGTAGGCCGGTAATGGTGCTGACGTTGTCGATGCCCATGGTCTGCGCAGTCATCAATGCGCCATGGGTCGAAGGAAGCCACGTGCCAAGCAGAACAAACTGTACAATAAAATCGAATGGAGGGATTAGAGGCCAGCGCATGTCTGCCACTCTCTTGTGCCCACTGAAATCAGCGTGGCGATGCCAAGGGCTTAAGTAGGCCGGTAATGGTGCTGTCGTTGTCGATGCCGTTGGTCTGCGCAGTCATCAATGCGCCAGGTGTCGAAGGCAGACATGTGGCAAGCAGAACAAACTGCAAAAGGAAATCGAACGGAGGGAATAGAGGCCAGCGCATGTCGGCCGCTCTCCAGTGCCCACTGAAGGCAGCACATCGCTGCCAGTCGCCTAAGTAGGCCAGTAATGGTGCTGTAGTTTACGATGCACTTGGTTCATCTGGAGAAAAAGTGTAGATGGTGCCCGGCTTCCGTCGATAACGAAGGCACCACTCATTTACCATCGGCGCCGAGAGCTTCAGGTCCAGCGGCGACTGCGCAGTCGTCAAAGGGCCAGGTTTCGAAGAAAGTTATGTGCCAAGCACAAGAAACTGCACAAGGAAATCGAATGGAGGGATTAGCGGCCAGCGCATGTGTGCCGCTCTCCTGTGCCCACTTAAGGCAGCGTGGCGATGCCAAGCGCTTAAGTAGGCCGGTAATGGTTCTTTCGTTGTCAATGCCGTTGGTCTGCGCAGTCATCAATGCGCCAGGTGTCGAAGCAAGCCATGTGCCAAGCAGAGCAAGCTGCACAAGGATATCGAACGGAGGGATTAGAGGCCAGCGCATGTCTGCCGCTCTCGCGTGCCCACAGAAGGCAGCGCGACGATGCCAGTCGCCTAAGTAGGCCGGTAATGGTGCTGTCGTTGTCAATACCGATGGTCTTTGCAGTCATCAATGTGCCAGGTATGGAAGGAAGCCATGTGCCAAGCAACACAAACTGCACAAGGAAATCGAACGGAGGGATTAGAGGCCAGCGCATGTCGGCCGCTCTCCCGTGCCCATTGAATGCAGCGCGGCGATGCCAGTCGCTTAAGTAGGCCGGTAATGGTGCTGTCGTTGTCGATGCACTTGGTTCGTCTGGAGAAAAACTGTAGATGGTGCCCGGGTTCCGTCGATAACGGAGGCACGGCTAATCCACCATCGGCGCCGAGAGCTTCAGGACTAGCGGCGACTGCGCAGTCGTCAAAGGGCCAGGTTTCGAAGGAAGCAATGTGCCAAGCAGAAGAAACTGCACAAGGAAACCGAATTGAGGGATTAGCGGCCAGCGCATGTCTGCCGCTCTCCTGTGCCCATTAAAGGCAGCGTCGCGATGCCAGTCGCTTAAGTAGGCCGGTAATGGTGCTGTCGTTGTCGTTGCGGTTGGTCTGCGCAGTCATCCATGCGCCATGTAGCGAAGGAAGCCATGTGCCAAGCAGAACAAACTGCACAAGGAAATCGAACTGAGGGAACAGAGGCCAGCGCATGTCTGCCGCTCTGCAGCTCTCCCGTGCCCACTGAAGGCAGCGTGGCGATGCCAGTCGCTTAATTAGGCCAGTTAAATTGCTGTCGTTGTCGATGCCATTGGTCTACGCAGTCATCAATGCGCCAGGTGTGGAAGAAAGCCATGTGCCAAGCAGAACAAACACACAAGGAAATCAAACGGAGGGATTAGAGGCCAGCGCAAGTCGGCCGCTCTCCTATGCTCACTGAAGGCATAGCGGCGATGCCAGTCGCTTAAGTAGGCCGGTAATGGTGCTGTTGTTGTCGATGCCGTTGGTCTGCGCCGTCATCAATGAGCCAGGTGTCGAAGAAAGCCAAGTGCCAAGCAAAAGAAACTGCACAAGGAAATCTAACGGAAGGATTAGCGCACAGCGCATGTCTGCCGCCTTCCTGTGCCCACCGAAGGCAGGGTGGCGATGCCAGTAGCTTAAGTTGGCCGGTAATGGTGCTTTCATTGTCGATACACTTAGTTCGTCTTGAGAAAAAAATGTAGATGGCGCCAGGGTTCAGTCGATAACGAAGGCACCACTCATCCACCATTGGCATCGAGAGCTTCAGGTCCAGCGGCTACTGCGCAGTCGTCAAAGGGCCAGGTGTCGAAGGAAGCCATGTGCCAAGCAAAACAAAATGCACAAGGAAATCGAACAGAGGGATTAGAGGCCAGCGCATGTCTGCTGCTCTCCCGTGGCCACTGAAGGCAGCGTGGCAATACCAGTCGCTTAAATGGGCCAGTAAAGGTGCTCTCGTTGTCGAGGTCGTTGGTCTGCGCAGTCATCAATGCGCCAGGTGTCGAAGGAAGCCATGTGTCAAGCAAAACAAAATGCACAAGGAAATCGAACGGAGGGATTAGAGGCCAGCGCATGTCGGCCGCTCTCCCGTGCTCACTGGAGGCAGCGTGGCGATGCCAGTCCCTTAAGTAGGCCGGTAACGGTGCTGTCGTTGTCGATGCAGTTGCTCTGTGCAGTCATCAATGCGCCAGGTGTCAAGGGAAGCCATGTGCCAAATAGAACAAACTGCGCAAGAAAATTTAACGGAGGGTTTAGAGGCCATCGAATGTCTGCAGCTCTCCCGCGCCCACTGAAGGCAGTGCGGCGAGGCCAGTCGCATAAGTAGGGCGATAATGGTGCTGTCATTGTCGATGCCGTTGATCTGCGCAGTCATCAATGCGCCAGGTGTCGAATGAAGTCACCTCCCAAGCAGAACAAACTGCACAAGGAAATTGAACGGAGGGAATAGAGGCCAGCGCATGTCTGCTGCTCTCCCGTACCCACTCAAGGCAGCGCGGCGATGCCAGTCGCTTAAGTAGGCCGGTAATGGTGCCGTCGTTGTCGATGCACTTGGTTCGTCTGGAGAAAATACTGTAGATGGTGCCCGGGTTCCGTCGATAACGAAGGCACGACTCATCTACCATCGGCGCCGAGAGTTTCAGGACCAGCAGCGACTGCGCAGTCGTCAAAGGGCCAGGTTTCGACGGATGCCATGTGCCAAGCAGAAGAAACTGCACGAGGAAATCGAATGGAGGGATTCGCGGCCAGCGCATGTCCGCCACTCACCTGTGCCCACTGAAGGCAGCGCAACGATGCGGGTCGTTAAGTAGGCCGGTAATGGTGTTGTCGTTGTCGATGCCATTGGTCTGCGCAGTCATCAATGCGCCAGGTGCCGAAGGAAGCCATGTGCCAAGCAGAAGAAACCGCACAAGGAAATCGAATGGGGGGATTAGCGGCCAGCGCATGTCTGCCGCTCTCCTGTGCCCACTGAAGGCAGCGTGGCGATGCCAGTTGCTTAAGTAGGTCGGTAATGGTGCTGTCGTTGTCGATGCCCTTGGTCTGCGCAGTCATCAATGCGTCAGGTGTCGAAGGAAGCCATGTGCCAAGCAGAACAAACTGCACAAGGAAATCGAACGGAGGGATTAGAGACCAGCGCATGTCTGGCGCTCTCTTGTGCCCACTGAAATCAGCGTGGCGATGCTAGTCGCTTAAGTAGGCCGGTAATGGTGCTGTCGTTGTCGATGCCGTTGGTCTGCGCAGTCATCAATGCGCCAGGTGTCGAAGGAAGCCATGTGGCAAGCAGAACAAACTGCACAAGGAAATCGAACGGAGGGAATAGAGGCCAGCGCACGTCTGCCGCTCTCCCGCGCCCACTGAAGGCAGCGCGGCGATGCCAGTCGCTTAAGTAGGCCGGAAATGGTGCTGTCGTTGTCGATGCACTTGGTTCGTGCGGAGAAAAACTGTAGATGGTGCCCGGGTTCCGTCGATAACGAAGGAACTACTCATCCACCATCGGCGCCGAGACCTTCAGGTCCAGCGGCGACTGCCCAGTCGTCAAAGGGCCCGATTTCGAAGGAAGTTATGTGCCAAGCAGAAGAAACTGCACAAGGAAATCTAACGGAAGGATTAGCGCCCAGCGCATGTCTGCCGCCTTCCTGTGCCCACTGAAGGCAGGGTGGCGATGCCAGTCGCTTAAGTAGGCCGGTAATGGTGCTTTCATTGTCGATACACTTAGTTCGTCTTGAGAAAAAAATGTAGATGGTGCCAGGGTTCCGTCGATAACGAAGGCACCACTCATCCACCATTGGCGCCGAGAGCTTCAGGTCCAGCGGCTAGTGCGCAGTCGTCAAAGGGCCACGTTTCGAAGGAAGTTATGTGCAAAGCAGAAGAAACTGCACAAGGAAATCGAACGGAGGGATTAGCGGCGAGCGCTTGTCTGCCGCTCTCCTGTGCCCAATTAAGGCAGCGTGGCGGTGCCAGTCGCTTAAGTAGACCGGTAATGGTGCTGTCGTTGTCGATACACTTGGTTCGTCTGGAGAAAAACTGTAGATGGTGCCCGGGTTCCTTCGATAACGAAGGCACAACTCATCCACCATCGGCGCCTAGAGCTTCAGGTTCAGCGGCGTCTGCGCAGTCGTCATAGGGCCAGGTTTCGAAGGAAGTTATGTGCCTAGCAGAAGAAACTGCACAAGGAATTCAAACGGAGCGATTAGCGGCCAGCGCATGTCTGCCGCTCTCCTGTGCCCACTGAAGGCAGCGTGGCTATGGCAGTCGCCTAAGTAGGCCGGTAATGGTGCTGTCGTTGTCGATGCCGTTGGTCTGCGCAGTCATCATTGCGCCAAGTGTCGAAGGAAGCCATGTGCCCAGCAGAAAAAACTGCACAAGGAAATCCAAAGGAGGGATTAGAGGCCAGCGCATGCCTGGCGCTTTCCCGTGCCCACTGAAGGCAGCACGGCGATGCCAGTCACTTAAGTAGGTCGATAATGGTGGTCTCGTTGTCGATACCGTTGGTCTGCGCAGTCATCAATGCGCCAGGTGTCGAAGAAAGGCATGTGCCAAGCAGAACAAACGGCACAAGGAAATCAAACGGAGGGATTAGAGGCCAGCGTATGTCTGCCGCTCTCCCGTGCCCACTAAAGGCAGCGCGGCGATGCCAGTCGCTTAAGTAGGCCGGTAATGGTGCTGTCGTAGTCGATGCCGTTGGTCTGCGTAGTCATCAATGTGCCAGGTGTCGAAGAAAGCCATGTGCCAAACAGAACAAACTGCACAAGAAAATTGAATGGAGGGATAAGAGGCCAGCGCATGTCGGCCACTCTCCCGTACCCACTGAAGGCAGCACGGCGATACCAGTCGCTTAAGTAGGCAAGTAATGGCGCTGTCGTTGTCGATGCCGTTGGTCTGCACAGTCATCAATGCGCCAGGTGTCGAAGGAAGCCATGTGCCACGCAGAACAAACTGCACAAGGAAATCTAACGGAGGGATTAGAGGTCAGCGCATGTCGGCCGCTCTGTCGTGCCCAATGAAGGCAGCGCGGCGATGCCAGTGGCTTAAGTAGGCCGATAATGGTGCTGTAGTTGTCGATGCACTTGGTTCATCTGGAGAAAAACTGTAGATGGTGCCCGGGTTCCGTCGATAACGAAGGCACGACTCATCTACCATCGGCGCCGAGAGCTTCAGGGCCAGCGGCGACTGCGCAGTCGTCAAAGGGCCAGGTTTCGATGGAAGCCATGTGCCAAGCAGAAGAAAGTGCACAAGGAAATCGAATGGAGGGATTAGCGGCCAGCGCATGTCTGCCGCTCTCCTGTGCCCACTGAAGGCAGTTTGGCGATGCCAGTCGTTAAGTAGGCCGGTAATGGTGCTGTCGTTGTCGATGCCCTTGGTCTACGCAGTCATCAATGCGCCAGGTGCCGAAGGAAGCCATGTGCCAAGCAGAACAAACTGCACAAGGAAATCGAACGGAGGGATTAGAGGCCAGCGCATGTCTGCCGCTCTCTTGTGCCCTCTGAAATGAGCGTGGCGATGCCAGTCGCTTAAGCAGGCCGGTAATGGTGCTGTCCTTGTCGATGCCGTTGGTCTGCGCAGTCATCAATGAGCCAGGTGTCGAAGAAAGCCAAGTGCCAAGCAGAAAAAAATGCACAAGGAAATCGAACGGAGGTATTTGCGGCCAGCGCATGTCTGCCGCTCTCCCGTGCCCACTGAAGGCAGCGCGGCGATGCCAGTCGCTTAAGTAGGCCGGTAATGGTGCTGTCGTTGTCGATGCACTTGGTTCGTGCGGAGAAAAACTGTAGATGGTGCACGGGTTCCGTCGATAACGAAGGAACTACTCATCCACCATCGGCGCCGCGACCTTCAGGTCCAGCGGCGACTACCCAGTCGTCAAAGGGCCGGATTTCGAAGAAAGTTATGTGCCAAGCAGAAGAAACTGCACAAGGAAATCTAACGGAAGTATTAGCGCCCAGCGCATGTCTGCCGCCTTCCTGTGCCCACTGAAGGCAGGGTGGCGATGCCAGTCGCTTAAGTAGGCCAGTAATGGTGCTTTCATTGTCGATACACTTAGTTCGCCTAGAGAAAAAATGTAGATGGTTCCAGGGTTCCGTCGATAACGAAGGCACCACTCATCCATCATTGGCGCCGAGAGCTTCAGGTCCAGCGGCTAGTGCGCAGTCGTCAAAGGGCCAGGTTTCGAAGGAAGTTATGGGCAAAGCAGAATAAACTGCACAAGGATATCGAACGGAGGGATTAGGGGCCAGCGCATGTCTGCCGCTCTCCTGGGCCCAATTAAGGCAGCGTGGCGGTGCCAGTCGCTTAAGTAGACCGGTAATGGTGCTGTCGTTGTCGATGCACTTGGTTCGTCTGGAGAAAAACTGTAGATGGTGCCCGGGTTCTTTGATAACGAAGGCACAACTCATCCACCATCGGCGCCGAGAGCTTCAGGTTCAGCGGCGTCTGCGCAGTCGTCAAAGGGCCAGGTTTCGAAGGAAGTTATGGGCAAAGCAGAAGAAACTGCACAAGGAATTCGAACGGAGCGATTAGCGGCCAGCGCATGTCTGCCGCTCTCCTGTGCCCACTGAAGGCAGCGTGGCGAGGCCAGTCGTTTAAGTAGGCCGGTAATGGTGCTGTCGTTGTCGATGCCGTTGGTCTGCGCAGTCATCATTGCGCCAAGTGTCGAAGGAAGCCATGTGACAAGCAGAAAAACTGCACAAGGAAATCCAAAGGAGGGATTAGAGGCCAGCGCATGCCTGGCGCTTTCCCGTGCCCACTGAAGGCAGCACGGCGGTGCCACTCGCTTAAGTAGGTCGATAATGGATGTCTCCTTGTCGATGCCGTTGGTCTGCGCAGTCATCAATGCTCCAGGTGTCGAAGAAAGGCATATGCCAAGCAGAAGAAACGGCGCAAGGAAATCGAATGGAGGGATTAGCGGCCAGCGCATGTCTGCCGCTCTCCTGTGCCCACTGAAGGCAGCGTGGCGATGCCAGTTGCTTAAGTAGGTCGGTAATGGTGCTGTCGTTGTCGATACCGATGGTCTGTGCAGTCATCAATGCACCAGCAGTCCAAGAAAGCCATGTGCCAAGCAGAAGAAACTGCACAAGGAAATCGAATGGAGGGATTAGCGGCCAGCGCATGTCTGCCGCTCTCCTGTGCCCACTGAAGGCAGCGTGGCGATGCCAGTCGCTTTAGTAGGCCGGTAATGGTGCTGTCGTTGTCGAGGTCGTTGGTCTGCGCAGTCATCAATGCGCCAGGTGTCGAAGGAAGCGATGTGCCAAGCAAAACAAAATGCACAAGGAAATCGAACGGAGGGATTAGGGGCCAGCGCATGTCGGCCGCTCTCCCGTGCTCACTGGAGGCAGCGTGGCGATGCCAGTCCCTTAAGTAGGCCGGTAACGGTGCTGTCGTTGTCGATGCCCTTGGTCTGCGCAGTCATCAATGCGCCAGGTGTCATGGGAAGCCATGTGGCAAGCAGAACAAACTGCACAACGAAATCGAACGGAGGGAATAGAGGCGAAAGCATGTCTGCTGCACTCGCGTGCCCACTGAAGGCAGTGCGGCGATGCCAGTCCCTTAAGTAGGCCGGTAACGGTGCTGTTGTTGTCGATGCCGTTGGTCTGCGCCGTCATCAATGAGCCAGGTGTCGAAGAAAGCCACGTGCCAAGCAGAAAAAAAATGCACAAGGAAATCGAACGGAGGTATTAGCGGCCAGCGCATGTCTGCCGCTCTCCCGCGCCCACTGAAGGCAGCGCGGCGATGCCAGTCGCTTAAGTAGGCCGGTAATGGTGCTGTCGTTGTCGATGCACTTAGTTCGTGCGGAGAAAAACTGTAGATGGTGCCCGGGTTCCGTCGATAACGAAGGAACTACTCATCCACCATCGGCGCCGAGACCTTCAGGTCCAGCGGCGACTGCCCAGTCGTCGAAGGGCCTGATTTCGAAGGAAGTTATGTGCGAAGCAGAAGAAACTGCACAAGGAAATCTAACGGAAGGATTAGCGCCCAGCGCATGTCTGCCGCCTTCCTGTGCCCACTGAAGGCAGGGTGGCGATGCCAGTCGCTTAAGTAGGCCGGTAATGGTGATTTCATTGTCGATACACTTAGTTCGTCTTGAGAAAAACTGTAGATGGTGCCCGGGTTCCGTCGATAACGAAGGAACTACTCATCCACCATCGGCGCCGAGACCTTCAGGTCCAGCGGCGACTGCCCAGTCGTCGAAGGGCCTGATTTCGAAGGAAGTTATGTGCGAAGCAGAAGAAACTGCACAAGGAAATCTAACGGAAGGATTAGCGCCCAGCGCATGTCTGCCGCCTTCCTGTGCCCACTGAAGGCAGGGTGGCGATGCCAGTCGCTTAAGTAGGCCAGTAATGGTGCTTTCATTGTCGATACACTTAGTTCGCCTAGAGAAAAAATGTAGATGGTTCCAGGGTTCCGTCGATAACGAAGGCACCACTCATCCATCATTGGCGCCGAGAGCTTCAGGTCCAGCGGCTAGTGCGCAGTCGTCAAAGGGCCAGGTTTCGAAGGAAGTTATGGGCAAAGCAGAATAAACTGCACAAGGATATCGAACGGAGGGATTAGGGGCCAGCGCATGTCTGCCGCTCTCCTGGGCCCAATTAAGGCAGCGTGGCGGTGCCAGTCGCTTAAGTAGACCGGTAATGGTGCTGTCGTTGTCGATGCACTTGGTTCGTCTGGAGAAAAACTGTAGATGGTGCCCGGGTTCTTTGATAACGAAGGCACAACTCATCCACCATCGGCGCCGAGAGCTTCAGGTTCAGCGGCGTCTGCGCAGTCGTCAAAGGGCCAGGTTTCGAAGGAAGTTATGGGCAAAGCAGAAGAAACTGCACAAGGAATTCGAACGGAGCGATTAGCGGCCAGCGCATGTCTGCCGCTCTCCTGTGCCCACTGAAGGCAGCGTGGCGAGGCCAGTCGTTTAAGTAGGCCGGTAATGGTGCTGTCGTTGTCGATGCCGTTGGTCTGCGCAGTCATCATTGCGCCAAGTGTCGAAGGAAGCCATGTGACAAGCAGAAAAACTGCACAAGGAAATCCAAAGGAGGGATTAGAGGCCAGCGCATGCCTGGCGCTTTCCCGTGCCCACTGAAGGCAGCACGGCGGTGCCACTCGCTTAAGTAGGTCGATAATGGATGTCTCCTTGTCGATGCCGTTGGTCTGCGCAGTCATCAATGCTCCAGGTGTCGAAGAAAGGCATATGCCAAGCAGAAGAAACGGCGCAAGGAAATCGAATGGAGGGATTAGCGGCCAGCGCATGTCTGCCGCTCTCCTGTGCCCACTGAAGGCAGCGTGGCGATGCCAGTTGCTTAAGTAGGTCGGTAATGGTGCTGTCTTTGTCGATACCGATGGTCTGTGCAGTCATCAATGCACCAGCAGTCCAAGAAAGCCATGTGCCAAGCAGAAGAAACTGCACAAGGAAATCGAATGGAGGGATTAGCGGCCAGCGCATGTCTGCCGCTCTCCTGTGCCCACTGAAGGCAGCGTGGCGATGCCAGTCGCTTTAGTAGGCCGGTAATGGTGCTGTCGTTGTCGAGGTCGTTGGTCTGCGCAGTCATCAATGCGCCAGGTGTCGAAGGAAGCGATGTGCCAAGCAAAACAAAATGCACAAGGAAATCGAACGGAGGGATTAGGGGCCAGCGCATGTCGGCCGCTCTCCCGTGCTCACTGGAGGCAGCGTGGCGATGCCAGTCCCTTAAGTAGGCCGGTAACGGTGCTGTCGTTGTCGATGCCCTTGGTCTGCGCAGTCATCAATGCGCCAGGTGTCATGGGAAGCCATGTGGCAAGCAGAACAAACTGCACAACGAAATCGAACGGAGGGAATAGAGGCGAAAGCATGTCTGCTGCACTCGCGTGCCCACTGAAGGCAGTGCGGCGATGCCAGTCCCTTAAGTAGGCCGGTAACGGTGCTGTTGTTGTCGATGCCGTTGGTCTGCGCCGTCATCAATGAGCCAGGTGTCGAAGAAAGCCACGTGCCAAGCAGAAAAAAAATGCACAAGGAAATCGAACGGAGGTATTAGCGGCCAGCGCATGTCTGCCGCTCTCCCGCGCCCACTGAAGGCAGCGCGGCGATGCCAGTCGCTTAAGTAGGCCGGTAATGGTGCTGTCGTTGTCGATGCACTTAGTTCGTGCGGAGAAAAACTGTAGATGGTGCCCGGGTTCCGTCGATAACGAAGGAACTACTCATCCACCATCGGCGCCGAGACCTTCAGGTCCAGCGGCGACTGCCCAGTCGTCGAAGGGCCTGATTTCGAAGGAAGTTATGTGCGAAGCAGAAGAAACTGCACAAGGAAATCTAACGGAAGGATTAGCGCCCAGCGCATGTCTGCCGCCTTCCTGTGCCCACTGAAGGCAGGGTGGCGATGCCAGTCGCTTAAGTAGGCCGGTAATGGTGATTTCATTGTCGATACACTTAGTTCGTCTTGAGAAAAACTGTAGATGGTGCCCGGGTTCCGTCGATAACGAAGGAACTACTCATCCACCATCGGCGCCGAGACCTTCAGGTCCAGCGGCGACTGCCCAGTCGTCGAAGGGCCTGATTTCGAAGGAAGTTATGTGCGAAGCAGAAGAAACTGCACAAGGAAATCTAACGGAAGGATTAGCGCCCAGCGCATGTCTGCCGCCTTCCTGTGCCCACTGAAGGCAGGGTGGCGATGCCAGTCGCTTAAGTAGGCCGGTAATGGTGATTTCATTGTCGATACACTTAGTTCGTCTTGAGAAAAAAATGTAGATGGTGCCAGCGTTCCGTCGATAACGAAGGCACCACTCATCCACCATTGGCGCCGAGAGCTTCAGGTCCAGCGGCTAGTGCGCAGTCGTCAAAGGGCCAGATTTCGAAGGAAGTTATGTGCAAAGCAGAAGAAACTGCACTAGGAAATCGAACCGCGGGATTAGCGACCAGCGCTTGTCTGCCGCTCTCCTGGGCCCAATTAAGGCAGCGTGGCGGTGCCAGTCGCTTAAGTAGACCGGTAATGGTGCTATCGTTGTCGATACACTTGGTTCGTCTGGAGAAAAACTGTAGATGGTGCCCGGGTTCCTTCGATAACGAAGGCACAACTGATCCACCATCGGCGCCGAGAGCTTCAGGTTCAGCGGCGTCTGCGCAGTCATCATTGCGCCAAGTGTCGAAGGAAGCCATGTGCCAAGCAGAAAAAACTGCACAAGGAAATCCAAAGGAGGGATTAGAGGCCAGCGCATGCCTGGCGCTTTCCCGTGCCTACTGAAGGCAGCACGGCGATGCCAGTCGCTTAAGTAGGTCGATACCGTTGGTCTCGTTGTCGATACCGTTGGTCTGCGCAGTCATCAATGCGCCAGGTGTCGAAGAAAGGCATGTGCCAAGCAGAACAAACTGCACAAGGAAATCGAACGGAGGGATTAGAGGCCAGCGTATGTCTGCCGCTTTCCCGTGCCCACTGAATGCAGCGCGGCGATGCCAGTCGCTTAAGTGGGCCGGTAATAGCGCTGTCGTAGTCGATGCCGTTGGTCTGCGTAGTCATCAATGTGCCAGGTGTCGAAGAACGCCATGTGCCAAGCAGAACAAACTGGACAAGGAAATTGAATGGAGGGATAAGAGGCCAGCGCATGTCGGCCACTCTCCCGTGCCCACTGAAGGCAGCACGGCGATACCAGTCGCTTAAGTAGGCAAGTAATGGCGCTGTCGTTGTCGATGCCGTTGGTCTGCACAGTCATCAATGCGACAGGTGTCGAAGGAAGCCATGTGCCACGCAGAACAAACTGCACAAGGAAATCGAACGGAGGGATTAGAGGCCAGCGCATGTCGGCCGCTCTGTCGTGCCCTCTGAAGGCAGCGCGGCGATGCCAGTGGCTTAAGTAGGCCGATAATGGTGCTGTAGTTGTCGATGCACTTGGTTCGTCTGGAGAAAAACTGTAGATGGTGCCCGGGTTGCGTCGATAACGAAGGCACGACTCATCTACCATCGGCGCCGAGAGCTTCAGGACCAGCGGCGACTGCGCAGTCGTCAAAGGGCCAGGTTTCGATGGAAGTCATGTGCCAAGCAGAAGAAAGTGCACAAGGAAATCGAATGGAGGGATTAGCAGCCAGCGCATGTCTGCCGCTCTCCTGTGCCCACTGAAGGCAGTTTGGCGATGCCAGTCGTTAAGTAGGCCGGTAATGGTGCTGTAGTTGTCGATGCCCTTGGTCTACGCAGTCATCAATGCGCCAGGTGCCGAAGGAAGCCATGTGCCAAGCAGAAGAAACTGTGCAAGGAAATCGAATGGAGGGATTAGCGGCCAGCGCATGTCTGCCGCTCTCCTGTGCCCACTGAAGGCAGCGTGGCGATGCCAGTCGTTAAGTAGGCCGGTAATGGTGCTGTCGTTGTCGATGCCCTTGGTCTGCGCAGTCATCAATGCGCTAGGTGTCGAAGGAAGCCATGTGCCAAGCAGAACAAACTGCACAAGGAAATCGAACGGAGGGATTAGAGGCCAGCGCATGTCTGCCGCTCTCTTGTGCCCACTGAAATGAGCGTGGCGATGCCAGTCGCTTAAGTAGGCCGGTAATGGTGCTGTCGTTGTCGATGCCGTTGGTCTGCGCAGTCATCAATGCGCCAGGTGTCGAAGGAAGCCATGTGCTAAGCAGACGAAACTGCACAAGGAAATCGAATGGAGGGATTAGCGGCCAGCGCATGTCTGCCGCTCTCGTGTGCCCACTGAAGGCAGCGGGGCGATGCCAGTCGTTAAGTAGGCCGGTAATGGTGCTGTCGTTGTCGATGCCCTTGGTCTACGCAGTCATCAATGCGCCAGGTGTCGAAGGAAGCCATGTGCCAAGCAGAACAAACTGCACAAGGAAATCGAACGGAGGGATTAGAGGCCAGCGCATGTCTGCCGCTCTCTTGTACCCACTGAAATCAGCGTGGCGATGCCAGTCGCTTAAGTAGGCCGGTAATGGTGCTGTCGTTGTCGATGCCGTTGGTCTGCACAGTCATCAATGCGCCAGGTGTAGAAGGAAGCAATTTGCCAAGCAGAACAAACTGCACAAGGAAATCGAACGGAGGGATTAGAGGCCAGCGCATGTCTGCCGCTCTCTTGTGCCCACTGAAATCAGCGCGGCGATGCCAGCCGCTTAAGTAGGGCGGCAATGGTGCTGTTGTTGTCGATGCCGTTGGTCTGCGCCGTCATCAATGAGCCAGGTGTCGAAGAAAGTCATGTGCCAAGCAGAAAAAAATGCACAAGGAAATCGAACGGAGGTATTAGCGGCCAGCGCATGTCTGCCGCTCTCCCGTCCCCACTGAAGGCAGCGCGGCGATGCCAGTCGCTTAAGTAGGCCGGTAATAGTGCTATCGTTGTCGATGCACTTGGTTCGTGCGGAGAAAAAGTGTAGATGGTGCCCGGGTTCCGTCGATAACGAAGGAACTACTCATCCACCATCGGCGCCGAGACCTTAAGGTCCAGCGGCGACTGCCCAGTCGTCAAAGGGCCAGATTTTGAAGGAAGTTATGTGCCAAGCAGAAGAAACTGCACAAGGAAATCTAACGGAAGGATTAGCGCCCAGCGCATGTCTGCCGCCTTCCTGTGCCCACTGAAGGCAGGGTGGCGATGCCAGTCGCTTAAGTAGGCCGGTAATGGTGCTTTTATTGTCGATACACTTAGTTCGTCTTGAGAGAAAAATCTAGATGGTGCCCGGGTTCCGTCGATAACGAAGGCACAACTCATCTACCATCGGCGCTGAGAGCTTCAGGACCAGCGGCGACTGCGCAGTCGTCAAAGGGCCAGGTTTCGATGGAAGCCATGTGCCAAGCAGAAGAAAGTTCACAAGGAAATCGAATGGAGGGATTAGCGGCCAGCGCATGTCTGCCGCTCTCCTGTGCCCACTGAAGGCAGCGTGGCGATGCCAGTCGTTAAGTAGGCCGGTAATGGTGCTGTCGTTGTCGATGCCGTTGGTCTGCGCAGTCATCATTGCGCCAGGTGTCGAAGGAAGCCATGTGCCAAGCAGAAAAAACTGCACAAGGAAATCGATTGGAGGGATTAGAGGCCAGCGCATGCCTGGCGCTTTCCCGTGCCCACTGAAGGAAGCACGGCGCTGCCAGTCGCTTAAGTAGGTCTATAATGGTGCTCTCGTTGTCGATGCAGTTGGTCTGCGCAGTCATCAATGCGCCAGGTGTCGAAGAAAGGCATGTGCCAAGCAGGACAAACTGCACAAGGAAATCGAACGGAGGGATTAGAGGCCAGCGTATGACTGCCGCTCTCCCGTGCCCACTGAAGGCAGCGCGGCGATACCAGTCGCTTAAGTAGGCAAGTAATGGCGCTGTCGTTGTCGATGCCGTTGGTCTGCACAGTCATCAATGCGCCAGGTGTCGAAGGAAGCCATGTGCCAAGCAGAACAAACTGCACAAGGAAATCGAACGGAGGGATTAGAGGCCAGCGCATGTCGGCCGCTCTGTCGTGCCCACTGAAGACAGCGCGGCGATGCCAGTGGCTTAAGTAGGCCGATAATGGTGCTGTCGTTGTCGATGCACTTGGTTCGTCTGGAGAAAAACTGTAGATGGGGCCCGGGTTCCGTCGATAACGAAGGCACGACTCATCTACCATCGGCGCCGAGAGCTTCAGGACCAGCGGCGACTGCGCAGTCGTCAAAGGGCCAGGTTTCGATGGAAGCCATGTGCCAAGCAGAAGAAAGTGCACAAGGAAATCGAATGGAGGGATTAGCAGCCAGCGCATGTCTGCCGCTCTCCTGTGCCCACTGAAGGCAGTTTGGCGATGCCAGTCGTTAAGTAGGCCGGTAATGGTGCTGTAGTTGTCGATGCCCTTGGTCTACGCAGTCATCAATGCGCCAGGTGCCGAAGGAAGCCATGTGCCAAGCAGAAGAAACTGTGCAAGGAAATCGAATGGAGGGATTAGCGGCCAGCGCATGTCTGCCGCTCTCGTGTGCCCACTGAAGGCAGCGGGGCGATGCCAGTCGTTAAGTAGGCCGGTAATGGTGCTGTCGTTGTCGATGCCCTTGGTCTACGCAGTCATCAATGCGCCAGGTGTCGAAGGAAGCCATGTGCCAAGCATAACAAACTGCACAAGGAAATCGAACGGAGGGATTAGAGGCCAGCGCATGTCTGCCGCTCTCTTGTGCCCACTGAAATCAGCGTGGCGATGCCAGTCGCTTAAGTAGGCCGGTAATGGTGCTGTCGTTGTCGATGCCGTTGGTCTGCACAGTCATCAATGCGCCAGGTGTAGAAGGAAGCAATTTGCCAAGCAGAACAAACTGCACAAGGAAATCGAACGGAGGGATTAGAGGCCAGCGCATGTCTGCCGCTCTCTTGTGCCCACTGAAATCAGCGCGGCGATGCCAGCCGCTTAAGTAGGGCGGCAATGGTGCTGTTGTTGTCGATGCCGTTGGTCTGCGCCGTCATCAATGAGCCAGGTGTCGAAGAAAGTCATGTGCCAAGCAGAAAAAAATGCACAAGGAAATCGAACGGAGGTATTAGCGGCCAGCGCATGTCTGCCGCTCTCCCGTCCCCACTGAAGGCAGCGCGGCGATGCCAGTCGCTTAAGTAGGCCGGTAATAGTGCTATCGTTGTCGATGCACTTGGTTCGTGCGGAGAAAAAGTGTAGATGGTGCCCGGGTTCCGTCGATAACGAAGGAACTACTCATCCACCATCGGCGCCGAGACCTTAAGGTCCAGCGGCGACTGCCCAGTCGTCAAAGGGCCAGATTTTGAAGGAAGTTATGTGCCAAGCAGAAGAAACTGCACAAGGAAATCTAACGGAAGGATTAGCGCCCAGCGCATGTCTGCCACCTTCCTGTGCCCACTGAAGGCAGGGTGGCGATGCCAGTCGCTTAAGTAGGCCGGTAATGGTGCTTTTATTGTCGATACACTTAGTTCGTCTTGAGAGAAAAATCTAGATGGTGCCCGGGTTCCGTCGATAACGAAGGCACGACTCATCTACCATCGGCGCTGAGAGCTTCAGGACCAGCGGCGACTGCGCAGTCGTCAAAGGGCCAGGTTTCGATGGAAGCCATGTGCCAAGCAGAAGAAAGTTCACAAGGAAATCGAATGGAGGGATTAGCGGCCAGCGCATGTCTGCCGCTCTCCTGTGCCCACTGAAGGCAGCGTGGCGATGCCAGTCGTTAAGTAGGCCGGTAATGGTGCTGTCGTTGTCGATGCCGTTGGTCTGCGCAGTCATCATTGCGCCAGGTGTCGAAGGAAGCCATGTGCCAAGCAGAAAAAACTGCACAAGGAAATCGATTGGAGGGATTAGAGGCCAGCGCATGCCTGGCGCTTTCCCGTGCCCACTGAAGGCAGCACGGCGCTGCCAGTCGCTTAAGTAGGTCTATAATGGTGCTCTCGTTGTCGATGCAGTTGGTCTGCGCAGTCATCAATGCGCCAGGTGTCGAAGAAAGGCATGTGCCAAGCAGGACAAACTGCACAAGGAAATCGAACGGAGGGATTAGAGGCCAGCGTATGACTGCCGCTCTCCCGTGCCCACTGAAGGCAGCGCGGCGATACCAGTCGCTTAAGTAGGCAAGTAATGGCGCTGTCGTTGTCGATGCCGTTGGTCTGCACAGTCATCAATGCGCCAGGTGTCGAAGGAAGCCATGTGCCAAGCAGAACAAACTGCACAAGGAAATCGAACGGAGGGATTAGAGGCCAGCGCATGTCGGCCGCTCTGTCGTGCCCACTGAAGACAGCGCGGCGATGCCAGTGGCTTAAGTAGGCCGATAATGGTGCTGTCGTTGTCGATGCACTTGGTTCGTCTGGAGAAAAACTGTAGATGGGGCCCGGGTTCCGTCGATAACGAAGGCACGACTCATCTACCATCTTCGCCGAGAGCTTCAGGACCAGCGGCGACTGCGCAGTCGTCAAAGGGCCAGGTTTCGATGGAAGCCATGTGCCAAGCAGAAGAAAGTGCACAAGGAAATCGAATGGAGGGATTAGCGGCCAGCGCATGTCTGCCGCTCTCCTGTGCCCACTGAAGGCAGCGTGGCGATGCCAGTCGTTAAGTAGGCCGGTAATGGTGCTGTCGTTGTCGATGCCCTTGGTCTGCGCAGTCATCAATGCGCCAGGTGTCGAAGGAAGCCATGTGGCAAGCAGAACAAACTGCACAAGGAAATCGAACGGAGGGAATAGAGGCCAACGCATGTCTGCTGCTCTCCCGTGCCCACTGAAGGCAGCGCGGCGATGCCAGTCGCTTAAGTATGCCGGCAATGGTGCTGCCGTTGTCGATGCACTTGGCTCGTCTGGAGAAAAACTGTAGATGGTGCCCGGGTTCCGTCGATAACGAAGGCACCACTCATCCACCATCGGCGCCGAGAGCTTCAGGACCAGCGGCGACCGCGCAGTCGTCAAAGGGCCAGGTTTCGAAGGAAGCCATGTGCCTAGCAGAAGAAACTGCACAAAGAAATCGAATGGAGGGATTATTTATTTATTATTATTATTTCATATACCGCACAGGCTCCAGAAGGAGTATTGCGTGAGGGGGGCGGTACAGATAACAAATTCGGAGCAAAAACATAGTTTTTGTTACATAAGTATGAACAAAACGAGAATCAAATAATAAACAGAGAACGCGAAGTAAACAAAGATAAAAAGCAAGGAAGCTAAACGAACAGGTGTTAGCATTTCAGTATACAGTAAAGCAAACAACCTTAGAACAAATGCTCACATAAATGAATAAGAATGAAGTTAAAAGTAACAAAACTGAACAGGTACTTCTTTTTAGCTAAGTACTAGCCAAATATGCAGTGGTGTTGGGCTGCTGAGCACGAGGTCGCGGGATCAAATGCCGGCCACGGCGGCGGCATTTCGATGGGGGCGAAATGCGAAAACACCCGTGTGCTTAGATTTAGGTGCACGTTAAAGAACCCCAGGTGGTCGAAATTTCCGGAGTCCTCCACTACGGCGTGCCTCATAATCAGAAAGTGGTTTTGGCACGTAAAACGCCAAATATTATTATTATTGTTAAATATGCAGTGATTTTTTGTCTGAAGGAAATGGGTCATTAATGTCAGCGAGGTTATCAGGAAGACCATTCCACAGTGCAATCGCACGTGGCTAAGCTGAGCAGTTGAATGCATTGGTGTGACCGAAGATGCGTTGGAAACTGAGATGATTATGCAGGCGTCAGATGTGCGGGAGGGACGAACGAGTGGTAAAGTAGATGGGCGTACATTATCCATGATTTTGTGCAGAAGACTAAATAATGCTATATTCCTGCGCGATTCCAAACATGAAAGCGACAACGACAGCTTGATGTTAGTTACGCTCGAAAATGGGCTATAATCGCTGGCAATGAAACGTGCAGCACGGTTTTGGATCGACTCGGGAAGATGAATTAGATATGCCTGATGAGGTGACCATATAGAAGCTGCGAATTCGAGCTGCGGTTGCACTATTGTTTGGTAGGCTACCTTTCATGTGGGGAAAGGAGCGCTGCGAAGGTTACGTTTTAAATATCCGAGAGTGCGCGATGCTTTAGCCGTTATTTTCTCAATGTGGGATGACCATGAAAGGCTAGGTGTTAGAATAATTCCAAGGTACTAGTATGAATACGTGCGAGCGACGATACTATTGTCATGTGAGTAGGACATTTTGCGAGTAAATGTCATCAGTTTGCATTTGTTAGTGTTTAGGGTGATTTGCCAATCCAAACACCAGTTAGTGACACATTGAAGGTCACGTTGGAGAGCAATATGATCAGCGGGGGAGCGGATTTGACGGTAGATAACGCAGTCATCTGCGAATAGTCAAACACTGGATGTAATGTTAAATGGCAAGTCATTGATGAAAATCAGGAAGAGTAAGGGTCCAAGGACACTTCCCTGAGGTACGCCTGATGTTACGTTACTGAAAGGGGAAGAGTACTGGTCAAGGCAGAAAAAACCTGAGGCGTTTTGAAAATGTGCAGGAAGACCGGGTATACCACTGCTTCTGTGCTTTCTTGGTTATATGTATTACGAGAAGGCGGGAAGGTAAATAGACTTAGTAGCGGCTCTTGTTTGTTTGAAGAAATTGTTAGTTCGTCAAGGTTTAAACATGAGAGTTTAGAAATGAGGCGACAGTGAGCCACGCGATCAAATGCGTTAGAAAAGTCGATGAATTGTGAGTCAATCTGAGCGTTGTCGTCCATATTTTGAAAAAGATCCGTAGTGAATTCAGTTAGTTGTGTCTCACATGAAAGGCCTTTTCTGAATCCATGCTGATGTTTAAAAAAGAAGTTTTTACATTCTAAGTGATGAACGACAGTAAAAATGATGTGTTCGAGTAACTTGCAGGGAACGCTGGTTAGTGATAGTGGACGGTAATTACTCACATCGCTCTTGTCACCTGACTTGAAAATGGGTATGATTTTGCCAACTTTCCAATCATTCGGCAGCTCCCCTGTTGACAGTGACTGCTGAAATATATGACTAAGGATTGTACTAGAAGGGACTACTGTATACTTTAGCATTTTCGTGTTGATGCCATCAAATCCGGAACTACTCGATAATTTGAGATTGTTAATCAAAGTAGCGATTCCAGCGGCTGTTACGGTAGTAGGAGTCATATATTGGTAATCAGAGTCTGCCATCTTTGGCATATTGGAATGGTCTTCCTTTGCGAACGTGGAAAGAAAGTAGTTGTTAAATACAGATGCGCAGCGCTCTCGCGGTATGGGAAGACCAGTGCTATCCACCAGTGCGGGAGTGTCAGTGCTGTTTGAAGGAGATATCGTTTTCCAGAATTTCTTAGGATTATTTTTTATCAGTGACTGAAGGTCATCGGAAAAGAATTTATGCTGTGCAGGACGAAGGGAATAGCAGTAGGCTTTTTCGCAGGCTTTATGTTTATTCCACGAACCTAACGTGTTGACACTTTTGGCTGCCCTGTATAAACGTTTCTTTTTGTTTTTTAACGCATTCAAAGTTTTATTAAACCATGGCTTGGATCAGTTGGTGCGAAATGAGGTCTGAGGTATGTATTTGTTTGCTAAACCCAGTAGTTGTTCTTTAAACAGGCACCAATTTTTGTTGACTGATCGTTGAGAAAATGTTGCGATAAATCTAGATGAAAAGCTTTGTAAATCTCGGTTAATGGCAATATTGTCTGCTCTTTTATAGTCAAATATTTGTTTTTTTGTTACATTACGTGTACATGACGGTGTGCGAACTGTAAATTCTAATAACGAGTGGTCACTGAACCCATCAGTGATTGAGATGGTGCGAACTCTATTAGGTGCTGTTGTTAGAACAAGGTCTAAGACGTTAGTAATGCGTGTTGGTTGGAGGACTAGTTGCTCAAAAGAAAACTCAAGGATGAGCTGGACAAAGTCATGAGATGCACGCGAATTGCCTCTTAAGTTAGGTCAATCTATGTCCGGGAAATTAAAATCGCCAAGAATGAATATATCAGCTTTAGGGAATTTAGAACGAACAGCAGTAAGGTTCTCACGCTACTTAGAAACAAAGTTATCAGTGCTGTCAGGAGGCCTGTAACACACTCCGTATAGTGACTTTGATAGTGTCGATGTTACACAAACCCATACTATCTCAATAGCGGAGGGTATCGGTACTATAAACGGAGTGATGTGCTTCTTTATTGCCAGCAAGACACCACCTCCCCTTCGATTATGTCTGTCTCGGCGATAAATGACATAGTCCTCCGTATCAGGAAAAACTTCGCTGTCATTCACGCCGCCACAAAGCCAAGTTTCCGTTAGTGCCAAAATATTACAGTTACTATTTTCCAAGTACGATACGATTTCAGTGCGTTTAGAGATTATGCTACGAATGTTAGTAAATGATAAAGCTAGGTACGAAGGCTCGATGTGTGCATGTTGAGCAGCAGAGGGGTTGTCAGACGCGCATGTTATCGGGTTAAGTTCTAGCTATCGCGAAACTGGTACCATGGTATCGGACAGCGAGTCATACCTGTAAGTCGTGTTATCTACTCGCAGTTTGTCGAGGGTTAACTTCAACGGTACGCCCTTGGTTTTCGCGAAGGCAATGAGCTTGCGTTGGGCGATGCGTGTTTGGAGGGAAAATCTTCGCGAACAGCGAATTTCGAGCCTTTGAATTTATAGTCATTTTCTATTACGCTCTGTTTATCTTTAAAAAACGTAAATTTAGCAATTATTGGCCTGTTCTTCTCTCTGTTGAACTGGCCAAGGCGGTGTGCGCGTTCTATTTTGGTGGGTTCGATGATGGTGCCAAGGTGTTCACTGCACAAGTTGATAACTTTAGATTCAGATGATGGCCATGATTCGTTTCGATCATCAGGGATGCCAAAGAAGAGTAAATTACACCGCCGAAGTCTGTTTTCGGCATCCTCGCAACGCATCTCTATTGTTTTAAGCTCCCTCGACATAGCATGGCATTCTTCAGGAGACTCGGGTGATGGCCTATTGCCAAAACTTTTAATCGATTCGAGATCACCCTCAACAGTCTGAAGCCTAACGGATAACGGTTTCAGTTGACCGTCGATAGATGCCAGCCAACTTTTAAGGGCTCGCAGGCCATTTCGAATTTCATCTTGACCGGTTTCGATATGTCGTAACGATTCCAAAATGGTAGCTAGGTCAACGGGACCAGGATTTGATTCGACGTCTCCAGAAAGAAGTAAGCGTACTCGACATATGAACAAGCACAACAAGTTCTTGCAGCGTTTGATAGCAAGTGGCAGCTCCCTGGGGCACGACACCACAAAAAGACAGCGATTGCTGCTCTTCAGGCAAGAACAACCATTCAGGTAACTAACCTGGAACAGAAGCATCGGTGAATGCTCCATGTCTAAAACAATGTCGTTCCCCAGCCGGGCGGCGCCGAATGATTGCTTACAAGCTGCGTATCCAGTGCTGATAGTGCCGGCATGTCGTCTTGATATTCCAGGTTGCCAGCAGCAGGCCGGAATGAATCCCAACTTTGGCGATGTCGGGCATTCCACGGAGCGGTTAGTTGCTGGCGTGCTGACTGTTTCCTGAGTAGTACATGATGCGGTAGACAATGGCAGGGCCAGCAGAAGTAGGTGCACCTGGAACAGAAGCATCGGTGAATGCTCCATGTCTAAAACGATGTCGTGCCCCTGCCGGGCGGCGCCGAAAGATTGCTTATAAGCTGCGTATCCCGTGCTGACAGTGCCGGCATGTCTTCTTGATATTCCTGGTTACCAGCAGCAGGCCGGAATGAATCCCAACTTTGGCGATGTCGGGCATTCCACGGAGCGGTTAGTTGCTGGCGTACTGACTGCTTCCTGAGTAGTACATGATGCGGTAGACAACGGCAGGGCCAGCGAAAGTAGGTGCATCTGGAACAGAAGCGTCGGTGAATGCTCCATGTCTAAAACGACGTCGTGCCCCCATGCAGGAGAGCGCATGTCTGCCGCTCTCCTGTGCCCACTGAAGGCAGCGTGGCGATGCCAGTCGCTTAAGTAGGTCGGTAATGGTGCTGCCGCTCTCGACGCCGTTGGTCTGCGCAGTCATCAATGCGCCAGGTGTCGAAGGAAGACATGTGCCAAGCAGAACAAACTGCACAAGGAAATCGAACGGAGGGAAAAGAGGCCAGCGCATGTCTGCTACTCTCCCGTGCCCACTGAAGCCACCACGTCGATGCCAGTCGCTTAAGTAGGCCGGTAATGGTGCTGTCGTTGTCGATGCCATTGGTCTACGCAGTCATCAATGCGCCAGGTGTCGAAAAAAGCCATGTGCCAAGCAGAACAAACTGCACAAGGAAATCGAACGGAGGGATTAGAGGCCAGCGCATGTCTGCCGATCTCCCGTGCCCACTGAAGCCAGCACGGCGACGCCAGTCGCTTAAGTAGGCCGGTAATGGTGCTGTCGTTGTCGATGCCGTTGGTCTACGCAGTCATCAATGCGCCAAGTGTCGAAGAAAGCCATGTGCCATGCAGAACAAACTGCACAAGGAAATCGAACGGAGGGATTACAGGCCAGCGCATGTCGGCCGATCTCCCGTGCTCAATGAAGGCAGCGCGGAGATGCCAGTCGCTTAAGTAGGCCGGTAATGGTGCTGTCGTTGTCGATGCCGTTGGTCTGTGCAGTCATCAATGCGCCAGGTGTCGAAGGAAGCCATGTGCCAAGCAGAACAAACTGCACAAGGAAATCGAATGGAGGGATTACAGGCCAGCGAATGTCTGCCTATCTCCCGCGCTCAATGAAGGCAGAGCGGCGATGCCAGTCGCTTAAGTAGGCCGGTAATGGTTCTGTCGTTGTCGATGCCGTTGGTCTGCGCATTCATCAATGCGCCAGGTGTCGAAGAAAGCCATGTGCCAAGCAGATTAAACTGCACAAGGAAATCGAACGGAGGGATTAGAGGCCAGCGCATCTCTGCCGCTCTCCCATGCCCACTGAAGGCAGCGCGGAGATCCCAGTCGCCTAAGTAGGCCAGTAATGGTGCTGTCGTTGTCGATACCGATGGTCTGCGCAGTCATCAATGCGCCAGGTGTCGAAGCCATGTGCCAAGCAGAAGGAACTGCACAAGGAAATCGAACGGAGGGATTAGCGGCCAGCGCATGTCTGCCGCTCTCTTGAGCCCACTGAAGGCAGCGTGGCGATGCCAGTCGCTTAAGTAGGCCGGTAATGGTGCTGTCGTTGTCGATACACTTGGTTCGCCTGGAGAAAAACTGTAGATGGTGCCCGGGTTCCGTCGATAACGAAGACACCACTCATCCACCATCGGCGCCGAGAGTGTCAGGTCCAGCGGCGACTGCGCAGTCGTAAAAGGGCCAAGTTTCGAAGGCAGTTATGTGCAAAGGATAATCAACTGCACAACGAAATCGAACGGAGGGATTAGCGGCCAGCGCATGTCTGCCGCTCTCCGTGCCCGATACATTTATTTTTTCAGATATTAACACAAGAACACTGGGTATGTTTCGTCATAAAATAGAAAACATAGATTTGACACCAGTACTTCAATTCACAGATGCTAACGAGGTGTATGTAATTTTCATGGAAACTTTAAATAAAAGCATATCACAACTCATTTAGACATAGAATGATAAGTAAGCCTGAGAAAGTCAGGAAGCCATGGCTTGCACTTCAATGCATGGACTTAATACAAAAAAAGAATGCAATGTATTCAAAATTCGTGCATACATGTGATCCTACTGACGTGGCCTCATTAAAAAAATATAAATTATGTAACAAAATATTTGCGCAGTACAAAAATTCGTATTACGAAAACTTGTTTTTACAGTGTGCCGGTTGAGGACAAGCTTTATTGCGAGAACTTAACAAGCTCTTCAATTGTAGTAGTAGGTTCAATGAACTACACAGTTTACATCCGATAATAGGCTTATGACGAGCCGGTAGCTAGCTGACCAATTTGATGCATACTTTACTATTTTAGTGTCAGGCGCCCACAACAATGCAGCTATGAGCTTTTTAAATGAACCTAAGATTCACTCCGCATTTTTCTTCTCCGACTGGACCCGAAGAAATTTATTCCATATTCTCAAACCTCAAGAACAGTAAAGCTCGAGATATTGATGGTCTTCAAATATGACCAATAAAGAATGTACTTGACTTTCTTGTCCATATGCTTAACCACCACTATAACATTCCTCTTTCTACTAGCATTTTCTATGAAAAAATGCAGCACGCGAAAGTAACAGTTTTATACAAAAGTGGGGACAAAAACTATTTTTCAAATTATCGACCCATTTCTGTTCTATTAGTTTTTGCTAAGGGCTTGGAAATGTAATTGGTAAAAGAATCACCTCGTTCTGCGAAAAACACTCTCAGATCGCCGCAGCAGTTCGGCTTCGGCCAGCGCATGTCTAGAGAACTCGCTTTGCCAACTCATAATAATAATATTTGGGGTTTTACCTGCCAAAACCACTTTATGATCATGAGGCACGCCGTAGTGGAGGACTCCGGAAATTTTGACCACCTGGGGTTCTTTAACGTGCACCTAAATCTAAGCACACGGGTGCTTTCGCATTTCGCCCCCATCGAAATGCGGCCGCCGTGGCCGGGATTCGATCCCGCGACCTCGTGCTCAGCAGCCCAACACCATAGCCGCTGAGCAACCACGGCGGGTGCTTTGCCAACTCAGAAAGAAGTAATATTACAGGGTTCTGAAGAAAGAAAATTAACACTAGGCATCTTTGTGCACTTCTGTAAGGCTTTCGGCATAATAAGTGATCGAACCTTATTTGCTAAATTAAAATATTATGGGTTTCGTGGCGTACCTCTTTCTCTTCTAGAATCATACTTAAAGCATTGAGAACAAGCGGTAGCAATCACGAATCAGCTTTCCTCTTTAGAAGATATCGTTGGAGGCGTACAGCAGAGGAGCATATTTGGGGCGATCTTATTTATTCTATATATAAATGATGTTGTAAAGGTTAGCAACAATGCGCAGTTCGTTATTTTTTGCCGATGACTCAAGCATGTTCGTCCAAGCACACGATGTTCAGGAGCTTGCTCGCTTAACAAACTCAACACTTCAAAATAGGCACACCTGGAGTATAGTAAATTTACTTGAAATTAATAGCAAAAAAAACTAAATCAGTTTTATTCACACCTTGTCAAAAAACAGTTAACCATTGGCTGGATCTGTACCTAGGGATTGAAAAAATTCCTGTTCTGAGTGAGGTTAAAACACTGGGAGTTATAATCGCCGAACACTTAAGCTGGGACGCTCATGTACAGCGTGCATGCACAAGTTTATCACGAGCGTGCGGTGTGCTTTCTAGGCTTCGTCATGTTCCGACGGACAAGATGATACTATTGCTCTATAAAGCTCTCTTTGCCACTCACATTAACTACTGCACTCTTATATGGGGAACTACTTCATGTAGGAACATTCAGAAAATGTGTACTCTACAGAAAAGGGCACTGCGTCATGTAGCGAATGTTGTACACGATGCGCATACAAAGGATCTGTTTCTAAAATATGGCATACTTTCATTTCAACTACTGTATGGCTTTACTCTACTATTAAAATGCAAGAAAAGTCTTAATTAAGCAAAACGAAACCACAGTTCATGCATTATGCTCTTTAACAAAACCATCCGACATACCCTATACACTCAGAAATGGAAGCATTAGGCTGACTCCATTTTCAAGAACATGTCATCGAAGAAACAGGTTAAAATTGCGCATAGCTACCCTTTTAGGTGACCTGAAAAATTACAAAATCGACAAAGATAACTGAACCCACGAAAAATGAAAAACTTTTCTGCTAAATCGCTGCTGCTCTTAAATACATATGGACTGTTCGTTGTTTTGTATGAATAGACTATTACATCGAATTGAAATATTTGTGTTGTGCTCTTTTTTCAATTTCCTTATAGAGGTTCCTAAATATTTTACGTCATGTGGTTAGCGTTTTCTGTAGACTGCTGTTATGTAGGCTACAGTTCATCATAGATTTTTCAGTGACATACTATAACAGAGCAGTCGCTACAGATGTTTGAGTATTTTATATCATGTGCTTTGTGTCTTTCTTTCCCATTTTTATTTTTTGCGTGACCATTTAAATCTGTAAATATTTCTTTTTTCCCTCAAATCTGTCTGTTGCTTCTGCCAAGTAATGGGGCAAGCACCCAGTCAAGCTGCAGCTTAGCAACTTTTTGTGCTTGTCCTAGCATTTTTCTGTTTTTCTTCTGAGAGCACATGCATGCGCCAGTTTGCTTTAGGCTAAAGATGCGGTAATAAAATGGGCAAACTTATGGCATTTCCTTATAACAAAGACTGAAAAGATTCAAATGGATGCGTTGTATCCGTAAAACTTTTTGTGTTTTTATTCAATTTTAAGGCACTTTAGTACTTGCTTATAGGTGCAGTGTAGTAGCTGAAGGCACATTGCTTTCCACCTCGGCAGTTAGACCTCGTTTAGCTTTGCCTACTTACTGCATGGCGTGTTCTAACACACGAGGCAGTAAGTTCGACGCAGTAAATCGGTGTACGAAAAGTTCCTGCGTTCTATCCCGGGCATGCACCGTACTTGAGCTACCCTGCCCGCCCATATATAAGACCCATAGCGAACACCTACGCGTGCGCACGCGCCTCTCACAGCCCGGTGCTTGCAACGCTAGCCTCAACAGGGAGAGTGGGTGCAGCCTCCCGAAATAGCGGCGCCGCCAGCTAGAATGGCAATGCGGTCAGCTGACTGATGGCAGCCCTGCCTGGGCGCTCGTCTCCGCGTCAACGTGTCCGATCAACGGCCTCGTAAAGACGCCCAAGGGACGTCTCTGTGGCTGTTTGTGTTAACCACAGCCAATTTTTGGACGAACAGCGATATACAACGGAGGTCAAAAAGACCTGATGACATGCATACATTCCTCAAGGTATTCTGTTTCGGGGCAAGTACCCTGCGGTTGCATTTCGTCTTAAAATGTGAGTCGCCCCCCCCCAACGTGCTTTTTCTTTCTTTTTTACAGCGAAGGTGTATATGGCTAGCCGATTTGTGCCTCCATCCGTCCGTCCGTCTGTCGATCGCCTCTACGCCAAAAACTCCTCCAGCGCCATCCCATGCGCATGCGCGAAAAATTAAAGCACGGAGAAAAAGAGGCGCGCGATTAGCCAACACAACCTAGATAGCACAAGGCATGTTTACGTCGATCCATGACGTCTCGCTACCTGGCCCGAAAGTTCCATTAACAAGGCTCGCATGATGAAAGCGGTGACGACAAAATCGCTGTTGCCTACACGGGAGCATCCCCATTAAATTTTTACGGCAGTCGTTCCAGGTAACATGGCGTCACGAACCGGAGTGACAAGGCTGTGCTATCTGGGTGGTCTTGCATTAGCTGCGCGAGTAGGGACATCGTGGCTCTCCGTCGCAGCGGAGTGCGCGCGCAGCAGTTTCTCCCCGGCTCCGAAACGGGTACGCCACGCCTCATGTGTACTCCCGTGGAGCAGGCAGCTTTCAATCAGCAACGCTGGGAGCGGAACCGGTAACGAGCTCGTCTACGCCGTCCAGATGTTGCTGTGCGGTCACAAGAACAGGCTCGTGCAGCCGAGCGCAAGCACCAACTGCGTACCGAGCATCCGGCAGCCTACCAAGCCCTTGTTTATTCAACCGTCCGCATTAAGCCAGTGATAAACACCCGCACGGTTCAGCTTAACTGGTTATCCATCTGTAGGTAGTGTTGGGTGCTGATTTTTTTGCTTACAGATAACGCGAAATGAGTAATAAAATACAAAAACGAGCACTACACGTGTTGAACCATGATTAATTTAAATGGTTTCTGAAAAGTGCGCGGAGACATAATCTCAGCTTTTGCATTACAGCCCCAACACTCGCCCTGACATACCTGAAGAAATCTGGTAAAGATGATATCGCATGAAAAGGTAGAGAGCGACAGAGAGCAGCGAAATTGAGGAGATCAACCGAAGTTATATTGGCCTGGTTCTCGCGTATGGCAGAGAAAAATGGAATAGTCGGTAGCTCACTCACAAAAGTACTTTGAGCTTTGCTGGTAAAGAATGGCTCAATAATTTCCCTTTCAGATTTGCCATTCGCGGTTTTCAAGAATTGTATTCTTTGAAACAGTGTTTCGCCAGCATTGCCACGTTGCGAGCGTTGCTCAGGCCAGCCAAGTACCCTCCGGATTTGTTGCCCACGCTTAACCTGTGCCCTGCGTGCCCTGTCGTTAAAGCGCCTGCCTGCTTAGCTAATGCACTACTTTCGCCCGCAACTAAGCTCGGTTTCACGCACAACCAGAAATTGGTGATCGGTGAATTTGTTCTTGGGCTCCTTCGTGCACGTACTAGTCTCCCAGCTATTCGTGCGATTATCATTATTTACCTACTTCAGGCGTTCTGTCTGTCTGTCTGGATGTCCTTCCGCCCTTCCGTCTGTCCGTCAGTTCGCCGGCCCAGTGGCCCAAGTATTGTAATATCACGGGCCACTAGCAATGTGCTCGAGGTCGTGATGCCGTCGTGGTCGTTGCGTCGCCGTCATTCCAGCTTCGCCATGCAACCCTTCATGCCGTCGTCGACATGCCATTGTCGTCATACGTGCTCCGTGATACAGTAGCCATCGTCGTCATAAACTCATTGTTAACCCATTGTTCTCATTCTGTTGTCATAGCATCGTCACCATGGCGTCATCGTCATACAGTTGCCGTAGTGCGTTTATGACATACCGCCATTGTGATGTCGTCGTGGTCTTTCCATTGTCGTCATGCTAACTTTTTCATCCCGCTCTCGTCATGTCCGCCTCGTCATGTCCGCCTCGTCACACAGTCCTCGTCAAACCACCGCTGCCATGCCGTTGTTGTGACGCTGTCGTTTTATCGTCGTCATCACTATAGTAACATTATCCCATTGCCATCATGTCATCGTCGTCATGTGATCGTCGCTCCGTCAACTTCATTCTTTCTGCATCATTCTAGCGTAATAATCTGTCGTCGTTAATCGTGTAATCGTGATTATGTCGCCATTTCCACACAATTCTCGTTATTTCGTCGACGTCAGAAGGTCGCTTTTCCGCATCCGTTGTCATTTCCTCGTCGCCATGCCCTCGCGACTGCCATTATCGTGATACATTCGTCAGGCACTTATTGTCACATGTACAATGTGGCGTCATGATGCCGTGCTGGTATTTTTATCACTGTCAGTTAAGCTTCATCTTCCACCTTTTGTCAGGTCCTTTTCGTCTCACTATCTACTCACACGCCTATTCTAGCTGTAAGGTTAGAGGTTAAGCCTCTATCCATACAGCTAGAATAGAACTGGCAGAACTTTCCAAGTTAATCAACAAGCGTAAGATAGCTAGCATTAGGAAGTATGATATGGATAAAATTTAGTATGCTCTCACGAACGCGGGAAGCCTAGAAGCAGTGAAGAAGAAACTAGGAATAGGCAAGAATCAGATGTATGCGTTAAGAGACAAAGCCAGCAATATCATTACTAATATGCACAAGATATTTGAAGTGGTTGAGGAGTACTACAGAGATTTATAGAGTACCAGTGACACCCACGACGATAATGGAAGAGGGAATTATCTAGAAGAATTTAACATCCCACAAGTAACGTCGGAAAAAGTAAAGAAAGCCTTGGGAGCTATGGAAAGGGGGAAGACAGCTGGGGAGAATCAGGTAACGGCAGATTTGTTGAAGGATGGTGGGCAGATCGTTCTAGAAAAACTGGCCACTCTGCATACGCAGTGCCTCGTGACCTCGAGTGTACAGGAATCTTGGAAGAACGCGAACATTATCTTAATCCATAAGAAAGAGAACGCCAAAGAATTGAAAAATTATAGACCGGTTAGCTTACTGTCCGTTGCCTATTAAGTATTTACTAAGGTAATCGGAAATACAAGGACCAGGCAGGATTCCGTAAAGGCTACTCAACAATAGACCATATTCACACTATCAATCAGGTGATAGAGAAATGTGCGGAATATAACCAACTCTTATATATAGCTTTCATTCACTACGAGAAAGCGTTTGATTCTGTCGAAACCTCAGCAGTCATGGAAGCATTACGGAATCAGGGTATAGCTATATAGCTATCAGCTATATGTAAAAATCCTGAAAGATATCTATAGCGGCTCCACAGCCACCGTAGTCCTCCATAAAGAAAGCAAGAAAATCCCAATAAAGAAGGGCGTCAGGTAGGGATGTACGGTCTCTCCAATGCTATTCACAGCGTGTTTACTGGAGGTATTCAGAGACCTGGATCGGGTAGAATTGGGGATCAGAGTTAGTTGAGAATACCTTGGTAACTTGCGATTCGCTGATGATATTGCCTTGCTTGGTAACTAAGGGGACCAATCATCATCCATCCCAGTGCTTTCACTCCCCTTCCCTCTTCCCCAGTGCAGAGTAGCAGACTGGAGCGCACTAGCTCAGGTCGACCTCTTTGTCTTTTCTGTCAATAAATTCTATTCTATTCTAAGAGGACCAATTGCAATGCATGTTCACTGGCCTGAACAGGCATAGCAGAAGGGTGGGTCTAAAATTAATCTGCAGAAAACTAATTTTTAGCAGTCTCGGATGAGAACAACAGTTTACGATAGGTATTGAGGCACTATAAGTGGTAAGGGAATACATCTACTTCAGGCAGGTAGTGGCCGCGTATCCGGATCGTGAGACTGAAATAATCAGAAGAATAAGAATGGGCGGGGGTGCGTTTGGCAGGCATTCTCAGATCATGAACAGCAGGCTGGCATTATCCCTCAAGAGAAAAATGTATAACAGCTGTGTCTTACCAGTACTCACCTACGGGGCAGAAACCTGGAGGCTTAGGAAAAGGGTTCTACTTCAATTGGGGACGACGCAACGAGCTCTGGAAAGAAGAATGATGCTTGTAATATTAAGGGGATAAGAAGAGAGCAGATTGGGTGAGGAAATAAGGGCGAGTAATGACATTTTAGTTGAAATCAAGGAAAAAAATGGGCATGGGCATGGCATGTAATGAGGAGGGAAGATAACCGATGGACTGTTATGGACTGGATTCCAAGAGGAGTGAAGCGTAGCAGGGGTTGGCAGAAAGTTAGGTGGACTGATGAGATTAAGAAGTTTGCAGGGACAACATGGCCACAATTAGCACATGACTGGGGGTAGTTAGAAAAGTATGGGAGAGGTCTCTGCCCTGCAGTAGGTGTAGCCAGGCTGATGACGATGATGTCGTCACACCGTCTTCGTTACATTGTCGTCGTCCCGCAATCATCGCCCTGCAGTTTTCGCGATACAGTGATCATCACATAATCGTGGTCAAGCACTCGTATCATCCTACTGTCCTCAAACCACTACCACACCAACGCCGTCAATACGTCGTCGCCATATGGTCGTCTATGAATTCGTTGTCATGCCATCGTCGTGGTTTCGTCGTCGTTGTTCCATCGTCGTTATTCCAACTTGGTCGTCCCGCTCTCATCATGCTATCGTAGTCAGGCTGTTGTTCTACCATCGTCACGCTTAACACATTATCCTGTTGTCGCCATGCTGTCGTCGTCATATTGCCTTCGTCACTCCATTGACGTCATTCCTTCTGCGTAATTCTATCATTATGATGCTGTCGTCATTCAACCATAACGATGCCGTTATGTCGTAGACGTCATTACGTCGTCGCCAAGCAGGCGTGTGAGGCATTTGTTGCCATTCCACCGGCGTCATTACAGCTTCATCGTCTTGTTGTATTCATTGTAATTATATAGTCGCCGCCATCCCCCTGTTCTCAAACCGTTGTTGTCGCGTGGTTGTCATAACAATGTCATAGTTTCTTAATAGCCTACCTTGAGCGCAGAGAGAGCGCTTACCATTGTCCCCATTCCGCGGAATGTCCACATGAGTACAATGTGGGCAGACGAAGGGCTAGCGCTAAAGCCCTGCTGGAAGAAGCCGGCGAACGCTCCCGGAGTTGCTGTTTCCTGACGAAAAGACGTTCGCTACAGTCAGCGTCAATCAAGAAAAGAAAATAACAATCTGCTCGACGGTCCGGACGACGGCGGCCGATGTTGCGGAACAGGTCGCAATAGCGTTGGTCCTGCTGGACTACGGGAGAACGACGATATACAGCGACTCGAGATCGGCGGTCCGAGCATTCGCCAAGGGAACCGTCTCGAAACCGGTTTCAAGGAAATCAAGCAACACACGATTATCTTGTTCCGAGTTCACATGGGACAGATCAAGGGCACCCCTTGCAACCACAACGAGTTGGCCCACAGAGCTGCGCGAGGAGTCGTCGACCACGTAGCTATCATATGGCGCAGCGCTGAGGTTCCCGATAATAGGGTTCCCGTCGCCACGTACAACGAACTTACAAAGCTCTTTTATGTGGCATAGACAGTCACGCTTGCAAATCGGGGCATAGCCCCGCCCTCTTACACGGGCTCTATCCCGAAATTCAAGCGTCAAACACTTGCATGCTTTCCTCAGACTTCGTCAACTTAAATCACATGCCCTCCCGGTGCCCCGCGTTGCGGGGCGACGAAGACGTTACATCATCCAAGTGGGACGCTCCCCTACGCAGTTCTGATTGTGAAGCCCAACTGCGTTGAACAGTTCAACAGGCCCGCGACGTTAAGGCTAGGTATTTCTGTCCCGACGTGGGAGCGGCCCGCGACGTGCTAGTGCACGTTCCGAAGGACCTCAATATTGTTTTTTCCATCCATCTCAATGATCATGCTGCCGTCGTCATACCGCCTTTTTCCTTGCGTCGACATCAGTCCATCTTTGTCATTGCGTCGTCGTCAAGTAGTAATGCAGTCATGCTCATGGATGACCTTGGCAAGCGAGTTCCACATCAAATTGGGCCGACAGTGAAGACAGTGTATGTCACATGTATCCGAAGCAAAGGACGCCTCACGCTTCAGGAATACGGTGCGTCTTACATTGCTTGAATGCTTATCGCATTATTCTCCACAGTCATGAGATGGATTCTGGTATTATTTTAATGGAATTTTTTGACAGCTCGAGCATCGCACAAACTACTCCGCTAGCGTTTTCTCTTGTGGCAAATTTTTGGAAGTGCGAGACTGTGTGAAGGTAAGGAATATACGCAGTCACTTTTTGTCATCCTTATTCCTTTCCCGCGGTGGGAGTTACACTTTCTAAGCTCCTCGCCCACCAAAGAAACCTTTAAACTTGGGTAGCCAGAACGCTTCAGCGGGCAGCCTGGGAACAGGAACCCCAATGCAATATATGCGAGCAAGATTTATGTAAAGTGGCGCGGAGGCAGATCATCGTTATCCCTATCTTGGTGATCTTCGAATGCACACTATCGAATGGCAACAGTCCTTTCGATGATTTCCGATTGTGCATACTGCAAGTCACAAGCGATTTTCATGAAACCGAGCGGTAAATCTAGAAATTACGTTGTCAGCAGGCTTCTCGAATGTCATGCTTAATAAACTTGATCTTGAACTTGATCGCACGGTCAGTACTGCTGCCAAGGTCGTTTCGCCATCATATCGAAGAAAGTCAAGACTGCATCGGACGGCCCTTAAATAGGGCAGATGAAGGACACCTAATAACGTCGACAGGAATCCACACGGCAAGAACTAACGTTGATGACTGGACGTACGCTGCAACCTTCGTTATTCTCCAATATTGCTTGCAAGGCTTATTTCTCGGCACAGCCATCCTTAACCAACACGATGCAATCATCGACCTGAAGTCGAAGTCGATAACGGTATCCGAAGACCAAGCGATACCGCCGGAGATCTCCCTGAGTCATCATGTTTTGAGTGTGCTCGAAGACAAAGCTAGCAACCCACCTCGCTCCAGACTCATTATTCCCGAAGGCACCGAAACACCCGCAGACGACCCGTCGTGGTTGATTAGCGGCGGTGATGTTGTGTTCCTAAGCATGAGGTCGCGGTATCCAATCCCGGCCACGGTGGCTGCATTCCGATGGGGGCGAAATGCGAAAACACCTGTGTACTTGCATTTAGGTAAACGGTAAAGAGCTCCAGGTGATGCAAATTTCTGGACTCCCCCAACTACCGCGTGCCACAGAATCATATCTTGGTTTCGGCGCGTAAAACACCATATTATAATAATTTTTTTAACTCGGAGACGTAGACGGCGTGATCAAGGTCAAACAGCACCTACTGTCAATTTGATCGTAGCGCCCAATAAATTGATAAGGAGAGACAGAGTGGACAACATAAAGCGCTGACTGCAACTGATTTATCACCACACAAAGAGCTTGTAAATATGCAATTTGATGCATAAGCGTGCGTAGAAAAACGAAAATGAGCACAGCCTATACGTGACGCCCCTTCTCACCAGCGTTGAAAGCGCTTAAGCGTCGAACTTGAAATTTTTTGTTTCATCCTTGGCACTGTTGAACTGTTTCATTTCATTTCATTACCTTAAAGACCCACAAGGGGTATTACATAAGGGGTGAGTACATATATTTTGGTGAGCATGTGTTAACACTACGAAACATGACTGGTAACATTACTGGCAAAGTTGGATGAACACGTGATGGCTGCGATGCCGTTGGGTAGGTCGTTCCATGTTAACCTATCCCATTGTCGCGTTATCTATTTCTGCAGACTTTCTTTCATTCCCCTGGAATTCCTTGTTATACATTACCATCTTTGTAATATCTTCACCATGTATTCAGTTTTCTTCTGCGAACTGCCGCTTGCTCTCAATTGGAGGGGGCAGTAACCTCGTGAAGCTACTCGCTGTAGTAGCTTTTTGTGAGTGCTCCTTTCTTTCACAGAAAGATAAAGATTTGAATTGAATTGAATATTTATAGGCACTTTGCCTGGCTGGAAATCAGTTGCTGTCAGCACTTTGGGGTGTCTACTGTGTCGGTACTTGTCAATTTATTCTGCGTTGTGATCAAATTGACATGCATAACCAACTCCACCAGTTCGTCCTAAACATCTACTCATTCACCGTGAAAGTTGAGTCACAAGACTGCAGGAAGGTTAAGCGAAGGTGGTGCTAGCGAACTTGAGCCCGGCATTCAAATACCTAAAGAAAGGCACGACGATCGCCTACATATAAAATATTGTGTAACCCAGCAATACGTTTCTTATCTCGGACTTTGCCGCATCTACATCGACGGCACTAGTTCCCAAAGCAGCTTTAAACATCAATCAGCCTTCCCAGCGCAAACAGGAAATTGTTGGCAGCTTGTTACAGTGATACAAATGTTGTGTTTTGGCGTCATTGAAAATTCGACAAGCACTAATAGCAAAGCATCGCATAATAACTGAAGAGTGTGCTCAAACACCGTCAGAGCCCTTACCGAGTTTCGACATGGAAAGCTCCCGGCCATCGAAAGATTACAGCCGTCTCCTGTTGTCTCGGTGAATAAGGAGGGAGCTGTGCGTCTTGCGCAGATTCTCGTCAGCTCAAGGAAAGAGCGTTTACCCTCTCCCTCAAACAGATGATGCAGAGCACCGACTACGCATTGTAATGTGTTTTTCATCGATGGATCTCAACACTGGCTATTGGCAAATTAAATTTGAAAAGAAGACTGTCTTTATTATGCCAGATGGTCGCTTCGAGTTAAGGGTCATGCAACTCGGCCTTTTCGCGGCACCTGTAACATTACAGCGGATGAGGGGCACGGTGCTGGAAGGACTAAAGCGGCAGACGTGTCTCTACTATTGAAACGATGTCGTCGACCTTACCGTCGACTTCAACAATTACTTCAGCCGACTTGCAAATGTACCAGGAGCGATGAGTCATGTGGACTTACCCTGAAGCCAGAAAAATGCCACTTCTCACGCGTAAAGCTCCTATTCCTGGGCCACATCTTCAGCAGGTTCGGAGTTCGTTCTGACCCGCACAAGACGGCTGCGATAAATAAATCTAGGAAGCCCATCGACAAGAAAGCAGTGCACCGATTCCTTGCCTCCTTGCCTCGTGTAGGCGCTTTGTCAAAGGCATCTCTCGCATCACCGAGACACTGCCTCATTTCACGAAATCAAACGTCGAGTTTGGGTGGGAAACACCGGAACTCAAACAATTCCAAGACTGTAAACGACTCCTGCAGACCGATAGTTGCACCGCTCGACGAAGACGCCCATACCGAAATCCACGACCACGCAGGTGCCCTATTCCTCGGCGCCGTCCTAGTTCAGTGGAAAGGCAGTCTTCAAAGCGTCATAGCTTACTCTAGCCGGTCGCTGTGAAAACGGAAGCCAATCAATCTGCGACCCGGACTGCAGTGCCACCAGCACTGCGGTCCAGGCTTCTGTAAGCCCTGCATGACGAGGTGGCCGCTCGTCACTTTGAATTTTCCCGTACTCTCTCGAGGATACAGGACAAGTTTTACTGGCCGCTTCTCGCCGCTGACGTCGCCCAGCACGTCAAGACCTGGAGAGACTATCACCGACACAAGGCAGCACAAGAAAGGCCAGCATGATTACTGCAGCTTATCGAACATCCTTGCCGACCATTCCACCAGATTGGCATGGAGGGGCCCATTCCGACGTTAGCAACTGGGAATAAATGAATCGTCGTGGCTAACCACAACCTCACCCACTACGTGGAAACGAAAGCCCTGCCCAAAGATAGAGCAGCGGAAAGGGCGAAATTCGTCGTCGAGAACATCCTGTTACGACCGGCAGCTCCAAAGACGTGTTTACGGATAAAGGAACGGCTTTTACAGCGGAGTCGACTCAAGCTATGCTGAAATACAGCCACACTAGTCACCGGAGGACAACCAGCCGCCACCAACAAACTAACGGCATTATGGAGCGTCTTGCCGACACGTTGACGATGTATGTCGATGTAGAACATAAGATGTTAGATGCCGTCCTTCCGTTTGTAACGTTCGCTGACAACATGGCGGTGAAAGAAATAACGCACACGACGCCGTTCAAGCTAGTTTACGGAATGAACCCAGTGATGACACTCGATACCTCGCTACTGCACACCACCGACGAAGACAACCTCGATGTCGCCGTCTATCTCCAGCGCGCAGAAGTGCGACAGATCACCCGTCTGCGCATCAAGAACTAGCAAATGACGGACAGGCGACACTACGAGCTTCGACAACGCTATATCAAATATCAGCCCGGCGACCATATTTGGGTTTGGACTTACGCCGACTTGGGCTTAGTGAAAATACCTCGACGTTAGTTTGGACCAAACTGGATCTTCCCACTTGTTGGGACACTGGGCTGTCTGATCGTGCCGAACGGCATTACGAAATCACGACGTCGCCGCGCGCGCGTCCTGAACTCGTCCACGTACTGCGCCTCAGACAGTGCGGAGCGCGCTGTCTGAGACTTTGACATTTGGTGGTTTCCTTGTAACTTTTCTTTTCAGCCTGTGTTCTGTTGCGTTCTGTTTTCCAACTGTGCTTGTGTTCTTCGCACCATCCGGACGATGTATATTAAGAAGGGGACATTGACACACGTTTATCATTTTTAAGGTGACCGTATTTTACCCGCTAACAACTTGACGCACTTATCGCTCAGCGCAAGATGCGCCTGCATGATTTGAAACTTACTCGAATGCCGTGGTTGAGTCGATTTGTTGTCTATGTTCTCGCCGAACCTTGTGCAATTGTGCGGACGAAGTGAATAGTGTTGCAATTTCTGGAATGTATGCCAGCACCAGTGATTACGCGGAAACCTTCGAGGAGTCCCGCATAGTAGACGACGCGCTTGACCTGAGTTCCACGATGGACGGGCGTGCGTGCCGCTGTCATTGTGCAGAGTGTTACTTGTTTTGATGGACACGCAGAATAAAAAAAAACATATACTATGGGGTTTTACGTGCTAAAAACACTTACTGATTATGAGGCACGCCGTAGTAGAGGACTGAAACTTCGACCACCTGGGTTTCTTTAACGTGCACCTAAATCTAAGGCCACGGGTGATCGCGCATTTCGCCCCCATCGAAATGCGGCTGCCGTGGCCGGGATTCGATCCCGCGACCTCGTGCTCAGCAGCCCATAGCCATAGCCACTGAGCAACCACGGCGGGTACGCCGATTAAAGGGAAGCTGAAAGCATTTCCAGAAAAAATGAGTGAAAGCAGCACGTCGTGGTTTTCAACCCTCTGAATTCGAATATCGCATCGAAATTGAGCGAAAGAAAGCGCAAACATATTTTATTTCGGCGAAAAGTGCAGCAGCAGACACGCCCAGCTCGCGCGCCTCGTTTCCGCCTGTGATTGGTCGGGCGCCTCGTGACGTCAACAATCGTGTTCGTCCGGACCTACTGCTGCCGCTACACACGAAGCACGGTGCAAGGTAGTTTGGTGCTGTTTTGCTGAGACGGTCATGGAAAATTTCGAGAGCTTGCGTTTCTTTGAGGAGTTCGGCGTTAAGTCCAAACTCCACGAGAGCGATTTTGCGCGCGACTGAGACGGGCGACGGCTTCGAGCGAGAAAACGGGCCGTCGCTTGAATAGATCACTCGCTGTTGTCGCTCGATCGCTCGTTTTTAGAAATCTAGAACTCGGCGCTCGTCGCCCGGAAGTGCTATGAGCGACTATCCAATAGTGAGAAGCCGGAACTGGATGTGCATAACTGAAATACTACTGTTTGTCGCACGGAACGAGCAAACTATTGAATTTTACACGTGCAAGAATAAGAACCTAGCGCAAGGCCTTCAGTAATATTTTATGCACCTTTTTCAGTAAAATGCATCAACTTAAATTGATATAGCATGCGTCACGCTAGTTTCGGCGCGTATATTGCTGCCCTCATACCGGGAAGTCGTCGCTCAAAGCCGTCGCTCGCGTGGAGTTCGGCTTGCAGGCGGAGAGTGAACGCGACAGCCATCGCCTCGCTTGTCGCGCTGTCGCTGTCGCGTGCAAGATCACTTGCAAGAGGTTTATGCTTTACTCCCTACATGTACGAGCCGATTGCGAAGAGTCGGCCTCTCCAAGAAGCAAAAAATGATGGTGCAAGCACTGCTTTCCACGCGAACAAAGGCGAAGTGTTAGCATCTCCTTCTGTGGGAAATGTTCTTTGGCGAGTATGTTTTTTTGCTAAGCTGCATTCAGCGTTCCAGTGAGTACGTTTCCGGGCAAACAACTGTAGCGTTATGTTCCTGCATGCCTCCTCGCAGAACGTAAGCGGTTTTGCGATCTTCAGCATTTGTGCGCTGCCCGGAAGCTGTCGGCAATCTACACAGACTGTTTAAACGCGGGAAAAGTTTACCGGCTGTTGAAGCACGTGTAGTATAGAACCTTCATCAGCACGGCATCTGCACGCTACTCGTAACCGGCGTATTCCATCGGCTACGTGAGATGGTCTATGTGTGCGGAAGAAGGGGGAGCGCAGCGTCCTGGCGTGAGCAGGCTTTCCAGCACAAGGAACTTTACGCTTGCGCTGCATTATGGTAGCTGCATGCAGGCAGTTTCACAACACACGTGCGAACAGAACATTCGCGGCGTTTGGCAATGAAACCTGCGTCTAGGGTGGGAGATAAACATGCACCTTCCGTTCAGCGTGCTAACACGAAGGAGAACCCAAAGCACGCATTGTTGATAAACTCCGGTAGTAATCGTCACGGAAGTGGTTAGAGCACAACACTGTTGTTCTTGAGCGCTTGAAGTTGTTTCGCTTCACAGCAGCCTCCCACTCAGTTGAAAGCTTCTTGTCTTGCAGGAACTAATGGAACATCGGAACATCGTCGCGGCCGCTGGCGTTCGTGCAAGCGTAGGCTGCACAGAACGCCGGCATGATCGGCCTAGAAGTTCAATTGATGCTGCGCACGTCTACTACCACTCCTATATACACACAAACAATGGAATGTAGGGTCGAGCGAAGCAGATTAGGACGGCACGCACGCAGAAATAAGCCCGGTCAGGCACGGTCGCGGAGACTGCGAAGAAACGGAACACCAGTGCTGACGTCACTACGCCGTGGTTTTCGGTCTCCGCTCGCATCGTCAGCGTCCGCAGCAGCGCACGGCGCTCGACGGGGGGCGGGGCTACAGCGCAATTTTAACCGACGACTGCCTCGCTCCTAAGTGAAAAATACCCCCCCCCCAAAAAAATTTTACCTGCATCGTTTATAAGGTTCCCGCATCCGTATATGTGCGTCTTATTGAATTCGACAGACTCTTCAGCTTCCCTTTAAGCAGTTGACTTCGTGACTTGTGTTATTGAGGTTCTTTACCGTGACTACAACGTGACAATATTGTCACGTGGTAGTGACATTAAAGAACACAGTAGCAGTACTGTGAAAGACAAAACTAGCTTTTATTGGGCGAACCTGTGCCCACAAAACAGGCTACGCTTAAAGCGCAACGATAGCGGCGAACACAGTCGGCGATCGTCGAAAATTTGATCAGCGGGTCAAGCGCGTCGGCTTTTATAGAGCAGTCGTCGAATGTTCCAGACTAATCATTTGGACCCGCGTGCCTTCCACAAAGTTCTACACCATTCGCGTTACGCCATGAAATCAGATAACACAAGGTTCGGCGAAAACAGACAGCCGGGTAGAAGCATCGATAACTTTCCAGAAACGTCGGATACATGCAGGCGCGTCCGTCGCTGTGCGATTACAGTTGTTAAGCGGCGAAACGTGGTCGCCCGATAAAGATAAGCACACGTGTCAATACCCCCCTCTTAAAAAGCATCGGCCCGATGCTGCATACAAACGAAAGTAATAAAGAAAAACACCCGTAGCAAAGAAAATAATAAAATAAGGAAGTTCGTCAGCGTCCGTAAAAGGGTTTAAGACGCACCACGTGGACCACTTCAGATCGTGCGCGGCACCGCTGTGAATCCGCACTACCGTCTGGCACGACCTCATAGTCCAGAGCGCCAATACGTCGGATGACCTTGTAGGGTCCGAAATAGCGTCGGAGTAGTTTCTCACTGAGTCTTCTTCGGCGTATCGGGGTCCGTACCCAAACACGGTCGCCGGGCTGGTACTCGACGAAGCGTCGTCAGAGGTTGTAGTGTCGGCTGTCGGTCCTCTGCTGGCTCTTGATTCGCAGGCGGGCGAGCTGTCGGGCTTCTTCGGCGCGCTGGAGGTAGGTAGCGACGTCAAGGTTCTCCTCGTCAGTGACGTGCGGCAGTATGGCGTCGAGCGTCGTCGTCGGGTTCCTGCCGTAGACCAGCTTGAACGGCGTGATCTGTGTTGTTTTTTGCACCGCCGTGTTGTAAGCGAATGTTACGTACGGCAGGACGGCATCCCAGGTCTTGTGTTCGACGTCGACGTACATCATGTCGGCGAGGGTCTTATTCAGCCGCTCCGTGAGACCATTCGTCTGCGGATGGTAGGCCGTTGTCCTCCTGTGCCTTGTTTGACTGTATTTCAGTATGGCTTGGGTGAGCTCCGCTGTAAAAGCCGTTCCTCTGTCGGTGATGAGGACTTCTGGGGCGCCATGTCGCAGCAGGATGTCTTCAACAAAGAATTTCGCCACTTCGGCTGCGCTACCTTTCGGCAGTGCTTTAGTTTCAGCGAAGCGGGTGAGGTAGTCCGTCGCCACGACTATCCACTTATTTCCGGTTGTTGACGTCGGAAAGGGTCCCAGCAAGTCCATCCCGATCTGCTGGAATGGTCGGCAAGGAGGCTCGATTGGCTGTAGTAATCCGGCTGGCCTTGTCGGCGGTGTCTTGCGTCGCTGACAGTCTCGGCATGTTCTGACATAACGGGCGACGTCGGCGGTCAGGCGCGGCCAATAATACTTTTCTTGTATCCTCGATAGTGTCCGGGAAAATCCGAGGTGTCCAGCGGTCGGATCGTCATGTAGGGCGTGCAATACTTCTGGACGAAGTCCTGACGGGACCACAAGAAGGTAGTTGGCGCGGACTGGTGAAAAGTTCTTCTTCACGAGTAGATTGTTTTGAAGCGTGAAGGAAGATAATCCGCGCTTAAATTCCCTGGGAACAACGTCGGTGTGCCGTTCCAAATATTCCACGAGGCCTTTTAGCTCCGGGTCTGCCCGCTGCTGTTCAGCGAAGTCTTCCGCGCTTATCATTCCAAGGAAGGCGTCGTCATCTTCGTCATCTTGCGGCGGCGGGTCAATGGGGGCGCGTGAGAGGCAATCGGCATCGGAGTGTTTTCGTCCGGACTTGTAGGTTACAGTGATGTCGTATTCTTGTAGTCTGAGGCTCCACCGCGCCAGTCGTCCTGAAGGATCCGTTATACTCGCTAGCCAACACAACGCGTGATGGTCACTGACGACTTTGAATGGCCTGCCATAAAGATAAGGGCGAAATTTAGCTGTAGCCCAAACGATGGCAAGGCATTCCTTTTCGGTCGTAGAGTAGTTGCCTTCCGCTTTTGACAGCGACCGGCTAGAGAAAGATATCACCTGTTCGACTCCATTTTTCCTCTGGACTAGAACGGCACCGAGGCCTAGGCTACTGGCGTCAGTATGGATTTCTGTATCGGCGTACTCGTCGAAGTGCGCAAGTACCAGCGGCGACTGCATGCGTCGTTTGAGTTCTTCAAATGCGTCGGCCTGCGGCGTTTCCCACTTGAACTCAACATCACATTTAGTTAGACGTGTCAACGGCTCGGCGATGCGTGAAAAGTCCTTGACAAAGCGCCTATAGTAGGCACACATGCCAAGGAATCTACGCACTGCCTTCTTGTCGGTGGGCTGCGGGAACTTTGCGATGGCAGCTGTTTTCTGGGGGTCGGGGCGTACTCCGGATTTACTGATGACGTGGCCTAGGAACAGAAGCTCATCGTAAGCGAAGCGGCATTTTTCTGGCTTCAGAGTAAGCACTGACGGCTTGATGGCCTCTAGTACTGTCGCAAGCCGCTTGTGGTGATCGTCGAAATTACCGGCGAATACAACGACGTCATCCAAGTAAACGAGACAGGTGTGTCATTTCAATCCCGCTAAAACCGTGTCAATCACGCGCTGGAACGTTGCAGGCGCCGAGCACAGTCCAAATGGCATAACCTTGAACTCGTAGAGGCCATCTGGGGTGATGAAGGCGGTCTTTTCGCGATCTCTTTCGTCGACTTCTATTTGCCAATAGCCAGACTTGAGGTCCATCGAGGAGAAGTACTTAGCGTTGCAGAGCCGATCCAATGCGTCGTCTATCCGTGGAAGGGGGTATACGTCCTTCTTCGTGATCTTGTTCAGACGACGATAATCGACGCAGAAACGTAGGGTTCCGTCCTTTTTCTTCACCAGGAAAACAGAGGATGCCCACGGGCTTTTCGACGGCTGGATGATGTCGTCGCGCAGCATTTCGTCGACTTGTTCTCTTATAGCTTCGCGTTCTCGCGGCAAAACTCGGTAAGGGCTTTGGCGGAGTGGTCGAGCGTACTCCTCGGTGATTATGCGATGCTTGGCGACTGGTGTTTGTCGAATCCTCGATGACGTCGAAAAGCAGCCTTTGTATCGTCGGAGCAGACTTCTGAGCTGCTGTTGCTTAATCACTGGGAGACTTGGATTAATGTCGTAGTCTGGTTCGGGAACCATGGTCGTCGGGGTAGATGCGGTGGAATCCGAGAGGACAAACGCATTACTGGTTTCCAGAATTTCCTCGATGTACGCGATCGTCGTGCCCTTATTGATGTGCTTGAACTCCGGGGTGAGGTTTGTCAGCAACACTTCAGTTTTCCCTCCGTGCAGTCGAGCGATCCCTCTTGCGACGCAAATTTCACGGTCTAGCAGTAGACGTTGGTCGCCTTCGATGACACCTTCTACGTCAGCGGGTATTTCGGTGCCGACCGAAATAACAATGCTGGAGCGAGGCGGGAGGCTCACTTGATCTTCGAGCGCACTCAAGGTGTGGTGACTACGAGGGCGCTCCGGCGGTATTGCTTTATCTTCCGACAGCGTTATTGACTTCGACTTCAGGTCGATGATTGCGCCGTGTTGGTTCAGGAAGTCCATACCGAGAATGACGTCTTGTGAACACTGTTGGAGGATAACGAAGGTGGCAGGGTAAGTACGGTCATGAATGGTTATTCTTGCCGTGCAGATTCCAGTCGGCGTAATCAGGTGTCCTCCAGCGGTGCGAATTTGAGGGCCTTCCCATGCAGTCTTAACCTTCTTCAACTGGGCGGCGATGTGTCCACTCATGACGGAGTAATCAGCCCCTGTGTCCACTAAGGCGGTAACAGCGTGGCCGTCGAGAAGCACGTCGAGGTCGGTGGTTCTTTGTCTGGCGTTACAGTTAGGTCTCGGCGTCGGATCACGGCTGCGTCGTGTTGAACTGAAGCTGGAACGTCGCGTCGTCAAGCTGTCTTTCGTCGGTGTAGTTTTGGCTTCCTGACTTCGTCGGAACGGCGGCGTGTCGCGATTAGGTCGTCGAGATGGTTTCTTCGTCGTCTTCGTCGGCGGCGGAGGATCTTCGTCAGTTCGACGAACAGCAACCGCACCTCCATCGGTTGCTGCTTTTAGTTTTCCGGATATGGGCTCGCAGAGCGGCCCCGGGCTGGGCCGGTGTATGGTCGGCGCTGTGGCGACAGGTAGCGGCCTGGTAACGGCGAACGGGACGGCCGTCGAGGGCTCCACTGAGTAGCGGCGAGGTAATCGGCGATATGACGTGGACGCTCGCCAAGCTGTGGACGCGGCGCGTTCACGGCGAACCCTCTCAGTCCCAAGTCGCGGTATGGGCATCGGCGGTACACATAGCCGGCTTCTCCGCAGTGATAGCAGAGCGGGCGGTGGTCGGGGGCTCGCCAAATGTCCGTCTTCCTCGCGTAGGTGCGCTGGGCGGCGCGTGGGCGTGCTGGCGGCGGCGGACGGCGGAATCGCGGCGTCACCGGGCCCTGGCGCGGTCGCGGAGGGGGGCCTTGACGGCGTGCGACGGCGGCGTAGGTCATCGCTTCCGGCTGGGGCTGTGGTGATTCTGGTTGCACCTGAGGAAGTTTAAGCGATCGGTGCACCTCTTCTTTCACGATGTCGGCGATCGCGGCCACTTGAGGCTGCGACGAAGGCAAGACCTTGCGCAGTTCTTCGCGCACTATGGCCCTGATGGTCTCACGCAGATCGTCCGTGGCCAGTGTTGAATTCCTGCGTAGTGGGTAGAGCTTGTACGGCGGTTGAATTGCCGGTTCCGCATTTCGAGTGTCTTCTCGCTGCTGGTGGCCTCGCGAAGGAACTCTTCTACGGTCTTCGGTGGGCTTCGTATCATTGCGCCGAAAAGTTCTTCCTTCACACCACGCATGAGAAGGCGGACTTTCTTCTCCTCGGGCATATCCGGGTCGGCATGGCGGAACAGACGGTTCATTTCTTCCGTGAAGATGGCAACGTTCTCATTAGGTAGCTGCACTCGGGCGTCCAGCATGGTTTCGGCCCTTTCCTTGCACACGACGCTCTTAATGGTGCGCAAGAAGCCGGTACGGAAGAGGTTCCATGTCGTCAAGGTCGACTCCCGGTTCTCAAACCATGTTCTGGCGGCATCTTCTAAGGCAAAGTATACATGCCGCAGCTTGTCGTCGGAGTCCCAGTTGTTAAAAGTCGCGATTCGTTCGTAGGTCTCCAGCCAGGATTCTGGGTCTTCAGTCGCTGCTCCATGGAAGGTCGGTGGGTCCCGAGGTTGTTGTAGGATAACGGGGGACGCTGGGGCAGCCATTGGGGTTGCTTTGACCACGATCTTCTTTGTCGACTCAGGTAGAAGTCCTTGCTCTGGGGGCAGTCCTTGCAGTCTGCGGCTAGCACGCTGGTCTTGGGCGATGTTAGTTTTGTCCTCGGGCTTCGGGCTTGGATAGCGGCTTTGCGGGGGCGTTCGGTACATGAACGCACTAGCACCTCCACCAGATGTCACGTGGTAGTGACGTTAAAGAACACAGTAGCAGTACTGTGAAAGACAAAAATAGCTTTTAATGGGCGAACCTGTGCCCACAAAACAGGCTACACTTAAAGCGCAACGATAGCGGCGAACACAGTCGGCGATCGTCGAAAATCTGATCAGCGGGTCAAGCGCGTCGGCTTTTATAGAGCAGTCGTCGAATGTTCCAGACTAATCGTTTGGACCCGCGTGCCTTCCACAAAGTTGTACACCATTCGCGTTACGCGATGAAATCAGATAACACAAGGTTCGGCGACAACAGACAGCCGGGTAGAAGCATCGATAACTGTCCAGAAACGTCGGATACATGCAGGCGCGTCCGTCGCTGTGCGATTACAGTTGTTAAGCGGCGAAACATGGTCGCTCGATAAAGATAAGCACACGTGTCAATATAACGTATTCTTAGCAGCCTTTACATTTCTTGGGAATGCAAAAAAGCTGGCACCCGTGCACTGTAATAAAGGAATGAGTACTTAAGTAAACGAAATAATGACTAGCCATAAAATGGACGACAGAACAGCAAAACCCATTCCATACGGGGTCATCTAGTTTTCAGAACACTTAATAATGGCTTTCCCGTAGCATGAGACTTCCCAATACATCCCGTTACGTTTTTAAATAAATAATTGCATCTGGATATTCTAAACGTACATGAAACGTGTTTCACAAAGTACAATGCAGCATTTCCCCATAGGTGAGTATCTGCAACTTCAATTTGTGTATCAAAGCATGGCTGCTTGTTGAAAAATTCTTAAAGCGTAGAGTGTTCGTGCAATAGCGTTCAAGAAACGCGGCCGAACCAAACATTCAGATATAGCATTTAGAATCTTAGTGCTGCGTAATGGAACGGGCTTCGTAAGAATTTTCATTCCGCGATGGTTTAATTGCGCAAGCATTTCTATGCTCACGCAACGGTGTAACTTCGAATTCACCTTCGTTCTGCCTCTCACTTTAATGCGAGCTAGGCGGCGAGAACACAAACCGCGCAAAACTGTCAGCATTCGGCGCACTGACGCGCCATCGCAGATCGCTTTCGATATTGCGGCCCAGCGCGTATCCCTTGAATCCGAACTCAAGGTCGAGAACATACGAGGCTGTCAACAGTCGGCGCCCTCTGTCGCCATCGTAGATAGCTTTCTGGATCTCACGGCAGACGCAGCCACCGCCGGCGTGTGGTTGATCACGATTTATAATGGTTCGGCGCCGATGGGTCCGGTGCTAAAGAGCGATATAGCCTTATAATGATTCCAAAGCCACCCGGCAGCGCCACCTTGAGTAGTTTGCTTGCCTCATCAGTCCACCTTGCGCCGCCGTCAGCAGCAGTGCGTGTCGCCGTAAGACTGTAGTTTGTGCTAGTCGATTCAAGTTTGATAATCACGCCAGGCTGCGCAGAGATGAGCAAGTGGCACAATGCGTGCGCATACTCCCACAATGATTTCTGCGTGATTTTTTACATGCTTTCAAAATACACGAGCGTTATCTTTTATTTTATGGTATTTTAACCTGCCACTGACTGAACTTGGCCACTGCAGCCGAGAGAGGAACCCGTGACCTCGTGTTCGGCAGCACGGCGCCATTGGGCCACCACGGCTGTTGGAATCGCGCCTCTCGGGAAGTGCTACTGCAATTTAGCTCGGCTTTCGTGTACGGGTTCCGGTGTAAACACTTCACTGTGGCATATCACGCATTATGGCAGACTTTGTTGTGGTGAGCTGTCCTTGATTGTTTTGGACTACCATGATTGAAACAGTATTACAGAGTATTACGCATGACTCTCACGCTAAGGTCTGCAATTCAACATTATTCCATTCACCTCAGATATTATAGTGTTTGCAGATGTGCTGCACAAATCAATATGTCCCTACCGAACAACATAACTGTATCTTTTACGAAAGTAACCACGTAACGAATGCGCTTTTAATCGTCATCAAATAATCTCAACCGACACTCGGGTTAGTTTTGCGAGAGATCAAGTGTGGATGTGGTATGACAGCGATCACCTATGAGTGTCATATCAGTTTTCGCCGTATTTACCTACGATAGCATGCTGGCGCACTACCAGGCAAAGATGTGCACTTGTAAATTCAGCGGCTCTTCCTCAATTCCACGGAACAATATATATACGAAGTCCTCAAGTGCGCGGTGCATACCACTTGGAACTACTTAGCTCTTACCCTAATACATATCTATCTTGTATTGGACACAAGATTGGAAAATTTTAGAGAAACGCTAACAACGATACAGTATAAACGGTAGATAAAACAAGAAACGAGGGCATGGCGTTGCTTCGCTTTAGGATATACCTTTTCCATATATCCCTGCAGAGCCCAACTCACGATGAATATCGCTGTTAATGGAATTATCATTGAAGCGATGCAGCGAAACACTGCACTAGCTTTGCCGAAACGCGTCACACAGTGGAGCCGGGCTTTGACACGTCGTGCACTTAGTGTCGTCGGCATGAAGTGCACGCGTGGCTCACACATAAATTCACAATAAATTATCATAATATATATGAGGCGGATTGGATTCCGTGCAACACCAAATCAATTTTAAAGGATTTTTACTGTCGTTGAAGAGCAGCGCGTAGCCAATATCCCAATTACCCATGTTGGTGTCAAACAGCCTCATTTGTCGGAACCGAGCTATGGGTGAGCTGTCACTGATGTAGTGATTGATGTATGTATTTATTTATTTCCTTAATAATACATGACTGCGACGATGCTTGGGGGAAAAGGTGACATGGTATAGTCACCTGACTATAAGCCATATAACCTGACCATATAAGCATTCATTCCACAAAAAAATATTCTCGCACACGACTGTAATTAAGATCCAGGTCGTATATACGCAACTGCAGAAAATAGCCGTTTGACTTCGCCTACTGCAGTGGACAAACAACAGTAACAGAATATACAACCAGAATTCATATACAAAGACAATATACAACCAGTATACAACTACATTGAATAGCGACGAGTACTCCAACAATATTTCAAATAAAACTTGACACAGGGTCAAGAAAATATAGCTTCGACTGCTTGCTGAGTAATGTTGATGAAGGAGAACGTGCAATTAATGGCAGTAATAATTTAAATGGCAGCAGTGGCGTGACCAGCACTGGATCATTCGTATGGACTGACAGCAGCATCTTTTTGCTGCAGGTTCGGTAATCAGTTCATTCTGATCATCCGTCTTCTATCTACGTCCTGGGCCTACCTGCCACCTGCAGTCAAGTATTGCCCTTCGGCCGCTACCCCGAGCAAAGCGCTGACCCCAAGACGACACGTGCGGACTGTTCCTAGCTGCTGGTTTGCTGAAACATTTTGACGTCATCAGCGAAAAGGCTACAAATACCGGGACCTTGTCGGACAGTGACCAAATGGCAGCGGTGGCGTGAACAGCACTGGATCCCAGTTGAAAATGACAACAGAGGTTGTGTTCAGTACAACAGAAATTTCTGTTGTGCAACAGGATTTTTCTGTAGTAACTACAGATTCCTGATGGAGCGACAGACTTTTCTGATGTACAACAGACATTTTTTGTTGCTACTACAGAAGTACAGTCTGTTGTATGTCTGTTGTTACAACAGAAAGCTGAAGCTCCACAACAGATTTTTGTAGTACTACAGAAAAATTTGTCATCACTACAGGGACCCTGTTGTCCCAACAGAAATGTTCCTGAAGTAACCCGAAAAACTTCTGTAGTGCTACAGAGAGCTGTTGAAATACTACAGAAACCTATTGTGGCAACAGGCCCCCAATTGTCACAATAGAAGTGTTCCTGAAGTAATGCGACCAACTTCTGTTGTACTACAGAAAAATGTTGTTGTACGACAGAAACCTATCATTGCAACAGGCCCCCAGTTGTCATAACAGAAGTGTTCCTGAAGTAATGGACAAACTTCTGTTGTACTACAGAGAACTATTCCACAACGGAAACCTATCGCCGCAGCATATACCCAATGATGACAACAGAAGTGCACTGAAATTGTGTGATGCGACAAGCTTCTGTAGTGCCTGGTTGAAAAAGACAATAGGAATTCCTGTCGCAACTACAGAAATTCTGTTGTACGACAGAAGTTGTTGACATTTCGTAATTGGGAGACATTTCTGACGTTACGACAGAAATTCTGATTTCGCAACAGAAGCATTCTGTCGCGACAACAAGAGTTCTGAAGTCGGAACAACAGCTTTATATCCTGACAGCGACTCCGACGTTACGACACCAATTCTGACGTCGCAGCAGTAACATTCGGTCGCGACGGCCAAGAGTTCCGAAGTCGCAACAGAAGCGCTTTCCGTCGCGGTCCTTTAAAATTGTATGTTTTCGCATCGGTGGTGTACACTGTACTTTTCTCTTGCGCGGTATTCAATCGCGCTTCTCGGAAGCCGGCAATGCTGATGGCACCGACACCAGTATTAAAGTCGACGTGGCGAATAGTTATAATTGTGCCGTGACGACGCGGCACCAGCAACGCCCTACCGGCCTCCTCAAAATCGGCCGCTCAACAAAATCATACCATCTGCGGGGATGGCTGCGTATCCGTTTTTTTTTTTTTTTTTGGTAAGATGTGGCACACAGGCCTGCGGACTTACATGTGCTGTTACACTGACACATTAGTTAATTTCCCAGGAATATTTCACAAGCTTATGCGAAGCGGAAAAGAAGATTTGGGTTGTTCCACAAAGTTGCGTGAAAAGCTGTCTCGCTCGGGTCTCATTAATCTGGTACAGTGCTGCCGTGAGAAGCCAGTATGCTGTCAGAAAGAACTCTTATCCACGAATGTTTATGTAGCTATTTTGCATTGAACACACGAATTATATGCGCGCTCAAAAGTGTAAAGAACGAGAGACAACTGTCGAAACTAGCAGTAATAACCCTAAAAGTCAACGTTGTCTATTTCTGAATTCCTTATGTAATATGGATATCGTACATCAAAATCGATGTTCTAGCACTGCACGATGTACCTGTCCATGGTACGAACACACTTGCTCTTCTAGAGATGCGGCACTTGACGCGGTGGAGTGATAGCGGATCTTGGCTCTCAAAATGCAGATGTAAACATCAGCGCATCAGCACGTCGTACTATTCACATGGCCAAAACGTACGCTCAAGACGCATGTCAGGGGTGGTGCAGTGGTAAGATGCCGGTGTCGGAATCGTGAGGTCGCATGTTCGAATCCTAGGCAAAGACGTTTTTTTTTACATTTTTTTTTTTACTTTTATGTTTTTCTTTTTTGTACTAACAAATTTACATAACCTTACGGACGTCTCTGTCAATTTTTATTAAATATTGATCAACAACTACAGAACTTTCTACTACAGGACGTCACACTACAGGCAACAGAACTACAGGGAACAGAACTACAGAAACAACGTCCCAAAATACGACAGACTGTTAAAATTTCCTGTTGTGTTTTTCAACTGGGATTATTCGCATGGACTGACAGCAGCATCTTTTAGGTGCAGGTTGGTGAAGTCTGTTTGCTCCTTTTGTCACTTCGGCACTACACTTGAAATACCAGTATTTGAAATACCAGTATTTGAAATACCAGTATACTTGAAATACCAGTATACGATAGCATACCAGTATTTGTTGTAACTTACTGTTGGCCATCATGGCAAAAGTAAGCAAAGAATTGGTATTTGTCCTTTAAGGCCTGAAGAGAGAAATTAGGATCGACCTCAAGAATTTGAAAGATTCTCTGGAACGAGACTTTCGAAATGAACTCAGAGAAATAAATGCTAATCTAAAGTATACTGATGACAAATTTGATGATATTGTAACTAATCTTAAAGCAGTTCTAGAAGACAATAAACGCTTGCGCACTGAAAATGACAACCTAAAGTCACGTTGTGATCAAATAGGAAGTCAAACGAAATCAAACGAGTCTGGGATCGCGGACAGCGAACAGTACTCGCGAAACGCCAATATAGAAATAAAAGGAATACCAGTGAGTGGTAATGAAAAACTAACGGAAATCATGATGAAGCTTGGTGACTGTATTGGGGAACCCATATCACGGTCTGATATTGACGTGTGCCACCGGGTTTGAATACCAGGAAGCCAACCAGGAAAGAGCATTATTGTCCAGTTTGCACTCCGAAGGAAACGAAATGCTGTGCTGGAGAAAGGAAGACGAAAGCGACTAACGGCTAGTGAACTTGGGTTTTCTGAATCTGTGCTGATTTACGTCAACGACTACCTGTGTCCTGAAATGAAGCGCCCCCATGCGCAGGCCATTGCCAAAAAGGGTGAAATGAAATGGAAGTTTGTTTGGGTGCGTGATGGGCACATTTATGCCCGCAGATCTGAAAACAGCGCCCGACAAGGATCACTAGCTCGAAAGATTTGAATCAAATGAGCTAAAGAAATGGATGCCCCCATGAGGTGCCTCGAACTTCCTGCTATCGCAGATCTAGATAGCGTTTACAGTGAAAATAGCGTTGCTGTTTTTCATATGAACTGTCATTCTGTGTGCAACAAGGCTGATGAAATACGTAGCCTGTTTACTTCCCTTAATTTTTCGTTTCATGCAATAATGTTTACTGAAACCTGGTACCACGATGATTCAACATACTCTGAGCTAGACAATTATACTCACTTTGCTAATAACAGGCAAACTTGAAGAGGTGGGGGTGTATCCCTGCAAATTGTGAATTCGCTTCCTGCAACGATACTTGAGAAATTCACGTTCTGCACTCTGGACTGTGAAGTGTTAACCGTTCAGATTGACAAAAATATCTTTTGTGTTGCCTACCGCCCTCCAGACGGAAAACTTGAATTTTTTTTTTCATCGTCAGAAGCACTTTTTGATTATGTGTCTATAAGTGAGCACGTGCTATACCTTTCCGGTGATGTGAATATTCACATGCGGATTGCGTCACCAGAGGAGACAGCATGTGCTTCTTTATTTGATTTTTACGCTCTTGTGAATGTAATTAGTGTACCAACGCGCACAACTTCTTCCACTTCAACTACTTTAGATTTAATTATCCCTACCAAAGATAAAAGCACTATAACTTCGGGAACTTTGATAACTGACGTCAGTGATCATTTTCCAGCATTTGTCTTTAGTGCTAATACCAACCCTAAACATGTTTCTAAATCACCGGTGTCTTATTATCGCTGCATTGATTCAAAATCCCTCGACAGCTTTCGTAATGAAATATGTACAGCCGACTTCTCCCATATATTGTCGCTACCTGACGCAGATGTTGCGTACGATGCACTAACGATTGTGTTAAAACACATATCAAAACTCCTTTCCTTTAAAATGCTGTCCCAAACGGAAATCGAAGAAACTATAGATTACGAATGCCTTATTGAATAATAGAAAAAAGAACGAAACTATATGCGCAATTAATTAAATGCAGGGATCCCGTAAAATTGTCCCAATATAAGAAATATCGCAGTAACTTGAACAAAGAACTACGTCAAGCCAAGTACGAATACTTCAGCTAATCGTTCTCACATAATTCTAGCACGAACCCACAGCATCGATGGCATCAACTAGGTAAACTACTTGGACGTCACTGCAACAGTGGTCCGAACTGGATTATGCGCGATGATGCTGTGCTGACAGGGCAGGATCTCTCAAATGCCTTTAACAATTTCTTTGTGAGTATCACAAATACAGTATGCTCTCCTATTAGTTCCACAAACACGGCAATTCACCAAGCACGAGGTGTCTCGATGTCGATGTTTATGTCCCCTACAGCTGAAAATGAAATAATTCCTGTATTCAGCAATCTTAAAAACAGTAGGGCTTTAGATATTAACAGTTTTTAAGCAAAAGCTCTAAAGTACGTAATTGATTTGTTAGCCCCAATCTTAACATACATATTCAACGTTTGTCTCAGTAGTGGAGTATTTCCTAAGCAGATGCAGAGTGCAAAAGTTATCGTGATACACAAAGGAGGCGATACCTCTGCATTGTCAAATTATAGGCCAATTTATATTCTACTGGCAATTTCTAAAATCATAGAGAAAATTATTCACGCGAGAATAACTAATTTTCCAGATAAGCATTCCGTTTTGTCGAATGATCAGTTCGGGTTCAGACCAAAAAGATCTACTGAGTTGGCACTGCTCAAGCAAAAGGAACTCATCATAAATGCATTTGAACACAAGCTCCTTGTCCTCGGAATCTATATTGACTTTTCCAAAGCCTTTGATTTTAACAATCATGACTTGTTAGTAAGTAAACTAAACCACTATGGTGTAAGGGGGATTCCTAATTCTTTGATATGGTCATATCTTCAACATCGTAAACAAATTGTAGCACACAATGATGCTCTGTCTGATGGCCATTACATAAAATCGGGCGTGCCGAAGGCAGCATCTCAGGCTCATTGTTGTTTTTAGTTTACTTAAATGATATATTTTGCACTAAGCTACCGGTGACCCTTACTGCCTACGCTGATGACCTTACGGTGCTCATTACAGGTAATAGAGAAAATGACTTATGCTCTACAGGTAATGAGTTTAGCAATACATGTGTGAGTGGTCGCAGGACAATTACCTAAAGGTGAACACAAGCAAAACCAAAGCCATGGTATTTCGAGCGAAAAACATAGTTGTGAAAGATAATATGCTTAGGTTTGGGAACAACTATATTGAAATCGTGCGTAGTAATAAATGTCTGGGAGTAACCTTCTTGAAATCGTTTAACTCAGATGCCCGAATTATTCACAAACTATCAAAAATGAACAAAGTGAATGGGGTGGTACGTCGTCAACGGTGTGTGCTATCAACAAGAATTAAACTATTAATCTACAACGCTTTCTTAGTTGCAATACCTAACTATTGCCACACTGTCTGGGGCACAAGTACGAAGCATAATTGATCCGAAATTATTGTTACTCAGAAACGTGCGATAAGATTAATTGCTAACATACCATGGTATGCCCACACAGAAAGCTATTATTCCGAGTTTAACATCATTCAAGTGCCTAAACTTTATGCCTTCAATTTAATTCTCATGTACAGGAATGCTATTAGAACAAAAAACGCAGATATGCTGACACTATTCAACCTTCAAAGCCCATGTACAATGTACGCTGTTGCACAGCTTGGTCTACACCGTTTTGTCGGACTGAGTACCGATTTCATTCAAGCGCCTATAAACTTCCCCGTTACCTTAACACACTTGAACAGAATAACGTCTCACTGGAAGAAATATTGAAAAATAAGTTAATTAGTGTTTTGCCGCTTACCCGCCGTGGTTGCTCAGTGGCTATGGTGTTAGGCTGCTGAGCACGACGGCGCGGGATCGAATCCCGGCCACGGCGGCCGCATTTCGGTAGGGGCGAAATGCGAAAACACCCGTGTGCTTAGATTCAGGTGCACGTTAAAGAACCCCAGGTGGTCGAAATTTCCGGAGTCCTCGACTACGGCGTGCCTCATAATCAGAAAGTAGTTTTGGCACGTAAAACCCCATATTTATTTTGCCGCTCCTGCACTAATGTATGGTGTTTCATTCTGTTTTTTGTATGTCACGCTATTGTTTCTTACATCACACAATCTTAACAGATGCACTAAGGCTGTTGTCAATTTTGTAGGTATATTTTCTTACTCACCCTTCCTGTATTTTGGCCCTTATACGTTCGCAAATCTCGAGTTGTATTCCAATGCTCCCAGTACCTCTCTGCGTTTGTCATGACTAAGCTGTTTCCTCGTCATACTGTCATGTGGGGCGCAATGGGGTTTTTTCAAGCCGCTGCGTGCGGCTTTTACCCTTACGTCCGCTCTCATTCTGTATGCTGTGGAAAGAGAGAAATAAAAATTATTATTATATTATTAATTGCGGGTGCATATTTATCAGATGAGGAATTTACGTATTTATTAACTGCAATCCATATTGACACGTGTACTTGTTTGTCTTTATCGGGCGACACATTTTGCCGCCTTACAAATGTTATCGCACAGCGCAGGACGCGCCTGCATGTATCGGAAGTTTCTGGAATGTTATCGATGCTACCATCCGCTGTCTGTAACCGAACCTTGTGTAATCTGATGGCATGCGTGCGCGACGCGAATAATGTAGAACTTTGTGGAAGGCACGCGGGTCCCATCGATTACTCTGGAACATTCCACGATTGATGTACAAAAGCCGACGCGCTTGACCCGCTGATCAGATTTTTGACGATCGCCAACCGTGTTCGGCGCTATCGTTGTGCTTTAAGTGTAGCCTGTTTTTGTGGGCACAGGTTCGCCCAATAAAAGTTAGTTTTGTCTTTCGCAGTATTGCTACTGTGTTCTTCAACGTCACCACCACGTGACAATATTTAGTTCTTGTTTTTGGCTTGGTAAATATCAAACGCCTGAAATCACATTTAGGGGAACCGTTAGTGTACGTGGATAGGAATAATCCACAATCAACTGTGTATTTAGTAAAAATAAGTGCAGAAAGACGATGACTGTACATAGCAGGCACACTAAGAATACGCTTAAGGATGAAACGAGAGGAAACAAGTTCGTGACAGGGTAAGTTGGGATAAAACCAACAGCTCCTTTTTGCATGAGTTAGAGCTTATTTTAGCTGTTTTGAGACGTAACTGCCAAAATGAGAATACAGTAATGAAACGGGAATGAATAAAAGAAAAACGAAGCTCGCGTCCGAAATGTCTGGGCAATAAGGCAGGGTGTCTGTTTAAGATATCTATCGTTTTGGAAACACTGTGTACCCGATTATGGTGAAACTGAACTCCTAAAAATTTGTATTGTGTTGGGCGCTCTAGCACCTTAGATCGGGATGTAATTAGATTCTGGGATATAACCGGTTTATTATAGTGACGTGGAATATCATAGACGTCGCCTTGTTTACATTTAATTCTAGTTGATGAGCCTGTGACCATTCCGATAAATGCTGTAGCCATGTGCTGAGCCAGGTGCGATGGTAGCCAAGCTACCCGATGAAAAAAAAACACTCGTGTCATCTGCATAAAAACTATTTTGGAGGTGTGGGGAACAGAAACGATATCGGTACTGTAGAGAAGCAGTGTAGGGCCTAGAATTGGTCATTGTGGCACCCCGTATTTCATAGATTGTAAGTCTTACCTCATGTCATCAATATATTGTTACGGGAAGGAAGAAGCGTACGGCTATTTACAGAGGGATTTTAATGGCGGAGCCAACAAGCGTAGAACAGCGACCTAAACTCATTCGTCGTCTTCAAGGCCACCATTAGCGTTATCTTCTTCCCACATTACAGAATGTGACGTCACCCTCGTCGGTAAAAAGCACCCTCGTCAGTGCGGGTTATCGGTCCGAGAAAGGTACGGTTTAAGATGGCTGACCCGAATTAGAAAGGTGAAGGCACGGTGCCGTCCAGTGGAGACACTTCACATGTGACAGGGGCCACCTGGCGAAGGATCTGGTAAGAACTGAGGTTAAACAGCGCGAATAAAACAAGGACACAAGGAAACAAATACCACAGACAAGCGCTGACTGTGGTTTTTGTTTCCTTGTGTCCTTGTTTTATTCGCGCAGTTTAACATCAGTTCTAAATATGAACCAACCAGCCCTTATCTCCCTGATGTGATAAGAGCCGTAGTATCGCGAGAGGAGTTTCTCGGAACGACCAACACGCCGAGTTGGAGACCAAACTAGCACAAGAGCACCTGGTTCGTACTCTATGTCGTGATGGCGCTGGTTGTAACGGCACTGCTGGCGTGTCTGTGAATCAGAAAGACGAATGAGGGCCATCTGGCATGCTTGTGTCGCTGTGGCTATGACATCCGCAGTGTTCTTTGTCGGCGAGTCGAGTGAGGTCAAAAGGAGAGCCTCGAAAAGCAAAGTGGGCTCACGGCAGAAGAGGAGATGGGAGGGCACCAGCTGTGTCGTGGCGCAAGAAATTGTAAGCGAACGTGACGAATGGCAGAGCAGTGTCCCAGTCGCCATGATCGGAGGCAACATACATTGCTAGCATGTCAGTTATTGTGCGGTTCAGGCGTTCGGTAAGACCGTTAGTTTGAGGATGGTAAGCGGTAGTAAGTTTGCTTTTAGTAGCACATGATCAAAGTAAGTCTTCTATGACTTTGGCAAGAAAGTCTCTGCCGTTGTCGGTGACCAGTTGACCAGGTGCACAGTGGTGCAAGATAACGTTGTGAAGCAAGAAGTTGGCGACGTCTGTAGCGCAACTGGTCGGTAGGACTCTATAGTAATGGCTTAGCGCGTTGTATAGTCCGTAGTGACGGCAATCCACCTATTTCCCTCATTTGATATGGGGAATGGTCGGAGAAGATCAACGCCAACGCAAAAAAAGGGGTCGGTCGGTATATCCAAAAGCTGCAGCAGACCAGCAGGATGCACAACGGGTCTGTTCCGGCGTTGACAGGACTCGCACGCGGCAACAGAGCGCCAAATGAAGCGGTCGAGACGGGGCCCGAAAAACCGTCGCCGAATTCGGTTATAGGTCCGACTGACGCCAAGGTGCCCAGCGGTGGGAACATCGTGCAGGTGCTTGAGTACAATTTGTCGAAGATGCGACGGAATGAAAGTTAGGAGCTCGGGTCCGTCGGGGCGCATGTTGCGGTGATACAGGATGCCATTTTGTAGCACGAACACGCGAATCGACAAGTCAGACGAATCGGAGAGTAGGCGTTCGATAATGTGTCGTAACGATTCATCGCGTCGTTGTTCACCACCAATGTCTTTCAAGGCGGAGAGTGACAGAACGCTAATCGCTGTGACATCTACTAAACCGCCCTGTGCATCGACGGGATGATAAGGGCAGTCGGCGTCCTGATGTAGACCACCCGACTTGTAGACCATAGTGCATGTGTATTCCTGCAGCCGTAGGGCCCAGCGGCCGAGCCGTTCGGTGGGATCCTTGAAGGAAGAAAGCCAAAAAAGGGCGTGGTGATAGGTTGTAACTGTAGATGTTCGACCATATATGAAGGATCGGAACTTGCCCACCAACAAAGTGAGGGCGAGGCCCGTTCGGTAATACAGTAATTGCGCTCGGCTGGAGGGAAGACGAGGCTGGCGAAGGCGATAAGGCGGTTGTGCCCACATTGGCGCTGACCTAAAATTGCGCCGAAGCCGTAGCCATTGGCGTCAGTGCGGATTTCAGTCGGAGCGGAGGCGTCAAAATGGGCGAGAACAGGAGGTGTGATGAGCAGCGTGATGAGCTGCGATAAAGCTGACGCTTGTTCAGAGCCCTAGAAGAAAGGAACGTCTTTCTTGAGGAGGTCAGTCATGGGACGGGCAATATGGGCAAAAGTTTCCACAAATCTGAGGAAGTAAGCGCAGAGCTTGCCAAAGCTTTGGTACTGGGCGTGTTGGTATAGCATATTACAGGTTGGATTGCGCATCATTTCGACGAGACACACAGAATAAAAACTATTTAAGATCCACTTACGTGTTTTGGAATGGAGACATTTTCTTTCAGAAACAAGGAATATGTATAGGTTCGTCTATCGCACCGATTCTGAGCGACTTGTTCCTAGCCAACATTGACGGAACCCTGGAGGAGCGCCTCATAAATTTACGGGTTGCTCGTGTCTCACGTTTGTTGATGATTACTTAGTTTCAGTGGACAATGTTGGAAACAAGACTCAGTCGCCGTTGACACACCCAGAAAGAATTTTCAGAGCCTGTCTAGAGCCATTGGTGATCACAAGTGAAGAACTAGACGGTGGATCAATTGGGTTTCTTGACTTAAAACTAGGCCTGCGCTCGAGTGATTGTTGTTGATAATACGAACCGTACGCAAATGAGCCTCTTTTGGCATCCGAATCTGCGCATTCGAAAGTCGCAAAAAGAGCCGTACTCTTGCTACAAAAACGAGTTACAAAAATTGTGCTATCATAGCATTGCTGACAGCTTTCGGGAGTAAACACGCAGGCTCACGGCGGCTGGTTATCCTTTTTCATGTATTAGTATCTGTGGCACAATCATTGCTCAAGAAAATCGGAACCAGGGCATCATTATTTGGGAGGGAGCCTTGCGGTCCAAGCACACGTAAAAAAAATAGTGGTGATGCTATACATTCATTCAATCGCGCACCGTATAAAGAAAATTGGTAAGAGATGCAACGTAAAAGTGGTGTTCTCCGCACCGGAGAAATTGCTGAGTATGTGTGCGAAAGTAAGCCCAGGTGCCACGCAGACACGAGGTTCAGAAACACAACACAGAAAGACGCTCGTCGACTGCGCTGAAGGAGTGGTATATTCTATTCCACTTTAGTGCGGCAGAAAGATCACCAGACAGACTGGACGATGTTTGAACGAAAGATTAAAGGAGCTATGGCAAAGAAGTCCGACACGGCTGTGGACGGCACGATGGACGCGGACAAGAAGACACAACAGCGTAGGCTTAGCCAGTCCCACCAGGAACAACGTCTAGCCCGAGCCCCACTTGAGTAGCATTGGCGATGCGGCTGCGGAGCTCTGCCCGGCGCACTTCTTCTTCCTTACAACTTCGCCCCTCGCTTAAGACGGAGCAGCAAAGGAGGCCTAAAGCGTCGTGAGGACGAAGGGCTCGTGATACGGCTTGAGCCGATCTAAGTACACAGTTTCGCGGCCTCGGCGACGCAGGTCCGTAGGGGACGTCAGAGGTTCGATGACGTAGATCACCGGAGAAGTTTGCTGTAGAACCCGGTAGGACCCATGGTATCGGGATACAAACTTGCAGGAGACACCTGCTGTCGAAGTAGGAGGCACCCACAACCAAACGAGAGCGTCAGGCGAAAACTGGTGGTGGGGGCGCCCGTCATCATGACGAAATTTCTCTAGGGCTTGTTCTTGCGTTGTAAGGGAGCGAGCTAGTTGCCGACAATCTTCTGCATACCGGGCGGCTACGGAAACAGGTGTACCCTCTGATAAGTCGGGACGGTAAGGAAGAATAGTGTCAATGGGAAATGATGGTTCGCAGCCATATAGAAGAAAGAAGGGAGAAAAGCCCGTCGTTGACTGGGGTGCCGTATTGTAGGCGTACGTGACATAGGGAAGGATGAGGTCCCAATTGGTGTGGTTGGAGGCGACATACGTCGAAAGCATGTCGCCAAGAGTTCGTTTAAAGCGTTCTGTCAATCCGTTTGTTTGGGGGTGATATGCGGTGGTACAGCGATGAATAATGCGGCATTCAGCTATAAGTTCTTGAATGAAATCGGCGAGAAACACGCGGTCGCGGTCGCTCAGGAGTTCACGGGGAGCTGTGTGACGTAGAACGAAGCTTTGAAGGAGGAAGGAGGCAACGTCACGAGCCGTCGCGGCTGGCAGAGCGGCTGTTTCTGCATACCTCGTGAGATGGTCTACAGCTACAATGACCCAGCGATTGCCAGCAGCTGTGTATGGCAGAGGCCCGTAGAGGTCTATCCCAACCCGGTCAAAGGGTCGCGAAGGGCACGGCAAAGGTTGCATTGGTCCAGAAGGGCGGCAAGGATCAGGCTTCCGGCGTTGACATCCTGTACAATAGCGAATGAACTTTTGCACAAATGTGCGCATACCACGCCAATAAAACCTATGACATAGCCTAATGTAAGTCTTGAAGAGTAGGTCTTGAAGAGTAGGTCTTGAATAGTAGGTCTTGAAGAGTAGGTCTTGCGTGTGCGCACTGAGGGTCGGCGTAGAAAGCGGCGCATACATCAGTGCGGAGCTGCCGAGGTATTACAAGCAGCCATTTGCGGCCGTCGGAGCTGTAGTTACGGCGATAGACAATTCCGTCGCGGATGGCGAAGTGCGAAGCTTGTCGGCGTAACGCTCGTGATGATGGGCGTGTAGGTAAATTAGAGATGTAATCTATCAAAGGTGAAATCCAGGTATCCTTGCGCTGCTCCAAAGCCATGTAGACAGAAGCGAATGGAAGTGGTTCGTCTAGAACGGACACACTGACAATGTCGGCGTGGGCAGGCGAGCGCGAAAGAGCATCGGCATCGGCATGCTTCTTGCCTGAGCGGTAGACAACCCGAATATTGTACTCTTGGAGCCTCAGTGCCCACCGGGCTAGGCGGCCGCAGGGATCCTTGAGAGACGACAACCAGCAAAGTGCGTGGTGATCTGTAACGACATCGAAGGACGGGCCGTACTTGTATGAGCGATGTTTTGTGATGGCCCAGATGATCGCGAGACATTCTTTTTCCGTGACGGAATAGTTCGCATCAGCTTTCTTCATAGTGCCGCTCGCGTAAGCAACAACATATTCTTGGCAGCGGGGCTTTCGCTGGGCGAGCGCAGCGCCAAGACCAACACCGCCAGCATCGGTATGGATTTCCGTGGGAGCAGTTGGATCGAAATGGCGCCGTATCGGTGGTGTTGTCAGCAGGCAACGTAGCGTTGCGAAGGCATTATCGCAAGCCTGGGAGCACGCGGAAAGATTGGGGTCTCCCCGAAGAAGCTCTGTCAGAGGTTCCATAATTGAAGCGAAATTTCGAATAAAGCGGCGGAAGTACGAGCAGAGGCCAATGAAATTGCACAAGTCTTTTAGAGACGTTGGCGTCGGGAATTTTTTAACAGCACGGAGCTTAGCGGCATCAGGGAAGTCCTTCGACAGGACATGTCCTAGAATTGTCAGCTTGCGTGCCCCAAAGTGACATTTTTTTTCAGATTTAGTTGTAGGCCAGCGTCACTGAGACAGCACAGCGTAAAACCTGCTCCAAGCGATGAAGGAGAGTAGGAAAATCTGGTCCGAACACTACAACATCATCCAAACAACACAAACACGTGTTCCATTTGAGGCCTCGAAGAATAGTGTCCATCATCCGCTCAAAAGTCGCGGGCGCGTGGCAAAGTCCGAAAAGCACTACACGAAATTCGTATAAGCCATCTGGTGTGATGAAAGCAGTTTTAGGCTTATCTTCTGCAGCCATAGACACCTGCCAATAACCAGAGCGTAGATCGAGGGAGGAAAAGAACTCTGCACCATGTAAGCTGTCGAGGGCGTCGTCGATCCGCGGCAATGAATAAACATCCTTTCGGGTTATTTTGTTTAGGTGACGGTAATCCACGCAAAAGCCGATCGAGCCAACCTTCTTTTTAACTAAAGCAACTGGCGATGCCCATGGGCTGTCGGACGGTTCAATGACACCGCGCTTTAGAGTGTCACCTACTTGCTCATCACTGACGTGTCGTTCTGTCGACAAAACTACGCCGCCGTAGCGGTGAGTGAGAACCGGTGTCAATACGGCGACCTACTGACCTGGAGAGGCAAAGCAGAAGAGTGGGTCTAAAAATTAATCTGCAAAAAACTAAAGTAATGTTTAACAGTCTCGGAAGAGAACAGCAATTTACAATAGGCAGCGAGGCACTGGAAGTCGTAAGGGAATACATCTACTTAGGGCAGGTAGTGCCGGCGGATCCGGATCATGAGACAGAAATAATCAGAAAAATAAGAATGGGCTGGGGTACGTTTGGCAGGCATTCTCAGATCATGAACAGCAGGTTGCCATTATCCCTCAAGAGAAAAGTATATAATAGCTGTGTCTTACCAGTACTCACCTACGGGGCAGAAACCTGGAGGCTTACGAAAAGGGCTCTACTCAAATTGAGGACGGCGCAACGAGCTATGGAAAGAAGAATGATAGGTGTAACGTTAAGGGATAAGAAAAGAGCAGATTGGGTGAGGGAACAAACGCGAGCTAATGACATCTTAGTTGAAATCAAGAAAAAGAAATGGGCATGGGCAGGACATGTAATGAGGAGGGAAGATAACCGATGGTCATTAAGGGTTACGGACTGGATTCGAAGGGAAGGGAAGCGTAGCAGGGGGCGGCAGAAAGTTAGGTGGGCGGATGAGATTAAGAAGTTTGCAGGGCGGCATGGCCACAATTAGTATATGACCGTGGTTGTTGGAGAAGTTTGGGCGAGGCCTTTGTCCTGCAGTGGGCGTAACCAGGCTGATGATGATGACAGTCGTCGTTCGGCCCAAAGAACTGCTATGACTGTCAAAAGCAGGGCGAAATTTCTCGTGGAGACGGAGAAGGTCATGGCGTTGCGTGGGGCTTAAGGCGCTGTCGATTACTTGGCTGAAAACGTCTTCAGGCGATGCGGCAGGTGCGGGACTACAGTAGAGGGTGTTGACCTCTGACTATCCAACAGGAAGGTCCGACGTGGTAATGGTGTCGTAAGGCTCCACAGTGCCGAGAGATTCAACGCGAAGCAACGCAATCGAGAATGGGAAGTGGTTGTGTATAGGAAGGTGATTAGCACCAGCTTGAAGGCTAAGCAGCGCAGTTGGGAGTGGTGAGAGTTGGCGGTGAACGAAAGCAGTCGAAGGCGGGAACAGTACGGTAGAGTCGGAGGCAACGGAACAGGATACAGGTGCCAGAACGGATGCGTGCGGAGGTAAATGGATGTCGTCAGTGAGGGACAACTTGGTGCAGGAAAGCGAAACGTCATCAGATATGGCATTGCCAAGCGAAGAGAAGGTGACTTCTGCACGGGGGCAGTCAATAACAGCTTGGTGACGGGAGAGAAAGTCCCAACCTAAAATAATATCGTGGGAACAGTAGGGAAGAACAACAAACTCGACTGTGTAGACCACTCCATGAATTTCAAGTCTGGCGGTGTGCGCAGCCACCGGCTGGACGTGCTGTGCTGTGGCTGTGCGGAGTAAAGGACCGAAGAAAGGTGTCGTGACTTTTCGTATTGAGCGGCATAGTTTTTCACCAATTACAGATATGGCGGCACCTGTGTCAATGAGGGCAAGCACAGAGACACCTTCAACAGCGACATCAATAAGGTTGGGCGGCGAAAGAAGAGGGCTTGAGCGTTGTGACGATGACGCAGTCCTTGCCTCGGGAACTGCGCCACTTAGTTTTCCGTGTCAGCGGTAGAGGGACGTCGACGCATCGGGGAGAGCGAGCGACGACGAGGAGAAGGAGAACGGCGGTCGGAAACTGGGCGAAGGCTTGGTCGGGGAAGGGGTAAATCGCGGTCTGGAGCGTAAGACAGAGGATGGTCGTACGCGGCTGTGCGTGGGTCGTCACGTGGATGAAGTGGACGGCGGCGGCACAGGCGTGCAACGTGTCCGGGAATACCGCACGAATAGCAGATCGGCCGATTTTCCGGTGTGCGCGAGGGATTAATTACTCGATGGGCTGGAGGTCGTGCCGGCGTGGGGGTAAAACAGGGCTAGGCATCGGAGGCGGAGCCCGGAAGGTCGGCGGTCGTGGTCGTGCGACCGCGTCGGCGTAAGTCAATGGGGCGGTGGGTTGAGGCGCCCGTTCCAGAGGAAGGACCTCGGACACTTGCTCTTCTATAACATGTCGTAGAGTCGGACTAAGGGACAAACTTGAGTCCAGTGGGTTGGAGATGAGGGAGAGCTGACGAGCTACTTCTTCCCGGACGAAAGCCTTGATCTGCGAGAGGAGGGTGGAATGTTGAATAGGGGAGGTCAAGCCGGACAACGATTCGTGATGGGGAACAGGACGGCGAGTGAGGATGCGTAAATGGCGGAGCTCGTCATAGCTTTGGCACATTTCAATAACTTGTGCAACAGTAGAGGGGCTCGTTGAAGTGAGCATCTGAAATGCGTCCTCGTCGATACCCTTCATTATATGCTTGATTTTATTGCCCTCAGTTATGGATGCATCGACGAGTTTACAGAGATCGATGACATCTTCGATGTAGCTGGTAAAGGTCTCACCAGGCTGCTGAGAGCGCGACTGCAGGAGCTGTTCGGCACGAAGCTTTTGAACAGCAGGGCGGCCGAAGACCTCACTGAACTTTGTCTTGAACACCGTCCAGCTTGGGACTTCGCTTTCGTGGTTCCGAAACCACAAGTGGGCAATTCCGGTGAGGCAAAAAGGGACGGTGGTCAGTTTCGTGATGTCATCCCATTTGTTGTTCAGACTGACGCGCTCGTTTGATGAGAGCCAGTTATAAACGTCGTGGTTGTCAGTGCCACTGAAGATGGGAGGGTCCCGCTGACGGAGTGTGCTGGGGCATACGGAGGACTGGGGAACAGGTGGTGGTAAGCTCGTGGCGCTTGAGGTGGTCATGATGGCAGGGAGAGTCCGGCTGCGCAATTCCAGGATGACAGGAGACCCAGCAAACCTCCACCAATTATGGCAAAGAAGTCCGACACGGTTGTGGACGGCACGATGGACGCAGACAAGAAGACGCAACAGCGTACGCTTAGCCAGTCACACCAGGAACAGCGTCTAGCCTGAGCCCCACTTCAGTAGCATTGGCGATGCGGCTGTGGAGCTCTACACGGCGCACTTCCTCTTCCTTACAGAGCATATTTATAATGTTTCAAAAGCAGTCGCCGGACATCTTGGCATACATTGTATAGATTGCGGATGTCGGGCATTATTTAAGAAATGCAAGATTGTGAGCGTAGATGGTAGCCAATTGACGCGAAGGATAATCGAAGCCACTGAGATAGCGCGTGTGGAAAGCATGTGCGTAAGCATGCCATCCGTCTCCCTTAGTGTAAAACAAATATTCCTCACGCGCTAATGTGAAATTTTGTATCCTCGTTCCTTCTTTTTGCGATGTCGAGTGCAGCTAAATTGATATCGTTACAAAGGCGGCTTGGCATTGGTGGATGGCTATGTTTGTAAAACTTTTTTTTTCGCTTTGCCCTTTTAGTATCTTCCTCTATTGATTCCACGGACACGAGAATAAAACTATTGTTGCAAGCAGTGCTCTGTGGTATGCGTTTCTCTTGTGTGTATCCGGAGAAAATGTTGCACAATCCAACCTCTAACAAGAGCAAAGGCCAAGAAAGCTTCGAAAATCTTTGGCACAAGTTGGTCCGGGGAAATTCTGTGCACCATGAAGTCTAGTGGGGTCGGGGAAAATTCTTGACGAATCGACGAGATGCCCGAGCGTGGTTATTTGGTGGTGGCCAACGTGGCACTTGGACGAGTTGAGGTGTAAGCCAGCGGTGCGAAAAACAGAAAGAACAGATAAAAGTATTTCAAGATGGGTAACAAAAGTTGAAGAGAATACGATGACGACATCCAAGTAGCACAAGCAGATGAACCATTTCAAGCCACGCAAGAGTAGGTCCATCATGCGTTCAAATGTCGCCGGGGCATTGCAAAAGCCAAAAGGCATTACCGTGATTTGATATAGGCCGTCTGGTGTGACGAATGCGGTCTTTTCACGGCCCAGTTGATCCACGAAAATTCGTCAATATGTACAGCGAAGTTCTATCGATGAAAAATAAGTGGCACCGTGGAGACAATTAACAGCATCGTCAATGCGGGGAACTGGATACGCATCTTTCTCGCTGATCGTGTTTAGATGACGATAGACAACGCAGAATCACCAGCTGTTATCCTTCTTTTTGACGAGAACAACAGAGGAAGCCCACGGGCTGGAAGGGTGTTCCATAATTCCTTTGGAAAGCATTTTGTCAACCTCGCTCTTTACAACTTGTCGCTAGGAGGGAGACATCCGGTATGGACGTCGGCGAACAGGTGCTGCGTCACGGGTACTTATACGATGCTTCATGACCGTAGTTTGGTCCAAAGGGTGATCGTTGAGGTCTAAAATGTCGGAGTAGGACTCGAGAAGGCCACGGAGTTCTCCGGCTTGTTGGGTGGAGAGGTCCGGTGCAATCATCTCTTTAAAGTCCTCGGGTGGGGCAGATGCAGGATGCGCAGAAAGAGCACTGGTCGATGATGGCACAACAGATAGAGCGGAAATGTGGCACTCGTGCGACGATGACAAGGTGGCAAGGGACATGCCCCGAGGAAGTACTTGTGGGAACTGTCCAAAATTAAGGATGGGAAGACCATGTCTGATTTTCCGCTACAGAAACGATGGTGTGTGGGAAGGACAGATTGTGAGAAAGCAGGACTGAACTCGAGGGAGTAAGGACATAGTCTCCGTCAGGTACAGTAGCGAAGGCTAAAACAGTGATGCAGGTTGCTCCTAGAGACAGGAGGCGAATAAACTCCGCAGAACCAAGCTGAGTTGCAGTAGGGTCTTTGCTTCGGCTAGTTTAGTAATTCCTGTTAAAAAATGACGTACATCTCGAAGGACAAGGACTGCGAGAGACGACATACACAGCGCTGACTTCCAACAATACTTTATTGCGTTTCCACATTGAGTGTACATATACAAGAGGGAGCATGCGCAGAAAATGAAAGGCAGCCACAAGGGGTGTTCTAACAGTAAGTCACTGTACTAGGAACATGGTCACTTGAAAAAAAACGAACATTCCAATTTCTATATGTTGAGATACGTTACTTCGCTAGGGGTCAGCGCAATAGAGGGGGCACTAACACGCACACTACTCAGTTTTTTTTTGTAAAATCAGCTTCTATAATTTCCCGCGTGAGCTGTGTCTCGCTAAAACTTCCGTATCTTCAAATGGGGGTACGCAGCCACAGACCCGGCAATGGATGCCCAAGTGGCCTTGAACAGTGTTATGGACGTTGTTACAGTGGTCTCTTAAACGATCGTTTAAGCCCCTGCCTGTCCGTCCAATATGTTTAGTGCCGCAAGACAACAGAATTAGGTAAACCACAGTCTGCGCGCATGCCGTTTTCTGTGCCTGACGGAGCAACAACCCTGACGCGATTTAGGCGCGTTTACACGCTTACAAAACCTTGCTAGTTTTTCCGGGGCTGAGAAAACGACTGTGATTCCTGCATGCTGGCCAATCTTGTTTAGCCTATGGGAGACATCATGTTCGATACGGTAGCACTCGAAACCTGCGTCTTTCAACCGGCTGGTTCCTTGACTGAGCGGGTTCATCACTTCAATAAAACTTGGTGCTGGGCTTGTTGGTGACACATTCTTTAGAACTGATGGTAGCGCTAAAATGGACGAACACACGGTGAAAAGACGACACGACGACGAGCTCGTCGACGTGTCGTCTTTTCACCGTGTGTTGGTCCTTTTTAGGGCTACCATCAGTTTTAAAGGGTTCATCACGTTTTGTGCGCCTCAGAAGCTGTTCCGCTATGGCTGAAATTAAGGCCAAAGGGTAGCCAGTCCAAGAAAGGCGATGAACCTGTGCAGCAAGACTATGTTGAATCTCGTGTGACCAAAATTTATTGAGGTTGTTAACGAGGCATAAATTTATAATACCTCGTTTAACGAGCTTTGAGTGTGCGGAGTTAAAGGGCAAGAGTGGTTTCTTGCTTCTCGGTTATAAGCACCAGCTCACATGTTTGTTAGCACGGCACAGCCTGATATCTAGAAAGCGCAAGGAATCATCAATGGGGACCTCATACGTAAGTTCTAGAGGCTGCAGCTTTTTCTTAAAGATCGGCAAGACTTTCCGAAACAGCAGGCTCGAAAGCGTGATCAGTGCAATCAATAAATACCAGGTAGTCACTCACAAACCTGCACACTTTGACAGCAGGGGACGCGTCTATGTGACCATGAATATCGCGATCATGATGAGCTAGATAAATGTCACTGAGTGCCGGCACCAGGCATGACCCTATAATTACACCATTCCTTTGTACGTAATTTCGGTCATGCCATGAGGCGAAAGTTGATTTCCAATAGAAGGTCAGCAATTCAAGAGAGCCGCTAACAGAAACACCTGCAGCATTCTAAAAGTCAATTTATCCAAAGTCATCAATGCATTCTTCAACAAACAGTAGCAACTTGTCATGAGTGACTTCAATTCGAAGGCCACCCTTGCCATTAATTCAGTTTTTAAACGTGATGACAGTGTTTCTCTTGCAAACATGAAATTGAAAGCAAGAAACTATGCAAATTCCTTAGCCTTGACAACCTAGAAAAAGTGGTAGAAGAAACTAGAAACTAAGCCTAGATATTTTCTTTTCAGCTAAGACGCATATGATTGACTGCCCTCTGCGGGTTATCGTAACTGAAGTAGCGACTTTTCCGACAGCTGTTGGCTTGTTTTCGCAAGATAAACTAAACCTTCTAATCATTGACGATCCTTTCCTTGTTAGAGATTCTGGTGAAGTTATTAGTTTTTTAAGAGAGAATGAAAAGGGACTCAAGATGCTATCGATCGGCGTTAAAGATCTGTACTGTTCACTTTCGTATGACTAGTCGCTACCGTTTGTTGAGGAATGCATTGATGACTTTGGATCAGTTGGCTTTCAGAGTGCTGCAGATGTTTCTGTTAGCCGCTTTTTTGAATTACTGACCTTCTATTTGAAATCAACTTCATCTCATGGAATGAACGAAATTACATACAAAGGAACGGCGTTTTTATGATCGTGTTTGGCGCCGGCACTAAGTGATATTTATCTCGCTCATAGATGAAACAATATTCATGGTCGCATAGACGCGTCCACAGTTGTCAAAATGTGCAGGTTTGTGGATAACTACCTGGTATTAATGATTGCACTCATCACGCTTTCGAGCCTGCTGTTTAGGAAGTTTTGGAGATATTTAGGAAAGAGCTGCAGCCTCTAGAACTTACGCATGAGGACCCCATTGATGATTCCTTCCGCTTTCTATATCTCAGGCTGTGCCTTGCTAACAAACATGTGTGCTGGTGCTTCGAATCGAGCAATAAGAACCCACTCTTGCCCTTTAACTCCACACGCTCAAAGCTCGTTAAACGATGTACTATAAAGTTATGCCTCGTTAACAGCCTGAATAAATCTTGCTCACACAAGATGCAACATAGTCTTGCTGCACAGGTTGATCCCCTTTCTTGGGCTGGCTGCCTTTTGGCCTTAATTTCAGACATAGCGGAACAGCATCTGAGGCGCACAGAACGTGACGAGCCCGCTCAGTCAAGGAACCAGCCGGTTAAAAGACGCAGGTTTGCAGTGCTACCGTATGTGCATGATGTCTACCATAGGCTAAACGAGATTGGGCAGCGTGCAGGAACCACAGTCGTTTTCTCAGCCCGAGAAAAGCTGGCAAGGCTCTGTAAGCGTGTAAACGCGCCTAAATCACGTCATAGTTGTTGCGATGTCGGGGACGGAAAACGTTTTGTGACATGCGCAACGAATATGGTTTACCAAATTCCCCTATCTTGCGGCAGTAAATGTGTTGGACAGAGACGCAGGTGCTTAAACGATCGTTTAAGAGAGCACTGTAACAACCGTCGAGTCAAGCTCAGGCGTAATAATAGTACCCTGTCAGCTGTAAGCGAGGACTGACCGAAACAGAGAGGGAATCATGAATTTCGTCTAGTTAACTTTAATGCTAGAAGTATCGTGAATAAGACTGCAGGCTTAGAGTACATTTTAGTGAACTATGATCCGGACGTTGTTACGATCACAGCGACATGGTTGCGTTCAGAGATTCAAGGTAATGAGATAATACCTCCCGGATATGAGATAGTACGTCGGGATAGATAGTCTCGAGGAGGCGGCGTTGCAGTAATAATGAAAGAAAACATTGAATTCAAAACACTAAACGGTATCCCTGGACACGACAGTCTTTGGTGTGGAATGAATATTGGAACGTCACGAGTCCTTCGCGGTACAATTTACCGACCCCCAAACTCACCTCTTTTATACTTAGAGTCGATACAGTGTTACTTAGAAGCAAACAAAAAGCGCCACTGCCGACTACTCCTCCGCGGTGACTTCAATTTACCTGCAATCAACTGGGACACATTCGCAGCAAAATTGCGGGAACAGGCACATTGCGATTTGCTCCTTGACATTGCATTCACTCATGACCTTTCACAAATTGTTCGTCAAAGTACGCAAAATTCCGGGGAAAGTTCATCTATCCTGGATCTAGTATTCCTTGACGGGCGCTTTGGCCAGTTTGAAGTGTCGGTTGAGGAGGGTATCTCAGACTATGAAGTTGCCTTCGTTCAGATAGCACATAACGAGAAAAATTCAAAATATAAAGAGGCGGTTACATATTGTTACGTGGGGAATGACACAGGCGAAAGATGCTATTTACACGCTATTTACACTGGAGCCAGGCAGCCAGGCTGACACTCGCTCGTGCAAAGGGCACCGACCAACTTCTTTGTCGTTCTCGCCGTCGCTCGTCTCTTGAGCATCGCTCGATGATATTGTAATATTATCCCGGCGGCAAAAGCACCGTCACGCTGCTGTTAAATATCCAAGGTGCATGGAGAGTTGTTGGGCTTGAGTCGGGCAACGTGGACAATGTCACTGGTTGTCACAGTGTAGGACGTAGTGGTCGTGGCTAGAACGATTTCATAGGTGACATCAGTCACTTTGCGTATCACGCGATATGGGCCTGTGTGGCAGGAAAGCCGTTTTTCACAAAGGCCGACTTTACGCGATGGTGACCAAAGCAACACGAGGGCGCCGGGCACAAAATGGACATCACGGTGACGGGGGTCGTAGCGTTATTTCTGCTTGCCTTGAGACACTTGTAGACGAGCACGCGCAAGTTGGCGAGCATGGTCAGCATGGGCGACTGCATTACGGGCATAATCGCTAGTTGAAGCTGTGGCGGACGAAAGCACAGTGTCCAGCGGTAGCGTCGGTTCGCGGCCATACAAGAGGTAAAACGGGGAAAGGCCAGCAGTTTCGAGACAAGAAGAGTTGTATGCAAAGGTAATGTAAGGTAGAGCCAGGTCCCAGTCACAGTGGTGGTCTGAAACGTATTTGGATAGCATGTCTCTAAGGGTGCGGTTCAAACGCTCAGTGAGGCCGTTCGTTTGAGGGTGGTAGGAGGTGGTAAACTTATGCCGTATTGAGCAGGCACGCGCGATGTCGTCAATGGCTTTGGCCAAAAAGGTGCGGCCGCGGTCTGTAAGCAATTGACGCAGAGCACCATGCGTCAAAATGATATCATGTAGGAGGAAGTCCGCAACATCAGTTGCGCAACTGGTCGGAAGAGCACGGGTTACGTCGTAGCGGGTCGCGTAGTCCACCGCGACTGCAACCCACTTGTTTCCTGATGTAGATTCCGAAAATGAGCCGAGAAGGTCCAAGCCGACACGATGGAAGGGCTCGGCCATGACGTCGAGCGGCTACAGGTAACCAGCGGGGAGCTGGGAAGGCTTCTTGCGTCGTTGGCAAAATTCACAAGCGGCGACGTAACGTCGTACTGAACGGCAAGGTCCGGCCAGAAAAAACGGCGACGTACACGGTCATAGGTTCGAGATACGCCGAGGTGTCCTGCCGTCGGTGCGTCGTGAAGCTCTTCTAGAACGATGGAGCAGAGGTGTTTAGGTATTACAAGTAGGAACTCAGAGCCGTCCGGATGAAGGTTACGACGGTACAGAGTGCCGTCGCGGAGGACGAGGAGGCGTAGAGAAGCACCGGCCCGAGAGTGTTCAAAACAGTCGATGAGTGTTCTGATGTAGGCGTCACGGCGTTGCTGGTCGGCGAAATGAAGCAGCTGGGATACAGAGAATACGCAAGAAGCAGTGGCAGTATTGGAGGAGTCAGAGTCGTCAACCGGGTAACGCGACAAACTGTCAGCGTCTTGGTTCAGGCGGCCAGACTTGTACACCACGGAATATGAAAATTCCTGTAGCCTCAAAGCACATCGGCCAAGCCGGCCTGTGGGATCTTTAGCGATGAGAGCCAGCAGAGAGCATGATGGTTAGTGACTACGGAAAAAGGGCGACAGTAAAGGTAAGGACGGAACTTCGCAACCGCCCAGACAACAGCAAGGTATTCGCGTTCCGTAATGGAATAGTTGCGCTGCGATGGTGCTAGGAGGCGGCTCGCATAAGCAATAACGCGATCCTTGCCACGCTGACGCTGGGCTAAGATGGCACCTACGCGATGACGGCTGGCATCTGTAAGTGATTCTATAGGGGCATCAGGGTCGAAGTGGGCGAGAATGGGTGGTGAGGTTCGAAGAGTGACGAGACGAGAGAAGGCGGCGGCTTCTGCAGTACCCCACGAGAATTGTACGTCTTGCTTCAAAAGATGAGTTAGGGGCCTAGCAATTGTCGCAAAATCTCGAACAAAACGACGAAAGTACGAGCACAGCCCTACAAAACTTCGAACGTCTGCGGCTGTCTTCGGAATCGAAAACTCTCGGACAGCGCGAGTTTTGTGGGGATCAGGCTGTACTCCGGAAGCGTCAGCGAGATGGCCCAGAAGAGTAATTTGTCGGTGGTTAAAACGACATTTGGACGTGTTAGGTTGGAGCTTCGCCTTTCGAAATACATCAAGTATAGTTGTGAGACGCTTAAGGTGAGTGTCGAACGTTGGCGAGAAGACGATGACGTCGTCGAGGTAGCAGAGGCATGTGGACCATTTGAAACCTCGGACCAAGGAGTCCATCATGCGCTCAAAGGTGGCAGGGGCATTGCATAATCCAAACGGCATAACTTTAAATTGGTATAGGCCATCAGGTGTGATGAACGCGGTTTTTTCTCTGTCCATACCGTCAACAGCAATCTGCCAATATCCCGAACAAAGATCAATAGACGAGAAATAGCTGGAACCATGCAGGCAGTCAAGGGCGTCATCTATACGTGGGAGCGGGTAGACGTCCTCCTTTTAATTGCTGTTCAAATGACGGTAGTCTACACAGAAGCGCCACGTGCCATCCTTCTTCTTAACCAACACCACAGGTGACGCCCACGGACTCGATGAAGGCTCAATGATGTTTTTATAGAGCTTTTTCTCTACTTCATCTTGAATTACTCGGCGTTCCGACGCAGAAACTCGATACGGTCGTCGGTGAATAGGCGCAGCATCGCCAGTAAGAATCCGACGCTTGACCTCGAGTGTCTGGCCTAAAGGGCGATCGTCGAAGTCGAAAATATCGCGGTAGGACGATAAGACTTCGCAAAGGTCTTCAGCCAGCATAGAGGACAGGTCCGTCGCAACCATTTTCTTTATGTTGGGATCAACGCCCGAGGCTGGCGCGAGGGGCATGTTAAGCTCGTGAGAACCATCGGTCGATAATGCTTCCACGTATTGGTCACCGAGACAATCAATGGTGGCAAGCCAAATACCTTGCGGTAGAATTTGCTTTACCAATCCAAAGTTATAGACAGGCATGCGAGTGTGGTTCGCAGTAATAGTAAGTATACTGTGAGGCACGGTGACGTTATACTGTATTGGGATGTCGGGCAGAGGAGTGACGAGGTACTCGCCATCAGGAACTGGTGGGAAAGACGACAGTTCAATGTAGGCTATGGACTTTGGCGACAGGCGAAGAAAGCCGGTGGGGCGTATGCGGCAGTGGGGTGCGTCAAAAGGTTCTGCGAGCATTGGCAACTCAAGGCGAAGGGTACTGGAAGAGCAGTCAATAAGAGCAGAATGGGCGTAGAGAAAATCGAGGATGAGAATGAGGTCGTGGGGGCAATGAGCAGTTAAGGTGAAAAGGACAAGAGTATGGCAACCGGCGATGCCGACACGTGCCGTACACATGCCGATAATAGGCACAGTACCGTCATCCGCAACGCGGACGACGCGTGCTGACGCTGGGGTGAGGAGCTTGTTCAGTCGTCGTCGGAAGGCAGCACTCATAATAGAAAGATGTGCTCCTGTATCGATGAGTTCCGTCAACGTCAAGAAGGTTTCGGTTAGTAGGTAACGTGAGCAGAGGATTTGAGGGCAGGGTCGACAACGCAGCTTCACCTCCAGAATCTGCTGTGCCTAGTTTTCCGGTTGGGTCCGGAAGGCGATAGGCGGCGAAGAGAAGCGGCGGGGTTGGGGCGAACGAGACTGGCGGCGTCGAGGTGAGGGCGAGCGGCTGTAGCGAAGGTTCGGAGCAGGGGCATCAGCGGTAGTGGGTTCATAGCGGGTGGCATAGGGTACAGAAGGTCCAAAGGTGCGGGAATAAGTAGCGGCGTAAGTACGAGGAGGTGGTGGCCATCGGTTTCGGCAGTGACGGACGACGTGGCCGATGCGACAGCAGTAGAAGCAGATCGGCCTGTCATCAGGGGCACAATATTCGGAAGCGTTGCGGCGAGATGTGGCAGAAAAGGACTTCCGGGGACGAAGAGGGCCGCTAGATAACTGGGGAACGCTGGGTCAAGACGTGAAACACACGGTGTTCAGACCCATGTTTTGAAATTCCTGTCTGACGACAGCCTGAATCATCGCGATGGTGGTTGCTGGCGGATCAGGGGGTGTCCAGGAGAAGGCTGGCGGAGAGGCTGTCTCGAGTTCGTGGCGAACAATACGGGTGACGTCGTCACAGGTGGTGGTCTGACGCGGTCGACCCTCGCATGTCGAACACATGTCTGACGCGGTCGACCCTCACATGTCGACGTAGCAGCAGTGTGGGGTAGCCGCGCAATGTGGTGTGAGATACGGCGGCTCTTAGCCTGTTCAAGGCGACGGCATTCTTTTATAATGGCGTCTATAGTCGAGACATTGCCGAAAACAAGCAAATTGAAAGCGTCGTCGGCGATACCTTTTAGCACAAGTGCCACTTTATCTGCTTCGGACATATTATCGTCAGCTTTACGGCATAGAGCCAAGACGTCGAACATGTAGGAAACGTATGGCTCTGCAGATAACTGAACACGAGACGCAAGAGCCTTTCTCGCGGCAGCCTTGCGCCCAATAGGGTCGCCGAACAGTTCCCGTAGCTTTTCTTTGAAACTGTCCCAACTGGTTATTTCGTCATCATGCGTTTGGTGCGACACGCGTGGGGTGCCGCCGAGATAAAAGATGACATTGGCGAGCATAATCGTTCGGTCCCACCTGTTATTAGCACCGGCGTGTTCATACAGCTTGATCCAGTCGTCGACATCCTGTCCCTCCAGGCCAGAGAACACACCTGAGTCGCGGTGTGGGGCAACCGTGACGATTGGAGCAGTTGGACAAGCCGAAGCCGTTGCGGAGGCGGGCTCTTCACCGGGAGGCATGGTGACAACTGGGTGTGCCGACCACTTCGGAGTTCCGTGGTGGGAACGGGGATTGCTGACCTCCACCAGAAATGTTACGTGTGGAAAGACACAGACGAAAGATGCTATTTACACGCTATTTACACTGGAGCCAGGTAGCCAGGCTGACACTCGCTCGTGCCAAGGGCACCGACCAACTTCTTCGTCGTTCTCGCGGCGGCTCGTCTCTTGAGCATCGCTGGATGATATTGTAGTAATATGTTCCAAATTTTTTGGAAGCTGATGACACAAGTATCATTGACTACTTGTAATTTGCACTGAACAATTTTGATTCTCAAAGTGATATCAATACCATGTGGCGATCGTTCAAGCATATTATCTTCCATTGTATTAGCAAATTTGTGCGGCTCGTAAAAGAAAGAAAACTAAACGGAACTCTTGAATCAACAGAGAAATCATCCAACTAAAACGTCGAATAAGCCGCCAGAGACGGAAAGTAACAAAAGACCCCGCAAAAATGATTGAGTTGTCTGCACAACTGCATTCTATGATCACTGAAGCCAAAAGTAAATATTACAAAGAAACACTGACAGATTTCATGAGGTGGTCTCCCGATAAATTTTGGCGTCACATGTCGAAAAAGGACAACGAGTCGCATAGCATTGTAGTTGATAACACTGTTGTTACTGATCCTGCAGTGATTGCTTCTTCTTACAACGAGTTCTTCCAGTCTGTGTTTTCTGCTCCATCGAAATCCAACACTGAATACATACTCGCCCCATCGCTTCGCGCGGAAGAGATGCCAGAAGTTGAAGTCTCGTATGAGGGAATTGTAGTTCTTCTACTAAACATTGACGTCAAAATATCGGTAGGCCCCGATGATATACACAGCGCATGTCTGCGCAGGTATGCGGAATGGGTTGCGCATTATTTAAAAATTATGTTTGACGCGTCACTTGCGCAAGGCCGAGTCCCTGATGACTGACTTACGGGAAAGGTTATACCTGTGCACAAATCTGGAGATATACAGATAATTGAAAATTATCGTCCAATATCACTGACCTGCGTTTGCTGCAAGCTCCTAGAATATGTTGTAGCCAAGTCAATTTACACGTACATCGAAAATGCGAACTCATTCTTTACCAACCAACACGGATTCCGACAGCAGCTTTCCACAACAACACCGCTTCTTGGAACAATCCATGACTTTGCCAGCGCATTAAACAATAAGGAACAGATAGATGCCATCTGCCTGGATCTATCGAAAGCGTTCGACAGAGTGGTACATGCAGAATTGATTGTGAAACTGACTAATGTGGGAATAAACGCGAAAATAGTAAAATGGATAACCGCGTACCTCCGGGGCAGAACCCAATACGTAGAAGTGGAACACATTAAATCAAAGCTGTTGAACGTAACGTCTAGTGTCCCACAGGGGTCTGTGTTAGGTCCTGTACTATATTTAGTATATATTAATGACATTTCCTCTGCAATTGACCAAGGTATCATGGTGCGACTTTTCGCCAATGATTGCTTACTATACAAAGAAAATATTAGCACAGAAGATCAGAAATTACTCAGTGACGCTCTTACGGCTATAGAAAAATAGTGTGACAAATGGAAACTGAAAATATATGAGAGTAAAACTGTTGTATTGCGCATAACGAATAAAATAAATCATATTTTTGATTTTAATTACACAGTGAATTTTTCTGTGCTTTCCACGGTTGATGTGCTGAAATACTTAGGCATACATATATCCGCGAATTTAAGCTGGTCGAACCATGTTACAAAAATATGCCAAACTGCGTAAAAGAAGTTCTTGCGACGGAAATTGCAGTTAGCCTCACAGTCAGTAAAATTAACAGCTTATTTATCGTACGCTCGACCGACGTTAAAATATGCCAGCATAATCTGGGACCCTTATCAGTCAGGGTTAATTGAGAGACTGGAAAGAGTTCAACGTCGAGCAGCAAGGTTTATTCTATAGCGTTATTCTCGCACAGATTCAGTCTCCGAAATGCTCGGTTTGCTGAACTTGTTTATGCTCGCTGAACGCAGGCGCATAGCTAGGTTAAAGTTCTTTTTTCTTCTCACTAAAAACACATTCAACATCAATAGCAAACAGTATTTGATAGCACGACAAGGTAGAACACTACGGAAAAGCAAATATAATACTTTTCAAATACCTCAGATGCACATTAACGCTTACGCATTTTCCTTCTTCCCAAGAACCATTAAATAATGGAATGTATTACCGGTGTTAACGCGAGAAAGCATCAGTGCGGAAGAATTTCAGAACAACTTAAAGCAACATTGAAAGGTGCAAGCACGTATACGTGCTTTCTTTTTTTGTGGAGAGGGGGTGTGTGACTTCGTTTACTAACACTGCATTTAGAGTCATATTGATCGGAGTATCTGTAGAATATTTCACTTATGTATCTTCCTTGTTCGCTTATGTTCACCTATTAAAACACTATTCATGTACTGCCTTCATGTACTGTACTAATTGCCGAAATACTGCTATTGACTTATTTTATTTTTGTGCTATACGTATTATTGCAATACCATGTATTTTACTAATTGTTGAAGTGCTGCTTTGACCCGCCCTGTAGCAGCCGACAGGCCAACAGTATGAGTAACAAAAAAAAAAAAAACGTCCATAACACTGTTCAAGGCCACTTGGGTTTCCATTGCCGGGACTGCGGCTTCGTGCCCTTTGAAGCTACGGAAGTTTTAGCGAGACTCAGCTCCCAGCTCACCCGGGCAATCATGGAAGCTGATTTCATCAGAAAACTTGGTAGTGTGTGCATTTGTGCCCCCTCTATCGCGCTGACCCCTAGTGGAGTCACGTATCTCAAAAGATAGAAATCGGAATGTTCGTTTTTTTCAAGTGATCATGTTCTTAGCACAGTGACTTGCTGTTACAACACCCCTTGTGACTGCCTTTCATTTTCTGCGCATGCCCCGCTTGTAAATATACACACGAAGTGGCAACGCAATAAAATATTGTTGGAAGTCAGCGCTGTGTATGCCGTCTCTCGCAGTCCTTGTCCTTCGCGCTGTACGTCATTTTTTATCTGAGGTGGAGCTTGGGCAGGAGGATCAATAGGAAGGGGTAGGTCAAGTTGTTCAACACCGGCTGAACAGTCAATCAGAGCAGAATGGACGGTGAAAAAGCCGAGTCCGAGGACCACATCATGAGGGCAGCGTTGTGGCACACTAAACAAATCGGACACGTGGTGGCCGGCGACACTCACATGTGCAGTACACATTCCAAGCACAGCCGCAGTTCCACCGTCGACGACGTGGAGCAGCCGAGTCGGAGCACAAGTACTTTCTTCAAGCGCGTGCGAAGCTCCGCACTCATGATCAAAATTTGCGCTCCAGTGTCGATGGGTGCTGTAACGGGCAAACAATCCGCATCCACGTTCACAAGGTTCCGATCAGTAGGCAGGGTCAGCAGAGGAATTTCAGGCTGGGGTGCTAGACCAGCGTCACATCCAGGAGCTGGCCCAGTTAGTTTCTCGTCGGATAACACCGACGGTAAGCTGGAGACGGGAATCGACGCAGGTGGGCCGAACGGGAGCCGCGACTGTGTGGTGATGACGAGCGGCTAGTCGCAGTGGCTCGAGCCTGAGTGGCTCAGGTGTGTCTTTAACCGCAGTGAACAGTGCAGGTAGGCGAGGATTCACTGGGTGGCGACGGTAGGCGGGAAAGCTTGGTCAAGAGTGGGCTGGCCAGGAACTTCGGCAGTTGCGAGAGAAGTGGCCCACACGTCCACAATAAAAGCAGATGCGTCTATCATCAAGAGTGCGCCATTCGGTAGGTTGAGATAGTTCGGATATGGGACATATTTGTTCCGATGAGCAGGGGCAGAGGTAGCAGGTGAAGCGAAGTCAGCATGGTTGCCGGAGCAGATGGACGGAAGACCCACATTGGCAAGTTCTTGGCGAATGACCGACTGAATGAGAGACACGAACGGCCGCGAATCTTTAAACCACTGCGTCAGTGGCGTGGCAGGAGACACTGCTTCGGTTTCTCGCCGGACGATACGTACGACGTTCTCGGAGGAGGTGGGCTCACGCGGTAGACAACTGTCTTTTTCATTTGCCCTTATTTCCATAAACATAAAATTTATGGGGGATTTAAGGAAAAAGTTACACGGAGAAACTTGAAGGGCCTTAAAATGGGTCTGAGGGCGGCAGCAGCAGCAGGCACATAGGCACTGATTGAGGACCGACAAAAGCAATACATAAGCTAATATATGACAAGTTGGCTTAGACATTATGCCAGCAAACAGAAATGCAATGTAAAAAAACCATCACAAACCATTACAAGAAGCTACGCAATCCGCAGTGTACACTAGAGTAACAAAAGCAGCGATAGAACTATTAACCAGATAAACGTTGTAAGGAAAGAATAATACATGATTCAGCCGTTGACAAAGGCTAATATCAAACGCAGAGGCGCAATGACAGTCTACCTCACGAACAGTCCCAAACAACAAATTATGTCGTGTTAAAAAATCACTGAAATACTCATACAGACGCGATATAGGACCAGAAGTGACATCTATGTTACTACGTTTAAGCGTGTTTAACAGGCGTGGTAAGCGATGGTGCAACATTTGAAGAGCATACTTAGTGTGAGGATGCGGCACATACCAATGCTCATGTGACCGTGTGCTGTATTCTGTTCTGTTTCTAATTGATTGCGCTAAGGACGTGATGTATGACTGGCTTTGTTTTACTTCTTTACGATAGGCTAGTAACAGCCTGAACTATAACAGAGAATGCAGTGTGAGTAATTTCAACTGTTTGAATAGAGGTTCAGTGTGAGCGTCTACTGGAGCATTACAGATGCTACGTATTGCCTTCTTTCGAAGCAAGAATGACCGATTTATGTTGGTAGCAGATGTACTCCACACGAGACAGCCGTAGTGTACAGGACTCAGTAAGAGAGCGTTGTACAAACAAAGTTTGATTACGTGGCAGTAGTCTTAAACTGAATATCGCCCAAGCAACTTGCGCAAGTTTTCCTCCAAGGAAGTCGGTGTGATCAGTCCATAACATATGGCTGTCAAAAAACACACCTAGCGTCTTCGTTGACCGAACAAGCTCAATTCTAGAAGAACCTAGCATAATGTCGGTTTCTAAGTGCACACCTTTATTTTTGGTTGAAATAAAATAACTTTTGTTTTGTCAGTGTTAATTTTTAAGCCATTAGCCTGTGACCATTTCTGTATTTTTGCAAGAACAGTGTTTCCGGTTGAAACCAGGCTTACAATGCGGTTCGATGAAAAAAGGACCGTAGTATCATCTGCATAGATTGTGTATTTAGGTTCACTATCGACGAGAACCAGGTCATTTGCGTATATATTGAAAACAAGGGGGCCCAATATGCTCCCTTGGCGAACACCGACTGTTACTTGCTTGAATTTGGAGCAGATGCCATTACCTTAAACGAGTTGATTCCGCTGATTTAAAAAGATTTAACTATATCCAAAGCAATACCACGAATACCGTAGTACTATAGCTTCTTCAACAAAAGTTCGTGGATAATAGAGTCAAACGCCTGACTGAAGTCGATAAGAACACCGAGCATGAGCAGCTGGTTTCAAAATTTCGCAATAGTAGTTCCTGTTGTGCTTGCAACGCGAGCTGGTCTGACCGTCCCTTTTGGAAAGCATATTGACAGTCAGTGAACAGGTTATGTTTTTCAAGGAAATCTGAAATACGTCACCCGCCGTGGTTGCTCAGTGGCTATGGTGTTAGGCTGCTGAGCACGAGGTCGCGGGATCGAATCCCGGCCTCGGCGACCGCATTTCGATGGGGGCGAAATGCGAAAACACCCGTGTACTTAGATTTAGGTGCACGTTAAAGAACCCCAGGTGGTTTAAATTTCCGGAGTCCTCCACTACGGCGTGCCTCATAATCAGAAAGTGGTTTTGGCACGTAAAACCCCATAATTATTATTATTATTATGAAATACGTCGAAATATTATTTTTTCAAGTTCCTTTGAAAATACGGGAAATATAGAAATGGGTCTGTAATTAGATAACACAGTTTTATTGCCTTTTTTAAACAGTGCAAGTACTTTAGCTGTCTACATTTTGTCAGGAAATACCCCAGATGTCAGGCAGAGGTTGTAAATGTATGCTAAAACAGGCGATATAATATCTAAGACTTGCTTTACAGGTGTAATCTGTATGCCCGCACGGCGATGAAGCTGCGGTACTGGGTAGACGCATAAACTGTTGCACTATGCGGCGGCTCTTCGTGTCTTCAAAGCAGCGACACTCGTTAATGATCTCATTGACCGTTCTTATGTTCTGGCAAACAAGCGGATTAAACACGTTATCCGCAAAGCCTTGTAAAACATGACCGACCTTGTCGGCCTCTGCCATATTGTTATCCACCTTGCGGCAAAGAGCGAGGACGTCCTGGATGTACGCCACCTAAGATTCAGCGTGGACGTCTGTGCACGGGTCCCAAGATCCTTCTTAGCAGCACAGTGGCGGCCGACGAGCTTGCCGAACAAATCTCTAAGCTTCTGTTTGCACTGGTCCCCACTTGTAATCTCTTCTTCGTGTGTCTCGAACCAAACCCGTGCTGTTTTCTTTAGGTGGAATATTATATAAGCCAGCATAAGCGTGTTATCCCACCTGTTGTGTGCGCTGACTCGTTCGTAATTTTACAACCACTCATCAACGTCAACGTCGTCAATCCCGGAAAACATGCCAGGGCCGCGAGGCCGGGGCGGGATGACTGTCGTTGGGGACGACGGGGCCGTTGCTGAGGACTCACCTTCGGATGACGTGGCGGCCAGGTTACGACCGCTGTGGAGCTTCGTCTTGCACAAGTGATTACCCCGCACCTACACCAATGATGTTACAGGAATGAAGAAGCGTACGGCTATTCGCAGATGGCTTTTAATGGCGGAGCCAACAAATGTAGAACAGCGAGAAAACCTTAATCTCTCCTTCGTCGTCTTCAAGGCCACCATTAGCGTCCTCTTCTTCACACACTACAGACTGTGATAATATTGACAATATTCTCGTAAACTTCAACACGATTATTAACGTTTTGTTATGGTGTAACAAGTGGTCTATGAAGCTTAACTTAAGCAAATGTAAATGCATGCGCGTATCACAGCATACCTATACTACTAATTTGCATACATATTTCATCAATAATAACCCTCTCTCAGTTGTCTCATCGTACAAATACCTTGGACTAAGCATCAGCAGCAACCTTTCCTGGCACATTCATATCGACATTATGTGCAGCAATGCCAATCGCATGTTGGACTATTTGCGCCGAAACTTCTCTTCTGCACCATGGTCACTCAGACTAATTCTCTACAAAACATTAGTTGGCTCCAAACGAGAATACTCATGCGCCATTTGGGACCCGGTTAACAGTACACTCATAAACAGCATAGCAACCATTCAAAATCTGAAGCGCGTTTTATCTTATCAAACTACTCCCGATATGCTAGCGTTACCTCAATGAAAACAACAGTTAACTTGCCAGAACTTTCTTTCCAGCGTAGATGCTTCCGCCTTTCGCTCTTCCATAAAATCTACCACCACAACCCTTTCTTGAAACAACACCTTATCACCCAACCGCCATACATATCATCTCGCTGTGCCCATAGTTTCAAAATTGGTGTGCCGTCTTCACGTACTAAACTTTGTAGCAATGCATTCATCCCTAGCACAAGCAAAGATTGGAACCACCTTCCCGTCACCGGTGCAGCCATTCTGGATACCGGCGCCTTCAAAATCAGCATTCATGAAACCATGGTAGAGTGTATAAGCGTGACTGAACAAGGGCGTCGAAAGAAACAGATACACAGACACAGCGCATTCATGAAACGTCACGTTGAATATGTCTTTGTATCTTGCACAATTTTTTTTATGTTCACCTACTCCTTTCTGTAATGCTTTCGGGCATTGAAAGTATCTTAAATAAATAAATAAATAAAAATTGCGCTCCGTTGGATAGCTAGCTGCGAATCAAGCTAAAGGATGAACGTCTTTCATACCGCGGAAGCTTAGCAAAGAGCATTCGCTTTGCTCTAAGTTCCTATGTTCTATTCTGTTTACCAGAATCAAATGTCTTCTTGAAGATGCCTAAGGTATATAAATGGTTTTTTATATTATACAGCAGTTTTCCTTAATATAAGGTAACGTCATCTCAGTTAATTTGGCTTTCAGGAACCCGTACTGATGTCCTAATAGCTAATTGCACCTATTGAGATAATTTTCAAATCTTGAATGGATCACCTTCTCAGCAATTTTTGAAAAGCACGAACGTATAGATAAAGAACTGTAATTATGGAAATCCTGATCTGAGCCTCCTGTTTGCAATACGGTCATTCTAAGCAATTTACATGTCAGGAAATATTCCAAAAGATAGAATAGAATGTGTTATGTCGCATAATACTTGACATATTAAATCAGAAACTGCTTTGATTGGCAATACCACAATAGCATCAAAACCGGCTGAACAGTTTTTGTTTAGATTTCAGACGTTGAGGTTGGGTAATATATTTATTTCTCAAGACAAGTACACCGATGTACATGATGTGGAAAGGGAAGCAGGAGAAGGTTGAGACGCAGTTCAGACGCGGCTAGACAGGCGCGCGAATAAAGACTGTAAAATCAGGCTGGCCTGAGTCTCTTGAAAGTAGTGTAGTGTGTTGATTAGGTTATACCTGTATACCCTGCCAGCTAAGCACGTGATCGCTGGCTCTGAAATATACACTGTCAACACCTATATGAACTTTGGTGTGAAGTTCTGTAATAAGGTCCGTTGATCCTCCCATATTTCCAGTATTAGAATCAACGCCAATTGTGCCTTATACCATATATGCCACAGTCTACGTATCGTTGCGTCATTCCTAAAGTGGCTAAAACTTATCTACCCAGAATGGAGTACTCATACGTAGTGTCGTACCTACGCCAATCTGAACCTATCAACAGCCCTGGAATCTATACAGATTTGGACAGCAATGATTCACTCTGACTACACTTACCACACTAGTGTCACTAAACTTGACAGAAAGTAAACATTGTGATCCTCGAAAAGTGCCGGAAAAAACCACATTACACTTTTTTATAAGTTTTGTAACTCACCGCTTCATGAGATCGACATTATCTATTCGCATCGCACTGTATCCCGTTATATATCTACCCGAATTCTATTTTATTCCTTCTTTGTTCACTGGAATCGTCTTGCTTCATAAGCCGTGCTCCACTCCAGTCCTGCATCAAGGCATCCATCGAAAACGTTACCCAATACCTACCTCACGTTTATCACACCAGAAGGAGCATTAGACGAATGAATATGTTAGCAAAGCCCTGATTAGATGTGAAAACAGTATTTTCCCTTTAGCTTGTGGGTGCGTGTATCCGGTCAGCACGTTTGGTTTTCAGTTCGTGCCCTTTTCTCTTCAGTCTCACTGATGGTTGCCACAAGGATTACATCTGAAGAAAATCTAATTTCTTTTCGCCGAGTAAGTTCCTTAACGTAGCGGTTTGGAAGGTTACAATATTCAAAACAGCGTAGCGTTCAGCTATTTGGTCATCTTTAAAAACGATGAATAATAAGCATGTGCGCGCAATGGTGACCACGATGAAGAAGACGGACACAATAGAGAGCTCGGTTGCGTTCGTTTTCTTATTTGTGGTGTCCATTTCACGCAGCACATTTTTATTACAATTTTAATTTCATCGTTAATTTGGCGCTATTAGCTAGAGGCTCCTGTGTGACGTCGCTCTTGGCTATGTCGAATTTAGGGCTGGAGTTTTTCGTAGTTGCGCAGATATCTTGGAATCAAACATCTCGGAACTAGCAAAATCGAGGTGGTATGGAGGCCGTGCTTAGCCAAACACTCGAGTGTGCTGTCCGACAAGCACAAAGAGCACGAGCATGAACGTCGCTCACCACGGGTAGCGACGATGGCGAACGGGAGGATTCCGCGATCCCCAACAGCGACTCCGAGGCCCCCGACGTCAAGGGCGCCGCCCTGCCGCCACGAGGAACTCGTGCGCGAAGCGATCGCCGGCTGAGTCACGGCCCGAGTGACCCGCTGTGTGGTGAGCGGTACTTTCCGCCTCGGCTCAGGGCAGTTGAGCAGGCGAGCGCAGGCCTTGCGTCAAACAGAAGCGGAGGCCGAGAGAAGCGTTGCCGTGGCGAGCGCCATCTCGCGCTGCTCGCAGGAAAGACGCTCCAAGACGCGCATCTGCTTCTCGAGCACCATTCTGGAGCATCGCGGGGCACGGCGATGCTGGAGGGGATACGGGCGCTCGCAGTGCAAAAATAGCAGGGGCAAGGGTGCGAGCGGAAAACAAACACACGTAAAACAAGAATGCCTCAGACCCATAGCAGTCGAGCGACGCGCCGTAGTCCCGGTGTTTTTTTTCGCCCGCGTGAACATACCATTGAATGCCATTTGATTGGATCGTGTCTTTACTCAATCTTGCAATAGATAAAGAAATCACAAATCAAATAAAGGCAAAGCAATGAACACCCCATCATCGATGACACGCGGTTAGTTTACTAGCAGATTGCTCTGATTGCGCAGTTCCTTATTTTACTCGATGAGTCTGAAAGTGGCCTGGAAGAAGTTATTGCTGGCAGTACGCATGTGTCACCACATGAATTCATCCGGCCGCCATTGGAAAGACTGCCTCGTCGCTCTGCGTCATTGTGCGCAGTGGATCTACAAGTGTCAGCACCGAGCGGACTGCCGGCTTATTATTATTATGATTACTTTTTCGTAGTCACAGAGCCACCAGGCATGTTGTCAAGTACATGTCTGGTTACGATGTGCAACACTTCAAAGCGCAGGTAACGAGGCATTGCGGGAAATATTATCGTCCTGGTGGCCTTTTTATCCTGGTGCTGTCGTGCCCTGCATGGCTGTGCTTCGCTTTGTGGAACAACTTTCTCGCTCCAAAAGTAATTTTTGCTTGGGGAGCGCGTCGAATCAAATCCTGCTCCATAACAGACGCCAACTGCTAAAGAAGTACAACGAAGTTGCCTGATATATTCACAAGAAACCTACCCACGCCTCTTCCTTTTCCGCAGAGGGTTACAAACGACAAGCTCAAGTCAACCTCGCAAAACAATTGCTGCAATCACTCGATCGCTTCAACACTCAATGATATAGAGAATCAAAGGAACGATTAAAACTGATCATTTATGAACTTCCAGGAAAAGAACAAACTAAATTCGCACTGAGCCCTCCATAAATAAACGCAGTTTTTAGACATTCGTGAACATTACAACAGTGAAATAGAGCGCATTCATACAGTGTCTGGTTCGGAAAGTGTGGTCGTCAGGGTAGATGCTGCAGTATCCGGGAGGACAAACGCATTCCTGATTTCCACAATTTCCTCGAGATATGCGATCGTCGTGTCCTTGTTGAAGGGCTTCCGAGTGATCCATCTTGCGATGCATGTTCACGCTCGAGCAGTAGGTGCTGATCGCCCTCAATGACGCCTTCGACATGTGCGGATGTTTCGGTGCCGATGGAAATGGCAATGCTGGAGCGAGGCCGGATGCCCACTTGATCTTCGAGCACACTCAAGGTGTGGTAACTACGAAAGCTCTCCGGCGGTATCGCTTCATCTTCTGACAGTGTTACCGACTTCGAAATAAGGTCGATATTTGCGCCATGTTGGTTCAGGAAACCCACGCCGAGAATGACGTCGCCTCAACACTGTTGGAGGATAATGAAGGTGGCAGGGTGGGTTCGGTCATGGACGGTAATTCTTGCCGTGCAGATGCCAGTCGGCGTTATTAGGTGTCCTCGAGTGGTCCGAATTTGAGGGCCTTCCCATGCATTCTCAACTTTCTTTAACTGGCCGGCGGTGGGTCTACTCATCACAGAGTGGCCGGCTCCTGTGTCCACTAAGGCGGTGACTGCGTGGCCGTTGGGAACTACGTCGAGATTGGTGGTTCTTTGTTTTGCGTTAAAATTAGGTCTTGGCGTCGGATCACGGCTGCATCGTGTTGAATGGAAACTGGAAAGTCACGTCGTCCGATCCTTTCCCGTCGGCGTAGTCTTGACTTTCAAGCTTCGTTGGGATGGCGTCGTCTCGTTGATACGTCGCCGAAAAAGCCTTTTCGGCGTATTCGTCGGCGGCAGAGGATCTTCGTCGAGTAGATGTACAGCAGCCGCACTTCCATCGGTTGCTGCTGCTTGATTTCCGGATATGGGCTTGCAGACCGGCCCCGAGCTGGGCCAGTGTACGGTCGTTGCGAGGACATGTCGCGGCTTTGTGGCGGTGAATGGTATGGTCGTGGGGGGCTACAATGAGTATCGGCGAGCTAGTCGGCGATGTCTCTGGGCGTTCACCTTCCTGAGAGTACGATGCGTTGACTACAAACCCTCGCAGTCCCATCTCGCGGTAAGGACAGCGGCGGAAGATGTGGCCGCCTTTTCTGCAATGATAGCAAAGCGGGCGGTGGTCGAGAGCGTGTCAAAGGTGAGTCTTCCTTAGAATGCTGCGCGGAGTGATGGGTTGGCGTGCTGGCGGAGGGTGTTGTGGACGACAGAACTGTGGCTTAACCGGGCCCTGCAGCACGCGTGGAGGGCGAGCGTGTCGGCAGGCTACGGCGGCGTACACCATTCCTTGCGGCTTTATCATCATCATCATCATCATCATCATCATCATCATCATCATCATCATCATCAGCCGGGTTACGCCCGCTGCAGGGCAAAGGCCTCTCCCATACTTCTTCAACTACCCCGGTCATGTACTAATTGTGGCCATGTCGTCCCTGCAAACTTCTTAGTCTCATCTGCACACCTAACTTTCTGCCGCCCCCTGCTACGCTTCCCTTCCCTTGGAATGTACTCCGTAACCCTTAATGACCATCGGTTATCTTCCCTCCTCATTAAATGCCCTGCCCATGCCCCCACCCCCATTTCTTTTTCTTGATTTCAACTACGATGTCATTAACTTGAGTTTGTTCCCTCATCCAATCTGCTCTTTTCTTATCCCTTAACGTTACACCCATCATTCTTATTTCCATAGCTCGTTGCGTCGTCCTCAATTTAAGCAGAACCCTTTTCGTAAGCCTTCAGGTTTCTGCCCCGTAGGTGAGTAATGGTAAGAGACAGCTATTATATACTTTTATCTTGAGGGATAACGGCAACCTGCTGTTCATGATCTGAGAATACCTGGCAAACGCACCCCAGCCCACTTTTATTCTTCGGATTATTTCCGTATCATGATCCGGATCCGTGGTCACTACCTGCCCTAAGTACGTGTATTCCCTTACCACTTCCAGTGCCTTGCTACCTATCGGAAATTGCTGTTCTCTTTGGAGACTGTTAAACATTACTTTATTTTTCTGCAGATTAATTTTTAGACCCACTCTTCTCCTTTGCCTCTCCAGGTTAGTGATCATGCTCTGCAACTGGTCCCCTGAGTTACTCAGCAAAACAATATCATCAGTGAATCGCAAGCTAATAAGGTATTCTCCATTAACTCTTATGCCCAATTCTTCCCAATCCAGCTCTCTGAATACCTCCTGTAAACACGCTGTGAATAGCATTGGAGAGATCGTATATCCCTTCCTGACGCCATTGTTTATTGGGATTTTGTTGCTTTCTTTAAGGCGGACTACGGTGGCTGTGGAGCCGCTATAGGTATCTTTCAGGATTTTTACATATAGCTGATAGCTATATAGCTACACCCTGATTCCGTAATGCCTCCATCACTGCTGAGGTTTCGACAGAATCGAACGCTTTCTCGTAATCAATGCAACCTATAAATAAGGGTTGGTTATATTCGGCATATTTCTCTATCCCCTGAATGATAGTGTGAATATGATCTATTGTTTAGTAGACTTTACGGAATCCTGCCTGGTCCTTTGGTTGACACAAGTCTAAGGTGTTCCTTATTCTATTTGCGCTTACCTTAGCAAACACTTCGTAGGCAACGGACAGTAAGCTGGAGCTGGATAATTTGGAGTCTCCTTTCTTACGAAACAGGATTATGTTAGCGTTCTTCCACGATACTGGTACGCTCGAGGTCATGAGGCATTGCGTATACAGGTTGGGCAGTTTTTCTAGAATAATCTGTCCACCATCTTTCAACACATCTGCTGTTACCTGATCCTCCCCAGCTGTCTTCTTCCTTTGCAAAGCTCCCAAGGCGTTCTTTACTTCTTCCGGCATAACTTGTGGGATTTCAAATTCCTCTAGATTATTCTCTCTTCCATTATTGTCGTGGGTGCCTCTGGTACTGTATAAATCTCTATAGAACTCTTCAGCCACTTGAACTATCTCATCCATATTAGTAATGATATCGCCGGCTTTGTCTCTTAACGCGTACATCTGATTCTTGCCAATTCCTATTTTCTTCTTCCCTGCTTTTAGGCTTCCTCCATTCCTGAGAGCATGTTCAATTCTATCCATATTATACTTCCTTATGCCAGCTGTCTTACGCTTGTTGATTAACTTGGAAAGTTCTGCCAGTTCTATTCTAGCTGTAGGGTTATACACTTTCATACATTCGCGTTTCTTGATCAGATCTTTCGTCTCCTGCGATAGCTTAATGGTATCCTGTCTAATGAAGTTACCACCGACTTCTATTCACACTCCTTAATGATGCCCATAAGATTGTCGTTCCTTGCTTCAACACTAAGATCCTCTTCCTGAGTTTAAGCCGAATACCTGTTCTGTAGCTTGATCTGGAATTCCTCTATTTTCCTTCTTACCGCTAACTGATCGATCGGCTTCTTATGTACCAGTTTCTTCTGTTTCCTCCTCAGGTCTAGGTTAATTCGAGTTCTTACCATCCTATGGTCACTGCAGCGCACATTGCCGAGCACGTCCACATCATGTATGATGCCAGCGTTAGCGAAGGGTATAAAGTCTATTGCATTTCTAGTCTCGCCATTCGGACTCCTCCACGTCCACTTTCGGCTATCCCGCTTGCGGAAGAAGGTATTCATGATCCGCACATTATTCTGTTCTGCAAAGTCTCCTAATAGCTCTCCCGTGCTATGCCTAGTGCCTAGGCCAAATTCCACTACTAACTTGTCTCCAGCCTGCTTCTTGCCTCCCCTGGCATTGAAGTCGCCCGTCAGTATAGTGTATTTTGATTTCACTTCACCCATCGCCAATTCCACGTCTTCATAGAAGATTTGGACTTCCTGGTCATCATGGCTGGATGTAGGGGCGTAGACCTGTACGACCTTCAATTTGTACCTCTTATTACATTTCGCAACAAGACGCGCCCCCCTCTCGTTAATGCTAGAGACCGGCTATATTCTCATTAATGAGGAATCCGACTCCTAGTTCTCGTCTCTCCCCTAAGCCCCGGTAGCACAGGGCGTGCCCGCTTTTTAGCACTGTATATGCTTCTTTCGTCCTCCTAACTTCACTGAGCCCTATTATATTTCATCTACTGCCCTTTAATTCCTCCGATAGAAATGGTAGACTCGCCTCACTAGATAACGTTCGAGCGTTAAACGTTGCCAGGTACAGAGTCCAATGGCGGCCTGTCCGGATCCATGGATTCTTAGCACCCTTTACTGCGTCACAGGCCTGACCGCCACCGTGGTCAGTTGCTTCGCAGCTGCTGGGGACTGAGGGCCGGGGTTTGATTGTTGTATTCACATAGGAGGTTGTGGCCAAGTACTGCACCAGGTTGGCCAACCATGCTCTGGTGAGGGATTGCGTTACCGGTTCTGGTCACCAGGATCAGGCCGCACTCCAGGCCTTGTTTAGGCAATTTTATCAACACGCAGATTTTTTAATCCGGTAGAAGATTGCGCGGCAGCGGGATTCGGACCACGGTCCTTTGCACGTGATGCGGATGTTCTACCTCTACGGCACCGCTGCGGCTTATGCTTGCGGCTTAGGCTGTGGCAATTCCGGGACTACGAATGAATGTTGGAGCGCCTCATGTACGACGTCGGCAATCGAAGTCACTTGAGATTGTAGTAAAGGGAACAACTTCGGAAGTTCCTCCCGCACAACCCCTGTCATCGTCTCACGCAGGCCGTCGGTGGCCAGTGATTGAACTCTGGCGTAGTTTGTCGAATACGTGCAGCGGTCGAGTTGTCGGTTCCACTTTGCCACAGTTTTCTCGATGTTGGTTGATTCGCAAAGAAACTCTTCGACGGTCTTCGGTGGGCTTTGTATCATTCCGCCGAAAAGTTCTGCCTTTGCACCTCACATTAGTTGGCGGACTTTCTTCTCTTCGGTATTGTCCGGGTCGGTGTGGCGCAGCAGACGGCTCATTTCATTCGTAAAGATGGCAACGTTCTCGTTAGGTGGCTGCACTGGGGCTTCTAGAATAGCTTCGGCCTTTTTCTTGCGCACGATGCCCGTAACGGCCTGCAGGAAGCCGCTACGAAACGGTTCCCACGTTTGTTTTGTTTTATTTAATTATTTATTGTACCCTCAGGGCCGAAGCATTACAGAGGGGAGTGGCAAAAAAAGACATTTCTGTGAAAAGATACACCTATACATGGAGATATATATTGTACGAATAGAAATACAATACTCAAATTAACAAATCAAATCAATACAAATCACCAAACTATAAGACAATGTAAAATGACTAGATGATACAGGTAAGCACAAGCAAACAAGAATAAACAATGAATAAATAGCATGAGGCAAAGAACTAATTTGTTAATGTAAGTGAAAGCATTCTTAAAACATTGATGGTCTGTAATTTCTGCAGTAGTGGTCCGATGAGCGACCCACAAGTTATTAACGACAGGTCAGCAAATACTACAGGACCAACGTCTCGGAAGAACGCAATACGCTCCCCCACACAAAGCTCTCTATAAACTTCAGGCAAGGGACTGGCGCCGCCTCCAAACTAACACATACCCACACTTGTCTCGTCTACACGCAATCTCCTCAGACAGTTATACGTCCCGGACGTGTCCCTGGCGTAGCAACCACACAGCGATACTCGCGCACATAACACACGAATGTATCGACCGTCCGGGCGACGCAATTTCGCCACGAGTCACAACAAAAACACTCACTACGTGGTCTTGGGAGGCGAGACTCTCCGAACTGGATCTGGGAAGCCAGCTGGCGACCCTCGACCAGGCCCGGCGAGCCGCGATCGCCAGTGGAGCCCTGTCAGAGGGAACCACCCAGGAATAAACCGCGCAACGGTTTCTGCAATAGTAAAGCTCCTCCTCCTCCTCCACTCCTCCCAAGCCCTGGGAAAAAATGAATACTGAAAAGTAGAAGTCCTAAAAAAAGGAACGGCTACCTTATGTCGGTGGTCAATGCGTGATGATATATACTGGGGAGGAAAGATGAAATCATCATGTAGTGAACGATGGTGAAATGTGCGGTGAGAAAGACACAAGCGATGAATCTTACGACGAGATGGTAGTGATGGTAGTTCAAGCCTCGATTTCATATTAGTCACACTTGCGGTCCGAGCATAATTATGCATAATAAAACGTGCAGAGTTATTTTGAACCATTTCGATTGAGTAGATTAGATTGTCGTGGAAAGGGTCCCAAACAGAGGCGGCGTATTCCACCTTTGAACGAATTAGTGTTTTATAAAGTAAATGTTTTCGAGCCTGAGGAGCGCGTAAGGAATTTCCGCGAAAATATGCAACTGTTTTGTTGGCGCTGGCGATTATGGATCTAATGTGATCATTCCAGGTTTGTTTTGAGGATATATTGACGCCAAGATACCTATATGACGATACTACTTCCAAAGGAACTTTATCAAGAAGATATAAAACATTTGCATTATTAGATCTAGTCACACGCATGACTTTGCATTTTTAGTGTTTAATTTCATGCACCAAGTATTACACCAATCGCACACAGCATCAAGGTCAGACTGTAGAATAGTAGTATCGTTAGGACTAGTTATTTCTCGAAATATTATACAGACATCTGCAAACAAGTTGATATGGGAAGAGACGCAGGCAGGTAAGTCGTTAATGTAGATTAGAAAGAGGAGAGGGCCAAGCACCAATCCTTGTGGTACCCCTGAGGAAACAGGATTCGGAGGAGAGTCAGTGTTATTAACAGAGACAAGCCGGGAACGATTCAGTAAAGAAACATCCAAGCCATGCAAGTATTTCTGAATCCAAATTTAGTAACTGTAACTTATATAAAAGGACATTATGGCATAATTTAGCGAAGGCTTTCGAAAAATGTAAAAATACACAGTCAGCTAAAGAGGAACGATCGAGGATAGCATGAAGACGGTGAGTGAAACATACGAGTTGTGTCACACGAGAATGCCTTGCGGAAACCATGTTGTGAAGGCGAAAAAAATGAGTTCGATTCAAGAAAAGAAACAAGATTTGAAAATTGAACATGCTCGAAAATTTTACATGGAATACTCGTTACAGAAACGGGGCGATAATTAAGAGGCGAGTGTTTATTACCAGACATGTGAAGCGGAACCACCCTCCCGATGTTCCAGTCAGTGGGCAGGGAACTGTTCTCTAGAGACTGTTGAAAAATTTTTCTTAATATAATTGATGATTGATAATTGATGATGATTGTTAATATAATTTATAACTGTATTTATAAGAAACCTAGGATTAATGGAATCGTACCCAGGTGAGGAGGAGGCTTTTAAATTTTTGTAGCTTTGACCACGCCATTGTAGTCAATTATAATGGTAGACATTACTATAAATCCTAAAGGTTTAACATGAGGAAGCATTGTTTGAGTGTTTGTAGAGAAGTTGTGGACATAGACTTCATTTACCACATGGGCACACTGCGCATCAGGTATAGCATTCCCTGCAGAATCAACAAGACTGATTGCGCTATCACTTTTAGGATGAAACACGCGCCAGAACTTTTTGGGATCGGATGTGAGCATTGACGGTAACGTGTTATTCAGAAAAGTATCTTTAGCATTCTTTATGGCTGCTATGTACACGGCGGAAGCTTGTTCGTAGGCTGCCCAGCGGCAGCGGACTGTATTGCTGAGCGGTATGTGCGTTTTTTCTTATTCGACAACCATCTTATGTGGCGGTTGTACCGTGGTGCTTCAGCATTTGCAATTATCGTACGAGTAGGTATGTATTTATTTGTTAATTCTTGAACCTTAAATAAAAATAAATCCCAGTTTGATTGTACCGTTCGCTCTTCAATACCATCGAGAAAACCGTAGAGAAAAGTGCAAAGTTCCCGGTTGATTAGTTCGAAGGCATGTTTTTTTCCGCAATTGGACGCACACAAAAGGAAGACACAAAAAGACAACACGGGCGGAGCTCGAAATTCGCATTTTTATAATCTTTTATAACTTTTCTTTCTGTTTTTGCATTTTAGACGTGAAAGGTTAATGCAAAATGATAGAATGAAGTGGTCAACTATTTCTTTGTTTGTTAAACATAACACATCTATTGGAACCACGAACGACATTCCTTCGACTGTACGGGGCATTAACGCACGAAGTTTAAACAATTTTCGCAATGAAATATTGCTCGTCGACTGGTCACCTCTACTGCTTATTACAGACCCCGAGACCGCTTGCGAGTATTTTCATGAAAAATTTAAATCTGCTTCCGAGAAGTGTGTCAGGTACAAGGTATTGAAACCTGCGCGTAAATGTAGAAAGCCATGGGTTACGAAACAGTGTTTAAAAGAAATACGCACAAGAAATATCTTATTTCATAACTTGATTTCAGCGCGGTCTGAAGGAACCTTGCGTCAATTTAGGGTTCAAAGGAATAAAGCAAACAGTCTTCTGCGTCGCGAGAAAAGGAAGTACTTACCAAATTTATTTCATGTTGACGTTATGAAAAAGACAGATATTGTTTGGAAGCGTATTAACACAGTTCTTGGACGAAGCAGTTGTAATGAGACTATTAGAGAAATTACAAATAATGGCAATGCAATATCAGAAAAAGAACTAGCCGAATCTTTCAACAAGTATTTTACCAATTTAGGAAAGAGTTCTCACGATCCAAATTGTTCGCAATATCTAACTACAAGGACCAGCCAATCTGCATTTTTGACTGCTACGACAGATAGGGAAATAATCGACACTTTCTTATCTATCAGAAATAGTAAATGTTGCGATGCCGATGGGTACTTTTCCAAAACGCCTCCAGGTTGCTAAAGTTATAGTGTTACACAAGGGCGGCGATAAAAACGATTTAACTAACTATAGACCAATATCCGTCGTACCAATTTTTTCAAAACCTTTGGAAAAATAATTCACAGCCGCATTACATCCTTTACAACTAAGCAGAAATTAATAACAACATGCAATTTGGATTTACGGGAGGTCAGTCTACTGAAACTGCCCTTCTAACACAAAAGGAAATTATATTAGATTCTTTCGAACGTCAGCTATGTACATTGGGTATTTTTGTCGACTACTCAAAGGCGTTCGATTGCGTAAATCATGCTACCCTACTAGAAAAATTTAACTATTATGCTTTTCGAGGAGTTTTTTTGAAGTTAATAGAAGCCTATCTCCGACACCGCATGCAACACGTAGTTATAAACAGTGACGCGTCCGACTTGAAACCACTTATCGCAGGAGTACCACAGGGGAGCCTTTTGGGCCCCTTCTTTTTTGGTATCTATATTAATGATCTAGTGACTTTTGACAAAGACGTAAAATTTATTGCATATGCTGACGACATTACAATTGTTGTAACCGAAAAAATGCTCAAGATCTCATAATTAAAGCCAACTAGGTGCTGTCAAAATTATCATCTTGGAGTATCGCGAACTCGTTAACAATAAATGTTAATAAAACAAGGCCTGTACTTTTTAGGCCGAGAAATCGAAATATTGACACTAGTCTTCTTTTACAGCTTAACAACTCCATTTTGCCTATTGTTTCTTCTATTAAGTGTCTTGGAGTTATATTTGAGCAACATTTGTCGTGGAATGCTCACGTGGAAATGTTAATTGGTAAGCTCTCTCGAGTGACTGGAATACTATGCAAGTTGCGTTTTTTTCTCGCAGGAAGTATTAAACTTATTTTGTACAAATCACTCTTACTACCACATATAAACTATTGCCATCTTGTCTGGGGCACTACAACGCTGTCTAATATCAATGCACTGGATAGAATACAGAAAAAAGGCTGTACGTTGTATACTCGATGTCCCTTACTTAGCACATACTAGTCCTATATTTGGAAAGCTCAATTTGCTGTCAATGCCTAACATTTATGAAAATATGTTACTAAGAAATTATATGACCAGAATTAAAAGAAACAACTACACCCTAAACGTATTTCCAACTTAATAGCAAAACATAAGGTGGTCAGTACAAGGAGTTCTGAAATTTGGGAACTACCAAGGCCCAGAACCAATTATAGTTATCAAATGCTACGTTTTCGACTACCCTACCCCTTAAACAAGGCAAACACAATGTAATGCTTATTTCAGTGCTAGGATAAACATATATCTAGATGCGAATATGTACATACATGTATGAATGTTCTTTGAACAGGTTCTATTCTTGTATAATCATTTTTTTTATTGTGCGTATCGAATCCTTCTGTATATGTTACTGTATGAAATATTTTCATATATTGTGTCGTAATAGCGATGTACATCGTGCTGCATTTGTTTTATTATCTCTTGTGTATTTTGTGATGTATTCCATGACTAGCTGTATTTATGAGAATTACTCATCATGTAAACTTTACTTCTTTTGTTATACTTTCTCATAGTTATCATGATAAATGTTTTGCAGTTATTAGTGTGGAAATCCTGTTTTTTTAATTGCTATTGTATTTAACCGTGCTAATCCTTTGTTGCATTTGTTGCTGCCTGTAAAACGGGGCCATGGACCACGTCAAGCCTTGCTGGCTTTTTGTACACGGTCCTCAGCATCAGTTGTATGTTGAAATAAACTTGATTTGATTTGATTTGATATACCGGGCAGGTGAGTGACGTTAGAAACGTATTCGGGTGTGTTGCTACTACGAGATCAAGAATGTTTGCTGTTCATTCAGCGATGCTAGTTGGTTTCGTTATCAATTGTGTTAAAGGAAATACAGCGCACATATCCAAAAAATATCTTGCGAGCAAAGAAGGCGGATTCAGCGCAGGTGGCTCACAGTCCCAGGAAACATTAGGAAGGTCAAAATCCCCCATTAAGAAAACCGGTAACCTCGGGAATCGACATACCACAGAATTAATTACATTGTGCAGTTCGTTAACGAAAATGGAATTGTGAGAAGGAGGCGGTAACATACACGAATAATTATTTTTTCGCTTGGGAAATTGAGCGACAACCCAAACGGTTTCCAACTCACTTGGAATGTGGATGCGGTACGATGGGAGTTCTTTCGAGATGGCGAGCAATACGCCTCCGCCTGTCCGCGACCCTCGATCACAGCGATATACAGAAAATTGATTAACTGACGAAAAAAGTTCATGATCCATTACCTATGGCCTAAGCCAGGTTTCTGTTAATACGAGAATGCGTGCATTGCAATTATCAATAGCACAGTTTGCAAGGTCACGCTTATTAGATAGACTTCGAACATTAGTAAAGAGTACAGATGTGTGTAACTGATCTTGGCCACAGCCCTTCGCGCACCTCTAGATTGGCGCACCTTTAGTTGCGCTGACATTTCTACGGCGGTTATCAGATGAAGCAAATTGCTTACGTTCAGCGACGCTGTCTTTTTTCTTCAGTGTACACGTAATGCTTTTCATTCATGGCAAGAGTTTTGTACCTAAGCTAATAGGGCTGCGTTTCCGATCAACTTTCGGCAAAATCAGCAAGTTTCGAGCGTACACGACGCGTTCTGGGTGGAATGTCTTCGCCCATAGTGATGTTTTTTTTTTCTTTTAGGTTTTTACGTGTACACGAAACTTTTTGTTTAACTTTATAGTTTGCAAACTTCACAACAATGGGGCGGCACTTGTTGGCGGCGAAAGGTCCGATACGATGCGCAAGATCGACAGCATTATCGGGCGAGTCATCCGCAACACAAAGAAGGGTACATTTGACACGTGCTTCCGACTGCACCCACGATTCAGGAGAGTCAGGTGTACCACGAAAAATTAAGTTGTCGTGACGCGACCTATCATCTAAATCGTATAGACGAGCTTCCGAAGAGTCATGCCTGGCGGTGGCGCCTTCCAGTGTATGGCGTACTCCGTTAAGTTCTTAAGACATATTGTCGAACGATTTAGTTTTTTACTCGAGTTTATCCAATCTATCGTGAATGTGGCCAATCTTCGTTTCGATACTTTTCTGAGTGCTTTTTGTGGCTTTTATGTCAGCGGACAGTTCGGCCTGACTTTTTGCTTATTGCACAGAACGAGTATGCAAATCTTTCAGTACATGAAAAAGAACTCTCATTTATTCTGCGGGATCATCGGGGAAGTTTTCCACGGAAAGCAATGATGCCGAACGAGGGTCAGGCCCGGGTCGACAAGGTCGACTCCCGCTTCTCAAACCACTTTCTGCTGGCGACTTCTAAAGCGAAGTATACCTGCTTCAGCTGATCGTCGGAGTCAAAGTTGTTGAAAGTCACGATTTGTTCGTAAGTCTACAGCCAGGATTCCGGGTCTTCAGTCGCTGATCCATGGAAGGCCGCTTGGTCCCAAGGTCTTTGCAGGAGAATGGGGGGGTGGGGGGGGGGCGCTGGGGCGGCCATCGTGGTTGCCTTGGCCACGACCTTCTCGGTCGTCTCAGGTAGAAGTCCATGTTCCGGGGGCAGCTGTTGCAGTCGGCGGCTTGCTCAATGATCCGGGACGACGTTGGTTTTGTTTTTGCGCTCCGGGATCGGATCGCGGCTTGTCGGGGGCTGCCGGTACATGAACGAACTAGCACCTCCACCATATTTCACGTGGTAGGGACGGCGAATAAATCAGAAATGCTGTGAAAGACGAAAGTAACCTTTATGAACTTGTGCCCACAAGAACAGGCTACACCTAAATCAGAACGATAGGGGCGAACACAGTCGGCGATCGTCGAAATCTGATCAGCGGGTCAAGCGCGTCGGTTGTTATAGGTCCGTCATCGAAGGTCCGGTGTGATCGCTCGTGTCCGCGTGTCGTGTCGGCGTGTCTTCCAGAAAGTTGTACAGCATTCGCGCCGCACGATGAAATGAGATTACATAAGGTTTGGTTACAACAGACCGCGGATAGAACCATCGATAACTTCCGAGAAACTTCCGATAACGATACATGCAGGCGCGTCCTGCGCTCTGAAATGAGATTTGTTAGGTGGTGAAGCGCGGTCACTGGATAAAGATAAACTACACGTGTCAGTATGGTGGTAAGGGTGGCATAATGGAATGACTCCTTAACGAAAATTGTTTTGCTGTAACTTAATTTAATATTCCGGGACACTAGCTGGCCAGTATAGCGCAACCGCTAAGGTATTTGGGTGTTATATTATCGTCTTTAGAGTTAACCACGCGCCAAAATTGTTTAGGGTGAGTTTCAAGCATGGCAGGTAATGTGTTGCCTATAGGAAAGCTACCTTGGCATCTTTTTTGGGGTCTGCACGTTGTTCGTCGGCGCTCTCTTTGTAGGCTGAAGAAAAACCATTAGCTGCCCTATTGCAATAACCAGCGCCTTCCAGTGCGTTCCAGTGTGGAACTAGCGCGTTTTTTGACACTGGATCGCAATGGGGCATTGGCGTTCGCTGGGACTGACTGGGACAGCAGCGAAAACGCTGGATAAGAGCTCGGTCACACTGGACGAGATGCTGGTTCCACTGCAATGACACTCGGGCGTCATTGCAGTGGAACCAGCTTTGTGCTTTACAGGTACTGGTTCTCGCTGCAATTCGCTGGTTCGCAGTGGAAACTGCTCTGGTTCGCACTGGAAACTGCGCTAGTTCTAATACGCAAGGAGGAACATTGCTGAATATTAAATGTTTTATACAATTTCAGCGCTTGATACTGGTCCCTTTTCCTAAATAATTCTATATCTTAGGGTCATACAACTCTTTCCTGTCACAGCTTGGAATAAAGGGGCGTGAGGTGCCCTCGCACTTTTGACCCTAAAGATCACTGTGTTTTTTGCATTTTTCCTTATGACTGGGGGGATAGCTAAATTCTTGAACGAAACCACGCAAACGTAGAGGACGCCACATTTTTAGTAGTTTGCACGTAACATATGGCAGGGAGTTGTCGCCGTTGACGCAGTGTCATTGAGTGGACATGAAATGCAGAAGTCGTTCAGACGCGCTCTAACGGACCGCGAATTCGAAGCCTACCGTTGATTGATATTATCGCACCGATAACAGAGCTGATGCCATTCGTGCGCTTCCGTTTTCACTAGTGTACTAAAGAAGGCTCTGAGGCTGAAATACACAGATTTTAGCTTTCGCCAGCTACCCGAACTGAGATCCCTCCCCACCGAAGCTTAGGCCTGGCGTATCCGCCGAGTCCCTCTGCACGCTATCAGCGCAGCTGGGCTCTGGAATCAACAAGTATAACAAAAATAAATCACTGTATATTTCCGCTTTCGCATGGGTGCTCTTAAAGAAACTATTTTTTTTTTGTGTCTACAGAGCCACCGCAAGACGCGGTGAGCGCCGATGTGACGCGTCATAACACAGGTATATGCAATGTCGCCGAAGGCTGCCAGCGCTAGCATGCGCTGCCCTGACTAAGATATATGACTATACAGGCGTGTCAATTGAAACGCATCCCTGAACTAAGAAAACGTTCCATATCCCATGCGTGAGGAACAAGAAATGGCTATCGAAATCGGCAGTAACAGCCCATGCACCGTCCCGGGACGGCGGTTCATTTAGGACTTTTTTCGACGGGAAAATACAAATCGCCAGTGAAAGTTGATGTTGTAGCACTTCCAACCATACTGCTGAGTACGGGCAGCAAGATTTTCTCTCTGGAACAGGTTTGAGCTTTAGTTGCTGGGCGATAGCGCATCTACCATGTCTGTGCGAGACCAATGCCTCCTTTAAAAGATGCCTGCCGAGTGAACCGAGAATCCGGTTCCGGCCCCTCTCCTCTTTCCTCCTCTCCACAAGGGTCAGCTGCGAGCGCTAGTTGTGGCGGCTTCTTCAAAGTTGAATCACGTTCCCCTGTATGGATGGATGAAAGGATGGATGGATGGATGGATGGATGGATGGATGTTAGGAGCATCCCCTTTGGAAAGGAGCGGTGGGTTGCGCCACCAAAGTCTTGCTATTATACTGCCTAATGTCCTACCTAAGTTAAACGATAAAAAAAGAAAAAAAAACACTATGGAACTCCCACAACCAAATTTTCTCATCCCTTATTGCGCACTGTGCTTTTGTAAGTCTACGTTTTTTGTCCTTTCCCTCCTACTTTTATTCCACCAATCCCCCAATCACCTCTTACTAATCACTATTGCGGACATGCTTACTTTTTCACGGCTCTCATAGAACCCAAGGGCTTCAAGCAGGCCAGTGGTGCCTAAATCAACCGCTGGGTAGACGTCTTCACATTCTAATAAAACATGCTCCATAGTTTCCCTAGCTTTATCGCGGCAAGCACATGCTTCTTCTTCCTTCTTATATCTCGCTTTATAGGTGCGTGTTCTAAGGCATCCCGATCTCGCTTCCAAAGGTAATGAGCTTCCCTTTTGAGTTATATTATTTCTTTTCTTTCCTGATTTCGTTTTTTCCTCTTACGTATTTACTCATGGCAGGCGTATTTTTCATTGCCGTAACCCATGACATTATTTCGGCCTCTCTGACTTTCCACTTGACATTCTTTGTTGCTGTGTTGCCCACCCTACAGGCCGCTTACTTGTTGTTAAGCTTCCTAGTTCTCTTCCTCCGCTGTGCCTTAATGTTTTTCCTGTACAGATACCTCAACATTCTCCCAGCCCATTTGCTTTCTTCCATATTCCTCAGTCGTTCTTCATATTCAATTTTACTGCTAGCTTCCCTCACTTCAAAGTTAGTCCAACCCATATCACCCTGCAAATCTTCATTTGCAGTCTTCCTGTGAGAGCCTAATGCGAGGCGACCCACGGACCTTTGGCTCGCATCGAGTACTGATTGTACCCCTGATTTCGAGCAAACAACCGCATTTCCAAAAGTAAGTCCTGGAAACATTACACCTTTCCAGATACCTCGGAGCACCTCGTACATATTGTATGCCAAGAGCAGGCTGTACTTCATTATGGGTACATTTCTCTTCCCCTTCACTGCTATTTCTTCCTGTGTTTCCATATATCCATTGCCTTCGTTTACCCATATACCAAGGTATTTATATTCTTTTACCTGAGGTATTTTCGGGCACTGTATTGCCACTGTCCACTGTTTTCATTGAATACCATAACGCCTAATTTTCTAACGCTAAATTTCAAACCTAAATTCTGGCCTTCCTGCCCACAGATATTAGCCAGACGTTGCAAATCAGTTTTCTTGTTAGCTAGCTACACACTATCGTCCGCATAGAATAAACCTGGAAGCTGCTGCTCTACTACTGTACCCGCCTGTTTGTATGAGAGAATAAAACCGCGATTACTTCCTTCTAGCGCCCTCTCCATCTTCATCATGTACATCATAAACAGCAGTGGGGATAAAGGGAACCCCTGCCTCAGTCCCTTGTTGATATGAACTTTCTGCTCGCTCCTCATCCCTTCCCATTCAACGGAAACGGTATTTTTTAGGTAAATCTCTCTCAAAAGCTGTAGACAATCATCACCTAAGCCTTGCCCTTGCAGAATATCCCACAAAATGTGGCGGTCTACGTTGTCATAGGTTATTGTAATGTCTGAAACGGCCACATATAACAGTCTGCTTTCTACTTTTGATATTTCAATACACTGAGTAAGAACAAATAAGTTATCATTTAAACGCCTACCTATTCTGAAGCCATTCTGAAGCTCTCCCAAAATGCCATTATTTTCTGCCCATGCTTGAAGCTTTAATTTGATTGCCTGCATTGCTAGCCTGTATATTACCGATGTAATGGTCAACGGTTTATACGAGTGCATTCTATCTTTCTCCCTCTTACCTTTAAAAATTATATTCTTTATACTTTGTCGCCAAATGTCCGGTATTCGTCTAAATTTTAAAGTTTTTTTCTACTGCTCTCACCACAGTTTCCTTACTTTTTGGTCCTAGTTCATTAATCAGCCTAACGGGAACCTGGTTTAGCCCTGTGGCTGTGCGCTAAGGAATTTTCTCTTCGGCTTTCTTCGAATTCAAATTTGTCGGCACCAGATCCTTTTCCACCTGGGTCTCTTTCATGTTCTTCTTTTTCATCAAATACAACCCTGGCATTGCCTTGAAAAGGCTCGGCTGGTATTTTAGATCGAATTTATAGCCGCTTCTCCTTCCACTCTGTTTTCATCTTCGTCGAGGATGTGTCGTATTGTTGTTTACTGTCTGTCTAATAATATTATGTGATATTATGTGAGTAATATTCTACGTGCGGACTTCTTTTTATCACGTATTTCGGACAACCAACGTTAACTTTCGCCTTTTAATTTTGCTTGCGCCAGCATTTGAACCAAAGACTTTTTCTCCCGGTATATTTCCCATTTACCGGCTACTTCATCCTGTGGCAACTGCGCCCTCTTTGCCGGCCTGCGCTCTTGGGATGCTTTCTGTCGTTCAGCGATCTCTTCTCGTAGCTCCCTGTTCCACCAGCTTTTCGGTTTCTTTTTTCCTTTCGAACGAACATGTTCTTTCTGTTTCCGTATTTCTGTCTTTATTACACTAAGAAGCTCACTATATTTCCACTCTTTATTTGGCCATTTGCCAAGTTGTTCCTCGACTCTAGTGACGATATTTGTTATTTGTTGGGTGTTCAAATTCGTACTGGTCATTTTGCACACGTTGCTTTCTTTCCCAACTACATATCCCATTTTCAATATAATGCGTTTATGATCAGCCCCTATGCTGCTATATCCTTCCTCATCAATGACCATTTCTCTCAACTTATCATTAATTCCTTCTGTCATCAGACAGTAATCAATGGTTGATTGCCGGTTTCCCACTTCCCACGTGATCTGCGCTTCACACTTAGGCCCTGTATTCATGATAACGAGGTTATGTTACTCATAAAGGCCTAGCATTGACTTCCAGTTGTTGTCGGTATAGCGATCTAAATCCTTTATGTGGGCATTCATGTCACCTAATAGGATAATTTCAGCACCATCCCGAAACCCTTAATATATGCGCTTATGCATATATTAAGGCGCACATATATGCATTTATTAGCCTAACTCTTTATTCTTCTCTGTGCAATTATTTCCCGTCCACAAATACGTAACCCCCAGCCAAGTTTTTTCCCACTCATTCTAACTGATAACCAAAGATGCTCTAACATTTTGAATTTACTCTTTTCCATTTGGCTCCCTGATGGATGAGCATCCCAACTTGGTTCTGTTGCACCCTTCCCAAACATAATTCTCAATCACTGGCGTCTCTTCCGAGTCCTTAAGGTGCGTGTGATGTGTGCTGCGCGACATAGTGCGGTGATCGGGACGGTCAGGAGCAGACGACAATGAGTGCACGCGCGCCGAGGCGGATTCCATGCTGGAAGAAGGAAAACAACGACGCCGAAGAGCGTCCGGCACGAGAACGCGCGGCGCATGAAAAACAAAAAGAGGAAAAGCAACCAATTAGAAAAGACCACGGGGCGTCAGGCAGCCAATCCGAGAATGCCTAATCGGCCAGAAAGAAGAGAAAGCGTGGTGCGCTGGCGAGGAGACGCAGAGGAGACGCCGGGGAGACGCCAGGAGAGTTCCAGGAAGCGACGGCAGGAGGAGGTCAACCACCGGAGCGGACGTTGAAGCCGGGCCGTCGGGTTCCGGACCCGAGCCACCAGGATTTCACCAACCTCCTGCCAACCTGTTCCTGTGCGTCGCCCGTCTACCCGAGCGTGCCGCCAGCTCCTCAAGGCCGGTGAGCTTCTGTGCTCGTGGGTACGACGAGAACAGTCGGGCTACGGGCCCGAGTTCTACGCCAGCTGCCCGGCCGGAACGCCGCCGCCATCTGCTCGTGCCACCAAGCCGCCTGGTTTACCTCTCCGAGCCACAGCTGGCCAGCCCCGGTCGCCCGGTCAACCAACGTACACCACGACCTTTGGTGAGACCGGCGCCACTCCTTTCGTCAGCTTGTCGCCGCGTCGCCGCGTCGAGACTGTTGTGTGTCCCTACCGCCATGGCAAGCCCAGACTCGCACGCTACTTAGCTCCACACTAGCCCCAAATGCGCGTCTTGATGTGTATTTGAGTGTTTCTTTTATGTTTGCTATTTTTTTCTATTTAATTTTAAGCCTTCTTTAGTTCCATTAAACGTTTGTGTGTGTGTGTGTTCGAAGCGAACGGCTTTGTCCTCAATTGGGTTCTCGGACGCTCCGCCTAAGAGAACCATCAGAACCTTTTAAGTACACGAACCTTTGTCCCATATTAGGGTCATCACAGTGCGTTTCTGTAACCTCATACACCACTATTTGTTCTCTATTTACCTGCTCCTCAATCTCTGCCCACTTTTCCTTTCTTCTACCGCCCTGCTGGTTTATGTAGCCTATTGCATGACAAGCTCTATTTCTTGCTTTCCTCCTTTTTCTGTTATCGACGCCAGTGCTCTTCTGAGGTTCCCCTAGGGGACCTTCTTCATTACTATCTACTCTGGCCTCCTGAGCGATCGTGGGCCGCCTAAATAAGCAACAGCGCGACCACCAAGTCGCCAGCCCACTTCTCGTGCCAGCCTGTAATTGAAGTGGATCCCGTCTCGTTTAAAACCCCACACCTTCTCACTTCCCTGTTTACTTCTACAACCTCGAAGCCTTTCTCTCGGCTCATTTTCCATATCGCCTCATCAGCAGCCACTACGGCTCTTTGTACGTGATTGTCACGTACAGGCACCTCCAGCACCATGCACACCACGATCTGCACCTGAGGGGATAGCTCGCGCTAGTCGTCCACCCCCTTCGCCAAGCGCTGGGCAAGTCCTGTCCCTTTTCTGTTGGGGACGTCATTTAGCCCACCTTTGTCGCGGCATTTTCCGCGAGCTTTTCTTTTGCCCCCTCCATGAAACAACCCAGTGTCCGCCCTGGAAATGCTCCTGTCGCCACTCTTTTATCGCCTTTCACCTTCTCCACAATTGCTTCTGAGCACATAACCAGGTTTGGATCGCCGGCGATAATCATCCTTTCACTCTCTCCTACCTCTCTCTGCTGCCCTTTGTCCTTTTCCGCGTGATTCGGACTCGACAAGGGGCATTGTCCCCTGTGCCCTTGCTTTTTCCGCGTGGTGACCTCAAGGTAGGAGGCGCTCTTTCCAGCTAACCCATCACCATGTTGCACGCATTCCATGTATTTTGCTAGCCCTCCCTCTCCTGTCACGTCGGGCGCCTGCGTTCCATTGTCACGCACATCCACGTTCACAATGGCGGCCCTGTTCAGCGTTTCGTCGGCTACTTCAAATCTTTTTTCAAATGCCTTCCGTGCATCACGCTCCCTGTTTACCTCATTTTTGAGCTCTTGCACCTGTTCGAGAAGCTCTTCCTGGAAGGCCTCCTTGTTTTGCAGCCTGGTATCGACATCCGAGTGTGTGCCGTTTGACTCGATTCCCTCTTCATTCTCATCCGTCTCTTCATCTGCCTTGAGGGACCCTCGCGCACTGCCCGCTTTCCCGGCTTTCTTGACATGTATTGCACGGCTTTTTCTGATGCAAATACTATAATAGTGTAATATTGCAGAGCACGTGCCTTTTAGCAAAAACCGATACACACAGGATCCAAATCCTCAAAATGTCGCAAAGCAACTCTCACCACTGTTTCAAAAGCAATCGATGCTGCGGAGACCCAAGATATGACACGCTCTCGCACGCCCTCAACCACGCGACCACGTTCTCACTTTCCTACCAAAACACGCACAGTAAAACAACTAATTACTATTAGTCTCAACTATTAGTCAACTATTAGCAGTCTGTTAGTAGTCAACTCAACCATTAGTAGTCTCAACTATTAGTGCCTCCGATATTTTAGCGCCGTCTGTTGTAATCCGCGGCTTGTTGGAGCCGCGGTCTCCCGTCAAGCCGTCATATTGATTACCTCAGTACCATGCAAAATAATGGAGCACATTATGTTTTTTAACCTTGTCAACTTTCTTGAAGAAAATTATTTTTTTTTCTCCAACAGTCAACATGGCTTTTGCAAATTATTTTCTTGTGAGACTCAGCTGGTAACTTTCAATAATGACTTACGTGTATATTTTGGCAGCGGTTTTCTGACTGATTGCATATTTTAGGATTTTTCGGAAGCTTTTCACAAGGTCAAACATGTATTGCTACTACACAAACAAAGTGCACTGAACATTGACCCGGGAGTACTTAGCTGGATCCAATCGTTCCTTTCGTCTCGTTCCCAATTTGTTTATCTAATGAGTCCACATCTAACGCGGCTCCAGTTGAATCCGGTGCTCCACAAAGGTCTGTGCTTGGTCCTCTTTCATTTTGAATATATATGAGCAATTTACGTGGTAACATTTGCTCACAAATTTGTTTATTCGCTGACGATTGTGTTATATATCGAAAAATACCTAATGCCTCTGATATAACTACCCTTCAATCTGATTTAAATAACATCTAATTGGTGCCTCACTTCGTGCATGGAACTTAACATTATCAAATGCAAATCTATGCGGATTTCTCGTTCCAAGATAACAGTCTCGTGCACACAATTATTCCTTCCTAGGACTTCAATCGACTGGAATAATCTACCTACATCAATAGTAAGCATCTGTGACCCCACTCTTTATAAGAATGCACTGATCAACATAATATAATGTATGCTGGCAATTAGCATAATTAGGTACTTATTCGTGAACATTGTCTCGTTGGTAAAGTGCACTCTTTCTGTATTTTCATATTATGTAAGTCTATTCTTGGTTGTTGTGAATACTAGTTTTTCCATATCGCTTTTGTTCTCTGCACTGTGAATTCCTAGAACTAATCCTGTATTTTTTACTCGCGGGATGTATTCTCGCCCTTCCCCTCTGCAATGTACAACTATGTGCCTTGAGGGTATCACAAATAAATAAATAAAAGCCATTGGTCGAGCGCGCGCCAGCCTAGTAGTCGTCACTTTCCTCCTCAACAGGAAGCAGGGTCGCGAGCGAGCGCCGTCTCTCAGAAACTACCCAGAACCACTGGAACCTCCGCTCCAATGGGAAACCTCGCGAAGTGGCAGGCATTTAGCAAAGATGGCATTGGCGAGACGTAACTCAGTGAAACTAAAATGGCTTCTCGATCTTGACATGGCAAATTATCCGCCGCGTCGAATTGGTGGCATAGCGTAGTGGTAGCGTACCGGGCTTGGGATCTGTTGGTCCGACGATCGGTTCCTGGTCGAAACATTTTGCTTTTTTCACTTTCTAACCGACACGGGACTCCAGTGCTCCCCAAAGAAATTAGAGCTCCTTCTCTACAGCCCAATTAGAAAGGGCCGCAAGCCACAGAACTGGAAACCCCCCACTGAAATTGGCATTATTCTCTACACCAAGTGCGGAGATCTCATTCCCAAAGTCGCGTCCATTCGAATCTTGGGAATGACACTCGAAGGGGCGGGCACGAATAGCATCACCATTCACAAACTAGACAAGAAGACGGATAGCGTCATCGGTCTAATCAGGGGGGTAGCTAACAGAAGGAGAGGCCTGAGCGAAGAGAATCTGATAAGGCTAGTCCACGCTTTCTTGTTATGCCATTTCACGTACGTAGCGGCCATGCACGTCTGAAAGAGGGCCGAGCGAGACAAGCTAAATACCATGATAAGGAGGGGGATCAAGAGCGCGCTCGGACTGCCAAACTACACACGCACCGACCGACTTCTGCAGTTGGGTATTCATAAGACCCTGGAAGAAATTGCAGAAGCACAAGAAAGGGCACAGATTCTCAGGCTCTCCGACACCAGGGCAGCCAGACGACTCCCAACAGAGATGGGCATCCCACCGGCCACTGTCGAAGACGCCTACCAGGGCCTTCCGAAAGAGGAGAAAGATGCATATTGCCCGCCCCGGGCAATATGTATCCCCAGCGTAACGTAGAAAGAAGGAAGGCCAGGACGGTGGCGCTCCTACGCCGCGCGATGGAACTCCCTGGCGACAGCTGCTTCACTGACGCGGACCACTACGGCAACAACAACAATTTCACGGTAGTGTCGATCAACCACAGGGGTTCGACCGTTAACGCTGCTTCGGTACAAAGCACGTCGTTGCGTGCGGCCGAGCAAGTGGCCGTTGCGTTGGCCCTCCTGGACGACAAACATGTCAATGTCTTCAGCGACTTCAGGGCAGCCATCCGCGCCTTCAGCGTTGGCGCTGTGTGTAAGGAAGCCTGTCGCATCCTCGAGGGCAAAAGCATCGCCACCCACACTATCACGTGGTTTACCGCTCACATGGGATCTATCATGGGAGGCCCCACAAACCTCAACGAGCTGGCCCACTCCAAGGCGCGAGGTGTAGCTTTCCGCGACCATGGAGAACTCCAACGCCGGCTTGCAGTGGTGGAGAACAGAGATCAACCGACCACATACAATGAAATTGCGCAGCACTTTTATCTCGGCAGGAGAGACTTTTCCTTCCACACAAGAAGTTAAATAGAGCGCAGGCATTGACCCTCAGATTATTGCAAACTGGCTCGTATCCCAGCCCGGCTTTATTCCACAAGCTTTATCCCCACCCCTATGCCACTAGTTCTTGCAGGCACTACAATGACATCGCTAGCCTAGACCATATGCTCTGGCGTTGCCCCTCGTTACGAGGCACAGAACAAACCAATCAGTACAAGTGGCTCTCCGCTATCAAGAGCCCCGATGCCGGGGCGCAACTATGGGCTATCCAGAGGGCCCACGATGCGGCGGTCGGGGATGGCCTGACTGTCCCAACGTGGGAGCGGCCCGCAGCGCGCTGAGTCGCGTACCTCAGGACTTTCATTAAAGTTTTGCATGCATCCATCCATCCATAGCACTAAAACGCTCGCTGTCGCTTTTCGTACTCAAAAAATATATACGGTGGCCGGACACCACGTATTTCACGCGCTAGAGCTATTTCTCGCACCTGTGCGCCACCTCTGCCCAGCGCACCAGCATTCAGCACGCCACACGGGGCCCATAATAGGGCTTGTCACTGGATACTCGGTCTTTGAAATAGAGCGTGGCTTCTTAATTAGTTTACCTGATTAAAGAGGCGTGTATTTTTTTTAGACAGGCGTTTTAGCTGACAATTAGGTCATGTTTTTCTTATAGCAGAGGTGATCCTGTAAACAAGGGTCTGCTTATCTGTTAATTCATTAACTATATTAACAAAGATACACCAGTTTGACTGAACATTGCCGCAGTCAAATTCACCCAAGTATATATATAGAAACACTGCAAGTTCATTGTTAATTGAAAGAAAGTGAGCCTTGTCATTGCTTATATATTGATCTTTTTAATCGGTTTGGGTTGCTTGAGTCAAACTTTTAATGAAAGTAGACAATGATCACTGTTGCCTGGCAGGCACGTCATTTCGGAAATATGATCGGGTCGTGTAGTAAAAACGCGGTCAATGTATTGTAAACAAACGAGGTTATTCTTGAATTGTCGGTTCCTTAAAGGGCCCCTGACACGGTTCGGACAAATATTGTAGACGTGTAGGGTACAGCTGAAGTTCATCATCCGCACCACAATTTGTCTGAAACGTGTGATATTAACAGAGCTACGGACGATCACAAGTTACCCTCCTCCACAGCCATGCATTTTCTCCTCAACTCTCAACTCGTTTGCCGAGTGATCGGGGCTAACTTCCACGTTCACTGGCTCTGCGTCATATGATAGCACGTCGTGTCGTCGCCTTGCGGTTTTCTAGGAGCGAGCGCGCGAAGCCTCTCCAAACTACCCGCCTTGACAGTCGACCCCAAGCGAGAGCTATCGAAGCAGCGGGCGTTGTGAGCATTCTGTCACAGCGCCAAATGCGTATGGTATTCCGGTTACCACAGGCGAGCTGGGGATTTCAACGGAACGGTGGAGACATAAACTCGATGAAGGAACAATAGCGTGGACCTTAGGTGAGCTCCATGGTCCAGCCACCCGTTGGTGCAGAGATTAACTGGCCAAACAAAGAGCTAGTATTGCTCTAACCAAGTGTAAAACATCTCAAACATTTTCAAAAACAACGTGTTAACGATTACACTCCTGCGAAAAATTTACGCCAGCAGCAAAGAATAAATTTCGTTATTGCTACTGTGTGTGATTGAGCCCTGTGCCACCAGGTGGCTGCACCGTACAGACCATTCGCTTGGTGTGCACGGCGTCTGCCAGGCCCTGTTTCCTTGCACTTGCGTTTAGCCTAATACTAGACTCGCGAAACGCTATTGCGTTAGTAATCTTCCAGTGTAAAGGGAAGTCCGTAAACGCGCAAATCCTGGCGCCGATCGGATAGCGGTGGTCCAGTGCGCTGCAGCCAGTCCACTCGTCTGCTGCCCTGCAGAGGGACAGGATGTCGCAGCTTGACATATTGCCAGTTGCTACGCTTGCAGTCCACAACGCAACAGAGTCGAATCATAGTGCTCGCGAAAAAACTGCGACCGACTCTGACTGCGGAGCTGTCGTCAAAATGGAGCACGTTGTAACACAAGCAGACGACGCTCCCTGTGTGCCGGAAGTGCTTAAGTGTAGTGAGAAATTGTTCTCGTGCATTATCTTTCTGTTTTCTTTTTATAGAAACAAATTATCTAACATTCCGACTATTACGAAGATAATTTCTTCGCCATAAAAGTGGCAAAATTATCGATGATGCGCCCTGGGCAGCCAATCGGATAGCTCACCATACTGACGTCAATTGGGTGATTTACGTCATATGGTTAGGGGCGGCCGAAAATTCCGCCGAGTAGTGTGCTGCGATCGACAGCAATATACATTTTTAAAACCTTATGATAATTTACATCCTTCACGCGGAGCACTTAGATGCGTCAATTACTAATCAGAACGACCTACTCTAACGACTCAGTACGTTTGTACAACATCTTCAAAATCGTTTCGGGGTCCCTTTAATGATTTTGGGTGAGCGAAAAGATGTTGTACTGTTCTAAATAATCTTGAGCCCTAGAGTAGTTAGTATACACGGTGGGGGGATCATTTTTCCTGGTAATATTTGACATATGAAGATCATCAAGCAAAAAAATTGGCACTGTGGCATGGCGGGAACAAACACTATGAGTTGCATCGTGCAAATCAGTCACAAATGTTGCAGTGAAATTTAGGCGGCGATAAAGGACACCCAAAATAAGTTTTTGATAAGCTAGTTTGGCGACTACCCATACAATCTGCAAATTGGATGTAATTTCAATGCAATCTTAAGGCAGCGTTTTAGTTATCGCAAGCAGTACACCACCAGATTGGTGTGTGTCGCGGTCACAGCGGTAAATAGAAAACTCGCACGAGTTTCTGAATTATTCATGGTCTCCAATTCGGGGTTGAAGCCATGTTTCGGTTAAAGCGATTCCGCACGTGTCGATGGCGAATTCCGGTGCAACGCCTTCGTTGATAATGCTTCGGATGTTACCGAAAAGAAGTGACGTATTCGATAGGTTTGTGATCCCTTCGCGTGCCTATCTCACATAGTGAGCAGAAGATGTCGCCTGCCCCGTAACAAGTGCGCGCCCAGGCACATGCTCTGTATTGTCTGTAGCTCTGCGTGTTCGTTACGACTGCTTTCTTAGACACATTGTCTTATCGGGTTTTAGACTTGTTGCTTCTTGGTGGAGATTAAGTTTATGTAATGCACTTGATAGGCCGGTGCGACAGGTTGATCCTTAGCAAAATGGGATAGTTATCGCCTTCCTTTATGTGTGGCTATACAAAAGCCTTCGATACGCTTATGTTTTTCCCTTTCAGTATTTGTCTTATAGAAAGAACTTTTTTTTAAACCTTAAGCTTGAAAAGTTAACGGTCTAGGGCGGCATTTGTTTTGCAAATGTGACCCTAAGCGATGTGCGCGCTCGATCGCGTTGTCAGCAGGGCGTCAGGCGTACCTGTTAAGATGGACCTTTTCTAGATACAGATTGTTTCCATGATTCGTGAGAATACGGAATTGGATTGGATTGGAAAAACTTTAATAAAAGTCCTGCAGGACGCACGTCAGCGCGCAGTGGGCGTCTGCCACGCCGGGACCGACAGGGAATACCTGGCGGCCGCTGCGCGTGCCTGCTGGGCGGCCCATTGCTGGTCTTGTAGGAGCGGGCTTCTTAGGGTCTTCTCCCACTTGTCGGAGGTAGAGTCGGGCGGAGCGTTTCTGCACTCCCAGAGCACGTGTGCGAGTGTCGCCGTGACCCCGCACGAGGGGCACGCATCGTCTGGGTAGACGTCCGGGTAAATTATGTGTAAGGTGGCCGGGTTTGGATAGGTATCTGTCTGTAATAAGCGTAGCGTTAGCGCCTGCGGCTTGTTTAGTTTGGGGTGCGGGGGCGGAAAGAGACGTCGTCCCAAGTAAAAGTGTTTGGTTATTTCATTGTAGGTTATTGGGGCATCCCTGTTCGCCTCCAACTCATCGAGACGTAGTTGCCCGGGGTTGACGGCGCGGTCGGTAAGCGCGCGCGCAGCGTCGTGGGCTGTCTCGTTGAGGTTGGGCGGGGCGCCCGGAATCCGACCCAGGTGGGCGGGAAACCAGATGACGGTATGGTGTTTGAGGGTGCTTGGATCAGCGCCGCGGAGGATGCGTAACGCCTTGACGGAGACGACTCCTCTCTCCAACGCTTTGATGGCTGGTCTCGAGTCGCTGAATATTGTCGTTTGCTTATCGTCGAGCATTGCCAGGGCTATGGCCACTTGCTCCGCCACCTCGGGTTCACGTGTGTGTACCGTGGCGGCGTTTAAAGTCCGTTGCGTGGACGAAACCGCTACCGCAGCGAAGGCTCGGTTGCATCGGTAGGCGGCGGCGTCCACGAAAGCGACGTCGTCCGCTTTCATGTTTACTCGTTTGAGGAACGCGGTGGCCCGGGCTTGGCGCCTGCCTCGATTGTGTTCCGGATGGACGTTTCGCGGAATGGGTGCGATCGTGATCAGGTCGCGGAGCTCGCGCGGAACCGGCGTAAGCTCCGGTGGATCCTGGGTGTTCAGTGGGAAGTACCCGAGCTCGCGCAAGATGTGACGGCCGGTCTTCGTCATCGTCAGTCGTATCATCTGCGCTCTCTCCTGAGCCTCAGCGATCTCTTCGAGGGTATTGTGCACCCCGAGCTCGAGGAGTCGATACGTCGGCGTCGTGATCGGGAGCCCAAGGGCCCGCTTCACTACCTTTCGGATTAGTGTATTGAGCTTGTCACGCTCCGAGTGTTTCCACTTATGCATTGCTGCGACGTAGGTGAAGTGGCATAGGACGAACGCGTGTACGAGACGCAGCAGATTGTCTTCTTTGAGGCCGTGGTGACGGTTGGCCACCCTGCGTACAAGTCGTATTGCGTTGTCCGTCTTTGTCGTCAGCTTGTGGACCAATTGGATGTTGGATCCGCCTGCCTCGATAATCATTCCCAGTACTCGGATGGAGTCAACCCTGGGGATTGGGCGAACATCTCTGGTGCGGACAGTGATGTTGCGCTCGGTCGGTGGTTTCCATCCCTTAGGCCTTTTGCCTCGTCGTTTTGGGCTGTACAACAACAGCTCCGATTTGGCGGAGGGGCACTTGAGGCCCGTGTGGTCGAGGTAGGATTCGGCAGTTTCGACTGCCTCCCGCAGAGCGGATTCGATAAAGCCGTCCGACCCCGCGGAGCACCATATGGTGATGTCGTCCGCGTATACCGTATGGTTGAGGCTTTGTATCTTCGACAGGCGTTCGGAGAGCCCAATCATCACCAGGTTGAACAGCGTCCGCGAGAGGACGGAGCCCTGGGGTGTGCCACGCTGTCCGAGCTCGACTTCTTCCGACGTGAGGTCTCCGACACGGAGCACGGCCTTGCGGCGGGTTAGGAAGGAGCGGACGAACTCGTAGAACCGGCGCCAGAGCCCTAAGGCCGTGATGGCCTTTAGTATTGCCGAGTGCTGGATGTTATCGAAAGCCTTCTCCAGGCCAAGGCCAAGTATGGCGCGGGTGCCCCAAGTAGCCCCGGCGTCTGTGATTTGGTGTTTCAGGATAAGCATCGTATCCTGAGTCGAGAGCCCAGGTCGGAAGCCGATCATGTGGTGTGTGTAACAGTCCTGGTCTTCGAGATACCGGCCGACTGTGTTGAGTACGACATGCTCGGCCACTTTACCCACGCACGACGTTAGCGAGATGGGGCGAAGGTTATCGACGCCAGACGCCTTGCCCGGTTTCGGAATGAGGATCGTCTGGGCGAGTTTCCAGGCATCAGGTAACTCGCCTCGCCCCCACACATCATTGATGGCGTCCGTGAGGTACACGACCGAGGGGTCGTCTAAGTTCCGCAGGAGCTTGTTGGTTATGCCATCGGGGCCCGGGGCGGAACGGCCGTTTAGTTCGTGGAGAGCCCGGCATATCTCTTCGACGGAAAAATCGGCGTCCAGGAGACTGTTGTCGGTACCGGTGTAATCGGGATGTAGGGTCGGCGGGCCTTTGGGTATCGGCAGGTACTTATGCACAAGCGTCTTGACGATGTCATCCGGCGAAGCGGTGCCTTTGGCCTGGTGAAGGACTTTGGTGAGCGAGTGGCGCTGGTTTGTGCGGGTGTTGGTGTCGTCGAGCAGGTGTTTGAGGAGGTTCCACGTCTTCCCGTTGCGGACCTGTCCGTCGACGGAGTTACACACCTCGTCCCATTGCTGTTTGGATAGGGTGCTGCAGTGTTCCCTTATGGTCTGGTTCAGTTGTGCAATGCGTTTGCGGAGCCTGCGGTTCAGACGCTGGCTCTTCCATCGTGTCATTAGAGACTGTTTGGCTTCGAGCAAGTGGGCGAGGTGGCTGTCCATCTTCTCGGTTGGCATATCCGTGCTAAATGTTTTCGTGGCCTTAACGACGTCGGCCTTGAGCTGAGCCGTCCACGTCTCGAGGTTCGGGGCAGTGTCTGGAGGGAGTCGTGAGGCACGAGTCTTGCGAAAGAAGTCCCAGTCGACCCACGTGTACGACTTGGGCTTCCTGACGATGCTGGGTAACTGCACGGCCAGTATGAGATGGTCGCTGCCAAGATCCTCCGCAAGATTGGACCAGCGGGCATCGGCTGTGTTCTTCACGAAGCAGAGATCTGGAGTGTTGTCTCTGTGCGTGGATGTGCCGATACGGGTAGGGAACGCCTTGTCTGTCACTAGGGTGAGATTGAGCTCGTTCGCATGCTGCCACAGCGCGGTGCACTTGGGGGTGTCATATACGTAACCCCAGGTGCGATGCGCAGCGTTGAAGTCGCCAGCAATGACGAGCGGGTTTGAGCCAGCAAGACGTATGGCTCTCTGGAAGAGGCGTCGGAAATGGTGACTCGTTTGTCTGGGGCTGCTGTACACGTTGAGTACGTACAGACTTTGTCGGGACGCGCCGCTTAGGAGAATCTCCGTCATGACGTTGTCCACCTCGGACGTGCCGAGGTCATGCGCGAGGCAGGTGAGCTTTTTAGAGACCAACGTGGCGGTACCACTTCCTCCCGCGAGGCCTGGTAACCACTGGTAACCGGTAAACGTGGCGGTGTGTGTTAAAGTTTCTTGCATTAGGATTACGTGGGGCTTGGCATCGTGGCTGCGTAGGTATTGCTGCAGGGAGGCTTTCCGCGTAGTGAAACTCCTGCAGTTCCACTGCCAGATGCGGAACGCTTCATCTCGCCTGGCCATCTTGATGCTTGTGGGGGTCGGCCCGGGCGCTTGATGGTGGGAAGGGGGCCGCGTGTGTGGGTGGATTGAGCGTGGGGTGTTGTGTCGAGACCGGCTTAGCAGTGGCAATGGCGGGGGCTACGACGTTTTCGAGATAATGTTCGACTGTCCCCAACCGATTACCGTGGGCCGCGAGGTTTGACTTACGCGGGCCATATTCTCTCCGAGAAAGCGGAGGCTCTCTTTAATTGCCGACCGCGTACTTTTAATCTCTTCTAACTCGGGTTTCAGTTCTGGTATGGCGCGAGCTACGGCGCGTTTCTTGGGCGCGCTCTCGCCGTCCGCGCTATCAGCGCTAACAGGGTGCGGCGGTGGTGACGGGGCTACTGCCTTCGCAGCGTTTTCGGCGGCGGGCATAATGGCTGCGGGCGCGCTCCTGTCGTTCTGTAGTTCGGCAATCGCGGCCGTAAGTTTGAGGATTGTCTCTTTCATAGCGGCGTTTTCGCGTTTGAGTAACGCTATCTCGGATGTGTTGGTGTCTGTAACGTGCTCTGGGAGTGAGCCCGACCTTACCTGTGATGTGGTGTCGTTTCTTCTTCCCCGGACGACATCTGTCCAGGTGAGGGAACCTCGTTTCTTGTTGCTTGTTGGTGGTGCGGGCGAGCTTGTCAATCGTTGACGTGAGGGCCCGGAGCGGGATCCAGAACGGGACCCGGGCCCCGACTTGGAGCGAGAAATTGATTGCTCCCGAGATGCGCCGCGCGGCGCACCACGGGAGCGGCCCCGTGGTCGGCTCCGGGATGTCGATGCCCGCCTGGAGCGGCTCCGAGATCGGTCCCTGGATCTGGAGTGGGATCGGTTGTTGTCAGCGGTCCGGGCACCTCCAGGGAGTTGCGGGTAGGCGTCTTCGGTGGTAGCGATGGCGGACTTGGGCATAGTAGTGCAGTCGTCGCCGTTCCTCGACGAGCGTGCTCTCTCCCATCGCCGTCGACGGACCACGTATGGCATGTGGTAGCGTTCCTTGCATGCTTTGTCGGCGGTGAGATGGGGGCCAACGCATAGCTTACATTTGGGTGCACAGTGGTGCTCCCGAGTGGGGTTTGGGGCACCACAGCCTCGGCAAATAACGTCCCCGGGGTTTGGGCACACGTCCGCACGGTGGCCGAGCCGACCACAGGCGTAACATATGTCGACCTTCCTGCGGTACAGCGTGCAGTGCATGGGGACCGAGCCATAGCGCACGAAATTGGGCACTCGACGGCCGTCGAATGCCACGATTGCCGCGATGGCAGTGCCTATGCGTTTGGCGGCCAATGCCAGTGGATTTCAGTCATTGACCATTTTCGAGTCAATGTCCGTCGGCCCATCTTCCACGGGGACCCCGCGGATGATTCCCTTACAAGCGGTCTGTGGTGCCGCTTCGTAGGCGCTGATCTCGTGGGTGACGCCTTGGATGCAAATTTGCTTTACTCGCACGTAGCGGTTAGCATTTTCTCTGAACGGAGTGCTTGCCACTAAGATATTCTGTTTGTTGTTGGGGCAAAGCGTGTCCGAGTGTTGTTGTGCCGGGCTGAGGCCAGCCGAGGCGGCAATGGCGTTGGCAACCACCGCAGGGCCAACCTTTGCTATGTTAAGTCCCCCACGAGGCCTTATAATAATACGGATATCATCTTTTGGCAACGGCGGCATTCTGCTCGCGCGGATGATGGTGTTTTTAACGTTTTCATGGCCGCGGTCTCAGTTCCTCCACGTTTCAGCAAGCCATATGGCGCAGTATGGTTAACCCTCTCACGTTTGGCTGCGGCGCGGCGAGACGTGGCAGTCTGCCAGCCTTGATCCGAGGTGTTGTCCTCAACGGCAATGTCCTCCCCAGCCACTTGGTATTCCATGTCTGAGCACAATAATTGTAGCCCATGCAGCGGCGACGACGACGTGCAAGAGAGAGCAACGCGCCAGAAGCGTCGCCGCGCTCGACACGTCGGATTAGAAGCTCCCCTCGTTAGGGCTAGCGAGGCGGCGGCCGGGTGACGATGGCGAAACCGCTGTAGATGGTAGAGATAAACACTCACAGTGTCCAGGAAAGTGTCCACAGGGTCCGTGTAACTTCACAAAGCCGTCTTGCACAAATATTTCCTTGAAATCGTGAAAAACCGCCACGAAAATATTGGTAGAAACAAGAGCCGAATAGAATTCGTCCGCACACTCCGGCGTCTTCCGAGAATACGGAATGTCTCGACGAATTATGTTACTGCGCAGCGAACGGTCCTCTTGCTCGTTCAGATGTGATTCTAAGGGGCCATGATGGGTGTTAACCGATTCTGTGCCCGCCGTGATTGCTTAGAGGCTATGGTATTGGGTTGCTAAGCATGATGTTGCGAGATCGAATCCTGGCCGCGGCCTCCGTATTTTGATGGGGGCGAAATACGATTACACTCGTGTACATAGATTTAGGTGCTCGGTAAAGAACCCCAGGTGATCCAAATTTCCGGAGTCCCCACTACGGCGTGCCTCATATGACATCGTGGTTTTTGCACGCAGAATTCCATACTTTGATTTTTAACCGACTTCGTACTGCACTTTGTCAACTGCACACTCTTGCTCCTCAATTGATTTAGTTTTTGCTTCAAGCTCATCTAGTGGCTTTTGGATTGATGGACCTTGAGCTTCCATTTTCTTTTGGCTCGTCCTTATATCTTTGACCTCAGTTGCCAACTCGTTCTGCATCTTAGCGGGTTGAGTCGAGCGCGTATGAAGGTCTTTAATGAGGGTAATTGCGACTGTAATCTTTTCGGAGGAATCGTCAAACATTGAATCCACATCGAGCAAGGCATTAGTTCGCCTGTAAGGGACCGGTTTAGCCTGCCTATCGCCAGAACGAAGTAACAAAAAGACCATCTAAAAACAATCACAGGCAATCTCGGGAAGCATCATCATTATCAGCCTGATTACGCCCACTGCAGGGCAAAGGCCTCTCCCATACTTCTCCAATTACCCCGGTCATGTACTAATTGTGGCCATGTTGTCCCTGCAAACTTCTTAATCTCATCCGCCCACCTAACTTTCTGCCGCCCTCTGCTACGCTTCCCTTCCCTTGGAATCCACTCCGTAACTCTTAATGACAATCGGTTATCTTCCCTTCTTATTACGTGTCTTGCCCATGCCTCCCCTTTCTTTTTCATGATTTCAACTAAGATACCATCAACTCGCGTTTCTTCCCTCACCCAATCTGCCCTTTTCTTATCCCTTAACGTTACACCTATCATTCTTCTTTCCATAGCTCGTTGCGTCGTCCTCAATTTAAGTAGGTGGTGGTGGTAAACATTTATTACTTGAGCCTCTTTACAACATTACTTGTGAGAGGGCTCAGGAGCGCGTAGGGTGTCCGGGAGATTGTGGCCCTCGGCGACCCTCAGAGCCCAGTCCACTAGCCGTATTTGGTCGGCTGGGTTGGAGCTAGACACCGCGGTCTCCCATCCCTCGAAGTCGGTGAGTTTGCCACTCAGAGGGTGGCTGGAGCTCAGGGCATAAGAACATTATGTGATGGAAGTTGGCTCTAGGCGCACCGCAGAGCGTACATTCCTGTCGATATAGGGCTGGATGAACCAGGGCGAGAAAAGCTGGAGAAAGAAAAGTTTGTGCCTGAAGCTGGCGCCAGGTACTTTGTTGGAATTTTGTTAAGAATATATATGGGGGAGGATATCTCAACCGCATTTCGCGGTAGTGGAGGGTGATCACGTGATATTCGACCAATCGGTCTCTGGCGTTATCCAGGTCATCGGACGCAGTGGCTCGTTTGACGGCTACTCGAGCGATAGAATGGGCAATCTCATTGCCTGGATGGCCTGCGTGCGCGGGCACCCAGATGACCTTAATAGGTGAGAGGGGGGTCTGATGATTGAGAATTTTCAGTGCCGGTTGATGAACTCGGCCTTTTGAGTAGTTGCGGATTGCAGTTTTCAAATTGCTAAGGATAACCTCGGAAGCGGTGGTTGAGATGGCCTGCGCTCTGGCAGCCTCCTCCGCCTCTATGGACGTGCGTGCCTGTATTGTGGCAGCTGTTATGTAACCAAGTTGATGTGACACTGCACTTACGACATAGGCTGGTTTCTGTGGGTAGCTAGCGGAGTTGACACACACAGTGAGGTGGTCGTGTTGGTGTTGTTTGTAGAGGGCTTTTGCCCTGGTCTGCCTGCGTGCCTCATGATGCACGGGGTGCATGTTTTTAGGCAGGGGGAGAATAGTGATGCAGTTTTGTATGTCCGATGGTAAAGGACATGTCTAATGGGCCTTGGAAGTCGGGATTAGTCCTTGTTCGTCCAGGATGTGCCGACCTGTGGTGGTAGAGGACAGCCTCTCTATTTGGGCTGTGCGATGGGCTTCCGTGAGCTCATCAAATGTGTTATGTACCCCCATGCGAAGGAGGCGCTCGTTTGGCGTGTTTCTGGGGAGGTTAAGTGCTGTATTATACGCTTGACGTATAAGGGAATCCACTTTTTCCGTTTCCGCCCGGTTGAGATGTAGGCATGGGAGCGAGTATAATACTCTGCTTATGACACAGGCCTGCACTAACTTTATCAAGTCATGCTCTCTCATCCCATTGTGTCTATTGGCTGTCCGCTTAATCAGGCGCATAGTCTGATGTACTGTGGTGGTGAGTTTGTTCAAGGTCGCCGTATGTATGCCGTTGTTCTGCATGACCATGCCAAGCACTCGTAGCTGTGCGACCTCTGGAATGGAGTACGTCCTCATATGGATATGGATGCTGGGGTTTGGAGTTGGGTCTGTGCGACTCTTTGGGGGGTGAAGAACATGAAGTTCCGACTTGGTGGGGGAGCACGCGAGACCTATTGCCATAGCCCGCCCCCCACCACATCGGCCCCTGCTTGTAAGGTCGCTTCCATGTCGCCTATGCTGCCTGTAGTGGTCCACAAGGTAATATCATCTGCATACAGGGAGTGCGAGAGGTTGGAAATATTTGCCAGGTCTCTGGCCATGGGAATGAAAGTAAGGTTGAAGAGGAGTGGCGAGAGCACTGGACCCTTGCGGTGTGCCTCTGCTACCCAGTTGGACCTTGTCTGTTGTCAGTTCTCCCACAATAAGGACCGCAGTCCTAGCTTGTAGGAAGGCTGTGACATAGGCGTGAGTTCTTCCGCCTACGTATAGATCGGATAAGGCGTTCAGCACTGCGGTATGTTCCACATTGTCAAAGGCCTTGGTCAGGTCGAGTGCTAGTATGGCTCTTGTACGTTTGGCATGGCGGGGGCGCAGTACTTCTTCAGACAGCTGAAGCATGATATCTTGTGTTGATAGATGCCCGCGGAAGCCAATCATTGTGTGAGGGAAGAGATTATGCGTTTGCATATGCTGTTCGAGTCTTTCTAGTATGACATGTTCGAAGACCTTACCTATACATGAAGTGAGTGAAATCGGACGTAGGCTTTTACAATTAGCGGCTTGCCTGGCTTGGGAATAAAGGTTATCTTTGCATGAGTCCACCGTGGTGGGAGGGTTCCTGCGGCCCAGTGCGAGTTAAAGAGTTGGGTTATCGCCCGTATCGACATGTCATCAAGGTTTCGAAGGGCTTTGTTCGTGATGTTATCCTCCCCTGGAGCGGATGCGGTTCTGAACTTATGTAAGTCTGCCCGGACTTCCCAGACACTGATGTCTGCATCTAGTTCTAGATTGTCCTGGCCGGTGTAAGGAGGTAAGGGGACCCTTGTGCTGTCCGCCAGATACAGGGTTTGCAGAGAGTCCAGTAGTGCTTTGTCTTCCGTTTGGTTGCTGTGCAGCAGCCGCGAAAGACTCTTGCGCTGTTGGATCTTGTTATTTTCGGGGTTTAGCACGCATCGCAGAAATGACCACGTGTCTTTTAGGCCTAAATTCGCACTCATGCGATCGCAGAGCTGCCCCCACAGTTGGCGTGTTAGGTGTGTTGCGTGCTCTTCTATTTCCTTGACAAGGGCCGCGATTCGGGTTATGAGTTTGCGATTGTGCTTATTGGCTAGCCAGCGTTTCTGTAAACTGTTGTGTGCCTCCCACATGTGTAATAGCCTACTGTCTGCGAGTTCTGAGTCTGACGCGGTTGGTACCTGGGATGTGGCCCTTGTCCTTTCTGCCATTACTTGCTGCACCCACATGTAAGCCTCCAGGTTTCTGCCCCGTACGTGAGTACTGGTAAGACACAGCTGTTATAAACTTTTGAGCAAAGGTTTATTGGTGGCTCCTAATGTAAAGGCACAGCAACCGGGAACGGCGAAGCAGCCCGAAACACTGTCCAAACGGACGCCAGCAATCAACAGCGCGAGGCGAGACGAGCCGCGCGTTGGCGATGCGGCTGTGCGGCGAGGCGCGTCTTCTTCTTCACAAATCTCCCCCCGGACAAAAAGAGCCATCCTGGCAACTTAAGAATCGGGAGGCAGAGGGTCGTGGTAGGGCTTGAGACGCGAGACGTGGACAATGTCACGTCCACGCCGGCGCAAGTCTTCAGGTGGTGACAGGGGCTCAATGAGAAAATTCACCGGGGATGTTTGCTCAAAGACTCGGTAAGGCCCTTCGAATTTTGGGACGAGTTTCGAGGAAAACCCCGGCGTTTGGAAAGGGACCGACAACCACACAAGAACGCCTGGAGTGTAGGTCGTGTTGGGATGCGTGTCGATGCGGTTTTCTTTCTGGCGCTGCTGTTGCTCTGCCGTAAAGGAGCGCGCTAGCTGGCGGCATTCTTCGGCTTGTCGGGCGACTTCGGAAACAAGTAGACACTCGGAGGCGTCAGGACGGTATGGAAGGAGCGTGTCGATGGTATGCGTAGGCTCGCGGCCATACAGGAGGAAAAAAGGTGAAAATCCCGTAGTGGCCTGGATCGCGGTGTTGTACGCGAACGTGACGAATGGAAGGATGCGGTCCCAGTTACCATGATCAGATGCCACGTAGATAGAGAGCATATCACCAAGTGTGCGGTTAAATCGCTCTGTGAGCCCGTTAGTCTGTGGATGGTATGCCGTGCTTGTCCGATGGATAATATGGCATTCCGAAAGCAAACTTTTCGACGACTTCGGAGAGGAAGGCGCGCCCTCGATCGCTGAGGAGTTCCCGAGGTGCGCCGTGTCGAAGCACGAAGCGATGTAGGACGAAAGAGGCTACATCCCGCGCTGTAGCACTTGGTAAAGCAGCAGTTTCGGCGTAGCGTGTCAAATGATCAATAGCAACTACGATCCACCGTTTGCCGTCTGGTGTCATAGGAAGCGGGCCGTATAGGTCGATGCCGACGCGATCGAAGGGTGTGGCAGGGCACGGGAGCGTCTGCAAGGCACCAGATGGGCGTAAAGGCGGCGATTTGCGGCGTTGACAGTCAAGACAGCACCGAACAAACTTGTGAACAAAATTGTACATGCCGCGCCAGTAGTAGCGGTGGCGAATTCGTTCATACGTCTTGAAGACTCCGGCATGGCCACACTGCGGATCGTTGTGGAAAGCGGCACATATTTGAGACCTTAAGCTGCGGGGAACCACCAGAAGCCACCGACGACCTTCAGGAGTGTAATTGCGTCGGTGCAGCAGCTGGTCACGAATGGCAAAATGAACTGCTTGGCGTCGGAGGGTTCGGGATACAGGGATGGTCGACGATCCAGAAAGATAGTCGAAAAGAGAAGCGATCCACGGGTCACGACGTTGTGCGGTTCATGTCGAGAGATGACACGGAATGTGCGGAAGTTGCTGCGCAGGCCGAGTCTGGAGGTAAAGGTGAACGAGACAAGGCATCTGCGTCGGAGTGTGTGCGTCCACTGCGGTATACGACGCGAATATCGTACTCCTGGATGCGTAGTGCCCAACGGGCTAGGTGGCCAGTGGGATCTTTCAAGTTGGCGAGCCAACAAAGCGCATGGTGATCTGTGACCAAGTCGAATGGGCGCCCGTACAGATATGGCCGGAACTTGCCAAGTGCCCATACTAAAGCCAAGCACTCTTTTTCACTCACGCTGTAATTGGCCTCAGGCTTCGTCAGTGTGCGACTCGCATAGGCGACTACATATTCTGGGTAGCCCGCCTTTCGTTGGGCGAGTACGGTGCCGAGACCGACCCCGCTGGCATCTGTATGTACTTCAGTTGCAGCTGACGGGTCGAAATGGCGAAGAATAGGTGGGGAGATGAGAAGACGACGCAGCGTAGCAAAGGCGGAGTCACATGCAGGGGACCAGCAGGAGAGGGCGGCGTCACCGCGTAGAAGCTGAGTCAATGGCGCCATGATCGATGCGAAATTTCGAACAAAGCGCCGGAAATATGAGCATAGGCCCACGAAGCTTCGAAGTTCTTTGATGGTCTGAGGCTTCGGAAATTCGGCGACTGCTCGAAGGTTTGCAGGATCGGGTAGAACGCCGTGCTTGGACACAACGTGGCCTAAAATGGTGAGCTCGCGCGCGGCGAAGCGGCACTTCTTGAGGTTGAGTTGAAGGCCAGCGTTCGTTAGACAGGTCAAAACTTGTCTGAGGCGGAGCAGGTGAGTAGGAAAATCAGGCGAGAGAACCACGACATCGTCGAGGTAACACAGACATATAGACCACTTGAGGCCACGCAGCGTGTTGTCCATGAGTCGTTCAAAGGTGGCAGGGGCGTTACAAAGCCCGAAAGGCAGCACCTTAAATTCATATAAACCGTCAGGCGTAATGAATGCGGTTTTCTGGCGATCGGCCGCAGACATCGGGACCTGCCAGTACCCTGAACGCAAGTCAAGGGACGAGAAGAATTCTGCTCCCTGAAGACTGTCGAGGGCGTCATCGATGCGCGGCAAAGGATAGACGTCTTTGCGCGTTACCTTATTTAACCGACGGTAGTCGACGCAAAAGCGAATAGACCCGTCCTTCTTGCGAACGAGAACGACAGGAGATGCCCAGGGACTGTGCGAAGGTTGAATAACATCACGGCGCAGCATATCTTCGACTTGGGTGGTAATGACACGACGCTCTTCGGCAGAGACGCGATATGGTCGTTGACGTAACGGCTGATGTGAACCGGTGTCAATGTAGTGCTGCACTTCCGACGTGCGGCCCAGGTGAGGTTGTGAAACGTCGAATGAACTTCTAAATTTGTGCAGGAGATCAAGAAGGTCGGCGCGTTCGGCAGGTGAGAGGGTATCGGCGATGGCATTCAAGAACGCAACCCTGGACGTTTCCTCAAGCGCGGACATCGAAGATGGTTGGCCGGGGTCGACGTCAAAAGAGTCTCCAGGGACGTCAACCAAAGACGAAGAGTCGAGGAGTTCCACGAAGCCAAGGCATTCACCAACGAGCAACGTAATAGGCGCACAGAGGGGATTGTAAAAGTATATATTGCTGCAGCCGCCAGCCATGTCAAGCGTCGCGAAGGGTAGTGGGAGAGATTTACGGCCCATGAAGACGTCGGACGGCGTGAAGAGGACCGTTGCATCAGCGATGGCATCGCAAAAGACGGGTACGAGGGCGAAGGAGCCAGGTGGAACATCTGTGTCCTCGCGCACGGTAAGTTTAGAAGGGCGGTCGCAATCTTCGTCCAAGGGTGCGTCGCAAGGGGCAAATTCAACTTCGGCGCGTGCGCAGTCGATCACGGCTTTATGACTGGATAAGAAGTCCCATCCGAGGATGACGTCTTGCGAGCAGGTGGGAAGAACAATACACTCGACGATGTAAACAATGCCGTGAATAAGCACACGCACAGTACAGGCTGCGTGCGGAGTGACGTGCTGCGCGCTTGCCGTACGAAGCGACAGTCCAGAAAGCGGCGTGGTCACCTTGCGCAGCGAACGGCACAGTTTGGCGGCTATCACAGAAAGGGCTGCGCCGGTATCCACAAGAGCGAACGCTGGAACACCTTCTACACAAATTTCGAGCACGTCAGCAGGAGAGGCGCGAGGACTTTGACAGTTCGAATGGGGCGCAGTTCTTGCCTCTTGAACTGCGACGTTCAGTTTTCCTGGCCAGGTGGTGCGGGTCGCCGACGCATTGGGGAGAGCGAGCGTCGGCGAGGGGATGGCGAGCGACGCGAAGGAAATTCTGGGATGTCAGCACGAGCATACGGTTGGGGGGAAGGAGCGGCGTATTGGCGAAATGGCTGGCTGCCGTACTGGAAGGGCCGCGAGGCGTCGCCGAACGCTTGAGGACGACGGCGGCAATATCGGGCGACGTGTCCGGGAGTGCAGCAAGAATAACAGATGGGTCGATTGTCAGGTGTTCGCCAAGGATTAGCTCGCGGTGCGTTCCAAGATGTAGCATGGGCTTCCGGTGGCAGCGGTTGGGACTGGGTCGTGAAAGACGCCGGTGGAGGCGTGCGTACTGCCTGCGCGTACGTAAGAGGCGCGGCCACAGGCAGGACTGGCTGCGCATAGGTGAGAGGCGTGGAGACAGGCTGCACTGCCCGCGTAGAGTTGAGATTCGCGGCTGCAGGCGGCTGATGGTGTACGGAAGGAACAACTTGGGCGACCTCTTCGGAAATGAGGGTGCGGAGCGAGTTTGGAAGACGGGAGGTGGGCTCCTGAGTGAAGGGGACTAAAGAAAGTTGGCGGGCAACTTCTTCACGCACAAAGTCCTTGACCCGCTGAAAGAATGAGGATGGGTCGTACAAGTTGTCAAGGCTCGCCAACAACTCGTCGCTTCCCAAAGGACGCCGAGTCGAAGCGCGTTGCTTCCTTAACTCATCGTAACTTTGGCACAGGCTGACAACTTCAGACACAGTGCGCGGATTCCTGGCTAGGAGCATCTGGAATGCGCCGTCATCGATGCCTTTCAGTATATGGCGAATTCGCTCAGCTTCGGGCATTGCGGCGTTGACTCGTTTACAAAGGTCCACGACGTCTTCTATGTAGCTTGGGAACGTTTCCGCCGTCTGCTGTGCTCGGGCTCGCAAGCGCTGTTCGGCACGCAGCTTGCGAACAGCGGGTCGGCCGAACACTTCCGTAAAGGTTGTCTTGAAGACTGACCATGTGGGCACGTCACTTTCGTGGTTGTGAAACCACAGTTGGGCAACACCAGCCAGGTAAATGATGACGTGAGTTAACTTGGCTGGATCATCCCACTTGTTGTGTGCGCTCACCCGTTCGTATGACGCAAACCAGTCTTCTACGTCTTCGTCGTCTGCACCGCTGAAGACCTTGGGGTCCCGTTGTCGTGGAACGCCGGTGCAGGTGATGGACTGTGGCGTCGGAGCCGTTTGGGAGGAGCTGTCGGTCATGGCGGGTGGTAGCGTTCTTGATCTCAGCTCCAGGGTTTCAAGCGACGAGGTTTGAGTCCCAGCACCTCCACCAATTGAGAAAAGGTTTATTGGCGGCTCCTAATGTAAAGGCACAGCAACCGGGAACGGCGAAGCAGCCCGAAACACTGTCCAAACGGATGCCAGCAATCAACAGCGCGAGGCGAGACGAGCCGCGCGTTGGCGATGCGGCTGTGCCGCGAGGCGCGTCTTCTTCTTCACACTTCTCTCTTGAGGGATAATGGCAATCTGCTGTTCATGATCTGAGAATGCCTGCCAAACGCACTCCAGCCCATTCTTCTGGTTATTGCAGTCTCATGATCCGGATCCGCAGTTACTACCTGTCCTAAGTAGATGTATTCCCTTACCACTTCCAGTGTCTCACTACCTATCGTAAACTGCTGTTCTCTTCCGAGACTTCTCTTTCGTCCTGAAGTAAGCAGGACGAAACAGCGATTATCATTTTTCTTAGCGCACAAAGGGTATGGCGCACACGCCTGTAATAGGCATAATCGCGAAAATTGAGGCATACTGCTCGTAGCGTTGCCAGGGGGGTGAATCTCCGCTTGGCTGCCATAGGCTTTGTCGAGCAGACGATCTTTCGACGCTAGCGCCAAGGTCCCCTTCAGTTACGGCCCTAACCAACGGGCGACGCAGAAGCGAAATGGCGGGGCGCACCATTGTTTAAGTTGTCATGGCAACAAGAATAGCAGCCGCGCGGCGCCTCCTCTCCCAAACGTTTTTCTTTCCTTTTTGTTTTGATTATGCCGACCCGCTCCGCTCACTTTCACCCTTTTCTCCATGCCGCGCGCGCCGCTTACTTTTTTTTTGTTTTTACCTGTACGCGGCGCGTTCTTTTATTTTTTTTATCGCGCGCGTGCTACGGCGCACCACGCGCCAGCGTACAGCTCGCGTAGAGCTCGCAAGCAATGCGCGCTCTACGCCGCGCATTGGCATTGCTTGCGAGCTGGCGCGTGGTGCGCCGTGGGCTATGCGTTGGCACGCACGCAGTCTTGACCATACATATATCAACATGCGCCGGGACATAAAAAACAATTCCACTTCCAACACAACAGATGTTTAGTCTCGCTTTATTGACTTCGTTTCCGAAAACAGATTTTTCTTACAACGTGTTGTGATACACGCTCAAAAATGAGCAAAAGTGAAAGGTGCATGACATATACAAGAGTACTAAACACAAAAGTTCACAGACGGTGAAATAACAAAAGAAAGCGCTAGAAAACGCGAAGGCCGTTTCATGTACACACACATAAAAAAACAAGATCTTTATATAATGTCCTCAAGACCGAAATGTAGACGAGCTTCTGATATATGCACTTAGGTATTGCACAAAATTGGACGACATGTATGACATAGTCATGACAACTATAAAAAGGTAAAACTCACTGGTAACGGCAAAATAATGACATGCAAAATACCTGTTTGATTGAGAGCCATACAAAAAAATGAGGTTACTTATAAATCTGCACGAAAGTATATGAAATGCGTGACATGTTCATTACAGCTGAACAAATTGAAAAAGACATGACAGAACAAAAATAACATTGTACTAAAAGCTGAAATACACATTATCACATTATATTGCACTTGCCCACAACTTGAGTAACAGTGGCAAGGGGAGCAGAATATAGTCGGCGTTTGCAGCAGCACATAGAAAACATTCGCAGAAAGGCTTATTCCTCAATACAAGTCCAGGTAAAATAAGCCAACAACACGACTTTTCTTTCGAGCCCAATGCAATGCTTAGCGATCTTCTTGCATCACTTAAGGCACTAAGACTTACCTACTGGGCGCTCCTTTGTATAATAAACACGAACTGCAAATATCTCCATGTAGGACACTTGCAATGCTCATGCTTTCCAGAAGAAAAAAAAGCATATCATGCCTACACATGAAGGTTGTTCGAGCGGTTTTCCCATCGACTGTTACTGAGATACTATACAAACACGGATGCAGCGGTGGCGTAGAGGTAGAACACCCGCTTCGCGCGCAAGAGCTCCGTGCTTCGAATCCCGGTGCCGCGCAATTTTCCACCGGATCAAAAACAAAAAAAAAAATCAGCGTGAGGAGAAAATTGCATAAACAAGTCTGGAGTGTGTCCTGATTCCGGTGACCAGAAACGGTAACGCACTCCCTCACCAGAGCAGGATTGGCCACCCTGGTGCAGTACTGGGCCACAACCTCCTATATGAACACAACAATCAAAACCCGGCCCTCAGTCCCCAGCAGCTGCGAAGCAACTGACCACGGCGGCGGTCAGACCTGCGACGCAGCAGAGAGTGCTAAGAATCCCTGGCTCCGCACAGGCCGCCATTGGAACATGAACCTGGCAACGTTTAACGCTAAAACGTTATCTAGTCAGGCGAGTCTAGCAGTGCTATTGGAGGAATTAGAGGGCAGTAAATGGGATATAATAGGGCTGAGTGAAGTTAGGAGCCCAAAACAAGCTTATACAGTGCTAAAGAACGAGCACGTCCTTTGCTACCGGGGCTTAGCGGAGAGGCAAGAACTAGTAGTCGGATTCCTGATTAATGAGAATATAGCTGGTAACATACAGGAGTTCTATAGCATCAACGAGGGGGTGGCAGGACTTGTTGTGAAACTTAATAAGAAGTACAAAATTAACGTTGTACAGATCTACGCCCCTACCTCCAATCATGATGACCAGGAAGTCGAAAGCTTCTATGAAGACGTGGCATCGGCGATGGGTAAAGTCAAAAGAAAATACACTATACTGATGGGCGACTTCAATGCCAGGGTACGCAAGAAGAAGGCTGGAGACAAGGCAGTGGGGGAATATGGCCTAGGCACTAGGAATAGCAGGGGAGAGTTATTAGTAGAGTTTTGCGGAACAGAATAATATGCGGATAATGAATACCTTCTTCCGCAAGCGGGATAGCCGAAAGTGGACGTGGAGGAGCCCAAATGGCGAGACTAGAAATGAAATAGACTTCATACTCTCCGCTAACCCTGGCATCATACAAGATGTGGACGTGCTCAGCAAGGTGCGCTGCAGTGACCATAGGATGGTAAGAACTCGAATTAGCCTAGACCTGAGGAGGGAACGGGAGAAAGTGGTACATAAGAAGCCGATCAATGAGTTAGCGGTAAGAGGGAAAATTCAGGAATTCCAGATCAAGCTACAGAACAGGTATTCGGCTTTAACTCAGGAAGAGGTCCTTAGTGTTGAAGCAATGAACGACAATCTTGTGGGCATCATTAAGGAGTGTGCAATAGAAGTCGGTGGTAACTGCGTTAGACAGGATACCAGTAAGCTGTCGCAGGAGACGAAAGATCGGATCAAGAAACGCCAATTATGAAAGCCTCTAACCCTACAGCTAGAATAGAACTGGCAGAACTTTCGAAGTTAATCAACAAGCGTAAGACAGCTGACATAAGGAAGTATAATATGGATAGAATTGAACATGCTCTCAGGAACGGAGGAAGCCTAAAAGCAGTGAAGAAAAAACTAGGAATTGGCAAGAATCAGATGGATGCGTTAAGAGACAAAGCCGGCAATATCATTACAAATATGGATGAGATAGTTCAAGCGGCTGAGGAGTTCTATAGCGATTTATACAGTAACAGTGGCACCCACGACGATAATGGAAGAGAGAAAAGTCTAGAGGAATTCGAAATCCCACAGGTAACGCCGGAAGAAGTAAAGACAGCTTTCGGAGCTAGCAAAGGGGGAAGGCAGCTGGGGAGGATCAGGTAACAGCAGATTTGTTGAAGGATGGTGGGCAGATTGTTCTAGAGAAACTGGACACCCTGTATACGCAATGCCTCATGACTTCGAGCGTACCGGAACCTTGGAATAACGCTAACATAATTATAATCCATAAGAAAGGGGACGCCAAAGACTTGAAAAATTATAGACCGATCAGCTTACTGTCCGTTGCCTACAAAGTATTTACTAAGGTAATTGCAAATACAATCAGGAACACCTTAGACTTCCGTCAACCAAAGGACCAGGTAGAATACCGTAAAAGCTACTCAACAATAGACAATATTGACACTATCAATCAGGTGATAGAAAAATGTGTGGAATATAACCAACCTTTATATATAGCTTTCAGTGATTACGAGAAAGCGTTTGATTCAGTCGAAACCTCAGCAGTCATGGAGGCATTGCGGAATCAGGGTGTGGACGAGCCGTATGTAAAAATACTGAAAGATATCAAAGTGGCTCCACAGCCACCGTAGTCCTCCATAAAGAAAGCAACAAAATCCCAATAAAGAAAGGCGTAAGGCAGGGAGATACGATCTCTCCAATGCTATTCACAGCATGTTTACAGGAGCTATTCAGAGACCTTGATTGAGAAGAATTGGGGATAAGAGGTAATGGAGAATACCTTAGTAACCTGCGATTCGCTGATGATATTGCCTTGCTTAGTAACTCAGGGGACCAGCTGCAATGCATGCTCATTGACCTGGAGAGGCAAAGCCGAAGGGTGGGTCTAAAAATTAATTTGCAGAAAACTAAAGTAATGTTTAACAGTCTCAGAAGAGAACAGCAGTTTACGATAGGTAGCGAGGCACTGGAAGTGGTAAGGGAATACATCTACTTAGGACAGGTAGTGACTGCGGATCCGGATCATGAGACTGAAATAATCAGAAGAATTAGAATGGGCTGGGGCACGTTTGGCAGGCATCCTCAGATCATGAACAGCAGGTTGCCATTATCCCTTAAGAGAAAAGTTTATAACAGCTGTGTCTCACCAGTACTCACGTACGGGGCAGGAACCTGGAGGCTTACGAAAAGGGTTCTACTTAAATTGAGGACGACACAGAGAGCTATAGAAAGAATGATAGGTGTAACGTTAAGGGATAAGAAAAGAGCTGATTGTGTGAGGGAACGAACGCGAGTTAATGATATCTTAGTTGAAATCAAGAAAAAGAAATGGGTGGCATGGGCAGGACACGTAATGAGGAGGAAAGATAACCGATGGCCATTGAGAGTTACGGAATGGATTCCAAGGGAAGGGAAGTAGAGGGCGCAGAAAGTTAGGTGGGCGGATGAGATTAAGAAGTTTGTAGGGACAACATGGCCACAATTAGTACATGACCGGGGTAGTTGGAGAAGTCTGGGAGAGGCCTTTGCCCTGCAGTGGGCGTAACCAGGCCGATGATGATGATGATGATGATGATGACGACACAAACACGAACACTAATTTTTCAGCTGTTAGTACGTTTGTAGAACGTGACACATAGAAAAAACACTGAGGGCGCTATGAAAAGCTGGGCAAGTTACTGAAGTTGCAGAATGAGACTTGGCACAGAAAAACTCTAGTTATAGACCAGGTGACAATGAGGAGGAACATCTGTTTGTCAGCTTTCTCTACCGGGAAGAGGCATGTGTAGCACAATCAAGGCGCAACGACGTCCTGAGCATCATGGAGCACACACATGGACAGGGCTGCGTTCATGTACATGCGCCTTCTGATGTCCTTGGGCCTGAGCGCTCACCTGTTGTCTTTAGGCACCCACAAAAACCTTGCAGGGATTGTTTTTGAGGTATTTTTGCACCACTGCACGATGTACGAGCGGTACGAGTCGTGAAACTGGTGAAATATCGCGGAGCACAAGCACACAGCTACCGAGGACCACGAAACTAACGAAACTACCCACGGCTGTCAACGCACAGCAGCGCACGCTTCGCGACAAGAGCACATAACGAAACATAAATCGTCATGCAGCGGGCTGAGCTGGCGCCGGGCCGGCGGGGCCGCACGGCGTGCGCGCAGAGACAGTCGACGGAGAGGGAGTTGCGAGGGAGTAACGAGGGAGGGTGATTGGAGAGGAGTTGGGGCGGAAGGGCTCGGCCACCTGGATCGCTGCGCGTGCGCGCGACGATCTACGAGGCCATGCAAGGGAAATGGATTTTCGGGTTCGCCCAATACTGTGATGGCGCCAATTACCTCTGCCACCGAAACAGGGGAGTTTCCCCCCACTGACCATGTCTCCGTGCCCACTGAAGTGACCGCTGCACCGCCATCTATTCAACTGTGTTCCTGGCAATGACGTCATCTTGCAAGAGGACCATGCGCAGAAGGATTGGACGAGAGCGCTTGCATCTAGGCTTCATTTCTTTTGCCGTTGAAAGTCAGGCAGTTAGTAACTGCAGTTGCTGGATGGGAACAGCCATGTACGTGGCTTGCACCGACGACGCTTGCAGGACCAGGAAAGATGCCAGGTAAATCCGTGAAAGGCAGAAGTGTGGAAATTGCGGCATACTGCTCCTAGCCCTGCCTCCGCACCCACACAATTTTGAAAAAAGAGGTGAGACGTGCAGACACGACACAAGAGTAGAGAAGCGGACAACACGAACGCCGACTATCATCTGAAGGGAGCACTGAGGCGAAAAAAGAAAGACACAAAACTCATCGGCGGAGGCTCAGGAATGATGTAACCACGTGTCAGTCGGGTACATGTGCCGGTCTATGTGAGAGATAACTGTTAAAGCACTTAATCTCTTTCTTATGTAAAGTAATCGAAGGCTGACTCACGCACGCACTTCCACCATTATAGATATGCCATGCCTCTACCATAAGACGCGTATCTTCATTCTTATGCCTGTACAATATCGCGCATTCATCTAACTCTGGCGTGAAGTTGCAATCTCAGCAATGTAGCGAAAGGTTAGAAGTCGATCCACCGGTTAACGACCTTTTATGTTCCATTAGCCTGATTGATACACCGTCCCGTTTACCCTACGTAGAACTGGCCGCAGCTAAGGGGAATTTTATAAACCACACCCACACGACAGTCAGTAAAACGGTTGTTCTTATTGTGCTTCACGGGAGAAATATCTGTTCTTGTTTGGCCTTTACGTGCTCCTTTTTATTCCTTAGGGCCGCGCATATCTTACCTAGCTTATTGGGAGCAGTGAAAGCAACATTAACATCATATCTACTTGCAACTTTTTTAAGCCTGTGCGACACTGAATGAATGAATGTACGGAATAGCCACTACTCGTATTTTTTTGCTATTACTGTTTTCTTCAATCACGTCCGTCCCCCTCGAAACCGACTTCTTTAGGCGCTCAGCCACACTGGCCACTGCTACACTAGGCTAACCTGCTTCTAATAGGCGCCGGACCTGCGCATTAAAACGTGCGTTCATTTTGTGCATGCAGGATTTGGTGCGAGAAGGGTTAGGGCACGACATGGCAATTCCGTTTTTTACTGCTTTGGAATGCTTGGATTGAAAGTTAGCAACGGCTTCGAGGATCATGGGGAGTACCGTCAACAAACGTGATTTTGTTCGAAGACCACGGAAATGCCAAGAAACTGAATTACGCGTCGCTGAGGAAATTCCTTGGTAAACTTTAATACTCCTTCATAAAATTTAATTTTGCGCAGTTACTGAGGTAGCAGCAGAATCTAATTATTCCCTATTGCAGAAAATCAGGTAATCATCAACGTAACGAAATATCTTGATAACGCTATTACCTAAGGCTCTCTCTAAGCAGCTGCCAACCTTACTCAGGTAAATATTGCTAAGAATAGGGGCAACCTCTGAGCCAATACAAATGCCTGATTTCTGCAGAAAAACCATTGAAATAATTTCTAGAAAAGCTCCCGTGGAAATACAGCATCTGTCAATGAAAGCGGACTCTTGCACTTGTTCTTCAATGCACTCATTTACGGAATTTAGCAACCCATCATGCGGCAAGGCATAATACAGATCTTTGATATCCATACTAAAAGCTGTACAATCACCAGGATTTTCGTCTCTCAAATACTAGTGCCTTAGAATGACGCAAGCAAAAGGGGTCTGAAAAAACTAGTCAAGCTAAGCAGTTCTGTAGGTAACTAGCGACACAGACCTGCCACGTCCCTTTCTCTGCCACTATAGCACGAAAAGGAATTTCTTGCTTATGTGTCTCCGCCGAGAAAAACAGTTCTAAGGTGAGGGATTTTGCTTTCTTTACATTACAGACAACCCTATCAAGATGATGTCCTGACTGGATGTCAACCACACGTTGCTTAACTGCTGAAGGCTTGAGTTTTACTGGCTGTAAATTGTTTTCCATGGCTGAAATCGCTTTTTCTGAATACATGTCATCTTGAATAATTACGAAATAATCTTCCTTGTCAGATATTACTGGTCCATGTTTATGCTCCACAAGGTAATTAACTAACGGTCGGACAGGAGAATTTGATTGTTTAATGCTAGCAATGCAATCTGAAATATAGCGCGAGCTTTCTTCTTCTGGGACGAACCTGGTTATGCAGCGCGGTATGCTTAAAACGTCAACGGGGTTTATGTAAGGCTTAGAACAGTGCTTAAATCTCTTTTCTTGCATAATGAATCCTTACCAACTAGCTCAGCTTTCAGTCGTGGATTGCATTGTTTGTTTGTTTGTTTGTGTATGTGTGTGTTCAGAGACAGCATAACAAAATTCTTTTAATTTTACCACAATCGATAAAAAATTGAAAGGATATCACAAATGAGATGCATAAGGCAATGCATACAACATGCACGAAATATATATGAGGTAAAGGTGTGATTCAATATCAATTTTTAAAAAAAAGGTACCTCGTAAAATGCCAGCATTGTCGTTGTTACTTACTCCCACTGCTGTTAGAAATCTCAAACTATGGGTCTCGGAATATTTATTTATTTATTTATTTATTTATTTATTTATTTATTTATTTATTTATTTATTTATTTATTTATTAATACTGTCAACCCACTGTGGGTCATCACAGGAGTAGAAGTACAGAAAGAACATACGAAGTGTTACATTCCTTGGCAGGTAGTGGAGCATCATACATTAATGTCGATTTTCTAGGTACAAGAATATTCTTTCAAATGAAAACTAGTTATACAAGGTATAGAAGATCAAGAAAGTACGTTGTACACAAAGGCACTCAAAGTGGCATACAAAGGTGATGCGTGAAAAGACATACAAAGAGTGTCCAGACCCTAGCAAAAGTAACATACGGTATGATCGGAACATTGCACTTCTAATACTGTCTTCATAGATGAGCAAATATTCTAGCGAACGAACACTTTCTGGAAGACGCACTATAGAGGTGTACTCATGAACAAATAAAGGTCACAGGGGACAAATTATGTAAAATATGTAAACCTAACTTTTTCCTAAAATTCACCTATTGATGATAGTTTCACTATAGTGTCTGGTAGCACGTTCCATTCACTGATAGCTCTAGGGAAAAAACTAAATTTAAAAGAATCAATAAAGGCAGAGGGAGGGGGAATGTACATACTGTGTCTGTGCCTAAAATAGGTGTCTGGCTCGATGATAAAGTAATCGTTTTTATTTATGCTAACGAGATCATGAATAACGAGAAAGGGAAATTTTAGTCTTTCGAGGGAAGGTCTAGATTCTGGAGAGGGTAGATTGGCAATTTTGTTAAGTTCTGAGGGGAAGTCATGCCGCCGATACCTATTGTAAGAAAACCTTAAAGCGAGGCGTTGAATTTCATCAAGTTTAGATTTATTCGTTGCCGTGTAAGGGTTGCATATTATCTTGGCGTACTCTAAGATTGGCCTAATAAAAGTTTTGTATGCCAGAATTTTTATTTCAGTAGTCGCGCTGTGAATGCGTCTTCTTAAGGACCATAGTGGATTGCGTGACTTGGTACACACGTCATCGATATGAACATTCCAGCTTAATTCGGACGCAATAGTAACACCAAGGTATTTATGAGCGGAAACCCTTGTTAAGGAAGTGTTCTCAATGGAGCACGTATAAAACAGAGGTTTCTTTTTTCTCATAACCGTCATGACAACAGTTTTATTTGTGTTTAATACCATTTGCCATGTGTCAAACCAGGTTTTAATCTTTTGCAAGTTTAATTCATGAAGAGTGTGGTCATCGGGTTTTTCTACCTTATTATGCAAGACACAATCATCTGCTAACAGCCGAATGGGTACTGTAATTTTATTGGGCATATCATTAATGAAAATTTAAAAGAGGAGCGGACCTAAAACGCTGCCCTGGGGTACACCGGATAGTACCCCTGATGGATCAGAGCTACAGTTCTCAAGCATAATGTACTGTTCTCTGTTGGAGAGATAGGGTAAAATCCATTTAGTGACCATCGGATTTTGGAAATCTTATCAATCTTTAGGAGCAGTTTAGGGTGGGAAACTTTATCGAAAGCTTTGGCAAAGTCAAGGAATATTATGTCTACTTGCTTGCGCTTGTTCAAGGCACTTGCGAGATGATGTGCTAATTCAACCGAGTTATCGACGAGTGCTGCTTACGGAAACCATGTTGGCAGGGATTTAGGATATTGAAATCAGTGAGGTACATGGATAATTGTTTGGAGACAATATGTTCTATTATTTTGGCACATGTACTAATTAATGAAATAGGTCGATAGTTATTAACATCCAATTTATTGCCACATTTATCAAGAGGAACAATTTTTGCACACTTCTAAGCAGACGGGAAGCAACCAGTAGAAATAAAATTACTAATTTTATGAGCTCTAAATATGCGGTTCCGCCGAAATTGCCTTTCTTAAAAGTTTAAACAAATAGACTGCCTCAAAAATGAGATGCCTTCTACCCCTGAATGAATCCCAGGATGATGATGATTTAGGACTTTGATGGCGCAGCAGCCGTGCAGGCTATAATGCGAGAAGCACAAGCTTTTCAGATTAGCTTACTTGTTCAAATGCGGTAAAATGGTGTAAATGGACAAGCAAAAATATAAAACATGAAATCTGCTAGAGTACTTGTAGAAGTCCTGTGGCGTTTAAAACGTTAAAATTATCTTCATATGGCACGAGCGGATCGTCGCTCAATAAGAACATGGGATGGACAGGGATTCTTTTTCGTAAAAAAATCCTAAAAGATCTTTGCCTCCCTTCAAGCACCACGACAAGGTGCTTGAATGCATAGCACTGGGGCAGTTTTACCGAGTTCTTCCGGAAGGCATTAGACTTTGGCTGCCGTACGGGGGAGCCTCTCGGTGGACCGAGAGAAGGCAGCGCAGCTCGCGGAGGAATATTACACGCGCCGAAACTTCCAAGGAAAACCGACTCAGGAAGATAGGCCAGAAACAAAGAACTATTCTGGAAAGCGGTTTTCCCCTCGCAACTTAGTTTCGCAGTATAAGAAATTATCCACAAGCGACGACTTCAGCAACGGTGTATCGACTATAGCTGAGGTGGCGAGGGAAGTGCTGGCAGAGACCTCCCAGTCGATAGGGGCTCCTAAAACTAAGGCAGGCGAAGAGCGCGCGTTCGAGGCGCGGATACCAATTGTCTGCTTCCGTTGCAGAAAGGAAGGCCACATTTCCTCAAATTGCAAGGAGCAAATCGCGTTCGCCAGCATTAGCCAGTCGGACGATAATCTGAGGCTGCTCGAGCCATATATGCAGGATGTTGTGGTTAACGAAAAAAGGTGCAGAGCACTTCGCGATGCTGCCGCCACCATGGATGTTACTCATGCATCCTGTGTTTCTCCCGGAGGCTATTGGCACGTAGAGTCACGTATGAAGAACACAGTAGCAATGCTGTGAAAGACGAGACTAACTTTTATTGGACCAACCTGTGCCCTCCAAAAACAGCCTACACTTAAAGAACGCCGACAACGGCGAACACAGTCGGCGACCGTCAAAATATGATGAACGGGTCACGCACGTCGGCTTTTATATGTCAGTCGTCGAATGTTCCAGAGTAACCGCTGGGACCTGCGTGCCTTCCACAAAGTTCTACACCATTCGCGTCGAGCATGCATGCAATCAGATTACACAAGGTTCGGCGACAGCAGACAGTGGATAGAAGCATCGATAACATTCTAGAAACTTCCGATACATGTAGACGCGTCGTGCGCTGAGCGATAAAATTTCTTAGACGTTAAAAGCGCACACCTGTAAAAGACAAACGAGTTCACGTGTCAATTCCCCCCTCTCAAACGGCATCGTCCTGATGCCACAAGCATAACAGGAGAGTGAAACACAAAAGGTCACTTGTTAAACAAAGTAACAAAGCAACAAAAGAACAAAGCCCAAGGTGACACACTCCAAAAAAAGTCCATAGTTCAGCTATGCGACGTCCCCAAAGTTCATTAGCGCTGGTGGAATGGCTGGTCGTGAGCGGCGCCGCTGTGATAACGAAATGCTGTCTGGCACGGCCTCATAGTCGAGTGCGCCAATGCGTCCGATTATCTTGTATGGCCCGAAATATCGGAGTAAAAGCTTCTCGCTCAGTCCTCGTCGGCGTATAGGGTCCAAACCTAAACACGGTCGCCGGGCTGGTAATCGACGTAGCATCTTCGAAGGTTGTAGTGTCGGCTGTCAGTCCTCTGTTGGTCGTTTATCCTCAGGCGCGCGAGCTGTCGGGCTTCTTCGGCACGCTGGAGATAGGAGGCGACGTCAAGATTCTCTTCGTCGCACACGTGCGGCAGCATGGCGTCAAGAGCAGTTGTCGGATTCCGGCCATGAACCAGCTTAAACATTGTGATCTGTGTTGTTCCTTGCATGGCTTTCTTGTAAGCAAAGGTTACGTACAGCAGGACCACGTCCCACATCTTGTGCTCGACGTCGACATACATTGCTAGCATGTCGGCGAGGGTTTTGTTCAGGCGCTCCGTGAGAACATTCTTCTGCGGGTGATAGGCACTTGTCCTCCTGTGGATTGTCTGGCTGTATTGCAGAATGGCTTGGGTGAGCTCTGCGGTAAAGGCCGTTCCTCTGTTGGTGATGAGGGCTTCTGACTTCTGGGGTACCATGTCCCAGCAGGATGTTCTCGACGAAAACTTTCGCCTCTTTGGCTGCGCTTCTTTTCGGTAGAGCTTAAGTTTCAGCGAAACGGGTGAGATAGCCCGTCGCCACGACGATCCACTTATTTCCGGAAGTTGACGCCGGAAACAGTCCCAACAAATCCATCACCGATCTGTTGAAATGGTCGGCAAGGAGGATCGATCGGCTGTAGTAATCCTGCTGGACTTGTCGGTAGTGTCTTGCATCACTGACAGTCTCGGCATGTCTTGGCGTAACGTGCGACGTCGGCGGTCAGACGCGGCCAGTAATACATTTCTTGTGTCCGCTACAGCGTCCAGGAGAATCCGAGATGCCCAGCGGTTGGATCGTCATGTAGGGCGTGCAGTACTTCTGGACGCAGTGCTAACGGAACAACAAGAATGTAGTTGGCGCGGACTAGGGGGAGGTTCTTCTTCACGAGCAGGTTGTTTTGTAGCGTGAACGAAGAAAATCCGCGCTTAAATGCCCTAGGTACTACGTCGGTGTTCCCATCCAAATACTCGACGAGGCCTTTTAGCTCCGGGTTTGCTCGTTGCTGTTTAGTGAAATCTTCCGCGCATATTATTCCAAGGAAGGCGTCATCGTCCTCTTCCTCTTGCGGCGGGGGATCGATGGGGGCGCGTGATAAGCAGTCGGCGTCAGAGTGTTTTCTTCCGGACTTGTATGTTACAATGATGTATTCTTGTAGTCTGAGGCTCCACGGCACGAGCCGTCCTGAAGGGTCCTTTAAGTTAGGTAGCCAACACAACGCGTCATGGTCGCGAACGACTTTGAATGGCCTGCCATAGAGGTAAGGGCGGAATTTTGCCGTAGCCCAAATGATGGCGAGGCATTCCTTTTCAGTCGTGGAATAATTGCCTTCCGCTTTCGACAGCGACCGGCTGGCATAAGATATCACCCGTTCAAGTCCGTCTTTCCTCTGGACTAGGACAGCAACGAGGCCTAGGCTACTGGCGTCAGTGTGTATTTCGGTATCGGCGTTCTCATCGAAGTGTACAAGTACCGGCGGTGACTGCATGCGTCGTTTGAGTTTTTGAAATGCGTTGGCGTGCGGTGTTTCCCACTTGAACTCGACATCACATCTGGTTAGACGTGTTAGCGGCTCCGCGATGCGTGAAAAGTCTTTGACAAAGCGCCTATAGTAAGCACACATGCCAAGGAATCTACGAACTGCCTTCTTGTCGATGGGCTGCGGGAACTTTGTGATGGCAGCTGTCTTCTGCGGGTCGCGGCGTACTCCAGATTTGCTGATGACGTGGCCTAGAAACAGAAGCTCATCGTAAGCAAAGGGGCACTTTTCCGGCTTCAGAGTGAGCCCTGATGACTTGATGGCCTCTAGTACTGTCGCAAGCCACCTAAGGTGATCGTCGAAATTTCCGGCAAAGACGACGATGTCATCCAAGTAAACAAGACAGGTCTGCCACTTCAATCCTGCTAACACCGTGTCCATGACGCGCTGGAATGTTGCAGGTGCCGAGCACAGTCCGAATGGCATACCCTTGAACTCATAGAGGCCGTCTAGCGTGATGAAGGCGGTCTTTTCGCGATCCCATTCGTGGACTTCTACTTGCCAGTAGCCAGACTTGAGGTCCATCGATGAGAAGTATTTGGCGTTGCAGAGCCGATCCAATGCGTCGTCTATCCGAGGAAGGGGGTATACGTCCTTCTTCGTGATCTTGTTCGGTCGATGATAATCGATCCAGAAACGTAGGGATCCGCCATTTTTCTTCACTAAGACAACTGGAGACGCCCACTGGCTCTTCGACGCCTGGATGGTGTCGTCGCGCAGCATTTCGTCGACTTGTCCTATAGCTTCGCGTTCTCGCGTCGAAACTCGGTAAGGGCTCGGGCGGAGTGGTCGAGCGTACTATTCGGTTAGTATGCGATGCTTTGCGACTGGTATTTGTGGAATTCTTGATGACGTCGAAAAGCAGTCTTTGTATCGTCGAAGCAGACTTCTGAGCTGTGGCTGCTTAATCCCGGGGAAACTTGGATTTATGTCGAAGTGCGGCTCGGGAACTACGGTCGTCGGGTTAGATGCGGCAGAATCCGAGAGGACAAACGCATTGCTGGTCTCCAGAATTTCCTGGATGTATGCGATCGGCGTGCCCTTTTTGATGAGCTTGAACTCCTGGCTGGAGTTTGTCAGCAACTCCTTGGTGGTTCCTCCGCGCAGTCAAGCGATCCCACTTGCGATGCAAATTGCACGGTCGAGCAGTAGACATTGGTCGCCTTCGATGACGCCCACGTCAGCGGGTGTTTAGGTGCCGACCGAAATAACAATGCTGGAGCGAGGCGGGATGCTCACTTGATCTTCGAGCACACTGAAGGCATAGTGACTTCGAGGGCTCCACGGCGGTATAGCTTGATCTTCCGACAGCGTTATTTTCCTCGACTTCACGTCGATGATTGCGCCGTGTTAATTCAGGAAGTCCATGCCGAGAATGACGTCTCGTGAACACTGTTGGAGGATAACGAAGGTGGCAGGGTAAGTCCGCTCATGAATGGTTATTCTTGCCGTGCAGATTCCAGTCGGCGTGATGAGGTGTCCTCCAGTGGTCCGAAATTGAGGGCCTTCCCATGCGGTCTTAGCTTTCTTCAACTGGGCGGCGATGTGTCCACTCATTACGGAGTAATCGGCTCCTGGTTCTACTAAGGTGGTGACTGCGTGGCCGTCGTGAAGCACGTCAACATCGGTGGTTCTTTGTCTTGCGGTACAGTTAGGCCTTGGCGTAGGATCACGGCTGCGTCGCGTTGACCTGTCGCTGGTACGTGGCGTCATCAGGTGATCTTTCGTCTGCGTATTCTTTGCTTCCAGACTTCGTCGGGACGGCGGCGTGTCCTTATGTCGTCGAGGTAGTCTCTTCGTCGTCTTCGTAGGCGGCGAAGGATCTTTGTCAGTTCGACGAACAGCGACCGCACCTCCATCGGTTGCTGATTTTAGTTTTCCGGATATGGACTCCGGGCTGGGCGAGTGTATGGATGGCGCTGCGGCGAGAGGTAGCGGCCTGGTGACGGTGAACGGGACGGTCGTTGAGGGCTCCACTGAGTAGCGGCGAGGTAGTCGGCGATGTCATGAGGGTGTGGGATTCCGTGTCTGCCGAAGGACGAATCCCAACATAAAAACGTAACGCTTCTTTATTCGACTAACGATGGCAGCGGACGGGCATACCAACGCTACGTTCGTCCCAGTAGCGGAAGGTATAAGGCGGTCTTTCTCCGCCAGGCAGCCTGTTTTTATAGCCACTGTTGGTGACGCATACCTCGGGTGACGTGGCGGTGGCGCTATGTTTTATCGACCATGTAGTCCAGCGTGCAGCTGTGTTATGCTGGGCCAGATGATAAGACGGAGGGTGCGCAGAAATGTGCCCGGAGTGTGTCGCCACATCACCCCCTGCGGAGTGGAGAGCCCTCGGGGCTTGAAAATATCTTGGCAGCGTACGCGACGTCCAGTGCGTGTAGTGAAAGAAGCAGGCTTTGATGTCGGCGGTCGTGGATGGACGTCTGTGGGTGTGCTGGTGTTCCCTGGTTCGGCGGAATCGGTGTAGGCCGGCTTCAGCCGGTCGATAGAGACGCGGACGGCGTTCCCTTTAATGCGCAGGGTGAAGGTTTTGTCGTCCCGACGGAGAACTGGGTAGGGTCCGCTGTAAGGTGGCTGTAAAGGCCGGCGGACGGTGTCGTCGCGGAGAAAAGTGTGCGAGCACGTTGCCAGATCCTTGAAGATGAAGGGGGCGGTCTTACAGTGGTGAGCTGCAGGTGACGGGCGGAGGGCAGCGATGGTGCGTCGGAGTCGGGCGATGAAATCGGTGGGATGTGACGTCGCGGTGGTGGATGGCGGTGCAGCGAGAAATTCGCCTGGGAGACGGAGGGGTTCCCCGTATACGAGCTCTGCGGGTGTATCCTGAATGTCGGGCTTGAAGGTGGCGTGACGACCTAGGGTGACGGCTGGTATGGCTTCAGGCCAGGTTGAGTCCGGGTGACACATGACGGCTGCTTTGAACTGTCGGTGGAAACGTTCGATCATCCCGTTGGTGCATGGGTGGTAGCTGGTGGTCCGCGACCATTCGAACCCGATGGTCAGCCCGAGCAGCTGGAAAAGGTGCGATTCGAACTGTCGTCCTTGGTCGGTGGTGACGCGGCGAGGGGGCCCGAAGCGGGCAATCCAGCCGGCGAAGAAGACCGAGGCGACGTCTTCCGCAGTGATTCCCTCGAGGGGCCATGCTTCAGGCCATCGTGTGTACCGGTCGATGGCGGGGAGGCAGTAGCGATAGCGTCCAGCTGGAGGCAAGGGCTCTATGATATCAAGGTGGACGTGTTGAAACCGACCAGAGGTCTAGGGGAATGCACCGAGTGGCGAAGTGACATGCCTGGGGACTTTAGCGCGCTGGAATTGAATGCAGGAGTTCGCCCAGGTGCGGCGATCCCGCTGCATGGAGGGCCAGGCATAGCGGTCAGCCGCGAGGCGTGCAGAGGCGCGTATGCCGGGATGGCTGTGATTATGTAGCTGGTTAAAGATGCCATGACGATGGGAAAGGGGCACGTAAGGCCTGCTTTGTGCTGTTGATATGTCGCAGTAGATAGTCTTTGTCGATTAAGGTATGGGGACTTGCTGCAGCTGTAGCGAGGACCTGCCCTTAAGAAGCTCCTGCAGTTCAGCGTCCGTAGTCTGAGCCTCGGCGAGGATATCAGCTGTTATCTGCGAAGGGCTAATAGCTGCCACGCGTGAAAGCGCGTCGGCGATCACGTTGTCCATCCCGCTGACATGTTGGATGTCTGTGGTAAACTGGGCGATGAACGAGAGCTGGTTCTGCTGGACCGGCGGGAGTTTGTCGTGGCGCTGAGAGCAGGCGTAGGTCAGAGGTTTATGGTCGGTGTAGATAGTGCAGTGTTGTGCTTCCAGAATGAGGCGAAAGTGCTGAACTGCTTCGTATATCGCCAGAAGTTCTCTGTAGTAAGCTGGCGAACTCGACGGCGCGGGGGTCGTGGTTTCGTCGGTGGGACTGGCCGCAGAAGGGGTCGTTTTGCGAGCTGAGAGTTTGTTGGAGAAGAACGCCAAGGGATGCCAGGTGTTGTCTACGTGCTGCATAAGGGCGGCGCCTACGGCTATGCTAGAGGCGTCCGCGAAGAGCCCCAAGGGAGCGTCTGGCACAGGATGGGAGAGAAGTGTGGCGGTGCAAAGAGCAGCTTTGCATTTTTCGAAAAGTTCCGCTAAGGTCGGTGTCCACGTGACGGTTTCGTTTCCTCGTAGACCAGCCAATGCATCATGGAGGGGAGCCTGGTAGTCGGCTGCGTGTGGCAAGAAACGCCTGTAAAAGTTCAGCATGCCGAGGAAACGGCGAAGGTCTTTAGCTGTGGTTGATTGAGTGTAATTTTGCATGTCTGAGATGCATTGAGGTAAGGGTCGAGTTCCCTCTGATTAGACTTCATGGCCGAGGAATTTGACGACTGAAGTGCCGAGCGTGCTCTTTGGACATTGACGAGCAAGCCGTGGTCACCGAGGCGTTGGAAAAGCAGACGAAGGTGCCTGTTCGTCGGTGTTGCGGGAAAAGACCAATATGTCGTCAAGATAGACGAAGCAGAAGTCGAGGCCGCGGACGACTTCATCGATGAAGCGTTGAAAGGTTTGACCAGCGTTCCTCAGGCCAAAGCTCATGAAGTGAAACTCGAACAAGCAGAAAGGAGTAATAATTGCAGTTTTCGGGACGTCGTCCGGATTGACGGGTATCTGCGTGTAGGCCTTGACCAAGTCTAGCACGGAAAAACGTGGCAGCCGGAAATGAAATAGGCGAAGTCCTGTATGTGGTGAACGGGGTACCTGTCCGGAATTGTGCGGGCGTTGAGGGCACGGTAGTCCCCACAGGGCCGCCAGCCTTCGGTCTTCTTAGGGACGAGGTGAAGTGGCGAGGCCCATGGGCGGTCGAGGGGCGGGCGATTCCCTGCCGGAGCATATCTTCGAACTCTGCTTGGCTATGCGCATGCGGTCCGGGGCAAGGCGACGGGCGCGACAGAAAACCGGGCCTGGGGTGGTCCGGATGTAGTGCAAAGTGGTGTGCTGCACGTCGCGTGGCAACCCGCTGTGGCGCGTTAAACCGGGAAATTCGGCAAGGATGGCGTGGTACGGTGAATTATGTTCGACACTGAGTACTTTGATGCTTGGCTGGTGGGTAGTCGTTCGCTGTCCTGGCGCAGAATGTCAAGTTGTCGCGTCGATGAGACGGTCGTGGCGGCAGTCCGGAAGGAACTTGTAGTGCGCCAAAAAGTCTGAGCGGACGATTGGCTCTGTGACGTCGGCGATGACAAAATTCCAATGAAGGCCACGGCGAAGGTTTTTAAGCTGGACGTGCAGGCGGAGCGAGCCGTAAGTTTTCATAGTATACCGGTTCGCCGCGCTGACCTCGAAAGACGTAGAAGGACGGGGACCTTGAAGGAGGGCTCGCGGGTAGCAGCAAATGTCGGAACCGCTGTCGACAAAGAACCGTTGCTTTGTAATTTGGTCGGTGACGAAGATGCAATGGCCTCATGGTTGGCGTTTCCCTGATTTCTAGCGGAGCAGGGTGCTCGACATTGCCGTGCTCTGTCCCCGAAGCGTCTATGGTAGTAACACCGGTCGTCGTCACCAGGCTGCTGCGACGGGGTAGTGTTCTGGCCACGACTGTGCGAGTGGCGCGTCGGCAAGTGTTGGTCCAGGTGTCGTTGAAAGGAGCTGAGCTGTCGGTTGATATCGTCGATACGTCGCGCAAGCTCTATTGTGTTCAGCGGTGCGGCGACAGCCTGGACGGTGGGCCACAGCGACGGCAAAGAGACCTCGATGACGCGATCAGCGATCCCGGTGAGTTGGTTGAGAGGTAGCGTATGCTGAGCCTGCAGAATCGCCTGGACGTGCGGTGGAAGTCGTTGAAGCCAAAGTGCTCGCAGTAAGGAGTCCTGGACTTCCATGTTGCCCGCGAGAGCACGCATGTGGCGGAGGAGCTGCGAAGGCTTACACTCGGCAAGTTCTGCGGACTGAAGTTGTCGCACCTTCTGGTCTTCCGAGGGTGACAGGCGGCGAATGAGTTCCGTCTTGAGGTGTTCGTAAAGGTTGGCCGTTGGTGGGTTGGCAAGGATATCCCGGACCTCGCTGGCGTAGCGGGCATCGAGGTGGGCGACGACATAACCGTAGCGGGTCCGGTCTTCTGTGATGTGCGCGAGGGAGAACTGCGCCTCGAATTGGGCGAACCATACCTCGGGCGAGTGGGCCCAAAACGGCGGAAGCTTTACAGCGACATGCCAGACGCCGTGCGGGGCAGCGTGCGAGATGCCATCTGCCGGGGTTCTGACGTCCTCGGCGGAGCCGGCAGGATGCTGCTGCACGGAACCATCGGGTTGGTCGTGCCGTTCCTGAAGCTGTTGCTCTGGCTTCTGGATCACCTCTTGCGGTGCGTGAAGCAGTCTGTTGAGAAGTTCCAGCTGTCGTTGAAGGGCGCCTTGTTCGTCCATGGCGATCCGTTCTTGTTCGTTGTCCGGGTCACCAGATGTGGGATGTCGTGTCTGCCGAAGGACGAATCCCAACATAAAAACGTAACGCTTCTTTATAAGACTAACGATGACAGCGGACAGACATACCAACGCTACGTTTGTCCCAGTAGCGGAAGGTAGAAGGCGGTCTTTCTCAGCCAGGCAGCCTGTTTTTATAACCACCGTCGGTGACGCATGCGTCCAGTGACGTGGCGGTGGCGCTATGTTTTATCGACCATGCAGTCCAGCGTGCAGCTGTGTTATGCTGGGCCAGATGATAAGAAGACGGAGGGTGCGCAGAAATGTGTGCGGAGTGTGTCGCCAAAAGGGTGTTCACCTCCCCTCGGGCGCACTGCGTTGAAGGCGAAGCCTCGCAATCCCTGGTCGCTGTATGGGCATCCGTGGTACACATAGCCGGCTTCGCCGCAGTGGTAGCAGAGCGGGCGGTGGTTTGAGGCACTCCAAATGTCCGTCTTCCTCGCGTAGGCGTAGGCGTGCGGCGGACAACGGAATCGGGGCGTTACAGGGCCCTGGCGCGGTCGCAGAGCGACGGCGGCGTAGTTCGTCGCTTCTGGCTGGGGCTGCGGTAATTGAGGTTGCACCTAAGGAACTGCAAGCGATCGCTGAACCTCATCTTTCACGATGTGAGCGATCTAGGCCGCTTGAGGCTGCGACAAAGGCAAGACCTTGTGCAGTTCTTCGCGCACAATAGCCCTGATGGTCTCTTGGAGATCACCGGAGCCCAGTGCTTGGTTGGCGCACTGAGGCGTGAGCACTTGACGGTTATATTGCCTAGTGCGCATTCCTAAAGTTTTCTCAATCGTCGTTGCCTCTGTCATGAACTCGGCTACGGTCTTCGGTGTGTATCGTGTCAGTCCGGCGGAAAGTTCTTCCTTTACGCCTGGCATCAAGAAACGCACTTTTTTCTCTTCGGAAATTTCCGGATCAGCGTGCAAGAAAAGACGGGTCATCTCTTCCGTGAAGATGGCAATGGTCTCATTGGGCAGTTGGCCTCGGGTTTCCAGCAGAACTTCGGCCCTTTCTTTACGGACAACGCTCGCGAACGTCCTCAGGAAGTTACTTCTGCTACCGTATGGCTACCTGTGCACTATCATCCACTATCTGTAAATATTGTATAAAGCTTTTCGGTTCTTCTTCGTCTACGGAACGAGTCCGTCTTTCGTCCTCCACCCCGAAGTCACAACACCGGGCCGAGCGTGAACTGCAGAAAACGACAGGTGCGAGTCCGTGCCCTGAGTCCGTGCCCTGACGCGAGCGCCGCTCGCAGCGCCTCTCAAGGTCATTCTCAGGGCTCTGCCCCCACCGCAGATCGGCCTCGAGATACAGCGGCGCGACCGCGCGCGACATGCAGCCGGAGTAGAACGCCGCCCGGTGCGCTCGCAACGTTGGGTGCCTCGCGCACGAGGGCTCTCTTCCTGCCCACTTTGTCGCTTTCCCGCGGTTGACATTGAGCCAGGATCGTCAGCTCCCCTCGCCAGCCTTCACTCGCACATATAGCCTAGCGCGCGTGTTGACAGTGTTATAGCCCTTGGACTTTACACGGAACTTCATGGCCACGGTGATGCCAACGGCGGAAATTCGCTTGGAATGTCCATGTCATGGCAATAAAACAAATATAGCAAGGCTTTACATGACTCTGGTCGCGTAGCGACAACAGGGCCTGGAATGTCAGATACCCCACACCCTGCTTATCAACGCGATCACTAATCATAAGAATGCCATTAGTGTCAAAATTAACGAGAACAATGCTTAAGACGTCGCTCGCTGCATCAACAAAGTAGTTTATTATCACTTAGGACAAGAATAAAACAAATGGGACTAGGGCATCTGCCTTTAAGATACCGAGTTCCAATGCAGACATAGGGTGTTTTTTTTTCCAATTTACATCGAGCACAAATAAAATCGAGAAGCTAAAGGAATCGATGTTTCCCGTCATTAGGAACTGCGGCAAATGAACTCACTTGGTCAACAAAAATCTGCGTAGGTATGATAGGAGCGAAATAACAGCATTCAACCATTCTATTCTGTTTTTTGCTTGACTGGATTTATACCCACACGCTTTGAGCACGCATTTCATGGGCACAGTGACTACTTACTTTGTAGGTATCCCACATAGCCATCAGTTCGCCACCAAACATTGCACCGAAAGTGTCATCTACACGGAAAACAGCATAGTTTCGTGGAACGTTTTCACTTGCAACTGAAACGTTCTTTAAGGCCAGTTTCTGTAAGACATATGTCATCAAAATCGTTGATAGCCACATTAAAAGCAATTCATTAGCTTTATTCTTCAAAGGTGCGGTCCATTTTGGTAGTAAACGCTACAAATTATTTCTCGCAGTGCAGTGGTTCGTTATCCTCCTTCGCCTTCAGTGCACCAAAAAAAAATGTTGGTGAGGTCGATCCCAACTGTCCTATACAAATAAGACCGCGCTTCAGTTATATGTACATTCTGACCACTGCATAGGCTAAGGAACTACACAAAATTTACTTCAAGTGTAGTTTGAGGCGATATCTTTGATAAACTTCTTGGAGCATTATTGAGCATAGGTACACTCGTTTGTCTCTAATTTCGGCAGCCACAAGGCAGTTGAACTAAACTTGGTCACATGTGTACTTCTCCATTCGTATATACTCAGTGTGGATCTATAAAAAGCGAATCTCGTACCTTGTTATTACGTATTGCCATTTATCGCAGATTGTAAGCAAAATTTTTTCCAACGACCCATATCGTGTGGCTCCACAATGTTATATAGTCAAGGGGATCTGTGACGTTGACGATTAGCCGCGGTGGTTGCTTAGTAGCTATTGCGCGGCGTTCCTAAGCACAGTTGCTACTTAATTTGTAGGTATTCTACATAGCCATCAGTTCACCATTAAACATTGCACCCAAAGTGCAATACACGGAAAACGGCATAGTTTCTCGGAACGTTTTCACTCGCAACTGAAACGGTCACAAGATCAGATCCCTGGCGCGGCGGCCGCATTTCAATGGGGCTGGGAGGGTGACGAAATGAAGAAACGCCAGTGAACCATGTTGTGGGCTCACCCTATTTGAACAAATTTATCTGCAGGCCCACACAACGCCGTGCCTCATAATCATATCGTGGTTTTAGCACGTAGTACCCCAGTATGTATTTTATTTAAGTAACACGACTGGATAACCGCATGATCATCCACTAACTAGGTCATAATGCTATTATGTGACCATACCAGTAAGTTCCTTGAAAAAGTTACATGATGGCAGCAAAATTTTCATTCTCTCCATAATATGCGTCGTTTAATTTTATGCGTTACTTGCTATCGGGCTCCATTTTCGCGATAATCAGCTTATTACAAAGCAACGACAAAGTGTGCAGCCTTATCCAAGTCAACGGACTTGGGTCGGACTTTCGCGGTAGACGTGACCAATTGCAGTCAAATGTCGAAGCGGAAGACCAAACTTACATGTTCACCTTATCTTAATCAGTGAATACAAAGTGCCAAGTGCCGATGGCAATTGCTTAGGTCGACACATTTGTTGATTTCAGTTATTTGTGACCACGTTTGTGTCCGTTGCGAGTGCGACAGAGTGAGTTCTTTATTTGCAGGGCTCACCTCACTGCCACTTATTTCATTCCCTAGAAATAAGCTTTCGCAATAATTGATTGCCTAGCTATGATCTGTAAATCCACCAAGGATCGGCCTTTGTGAGTACAGACACCTGCACGCTAGACCCAGGCGCTCTCTCCTAGCAGTCCAAGCAAACTCCCCGTTGGAAATGACGCGAGAAGCGTATTTTGGACGAGTTCCACGTATCACTCCGTCACGAGTTCGTATTTTGACGCCGGTCACTGAATAAGCTGTCGAGGGGTCTGGGCGACTAAGAAGGCAAACATTTTCCTCCCCCTCAACCTCTTGTGTTGTTCGAGTGTGTGCCCGTAGCCCAGATTGCACAATATCCGCGCTCTGGCAGCGCTTGGCAGCGCTTCACCGCTGCCAAGTATTTCTACCGCGGCTCATAAAACATTCTGTCGCGAAGCCCCTAAGTTGAAGGTATATACGCAAGGTGCTTGCAATGAAGCACTCTCAAGGGAAAGCGCGACATGCCCAAGTCTACGGTTTAAAGAAAACATACGTCTTCGTAGCAGTGGCTGTCGCGTTCCGTTGAAGGGCACGAGCTCGAGGACGTCATTGCCGGTGAAGGCGGCAGCATTCCAGCAGTGAGTGTAATGCAAGAAAGCTCGAACTGGGGTCATCTGGGCGCAAGTTCAAAAACTTGAGGAGGTCAAGAAGGAAAGACAGAAGAAAGGGTAAAGGCAGGAAGGCTTCTATTTATTTATTTTGTAGCGGCAGCACCATCGGCGTCACACGAGAGATGACGTAGACGCTCGCGTCTACACTCGGCACGAGCGGCTGGCACGCACCGGCACGGGCTAGCGTTCCGAAGGAGATTATTAAAACGAATGCTACGCTAAGCGATCGAGTGTCGGTTCTTCCTCTCCGGCGAGAGCGCGAGACTTTAACGGTCTACGTGGTCGCTCGTCGCCACAGTTTGCTGACTCCGGACGTGATACCGCCATACGCTCCTGTGGTAGAGACGACCATGAACTAGACCAACGCTACGAGAGCTCAAGGCCAGAACCCCTCCGAGGAACGCGGTGAGCCCTCCTATTCCGCCATCGCTGTCCGCCTCCCACAGTACAGGGACCAGCATCCTTCGGCGTGGTTTCTTCAGACCGAAGCGCAATTTCACGTCGCTGGTATCCGCTCTCAGGCCTCGAAGTTCCATTACCGCGTTGCAGCGCTCTCGCCCACCGCCATTGACGAGGTAGCAGATTGGTTGAACTCCCTATTGTCTGCCGCCGCCTATGACGATCTCAAGGCAGCACTGCTACAGCGCACAGCAGCTTCACAGCGCTCTCACATCCAGCAGCTTCTGTCCACTGAAGAACTCGGTGACCGACGCCCTAGTCAACGTCTTCGCCGAATGAGCCAGCTGCTCGGAAAGAACGCGAAATCCATCGACGACACGCTGTTGCGCGAATTGTTTTTGCAACGACTCCCGCCTAACGTGCAGATGGTTCTGGCGACAGCCTCTACGATGGACCTTACCGGACTGGCCGCTTTGGCCGACAAAGTCATGGAAGTAGCCACCCCAACCATCGCAGCTACGTCACCGTCTCCGGGTGACAATGCAACAGCTCTGAAAACTCTTCCCTGCTCTTCCGCAGTGCAATCTCCGCTCGACTCCTTGTGTGAGCGCCTGGAACGCATCATCTATGGAGCGGAACATCGCCGCACATCTCGTCGCCCACGCAGCCGTAGTTCCAACAGATCAAGGCGCACGGGGCACTCGCAATGAAACCTCAACCACAACGCCTGGCGCTTGCTACTACCACCGCCGTTTCGGAAACGACGCTCGTCACTGTCGGCGTCCTTGTGCTTGGCAGGGAAACAGGCCGGCCGACCTCTAACAGCGACGAGTGGTCCGGCACAACACACAAGTAGCCTTTTCTACGTGACGGACAGAGTTACGGGACAACGATTCTTAGTCGACACAGGTGCTGACGTCAGCATTCTGCCCGCACAGCACTCCGACTGAAAAGCGACACCTGTGTCGTTTTTGCAAGCAGTCAACGGCACCAAGATTCCAATTTTCTCGTCACACTCCGTCATGCTAAACCTTGGCCTTCGACGAGCGTTCCGCTGGATTTTCCTGGTTGGAGACGTCCGTCGTGCAGTCATTGGATCAGACTTCTTGCTTAACTAAAGACTCCTTGTGGACATCCAACGACGCCGCCTCATCGACTCCGGGACCCAGCTATCCGTTCCCGGCATCCCATCATCAGGCACATCGCCCATAGCGCCTATTTCTGCCATGTTGGACGAAGCTTTCGCCGCGCTCTTACGCGAGTTTCCCACTTTTACGCGCCTGCCAGACTGGACGCAACCGGTGCAACATGATGTGTGCCATCACATCGTCCCCTCCGGCCCACCGGTCTATTTCCGACCCCGGTGTTTTTCCCCGGAGAAACTCAAGATCGCTCGCGCGGAATTCGAACACATGCTGCAACTTGGCATAATCCGCCCTTCCTCCAGTAACTGGGCATCACCACTTCACATGGTGCCTAAGAAGACGGGAGACTGGCGCCCATGCGGTGATTACCGGGAACTAAACAACGTCACAGTTCCTGATCGCTACCCTCTACCGAACATTCAGGACTTCACGGTAGCGTTGCACGGTGCGACGATCTTTTCTAAGATCGATCTCGTTCTCACCTACAATCAACTACCGGTCGCTGAAGAAGACATTCCCAAGACCGCCATCACCACACCCTTCTGTTTTTTCGAATTTCTCCGCATGCCTTTCGGTTTACGGAACGCGGGCCAATCCTTTCGGCGTTTCATTGATTCCGTCACCCGAGGTTTGCCTTTCGTTTTTGCATACATTGACGACCTTCTCGTCGCAAGCTCTTCGGCAGAATGACATCTTCACCACTTGCGGTTGTTGTTTTCACGCCTTGCCAGTAAAGGAATTGTCATCAACGCCGCCAAGAGTGAATTTGGTCAACCCGAACTTGAGTTCCTCGGTCATATCGTCGACGCTAACGGTGTTCGACTTCTGCCATCCAAGATTCGCGTCATCGAAAACCTTCCCCGACCGACCACACTCACCAAGCTTCGCCAATTTCTTGGATTCGTCAGTTTCTACAGCCGATTCATTCCTGAGTGCGCATTACTTATTGCTCCGCTAGACGCTCTCCTGGTAAACAAACGCAAACAAGTGCTTCAGTGGACTGAAGAGGCCACCGACGCTTTTGCAAGAGTCAAGTCTGCCCTCGCCGACGCCACGCTGCTTAGACACCCAAAGCCAGATGCACCCACTTCCATCATGACCGACGCTTCAAACACTGCTGTTGGTGCCGTTCTGCAGCAATTCATCGACAATGCGTGGCATCCAATCGCTTTTTTCTCCAAGAAACTGAAGCCTGCGCAGTCCCGCTGCAGTGTGTTCGGCCGTGAATTACTCGCTGTTTACCTGGCTATCAAGCATTTTCGCCATTTCCTCGAAGGCCATGCATTCACTGTGTTGACTGACCACAAGCCCCTTGCGCACCCAACGAATCGCTCGGCGTCCTGTTACTCGCTCCGCGAGATTCGACACCTTTCCTACATCTCCGAGTTTACAACAACGTTCCGCCACATCAAGGGCACCGACAACGTTCCAGCCGACGTTTTGACTCGTGTCAATGTCGTTTACACGTTGACATTGGAACCTTTCATCATCGAGGCCGACTTACTCGCCAGTCAACAGCATGACGACACTGAACTTCGTACACTCCGGAATTCGCCAACGTCCCTGAAATTGGAAGACGTCGTTATGACACCAGATGGTACGTCCGTCGTCTGCGACACTTCTAACGACACACCTAGACCATACATTCCGGCATCCCTTCGCAGATGTCTATTCGAGACCGTGCACAACCTGTCGCACTCTGGCATACGCGCGACACAGAAGCTTCTTTCCAGTCGTTTCGTTAGGCCTCGGCTAAACGCGCAAGTTCGCGATTGGGTTCGCTGCTGTTTGTCGTGCCAACGCTCTAAGATCCAGCGTCACCCCATTCCGCCTGCCAAGTCTTTTCTTCCACCGGATGCTGGTTTTGACACCATACACCTGGACCTCGTCGGCCCCCTCCCACCTTCGAGAGGTTACTGCTACATACTGACATGCATCGACCGTTATACACGGTGGCCAGAAGCTATACCTATATTTGACATCACAGCGCCCACTGTATCAGCAGCTTTCGTGTCTACGTGGATCGCAAGGTTCGGCTGCCCATCCACAATAATGACACACAGTGGTCGGCAGTTTGACTCAGCACTCTTCGACGAGCTACTCAAACTACTCGGAACGACACGTTTTCGCACAACTGCTTACCACCCACAGTCCAATGGACTAGTTGAACGTTTTCATCGGCATCTCAAGGCCTCCCTTATGGCACATGAATCACCGGAGAAGTGGGTCCAGCATTTGCCCCTCGTCTTACTTGGCATCAGAGCCGCACTCAAGAGCGACCTAGGTTGCTCCTGTGCTGAGCTAGTTTACGCCACTCGCCTACGCCTTCCGTGCGATTTCTTTGTCGCCACCCCCAAAACGCCTATGCCATCACCTGCCGACTACGTTGCCGAACTGCAAGCTTTCTTCAGCCAGATACGCCCAGTGCCTACACTTTCACAAGAAGCAAGGTGCCCGTACGTTTCTCCCGCACTCACCTCTGCTACCCACGTTTTCGTGCGTAACTGTGCCGTGCGGAAGCCTTTGCAACCACACTACTCCGGGCCATATTGTGTTCTAGAGCGTCGTCCGACGACGTTTCTTGTGAATGTCAACGGCCGAACAGACACAATTGCCCTGGAACGTCTAAAACCCGCTTACATCGAAGCACCCGCGCCATCAGCTCCACCAATATGCGACGCCACCCTGCTGCATCCTTCGTCGCCGCCTGCGAACGTGACACCCAAGACCAACGCCAAGACACGCCGCGTCACGTGGACTTTCCATCGTTCGTCGCACTTTCTTCCTCTCCAGGGAGGGAGCCCCCTGTAGCGGCAGCAGCATCGGCGTCGCACGAGAGATGACGTTGACGCTTGCGTCTACACTCGGCACGAGCGGCTGGCAGGCTCCGGCACGGGCTAGCGTTCCGAAGGAGATTATTAAAAAGAATGCTACGCTAACTGATCGAGTGTCAGTTATTCCTCTCCTGCGAGAGCACGAGAGTTTACCGGTCTACGTGGTCGCTCGTCGCCACAATTTATTTGTTCTTCATACTGTTATATTTGATACTGTCAATCCCGCTCCTCGGGTCATTACAGGCAGGCTCATGTGTCAAACATACATGGTACGCATTATTCATACATAAAGCATTATATCCTTTTTACCATACAAGTTCAATGACACCATTGATAATCAACAACACGGAAAATAAAGAAAGACAAGTAATGAAGAAGTGTTATTATACAAAGAAAAGTCAACGAATAGATGCTCGTACCAGAACTCAGTATACATCACCTTAAATGCGTGAGCTCTACCCTCCACCACACAAATGTCTTAGCAATCGACAAGCAGCCCTTTGGTGCCAATTACAAACGCACTCTCCCTCCTCTTCTCTCACTCTTGCTCACTGTCACTCGCTTTTTCTCACTGCAGCCTGTACTCTCTGTCCTAAACCTCACGCTTCTGCTCTCCATCTCCTTTCTCAGTGCCCGGCGCATCCTACCCTGTGGAGCCTAGACCACCTGAAGACTTGGGCAGACTGGGAGACCCTGCTGCGCTCCAGAGACCATGGCTACTGACCGTGCTGCCCCCTATATGGACCGAAGGAACACAAACTCTTGAGTACAGGGCGGGGAGGGGGGAGGTCGTGCGGGGGCCAGGGAGCCTGCGTGCTTCAAACTCCTAAGCATCAATAAAATTTTCACGATGACGAAAAATCATCACAAGAAAAGTGTCCCGCATTTTCAAAATCAGCAGGTTCATTCATTGCTCACAACTGCGTTGTTCACAATGATAGCGGCGAAAAAATTCGTCGATTGTCGAGAGTCTCAACAACGGGTGATGTGGGTGGTCTTCTATACATGACCCGTGGAAAGTTAGTACATAAGCGCTGGTGCCGCGTAGGGACGCGGCACCAGCGCTTATGCAGTCAGAAAGCAGTCGCTGCTTTCCGCCGAAAGCAGTGAAAGAGAATCAAGCAAGAAAGAGAAACAATACATGCGTTAACGCCCTCCTTTTAAACAGCATCGTCCGGATGCTGCAAACTGAATACTGAAAATGTTTGCGCGGAGACACGAGACAAGGAGGAGCGCTAGCGGTAACGAGCGTTAGCTCTTGTCCATGTCTTGTCTCGCCTTGTCCTCGTGTGTCCACGCAAACTTTTTCAGCCTGCATTTCAAGCAACTAGGCCAACTCTCTGCTCCCCTACAAACTGAAACACAAAACCAAAAAGCAAGAATACCCGCAGTAAAGCAAAAAAGTAACAATGCAAATAAGAATCGAAGTCCCAAAACTCTTGAGTGGGCGTAGAAAGGCTTAAGACGCACCACGTGGACGACCTCATGTGGTGCGCGGCGCCGCTGAGATTGCGAAATGCCGTTTGGCACAACCTCATAGTCCGCTGCTCCAAAATGTCGGATGATAGGGAGGGAGGGGGTCCGAAATAGCGTAGCAAAAGTTCCTCACTAAGTCCTTGTCGGTGTATCTGGGTCCAAACCGAAACACACTCGCCGGGCTGGTATTCCACGTGGCGTCATCGCACATTATCGTGCCGGCTGTCGTTTCTCTACTGATTCTTCATGCGCAGGCGGGCGAGATTCGGGCTTCTTCGGGGTAATACAGGTAGACGTCGACGTCGAGATTCTCTTTGCCGGGAACTTGGTGCAACTTGGTATCGAGAGTCGTCGTCGGGTTCTTAATTCCGTAAACCAGCTTGAACGGCGTGATCTGCGTTGTTTCTTGCACTGCCGTGTTGTAAGAGAAAGTTACGTACGCAAAGACGGCGTCTCATGTCTTGTGCTCGACGTCGACGTACATTCATAAGATGTCGGTGAAGATCTTGTTCAGACATTCCTGAAGAACATTTGTATGCGGGTGGTAGCACTTGCCCCCCTATGGCTTGTTTGGCTGTACTGCAGGGTTACTTGCATAAGGTCCGCCGCAAAAGCCGTTCCTCAATCGGTGATACGGATTTCTTCGGCACCATGTCGTAGCACGATGTTCTCTACGACGAATTTCGCCACTTCGGCTGCGCTATCTTTCGGAAGAGTTTTCGTTTGAACTAAGCCCGTAAGGTAGTGCATTGCCACGATGATCCAAAGCCCGATGCTGACGTCGGAAGGCGCCAGTATAAGTCCATTCCAATCAGCTGGAACGGCCTGAAAAGAGGATAAATTGGCTGTAGTAATCCCGCTTGCTTTGTCGGTGGTGTCTTACGTGGCTGCCAGTCTCGACAAGCCTTGACGTGGCGAGCGACGTCGGTGGTGGTGAGGCGCGGCCAGTAGTACTTCTCGTGTTTCCTCGAGAGTGCGCGGGGCCGCCCGAGTAGCCCAGGGGAGGAGGAGGGATCCAGGGCTTGCAGAACGTCGGACCGCAGTGGCATTGATACAAAGAGAAGATAGCTAGTGCGGACTGGGGAAAAGCTCTTCTTCACCAGGAAGTCGTTACGCAAGGAAAACGAAGAGAATCCAAGCCTAAATGCCCTCGCGACAAAGTTGGTCTTGCCTTCAAAGTACTCAGCAAGGCTTCTTAGCTCTGGGTCGGCTTGCTGCCGCTCGGCGAAGTAAACTTCGCTTATTGTTCCTAAAAAGGCATCCTATTCCTGGTCACCTTGGAATTGAATTTTTATTCTCCTTGGACAAATACACAAGGAAGGAGTAGCCACAAAAAGCTACTGAGATTAGTAGCTTGACGAGGTGGCTGCCGCTTTACACAGCAGCAGCAGCAGCAGTTCTTCAAGCAGTAGTTCAAGTTGGGGCGGAGGGTCCATAGGACCGCGAGAGAGGCCCTCGGCATCAGAGTGTTTTCGTCCCAACTTGTAAATCACGATGATGTCTTAGGCTCGACAGTGCCTGGCGTCCTAAAGGGCCTATCTTTCGATAGCCAAGACAACGAGCGATGGTTGCTTACGACGTTCAAATGCCTGCTGCACAATTAAGGGCGGAATTTCGCAGTGGTCATATTACGGAACACTCCTTTTCCGTCGTAGAACAATTGTCTTCCGCTTTCGATAGCGATCGGCTAGCTATGACCAATTGTAGACCGTCTTACCTATGGCAGGATGGCGCAGAGACTTAAGCTACTTGCGTCAATGTCTATTTTGGTATTGTGTTGGGCTGCTGAGCACGAGGTCACGGGATCGAATACCGGCCACGGAGGCCGGATTTCGATGGGGGCGAAATGCGAAAACACCCATGTGCTTAGATTTAGGTGTACGTCAAAGAACCCCAGGTGGTCCATATTTCCGGCGTCCTCCACTACGGCGTGCCTCATAATCAGAAAGTGGTTTTGGCACATAAATCCCCATAATTTAGTTTATTTATTTTGCTATCGGCGTCTTCATCGAAATGCGGAAATAACGCTGACTACTACTGGCGTCGTTTGAGCTCCTGAAATGATTCGCCCTGCTGCACTTGTCCCTTGAACTCAACATCTGCTTTCGGTAGATATGTCAGCGGCTCGGCGATGAGTGAAAAGTCATTGACAAAGCGCCTGCAGTACCTACGCGCGCCAAGGAATTTGCGCACTGCCTTCTTGTCGATGGCTTGCTGGAACTTTGCGATGGTAGCTAGCTTGTGTGAGTAGGGACGGATTCCAGAGTTGCTGATCACGTGGCCCAGGAACAGTAGCGGTTCGTGAGCAAGGCGAATCTTTTCTAGTTTCAAAGTGAGTCCGAAGGACTTCGATAGCCTCTAGTACTGTCACAAGGCGTCTGAACTGGTCGTCGAAACTTGCGGAAAAAACGAGGACTTCGTTCAAGAAGACGCGGCAGGTGTGCAAATTCAAGCCTGCCAACACGGTCCCTCAAACGCTGGCATATCACGAGTGCCAAGCAAAGGCCAAATTGCATGATCTTGAATGTATAGGGGACGTCTGACGCACTGAAACCAGTCTTCTCTCGATCCGTCTTGTCGACTTCGATTTACCAATAACCCGTCTTCAGATCTATCGACAAAAAGTACTCTACTTTGCAGAGCTGGCCCCATGCGTAGTGTATCCCTGGGAGAGGGTATACGTCCCTGTTTGTGATTTAGTTGAGGCGATGGCAATTTACGCATAAACGCGCAGTTCAATCCTTGTTTTTCACCAAGACAACTGAAGAAGCCCATGGACTATTCGACGGCGGGATGATTTCGTCGCGTGGCATTTTGTCGACTTGTTGCTTTAAGGCTGCCTGCCCTCTTGTCGAAACTCGGGACGGGCTTTGGCTGAGCGGTATGATCGCTTCTTCTATTATTAGGCTATGCTTAGCAGCTGGTGTTTGCCGAATGCGTGATAACGACCAAAAGCAGTCATTGTATTGCTAGAGCATGCCCTTGCGCAGTTCCTGTTTATGCCTTCGAATACTTGGATTGCTGTTGAAGGCTGCTTCGGAAACTAAGGCCGTCTAGGTAGACGCGTCAGAATCCCAATGGACAAAGGCGTCGGATTTGTCTACAATTTCCTCGATGTATGCGATCGTCGAGCCCTTGTTGAGGTGATTGTGCTCCTGGCTGAAGTTTGTCAGCATCACATTCACTTTTTTCCCGTTCAGTTGAGCAATGCCTCTTCCGAAGCAAATATCGCGGTTTAGCAGCACATTCCGGTCGCATTCGACCTCACCGTCTAGGCCTGTGGATGTTGCGATGGCGGCAGAAATGATAACGCTTGAGCGAGGTAGGATGCTGACCTGGTCTTCGAGCAAATTGAAAGCACGGTAACAGGGCGCCCTATTGAGCGGTATCACTCTGTCCGTCGACAGCGTTATCGACTTGGATTTGCGTTGATCAATGCGCCTCGTTGGTTTAGAAAGTTGATGCCGAGCATTACATCCCATGCGCATTGCTGTAGGGCAGAGTATGTCTGGTTATGAAATCTAATACCCCTGACACATGGTCAAAAGTAAAGCCCTTTGCAGTAAACCCGTTTTCTTACTCTGAAGGACCTTTTGCAGAAAGGAGTTGTGCCGATGACACGCGTCTCCGCACTAACTTCCTTTGGTGGTTCCTCAGATGAACGGCGCAAGAAAAATGGCGCTGCTTGCTAAAGCAGCAAAAGAGAAAACATATTTAAAAAGCTGCGTATTTAGATTGCAATTAGCTGCTGCAGAACCTAAAAACAATCTTTTTCGTTGTTGCTGGCTTATAATGTGCATATTCGTTTATTTTATTCGCGTTCTTGCGCTCTTAGCAGCAATTTAAATTAGTCCAGGAACTATGCACAGTCGGGGTATTGCTGTTATGTTTGGTGTGCATTCTGTTTATTCTCGTGCTGCCCAGGTTTTTGTTCTCCCTTCCTTCGTGCGTGCAGGGGTAACGCATGTTATTCAATGTATTATTCACACAATTCTGATAGCGTGAAAGAACTGCGCAGTTGCATCATGGCTCAGCGAAACGCTACTGATGAAGCAAGAGTTGAGGTCGCTCTGACGCTTGTCACTCTCGGACATCTTGAATATGAGACAAACGCAGCTAAGGAGAAAGTGGAAGGCACCAAATTTCAACTCATCATGAACATCTCCATCTTGGCTGCTTCGGCACTGTACCCTCGAACCGCCAACCGCGGAAGGTGGGCCTACGTGCGCAATGAACGATGGTTTCACGATGCAGCAAATGACACTGCCGGAATTCAACATGCGGCACTAGCGACGTGATGCGAGCGTGATGAGAGTATAGCTGGAGTAAATCTTCACTGTTCGACAAATCACATTACCGCTAAATGTTAAAACATTTTCTCAAAGTAAAAAAAGAAATATACTTATGGCGCACCGTAGTTGTGCGGCAGGTTTCCTTCTTTTGACGAGTTGTGAACGCTGCGTGCGAGAGTAACGCCTTTTCCGCTCGGAAAGTAGATGCGCGATTTCCCTTCCCGCAAGGAAAGAGAAAAGCAGACGGCAGGGAGGTAAACCGGAGTAACGTCCCGTTGGCTGCCCTACACCGGTGAAATGGAAAAGGGGAGAGCAATGACGACAGGGAGAGAGAGGAGGGAAGGAAAGAAGGAAGTACCTTTCCGGCAAAGGTACTTCAGCGGGAGGGGCATACTCCTTTGTCGTGTCCACTGCGCTTGAACGCCTTTCCACAAGATGTCCCCTTACCTAAAGGACTTTAGTTTGCCCGCGTGTCAGGGGTATAACTCTTTCTCTGCAGATTACCGTAGGTGTCATTAGGTATCCTCCAGCTGTCCGGATTTGAGGCCCGTCCATGCAGACTTGACTTTGTTCGACATGGTGGCGAACGATCCACTTATGACGGAGTAGTAGTTCGCGTCCACTAGTGAGGTGACTTCATGGCCGTAGAGAAGCCGACGAGGGTGGTTTGGCTTGCACTGCGGTGAGACCGTAGGGTCGAATCACGGTTTCGTTGAGTTGCCCGGCGCTGTGACGCCGCGTCGTCGGGCTTTCTGGAGCCGGTGCCTGCGTGGCTTCGGTGTGTCATCTGGATGGTGGCGTTTCGTTGCGGCAACGTCGAGATGATTCTTACAACATCGTCGTCGGCCGCGGAGAATATTCAGCACTTCGACGAAGAACAACCACACCTCCATTAGCTGCGGCTTTTAGTTTCCCGGATATGGGCTGAGGGACTGGGCACCGGCTGGGCCAGTGTTTCGTCGACGTTGCGGCGACAGATAGCGTCCTGGGGACGGCGAAAGGGAAGCCGTCGGGGTCTCAACTGCGTTGCGGCGAAGTAGTTGATGTTCTCACGTGGTCGTTTGTCGTATCCTGGTTCGTCGTAGCCATTCGTCGAAGCCTTGACAGAAAACACTCGGAAGGCCATCTCGCGCTATGGGCATCGGTGGCAGATGTAGCCCGCTTCACCGCAGTGAGGGCGCAGTGGGATGTGGCCGGAGGCTCACCACATATCCGTCTTCTCCGCGCGCACTGTCGGTCTGGCGGGGGCGGTGGTGGCAGCGTCTGGTGGCGGAAATGGGGTGGAGCCTGACGTGGGCGCGGAGGGGGGATGCGACGACGGGCAGCAACGGCGTAGCTCGGCGCTGCTGGCTCAGGTTGCGGTGGTGTCAGGGCATCCCAGTGACTGCTTGATCTTTTCGCGTACGTTCTCGGGAATCGAAGCCACTTGAAGCTGTGATGAAGGGAGCATCTGAAGCCCTTCCAACACGATTGCTCTGACGACCTCACACAGGTCGCTGGCGCCCACTGACTGAACTTCGGCGTAGTTTGTTTTCCGTGTGCAGCGGTTGTGTCGTCTGTTTCGCATTTCGGGCGTTGTGTTGTTAATGGGGGCCTCACAGAGAAACTCTTCAACGGTCTACGGTGGGTTTCGTATCAGGTGGGCTCGGTTGCGGTGCCACAATGCACACAACTAACCCGTTGCTCTTCGGTACGCAGGTGCTCGTAGCTATCGTCACCCACGAGCAGCTGTCATCACGGATACCTCCAGTTATCAAGACGCCAGTTGAATGTGCACTGCTTCCCTTCATCAATGAAACTGGCACATGGTCACCTTATGCGCCATCTGGTGCCTGCGCCATTGCAATCGACTGTGCATTCATAGTAAAATATTGAGCGCGCACAATTGTCAAGGACACAGCGAAGGGGGACACACGCGCGCTTACTCACAACTATTTTATTTAGTCACAACCATGCGACATCTGGATGCTGGATTCCCTGTGGAAGGCCCCATCGGCCTGACACTGGGGCTCCGCCAAGTATAAAGCAGCCGCGACTGTCGACACCGCGCTGTGGGCTCGGTTGCTGTACCACAATGCAGACAACTAACCCGTTGCTCTTCGCTACGTATGTTGGTAACAAGTATTCTTTTTTTTTTGCAAACAAGTCTAGCAATTTTCTCCTGGTGCAGCTGCAGAGCCCCCGGTGCTGTGTCGCTATTGTTGTTGAGAGTGTTTGTGCCATTCGGTCCTTCCTTCTCTTGTCAGGAGACATCGAGTCTAACCCGGATCCCTATGGTGCTGACCTTGTACTGAAAGAGCTGAAAAACTGTCAGCCGGCCAAAAGGAAATAATCACAGAAACGAAAGACATTAAGAACCAACTACTGGCAACGAATAACATGGTATGCGATTTGACTTCCCGAATGACAGTAGTCGAGAAACTTTGCCAAAGCATCATCCCGTTGTGAAATGAAATTGAAGCCGTAAAAGCTGAAAGTGCTAAAATTACTGACCTGGCCACTTTCTTGGAACGGCGTATGGATGACGCTGAAAACCGATCACGTAGAAATAACCTAATCTTTTATGGTGTTCCTGATACTAATGCCTCGGAACCATTCGCCCAGTCTAAAGAAGCCGTAACCCAGCTGTGCTCTCAGCAGCTTAACATTAACATAGATACAAAAGAAATTGAACGAGCACATCGTCTCGGGAGGCATACCGCTAGGCGCCGTCGCCCTATAATTGTTAAAAATTTACGTACTTTAATACAAAAACGACTGTCCTATCAGATGGCCGTAAGTTCAAAGGCACTGAACACAGTGTCGGCGAAGATTTTTCTAAGGCTGTGCAGAACGCCCGCAGACACCTTGTTGCTTTTGCGAAAGCAAAATCTGCTCGCTTTTCATTGCGCTACAAAGCATTGCACATAAGTACTAAACGCTACATGTTTGACGAGACATCACAGACCGTCAAAGAAACAGCATAGCAATCGCATTATCCCACGAATATAAGAACTCGCCCTCCCATCCCACGCAATAATCTGTCTTTTTCAGTAATTTTCACGAACACACGCAGCTTTCTGCCAAGGCGTGAACACGTATCAAATCTTTGATATCATCCACCAGTAACTTACTCATACTAACAGAAACGTGGCTTACAAAAGAAATCAGTGACGCAGAAGACTTGGCCGATATTCCCAACTTCGACGTTTATCGATGCGATCGGAGAGACGCACGTGGCGGAGGTGTTCTGATTGCCGTGAACCAAAAGGTGCCCTGCACACGAATTAACATTGACAGCTACTTGGAAACACTCTGGTTAAAATGCCAGTGTTCTCCAGAAACAGTACTGGTAGGCGTTTCTTATCGACCCCCTCACCATCAACCGTACTTTTCTAGTCTCTTAAATAACACATTAAATGAAATTACTTCAAAGCATCCCGATGCTACTATTCTCGTTTTTGGAGACTTTAATTTTCCCGACATTAACTGGCACAATGGCACTGCTTTACTAACAAATCAAACTGAAGCGAGCGACTTTAGAGAAAATGTGTTTCAATTACAATTTAACACACCTAGTACTGGAGCCAACCCGTGTGTCGGGGACATCTGCCAGTATTTTAGATCTTATACAAACCAGTCATCCTGAAAGCTTAACAACCCTTACATATCTTCGTGAGATTAGTGACCACAAAGTTATTCATGCTGCCTTCACTTTCGCTCCCCCACCCCGCGACATGCACGAGAGGAAAATTTGTTTATAGGACAAACGTAACTATGAGGCTATAAATACTGAATTAAACGCATTATTTTCTACCTTTGCACATGAATTTAGCAATTATTCCATTTATGATAACTGGCTGTTGTTTAAAAACAAACTGTGTGAACCAAAGAACCAATTTATGCCCAGGATAACCATTCGATCCAATCGACAAGAACCATGGTTTACGAGATCCTTAAAACGACTAGAAAATAAAAAAGCGCCTTTATCGCCACGCTAAAGTTAAGGCAAGTTCAGTTGCGTGGGAGAAATATTACGCTGCTGAAGCTGCGTACTTAATCGGAATTCGCTATGCCAAGCGAACCTTTTTTCACTGCGACCGGCCAAAAATTTTGCTTACTAATCCAAGAAAATTCTGGCAGATGATAAACCTCAAAGAAGCGCGTATCAATAATTTTACTAACGAGCTGGGTGAATCGGTGACATATTTAACCTTCGCTAATATGTTCAACAACGCATTTTCTTCAGTCTTCACTAATGAAATGGACACACTTCCTCCCCTACTAACCACAAATACACAATGCAACATGTGAACCATCACATTCACAGTATGCGAGCTCTCATCTGTGATATAAACTAAGTTGTGTTCATCATCTGGCATCGATGACATTAACTCTAGACTACTAAAAACACTAAACACATTTCTGCAGAGTTTCTCTATTTATTATTTTCACAGTCGCTTCCCACAGGCACCATGCAGACGAGTGGAAGATGGGGAGGGTTACTCCAGTCTACAAATCGGGCAACAAAAATTCTTTCCTAATTACCGCCCCATCTCATTGACAAGTGTTTCTTGCAAAATCATGGAGCATGTAATCTACTCTCATATTATTAACTTTCTAGACGCTAACAACTTCTTTCATCCTTCACAGCACGGTTCCACAGGGGCCGTTCTTGCGAGACCCAGCTTGTACTATTTCTTCATGACGTTCATGCTAATCTTACCGTAACATACAGACGCCATATTTTTGGATTACGTGAAAGCGTTTGACAAAATAGCTCATCAACGCCTATTACTAAAACTTTCTCGTTTGAATTTGCATCCTGATATCTTAAAATGGCTTGAGCAACTTTTAACTAACCGCTCACAGTATGTCTCATTTAATAACCATGCTTCAAACATTACACTCGTCACATTAGGCCTACCACAGGGGTCCGTCCTTGAGCCCCTTCTTTTCTTAATTTGCATTGACGACTTACCCTTGCATGTGTCCTGCCATATCCGTATGTTTGCCGGTGACTGCGTTATTCACCGCGCAGTCAATACCATCACGGACCAAATAACTCATCAATCTGACCTTAACCGCGTACAAGAATGGTGTGATGTTTGGCCGGCAACTCTCACGTCTAATAAATGCAAATATTTCTCATTTACCCGTCATCATCCTCTTCACTTTTGTTATCAAATTGGTGACGTCACCGTGGAATCAGTTGAATCCTGCAAATACCTAGGTATCACCTTGACTAATGATCTAACCTGGAATGCGCATGTTACTAATGTTATTTCATCGGCTAACAAAACATTGGGATTTCTAAGACGTCACCTTCACCTCGCTCCATTGCATGTAAAACTGTTAGCCTATAGATCATTGGTAAGAACGAAACTCCAATACGCATCTGCCATCTGAGATCCGCATCAAGCATATCTCGCGAATGCTCTCGAGCCAGTTCAAAATCGCGCCACCAGGTATATTCATTCCACATGCTCTTACAACGTCCGCATATCATCTTTAAAAAAAGAATCTTCCTTATCGCTTCTATCCCTTCGTCGCCGCATTGCCACCCTTTCCCTCTTCCACATACGGGAGCAGTGCGGTGGCGCAGATGTCGAAATGTGGAACAGATTAGAACGCCTGCTATGATGTCAAGGTTATTGCAGTATATAAGCAGGAGAGGTATCGGCCATAAAAACAGCTGTGTTATCGATGGGGCTTAAAGCCGAAGAACAACATGCGTACGAGGAGCCCCGGAGGGAACAGCAACGAGAATCTCAAAGGCGCCGGGGCGTAACGACCACCGATGAAGAACGTTCCCGCGATGCTCAACAAAGACGACAATCGTAAACCCGGGCACCTCCGAACAGCAACGACGCCAGACTCACAACGCGAGAAAAAGACAGCCACCATTCCACTCCGTGAAGATGGAATGGCAGCGAAAGCACATTGCTTTTCGTTTGAGAGCTTTGACTGTCGCCAGCTTTCGCTGCCGTTCCATCTTCACAGAGTGGAGCGATTGTCTCTTCACCAAGCTCAAGAGGGGTCTCAGGACCCCATTAAAAGTGCGTGGCATCTTCTGTGCGATGCGAATTGCCGTGTAACTTTAATTCACACTGACTTGGACGCCACAGACTCCTTTCGAAGGCTGAACACTTTTATTTATTTATATATTAATTAATTATTATTTATTTATATAATAATTGATTTATCTAGCATACCTCCAAGGCCTGAAAACATTACCGGAAGGAGTTGTAAATAAATGTTTGCACAGTAAATGAGAAGAAAGAAATACAGTTCTAGCAAGTAAAGAAAACATGGAAAGCATATTTAGCGCCAGCAAACACGGACAGAACGGAAACAACACCACAATGCGCTAACTTCAAGAACTTGATTTTCAGGAAACACACACCTATTTCAGGAAACACACACACGCGCAGTGGCGCCACCTCATCCAAATCTTGACCATCCAAAAAAGCCGTCTCCTTATCTAACAAGTCGACGAAAGTTTTTTGTCGTTTCCCTACTTTTCTTCCACCAATCTTCCAATCGCCTCTCACTAATCTCTATAGTGGACATGCTTATTTTTTCCCTGCTTTCGCTGAACCCAAGTGCTTCAAGGAAGCCAGCGGTGCCTAAATCGACCGATTGGCAGATATCTTCACAATCTAATAAAACATGCTCCATCGTTTTCTTAGCTTTACCGTAGCAAGCACATCCTTCTTCTTTCTTATATCTCGCTTTTAGATGCGTGTTCTAAGCCATGCCGATCTCGCTTCGAAAAGTAAAGAGCTTCCCTTTGACTTATGATAAATTCTATCTTTCCTGCATCTCCAGCTTTAGTGGACACGTACCAACTAACGCCCCAAGCGGCCCCGGCACGAAGCTAGTGCGTTTTCAATGGAACGAGCGGGTTTTTCGCGAATGACAAAAGCTGCAGGCCGATTACCGAAAAATGCAGGTGACAGACGTGTTCTGGAAGACAATCCACACGAGCCAAATGCAGTGATCACTCTATGGCATGTAAGAATTTTGTTCCCACAGCGGTTAAAGATTTAGCAATGGAAGCCTATGGAAACGACGAAAATTTGTACTCGATTTTCGAGGCGAGAACGGTGCCTGTTATTAAACTACTGCGTCTATCGTAATACCCCCGTGCAGCGTATGTAGTCCGGAGACTCAGCTTTCGATGGATGCCTATCCCGACTCTCCACACATGGCGTAACACTGTCCCCAAAAGCATTTTTTGTAACACTGTCGTGAAAATTCACGTGGTATCTATAAACATATGAGCCTACAACTGGGCGAAGCCTCGGAAGCCGTGGCCGAGTTGTAGAATCGCGCGCACCTTATGTCCCGCTTCGTCGTGGCCGCGGTTCGATTCCCCCTTCGCACTTTTATTAAAGCCGCATAGGACCTAGTTTTGTAGTCTTTCACTAGATGGCAGAAACACAAAACGCAACATTTGCTTTCAGTTCTGGTTTTTCAGCGGTGCAGTTTTCTTTCAAGCCGCATAGGACTTACTTTTATAGTCTCCCGCCAGATGGCAGAAACACAAAACTCATGATTTGCTTTCGGTTCTGGTTTTCCAGTGGTTCTCATGAAATATTATGTTTTCTATTTTTCTTTCCGAAAACATAGCAGTATCGTGTTCATTTGTTAAGTCATCACATTTATGAAGATTTTATTCATTGTACATCATAACTAGAAGCTTGCGCATAGCTTCGTGTTATGCGAAAAAAAAAAAACTTTCGTGCTTTGTAGCATGGAACCTGGGTGAACAAAATGGCTATTCTTATTGCGTTCTTCTGGAAGGTCCATTTTCTTCGACTATCGCCTGTCCTTAATGGCATATACTCCGAGTGAACCAGGTTCACCTTGGCCACAATGCCACCCGCTGGCCAGTGCCATTGCTATGCAACATTCGTGCAGAACAAAGGGTCTGCTAAGCTGAGTCGCTACCCGAACGTTAATTATTTCTAAAGATTCATCTAAAAAAGAAATGCACTAACTAGGAGCAGATGCGCAGTGGGTGGATTAATAGCTACTGTTAATGTGTTCCCTACAAACAAGGGATATGAACCCGTAGGTGTGGCCGTAAAAAAACCATTTGAATAAATGTCCCGTGCTGTGTCTCCCCGGTCACTCTACAGAGAAGCTAGCTTGGCTAGCAGTCAGTATTTAGCATCAACATATGGCGTCGCTCGTTCGGTGCAGTTGCTTTTAATGCGCAGCATTTTTTGGCGAGTACCCCAGCAATTTGGTAGCAAAATCGTGCAAAATCGTGTCTGTAACGCCAAAAAACTTGACGAATTTCCCACATGAATAGATCCGTCTTTATAAGAAGGGTTGGGGTGGCCAACATGAAATTGGAAGTGGCATCACCATAAATTTGGGCATCATACAGGGATGGGCCAAATTGAATTTGGTAGTGATATGGGAGTGACCCAACCTAAATTTGGGGTGACATGGTAATGAGCCAAGCTGAAGTTTAGGCTGATATGGGAGTGGCCCAACGTAAATTTGAGGTGATATAGGGGTCGGTAAGCCTAAGTTTGGGGGAATATGGGGGGTGGGCCAACCTGGATTTGGGGATGATACGTGGGTTGGAGAACCTCAATTTGGGGGGGATATGGGGGGTGGGCCATCCTAACTACGGGGGTGATATGGGACTGGGCGAAGCTGAATCGGGAGTGATATGGGCATGAGCTAACCTAAATGTGGGAGTGATTTGCGGTGGGCCATGCTAAATTTGAGGTGATAGAGGGGCCAGGCTAAATTTGGGACTGATATGGGGATGGGTCAACCTGGATTTAGGGATGTTATGGGGGTGGGCCAACTTAAATTTGGGGGTGAAATGGGGACGGGCTAACCTAACCATGGGGGGATGTGCGGCTGGGCCAAGCTGAATAGGAAGGTGATATATGAGTGAACTAACCTTAATTGGTGGCTGATTTGCGGAGGGCCATCCTAAATTTGAGGTGATCGAGGTGTAGACCAGCGTTAGTTTGGGGCGGATATGGGGGTGGGCGAACCTCGATTTGCAGGTGGTATTGTAGGGGGCCAACCTAAATTTGGTGGTGTTGTGGAGGCGGGCCAATCTGTATTTGGGGATGATATGGGGTTGGTGCTACCTAATGTGGGGGCAATCTCCGGGTCGGCCAATCTGAATGTGGGGGCGATATGGGGGTGGGCCAACCTAAATTTTGGGGTGCTTCGACTCGAAATTTGGAGGACGATTTATGGAAATTCGTGCGTGGACCAACTTGAAAATTAGGGGTGGCCCATTGAAATTTGGGATTGGGCCAACTTGAAGTTTAAGGCTGGGCCAAAAGAAAATCGGGCGCGACCGACTTTAAATTTGAGGGTGGGCCCACTTAATGTTTGGGGTGGGCTAAATGAAATTCGGGGGCCTGTTTACGAATAGTTAGACAACACCAGTGGTGTTTCTGCGTATTTTTCATCATCGCAAAGTACGTATATTAATAATTGTCACCCAATACCCCTCAAGGTGAGCTACCACTCGAGCCTTCCCAGCCCACTGAGCTAATAATGTCACAGGAGTGGTCTCATCGTGACGACTGTGACGTTAAATGTGGAGATCCATAAGAACAAATCGCAGACCGAGCTGACCGTTTTCACACCAATGTCATCGCTAACACTACTCGCTCGTGCTAGATGCAACAGAAGCTTACAACGATCTTAATTCAACTTTCAATCGCACGCTAGTCGACACGTTCTCTGTGCACAATTTCGTCAATCATCTGGATAGGAACCTTGCTGGATGTTCTTTTACTGTTATGTTGCGTCGTTTTTCACGAAAGCCTTCTCCCGCAAAGAGAATACTTTCTTTAGATTGACGAGGCAAGCTATTATATAACTCATAGGAAGCAAATGTATAAAGGGTTATAGTGATGCTTCAAAATATATGTATAAGTAAATAGGATTTCAGATGGTATTGTTTCGACCGGGCATGGCAACGATTTCTTCCCGCCTATTACAGTGCTTTGACCGAAAACCTAATCATTTTGCTCAAATGTGTTGCCCCAATACTACTGTGTAGTATTGTAGTACTACTACTGTTGCCCCAGTCTGTGTACTGTTGGTGATATTGTAGTAATGTGTAGTTTTCCTCTTCATAAGAGCACAAAAAGAAAAAAAAATATTGCAGAGAGTAGCTAAGCGCAAAGTACATTAGAAGATCTGAAACCAGCAATTATTTTAAATTTGCAGGTTGGTCTTCTCCGCTGGTAGATCGCTGTCCGATCACTTCAACGAATTTTATTGAATTTTGTTGAAGCCAAAACAAAGACACTAACATTTCATTGCCAGGACCTTTATGCCCTCCACACACACAAGAAGGACACCAGATAATTGACACTATCCGCTTAAAAACTGATATTGTTTTGCTAATTTCAGTGTAGCGTAGGGTCTGCGAAGGGAGTACTTTCTTATTATCAGTGCAGTGTTAGCACTGAGAAGCACTTCGGTCTACCATCCGCATGAGGGCATACTAGCCATTGTAGCGCTTTACTCTAGGACATATGCTAAAAACTTGGTGTGCTTTGTCGTTTCAGCAGGTCGTCCATCCATTCTGTTATGGTGACAATCAACGTCGTCTCCATCAGGCCTCCTCCTCATTTTAGCTTCGCTATCGCGGGAGTGGACAGAAAAAGGAAGCTTTCTTCACAATCAGCCCCAGCGGGATTCCACCACTCGTAACTGCTGCAATTTGCATTCAGTGGCTGGGCATGCTAGCTACATCCTTAGTTTCACAATGGCTAGAGCATGCAGAAAAAGTAGAACTTTGGTCGCTACCACGAACCCATGTCAATGCAGATATATAAGGGGCTGGGCATGCTAACTTCTGCGCTACCACGTGCCGCCGCCAACTCAGATTTTCTTTGCATACCTGCTTCTTGTTTTCATCGCAGACGCATGCAGGACAAACGCGGATAAATAATTGGATTGAATTGGGAAAACGTTTGTTAAGCCTGCAGTAAAGCGCGAAGGTGCGCTTCGGACGTCGTCATCGTGGCGGGTGGTCTGCGAGGATCCCCGCTCGTCGTTGCCGGCTCGCCAGGCTCCTGCCTCGCCAGCGCCTCGATGACCTGCTGGATGGCCTGGAGTTGTTTTTCTTGGTCATCGCTCCGCGTTGCTTCCTCAAGCTGCGGTGGTATACGTCCCGAGTTAGCTTCGCTTGGATGTTTGGAGCAATTCCATAGCATGTGCTTGAATGTGGCCGTCTCCCTGCAGCACGCTGTGCACTTGTCTGGGGGTGCGATTCTGGGTACATCCTATGCAATAGCGCCGGGCTTGGAAGCGTTCTAGTTTGTAGTTGCCTGAATAGCACGGCCTGCGACATGCTCAGAACTTTGCAGGGCGCGGGAGAAGTCTGCGGGCCAGCCGAAAGCCTTGGTCAGTTCGTTATAGCTGGTCATCCGGTCTTTGGCGCTGAACCACAGCGGGCAGCTGCTGCCTTGGGCGCAGTCGGTTAGTCCTCGCGCTCGAGCGTGTGCCGTTTCCTTGCGATTGACATGCTTCTCCGACGCTTGTCCTGCGTGCGCCGGGAATCACTTGATTCGAGTCCTCTTGTCGCGGTCTGCCTGTCGGAGCAGGACGCGTGCCGCCGTTGGGGCAATTCTTCCTTTGGCGTAGTTGCTCACCGCCTGTCAGGAATCGCTGAGGATCATGTGGCATTCTCGGTCTACGATGGCCAGGGCGATGGCTATTTCTTCTGCTTCCTCCACTTGCTTACTCGATGTGCTGGCGGTCGACCGCACGTTGCCTCCGGAGCCGACCACCGCGATCGCGAAGCCGTTGCGGTCGCCATATTCAGGCTGAATCCACGTATCTGGCGCCGGTGTCTTCCGCGTGCAGGTCCGTCAGTGTCTTGGCTCTAGCGCGTCTTCTGTCTTCGTTGAATTCCGGGTGCATGTTCCTCGGCAAGGGGTGAATCCGCACGTTCCGTCGTACATGGTCGAGGACGGGGCATTTTGGTCCCTGCTGTTCGTGATAACCGATGCCTAGACTGCACAGGATCTCTCTGCCAGTCTTTGTTGATGACAGTCTTTCCAACTGAGCGGCTCTTTGCGCTTCGGCGATCTTGTCGAGCGTGTTGTGTATGCCATGCTGGAGGAGACGTTTCCTGTTGGTAGTTTCGGGTAGACCGAGTGGTGTCTTGTAAGCCCTCCGGATTAGGATATCTAGCTTGTACTTTTCGCTTCTCACCCACTTGTGGAAGGCTGCCACGTACCCTATGTGGCAGAGTACGAAGGAGTGTATAAGTCTGATGAAGTTTTCCTCCTTCATCACTCCCTTCTTGGTGGTAACGTGCTTGAGCACTCTGGTGGCGTTGGCCGCCTTACCCATGATGCGGGTGATGATGTCTTCGTTCCTGCCGAGCGCTTCGATCGTCATGTCCAGGACTCGGATCTTGCTGACTGTCGGCATTGTGTTACCATCCCAGGTGCGGATCTTGATATTTTCGTATTTTCTTTGCTTCTTGATTTGGTGCGTTTTGATCGGTCGGTAAAGCAGGAGCTCCGACTTAGTTGGGCAGCAATGCAGTCCCGTACCTTCCAGGCTTTCTTAGATCGTGTCGACGGCCGTCTGTAGTGTGGATTTCATGCGGGCATCACAGCCCCCTTCCACCCACAGCGTAATGTCGTCCGCGTATATCGTGTGCTTCAGTCCCTCAAGCTGGCATCGTCTTTTGGCAACTCGAATCATAACAAGATTAAATAGCATGGGTGAGATGACGGAGCCTTGGGGAGTGTCCTGGCTTTCTAATGTCTTCTCGTCCGTCTTCAGGTCGCCGGCTCTGAGCTCCGCCGGTCAGCCGGTGAGGAAGTCTTTGAAATATTTGTACGACCTCTCGCCTAGGTTTAGATGGGACACCTGTGCGAGGATGGCAGAGTGCGTCACTTTGACGAAGGAGTTGTCTATGTCGAGCCCGAGGACGGCTTTGGTGTCCCTGGTTTCGCCGTCGATGACCTGATGTTTGATAAGTAAAAAATCTGAGTGCCCTCCCACTCTCTGAAGAAAGATGACCAGCAAAGCTGCGTATGTGGGCCCCTTAATGGCGAACTGCACCTCCGCCGTATGTCGGCCCCCATTGCACTGTCTTCGGGATCGGCCCACGTATGGGGAGAGCTTAATGCCTGCTTCACCTCCGCAGCAGGTCGGCCTGGCATGGCGTTTCATTCCGGCTCAGTCCACGTATGGGGAGAGCTGAACGCTTGCTTCACCTCCGCTGCGGGTCAGGCCGGTATTACGCTATCTTCGGGATTTTGCTCCACACGCGGACGCGATAGTGGGTAAAGTAGCCCTTAAGAGGAACCTTTAGCTCTGGTGGTCCTATGTAAATACATGTAAAAGGAGAATTCGTTTTTCTCCACAACCACTGCATGAAATCTGACAAGGTTTGTTGCACTTAAAAGAAAAACTTAAAATCTAGTGACTGTTGGTTTAGCATTTTTTATTTAGGTCATCATTTGTTTATTCAAAATTGGCGAAAATCGCAAATTTTCAGAAAACGAAACCAACAAGTTCACAACTCTGTCTTTCGGCAAAGAAAACTATCACAATTCTGTACATTGCATCTAACAGCACATCTAAAGCGGTCAAAATTAATATATTACGCATGAATCTAAATAAATTAGTAATGTGGAAATACAGCTTTTCCACAACCATTGTTCACTACGCAACGACTTCACGTAAGATATAAATCGGCATATTGGATTTGTCCGCTTTGAATTGTCTAAAGGATGCTGTTTACAAAACCGCGATATCAGTTCTTGATGCGGAGTTATTAATTTGTTAACTTCGTGCTTCTGTTCTTTCGCACTTTCGAATTTTTGAAAAATCGTCTATTAAACTTCAAGCCTTAAATAGAAATTCCGCTTCCAATGGTCACTATAATTTATCTTTCTCTCCCAAATCCAGCAAATTTCATTAAAATCGGCCCAAGGGTTATCTCAGAAAAGAGTTTCGGCGTTTTAAAGCTGTTTGAATAGGCCACGTCGGAGTTGGGCCCGAGTTAAAACTTACTCTTAACTACTTCGTTGTAAAAAAGGAATAAAAGAATAAAAAAAAACCGCCTCAGCCCTCAATATCGCCGCCTCAGATTTCGTCATGATGGCACCCCCACCATCGGGACGGCTTCGTGAGCAGCTACCAAGCTGTTCACTTTCGTTATTTTCCTTCCCTAGGCTGCAGCGCATTGTCTTGATGCCAGCGACGCGCTAAATCTGCACCATCATTCCGTCATGCATCGCTTCTGCGACCAAGCAAGCTTTCGAGGGCACACGTTTACTGCCGTATTGACACTAAAACTTTGAAATGCTTGCCTTCGAGATGGAACGCGACTATGTGTTCATGGGGAACATGTTTACGGGGCCATACTGTTGATGACAGCATCACAAAAGGCTAGATGTGGTCAGGTTTACTTTACAGGTTTGGAAGGAATGCTGATGGGCTAGTTGCTTCATATCACATAAAGAACAGCGCTTAAAGTTAGCGCAGTTTGTGTGCGGTTCCTCCTTTAAGTCCCATCGTGAAGTGCTGTTCTTTCTGTGACTTTACAGATGTTCTTTTTCTGCGTCAGTTACGTCTTCCAAGAGTGTTTACTTGGAATTTTTGTTCGCGTGGCTCTTACAGAAGCATGTTTAGTCGAAATTTTTTCGCTTGGCTGCATAATCTCGAGGAGGGGCTCCAAACTTCTCATTTTCTTTAGCCACGTCAGAACCATTACAGAAAATTTAATTAACGTAGCTTTGTTAATTACGCGAACAACTTCTTAACTTACTCCGCATCTAGAGGTTACCAATCTGAACACGCGAATGATAAAATGATGTTAACATTGTTTGTATCGTTTCAACAGTTTTGTTTCGTGCAGTTAAAAGCAGCCGGCATATTGATGGTGCTGTTGACTTCTTATAAAGTAAATGTGAAAGCTTGGACAGGTTATCTTGGCACAAATCAACTTCACGAGCTTAAGCCAATGGCCCAGCCTTGCACGTCTGTCTTTACAACCGATTCTCATACATTATACAAGAAGCACCTCGGCGCTACGGTACATTCCACAAGGTATGCGAGAACATTGTGCGCGCTCCCGATTAGGTTTCTGAGCGTTGGTGGCATCAGGCTCGGTTTCCTGGCATCATACGGAATAAAAACAGCTTCCTGGAGGAAAGCATTGGGTACATTTTCAGTACTTTGTAACATATGGATCAGCACAGATATGTACGTTAGAAGGAAAAGTACTGAAATATTAAGGTGAGGGTTTCGCTGGATGTATTTTAGCTGTCTAATAATAAGATCTAAAGAAAAAAGACTGTGATTTTGTGACAATTAATGCTGACATGAAATATGAGCTCCGACACAGTACCCGTGGTAGAACTTGCCCCTGGACTACAGGGCGGCATTGAACCACGATATGCTGGTTTGCTAAATACCAGGAATTGGAAAGTGGTTCACTTTTGAATTTCCTGTATGTCGGCGCCGCTATGCAGTGTTGGCGGCCCTTTTTAAATCACAAGCACTAGGTTTCGGCTAATATTGAAAGCAAATATATATATTTTTTTAGGGGGGGGGGGGCTTTTTTATCGTCTAATCCCAGTTCAAAAGTTATCAGTTAGCTCACGATGCGCCTGCATCTGTTTCTAATTTCCAGTATGTTGTCACGGATTCAATAGCGAAAGAGCGTTATTTTATCGGATTGCGCGCGTGAAGCGAATACTGACGTACATTCTCCATCTCATTTGACGACCCGAGATTGCGCTGCAATGTACGAGCATTCCAATCTGGCGAACCGACGCCTTGATCCGTAGATCGGAATCAGAGGAAGCACTTTGCTCGCAGCCATCGTTATGTTTGAGTCTTATTTTCTTTTCCAGCGCAAGCTCATCTTATAATGAGTAGCATTCGTGACTGACTCTTTTGGAAGTGTTTTCTTCTTGACGTCACTACAACGTGAGCGTATAGAGGTGCTCCATCTCATCGAGTGAATACTGCGAAACGGACTAGGCCTTTTCTTGCGTCTGCGTTTACACATTTACCGCACAAATTTATTTTTCACAACTTACTTTTTAATTTAGGGGGCTGTAAAGCACAGCAACCTTTTATTAACAGAATGTTTTAATAACACGGAAAATTGAAATGCTTATTAGTCGGCTTTCACCTCATGGTAAGGAATTTCAATAAAGATATACTTATGAAAATAAAAGCCTATCCGTTTGACAACGTTTCGTCTGAGTTCCGCTTTGCAAGGTGATACAGACCTGCAGGTGGTTCGTATCGGGGACCCTCGACATATGTCCAACCGCCAAACAAAGTGTTATTCTAAATGTTTCATTTCAGCAAGGCGTGTTACCCTCCTGTCTTTCATTCCCGTTCGCAAACACGCATAAGACGAAAGTCCTGCGTGAAGAGCGTCGTTAGTACACGCCAACGAGCTACCGTAACTCACCTTGCCTATATCACTGTCATTAAGGCTTAGATAAGAAATTATACGTATATATATATATATATATATATATATATATATATATATATATATATATATATATATATATATATATATATATATATATATATATATATATATATATGTATGTATATATATATATATATATATATATATATATATATATATATATATATATATATATATATATATATATATATATATATATATATATATATTTTAAATCGACGCATCACGAATCCAAAAAGAGCTGCCCGCGACCAGCCCAGCTAGGTTTCTTTCATTTCGTACTTCGTCGTAGCGGCTAATAGTAGCTCACGAAGCAGAGCACTGAGTGTGGATATGGCAAAGAAGGTTTTCTATATACTGTCTCGTCACCCACCGAAAATTGCCCGCCGTGCTTCTGGCCATTCGTAGAAAATTGTATATGTGACACCCAGCTATTGGCGACACAGCAACTTTGTTTTGCGATGGGAGAGCCCAGGTGAGATACAGGGTGGTTATGGAGATAAAGACACGCTATTTTCTGCAGTAACTTAGGAATGCATGAATGAATGTCTTCACTTATTGAGAAAATGGAGGAGAAAGCATCAGTGGAAGAACGTATGAGCAGATTGGGAAAGAAGCGGGGGACAAAGAGGAAAAGCTGGGGCCCGGGTGGCAGGCGAAGTCGCAGGTTAGAGGCGAGATAATATAAGCAAGAGTTGGTGAAACCAGTTGAATTCCAGTGTAGATGTGTGATGTGCCGAGTAAATGATTGGAGTCACCGCCCAGCATCCGTCCTTTGCGGCAGTATAAGCTCCCGCCGTTCTTGGTAACAAACTTTTACTGAAAACCAATCTTCGCAATTACTTATTCATCAGCCATGCCTTGCCACGTATTCCTTAGTGGCAGGGTCTGCGGATTACAACTACGCTGTCCCGACAAGTTACGACCATAACGAGACGCTTGCGGTTACGGATGCCATACTCGTGACTCTTACTATACTACTATACTGCCCGAATACTATAAACATGAGTTTACTGCACAAGTTAGTGAACAGACATTTTAGAACCGCGTTTTTTTTTCATACATACGCTCAACGCAAGCACCATTGCAGCATGTTACGATGCGCGTCCCTTCAAGACGGAGACGCGAACGACAACATAAGAACGCGTTAGAAGACACGGTCTTGGGCGTCGTGCCAAACATATCCAAGCCAACAATATGTTAACAATCATGCCGTCGTTTCTATGCAAAGAGGTTGTGTATTTAGACTTCTGGAGTGACAGACCAATCCGCCACCTACGGCAGTGCGTGAAGCCGCCGGGGGCCACATTGTTAGAGGAAAAGGAGTTCGGCCACAGTACGTGGCTGCGATATACGCGCGACGCAACCTGTGCTTGCGGTTCTGCAATGAAAAAATAAAATGAAAACCATTTAGGAAGTACATCAGTCCGCCACTGTGTGTCGCTGTTGTCAAAAATAAAATGTCATGGTGGTGGGTGCCTTGTGTTCTATGTACAATATGTTGCGAAAACTGAAAAACACTCGTTTCCTGTTTTCTTCATTTAGTAACGTGCCACGTGCATCGGCACTGTGATGCCCTTTCGTCGATACGTGGTGCCGGCCCGTATTGACAAAATGACATGACCTCGAAATATAGTATCCTTGTGCCATTTCTTTAAAAAATCACTATTTGTGTATATGAGCGTTTTTGGCTTAAACCTAGAAAACAAGAAAAAAATATTAAACGGTAGGTCTCATTTTTGTCCGGCATTTCAGTTCTAGCTGAAAAGAGTCGGTGGAAGGAAATTTTCAATAAAGCTAAGGCGACCCACAATCTGCACGCAGCCGCAAGCCTACATGCGCTGCAATGAGAATAACCTGCCAAAGTTAAGGTCATGTGTCAGCTGGCGGCTCAAGCAATCCTCACTTTTTTTTCGTTTCTGCATCCGTTCTGCGTGCGTCTGCGGCAAAAACGTGAAGTGGGAAGGCAGATAAACAGAAATTGGTGGAGGCAGGTGGTAGCGTAATGGTTAGCGTGCCCATCTCCCAAATGCAAGATGGTGCATTTGGCAGATGGGCTCGAATCCCGGTGGTTTGTTTGTGAAGACAGCTTTCTGTGCGCTCTGGTGACTGCGAAGCTCAGAATGAGGCGGGATCCTGACGACAACGGTCGCCGTCAAAGTAACAGAATAAGCGGGCGTGCAAGGTCACCCCTAAAGCCGAAAGCACATTCAGAGGAAATACCACTATGCTCTTGTCGACAAAAAAAACTTGATGAGTAACGAGCGGTGTTGTTGAGCGAGACTGTACACGGATAATGTCACCATAGACAGGACCGCGGTCCAATCCAGGTGCTCAGCGGAAATATACATCGGCAGCGTGTCAACTAGCGTGTAATTGATACTTCATTAAGGTCGTTGCGTGTTTGTGTTGTGTGTAGCAGGAGCGAGTAGTGTAAGAGATGACACTGGAGAGAAGGCGGTGAGAGAAGTCCGCGAAAAGTAATTGAGGATGGCCATATTGAACGTCGACGCCATGTTGAATAACGCCTGCGACTTCAGTTGCTCAGCCGCCGGAAAGTCTTGAGTGGTTGCATACCGCTGGGCGTATTTGGTAACCACAACGGTAAACATACACTTTGCGGAAGTAAACAGAGGGAAGGGACGTAGTGAGTTTGCCACCCTTTTGGAGCTATGGCCTAGTTTGAAAAATGAATGTGGCGTAGTATGACGCACAAAATAGTATATGTCAACCCAAATGAATCAGCGTGGTCATACTTGCGCGACACGCCATGGTGGCCTGCCACCAGGACATCATGAAGTTGCAGCGATGAGAGTTTTCATTGGGTACTTCAGAATAAAAACGAGCAATGAGAGACGTACGAGGGACATTTCTAGGGTACAGAGCACATCGCCCCCCCCCCCCCCCAAAGAAACAAAGAAATCACGAGTATAAGCTTACGAATAGGGACATCATAAGATCGAGCACTATGGCGCTAGTTGATCTTCTTTAGGATGACGTCAGCATTTCATTCAGCGTTTATTTCTGAGAAAATGAGTTGAAGTTCCGTTTATTTACATCACAATGGCAGGCGCAATCAGGCAAACATTGACAACATTTCATTAGGGAGTGCCTGTCTACTCTGTGGAGATTACGTATGACACTGACAACAAACACAGAAAGCTTTGCTTACATCGATTCGCACATACATGGGACCGGAATAAATTTTTTACTGTAAATTCAAATGCTTAAGAATGGCGCTCATTAACGCAATATTTCCATACATAGTGAGCAAAAGCGGCTGTCGTATGCACAGTAGAAGTGATTTAAATGACTTTAATCCCATGGACATTATATCGTTGCCAACTTCCGTGGGATTGGAGTCGTCAAAATGGGATACACTTGACAGGGAAATCAGGAGGTTTATGATCGGCAAGAAGGCGGAAGCTTGCACAAGACCTCAGGGATATAAAATGACTTTTTGAGCAGCTTGGTCAGGGAGCCGCGCAATGGTTTCCACGTCTATTAAAAATCCTCCAAAATATGAACAGAGGCCGACAAACATGCGGGCATTTTGGGAAAGATGAAACCGCTGGAAATTTCAGGACAGCATTATCCTAAATATAAAAGATGACTTAAATATAAAAAATCATAACGTTGACAGGGTGGCCAAATTCTTGCACAAATTAATCGGCTGTTGAAGAAGTTCAGCTGAAACGCAATGGTGCGAAATAAGGCGAGAATGTCGGCAAGTGTTGAACAAAGGTCAAGTAGGTCATGTGGCCGACGCCAGCGCTTGGCAGCTGTCAAGCGACTGCATGTATTAGCGAGATGCCTGGTCGTCAGTACTTACAGTATGATTCGGGTCTGAAATATTGGACGCTGACTGTATCACATTGAATACAGTGCATTCTACGGTGTCATTCATGGACAGATTGTACCCATTCTCGCGCAATAAGGATAGGAACAAATTGCCTTCCCCCTACTGCAAACTTTCCTTCCCTTCCGTAGTTGCTTAGCTTTTATTGGGTTCGGCTGCTAATCACGAGGTCTCGGGATCGAATCCCAACCTCGGCAGCCGTATTTCAATGGGTGTGAAATGCGAAAACCCGCGTACTTAGGGTTAGGCGCACGTTAAAAATCCCAAGTGGTCTAAATTATTCCCGAATCCCCCACTACGGCGTGCCTCATAATGAAATCGTAGTTTTGGCAAGTAAAGCCTCATAATGTGTTATGTAACGTTCGTTAAGGATGTCCTGGGCAGTCGCTCAACTCTTGAATACAATTAAGTGTCAGGAGTTGCGCGTGAGGTCTTTGAATATGTCATCATCTTCATCATCATCATCATCATCATAAGCCTGGTTACGCCCACTGCAGGGCAAAGGCCTCTCCCATACTTCTCCAACAACCCCGGTCATCTACTAATTGTGGCCATGTCGTCCCTGCAAACTTCTTAATCTCATCCGCCCACCTAACTTTCTGCCGCCCCCTGCTACGCTTCCCTTCCCTTGGAATCCAGTCCGTGTATAATAGCTCTGTCTTACCAGTACTCACCTACGGAGCAGAAACTTGGAGGCTTACGAAAAGGATTCTACTGAAACTGAGGACGACGCAACGAGCTATTGAAAAAAGAATGATGGGTGTAACGTTAAGGGATAAGAAAAGAGCAGATTGGAAGGTGAGGGAACAAACGCGAGTTAATGACATCTTAGTTGAAATCAAGAAAAAGAAAGGCGTGGGGGGGGGGGGGGGGGCATGGGCAGGACATGTAATGAGGAGGGAAGATAACCGATGGTCATTAAGGGTTGAATATGTGGATAGCCTTTATGGCGTTCGATAGCTGCTAGTCTACATTGCGGCTATATAATAAAGGAGGAAAATCAAAATCCGTCCACGACGGCGTCTCTAGTAGGCGCGGTGCGATGTTTGGACGTGAACAATGTGTGCCGACTGAAGAAAGGCTGCCCCGAAGTGCTTCTGACGGTTAGGCTAGCTTCTTTACTGTAGAATGAAAAAGACAGAAAAGAAAAAAAGAAAAAAAAGAACCGCATCAAAAGCCCAAAATTAACAGTTGCTCCTCGCGAGTAAACGCTGGATGACGAGTAATTTCCAGGCGACGAGCGCATGCGCTTGATCAAGAACACTGATAACGCCGACGGGACAAGCATTGTGGCGAAGTTCAATGCGCAGGGATAGCTTTCACTTTTTTTATTTTTGTTTGGTTGACGTGATCACGCGTCACCGCGTGAAGTTTGAAAAGTTTAAGGTGAGTACGCCACGTGGTTGCACTCACGCGAACTAAACCCTTGTGTCCAGAAAAGCTGGATACGATTTCGTTTTTTCCTTTCAAGTAGTTACTCATGGCAGGTTTCTTTTCCATTGCCGCCACCCATGAGAATAATTCAGCCTCTCTGACTCTCCGCTTCAAGTTCTTCCTTGCTGTGTTGCTCACCCTAGAGGCCGCACACTTGCTGGTATGCGATGGATGGATGTCATGAGCGTCCACTTTGGAACGGAGCGGTGGGTTGCGCCACCAAGCTCTTGCTATTATACTGCCTAAGGTCCTACCTACGTTGAACAATAAAAAAAAAACCACTTTCAATTTCCACAACCAAATTTTCTGAACCCCTATTGCGAACTCTCCTTTTGCCGTTTTTTGTCATTCCCTTACTTTTCTTCCACCAATCCTTCAATCGCCTCTTACTAATGTCTACTGCGTACATGTTTGCTTTACCACTGCTCCCTCAGAACCCAAGGACTTCAAGGAGGCCAGTGGTGTCTAAATCGACCGCTGGGTAGACATCTTCACATTCTAATAAAACATGCTCCGTAGTTTCCCTAGCTTTACCTCAGCAGGTACATGCTTCTTCTTCCTTCTTGTACCTCGCTTTAAAGGTGCGTGTTCTAAGGCATCCCGATCTCGCTTCGAAAAGTAATAAGCTTCCCTTTGAGTTCTCATAAATGGTTTCTTTCCTGATTTCGTTTTTTCCTCTTAAGTAGTTACTCAAGGCAGGTTTCTTTTCCATTGCCGCCACCCATATTAATTCAGCCTCTCTAACTTTCCGCTTGACCTTCTTTGTTGCTGTGTTACCAACCCTACAGGCCGCATACTTGCTGGTAAGCTTCCTAGTTCTTTTCCTCCCGTGTGCATCAATGTTTTCCTGTACAGATACCTGAACACTCTCCCAGCCCATTTACTTTGTGCCATATTCCTCAGCCGTTCTTCGTACTCAATTTTACTGCGAGCTTCTCTCACTTCAAAACTAGTCCAGCCCGTATCACCCTGCACAGCTTCATTTGTAGTCTTCCCGTGAGCGCTCAATGCGAGGCGACCCACTGACCTTTGGTTCCCGTCGAGTCCTGATTGTACCCCTGATTTAAAGCAAACAACCACCTTTCCAAAAGTTAGTCCTAGAGCCATTACACCTTTCCACATACCTCGGAGGTCCTCGTGCCTATTGTATTCCCAGAACGCTCTGTGCTTCATTATGGCTGCATTTCTCTTCCCCTTCACTGTTATGGTTTTTCGTGTGTTACCATATATCCATTACCTTGGTTTATCCATATACCAAGGTATTTATATTCTGTTACCCGAGGTATTTCTTGGCCCTGTATCCCCACTGTCTGTTCATTGTTTTCCCTGAATTCCATAACTCCTCATTAAATTTCAAACCTAAATTGTTGCCTTCCTGTCCACAGATATTAGCGAGACGTTGCAAATCACTTTGCTTGTTAGCTAGCAACACAATGTCGTCCGCATAGAACAAACCTGGGAGTTGCAGCTCTATTACTGTACCCGCCTCTTTGTAGGAGAGAATAAACCCGATATTACTTCCTTCTAGCGCCCTCTCCAACCTCACCATGTACCTCATAAACAGCAGCGGGGATAAAGGGCACCCCTGCCTCAGTCCCTTGTTGATATGAGCTTTCTCCTTGCTCCTCATCCCTTCCCATTCAACGCAAACGGTATTTTCTAGGCACATCTCTCTCAGAATCTCTAGAAAATCGTTACGTAAGCCTTCCCCTTCCACAATATCCCACAAAATGTTGCGGTCTACGCTGTCGTAGGCTCCTGTAATGTCTAAAAAGGCCACATACAACGGTCTGCTTTCTGCTTTTGATATTTCAATACACTGAGTAAGAACAAACAAGTTATCATCCAAACGCCTACCTATTCTGAAGCCATTCTGAAGCTCTCCCAAAATGCCATTATTCTCTGCCCATGCTTGAAGCTTTAATTTGACTGCCTGCATTGCTAGCCTGTATATTACCGATGTAATGGTAAACGGTCTATACGAGCGAATTCTGTCTTTCTCCCCCTTACCTTTATAAATTAAATTCATTCTACTTTGTCGCCAACTGTCTGGTATTCGTCTATCTTTAAAAGTTTTTTCCACTGCTTTCAACAGAACTTCCTTACTTATTGGTCCTAGTTCATTTATCAGCCTAACGGGAACCTCGTCTAGCCCTGTGGCTGTGCGCTTAGGAATTTTCTCTTCCGTTTTCTTCCAGTTTAAATTTGTCAGCACCAGCTCCTTTTCCACTTGGGTCTCTTTCATGCTTTTTTTTCTTCAAATACAACCTCGTCATTGCCTTGGAAAGATTCGGCTGTTACTTTTTGGATGTAATTTATTACCGCTTCTCCTAGACATCTGCTTTCATCTTCGTGTAGGATATGTTGCTGTATTTTTGTTGACTTCCTGCCTAATAATTTTATGTGATTCCAAAATATTCTAGGTGCTGCCTTCTTTTTCTCACGTATTTCTGACAACCAACGTTCACTTTAACCTTTTAATTTTGCTTGCACCAGTATTTGAACTATAGACTTTTTCTCCCGGTATATTTCCCATTTACTGGTTACTTCATCCTGTGGCAACTGCGCCCTCTTTGCCTGCCTGTGCTCTCGAGATGGTTTCTGTCGTTCGGCGATCGCTTCTCGTATCTCCTTGTTCCATCAGCTTTTCGGCGTTTTTTTTTTTCCTTTCCAACGAACATGTTGTTTCTCTTTCCATATTTCTCTCTTTATTACACTTAGAAACTCACTATATTCCCACTCCTTACTTGGCCATTTGCCAAGTTCTACCTCAACTCTAGTGACTATATTTGCTATTTGTTCAGCGTTCATATATGGACTGGCCTTTTTGATCTCCTTGCTCTCTTTCACAACTACATGTCCCATTTTCAAAACGATACGTTTATGGTCACTCCCTATGCTGCTAAACCCTTCCTCATCGATGACCATTTCTCTCAACTTATCATAAGTTCCTTCTGTCATCAGACAGTAATCAATGGTCGATTGCGGTTTCCCACTTCCCACGTGATCTGTCCTTCACACTTAGCCCCTGTATTCACGATCACGAGGTTATGTTGCCCACAAAGGTCCAGCATTGACTTCCCGTTATTGTGGGTATAGCCATCGAAATCCTGTATGTGGACATTCATGTCACCTAATAGGACAATTTTAGCACCATTCCCCTAACCCTTAATATCAGCGCTTATGCATTCCACTAACTCTTTATTCTTCTCTGTGCAATTTTTTTCAGGTCCACAAATACGTAATGCCCAGCCAAGTTTCTTTCTTACTCATTGTACCTGATAACCAAAGATTCTCTTGACATTGTGAATTTACTCTTTTCCATTTGGCTCCCTGATGGATGAGCATTCCGACTCCCCCTCCCTTTCTTTCCGACTTAGTTCTGTGGCACCCCTTCTCAAACATAATTCTCAATAACTGGCGGCTCTTTTGAGTCTCTAAGGTGCGTTTCTGTAATTGCATACATCCCTATTTGTTCTCTGTGTAACTGCTCCTCAATCTCTGCCCACGTTTCCTTTCTTCTGCCACCCTGCATATTTATGTAGCCCATTGCATGGCGAGCTCTTTTTCTTGCTGTCCTCCTTTTTATGTTACCGACGGCGATGCTCTTCTGATGTTCCCCTAGGGGAGCTTCTTCATTACTATCTACTCTGACCTCATGAAGGCCCGCTGGGCCCCTAAAAAGCAACAGCGCGACCACGAAGTCGCCAGCCCACTTCTCGTGCTAGCCTGTAATTGAAGTGGATCCCGTTTCGCTTAAAACTACCACAACTTCTCACTTCCCTGTTTACTTCGACAACGTCGAAGCCTTTCTCTCGGCTCATTTTCCATATTGCCTCATTAGCAGCCACTACGGCTCTTTGTACGTGACTGTCACGCACAGGCACCTCCGGCACCGTGCACACCACGATATGCACCTGAGGGGATAGCTCACGCAAATCGTCCACCCCCTTCGCCAAGCGCTTGGCTAGTCCTGGCCCTTTTCTGTTTTGTTTAGGACGTCTTTTAGCCCACCTGCTACTATGACGAGGTTGCGCACGTGGGCATTTTCCGCGAGCTCTTCTCTACTCGCTCCATGACAGAACCCAGTGTGAGTCGTGGAAATGTCCCTACCGCCATTCTTTTGTCGCCTTTCACCCTCTCCACAATTGATTTTGATCACCTAGGCAGGTTTGAGTCGCCAGCGATAATCAGCCTTTCACTCTCTCCTACCTCTCCCGCTTTCCCTGTGTCCTTTTCCGCGTGATTCGGACTCGACAAGGGGCATTGTCCCCTGTGCTTCTGCTTTTTCCGCGTAGCGGCCTCAAGGTAGCTGCTGCTCTTTCCAGCTAACCCTTGATCAACCTGCCTGCGTTCCACGTATTTCTCTAACGCTCCCGCGCATGTCGCGTCGGGGGTCTGCGTTCCATTGTCACACACATTCCCGGTCAGAATGGCGGCCCTGTTCAGCTTTTCCTCGGCTGCTTCAAGTCTCTTTCTTTATTTATTCAATACTGCCAGCCGCCAATTGATAACCAAGGCAGGAGTGGAACAAGCATACATCGCTGTAGAACGCGATGCAACAAAGCGAGTGCACACACAATATAAAATCCAACACAGGAGCAAGAGCAAATATTTTGCGATTATCAAAAAAATGCGAATAAATAATAGCATGAACAAACAAACTGCGTCTGTAACAGAGACATGACAGCAGATAAGAAGGAATCTTGGTTTGTCAAGCAAATCATGTCACGCGGAAGCCCGTTCCATTTTGATATTGTTTTTGGAAAGAAAGAAAACTGGTAAGCTTTAGTTCGGCATCGTGGCACTGCTATTGTCGAGTTGTGTTTGCCGCGTGTTGGGCGAGAAGTGTTATACTCCGTGTAAGAGTCAAAATTAATGTTTGTTAAATTATTAATAATACCATGCAACAGTTTTAACCGGTGTAACTTGCGGCGGGATTGAACAGTCTGGAGTTCAGATTGCTTTAGTAGATTAGTGCCAGACACTTGTCTGCCATGTGTGTTGTAGATGAATCTTAGTGCTTTCTTTTGAACACCTTCGATGCGATTTATATCTACTTGGGTGTGCGGATCCCAAGGAACGTCTGCATATTCCAGCAATGGGCGTACTAATGCAGTGTAGGCTGTTAATTTTGTTATATTTGTGCAGTGCTTTAGGCGGTTTCTTAACAGCCAAAGCCTGTTGACGCCTTTGAAACCAAATGCCCGATATGCGAGCTCCAGCTGAAGTTACTGCTAAATACAACCCCCAAGATTGGTGTTCATTTACATGAGAAATGACTGTGCCCTTAATTTTGTATGTGTAGTTATGAACATGCTTCTTGCGTGTAATTGTCATTTTTGCACACTTTGAGGTATTGAAAGACATTTCCCAGGACAGACACCGCTTCAAAACCTCTGACAGGTAATCGTTTAGTATACTATGATTCTCAGCATTTTGAATGGATAGGTATACAACGCAGTCGTCTGGGAAAAAACGGCATCGCACTGGGGAATTGAAACTCAAGTCATTTAAATAAATAAGCAACAGAAGTGGACCAAGCACGGAGCCCTGGGGGACTCCCGAAAGAACTGAAGCTGGTGGAGAAATGGAACCAGAGATCTGGACGTACTGGTGCCGTTCAGAAAGATAGGAATCAAGCCACTGAACAAGATGCTGATTTTGCAGTAGATGTCGGAGTTTTACCATCAGCTTACGGTGCGAAACACGATCGAAGGCCTTCGCGAAATCTAGAAATATTGCCTCTATTTGCCCACCGTTATCAAGGCATGCCGAGAATTCATTGATTTTGTGAATTAGTTGTGCTAAAGTGGACAGGCCACGCCGAAACCCATGTTGGCTACTAGAAAAGAAGTTGCTCGTTTCTAAAAAAAGAACTCAAGTGCTTGAAAATGAAATGCTCCAGAACCTTACCCGAAGTACATAATAGTGAAACTGGCCTGTAGTTACTTACACAAAGTTTGTCGCCGGATTTCTGAATAGGGACGACCTTCGCAACCTTCCAGTCAGTTGGAACTTCCGAATTTAAAAGGCTTTCATTGTAAATGACCACAAGGTATCGAGCACACCATTCTGCGTAGCGGGAGTGAAACGTATTTGGGATGGCATCTGGTCCAGGAGACATTCTTGCGTTTAAATTAAGCATGGCAGCAACAACTCCTTCGACATATATTAGTAAGTCTGGCAAGATAAGGCGCGGAGACTGAAATTCTGGGGCGTACGTACTATCCGTTGTAAACACTGAAGAAAAGTAATCATTGAAAACTGATGCAATGCAACAAGGATCATTAATTTCCCTGTGATCCGAACGAATTTTACTGACTGGATCCGTCTTCTGTGTTAAGTGTGTCGAAAATTTTGCGGGGTCTGTAGTCAGAAACTTATGCATTTTAACATTAAAAAGTTATACTTCGACTGGTTTATTTTCATGCGCAGTGCTATGCGAAGGGACTGCAAAGAAACGTGACCTGTTCTAAATCTTGTGGATCCTAGGCGCTTGATGCGACGTTTAAGCTGGATCACTTCACGCGTAATCCATGGACTAGTGCGATTCATTTTACTATATTACTTCGGCTCGTGTCTTGCGATACATTCATGTACAATAGTCTTGAAGTGCACCCATAGGTCATTAACATTCATGAGACCAGCCGCGTGTTTTTCGATGAATTGATCGCAGTCTTGCTCCAATAAATCTACAATGCTTTCGTCTAGGGCATTGTTAAACTCGAGAAACGGCTTTCTTAACTCAAGGGCAGGCGGCCGCACCATGTTGGTTTTGAACAACACTGCTTCGTGGTCAGAAATACCTGGGATGATGTCAATAGAGAAACCGAGTCTCTCAATGGCATCGCTAATAAACACAACATCCAGAAGCGAGCTTGCTCCTGATGCAATACGTGTCGGCCCCTGTACGCCCTGCTTTAAATTGAATGCAAAGGCGATGTCGAGCAAAACATTTGCATGTTGAAATGAAGTTACTCCCGCCAGAAGCTCCAAATTATTTCTTGGCAAGTTAAAGTCTCCACACGTCATTGTGTTAGTATAACGTCTACGATGCTCTTCCATAATATTGCGCAATCATTCAAGAACCGAAATGTCAGCATCGGGGGGCCTGGACACAGAACCAATAAAAATGTTCAAATGACAAAACCGAAACAAAATCCAAACCATTTCGATGCATGTGTTATTTGGAATAACTGTGTAATCTAATTCTTTTTTATCGCTATAGCTACGCCCCCGCCCCTTGTGCTGCAATCATGCCGTACTATCTCGTGGGTGTTAGGTATCACATCTGTATCCGGAACTGATTCGTTCAGCCACATTTCAGTTATGATTGTGACGTCTGGGTTATGTGTGATACGGAGAGCGTCTAGGTCATCGCATTTATTCCAAATACTTCTGTCATTGATATTCAACAAATAGAAAGAAAGAGGGCCTGCAGTGGGGTGGACATCTAGTCGTTGACTGGGTAATCCCTCAGTCTGCGCATGTCTGCCATATATACGAGAAACCTGACAGGCTTGTCATTCACCACTTACAGGCACCCTCTCACCAGTTTCGGCCCATTTGAACAGCTTTCCGTTTATCTTTATCTTGTCAAAAAACAACCCGACCTTTACAAGGTTTGCTTTCTGCTGTTGGGCGCTGACCCAAAGCTTCTTGCGTATCGACTGAACCCGTGGCGAAAAGTCCTCAGAGATGCTGTATTCAGTGTTTTTCAGTTTTCTGCAGTTTTGAAGAATCCTACCCGTGTCCCTTCCGTCCAACAACTTAAAGATTATTGGGCGGCATTTCTTTTCAGCGGGCCTTCCAATTCTGTGGATTGGCTCGATGGATACATTAGAAACCTGCAGTATGTCACTCAAAATTTTTTTTGATACAAATGCTTCTAGGTTCTGGTGTAGCTCTTAATTTTTTTCTTCCACTCCATAAACAATAAGATTGTTTCTGCTACTGTTGTTTTCTAAGTGGTCAACTTTCCGGAGCGAAGTTTCGACAGTGTTTTGCCGTTCGTCGACTTTCTGCGAATAATCAATGACAGTTGAGGCGAGTCCGTCCAGTTTCATTTCGATAGACGCCATTCTCTCATTTATTTCGCCTAGTTGTTGACTTACAGACTGTGTGGTTTGTTTCAGTTTACTCAGTTCATCAATAATTTGTTTTAAGTATAGTTTCAGTAGTATTAGGGCCAGGATTAGGTTCCACATCACCACAATAACAGAGCAAGTCTACGAAACAATGATAAGTTGCAAGAAGCACTCCGATCACGGGCCGTGCGCACGGGAGAAGCAAAAGACAGACATCGTCACTATGGTAAGCATCAACAGGACGGTTGTCTTTTACCTGAATGAAAAACAGGAAGGGGCTTGTGAGACGCATAATCCTTGTGGTTTTGCCGTGCCCACTGACTGCACAGCACGGGAGGTCCATATATATAGGCATCGGAGCTGATGACGTAGACGATGGCGGCTCGCGATAATCAGGAAGCTGAAGTTTCCAAGTGTGCAGGTCCGGATTTGCTGTTCTGCAGGTGTTCTCCATTGACTGGCTGGCCCAGGCTACATGCTGCTCGACCGCTTCGACAGGAAAACCGAAGCATGTTTCGCCTCGTGAACGCTGTGCAGCAATGATGTGCACGGCCGGAATGAAAAACAAGAAGGGGCTTGTGAGACGCATAATCCTTGTGCTTTCGCCATGCCCACTGAGAGGAGCCCACTTTTCAACTACCTTCCGTGCCTCACGCTCCCTCTTTAGCTCATTTTTGAGCTCTTGCACCTGTTTGAGAAGCTCTTCCTGGAAAGCCTCCATTTACTGCAGCCTAGTATTGACATCACATTGTGTGCCGGTTCATTCGACGCCTTCTCCATTCTCATTCATCTCCTCATCAGCCTTGAGGGACCCCCCGCCCCCCTCTCGTACTGCCTGCTTTGCCGGCTTTCTCGACATGTATTGCATGTATTGCACGGCTTTTTGCAAATACTATAATGCGATATCACTGCAGAGCACGTGCCTTTTAGCAAAAACCGATACGCACAGGATCTAAATCCTCAAAATGCCGCAAAGCAACTCTCACCACTCTTTCAAAAACAATCAATGCCGCGGAGACCGAAGGTGTGTATGACACGCTCTGGCACTCGCTCAACCACACGGCCAGGCTCTCACGTTTCCACCAAACATGCACAGTAAAACCACTAATGGCTATTTGTCTTGCCACTTTCAAGCTACCATTTAAAGACTACAAACACTCAACGTCCCACCCAGCTGCACGTGTTGGAACACGTGGCACGAAAGGACGCTCTAATCATCCTGCAAAACAAATGCACACGAAGCACACCCGCGCACCCGAAATACGAGAAATAAACAAAATGAAAGAAAGAGAAAAACCCCCAATTACTACTCAAATGCCAAAAATCAGCAAATAAGAAAAACAGAAGCAAGCTCAAAGCATGCACAAAAAGTTATAATTTTGTCGTCGCCACGGAGCCCCGAAAAGCACGTCCATTCGCCACAAAATCCAAACACCTCTTATATGGATGGATGCATGGATATTATGAGCGTCCCCTTCGGAACGGGGCGGTGGGTTGCGCCACCAAGCTCTTGCTACTATACTGCCTAATATCCTACCTAGGTTAAACAATGAAAAAAAGAAAAAAGAACACTCTGAACTACCACGCCCAAATTTTCTGATCCCCTATTGCGAACTGTGCTTTTGTACGTCTCCGTCTTTTGTCGTTTCCCTACTTTTCTTACACCAATCCTCCAGTCGCCTCTTACTAATGTCTATTGCGGACATGTTTGCTTTACCACTGCTCCCTCTGAACCCAAGGGCTTCAAGGAGGCCAGTGGTGCCTAAATCGACCGCTGGGTAGACGTCTTCACATTCTAATAAAACATGCTCCGTAGTTTCCCTAGCTTTACAGCAGCTAGCACATGCTTCCTCTTGCTTCTTATATCTCGCTTTATAGGTGCGTGTTCTAAGGCATCCCGATCTCTCTTCAAAAAGTACTGAGCTTCCCTTTGAGTTATCATAAATGGTTTCTTTCCTGATTTTGTTTTTCCTCTTAAGTAGTTACTCATGGCAGGTTTCTTTTCTATTGCCACCCCCCATGAGATTATTTCAGCCTCCCTGACTTTCCGCTTCACCTTCTTTGTTGCTGTGTTGTTCACCCTACAGGCCGCATACTTGCTGGTAAGCTTCCTAGTTCTTTTCCTCCACTGTGAATCAATCTTTTTCCTTTACAGATACCTGAACGCTCTCCCAGCCCATTTACTTTCTTCCATATTCCTCAGCCGTTCTTCATATTCAAATTTACTGCGAGCTTCCCTCACTTCAAAACTAGTCCAGCCCATATCACCCTGCATAGCTTCATTTGTACTCTTCCCGTGAGCGCCCAATGCGATGCGGTAGAGGCAAACGCCAGCTGGAAGTATTACAAGAAACCAGGTGCGCCGCTCTGTGGCCCCCGAGATACTCACGCACCGGTGCGGGCAAATGGCGGACGCCGTCGTCGATCTATACTCCGCTTCATACATGAGGTGCAACACTGAGGGGGCTAGAGATACTTTTTGCAGCGGCTGCTTTCGCACTTAGAAACAGTTCGGTATCTTAGAAGGATTTTTGTGAAAATGTTATGAGCAGTAAAACAGCGCTAACCCAGGTAGCACACAAAGTCTTGAAAACGTCGTATTAAGGGATTCAACGTCTGAAACGGATTTTTGACCAAAATCGACGCATCAAAGACGTTCCAAACAACATAGCTTAAAAACGAGGGGTGAATACGTTTTGATAACGTTGGAAGCCAGACAGCTTAAAAACGAGGGGTGAATACGTTTTACAAACGACTCAAAACGCCACCGCCACGCCAGGGCGCGTCAGCCTCTTTAGCGGCTTCTACAATATTCAACAACCCATCAACGTGATCCAACCTTGCGCAAGGTGGCGATACCGTCGTCAAATCATGTGACCAAGGTGGCCACGTGATTCGTGATGCCGGGCAGCCGGGCGAGCCGGGCATAGTCGCGTCGTCATGGCGTCGTCGCGTCACCGCACTCGCATGGCGCTGTGGTGTGTTTGCGGCTGTTCTGAACGTGCTGCCGCGGCCCTTTGCTATGTAAGTGTTGCAGTGTTTTGCTGTCGAGAAAACGATATTCTGTGATCAGTTTGGGTTGTGCAATATGTTTGTGTGGTTTTAATTCGGAAATCAGTAGGGTTTTCTATTGTTATGTGACCAAGGCGGCCACGTTATTCGTGAAGCCGGGCATAGTTGCGTTATCGCACTCGCATGGCACTATGGTCTGTTTGCGACTGTTCTGAATGTGCTGCCGCTGCCCTTTGTCATGTAAGTGTTCCAGTGCTTTGCTGTCAAGAAAACGACATTCTGTGATTAGTTTGGGTTGTGCGATCTGTTTGAGCCGGGCATAATAGCGTTATCGCACTTGCATTGCGCTGTGGTATGATAGCGGCTGTTCTGAATGTGCTGCCGCTGCACTTTGTCATGTAAGTGTTGCAGGGTTTTGCCGTCAAGAAAACGACGTTCTGTGATTAGTTTGGGTTGTGCGATCTGTTTGTGTAGTTTAATTTGGAAATCAGTAGTGTTTTCAATTGGAGGGCGCGGAGTGGAGAGCAATAATCAGCTCTTCAAGTTCATTGTCATGTTATGTGAGGCGCCTTTTCACTGACGCTGTAATTAAGGCGTTAAGGGCAGTATAAGGACGAAAGTTAGAGGGACGAAATCGTGCCTGTGTGTCCCTAGCGTCGGGGTCGGCCACTATGCGTGATCCTAACAAGAAAGCATTTTGCAGAATGCGAAGAAAGGCGGCAAAATTTCTGTCTGTGCGCACCTTGCCGATCTCCGCAATAGAGCCGTCATCGTGGTATTTTAGTCTCCCGTTTAGCAAGAGTGTTGCAGACAAGGGAACTGGTTCAAACAAGCTTTTTTTTTAATGATTCAGTACTAGTGCGGTATCCCTAAAGGTGAGGTCAAGTGCTCGCCCTATTTTCTTCCCTGGCGCTACAGCACAGTGACAGAATTTTGCGTGCACCATACCGTGATTTTATCGTTTGCGCTTCAGGTTCTCGATTGTGTTTTCGCCCCCTTTACCCACGTGATGGGTATGTCATGGTATTACCGGGTACCACATGTGTCCATATATTGTGTCCAATATATGAAACGGCCAAATTCGATTTTATTTGACGCCTCAAATGGTAGTAATGTATTGAGTACCTTGTAGCTTTGTGCTTGTTATCAATTTTACTATTTGGCGAATGGATACAGCATGTACGCTGCATAACTCGCTTGTGGATACTGCATGCGTGAGTCGAGTATGCCCTTGGTATAAAATAACTTGTATGCTTTAGGTAATACGATTGTTTGCAGTTTGGGACATGTGTCGGAATGTACGCTGTGCGCCCTTCGCGCTTTACGGCGGCCTGCCGAGTTCGTGCGGGTGCCATGTGTGCGCATGGAGTTAGCGAAGCGCTCTCGCAGTTCTCTCTCTCTCTCTCTCTCTCTCTCTCTCTCTCTCTCTCTCTATATATATATATATATATATATATATATATATATACATGTGTTCTGTTCGCGCGCTTCGCACAACAGGGCATGTCGCAGTACTTTGTCCTTGTGCAACACATTTTCCTAGCGTACGTCTGCATTATTTGATACCGGTTTCACACGGGGCTCTTTTAGCCGCTATCCAGTCCGTTACAAATCGAATTTCTCGCTTGTGATTGGCTCCTCTGCGCAAGCTACGAGAGTGAGCCAGTCGCATCGATAATTTCGATCCGGATCGGGCTTGATCGCGATCGAGAGTGGTCGTGTGACACCGGTTTTAGACATGGCTTCCACATAGGGAACTCTTTAAGTTCAGTGCTACTGAGTGAAGAGCAACTGCATATATATACCAGTGGTGGTATGTGGGCAAGTCTTTCTGGTGAAGCCAATACTTGTGCATTCAAAACATTTAATTACCAGCGTAGTGCATCTATGTGTCTACTTCAACAAAATGGAGAACCAGTGCAGATATCTGAGCATACCTGTCCACGGCAGCAAGTGTGTCTACATTGAAACCACTACCAGCATGTGCGGCAGTTCTATTTCCAGCAGCGGGACTGCAGAATAATCAGTAGGGTGCTCTCAAGCTGTTTATCTATGAAGCTCTGCCTGGACTGTGTGCCAAATATTTTTGGACGTGAAAGTGGGGGTGAATTGGTAAACATCAGTGGAACTGTGCCTGGACTTTGTGGCAAATGTTTTTGGATGTGAAAGTGTGAGTGAACTGGCAAAGAATTTGCTCTGGGCTACATGTGTTAAACGTTTTTCTCTTTCAGAGTGCTTTTTTTTTTACTTTAGGAGACTGGAGGTGTGCGCAAAGTGTGACATGTCAGTGTGCTAATAAATGTATTTGCTGGTTTGCAAATTATTCGTTGCACCTTTGTTTTTGCCAGAGAGGTACAACTTTGCCTCTTGTAAAGGGCTTTTTAGATAAAACACTTACTATTTATTATGATCATTGCTTCCTTTGTTACACAAGTGCAGCTTCCAGTGCATTTCAGTTTATTTCCATGTTTATGTAAGTTTCTAATATGAGGCTTGCATATTCATTTCTCACGTTCTGGAGTGGCAAGATGCAGCATTACTGTCTCATCGTTCGCTGTACTACAGTAGTGTTCACTTGTTACACTGAATCCCCCGTTTAAGTATTCTGTACTAATTTCACTTTATTTCTTTTTTGTTGTATGGTTATTTTTTCTCGCCATTACCTTCTTTGATATATCCTAAAGGCAATATTTCCAATTTTGCATTGTTCCCATTTTTTATTTCTGTCACCGGATTATTTTATGATGGTATGCGGTGGTATTTCTTTTCGTGCTCTTTTCAAGCTTCTAGATGATTGGTAACATTGCTTGGAGGCAGTTACCATCCAATTCATACTCTTGCATTTTTCAGTCTACTTCTTCCATTCGCTCCGATGTCACTTCTGCATAACTCTAGTCCATCTAATAGCACGTGCACTTTACTATGATAAATTAGACACTTTAGTACACTCCAGGTTTTTCTGTTCATTTTTGTATGTGTACTTGGAATTTTGTTTATGTGCTAGTGAAGGTTCACTTTCGAGTTCATTACGAATCCTTTCTGCGACTTTTGTCATTGTTGATGTACTTTTACTTCTATTTGCATTTCTCACACAGTTTGTTTGAAACTTGCATAAGCATTACATATTAATAAAGTGTTTCTGTTTTGTCACAATGTTCTCATTTCATGCACTCTTGGCATGAAGGGCTTGGTCTGGCCACCTGCCAAGACGTGGCCATTTGTTCTTTGCAGGATGTCATTCCCATTGTGTTTGTAAGCATCGTAGCTTACTAAAGGCGGTGTTAAGGATTTATTATACCTAACAGGCTCATTTTTGTGCGACTTGGTAGAGGATGCGCCGACCATGCGGGGAACAGTGCTTGGCACTGCGCCATGGTTCTTACAGTCAACACCGACGCTTCTACTCATCTGGGGCGCGATTGGAGATCGTTGTTCGAAACGCCCGATCAGTTTCACCTCACGCTATTGGCCTAGGCCGTGCCAACGGGTGCGGCTGACGACGTCTGCGCGGCATAGGCCAGTCGCGTGAGGCGAAACTAAACGCGTGTTTTGAACAACGATGTCTGATCGCGCCCATCACCCGCGAAAATTAGCTTCAGATGATCGTAAACCTTTCAAGACCGCTTCTAGACCAGCTTTTTGATAACGTCCTAAAAACGTTTAGAAATTGGTTACGAATAGTTTTGGCAAAGGGATTACTTGTGTCTTTCCCAATCCTATTTCTAGACCAGCTTTTCGAATACGTCTTGCAGACCTGTTCTAGATCGTCTCAAGAAAGTAATTAAGCCGGACATTAGCAGAGATATACGACGTTTTCCCGCCGAAGTTCTCTTACTCGTGTCTTCTTTAACCCGTTTTTATCGTCTTGGATAAACGCTACGAAAACGTTACGTATCTCTTTTGTGCTACCTGGGAAACAACCGGGCGAGGAGAGAGACACATACAACAGCGCTGACTATAAAGCAAGTGTCTTTGTTCTTTAAGTCGGCATATATACACTCTGCCGCTATCTCAAAGCACAGAATCAACAGAATTCAGCATGCGCAGAGGAGAAAAATGCAAATAATGCGATAGGAAGGCAATCTCTTTCGGAAAAAGAGAAATAGAGGGAAGGCTTACACATGCTTCGCCGCTAACATGAATGTGGAAAGCTTCGCAAATAAGACGTGCGCGGTCATCGCGGTATTTTGACAGGTAGGCAACATCTTTAGAGCCGCATTCATTGCAATGCAACGATAACTGACCATCTCTACTTCGTTTTTGAACTTTCAGTGTTCGCGCATGTGGACACTGATGCACCGACCCGTTTGACCAATATAAAATCGCTTGCATGACGGAGACAGGACAGGTGTTAGTTTGGGTGTCAGCAGGGCAGGCATCAGGTTGCTGTTCACTGCCACAAATAAGTTAGGTTGCCCGTGCCATCAAGTCAATCGGGTGACCGACAACAACAAAAAAAGTTTTAAAAAGCAGCACAGGCAGAGGTTTGTTGGTGAGTGTTGTGAATGTGTGGTTTATAAGATTCCTCTTTCATTCAAGCGTTTTTATGTTAGTCAAACGGAGCGGTGTGTCAATCACCGCATGCGCGAACACTCAAAGTTCACAAGCGAGCCAGAGATCATCATCATTTATTTGCCCTTAAGGGCCCCTGATGGGGCACAAAATAAGCTTGGGGGGGGGTAACAAATGGTAACCACTGGTCACAAAGATAAAACACATTAATACATATTGCAAAAACTGGTAAACATGTGAAAATAAAAAAGCAGATAAAGGGGCTTTCTACTGGGGCTGTGGACAAAACTGGTGTAATAATAACAATTTAAATTCTACAGAATTCGTTTCACTGACGATAGCGTCAGGAAGTACATTCCAATCCGATATGGTAGTCGGCAGAAAGGATTTATTGTAAGCGTTAGTTGAACGATGAATGCGTTGAACACTGTGTCAATTAAACAGACGTCGTGATGATCTCATGGGCGGCAGAATTAGGCTCTCGCGCAAATGAGAAAAATGATAATAAAGCTTATGAAAAAAAGCAGACACTTGCTATCTTACGACGGGATGCCAGGGGGTTAGACCAATCGAGGCTTTGATGTTAATAATGCTCAACCGAGAATCATATTTGGATCTTATAAAACGAGCAGCTCGATATTGTATTGCCTCTAACGCCTGGATTAGGCACTCTTGATGGGGGTTCCAGATAGAGGATGCGTATTCAAGTTTCGTACGCATGAAAGTTTCGTATGCGATTAGTCTAACCGTGGGCGAAGCAAGCGTGAGTGATTGTCTAATGAAACCTAGTGATTTGGAAACGCCTGCAGTGAGCGACGTGATGTGCTTTGACCAGCTTAGAGAACTTGTTATTTCTAGGCCTCGATACCTATAACATCCCACTTGTGATAGCACGGTAGCGTTTAGCGTGTATGATAAGTGCAGGTTAGGTCTTTTGCGAGACACGTGCATAAACTTACATTTTGATACATTTAACTGCATGAGCTACGTCGAACACAAATTTTGGATTCAGGTTAAATCATCCTGCCGCAATGACTGATCGTTAATCGTTGAGATAGGCCGGAAGAGAACGCAATCATCCTCAAACAGATGAATGGATGATGAAATTCCAGCAGGACGGTCATTGATAAAGATTAGGAACAGAAGCAGGCCCAGAACTGAGCCCTGAGGGACTCAGGAAATAACGTTAGTAGGGGCAGAAGGATGACTTTCGATGACGGTGTACAGCGAACCATTAGTTAAAAAGCAGTGAATCTATGAAAGTATCAGCGGGTCTAGTGAAAGGCAAGAAAGTGTAGTCATGAGCCGCTGGTGAGGAACACAGTCAAAAGCATTAGAAAAAACAAGGCAAATGACGTCAGTTTCAAAGGATGAGTCTAGGTTTGTGCAGGTTATTATGAATTCAAAAAGTGTAGATTCGCACGAAAAGCCCGACCGAAATCCGTGTTGGTTTGAGAAGAAAAAGGAATTATTATCCAGGTGCTTTGCTACGTGGGAGTAAATTATACGTTCAATAAGTTCGCATGCAATGCATGTTAACGAAATAGGACGATAGTTTGACGGATCGGAGCGCTTTCCTGCCTTAACCACTCTGCTTACCTTCCACTCGGACGGAATTTCGCCACTGGAAATGGACTGCGTGAAAATGATTTGTAGTACGCGACTGGATATTTCTTTTGTGCCTTGAAGGCTTTTAGGAGATATGTTGTCAGGTCCAGGGGCACTGAATATCTTTCAATTATCAATTATTTTACAGATTCCTTCTGCCGAGATTCTAACTGGTGGCGTTTGAGAGAAATTTGGGCTGAGTGATATAGGAATATTAGCAGCTGGTTCCTGGGTGAAAACGGACGTGAAGTATGCATTCAAAACGTGAGAACAAAGCTCCTTCGGAACGACAGAACCATCCTGATATAATAAAGAGATGTTATGTGAGCCACTACGGTTGGTGGTTTTATTTATTTATTTATTTATTTATTTATTTATTTATTTATTTATTTATTTATTTATACATACATACATACTGCAGCGTCGGTGAGGCTATTGCAGGAGTGGGCACTGAAGAAAAAACAAGGAAAGCAAGAAAACGAGATACAGGCACAAAAATTATGAATATGAAGTATAGGTAATTGTTTTTAAAAATTTTTGCGCACGTAAAGAGCGGATGCTTCCAGGCAGTGAATTCCAGAGTTCGATGGCCAATGAAAAGAAGCTGTGCTTTAACATATCCGTTCGGCAAAAGAAAGGGATAAGGTTGAAATTCTAAGAACTCCTAGGGATAGAAGGTGGACTACAGTTCAAATAAATTATTTAGTGTGACAAGGTGCTCAGAATGAATCAGCGTGTGCAAAAATTTCATGCATTCTAAGCGGCAGCCAGATGAATGAACTGTAAGACCTGTAGCTGTATAATGGGAAGGGGAAAAATCTCGGCTGTAGTTGCGAAAAATGAAGCGCACTGATTTCTTTTGGACTGATTCTAACTTTTTAATATCGGATTTCTTATGAGGATTCCATATGATGCAGCCATAATCAAGAATGGGGCAGATAAGTGTTTTATACGTCCTCAGTTTGGTATCATTTGGGGCCTTACGCAATGAACGATGGAGGTAACCCAGACGTCTAAAACTTTATTACATATGATGTCAATGTGTTTCGACCATGACATGTCATGGGAGAAATGAAGACCAAGGTATTTAAATTCGGTCACTCTTTTTAAATCTTGACCATGGAAAGTGTACCTGAAAAGTGATGGAGATGGGCGTCTGGAAAAGGAGATGGAAGCAGTTTTAGAGAAATTAATGTTCATTTGCCATTCCTTGCACCACCTACAAAATTTTGCCAAGGAGTCATTAAGTAAATCATGATCCATTGGTGTGTTAATACTATGATAGGGGACGCAATCATCAGCGCAAAGACGAATATTAACGGACACGCAATGCGGTAAGTCGTTAATATATAATAAGAAATGAAGCGGGCCTAAAACGACACCTTGTGGGACGCCGGATGAAACACTGACAGGAGAGGAAATAGAGCCGTTAAAGTGCACAAACTAAGAACGCTGGGTTAGGAAGCTATGTATTCAACCAACCAGAGAAGGGTTATTTAGAATGGAGTTAAGCTTGTAGAGGAGTTTTGGGTGTGGGGCGGTGTCGAAAGCTGTGGATAAGTCAACAAAAGTGCCGTCAATCTGTCCGCCTAAATCCAATGACTGACAAATATCGTGCATGAATTCGATTAGTTGGGTAGTGGTGCTATATCCGCGACGGAAACCATGTTGGTAATTGGATAGGATATTGTGGCTTTCAAGAAATTCCGTGATGTGTTTAAAAATTATATGTTCGAGTAACTTGCATGAGTGGGCAGTGAATGAAATGGGTCTGTAGTTCTGCAGAAGTTGAGCGTTACCGGATTTGTATATCGGAATGACCGTAGCAAGCTTCCAGGATTTGGGAACAGTGGAGATGGATAATGACTTACGGAAGATAACGGAGAGGTATCTGCTTGTCCAAAGGGAGTAGCGAACGAGGAAGGAATTGGGTATGTCATCTGGGCCGCAGCTCTTTTTAGTATCTAAATGGAGGATCATTTTCAGAACACCTGAACTAGAGATGACGATTTCTTCAATAGGAGGGTATGGGTCACAGCTAGAAGGTGGAAGTGAAGAGTTATCCTGTGTGAACACGGAATGAAAATAGGTGTTAAAAGCGGAAGCAATCGTGAGTGAATCTGAAACTGCAACGTCCTTAACAACTAAACTGCTAGTTGTGCTGTTACTTGGCATTATCGATTTCCAGAACATACGAGGGTTTGTTTTCATTAATTTTGGCAAACTAACAGCATGGTAGAAATCCTGGGCAGTTGTTAGTTTCCGGCGAAATTCCTTCTCATTGAACTCTGCAATTTTGTCGGGATTGCCGTTTCTTTTAGACTTGCGCAATCGCGAAACACGACGCGATAAATGCAGCCGTCCTCTTGTCATCCACGGTTAATTAATATTTTTCTTCTTTGTTTTCATGGGAACCAACTGGTTAATACATGTTTCTACAATATTCTCAAAAAACCCTACGGCAACATCGACATCATTGTTCGAAGATAATTCATGAAACTTCTCAAACGATTCGCTAAGTGTGTCGGTAATTGCAGCATCGTCGGCGTGGCTAAAATCACGAACGGTGCAGTACTCAATCCGCGGTTTGGGAACAATACAGCAAATCGAGGACAGTACGGCTTTGTGGTCAAAGATCCCGTCAGTAAAGCAGCACTGGAAGCCACTTTCAAGAAGACTTGAGCCAAGAAGAACTATATCTAGGACAGCCGTTTGCCTGGTGTTCTCGTGGACAATCCGCTTAAGACCGAGTGATAGGGAAAGGCGCAATAATTTTCTTGAGAGTGACACGTCGGAGCTGGTAATGGTGAGAGAGGGCCAGCGAATGCCTGGTGCATTAAGATCTCCCATAAGTATTATATTTGATGATTATATTTGATGATTTGATGATCACCACAAGAGCCAGGAGGCCGCTAAAACACTCCAATTAGCGCGGATGACCTTTCCAAATTAATCTTGCACAAAAGCAATTCAATTTCACATGGGGATTCAAGAACTGAAAATTTCAGGTGGGACTGTATATAGAGGGCGACACCGCCGCCTCTACCATTTGGTCTGTCAACTTTTATCAGCGTGTATCCACTTAACGCAACTTCGGAGTCGTATATGCCGTCATGTTTCCGTAATGCTTATAATATGGGGGGAATGAGCAGTTACTAGAGAGATGAAGTCGGAAAATTTATTGAGAAGGCTTCTTGCGTTAATATTTAAAACTCGGAGGTCATTGGTTTTGCGACGAAGGAGTCAAGGCGGAGATACAGGTGCGACGCTATTTAATGCTGTGTTACGATGTACTTTCTCTAATGTATTAGAAGCGCTGTTCGCGTTATGGCGAACTTTATCGATAAATATATGGTCAAACCGCATGCGAACCGTGCACCCGTTGTTCCTAAAACTCTCAGATGCTTCCCAAAGTTTTTTGCGGATATTCCGTACACATAGTGAAAAATCTTCCGAAATACGGTAATCAGTTTCTTTTAGCTTGCGGCCGCTTTTTAACACCGAAACTTTCTCCCGATGGTCCAGAAGTTTCATAATCACGGGTTGCGGACGGTCACGTGAAGGCCTTCCAAGACGATGGCATCTTTCTATTGGAGGACAGCTCATTTTAAGTTTATCCTCAAACCATTTTGCAATGTCTGAGGACAGGAGCTCATTATCTTCACTGGAGGATTCTGGCAGACCGTGTAAGATTAAATTGTTCCTTCAAGCACGGTTTTCTAATTCATCATTGTTAGTTGAAAGGTTGTGAATTTCGTTTGTTAGACGTGCGAGTTCACTGTTAAGGCTGCGGCTTGGGGCGGCAGGCTCATGTGACGAGGACTCCAGAGCGGCCAGACGGGATTCGATAGTCTCAAAACGTGTATTAACAGATTGTTGAAAGTTTTTAATTTCGGCGATATCCTCAGCTAATCTTTCCTGTCCGTTAAAGAGCTCAGCGAGCATTTCAGACACCGATGGTTGATCGTCAAAACCTTGCGAAAGGCTCGGATTTTTGGGGAGCGAGGACCAGGATTGCTTTCAACGTCACCACTCTGTAACAATCTACCAATACAAACAGCAAGCTGCGAGTACGAGGAAATATAAGCAAAGCATCTGCAATAATGGTGTGGGCAAGGGAGCAGCAGTAAGAATCGATCATCAGAGCGAATGCAGCGGGCATTCTGAAAGTAACATACCTGCGTAAGAAATAGGCAGTGAGCAAAGTCAAAATACCAAAGTCCAAATAGCAAAATCCAAAACTTTTTTCGGTTATTTCGGAAGATATCATGTAAGTCCTTGTTGTAGAAGTGTCGTTTCGTGCTCCTCAGTAACTTCGTATAATTATGCAGACACTCTAATTACTTTTCCTATTTTAGTGCTGAATTGGAGCTCTTGGCTTCCCCGAACCGCTTTTCTTGTTACATATTTTTGAAAGAATTTGAAAACCACGGCTTCCCGGCATCACCGCCAATGAAAAGAAGGAGTACATGGGATTCTGTTAGAGAGATAATTTTTTCTCTATAAGAAGACCAGTTTTAATCAATAGGCCTATTAGGAGCAGATTCTTGAAAGCGTTGGAGAAATTCGACCACTTCCTCATTGATTTTGGAAAAATCTGCTTTGCTGTAGTCACGAATGCACTTTACTGAAGATTGGCGCAATGGATTTGAAATATTGACCTTGAACAACACTAACATATTATTGCTATGACCGTCGATAGATGACAATGACTGAATTAGCTCAGGATTTGACACAAGGACAAGATCAAGGGTGTTACTACCACTAGTTGGTATTCCGACAGCTTGAGTGAGGTTGAAAGAAAGAATAAGATAAATAAATTTCTGGAATGACGTGGAGATGCCGTTAGGTTGTCCCAATCAATGTTTGGAATGTTAAAATCACCGCAGATCATGAGGTACTTAGGTCGTGAATGAAAGAGTGATCAGAATTAGGTGGCCGGTAGAAGGTACTATCAGGTAATAGTGGCGCGATGACCCAATGAAAAGTTCACACAAAGGATTTCGCTTTTACTAATTGATTTCAACAGGAGAAGAAACCAGGGTGCACTTAACAAGACCTATCACGCTCCCTCCGCGGCGACCACATAGTCACGCCGGGAAAAAACGAAAGACTGCTGATCGTTCGTCATTCTGTATCAGGTGTGAGCCACATTTCGGTAAATATGGCGATATCGGTGCTGTTGTCACCCAATAAAGCTTCGACAGCGTCTTTCTTTGGGAAATAGCTTGGAATATTGGTTAGTAAAACTGACACAGATTTGTTTCTTGGGGCATGCTTTGCGCGCTTAGGAGTTCACAAATGGTGGTGCACCAAAGGTGCATGCGGCAAGCGCTGTGAACTTAGCTCTACCACAGAATCAGTTCCAGCATCGTGCACAAACTGTTTGCTGTTCATTATAAGCTTATCAAAACGAATTTTGAAAAAAAGCAGTACTTTGCTGACCATACGAAAAACGCTTCTTTCTTGCCAAGCGCACACGCGCAGAATTATCTTCGCGGACGGAAAACGTCGAGTTTTTTAGCTCTGGATTGGTAGAAAGAATTTGCCCTTTGTCTTAGAATCCCATGAGCCTGACAGTTGTCGGGCGGTTCTTTCCTGGCTAGAAGCGACCATATCTGTGGGCACGTTCAATATTATGGCTACTAATGGTGACACCGAGCGCCTGGGAGCAAAATGAAATGATATGTGATGCAGACTGGGACCACGTTTCATTATGCTTATAGCCCAAAAACATTATGCCCAAAAAACATTAGGTTTGAGCGTCGCAGACGATTCTCGGCGTCATCACATTTGTTCCAAAATAGTTTAATATCTGAGGAACGTTTAGCCATATCGGGATCGGCTACAGAGCTTGCGCAACTTAATTGATTTGTTTCCGCAATTTTTTCTAAATTAAATTACGGGGTTTTACGTGCCAAAACTACTTTCTCATTATGAGGCGCGCCGTAGTGGAGGACTCCGGAAATTTCGACCACCTGGGGTTATTTACCGTGCGCCTAAATCTAAATACACGGGTGTTTTTGCATTTCGCCCGCATCGAAATGCGGCCGCCGTGGCCGGGATTGGATCCCGCGACCTCGTGCTCAGCAGCCCAACGCCATAGCCACTGAGCAACCACGGCGGGTTGCGATTTTTTCTAGGGCGTCGACTAGCGAGGAAAGGCTAGCAATAGAATCCCCCACCTTCGTCTGAGCAGCGCGAATCAGCGCTAGTTCACTTAACACAGCATTCTGAGGGCATTCAATGCGGGATATGACCATAGCGATGGATCGAAGAGACGGCTGAGGATTACTATTCCCATCAGGTCCTGGGGTTAATTCCATGTCCCCAGCCAACACTAATAGAAGGCATACGACGTAGGCGTTGTTACATTGGTGACAAGATAGGAACAATGTTTTTCGAAAGCAATCATTGGCGTCAGCGGGGCACGACACCGCAAGCAGAAATGCATTATCAGAGCGAATGCAATTAGTATTTGTCAGGTAACCAACCTGCAGGAAAAAGGGCAGTCTTGTGACCAGCATAGTTGCGGTGGCGTGCCCCAAGTGATTGCAGCATGGTGGTGGTATTTGTAGTCCATCCGAAGCGGCTGCGCAGAGCGTAGCACTTGATTGCCAGATGTGGAAAAGGTCGGAGGCAGCGGGTATGGCCCGGCGTCGCTTGCGTTGTCTGTGCTGTTGGTTTGTCGCCAAACGTCCCAGTGATAGTTCTGGTCGCAGCAGCTGCTTTGACAGCAGAATGGCATTGACTTGGCGATCCACAATAGTGCGGCCTGCATGAAAAAGGGCATTCTCGTGGCCAGCATATTTGCGGTGGCGTGCCCCCGGATAGTCAGTCATTACTGCATTGCAATTAATGCGGCTGCAAGCCGTCCTTTAAAGATGCTACGTACCTGTCAATATACTGCCGAGGTCGATCCAAATAGGTCGCGAAGCTTCGGGCGAAAAGCGGTTCAGTAGAAATTGTGGCCGATAGAGAAAGAGAGAAAAGGATGCATAGAAAGGCAGATAGGTTAACAAGAGGCAGTTTCGGTTGGCTACCCTTCACGGGGGGAAGGGTGAAGTGGGATAAAAAGAGAAAGAGAGCGGAAGGGGGAGATAGAAAGAAATAGAGACGAGCACGATCAAACCGCATACACTACAGAGCCGTAGGGGGCCGCGTTCTTGCAGTATATAGTGAAGCCCTGCAAACCGCAGGAAGCTTAATAACGCGAGTAAGGCCTGCAGGTACTGTGGGAGTACGGACCTAAAGCTTTCAGTTCTGATAGCGGACGATCGTCCAACTGCTCCAGTACTCTGCACAGCACTTGTCTCTCAACACGCTATCACGGGCAGACACAGATAATATGGGCGAGCGTCTCATCGATGTTGCATGTGGAGCACGTGGGGCTGTTGACCATTCCAATAAGGAAAGCATACGAGTTCGTAAGTGCAACGCATAGCCACAGACGGTTGATCATGGTCTGTTCACGCCGTGTTAACCCAAGCGGTAGGTGCATGCGTATGTCCGGAGGCAACGAACGCAAACGACACATGATGAAAGCGTTCGAGTCCCACAGAGGCAAAGTACATTCACGGGACGTCAGTCGCACTCTAGCCGCAGCGTCTGTTCGCGAAAGAGCGATCAAGACACGTTGACCACTTTCATGTGAAGAAAATTGTCACCGACATCAGCAAGGGTGGTTATAGGAGCAGCGATTGAAGTGTGACTATGTTTGGAGGGAACAAACATTGGGAAAGGAAAAAGCGTTTTTTTAATTCAAGCGAGACAGTTAGATTCATTCAACGAAAATGAAATTCCTGGTGAACTTTATATATTCGTGACGAGTTAAAGAAATGCAACTTTATTTAGTTTTAGTGTTATTATTAACAAATACATTTCTTTTCAACGCCCATCGTTAGAGGGGGCATGGACGCCGCTATCACTCGCAATGCAATACACATTTTGAAATGTACAGAAAGGCGGGCTCGTAAAGTTCACCTGTTGGAATACGCCCCTCTCAGACGTGGTGCTTTCTTGCTTGTCGAAGTTTGGCTGAATTTCGTGACGTGTGTAGCTTCATCGCTTCTTAACCTGTTCAGTCAAAAGTAGTGAGCTACGACAGTCAGATAATTGTGTAGTTGCTTTCGTGTGACTGCGTTGGGTGACGGCCTTGGCATCCGACGACAGGATCAGCACCCTACACCTAAAGCTTTCGTCGGCCTGTAAAGAAGGTATGTTCTGTGCAGGGGTGCGATTTCGACAACCGTACGGCTGGCTTTTTCCTGCATCGCTTTCCGCGGTGAAAGCTCTAAACACCCATCAAATCGAATGGAGACGCATTGGAATACAAAGCTCCAAAGGCAGGCCAACAAAACAAATTTCGCGCATTCGAAAACAAAATGATGTCGCTTCTGCTTTTAACGGATATGGCGTCACATTATTTTTTTTCAGCCGAAAGTGTTTCCTCCACATAAAAATGGCGCTAAGCCGCATGAGCCGCCGATGAACCGCCATGTTTTGAACGTGTGGGCTCCTATGGAAGCTTCGCTACCAGGTATATTTGCCTTCACACCGCGATTACCGCGCACGCCTTATTTGCGAAGCTTTCGACAGTCATGTTAGCGGCGAAGCATGTGTAAGCCTTCCCTGTATTTCTCTTCGTGCGAAGGAGATTGCCTTCCTATCGCATTAATTTCATTTTTCTCCCCTGCGCATGCTGAATTCTGTTGATTCTATGCTTTGAGATAGCGCCAGAGTATATATATGCTGACTGAAAGAACAAAGACACTTTGTTGTTAGTCAGCGCTGTAGTATGTGTCCCCCTTCTCGTCCTGTTGTTTAGAACTGCTTTAATGCTCGTAATCATGAATCAACCAGCCGAAATGCGTACTCTTCTGCAGTGAAAATGTTGTTTATATAAGGTCAGATCTGAATGAAAATAAGAATGTACTCTTAGAAGCAATCAAAGCATGCTTTCATTCGGCTGCTAACACGTTGTTTTATATCAATTTACTTTTCGTCGTTTTTATTTTCCTCCCCTCGCGGCAGCTTCACGTGCATGCTCGCGCGAACAAACGCCGCGAGCGGACGCCCAGCGAAGCATAGATGGAACGGGCGGAGTGACAAAATGTGGAGACCGCACTACTTGCGTAGCTGCCACAGCGTCGCACCTGATGTATGAAACGGGGTATATGTTGGCAGAAACCCTAGAAAAGGTGTTTGAGTTTTCGCGCAAGAAAATTATGTTTTCTCATGTAGTGAAATTACAATCCCACACTATCATGTCTGTAGTTTGGCTGTCTGTATTTCGTACTGTACGTTTTTCTGTGTATTTTCGTTTCATTAAAGGGAAGCTGAAAGCTTTTCCAGAAAAAATGAGTGAAGCGCAGCACGTCGTGGTTTTCAACCCTCTGAATTCGAATATCGCATCGAAATTGAGCGAAAGAAAGCGCAAAGATATTTTATTTCGACGAAAAGTGCAGCAGCAGACACGCCCAACTCGCGCGCCTCGTTTCCGCCTGTGATTGGTCGGGCGCCTCGTGACGTCAACAATGGTGTTCGTCCGGACCGACTGCTGCCGCTACACACGAAGCACGGTGCAAGGTAGTTTGGTGCTGTTTTGCTGAGACGGTCATGGAAAATTTCGAGAGCATGGGTTTCTTTGAGGAGTTCGGCGTTAAGTCCAAACTACCCGAGAGCGATTTTGCGCGCGACGGTGACGGACGACGGCTTCGAGCGAGAAAACGGGCCGTCGCTTGAATAGATCGCTCGCTGTTGTCGCTCGATCGCTCGTTTTTAGAAATCTAGAACTCGTCGCTCGTCGCCCGGAAGTGCTATTAGCGACTATCCAATAGTGCGAAGCCGGAACTGGATGGGCATAACTGAAATACTACTGTTTGTCGCACGAAACGAGCAAACTATTGAATTTTACACGTGCAAGAATAAGAACCTAGCGCAAGGCCTTCAGTAATATTTTATGCACCTTTTTCAGTAAAATGCATCTACCTAAATTCATATAACATGCGTCACGCTAGTTTCGGCGCATATATTGCTGCCCTCATACCGGGAAGTCGTCGCTCAAAGCCGTTGCTCGCGTGGAGTTCGGCTTGCAGGCGGCGAGTGAACGCGACAGCCATCGCCTTGCTTGTCGCGCTGTCGTTGTCGCGTGCAAGATCACTTGCAAGAGGTTTATACTTTGCTCCCTACATGTACGAGCCGATTGCGAAGAGTCAGCCTCTCCAAGAAGCAAAAAATGATGGTGCAAGCACTGCTTTCCACGCGAACAAAGGCGAAGTGTTAGCATCTCGTCCTGCGGGAAATGTTCTTTGGCGAGTATGTTTTTTTGCTAAGCTGCATTCAGCGTTCCAGTGAGTACGTTTCCGGGCAAACAACTGCAGCGTTATGTTCCTGCATGCCTCCTCGCAGAACGTAAGCGGTGATGCGATCTTCAGCATTTGTTCGCTGCCCGGAAGCTGTCGGCAATCTACACAGACTGTTTAAACACGGGAAAAGTTTACCGGCTGTTGAAGCACATGTAGTATAGAACCTTCATCAGCACGGCATCCGCACGCTACTCGTAACCGGCGAATTCCGTCGGCTACGTGAGATGGTCTATGTGTGCGAGAGAAGGGGGAGCGCAGCGTCCTGGCGTGAGCAGGCTTTCCAGCACAAGCAACTTTACGCTTGCGCTGCGTTATGGTAGCTGCATGCAGGCAGTTTCACAACACACATGCGAACAGAAAATTCGTGGCGTTTGGCGATGAAACCTGCGTCAAAGGTGGGAGATAAACATGCACCTTCCGTTTAGCGTGCTAACACGAAGGAGAACCCAAAGCACGCATTGTTGATAAACCCCGGTAGTAATCGTCACGGAAGTGGTTAGAGCACAACACTGTTGTTCTTGAGCGCTTGAAGTTGTTTCGCTTCACAGCAGCCTCCCACTCAGTTGAAAGCTTCTTGTCTCGCAGGAACTAATGGAACATCGGAACATCGTCGCGGCCGCTGGCGTTCGTGCAAGCGTAGGCTGCACAGAACGCCGGCATGATCGGCCTAGAAGTTCAATTGATGCTGCGCACGTCAACTACCACTCCTATATACACACAAACAAAGGAATATAGGGTCGAGCGAATGTAGGGTCGAGCGAAGCAGATTAGGACGGCACGCACGCAGAAATAAGCCCGGTCAGGCACGGTCGCGGAGACTGCGAAGAAACGGAACACCAGTGCTGACGTCACTACGCCGTGGTTTTCGGTCTCCGCTCGCATCATCAGCGTCAGCAGCAGCGCACGGCGCTCGACAGGGGGCGGAGCTACAGCGCAATTTTAACCAACGATTGCCTCGCTCATAAGTGAAAATCACCCCCCCCCCCAAAAAAAATTTTACCTGCATCGTTTATAAGGTTCCCGCATCCGTATACGTGCGTCTTATTGAATTCGACAGACTCTTCAGCTTCCCTTTAAGTCAATCAGTTCAGCAGCTTCCTTGCGCCACATGGAAGGCCAGGGTATGGGTGGTTCAAAAATCTTTTTGCCGTTACAACGTCCGACGCGTATATTCTGCGACAAAAATACGCCTGTTGCCACATGTGGGGGAATATACGGAAAGCAAGAGCACTGAAAACCGAGGAATATATAAGCGCCGAGTAACACCTTCCGCATAGTCTAAAGGCAAACTTTGTTTGGAAACTGATCAGGTATTTTTTACGAATGTAGCTACTCCCCCACCTTTCCCGACTGGACAAAAAATGAAAATGTCTGTTTAAGCAGAACGAGGAATTAAATCTGGCGAAATATTTATCTCGGTGAGAACGATATCATCAAAAAGCAATGGAAGAGAAGATAGAATGGCTACTAAATAACATTTGCAAGTCCCAGTGCTTGCAAATGTTTCAGATGTTTAGGTGAGTAACATGCAAAGCACCGTTACCCGTATAAAAAAAATCAAGAAATTTCTGAAGAGCCATTGCAAACCTTGAAAAAGCTACTACCTATAATTAGAAAAGCCTTTCAATGCCCGATTTTCTATTAATTCACAAGAATGGAGCACCACCTGCTTTCCTTGCAATAACCTTGCCATTTCTTGTCCAGACGTACTTGAAGAACTTTTCCTTTCCTTTGTACGAGCTAGCCAGAACAGGTCACGATTGACCCGTGTGAGGTTGTCGTTGAAAAACGACCGTGGAAAATCGTCCTTAACTAATCCAGGCAGGTTTTTACGTGATCGAGCCCATTATTCCTTCTCTCCAGCGGAGCATCTCTAGACAAGAATAGCTGGTGCAGTACAGTCCCTACTGGAAGGACTGTGAATTGCAGCGACTTGAGATACTGCAAAGTTCGCCATTTGAAGTTTTTGCGCAAGGTCATTGAGGAATGATTGCAAACTCTTCTTTGGCTCGATGGGAATTCCATGAATCTGTATATTCTTTCTCCTGCTACACTGTTTCATTCCATTAATTTGCTCACTTATTTTGTCAATCAGGTCTGGCTGGAACTGGACGGTAAAGCATAGGGAGCCAACCTTGGAACGTAATTCCGCCACTCAGTCTGATTGTTTCTGACTGTCTCCAATACCGAGTCGTATTTGCAGAAAGAAATTCGATTGAAGTCTGGACTTCCTGCATCGCATTCTCAATCTTTCCGACCGAGTCCTTAAATGTAAGAAGTTCCTCTAATTTTGACGCAATAGTTCTGCGGAAACCCGCAAGGTGGCGATAAATAATTAATGAGGGAAAATCAGATATCCGCCCGTTCGTAGCAATTGGTACAAAGGAACCTGTATGGATTTCCTTTGTAGCAATTGCTACGAATGGGTGGATGTCTGATTTTCCCTCATTAATTCCTGTAATTTCGTGGTCCTCATTTCTATTGTATCGACAAGCCGGTCTAGTTTTTTATTCACAGCAACAAATTGCTGTGTAGACGTTTCTTATTTCGCTGTCTGTGTCATGTCTCCCTGTGTGCTTTTTTCGGTTGGCATCTTTGGCACAACCAGGTTCCACGTTCGACGATACTCAGTTTTTGTGTAGCTGTTGTCAGCTACTCTAGAGCATGGTTTTCCGAGGTGGTAACCTCCCTTGCAAAATGAACACGTTAAACATTTCGCATCCGATGGTAACGGCTAGACCAAGCAGCAGAATCAAAAGGCACTTCTGTGCAGTCAGCGCAAACAATAAGAGAGACTAAAAAGTAACAGCAGCAGGGTCGCCTGCCGTAAGCCATCGAATGATTAGCTCCGGAAGCGTGTTTGCCGCTGACTGCAAAGAAGCGGAGCGATGCTGTTGCAGGCTTTCCCAAGCGCCTGGGGTGCAGGCTATGTGCTGACGTGAAGGTGCCAGCATAGAGGTTCCTACAATATACTACAAAGAACCCTGGCGCTGCAATTGCTGAACCACCATGGGAATGGCTGGAAGTACATGGATTTGTATTATCTCCGCGCTTGTTGATTCAGACTTTCTTGTGGATTCATTTATTACAATTTGTGTGCCTTTACTGTCGTAACTTTCAGAGCAATCTATACTTTTCGAAGTGTGGAAGACGCTGCGAACATGCGCAATCACCACTAATTGCAGCGGTCCCGCTTGCCGAGGGAGCCAAATCGAAACGCGCCAAGCGTGTCAAGGCACTGGCTTGCCTGCGATAAATTTATAAGGCCGCCAAATCTCGCTTGTTGATGCATGCGCCAGTTGTGTATTGGTTTCAATAATTGGCGGTCGTGCTTGATGCCCTGGGTTAGAAGCTTGCCGTCGGGCAATTTAAATAATTTTATTTTACCATTTATTACGCAGTAAATTGTTGAAAATGACGAGTTTGCAAAGTCACGAAGCCGTTTGGAGCGAGAAAGACGAATTTTAGGCCAATCCATGTACTTAACACCGTTCCTATGCTGGCTCATCCGCTCGCACCTGAGCTCCCATAGACACTAGTGGCAAAGTTCTCTCTAGTAATTATTGCATGAAACTCTATGGGGTGCCGACTTGCCTACGAAGCTTACAGACTTAATGTGTGCGCCGGCACTGCACAGATCCAGGCCCACTGATCCTTCCGGCTGCACTGCTCGGGAACGTGCTTGCCGCTGACTGCTGATATACGTAATATGTAGCCGTGTCAGCTGTGCAAGGGAACACAGTCTTTGTCCAAGTATGTGCCGGTGCGCTATTTCAAGTAGTGGCGCTAAGCTCTCGGTAGAAGTGAACCTACTGCCCATGTGTGCGGGGTGAAAGGCCCATTCGCGTGCACAAGGTGGCCGTGTGGACCCCGGTGCTTGCTTTCCGTCGCGGTGGCCTCTCCACGTTCGCACCTCCGTGTCGCGCCTGCCGGTGGCCCGCAGCGGTCGTTCACCTGCGCCCGGAGTTCCCCGCCTTCTATTTTCGCTCGTCCGAGTGCACCATCCACCGGCAGTCACAAAGCCGTAGCAATGCTCCCGGCGCCGCTTGCAGGCGTGCACCAGTAGGCGCGGAAATGTCACTGAGCCGCAGGCTTCGTGATTCGCAATTTGAGGCCGCTTCCGCGTATGCGTGCTGAGGGTATGTGTTTTGTTCTAAGTAAGGAAAGCCTTGCGCTTTTCCATTTAAATTCCTTCAACTTTTCTTAATGCTGATGATAGTGGCAATGAGGCTGAGGGAGAAGATTTAACGAGAGGAAAAGTGGAGAGGTTTGCCAGGAAAGGGTGTCTGTCGTCGGCTACTCCACACGATGATTTATATTACCATCCGCTCCGAAATGTGGCGGCGACAAGCAGTCACCTTGCCATCTTGATCTATTAAGTATGGCATACGAGTATGCGTGGCAGTGCACCACTGCGCCTATCTCTTTTCAGTAAAACATCGACCTCTATGTTTTACAGTTACCGCTCCTTGTAATGGCTAGGCTACATTACACTTTTCTCTGCTTTATTTTTCACCAATGCACAAAACGCCTCTTGCTTAGCTTGACTGCTGAGCAGATAAGACCTCCGTCCGCTTTGAATCAGCGATTCCAAGAGGTTCCGCGGGCATCGCAAGCGACTACTTTGGTGGTCGACAGCGTTGTGCTGAATCGTTCTCCCACTCTTGCTGGAAAATTTTGTGGCGAAGAATTACTCCGGTATGTTTTCGTTCTCAGGCAGCAAGCTCGGGTTTTAAGTAAAACAGCTCTTTGAGTGCCACCTGGTAGTCAAGGAAAAGATTAAAGCACTTAAACCGCAACTAAGACGAAGATTTCATGTGAATGCTGAGGCTTGAGGGCGTAGACACCAGTCAAACAAAACATGCGTCAGATGGACCTGACGTTTCGGCAAAGTGATCTGTTTTCGTCTGGGCTTTCACTCACTGACGAGGACATATCCCCTTGTCGAAACGCTGCCTTCATGCGTAGGCTTTTGTCGCTCACCCACGGTTGCTCACTTAAAAGCAGAAGGGAAGAAATACCAGGGGGTTCTATCAGTCAGACTAACGACGCGTGAAGCGTAGGTAAATATATAGTTGCCGGGAAATAAAATATGTGTATTTGCAATATATGCAGTTATGAGGTTGTAGCTCAGCAGTCAGGGTACCACCATCTACCGATCATCGAGACACTTCAACCTCCTCTTCACCTCACAACGTCCAATCGTCCACAGCGGCACAAACTCGTACGTGACATAAACCCCTGTCGACAGAAGCATCGTCTCGATGCTTCCTAGGGTGTCGAATCAGCGTGCAAATTATAGGACACTAGTCGCGACATGTGTACGATATCAGTTCTTGGTGGGGAAGAAGACGTCGAAGTCACTGGTGATATCTCATATGTGAGGCTGGTGACTTGGCAAAGAACTCGGTATGGCCAAACATGTCACGGCAGCAGTTTTTCGCAAAGGGCGACGCAACCGGAGGGCAACCAATGCAGGACAACTGACCAAGCGCTGAAATGAACGTCCCGACGACGACTGTCCTAACAGTCCTTCTGGCTAGTCCGAAACGCCAGAAGACGGTCACTGGCAATGCGAAGTGCTGTGGCCGCACGAACAATAGCGTCGTGAGCATAGAACGTGGTAGTAGTGGCATCAGAAGGGAGCAGCGAGTCAAGAGGCAGGAATGGGTCACGGCCATATAGTAAATAAAACGGAGAATAACCAGTAATATCATGATGCGACGAATTGTACGCAAACCTCACGAAGGGTAAGGTGCAGTCTTAATCCCGGTGATCATCGGACAAGTACATGGAAAGCATGTCCATGAGTGTACGGTTGAGACAGTCGCTGAGTCCATTTGTCTGGGGTTTGTAGGCTGTTGTGAACTTGTGCGACGTGGAGCAAGAGCGAAGAAGGTCGTCGACAACCTTAGAAAGAAAACAGTGGCCCCTATCAGTGAGTAGCTGACGTGGGGCGCCATGATGTAGGATTACCGTATGGAGGAGAAAATCAGCCACATCAGTTGCGCAGCTCGTAGGGAAGGCCCGCGTTATGGCATAACGTGTGGTATAGTCGGTCGCAACAGGCACCCACTTGTTGCCCGAGGATGAAGTAGGAAATGGGCCAAGTAGGTCCAGGCCCACGCGGTAAAATGGCTGACTGGGGATATCTATAGGCTGAAGGTGCCCAGCTGGGGACAATGGAGGCTTCTTGCGGCGTTGGCAAAGTTCGCAGGCAGTGACGTAACTTCGGATAGAGCGATATAGCCCAGGCCAGAAAAATCGCCTGCGCACACGGTCGTACGTACGGGAGACACCCAAATGAACAGCGGTGCGCACATCGTGCAACTGCGAGAGAATTGTCCAGCGCAGGTGCTGGGGAACGACCAGAAGCAGTTCAGCACCATGTGGACTCATATTGCGTCGGTATAGGGTCCCACCCTGGAGAAGAAACATACGGAGGGAGACGTCCTCTTGCTCCGAGGTAAGGCGTTCGATGATGGATCGCGAGTATGGGTCACGACGCTGCTCGCCGGAGATGCGTGAGAAGTCGGAGATCGACAAAACGTAGGTATCTGTATCGGTTGCGGTGCCATCGATAGGGTCGACAGGATAGCGGGAGAGGCAGTTGGCGTCCTTATGTAGCTGCCCAGATTTGTAAGACACGGAGAAGGCGTAGTCTTGCAGTAGTAAAGCCCAGCGGCCAAGACGGCCTGTGGCATCCTGAGTGAGGATAGCCAACATAAAGTATGATGGTCTGTAACGACAGTGAAGTGTCGACCGAACAGGTAAGGGCGGAACTTGGCAATGGACCAAACACGGGCCAATCATTAACTTTCGGTTATGGAGTAGTTGCGCTCTGGTGCTGTAATAAGACGGCTAGCATACGCGATCATGCGATTGGTGTCCCGCTGCCGTTGGTACATGATAGCACCAATGCCATGGCAGCTTGCATCAGTGCGAACTTCTTTGTAGGCATGCGGATCAAAATGACCCAACACGGGTGGATTGATATTGCGACTGCTAACCGTTGAAAATGCTGCAGCCTGGTTGTTTCCCCAACGAAAAGTGGTATCCTTTTTGACGAGGTCTGCGTGAGGACGAGCAAAGTTCTGGATAAATCGCTGAAAATAGGAACGCAGCCCTAGGAAACTTCGGTCAAAGGTAGAAGAACGTGGAAGTGGAAACTCATTGACGGCACGAGCTTTATTAGGATCAGGCTGGACGCCTGCACAGTCAACCAAGTGACCAAGTACTCGCATTTAGCGGTGGCCGCAATGGCATTTGGCAGAATTGAGTTGCGGGCCAGCTCGTCGAAAAACAGCAATGATGGCTGAGAGTCGGTGATGGTGGTTTTCAAACTTCGGTGAAGAAACAATGACGTCATCAAGGTTGCGGAGGCATGTGGTTCGTTTGAATTCGTGCAGAGGAGAGTCAATCATGCGCATGAAGGTAGCAGGGGCATTGCACAGTCCGAAAGGCATCACTTTAAATTGGTTGAGACCATCTGGCGTGACGGAGGTGGTCTTTTCGCGATCTCGTTCATCCACTGCGATTTGCCAGTAGCCAGAGCGCAAATAACTCGACGAAAAATAACTGGCATCGTGTAAGCAGTCCAGCGCGTCATGAATATGCGGAAGCGGATACACGTCCTTTTCGGTAATGTTATTAAGGTTACGGTAATCGACACAAAACCTCCAGGCGCTGTCCTTCTTTTTAACCCGAACGACAGGTGACGCCCACGGACTCGGTAATATCTTTGTAGAGCATTCTCTCCACATTCAATTGTATCACCTGGCATTCAGCCGCAGACGCATGGTAAGGCCGCCCGTGTATAAGAGTGTCACCAGCGTCGATTGGATGGGTGACGACACGGGTTCGACCTAGCGGGGGACTGCCAAAACCAAAGATGTCTTCATAGGACATAAAAATGCGGGGAAGGGTGTCGGCGTAAGCAGGTCGTAAATCTGTAGCTATCATTAGTGTAAACTTGTTGTTGCGTGAAGTAGAAGGAGCAGAAGCTGCAGCAGTGTCGAATTGGGGTTCGCGCGTAAGAGCAGCTACTCCACCGTCTTCCAAAGGGGACACCACAGCGAGACACCTTCAGTAACCACTTGCAGACACGAACCAAAGCTCACAAGAGGAAGCCACGCTTCATTATTGACGAGAGTTACAATTGAGCTTGGTAGCGCTATCTGACGGGCCAGGAGGACGTCGCAAAGTGGGGACACCGCGTAAGGACCATTTCGAAGTGATGGCGAAGGTTGCAGTCGAACAAATTCAGTAGAACGACCTCGGAACTTGTGGTCGTCGGTCGGGTCGGCCACATAATGGGGCAGTTCAAGCCGAAAGGTGCCGGTTGCACTGTCAATAAGTGCTGAATAGGCAGTCAGAAAGTCGATTCCAAGAATCACTTCGTGGGGACACTCGGCCAGTATGGTGAACAGGATTAACACTGTACGGCCGGCAATGGTAACACGGGCGGTGCACATTAGCTACTTGGACGGCAGGCGACTCGGCAGGTGTCCGGACTTTACGGAGACGGCTACGAAGATCTGATCATATAACCGACACCTGAGAGCCAGTATCGATGAGGGCTTGAACGGGTACATTATCAGCAAAAATTTCAACAAGGTTTGGTCGAGCAGTAGGGGTCGGCAGAGGTTTTGCAGTCCGAGTCGTCAACGCAGCCGCACCTCCGGGGGCTGCATGGCTTAGTTTCCCAAGAAGCTGCCCACGTTGGGCGGGCACGAGGGACGGCGAGGTGTGGGCGAACGGGACTGACGGCGTTGCGGCGACGGCGAGCGGCTAGTCGTATTTCCCCGAGATCGAAGGCCTGCATGATATGGTCCAGAGAGGGGCTATAGAGGCTGAGGGTCTCGATATAAGCGGCGATTGGTATATGGTCTAGGTGAGGAGTACCAGCGGTTACTGCGACTGTGGCGGGAGGTGTGACCGGCCCGGGAGCAAGCAAAGCAAATTGGCCTGTCATCCGGTGTGTTCTACTCATAAAGGTTCCGATATCGATTCGGGAACGACTGTCGAGGTGCAGCAGACGCAGTGACAGGAGAGATAGGGGCGGGGCGTGGGCGGACGGTAGACTGGATGTCTATGGTTGCCATTTCTTGGCAGACAACAGCTTGAATAAGCGAGATGGTCATGTTGTCTTGCTTATGGGGGCAGTGAGAACTTGGAGCCATAGCCTCAAGTTCGCGACGGATGACCTGCGTCAAGCTTGGCGTTGTTGTCGAATGTGACGCCAGAGGGTCATTATGTGATGCGGGAGGGTCGTTCCAGGAGGAAGTGGCAGCCGTATTCGGAAGTCGGTCGAAGCGTTATACGATGCGTTTGCTCTTCGCTTGCTCAAAATTCCGGCATTCCTTAATGATGGACTCAAGCGTCGAACAGTTCCTGCAAAGCTGGAGGTTGAACGCATCGTCCGCGGTGCCCTTCAAGATGTGTCCGACCTTATCGGCCTCCAGCATGTTCGCGTCCGCGTTACGGCAGAGAGCCAGAATGTCTTAAATATACGCTACGTACAATTCGGTTGATGTCTGGGCACGAGACGCTAGCTCTTGCTTGGCTTCCATTTGACATCCCACAGGCCTTCCGAAAAGATCGCGTAGCTTTTCCTTACAGGAGTCCCAGCTTTTAATGTCGGCTTCATGCGTCTCGAAATATACCTTCGTGGTTCCTCCCAAATAAAAGTCACGTTGGCCAGCAAAAGTGTGGCATCCTACTTGTGCTTACTGACGCATTCATACGACGTCAGCCAGTCTTCAACGTCGACCTTACCAGCGCCGACGAAGCTCCCGGGTGACTTAGCTCGGTTAGCACTACTATCACTGGTGTCTAAGCGATGGAGGCAGCGGCAGAGGCAGCGTCAGTAGCCATAGCAGCGGAACCGATGTGACGCCCGCTGCGAAGATCCAGGGCCGGCTTGTGGCAAAAGTAGGCCCACCTCCACTAATATGTTACGGGAAATAAAATATATGTATTTGCAATATATACAGTTACGAGGTGGTAGCTCAGTAGTCAGGGTACCACCATCCACCGATCGTCGAGACACTTCAACCACCTATTCACCACACAACGGCCAATCGTCCACATTGGCACAAGCTCGTACGTGACAATATGTTTTGAACAGTAAGGAAAATGCATGACTAGCTAACGCAAGCGTCTCTCTCTCTCTTTATCTTGGTTAAATTATTGCCTATCTGTGAAAAAAGCACAGCTGCTCCAGAAAATCAGTGTGAGCGCATACACCCTGCATCGAGTGGTCAAGTGTGCGTATGCCAATTGCATGCTTGAGCTCGTGTCCCCGTCGCTTTCCTTTAACGTATGCCTATGTTTATCACGATTCCACACAATGAACATACAGAGTTAAAGCATTGAATGCACGGTACTACGTTACCTCAAATTCAAATAACATGCCAAAGGTGGGCCCGGGTTCATCGCTCCTGCGCGATATAATTCAGTCAAAACTGTAGCTTTTGTGCCAGCCGGACAAAGTGCTAGTCCTTCCAAAGGATGAGACACACCGTAGGCAGTACACGACCATGGCGTTGAGCTGCTCAGCAAGAAGTCGTGGTTTGTACCCCGGCCACAAATGCAGAGTTTCAATGGAAGCGAAATGCAGAATTCCTTCTACATTTTTATTAAAATTTACAATGTGGAAGCCCAGGGGGTAAACATTAGTGTGGAGTCCGTCCACTATGACGTGGCCAGTAATCATATTATGGTTTCGACACGTAGAACCGCAGTACCAAATTATTTCTTTTAGATTTAACCAAGTAGTTAATATCGCATGCGTTAGTTGGGCTTACTGACGCCAAAGACGAGATGCTAATTATTCTGATTTCCCCTTATTCTAGCTAATGCTAGTGAAGTGGTTGTGCAATAAATTCAATCTAGCCCAACTTTTCAGCCAACCTCAACTGTCCACGTTCCACTCTCTTGTAAAAAAAATTTGCTTGTTTGGAAATAAACCATGAGGGTCTCTCAAATACTAAACCTGACATTTTTTTTAAATATATTCAGTGAATGAGAAACGCTTTAGCATCGTTTTTCTTCCTAATCTATGCCACGCTCAGCCCAGGTTCCAACGCTTGAAACGACCTTGAATTCCCATGTTACTTTCTTTCGTTTGTCTAAACAATTGGTCATGCACCGTCATTCGGTGTACCTGGTACATATCACTTTCTTCTTCAGTGCATCCTTGAAGGGTCCAAACTTGCGATAATCATTCCGAGGGAGATGTTGCAAGTACGGGTTATGGGTGTCACTTGGTGGAATCCAGACCGCAACGCTTGCTTAAGCGAACATTTGCTTACGCAACTCGAGAGCCGTGCATCCTTCCAGCCTACAACCCACAGGCGCCCAGGCCTCGTCCTCGCACAGTCGTATGTTGGCATGTGCTAGCTAAGACAGTGAATGCGCTAGGTGCCCACGGCGCGGCGCTCTACACATTCTCCTGTTAGGATATCAAGCTCAGTGATCGATTTAGGAACCTCTGGTTTCCTTGAGGCTCAGCGAGAGCAAGGACAAAGGAAACATATTAAAAATAGGGAATAGGAAGAGGCGATTGGAAGACTGGGGGAATAAAAGCAGACACGCGAAAACAACGGAGCCGTTGTTTTGGGAGTGCAACATTCAGAACGATGGAGACGTACAAAAGCGAAGTTTCCAATATGGGTTCGGAAAGTTTCGTGATGACTTCCTCGCGGGTTTTCTTTATTCTCCTCTTGCTTTTTTGTTTCTTTAACATCAGTGGGACATTAAGCTATGTAATGAGAACAGCTTGGTGGCGCAACCGACCCCCCCCCCCCCCGTTTTAAAGGGGACAGCATCCATCCATGCATCCTATAAAAAGATGAAAGGAGAGCAGACTTTTGCAACAAAACAAACAGTTGCCTGTTATTATGTATAGGACGTTAGTTATGTTTCAGTATTTAAAAAAGAAGAGAGTAAGAGCAAAAAAAAATTATGGGGTTTTACGTGTCAAAACCACTCTCTGATTATGAGGCGCGCCGTTGTGGAGGACTCCGGAAATTTCGACCACCTGCGGTTCTTTAACGTGCACCTAAGTCTAAGTACATGGGTGTTTTCGCATTTCGCCCCCATCGAAATGCGAGAGTAAGAGCAAGACTTCCAGAACACATTCGTGAAATATACGTAAGCGAAGTCAAAAGAAACTTCAACAGAAGCTATCTCACGATGGCTGCCGAAGGTAATGCAAAAGCCTTCAAGCAACGTAGTGACACACCATATTGACAAGCGTATGTATTTATCCTTTTCTCGGGGACTGCATTTCACCCACTAACAATTTAACGTTCAGCGCAAGACGCACCTGCACGATTAGAACTTAAGTCAGTCTTGGACGCATGCTCCGCCGATGTAGTTCTACTTACTGAAGCCTGGTTATAGCCAAGAATTGACAGCTCTGAGCTATTTGTGTGTGAAAAAAGTACGTGATTTATCGCTGTGATCGCTGTGACAAACACGGTGGTGGCGTGCTTATTGCTGTGGCCGATAATCTTGTATCGTATATGATTGTAACTAGCTCAGACTTTGAGTTCATTTGTGTTTGAATTTCCTTAAACCACAAAAATTTTATTTTTTTGCCCATGCTACCACCCGCCAAATTCTGCTCCAGATATCTCTGAAAAATTACATGATGTGCTTAATTACCTGTTTCTACAATTCCCGCGCTCTCCATTATTTCTCCTGGGTGACTTCAATATGCCTAAAATTAACTGGTATAGACCTGTCCCGGTTGTATCTGAAACATTACCTGGTGTTTCATCTTTTGATGCCTTCTGCTTAGACTTTAGCTTCACTCAGATCGTTTCCCAGCCCACTAGAATTGGTCCTACATCGGCTACAATTCTTGATCTCAACAACAGCACCTGGACTTGTACACTTGATTTCATACATGCCGGCTATAAGCGACCACAGCTTTATTCATTTCGTTATAACCACTTGCAACACGCGCCAGCCTTTGACAACAAAAACGTTTAGAAATTACAAAAAGGGAGATTATGTCTCAAGTAATAAGGAGCTTGAACTATTCTTGGATGGCTGCATTCCAACATTTTTTGATCGTACAGTGGAAGAAAACTGGATTTCCTTTAAAAAATAAAGTTCCAAGTCTCATTAACGAACGCAAACTGTTACAAAAAATTTCAGGTAAACAACGGACCCCTTGGTTTAACCAAACGTTAAAGAGGCTACGGTACAAAATAAGCGTCATTTTCGCTTAGCGAAGTCTACAAACAGTCTTGCTCGCTGGCGTGTATATCGTGATAGTCTGTATACTCCTATCGCATTGCTATCAAACAGGTAAGAGATTTTTTTTCTGGAGAGCACACTTGCTTCTCTTCTTTCCACCAACCCTTCCAAGTTCTGGAACCTTGTTAAACCTGCACAAAGCCGTGCTGTTTCTCTTCTTTACTCTGCTGGGCACGTGCGGCGCAATGAGGAATGTTGCACTGTCCTGAATGACGTCTTCACGTGTGTGTTTACAAAGACAACTGCTGTTGTCACGCCGCAGCTGCATAATCGTGTTTTCTTTCCCATGGATGCAATTGTAGTCAACTTTGAGGGAATAGCTAAATTAATTTAGAAACTAAAGATTTCGTCTTCATGTGGGGATTATGGAATTAATGCGAAGTTTCTGAAGAACACGAAAGTTTACTCTTCAGTTTTCCTGTCATACCTCTTCACACAGTCCATTGAATCTAGTACGCTGCTATCAAATTGGAAGGTCAAAAAAGTGGTGCCACTTTCTAAATCCGGGAACACGCATTCTCCTCTTAATCATCGACCAATTTCTTGAACCAGTAGCCCGTGCGAACTTTTAGAACATGTAATTTACTCAAATCTAGTCTCATATCTTGAATCAAATGACTTTTTTACCTCCTGCTAACATGGATTCCGGAAAAACTCTTCCTGTGAAACACAGCTTCTGTTATTTACTAATCACTTTGCAGCAGCTCTAGACTGAAGTACCTTTCTTCATAGTGTTTTTCTTGACTTTTCTAAGGCTTTCGACAAATACCTCATCAACTACTTCTAATAAAAATCAGCACTTTCAAAATTGACCCAAACATCCTCAAATGAATCGAATGCTTTTGATCTAACTGAACCCAATATGTTATCGCTAACAGTCCCGCTTCTTCTTTTGTCCTGTTGAATTTGGCATCCCTCAAAGTTCAGTTTTAGGTCCACTACTATTCCTGGTCTACATAAATGATCTTCCAGATAGCATTAACTCTAGTATAAAGCTATTTGCAGACGACTGCGTTATCTATCGCGAAATAAATAACCCTAATGATACACTTGTCGTTCAATCTGACCTAAATAAATGAATGAATGAATGAATGAATTTATTTCTCCTGTTTACAACAGAAAGGAAGCAGAAGCTAAAGAGCATGTGGCCTGATGAAGGCTTCTGCTCCCACAGCAATTCGGCACGCAGGCCGTACGCAGCAACATGTATCGTACATACATACATACTGAAATCAACTGGACAGTCGCGAGAAAATACTCTTTTCTTGAAACAAAACCTGTATACAAAAAATATGAGGAACCAACAGGATAATCAAAGTACGATACATTTTGTTTGAGAACAAACAAAATGCAGAAAACAAACCAGAAAACAAAAGAAACAAAAGACTGACAATTTATAGTGTGGTTTTAATCCGACGAACTCAATATTGTTCAGGATGAGACAATTTTTGAATGATTTATTAGACTATTCTACAATTTCATCTTCAAAATCATGTAGGCAATTTGGTAGTGAAGGTGCCTGATAAATGACTAGTTGTTTTCCGTAATTGGTTCTTATTTTTGGTGCTCTCATGTTATGTTGTCGAAGGCTGTAATGCGGATTGGTGGGTACATTTCAGATGTACTGCGATTTGTTTTGTTTAATGTATTGCAGCAACCTGTAATAATACGCCTGGTTTGCCTTTAACATAGAATGTTTCATAAAATATGGTGTGGTTCTATAGTTTTGTACAGGGCCATAGTACCCTCGAGTGCGCGTAGGACTCTTTTCTGTAGCACTATCAATTTATTATAATATTTTTGCGAAGTAGTGCCCCAAATTAAAATACAGTAGGTTAATCTAGAATAAACGAGTGCGTAGTATAAAGAACTTTTCAACCATGGAGAAACCAGAGTACTCAGTCTGTATAAGCAACCAACGGTTCTGCTTAGTTCGATAGCAAGTTTGTCGATGTGCATGTTCCAGGCCAAATCCTCTTGGAACCCCACGCCTAGACATTTTTGACATTTTACCTGTTCTATCAGCCCATCTTCAAAAAGAATAGCCGCATTGCAGCTACGTGGTTTATTAGTAGGAGCAAATATCATATATTTTGTTTTGGAGGAATTCATTTGTAGCTTATTATGTTGTAACCAGCAAGAGAGTTGCTTCAGGTAATTGTTAACTTTTGATTCGAGCTCTATTATAGTAGCAGATTTAAAGAATATGTTAGTGTCATCTGCATACATAACTAATTCGGGAGAGTCGGAGATGTCACACAGATCATTAATATATATTATAAATAGAAGAGGTCCAAGTATTGATCCTTGTGCAACACCCGTTACGATTTCTCCGTAAGATGAAACAACATTATTTATACTGACATATTGATAGCGATTGGCTAAGTAATGTCGTAAAAGTTCAAATACGATACCTCGTAAACGCACTGTTCCAATTTGCTAATTAATAATCTGTGGCATGCTGAATCAAAAGCTTTCCTGAAGTCTACAAATAAACCTAATGTGTACATTATATTTTCAATAATTGTTATTATTTTATGTTTGATATTAAGAAGAGCTGCTTCACAAGATTTATTTTTTTGGAATCCATACTGCATGTCACTAATTACACCATATTTACTGAAAAATGTTTGTAGTCTAACATTCAGGGCACTCTCGAACACCTTTGACAGAACAGGTAAGACAGATATCGGCTGGAAATTTGTCATTAAATGTTTATCACCTCCTTTGTAAATAGGGCATACGCGTGCTATTTTTAGATAATCAGGAAATATACTGCTTTCAATCATTCTGTTTATGATGTGAACAAGGACAGGTGCAATTATATCCGCAATGTATTTCATTGGTACTGGTTTCACATCATCGTACCCAGCAGAGACGGTGTTTTTTTACTTTAAACAGCAGTTGCACAACTTCAGTAGGTGTAAAAGGTGTAAGTATCACTGAGTTAGTAAGACTGAATTTATTCACTATATATGTATGTGGCCATGGGCTCCCCCCTGTCGGGATGCTGGGTGCTGGAGATGAAATATTCATTCAGAGCAGGTGCTGCTTCTCGGCCTGTCAACACGCCAGTGGCTGTCTTTATGTTAATCTCCGTGTTCTGCCTTTTCGTAGATGTTAAGTCTCTAAATTTATTCCAAACTTTCCTAGGGCCATTTTTTATTTTAGCAAATAGCCGTTCATAATACCTAATTTGTGCTTGCTTTAATGCACTGTTCACCTTATTTCTGTATTTTTTGTAATCAGTCAACAATTTCCCACTCCTGCATTTTTCAAACAAGTGATACATTTTCTTTTTTCTTGTTATCATTTTTAGCAAAGCAGCATTTATCCAGGGTTTTCGTATTTTCTTCCTCCTCTAATTGCAAAACATCAACGGAAACGTTCATGTTTCCGTTGATGTTTGTTGGCCGGGATTCGATCCCGCGACCTCGTGCTCAGCAGCCCAACACCATAGCCACTGAGCAACCACGGCGGGTGCAAGGTAAGGTGCTTGCGCCGTTATCCTCGTGGGTTCCGAGATTACGTTCGTGCACATGAACGAATTGATGCGACCAGCAAACTGTCTAGTTGGTATGTCGTCCGACAACATATCTATACTTACGTCACCCATTATGATAAAGGGGGAGGATGACTGGCTCAGGAAATGTAGTACCTGTTCTAGGAAATCAAAGAATGTCAGTTTTTTTCCCAACGGCGGTCGATACATAACCACAACTGGGACATATTCTAAGCGTACCATTATACATTCTATATTGTTCGTTACAAGTGAAAATTCTCAAAATTACCTCATGTACAAGGCACTGTTGAACATAGACAGCCACGCCACCTCCTCTGCACTTTGTTCCTACTAACCCATGGTATGTGTAATTTTCACAGTACGGGGGGTTATCATTCACAGTAAGCCATGTTTCACAATACAATAAGATGTCAAACTTGTGGGCGATTAACGCAAATAAGCAATTCAGTTTGTCCCCTTTGTTTTTTATGCTCCGCACATTGGGGTGAAAAAATTTTAGTAATTTGCTGGTATTGGTATGGTAATTTATTGAAAGACTGAACATCATAATATGTGCAGTTCATACGGTGAAACTAACTGTAAAAAAGGAAAGAAGAGAAGCAGGCCATGACGTTCACGTTGTCATCTTATCAATGTCTTCCATACTGGCGATTCGAATAGCTGATGAATTTTCGTTCTTGCGTACGAGCAGTTTGCCGCCAGCCGTCGATACAAACCGCCATCTCAATTCCTTCTTTCTACTGCGGCACCTAGAACTCGTTTGCCATACCGTGTGAGGTGTTCGTTTACAAACACCTTTGAGGACGATTGAAAGCCCAGTGTAATTGTATCAATTCTGCTTTTTCTAGCTTTGCTAAGGAAGGCACTCCTCTTGGTTCTGCGTACAAACCGAACAATGATATTTGCTTCATCATGTCGAGCAGTAGGCACTCGGTGGCAGATGTCGATATCAGCCTCTGAGACATCTTCCTTAATCAGCTCGCCAATTTGCCTCACAACGACTAGTGGTTAGCCTTCATGTGGAATGCCCTTTATCTCAATGTTATTTGAACGTTGATATTGTTCCAGTTCCTCGATTCTGTATGATAGCTTGGCATTCTCTGCGCGGAGATCCTCGTTTAGTTTTAGAACCTGCTGTATTTCTGTTTTCAACTCAGTGACCTCTTGAAACTTATCTTTTATGGTACTCAAGTCTGCCCTGAGCTCCCGCCTTAAGTCTTCAATGGCCTTAGCCTCTTTCGACATTGCACAGCAAAAGTGTACGTCGATACAATAACAACATCAGTAACAAGAATCAAACAAGTACAAGAAAGCTGATAGGTTCGGCAGCAGTGCACAGATTCGGTGACTTATTGACTAAATAAGGATATTCCGCTCACCTGCAAAAGCAGAGGCAAAATTTAGATGTGGCTCCGTAGTGCACTGCTGCCGAACTGTAACAGGTGCTCGCTCCGTTGACGGTTTTATGCTGTGGTCTGGCGCTCGGCCGACCCTTGCGCAGTCGCAGAAGAGTAGCTCCGGCCACATGACTCCGATCACTGTTGTGGTGCAGACACACGCGGCACTGTAGACGTCAGAAGGGGCGATAGCACATTGGTCGAGTCCGGTTTCGGGCTGCAAAAGCAGAGGCAAAATTTAGATGTGGCTGCGTAGTGCACTGCTGCCGAACTGTCAATGTATCAGAATGTATCTAAATATAGTATCGAAATATGTATCTAAATATGTATCTGCATGTATCTATATGTATATGTATGTATCTAAATATGTATCTAAATATGAATGTATCTAAATAATGTATCTGAATGGTGCAATAATTGAAGCACTAAGGCCTCAATGTCTTCAGAATACAGAATTAATGGCATCGAACTGGAGCGCGTGTCTGTGTACACGTATCTCGGTGTCTACATATCTGATGACTTGTCATGGCATACTCACATTGACTACATCATACGCAATGCAAATCGCACTCTCGGTTATTTCCGACGCAATTTTTTCCAAGCTCCCCAGCGCCTAAAATTGTTGCTTTATCAAGCTTTCGTTCGTCCGAAACCAGAATGGGATTCCCAATGGGAATGGGAATCCCAAACTAGCAGTTTGGGATTCGGCACACCCTGCTCTCATTCAATCCATAGAATTCCTTCAGAATCGATCAGCTCGTTTTATTATGTCGCTATTCACGTACCGCTAGTGTCTTGCAGATGAAATCGTCACTTACCCTTCCTAACCTTCAAACTCGGCGCAATATCTCGCGCCTTGGTTTATTCCACAAAGCGTTCCATCATCGTTCATTGGATCAGCAACCCATTTCGCAGCCAGTGTACTCATCCTTCCGTATCGATCACAGCAATAAGGCAGCTGTTCCTCTTAGTCGCACTGACATTCCTGCATACTTTTATGCGGAAAACCTGTTCTGAGTGGAACCGCCTTCCCTCTTCTATCGCCACCTTAGCCGATGCGTCATCATTCAAGACCGCTTTGACAGGTAATCTTTTAAAATGACTCGAATTTTGCTGGGTTTTTTCTTTTTATTTTGCTGCTTTTACTGTCTGGTTATCTTGTCCTTGTCCTTATAGGCTTGAATGCCTTTTGTTTGTAAACCATATGCCCACCCCCTCTGTAATGCCCATTGGGCCCTGAGGGTATGATAATAAAAAAAAACTTATTGAACGTTATCGGTAGTTCTAAGCGCTGTCTCTGGTCAACGAAGCTTGTGCATTCTGATAGTACGCGGGACGCGAATAGTGTAGTACTTTCTGGAAGATACACACGGGCGCCAGCTATTACTTTGTAGACTTGGATTACCCATGTATAGAAACAACGTGCTTGACCAGCGGTTCAGATTCCGGCGATCGCCGACTGTGTTCGCCGCTATCGTTGTGTTTTGAGTGTAACTTGTTTTTGTGAGCACAGGTTCGTCCAATAAAAAGTTAGTCAAGCCATTGACAGTTTTGTTTCTGTGTTTCTTGGCTGTCACTACCACCTGACAATATTGCTGAAGACGCTTATTCAGAATCTGTAGCGTCCACTCTGAGAGTTCTTCGCATCGGCTGCATTAGATACAAACTGTCTCCAGTACCTGCCCGTTTTGCCATGGCACTCACTTGCCAAGGTTGGCCATGAGTGTGACGGCATGACTCAAGCGTATGATGACAGCGCAGTGACGACGAAGAAATGACGGCGAAAAGACGACATCGATTCGATAGAACGAATAAGGCGCCATGCCAATTACGTACTGGCGGCAATGAGATGATTTCTAAATGGTTACCATGTTATAATAAAGACAAAGTGACAGTGACGCAATGAACACAATGGCTGGGGACGACTGCATCAAGAATGCGTGAGGACAACAGTATAAAAAAATGTCATGATGAATCTGTACTGGCGATGATGAAATTACCATGACTTCGTGACGATGACGGTGTGACAACGAATGCATGATGACGAATGTCCGATGACGGCGCAATGACTACAATGGCATGACAGCTGTGTCATAACCTTGATTGAATAAGAAGGCAAATTTAGAATGGAATGACGAAGAACCAATGAAGTCCAATGACGTGGAATCAATGACAACGATGGCATGAAAAGAATTCGGATACATTTACGAATTGATCACATCAGTTAGACATAAAAACAATATAAGAGCGGACGGAGGAAGGAAACGAGGAATAAACGAACGCGAACGTTCACTTCCAAGTGAGCGTTTATCAAAAAGGACCGATATATATATATATATATATATATATATATATATATATATATATATATATATATATATATATAGTTGAAGAAATGAAGGAGCACACTTACGCAAATTTCATTTTTAATGTTTTAACGTTTCGGCCGTGGCAGGGCCTTCGTCAGAATAAACACATGTACAAGTGCGCCCCCGCTTTTATGGGCATGCGCACGTAGGTATAATCAGCAGTACATGCATGTGTACAGTTGCAAATCATAACAGAAAAAGTGCAGCAGTGAGTATAACTTAAGCACGATAAATGATATGTATAAAATAAAGTTACGGAATGATATCAATTGCGACATGGCGAAACTAGGAACAAATTGATTTGACATGTTTTGTCAATTCTGTGCAACAACATACACATCAAGATATAGCAGAAAGGGACATTTTTCCTACGCTCTCGCTGATACCGGATGACGCAGTGTTAAATTTATGAATGAGACAGGATTCTCGTACTTCTCGATCATGGTGCAATTTGAAACCTGCTTGTATTACTACGGCGTTCGTGTCCTCCACTTCTCTTCTCTTGTGTCCTGTTTGCACGCCTCATTGTTTTTACATAATGAATCCTTACAAAGTAGCTGAGCTTTCTGTCGTTCTTGTATTATTGTTACTTTGATGTTCTGAAACGTATGACCTGTCCGTCGAACTTGTTTAGATAACGGAAGGTGCGACAAGCTGTTAACGTGTGTGCTTTGTGGTTGTTGAATGTGGTGCGAAAACATGTTTCGGTCTTACCGATATACTGCATATGACACACCGAAAAACCTTTAGTTAATTGATTAGTCCCCTTAAGCCCTGTAGCTGGTAGATTTCATCTCCTTCCTAAAAACCATAAGGAAAACAACCCAGGGCGGCCAATAGTTTCAGGAACAGGTACCATCAAAAACAATTTGTCCCGCTATGTAGATAACTTTGTCAGTTCAATTCTTTCTAAATTTTCTTCCTATATCAAGGATACAAACCACTTCCTGTCTGATATCGCTGACTTGCGTGTTCCAAGTGATGCTCTTCTGGTCACACTATACGTGGCGTCGCTGTGCACGAACATTCTCCATACAGAGGGGATTCAATCTGTACTTCGGGCATATAATGACTGTGTAGATGATAAACCCATCGACTATTCTACCCTTGGGATAATTCTAACACTAAGCCTTGAACTTAACAACTTTGAATTCGATGGCGAGCGTTTATGTTCAAACCAGTGGTACCTGCATGGGCACAAAAACAGGTTCCAATTTTTATGGGTATGCTAACGTATTATGGGCATGCTAGAAAAGAATTTCCTCGCTACCCGTGACCTCAAACCATTCTATTATAAACGCTTCATCGATTACATTTTCTTAATTTGGACACGATGGTGAAGCTGCATTACTTTCCTTCATTACGGGCTTTAACGACGCCGCACCGTCAACTTCTTTTTCCCATTCCTATTCTTCACTCAGCATAAACTTCCTTGACGTTTCGGTATCTCTGTACAATGGTAACTTAACGAAAAATCTGTACAGAAAGCCCACTGACCGACAGCGATATCTGCATTTCAAAAGCAGCCATGTCAAACATTGCAAAACGAGCATTCCTTATGGCCAAGTTATCCGGTTCGAGATAATTTGTTCGGATGACAGTAAATTCACTCGCAACCATAACCAGCTTCATAACGCACTAACCGTACAGAAATACTCTTCACAAATAATTGATGATGCCCTTAAACGAGCTGACTGTCTCGACCGGAAAGAACTCATCTGCGCGGACAAGTGATCGGCGCCAATTTCACGAACTATCCATATCCCAACACACTGCATCTATTCCTAACGTGTCGCACATATTAAGGAAGCATTATAACGTACTGACACAGAACGACCGTCCTAAAAACATTTTCATGGAATCGCCAAGAGTGGTCAATCGTCCCTCTAGAAATCCGCGGGACCTAGTAACCTCTTCCAAGAATAAAGCGATTGGTCCTGCAGGCTGTCATTCCTGGAATAAGCCCCGTTTTAAAGTTTGTACACATATGACCACATCAAATACTACTAGAAGCACAGTATCCAATATTTCTGTTAAAACCAACGGCGACTTCTCTTCCGACAGTACTAACATCATCTATCTGCTTGAATGTTCAGTGTGTCATATGCAGTATATCGGCCAGACTGAAACATCTTTTCGTATCAGATTCAACAACCACAAAGCACACGTTAACAGCTTGCCGCACCTTCCATTATCTAAACATGGTCGACTGCCAGGTCATAGGTTTGACAATAGCAAAGTAAGAGTAATACAATCAGGTTTCAAATCGCACCATTATCGAGAAGTACGAGAATGATTTCTCATTCATAAATTTAACACTGTGTCATCAGGTATCAACGAGAGCGTAGGAAAAATGGCGAGCCTTTCTGCTATATCATGATGTGCATGTTTCTGTACATAATTGACAAGCGATACCAAATCAATTTGTTCCCAGTTTTGCCATGTCACAATTGATATTGTTCTGTAACTTCATGTACCATCATCGTGATAACATTATGATATTTATCGTACTTAAGTTATACTTACTGCTGCACCTTTTGTGTTATTATTTGCAAGTGTACACGTGCATGTACTGCTTATTATGCCCACGTGCGCATGCCCATAAAAGCGGGTGCGCACTTGTATCTGTCTATATTCTGACAAACGCCGTGCAACAATCGAGCCGTAAAAACATCAAAAAGTCAATTTTCATAGGTGTGCTCCTTCATTTCTTCAACAAACTATGCACTGGACCTGCAAAACTTACTTGATATATATCATATCAATACATATCATATATCACATATCACATATCACATATATCAATGAATTATAAAAATTGGGCCTTAATTAACACAATTCTTGCTCTTACATAGCGTTCTCACATAATGCCTTGACGTGTCTGTGTCGGTCTATTGACCATTTGCCTTCACCTAGAAAAGATCACGTACTGGTCACGCCTGCGGCAGAAAGCATGTTCCACATCCGCCGCCAAAGTTTGTGAGTGGTGGCACTGGCTAACACTCCCAAGGTTGTGGTATAAAGTTCGTAAACAGGGATAAGGTGCCTCAGAAAGGCTGGCCAACGTTTCGATAGGAGGACCTATCTTCGTCAAAGGCGGCCTCGTTATCCTCGGCGTGTTAGTTTTGAAGGGTTAGTGCAGTGACGTCACGTGCGCGTGTTGTCGCTGGCGGCTGGTTTTAAAGGGAGGGACTACCAGAGGAAACAAGCGCTGTCGTCCGACGTCTGTGAGCTTTGTTCCCAAGACGGGGGGCAAGAGTGTGAAAGTGGGCACGAGAGGAGAAGAGAAAATAAACAAAAGCAGAAAAAAAGGGAAAAAGAAGAAAAGAGGGGGGGAGCCAGGGCGGCACCAAGACCGAAAAAAAGGGGGAGAGAAAAAGAACAAGAAAGAGAAAAGCAAAATTTTAAGAAAGATGGGGGCTAGGGAGCGTGTTGGGGATGCGAGAGGTTAGGAAGCATTCAGGGGGAGTCGTTGGCGGCATGTTCTTGTGGCATTAGAAGGGTCGGTCAGGCGGTCAGTGCGCGAGTAACACAAAAGACAAAAAACAACAAAAAAACAAAACACGCACACACGCAGAAAAACAACATGAATTGAAATAGTGACTTCAGTAGCATAGCAGCAATACGTCGAGTAATTTTGAAATAGTTAAGATGGCGACGAGGAGTCTGCGGTGCAATGTGTGGGGTGACTCAAAGGCACCGGCATGGTCTTTCAAGGGGCATTGCCCCAGTCGCTCAACGTAGGTGTCGTTACGGCGACATCCAGAAATGGCGATACTCTGGGTTGAGGCGCCGAAAAGGGCATATCGACTTCGGAATGTGTTGATGAGGGGGTTTCAAAAAATAGATTTAAAAAAAAGAAAGGAAGGGAAAAGAGAAGGGGAAGGGGACCGAAGCCGGAATAACAAACAGCAGGTTAACGCGCGTAGAAGCGGGTGGGGGCAAGTGTACATGGCAGAAGGGAGTCGTACAGTTGGTATAGACGTAAAAACCTGAAAGAGTACATTAAATTGAGTAGTAGGCAGGAAAAAATTGTTCGAAATAGAAGAGTAGGTGAGGTTAAGAATTAAGCTTTAAGGTTAGCTAGTGGCCTAATGTGTTTTGTGCCTTGGTTGATGATGTGAGAATTTCAGATTTAAATTACCGCTTTTAAAGATTCTAAGTTGCCGCGTGCCAAATTAATTCCTGTCGGGTGTAGGCAATTAAACTTGTGTATGAGGTATGATTCCGTATAATTCCTTTCGAGAGGGGAACGGAAATTTGTTTATAGTATATAGAGCCTTGCTTTGTGAAATATATGACCATGTTCATTAAAGTGGCTGGCTACTGCTTTGGGTAAATTGTGTTTTGTGTCCGCGCGGTGACCGTTGATTCTTGTATTAATTTGTTGTCCAGTTTCACCTATGTATTGTTTGCTACAAGCGGTGCATTCTAGATAGTAGACTACGTTGCTTGATGTGCAGGTGAAAGCCTTAGTTACCTTGTGTGTGTGATTCGACGCTGTGCTTTTTACTGTAGTAGTAGATTGAATATGTTTGCATGTAGCGCACCTGGGGCGGCCACAGGAATTGGTTCCCAACTTCCTCTTTGTATGTAGTTTGGCGTGCCCAAGAACATCTTTAAAATTAGTGTTGCGTCTGTAGGCTACTCTGGGAAGGTCGGGAAAAATCTTCTTAAGTTTCTGGTGGCTGGTGAGAATTGGGTAGTATTTACTAAGGATGTTATTCACGTTTGGGAGTGCGTTTGAGAATTTAGTAGCAAGAAGAGGCGTTGTTGTTCTTGTGATCATCGGGCGGGGCTTGAGGACCTCGGCTCGATAAAGTTTGGTTGAAGTGATGTAGGCTGTTTGAAGGCCACTGTTTGGGTGGTTCCTGTTTGATAGGGTTTCTTTAAGGTGATCGAGTCTATCTATGTAGTCTTGGTTTTCAACGCAAATGCGACGAAGTCGTGTGGCTTGGCCTTAAAAGATGCCTTGTTTGCAATGTCTGGGATGGTGGCTGGTATATTCTAAGTACTGTTGTTTGTCGAAAGGTTTCCTATACAGCGTTGTCTTTAGCTCACCATTGTCAATGCATATTGTTGTGTCCAGAAAGTTTATGCGCTCAGTTGAGGATTCTGATGTGAATTTTATTGTCGGGTGAACAGAGTTTAGAAATGCTACATATTTATCTAGACTGTCTTGACCATGTCCCCAGATTATGAGTATGTCGTCTATGTATCGTAGGTATGTGTGGGGCTTGGGAACAAAGCTCACAGACGTCGGACGACAGCGCTTGTTTCCTCTGGTAGTTCCTCTCTTTAAAACCAGGCGCCAGCGACAACACCCGCACGTGACGTCACTGCACTAACCCTTCAAAACTAACACGCCGAGGATGACGAGGCCGCCTTTGACGAAGATAGGTCCTCCTATCGAAACGTTGGCCAGCCTTTCTGAGGCACCTTATCCCTGTTTACGAACTTTATACCACAGTGTGCTATTCCATCTGTCAGCCCCTTCTTGTTCTTTGGACTCCCAAGGTTAGTTCTAGTAGTAACACATGCATACCCAAAAAAGTGAATATGGAAACCGAGCCGCGGTAGGTGAATGAGTTAGAGCATCGCAAGCGTAATGCGAAGACGTGGGATCGTTCCCCAACTGTGGCAAGTTGTTTTTTCATAACTTTCATTGCCATTAATTTGTTTCTTTAGGAATCAACGGTATGAGCCATTCCTGATGAAGAAGTGCTTAGATCGGCTACGTCTGGTGCCCGCTTTCGAAGTGCGAATTAGTTTGTATCCCGAAGATTTTATAACCACAGTGTTCGTGAAGGTATCCGCTATCATCCGTTACCCTACTTTCCATCAAAGGTGCGTTTTCATCGATTTATCAGACTTTTCCTGGTTCACCGCTCGAAGAGGAGTCGCTAGGCGTAAGTGAACCGAGGGCTCGCTAGGAGTAGCTGGTCGTACTTCCGCCACGGCAACATGGAGGGTTCCGCCGTCGCTTCGACGCACAGTTGCCAAGTTTCCCAAATGTGCGTGCAAGTAGAAGGAGAACGAATTCCGCCTGAGGAATTTCAACGCTTGCCCGGATGGCTGCACAATAGTGGGCACATGAGCCGAACACGCCTGCAAGCAACGCAGAGTGAGTCGAATTCTCGTACCAATACTCCGAGCTCTCAGCAGAAACCTAAATTTAGCAAGAACGTTAGGACTGAAGGGAATTACGGTCACTGACCAAGTCTGATGAATAATCTGACCTTTCGGAACCGCGTACGGGTTCCTTGTTCACTGAGTTGGACTGGAAATCGTCGTCACATATATAGCCAGCACTTGACGTAATGAACGTGCGTAAACGGCAGGCATAGTTCCTTGTGTCCGGTTCATCCTAGCTGGCGTCGATTGAATAATTAGAGATTCTAGCAGCCGTCGGGATGACAAGTTCTTTTCTTTGGCAACAACAGTGGCATTGTCCCAGTCAATCTTGTGATTATGTTCCTGCGCATGCTCGGGAATGGCGTTCGTCGTGTGACTATTATTTCTTACGTCACGTTAATGTTCCTTGAGGCGTCTGGAGAACTTCCCTGTTTCACCAATATATACTCTGTGGCAATCAGCGCATGGTATCTTATACAGGGAAGTTCTCCAGACGCCTGAAGGTCAGTGGCCGTAATTTCCTTCATTTCCATGCCTGACCAGAGGAAATTTCGCCGAACCCTTAATAACGTTACGACTGCAGTTATTCGGCGGCTCCCATGCCCGCCTTGCCTGTAGAAGAAATTAAGATCGTCTTTCGGCCCCGCGGACGGCTCAATATTTCCAAGGCACGAGCTGCATGCGTGGCTACTGCTATTATGGCGGCAGCGGAAACTGAGAAGGCAGATTGAGCTGAGGAAATGGCATGTCCAAATACCCAACAGAACATTACGATGCTCAGCTCTCCGAGCGAGGAGCGAGCGGAGAAGTATGCTCGAATTCAAGCTACCAACGTCCAAGGCAAAACATACGAAGTGAGCGCTTGCGGAGCGACCGCCCACGCCACACTCAAGGTCGGGATCAGGGGCATAACGCTCGAGGACAGCGAAGCCGAAATAATGCAGCGGATCGTTGCCAAGTACAGCCCCCTCGCCGCGGAGCCGAAGCGTATCAGGAGCACGGCGACAGTAATCGTAGTGTTCAATGGTACGAAAGTTGCCAAGCATGTGCGTTACGGACCCACGTTCTACCCGTGCACTCTTTACAGGAAGCAAATAGAAGTTTACAAGGTATGCGGCAAGGTCGATCAAAAACAAGCTTTATCTATGCAGACGACACGAGCTTATTTTTTACAGGAACAAACGAAGATGAGTTGATTCAAGCAGCTAATGAAACTTTAGACGAAAAATCCGAATGGCCTTGTCGTAATTCGTTACAAATGAAGACCTCTAAAACCAAGGTCGTTCTTTTCTGCGAGGAAGGAAAGGCTTGCAAGTTCTCCCATAAACTGCTATAAATAATGTTGATATGGTACTTTCACAGACTGTCAAAACTTAAGGTATTATCTTTGATCAACATATGCTGTGGGATCCCCACATTGAAGAATTATGTATTAAGCTATGAAAAGCCCTAGGTGTATCAAGGAGGTGTCAGTCGTTCTGCCGGTTCCCCAGAAACTTCATATTCTTAATGTGCTTTTTAGTTCCCACCTGCGCTACTGCCAGTTGGTATGGGCATTCACCATTCCACACGTACTCCATACGTTCAAGCTTACAGATGACTTACGTGTCTTTTCAGGAATGGGGCTATTCAACATGTTCACATAATCCGCTACAAGCCTAGAAAAAATATATCGAAACAAAGCACTTCTTTCTGTTTACAGTATGTCTTATTGTTATGCTACCCTGCAGTAATTTTCTTGTCTGTCCTTGGTTTTGCATTTTTGTGCGTGACTGATTGATGTACTTGCAGTCACCCAAGGGCGCATATAATTATGTATACTTGACAATTATCGTACAAGTCATATTTAATTGTTTTCTTCATTTTTCTGTCATATGTTAAGACTGTATGAAGTTTGCTGTACTGTCGTTCAGGGGTGCGATCGGAGATGGTTGTTCGGCGCGTTCGTTCGGTTACCGGCGCGCGTGATTGGCCTACTCCGCGCCGACGTCGCCAGCCGCGGGGCGCGGCCACGTTTTTGGTGGCGTCAAAATGACGACACGCTCCTGTCAATCATCCTCCCACCGAGCATTTCCTCTGCTAAGCGCCGAACCCAACGGGAGATGGGAAGTTTGGAGCGATCATACGGCTTCGCATGACGCGTCTGATGGATTGGAATGGATAAAACCGGCGGCTGTGGCATAGCACGTTTGGATCCACTCCATAGTTTCATTCGAGAAAATGGCGCTTCCATTGGGAACTTAGGTTGTTGGGCTGGCGTTTCTAGAGGAAGGAGGAGAGCGGGTGGCGGTGCGAAACACGTTTGAAGAAATGGCAGAAAGTGAATTCCGACGTCGTTCTCGTTTCTCGAAACAAATAATTTGTTGGTTGTACAGCGAAATCGACCCCGTCATCTGTGCCAGAGAGCCACTGGAATGTTGTCGCTGACTCTTGAAAAGTGCGCCACTCTTCCCGTCGTTTCTATTTCTTTTATCTGCTCACTGTGCGCGACACCACCTAGGGACGACGCATCGAAACTAATAGTTATAAATTGCAATAGTCACACGTACTACTATTTGATAACGTGTTTGGGCTTGAGAAGAAAAAAATAGATTTTTTAGATAAAGATTTCATTCATTTGGAAGACGAGAAACATTTCGTTTTCTAGCATACTGTCCGCAAGCAGACGACAAACGACGGAAGTGAACTTCCGGGGAGGTCACCGCTTCCTGACTGACTGCTCTCTCCGCCCCGTCGTCACAAATTTTTCATACTGCCACTGTGTGAATGACACAGTGGCAGTATGCAAAAGTGGCAGTTGCAGCAACCGAACAGAACGCGTATCGAACAAATATCTCCGATCCCGCTCCTGCTGACTTGTACGGATTGGAGGTGGGGCTAGTCGAGCTGCATCAGCGCAGCTTTTTTCCCACTTTCCACACCACAACTGTTCTGTGTAAAACACACTGTACTGTTGGTAGTGCAAATAAGCTTCAACTTCAACTTCAAGGTCGGCCACACGCACGACATGTGCCCCACATCGAACGTACGTGCTTGCCTTGCATGCGGTGTTTCTAATCCTAGAGAAGGCTACGAGTGTGTCCCCAAGTGCAAGCTCTGTAGCGAAACGCACCCCACCAGGGACCGCCTCTCCAGTGCCAAATACAATGTTCCAGACGTTGTGCGGTGACGACGATGGGAACACCCGAACGCTGATGAACAGCAAAAGCAAGCATTCGAATAAAGCTCGTTTCCACGCCTTGGACGCTCTCGCTCGCGCAGTGCTTCCTGTAGCGGATGCCGCAACGCGTCTTGTGCGTCGGTGTGGTTTATAAGATTTCCTTGTCATGTGGCAAAGTGTATGTAGGGCAGTCAGGTCGCTGGGTTAACGATCACCTCATAGAACATGAGAGATCCATACCAACAGGCACATGTTCCCATTTGACTCAGCACTGTAAAATATGCAAGTGCAAACCCAGGTTTCATGATACCACGATGTTGAAAAAGAGCTGTGACACCAGCGCCCGAAAGTTATCGGAAGCATTCGCCATTCAGTCATTGGCGTCACAGTGCATTAGTGTGGCTTCCTTAACCTTGTACAGCGCTGAATATGTTTTTTTGGATTCTGTCGCATGAGTGCGCTCTTGTGATCGCATGTTTGGTGGCTCCACCACATGGTACTTACTGCGCATGTTCCTCTAGTTTCAGCTGTCTATAAAGGAGTGACGCAATAAAATGATGCCATTTGAGAGTAGCGCTTTGTCCTGGTCGTCTTTCTTGTGTCTGTTGTTTTGCGCTAAACAAAGTATCCATGGATTCGCACCAACTAGCCCGCCAACGCATTGTGCTGAACTATTTCGGCACCTCGTAAACGAAACTAAGACCAAGGCACACCAGCGCGAGCACCTGGCCCACCTCAAGCACACCCCCACACAACAAGAAAGAAAAGACTCTGTTATTAAGTGCCTGGAAGCCAAGTATCTGCCGGACACGCCAACGGAAACCCACCCACCATACGGAGGCCCCCAAACACGTGGCTCGACCGAGACATTACCATGTCAGAGGTACGAGTAGCGATGCACAAGCTCAACGGCCGCTCAGCAGCTGCCCCTTTCTTGTTACCAACAAGATGCTATACAACTTCGACGATGCATCGATCGAGGCCCTAACGCGTTACTTCAACAAATGCTGGCATTCGGGCCAGCTCTCCGACAATGGAATACGACAAGAACGATCGTGTTCACGAAGCCGGGCAAACCACCAGACGTCGGCAACTTGCGTCCAATCTATCTCACGTCCCGGGTGAGCAAGGTGCTGGAGCACGTGTTAGCCAACCGGTGGCACGAATACCTGGAAAAGGAATGTCTCTATCCGGACACGATGATCGGTTTCCGGCACCGACTCAGCACAGATGTCATGCTACAACGCAAACAAGAAATCATTGACAAGAAGGCACAAGGCAGCAAAGAAATTTTGGGGCTCGATTTAAAAGCGGATTGGACAAAGCGAAATTCTTAGCCATATTAGCACAAATATCAAGACTTAACATGGGCATAACGAGCTACAATTACATCCTACACTTCTTGATCAACCGCACAGCGGAAATGCACACCTGAGACCTCAAGCTCCCCGAAAGCGAGCTCTGCAGCACGGGTACCCCGCAGAGTTCGGTTACCTTGTCAACCTCTTCGTGATCGGCGTAACGAGGGCAGTAGCGTGGACCGGCGTCCGGCATGCGATCAACGACGACGACATTACTAAACAAGAGCGGCCACAACGACGAGACCATCAACAAGCTTACCACCAAGGCAACGGACAGTCTCACGCGCCTTGCCGCAGCACCAGCAAAGCAAAGCAAAGCAAATCAAAGCAAACCAAGGAAAGCAAAGCAAACCAAGCAAAGCAAAGCAAACCAAGCAAAGCAAAGCAAACCAAGCAAAGCAAGCAAAGAAAGCAAAGCAAAGCAAGCAAAGAAAGCAACGCAAAGCAAAGCAAGCAAGCAAGCAAGCAAAAGCCAAAGCAAAAGCATGCAAAAGCATAAGCATAAGCAAAGGCAAAGCAAGGCAAGGCAAGGCAGGCGGGCGGTGCACACAAGCAACGGCGTTGGCAGCAGTTTGGGCAGAAAGGACAGAAATGGCACTTCACTGTATGGAGAACGTTCTAACCTGCAATGATAGCGGACAAGGTTTAGATGGTCTCGTCAGGCTGCCCTTGCTGCTGCCAAGTCGGATAGCAGCAGCAAGATGGATACGCCAATGATAGAGCTTTGTTCAGAAAACAGAACTGGAACGATGCTTCAGTGCGGCATCTATTCGGGTGCCGATCATAGACAACAGAGGTCTGTGCAGCCACGAGTAAAAATGTATTTGGTCGCAACAGCGCCGACCATTCACCACGGAGCCCAACGAGGGGACGCGGCAGAGCTTGTGCACAAGGCTGCACGACGACAGTCGTATAGATGGCGTACGACTGGCGTCGCAAGCAGGGTAGTAATATCTGGTGAAGGCTTTATTGGCTTGGACGATGAGGAACTGCTGGAAGGTTTCCAAGAACAAAATGTTACTAAAGTACAAAGAATAGTTATCCGCAGAAACGGCCAAGAAATCCCGACCAAACACGTAATACTCACCTTTGGAACAAGGGTAATGCCTACCTCGCGGGATGCAGGTAATGTAAAAGTAAATGCAATACCATATATCCCGAACCCTAGACGATGTTTCAAATCCCAAAGGTTCGGACATATTTAATTGAAATATGTCCGAAAATTTTGAAACAAAAATAATATGATTGGAACGAATAAGGGAAACAAAAAAGTGCGCACTCTAAGGGCCCATGACCAAGATAACAATTACAGCCGCTATTGACATGTACGAGGCCATTCTCGTCCTGACTTTTTCTTGTTTCTCATGTTTTCGGGGACGCGATTATTAATTTTCCGCAGCAGGGACCCTCGCTTCCTATTGGCAACATTATGAGGACAAACCAATATAGAGCGCTATACTTATGTATATTAAGAGCAAGTAAATGTTCCTAAACGCTACATCCTTGTGCTCTTTCCCATGTAACGCACTTCAGGCATGACTCGCGCTGGTTCTTGACCTGACGTCTTGAATGAGACATTTGTAGTTGGCAATCACCCTTTCGAGGCTTGTCACGGATGGAAAAAAAATAGTGATTCCTGGGCAAGGCAGACAAAACATTGGGAGCATACAGATCCGCCGCTTCTCGGCTAGGCCAGTCACCTGACAAACAGAGGACAGGGCCTCGTCTAAACGAAACATGAAAGACTGAAGACAAACCGGGAGCCACGACGCATGGAGGTTAAAAGGTGGCGCGGTTGTTGTTCTGCAGGCGCCGCAGCCCTTTCCAATGGACCAAAATAAGATGATTGGAAAGGAGAAGGAAAGCAAAAAAGTGCGCACTCTGAGGGCCGCTTCCGCCGCAGCCTTCGAAACCACCACACGCCTCCGTACAGTCAAGGACCCCGTGTGCTGCTGGCACTTACTTGCACGCGGGGGGTCGCCGCGAGCTAAATCGATCGCCGCATGCTAAGGACAAAGCCACCGCGCATCGTCGTTTTCCCGAGTCTTGGTTTCGTGCCACTTGAACATGTAAATGCAGAGTTTAGCCACTGGTTCTGTGCGACACCAATTTTGGTGGACCAAGATCTGCGAGAAAAAGTATCGTGAAACTTGACCTGCAAAAGAAAACAAACGAAAAATATAATTGCTCATAAGCTTAAATATATTGTTCAAACATCGAATAAATAGCGCATAGCTTGTAGGCAAGTTCAAAATCCATCGTGATAAATCGTGAAAGCACACTAAATAATACGGGAAAGTGAAAGCGGGAGGGTGAGAGGGTGCATGTCAACACCTATGAAACAGCACCTACAAGTATTGCTGGGAAACGGCAAACGACAATGCCGTTAGGCATATGCCGATACCGACGACGACGATCTTAGAGTACTTCGGTGACATCATGATTGAAGTCATGCCCACCACCCTTCTTATGTTGTCCTCCAGGCCACCGTGGCTGCATTTCGATGGAGACGAAATGTACAAACACCAGTGTAGCAGGGGCGTAGCCAGGGGGAGTTTATGGGGCTTCAGCCCCCCCCCCCTTCCGAAATTTTTTTGTACTGTCATATACCGCAGACCAAAAGAACCCATGCAGCGGAAATCATTTGGGATTTTGACTAGAATTTATTTATGCTCGAAAAGACATTTCGGCGACAGCATCGCGAACTCGGGCTGGATTTCGTGGTAAGTGCGGTGCTGCTGGAGTCACATAAGGCAAGGAGCCCTATCCGAGCGCAAAGTTTCAAAGGTGTTTTGATGACGAGTGGGCTCGTCGGAAAATGGTACCTTCTATGCCCATCACCTACTAGAGTTTCTGCGCCCTGCCGAATTCGCTTCAATACAACTACACGTTAACTTTCAAGCAAGCGTGAGAGCACTAAATAACAACCTCATGCACCATGCCAAGCTGGAAGACCATCCTGAAGCGCTACGTCCCGAAGTTTACGAAGAGAGGCTGTACACAATTCCTCTTCCTGTAAGCATGACAAAGCGGAACTTTCGTTCCCGAGCGTTGGTCTACACTTTAGCCCAGGGCCCACACGAGATACGATGCAGCTCATTCGTGCTGTTGAAAAGCCTGTAAGCCAAGTCGACGCCACTAGATGCGAGGAAGCCCGCATACGTGTTATTAATGTGCTTTATAGGCTTGAAAACCCTTCAAACTCTGCGCGGTCGCTAGAGGAGTACGAGACTATCGACCTGTTTCAACCCAATCTTGACATTGTCATTCTTCCGGCTGACAAAGGAAACGCCACTGTTTTGCTTGATAGTGGTGACTACACCAAAAGAATGCCGGCACCGGTCAGTGACGCCAATCCCACGGGAAAACTGCAAAGAGACTTCCAAAAGCTTCTAGTTGACAACTTCCCGCTGGTCCCGCTCCATGCACAAATCACTCCATTACCGTCTACTTTGACACAACGAATCAGCTCCTGCTCTTTATGGCCTACCAAAGATAAACAAGCAAGGTGTTCCTATGTGGGCCATTGTCGACTACACAAGCTCACCTCTGTACAAGCGTTCCAGTTTCTTACACCGGATTATTTCGCCGCTCGTTGAAAAAATCGGTGCTCATGTACGCAATTCCGGCGACTTTATTAAGGAGATACGGCACGTCATGGTTTCATTCAATGTTAAGTCACTATTCACAAGGGTTCCAGTAAAACTGGCTGTAAAGGTTTGCGCCACTGCCCTCGAAGCTGACGAGTCGCGGCCCAATAATCAATCAATCAATCAATCTTTATTTAGCATTCATTCATTTACAAAAAATGAACACTAGGACAAGAACTAAAAGCTGCTTTTTTGCAGCTTGACAAGGTTCTTGCCCCTATCTATGACAACGGGGACAGAATAATGTTTGTACACTTTAGTGTGTGCAATGCACAAATGTATAAGTGAAAAACTTGTGAGGCTAAATGTACAATCAGTGATACAAGATGATACAGTACAAATGACATATGAATATACACTATATAACAGAAATACATATTTATTTTCAACTGCTGTAAAATTCATCATAGAACGTTTTCTTGACATGCAGAAACATAGATAGCAAATGAATATGTGCGTAAATTTCTTGCAGGTTACATCCTATATGCGAAAATGCCATCAAAATGAAAAACTACCTAATTTAAAGGAGCCAAGTAGTGACTTCCCCTAGCCAAAGTAACGTTAAAAAAAAATTACTCAGTTTGAATTAGGAAGTCTCGTAATGTTTTCCTAGTAGTGTCAGTTATCTCTATACCGTTTTCATGAAGTTTATTTAATAAGGATGGGACGCGACTGGATAGCCGATTTGATCCATAATTAGTGCGGGAAAATGGTAGCTGCGATCTCTTTCTTTCCCTAATGTTATACGATATATCTATTGGTTCTATTAGGTTGCACAACCGCAAGAACGCTTCGTTGTTATACTTAAAGTAGCTCTGGTATTTTAGGGCAAGGTTAACGTTATATAAACTTACTAGACAAATGATATTATACTTTGAAAATAATTCAGATGTATGTGCGTCGAATGGCGCGTTTGCAATATGACGAACAGCCTTTTTTTGGAGTAGTAATAATTTATTGATATTTTCTTTTGACGTGGTACCCCACACAAGGTGGCAATACATTAAATGAGATGAGAATAGTACGTTATAAAGGATCAGCTTAACTTTAGATGGTATCGTCTCACGGAGTCTGCAAAGCACGCCGCAAGCTTTGGCTAAACGGGATGCAATAAGTTCCACATGTTCATTCCACGTTAGTTTTTGATTAAATATAACACCCAAAGTTTTAACGTTAGGAACAACTTCAATTATATCAGAGCCAACCTGCAACAGTATGTCTTCACTCAGATGTTTTTGTGGAGGTGCAAAAATAACAGCTTTTGTTTGTCTTGTATTTAATTTGAGAGCGTTAACCTTGCTCCATTCGGCCAAATGTTCTAGTGTGGTATTTACCAACAACGAGAGATCGCTGATATTGCGAGACTGAAAGAATAGGCTGGTGTCGTCTGCATAAATGATGAAGTTAGCGTCATTAGAAATGTTGACAATGTCGTTAACATATATATTAAACAATACTGGCCCTAGTATACTTCCTTGGGGAACGCCCTGTGTAATTTCCTGGAGACGTGAATCTTCTGATGAAATCGAAACTAGTTGTTTTCTGTGATTAAGATAGGATTGTAATAGTTTGAGAGAAATGCCCCGAAACCCATAATGTTCTAGTTTAGTAAGCAAAGTCTGATGATTTAGCCTATCAAATGCTTTCGAGCAGTCTACGAAAATTTCTAGCGTTAGTTCTTTATGTTCAAAACAATTTAAAATGAACTCTTTTTGGGTTAGCAGAGCCAATTCAGTTGACATTCCCACACGGAACCCAAATTGTTTATTTGATATGATGGAATGTTTATCACAAAATGACTTTAGTCTTTTACAAATAACTTTTTCTAGTCCCTCGGATAGGACAGGCAGTACTGATACTAGCCTGTAATTTGACAGCTTATTTTTGTCACCGGATTTAAATAGGACTGTAACTTTCGCGTGTTGCATTTTTCTAGGAAAAATTCCAGTTGACAGCGATAGGTTAAAAATATGAGTAAGTACTGGGAGCAAGAGATCAAGCACAAACTTAATAGGTCTTATTTGAAATCCGTTCACATCGCGGGATTTACTATTTTTTAGTGACATGAAAATTGCATAAACTTCGTATGGATCTGTAGGTTTAAGGAAAGCTGTATGTGCGTTCCGTGTGCCCAAATACTTGGTTACTGCTATGTCGTGAGTACTTTTTTCCAGACTTGTGAAGTAATCATTAAACATATTTGCTAATTCTTTGCCTCTTAGCGTTCTATCTTCAACTACAAGTTCAAAGTCAACACTATTGTGGACATCAGAATGCAAAAGCTTTTTAATTTCGCGCCATAATAGACTGATCTGATTACTCACCTCTTGAAATAGGTTCTCGTAATACAGCTTTTTTGCATTTCGTGTATATTTCGTAACATAGCTCCGATATTTCTTAAAGCTTGCAAGATCATCAGGGTCCCTTGTTCTGACAAACTTATGATATAGTGAATCCTTCTCAAGGATCATCCTAAGGCATTCGTCATTAAGCCACGGTTTCCGTTTTCTAGTTGACTTCTTTACTCTTATATATTTAAAGGAGTTGTCATACGCTTCCTTAAGGGAGCGCATCAGTTTATCATATGCATCATCAGCCTCCTGACATAGAAGCACCGAAGTCCAATCAATATTATTAATTTTTTGCCGGAAAGTGTTTAATGTTTTGTAATTAATTTCCTGGAAAACAAATGACAGACTGACGCACTGGTTTTGAAACCTGATGAAGCCTACAGAACATGTATATCGGCAAATGATCGCTCATATCAGCTACAATCACTCCTGATTTGGTGATATCTTCAGAACAGTTAGTGATGAATAGATGGAGTAGTGTTTGAGATGTATGACTTACACGCGTAGGCTCTGTAATAACATTCCTGCAATAAAAATAGTGGAGGAGTAGTTGTAATTCTTGGGATTGCGAAGTACTTTGCAGAAGATTAACATTGAAATCCCCGCCCACGAAAATGTTCATGTCGTTTAGACACACGAAGCTGAGAATCCATTCAAAGAAGGTAATGAAGTTAACGATCTTTCCATCAGGTGAGCGATATACAACCACAAAAACGTATTTTTTTGTACTGTAAGCTTAAAACTTCATAATCAGGCGTTATAGTAGAAAACTCAGGGATCAAGGTGCAAGAAAACTCATTCGATACTAACTGCAGCACGCCGCCTCCGCGACGGGAAGGCCTGTTTAAGAAAAAAGATTGATATCCAGGTAGGTGAAGAACGTCACTCTGTTGCTGGTACCAAGTCTCAGTAATCATTATCACATTAAATTGAAAGGAAAATTTGCTTAAAAACATGGAAAACTCATCGCACTTGTTCTTTGCAGATTGCGCATTCAAGTGCAAAAATTTCATGTAGTTGCAGTCGTGCGGCACTACAATGTCAGCAGGTGTATCCATTATAAACAGATAAGATTAGTGCGAACAAATAACAAAATCGCGTTTAGCTAACAATGGTGGCACGTTGCATTTTGTCCAAGTCTGATTCAGACGAAATACGCAGAACAGGAGATGTGTCTGTCTGACGTGCGAAAATCTTTCCGTTCCTAGTCCATGCGAAACGCCAGTTTACTTCTTTTTTCTTAGCAATGGTCATGCCTAGCAGCTTCTTGAGCTGAGGGCAGAGGTGCTCATTTATGTAAACAGACTGGTTATCAGGAAACCCGATATCATTCGTAGTGAGCCTGTGCTTCCTGGCCTTATTAAGGACTACATCGCGTTTAGCCCTGCTCTGGAAGACCACCACTATGTTGGGATCAGAGTCGGAATTGCGCGCCGGAATTCGGTGGCAGACTTCAATGTCCTCTTGTTTTATGGTCTCCCCGAGAACGTTGCCAACTTTTCCAAGTATGCTTACGAGGCTCTCGGACCTCTCCTGCGGAATTCCTTTCACTTCAATATTTTTATTTCTAGAATACTGACATTGTGCAATGATTTTCACGGCGCTTTCCTGCACTTTCTTTTTCAGCGCCTCAATTTCTTGCGCTAGCACTTGTTGTGTTTCTTTCAGTGCCACATTCTCGTTTTTTACTTTACTGCATTCTTTCTCTAGAGCCTCAAATTCTTTGTTTATAAAGTCCATGCTGTTCTTCAGCTCTCTTAATTGTTTGCGAAATTCGCGCTTCATGTCAGCAATTTCAGTGGTCATAATGCAAATGTCAAAATCAGGACAAAAAACAGTCAACACAACGAGGCAGCAGAGGCAGCAAGGTACGTAATAATGCACTCTGAAAAGAATCGTAAAATTTCAAACCTGTGGAAATAAGCAGTACGGTTCAGAGTGCGCACTGTTTGCTGCCTCCGCTGCCAAGTGACTGCGGTGGTCGTCTGGCGGTCCTTTTAACGGGATCTAGGTGGTGACGACAAGGTCACGGGTTGTACGTTGATTCAGGATCCAAGCGGCGATGACAGGGTCACGTGGTTGTACGTTGATCCGATTCTGCACTGTCAGTGCTGCTGCGCTCAGGACGCAGGCGCCAAAGATGCCCGTGACGAAAAGCCCGAGGTGGTGCCCAGCGATAGCTCCGAGAAGGCCTGTGGAAATAAGCAGTACGGTTCAGAGTGCGCACTGTTTGCTGCCTCCGCTGCCAAGTGACTGCGGTGGTCGTCTGGCGGTCCTTTTAACGGGATCTAGGTGGTGACGACAAGGTCACGGGTTGTACGTTGATTCAGGATCCAAGCGGCGATGACAGGGTCACGTGGTTGTACGTTGATCCGCTTCTGCACTGTCAGTGCTGCTGCGCTCAGGACGCAGGCGCCAAAGATGCCCGTGACGAAAAGCCCGAGGTGGTGCCCAGCGATAGCTCCGAGAAGGCCTGTGGAAATAAGCAGTACGGTTCAGAGTGCGCACTGTTTGCTGCCTCCGCTGCCAAGTGACTGCGGTGGTCGTCTGGCGGTCCTTTTAACGGGATCTAGGTGGTGACGACAAGGTCACGGGTTGTACGTTGATTCAGGATCCAAGCGGCGATGACAGGGTCACGTGGTTGTACGTTGATCCGCTTCTGCACTGTCAGTGCTGCTGCGCTCAGGACGCAGGCGCCAAAGATGCCCGTGACGAAAAGCCCGAGGTGGTGCCCAGCGATAGCTCCGAGAAGGCCTGTGGAAATAAGCAGTACGGTTCAGAGTGCGCACTGTTTGCTGCCTCCGCTGCCAAGTGACTGCGGTGGTCGTCTGGCGGTCCTTTTAACGGGATCTAGGTGGTGACGACAAGGTCACGGGTTGTACGTTGATTCAGGATCCAAGCGGCGATGACAGGGTCACGTGGTTGTACGTTGATCCGCTTCTGCACTGTCAGTGCTGCTGCGCTCAGGACGCAGGCGCCAAAGATGCCCGTGACGAAAAGCCCGAGGTGGTGCCCAGCGATAGCTCCGAGAAGGCCTGTGGAAATAAGCAGTACGGTTCAGAGTGCGCACTGTTTGCTGCCTCCGCTGCCAAGTGACTGCGGTGGTCGTCTGGCGGTCCTTTTAACGGGATCTAGGTGGTGACGACAAGGTCACGGGTTGTACGTTGATTCAGGATCCAAGCGGCGATGACAGGGTCACGTGGTTGTACGTTGATCCGCTTCTGCACTGTCAGTGCTGCTGCGCTCAGGACGCAGGCGCCAAAGATGCCCGTGACGAAAAGCCCGAGGTGGTGCCCAGCGATAGCTCCGAGAAGGCCTGTGGAAATAAGCAGTACGGTTCAGAGTGCGCACTGTTTGCTGCCTCCGCTGCCAAGCCCGATAGGTCTCCCATTGACATTTCAGGCCTGTGCCATCCCCTTAGGTTCTGTTTGTCGAATACATGCTTCGTCTTCCAACATAGGTTTTACCTGCAACCGCATGCTACGGCTATGGGTGCATCAATATCAGTTTCCGCTTCGAATCTGGTCATGGAGGACGTCGGTCGGCAGCCGTTTCAATTGTTTACTCCTTTTCCAAAGGTTTTCCTGGGATATGTAGATGACTGCTTCTGCATAATTCACAAGGATACTCTTGCTGCCTTCACTACTCGTCTTAACAGCGTGGAACAGGCGATTCAGCTTACTGTTGAGCAAGAAGCATACGCTTGTCTACCGTTTCTTGATGTTGTTGCCAAGCGCGACGACTCTGGCCTGCCTTCGAACGTCTACAGGAAGCCGACACATGCAGGCCGGTACCTGTATTTCGACACGGTACATTGGCTTTCACACAAAAGGTCTGTTCCTGCAACTGTTCCAGCGAGCAAAAACCGTTTGCACACGACAGGAGGACTGCACGCGTGATATTGCGAGCACCTGTGAATATTTAAGAACATGTGGCTACCTTCCGTCCTGTTTGTCATCGGTAAGGAAAGAAGTGTCACACTCAGAAAGACAGCGTTCTACGCCGTCTCCGAAGAAGTGAGCTGCCATTCCATATGTCCCTGGCACAAGTGCGACCATTGCTCGTATCATGCGCAGGTACAAGGTCAAAATTGCGCATGTGCCGACCTGCGAACTAAGAAACGTTTAAGTAAGCGTAAAAGACAAATTGCCACAGGATGAATTTCCCGGTGTGGTCTATGCCATAACGTGCAAGAACTGCGATTACACAGATCGGCGAGACAGGTGACTTCAAGAAACGTGTCAAACAGCATGGTTATGACCCCAAGGAACGGCACGTGGCCTCTAGTGCCCTTGCTGAACATGTGAAAATTACAGGCAACAATGTTGACTGGGCAAGTGCACGTGTCCTGGCCATGGAAAAGTCGCTTGCCTGACGCCAGCATCTAGAATACTTGCACATTAAGACCGAAGCGCACACGCTGAATAGGCAAGACGGATCATTTCCGATGGTGTACACTCGCTGCTTGCGTCATGTACTGAAACGTACTTAAATACGTTGTATGTCCGTTATTGGTTTTATTGTGAACAAGGCTACCGTATGACGAGCCGAAACGTTATTAAATTTTCAGTTATCTTGGTTGGTGCGTGTTTAGGCGCTTATTCATGAAACTTCAAGGGGCGATAACATCGTCACCGCGCGCCGCATGTTGTACGTGCGAATGAAGGCGTAGGGGGGAGGTAGGAAAGGTGAGCCGACGATGGGGTCCGCAAAGAAGAAAAGTGGGGAGGAAGTGCGCCGCCTTTCGTCGCGCGCGATGCATCGGGGAGGCCAGAGGTGGGGGGGGGGGGCTTAGGATTCTTTGATCTGCGAATCTGTGATTGCGCAACATGTTTATTTGCCTTGTCTGATGCATTATAGATTGTGACTTCTGTTAAAATACGTAGATTTATGAGAGACTTCTGCGTATTATTAAATATCTTGTTGCGAGCTTTTGTGTATACATGCAGTGTAGTTTGTTCCCAGTGAAACATTTTTGCCCTTTTTCACGATGTAACTTCGCATTTGTATATTCCATTTTATCTTCGCATTTATAATGTATATTTTGTAGAACGGCTTTTTTATAAGTTCTCTCTCTTGCGACGATACTTTTGGTGCAATTACTCACAGTACGCGACCGTTGACAGTTGCTCCTACGCAGTACGTTAGAACGAAGGACAGCGTCACCGAGATTGTTCCCTGGCCATTACATATGTACAAAAACCTAAAAAAGGATATTTAATCACAAAGTTTCATTAAAGTATTTGTCATTAACTTGTTCATTTGATGGGCTTCAGGTTTTTCATATCAGTGGCATGCGCTCCTTTGCTGGTTTTGAACTGATGTAGTTCTAAAGCTCGTGTGATATATTCTTTTAAGTATGCAAAAAATGGAAGAATGGATATCAGTTATTTCTGGCACAATATTTTGGGACGTACCTATATATAGTTTTATGAAAAAATACATATTGTACATGTCTTGACAGTGCGTAGTGCTCAAGAATTCGTTTGCAGCGTCCTTGGAAATGGCAATGCAGGTATCATTGATGTATTTGATCCTTAGACAAATTCTACAAGGAGCAGGCCGAGTTGCAACGTGAGCCCCCCCCCCCCCCCCATAACGAGATTTCTGGTTACACCACTGCAGTGTAGTGAGATTTAGAAGCATGTTAAAGTACCACAGGGTGTCCAAATGATTCCGGAGTCCCCGACTACGGCGTGCCTCATAATTAAATCGTGGTTTTGTGCGTAAAACCCCATCAATGTTTGTCTTCTATTATCTTGTAGATACCTAAAGATACGCGTTCTTGGGTAACATTATTTGCTGACCGTGGGAGTACGCTGCGTGTTCCATCATCCAGACACGTAAATGTGAAGTGGTCGCCCTGCAGTTTCCTTGGCAATGCCCCATGAAGCACTCAGCACACCACGCCTCCCGTTTAGGCTACCTGGACATCCAGCGACCACTGTGCCGCATATAGCGTGGACATTGCTTGTTATGGACGTGGACGTCGATCGTTATGCATCTGTGCGTCCGCAAACGGAACAGACTGGACGACATGCTTAAGTCGGCAAAGTCTGTATGCTATCTTGCACTTTGTGTGTGTGTACAAATTGTTGTAGTAAAAATTTCTATAGAACGCATAAACATGTAGCGTCATTTGCTTTTCCACCTTACCTTTTCTGGAAGTTGAAGTTTACTGAATACTTAGTGCAGATACAAAAATATTGATGTTTAGTACAGAAAAAGCTTTCATTCCCGCCTAAATGCAGCCACTGTAATAGCCACGTTGTGTATATTCGTGTTTTCAGCTTTGAATTCCTTTTGCCATCGCTTTTTGTTTCGTTTTCACATACGACGGCTCTCTCTTATGGAGGGGGGTGGCCGGCGGGGCTTAAGACGCTTTACTTCGGGCATCCTAAATTCACGCATCTCGGGTGCAAACTTTAACACTCTGGGCCGGCAGCATAAAAAGAGCCTCCGGAACCTGCCTGTGTACAGTTTCATTCAAGGTAAGCTTAGAGGGCTGCTGTTTGACTGGGAATAAGTGCACTTATTCTTACAAAATTCATGGTGTCTGCAATGAAAAAAATTGATGGATTTGAAAGAGAAAATTATCACCCACTCAGTGTAGCCAATCGGCCGCATGACGGGTTTTTCTTTTATAAACCTTCCTCTTCCTTGAAGTTGAATAGTTGATTTTCCACAAATTTTACTAATTAATTGCAGAGCTGTTTGTATGTGAGAATGGTTCACATATAAGCCAAAACTGCTGATACTGCGTGCTACTTGCATTGTTTAACTAGATGCTTTGGTATTTCAGAATGTACTCGAAGCTGTCCGACGTGAAAAAATGTGACGAGCGATGGAATTCGCCAAGCAGCAGGCGCCTGGTTGAGGAATTGCAGTTTTCGAGTGGGTATGGAGTCGACATGTTACATTAGGCTTATTCTTCAGTTAGTCTTTATGTATAAATTTACACTACACTTATGTTAACTAAGTAAGCGTCCTGTAGCATGTTTACATCCCAGCGGAACTGTCTCTTCGTTTTATACAAGAATTAAATGCGTCGTGTGGGAATAATATCGTCACGGTGCCACGAGAACGGCAATGACGACGATCACCAACAAGACGATACAGACGACGTAGTGGGCCTAACCTAACGTTCGGCCATACTGTTTGTACCGGCCATATTTTCGGCAGAGTAAACACGGTCCCATTTAACCCGATATCTTTGTACTAAGAGAATGCCAGCAAACTTGAGAGTAGAAAAAATCAAGCGGCAGACATAGACAAAGAGACAGGAAGGTGGCTGGACTAACAACTGAACTTCATTCATGAAAACGACGTCCCCCAAGTCCGTACTGAACGTGCGCAAGGCACAACAAAACAAAAACACGGTCAACGCCTTATTTATACACGTCTACCCTTATGAAGAAATAACAGCTCTCTATTGGTTAGAAACACAGAGGCGCGCTTACACACTTCTCGTGGCCAAGTTTATAGATGCGATAGGCTTCAATCAGCTCTCTTTCCTGCTGAGTCTTAGCCTTCGCCAAGATTGAAACGTCACGAAAGATAGGATTACAGCCCCACTCCTTACAATGCAGCGGAAGATTACCTCCTGTGCCTGTGGGTATTAGAATTGTATGCTCATGCATGCGATCATTCACACAGCAACCGGTTTAAATTAAATTATGGGGTTTTACGCGCCAAAACCACTTTCTGATTATGAGGCACGCCGTAGTGGGGGACTCCGGAAGTTTCGACCACCTGGGGTTCTTTAACCTGCAGCTAAGTCTAAGTACACTGGTGTTTTCGCATTTCGCCCCTATCGAAATGCGGCCGCTGTGGCCGGGATTCGATCCTGCTGCCTCGTGCTCAGCAGCCCAACTCCATAGTTACTGAGCAACCACGGCGGGTAACAGCAACCGGGTTGTCCTATGTAATCTCTATCACATTTCAACGGAATACTGTACACTACACATGTGTCGCAGGTGCGGTGCTTTACGACTTGCTTGGCATTGCACGTACTCTTTCGCGAACTGTGCTGCGAGACCCTCATGCAAAGTTTTCCAAGCTTGGACGGCGCAGAACAAACCAAACTGACGTCGTTTCTTGCCGCAATCGTTTCCAATCTATGTGACATGACATGACATGACATGACTTCGCGATTCCCCTTGTTTTTCATTTTCAAACGCTTGTACACAGATTCAGCCACTGCAGTGATCAAAGTCTTTGGATAGCCTGCCGGTAACAGTCTCCTTCCTTGCTGGGAGCACTGTCGTGATTTAGATGCGTACAACTCTTTTCCACCGCATTCGACAAGCACAATGAGGCTATGCCACGCTTGACCAGTTTCGAGCGAGCGGATTGATACGGTAGCAACATCTTTTTAGTTCTTGGACTGTAAGCCCAGCAAATGTGACGAACTTAAATGGGGGACGTCGTTTTCATGAATGAAGTTCAGTTGTTAGTCCAGCCACTTTCCTGTCTCTTTGTCTATGTCTGCCACTTGATTTTTTCTACTCTCAAGTTTGCTGGCATTTTCTTAGTATAACCATGTACCAACTAGCCGAACAAGCCACCCTCATGAACCTTATATCTCTGCCCATTTCCACATCTTGTCTTGAGGTTCTAAACACTACGCACATCAACTGTCGCATGTGAAGTTCAAATACCTGTAGACAATGGCCAGATAACTTCCAAGGACTATATATGCATGCGGTTTCGACATCATACCTTACGGTGGTCATAGAGAAACTTGTATACATTCTTTCTAATATACTTGAGAGACACTTTTTTCGTACACTAAGTGTATAATCACATGCAGTTACCGCAGTTTTATTTGGTGTTCCGTTACGCTTCGTTACATGATGCAAAGTAAAGAAAAGCTACAAGAAGTGTTTACTTTCATGCAGCAAGAGAACGTGGGAGATTCTTTGGGGGAACATGAAAAGGCATTCTCAATTATAGAGTGAATTATACCTGCCTTCTGCCACTATGCTGTGCCTGTACTACTATATTTCTGGTCACTGAATGATGGTGCTTGTTTGTGTAGAATTTGACTTCTGTACAATTGTTCCATCTTGCGTAGACACGCACTGAAAATCCAGGCATAAAACAAGCAACTGTTCATCACGATTGCTCATTCAGGTCGTAAACCTTGTAATCTCATGACTGCCACGTTGAACTTGCATGTAATCTGTCAAGTAATGCTTGAAAGTAGTGTGTGCATTGCATTAATTATACAGTTCTATGCTCTTGACAGCTGTCAATAGGGAGAAGTCACTTTCTACATAGTCGCTTCGCTATCTTTTTAAAATGTAGAGATTATTACACAGTGATATTTATGCTGAGCATTCAGCTTTTTTTTGCCCATTTTACTCTAAATTAGTCAGCTCTTCTTTATTTTTTACTTGCGCAGATTCGTCAAAAGCCACTGGGCCTGCACAAGACACACCTTTTCCTCTTCCTCTTTAGTCCTTTGCCTTGGACCTTGGAGGATGCGGCGTCAGGTTTCCTTAACATGCCATTCGTAATGTTTGTATTCTAGTCAATCAATGCAAGGCATGTACCATGCATATAAATTTTAAAAATAAAATTTTGTATTTTGCTACCTCAAACATTATGAAACGCTGGCTACTGAAGAGATATTTAGCAGTATATTTACAAAATGTCTTTCTATTGTGCCTTATTCAATACCTTGTTGTGCTGCATGAATTCGTTTAGTACCACAATTTATTAAGTGCTGTTTACCTGCGAAGTGGAATAATGCTTTTGCGAGAGTAATAATTTCTGGGGAATTTCATTTCACTGCAGAAATGACATGCCTACAATATATAAACATGCTTGGATACCATACACAGGCGCTCAACGTTATATATTCACAGATTTTATTACAAACAGTGGAATCTATGCATTTTAACAACGTGTGCCTTTGCAAAAGCCTGCATTTAGCATATAATACTGAACTTCATAAATATTGGTAGCTTTTCGCAGGTTTCCATTTGGAGTTAAAAGCGGTCGCCTTCAATAAATGTACGCTTCCTAGAAATACTGAATCACGCCACCGGTTCAAAGAAAAACAGCAGTATCAGCGACCTGCATTAGCGTACGACTAGCACATCCGTTAGTTAACCTTTTCTTCCAGTGCAAATTGCATCTTTTATAGGGCAAGCAAACTAAGCCTACATGCCTAAATTCATCGCGCGGTCTAAGGAACAGCTTGCGAAGGCTTACCCAAGACGAAGATGGAGGGAACATTAGCTTGGCTTCAAGAACGCTTTTGAACTTCTAGGGCTTTTGAAGTTCTGTCTTCGGTGCGGCACAAGCCGCACCGAAGACAACCTCTCGGCTTGAGTAAGTCCAAACGAAGGCGTTTTCTAGATGGATCTGTGCTAATGGCGCTGTGCGCTCGGTCATTCATTTGGGTGTTTCGTTCCCGTAGTCATAGTCAATGACTGCTGCATAACCTTTTTTCGCATACAGTTTCCCAGTAAAACTTATAGAGGGAAATCTAACGCTGCGACCGTTAAGCTAAGAAGGAAATGAGAGGTAGTTCATTGATTTACCTCTTCCTCGCGTTCATTGCTTAAGTCTTTCTTGCGACTTTAGCTACCACGCCTTATGTGCTTTCCTTGGCGTAAATTTTCCAACAAACAGAATTTGAGAAACACATAAAGGCAACATACCTCCGTGCACGTGGACAATTTTAGGGAACTGTTGCATGTATGACGCATTTAATTGCAGGTTATAACCAACTGGCAAGTCCCAAAGCCGTTTGAAGCAATAAGAGCAAATCGTTTGAAGCAATAAGTTAGGCAAATCTACGTATTCTCATAGTGCTGAAACACTGTGCCTGCAGTTACCATAAGCCTCACACCAATCAATTTTGCGGGTTGTTTTACGTCGACCTCTTCTTATGTACATCGTGGCGTTGTGTTGCTTGCAGAGTTGGTGTAGGTGCACTGCGGCGCGCTCTTCCTTTGCGAGCCCGGGATGCGAAACGACGGGAGCATGAAATGAGAAAAAAAAGTGAAAGTAAATGCAAACGCACTTAATGGCACTTCGAGGGGGGGGGGCGAATGATTTGCACCAAGTCTCGACTTGCACATTGTGCTTTCCAACGAACGGCGCCGCAGACAGGGCACATCAATTTTGGCAGAAAAACTGCTCAAGTTTGATAGCACGGTTTCTAGGTGCCCGTTCCTGCGGTGACCGTCGGCGTCAGCGTGATCGAGCGAAAGAGGACAGCGAAAGATGAAAGAGCGAACGTGGAGCTCAGCGGGGAATGAAAGCGGCAAGGAGGAAACCGAAGGAGGAGGGTGCAGCGGATCCATGTTACGGAAAGCGGAGGGCATGGTGAAAGCGTAGGGATGAAAAGCCTAGTGCTGCGATGATGGCTACGACACGGTACGAGGGTAGGGCGCGTTGTCTCCGAGGTTTGCCTGCCGCGGCTGCTGTGAATCGTGGCCACGCATCACGCACGCGCCGCCTCTCGCGATGTCAATACTAGAGAGGCAGTCGCGCCGCACCGTGCTCCTTTCGCAACGTGCCACACGAGACGAGTCCGCGCAAGCCAATATCTCGCAGAATGAAAGCTCGTATAGAGCTGAGCGGAAATTTCCCATGAGAAAGTATCGCTATTGTCAATAAATTTTATAATTTGATTATTCTACCTCAAAAGCACAGTCATGAAATAAAAAGGGGCAATTCCTGCTGGACAAGAAGGGCATTTACTCTTTTCCAGCTTTGTTAGTGATGACGGAGTAAACGAAAACAGAACAGCGGCCGTGCTTGGATGGGGCTGAAAGGCAATAAAGATTGGGCTGATATATTTAGGTGCACCTTATGCTGAATTACAATGACAGACTTGAAGCGCTTGCGGATCAAAATTTTCTGCTCCTTATGGAGAAACCTTATCATAATGGCAAATCGGGAGCGCGAATTCTTTATTCCCGTGGCAGCTCAAGAGTTGTCCTCGATCTGCGATCGCTCCGCGGAGCAGTCCAGACAGCTCCGCTGAAACCAGCGGTTTCGACCCCAAGTCTGCGTAACGTAATTCATCGAGCAGCCATTGAATAAACAGTCTGCGTAGGATATGGCGCAAAGAAGGCAGAGCAGACGATACGTGACAGCACGAGCGGCGAGATCGAAAGGTACGAGAGACGTAGCTTTTATTCACCCGTCGCGGTGGCGTACGGCGTTGTGCGGCTAAGCCCGAGGATGCTCAGTCGAATCCAGACCTCGGCGGCCGCAGTTCGATGGGGCGAAATAAAGCAACGCCCGTGTACCGTGCGTAGGGCGCACGTGAAATATCCCCAGGGGGTCAAAACTAATTTGGAGTAACCAACTACGGCGTCTCTGATAATCGTAGCGCGGATTTCGCACGGTACCGCGAGATTTAATTTTTTATAGCTTTAAGTAAGCGCTAAGGTGCTCAGGGCTTATTCGACGAAAAAGTTCCACGTGTAAACGAGCCGCATTAGTACGACGGAAACCTCTGTCATTCCTAAAAAAAGAAAAACGTGACTTGGTGTGAGCAATTACAGCACTCCCGCATGTGCATTGCATTCCATTAAAGTTGTGACCTGTGCGCTATTGCATTACATGACATTACACATTATCTAAAATCAGAATAAAGACAATTGTACGCATCCCATTTAGTCAAAGGCGTTACATTTATTTAAACGATTAACATAGATTCTAACCGGCACGCTCAATTTCCAAGTTCTATTGTAAAGCAAAACTGAATTCAGGCAAATAATCTCGTTAGAAAGTTGGTAGCGCGTGATATTTATGCGACGTAGCCACCACGAGGAACATGAACACGGATCAGGTAAGGCACTGCCCCTTCATGGCTTCGCTATGAAAACATAGTGACTCGCAAGGTAGTGTTATCGTCTCAAACGTTACGCGAAATGCAATGGTCGCCGTGGGACATTTCTCGTCGCCTCAGGGAAAGGCGAGCCGCCTTGACGACATGCTCAGGAGTTTCGCGCTATGGAGCGGCGCACGGAAGTCGACGTGGTCATAAGGAGGACTTCAGTGTGATTGCCTAGACTTCGGTGCTGGCCCAGTTTAGCTGTTCACTTCCCCAGCTACTAGGGCAGCCCGTGGCGGGGTCAAAATATTTACGTCTTTCTTTCTCTCCCAGGGACCCGCGATGTGCATCCTGGGAAAGGCCTCCCTCTTACATTGCGCCCCGATACAAAAAGCAGACGGTGGCGTAAAAATATGGGTAGGCCCTCCACACTCGGGCGTTGCCCAACGAACACTTCTGCATGTGCGACCGTGAGAAAGAGAGAGCGTGTGTGCGACGCCCTGCAACCCCTCTACTCGAAACGTTCGCATTGCACGGAGACAACCCTTGTTGCTGTATGTATATAGGAATTCTATAGCATTAACGAGAGGGTGGCAGGTCTTGTTGTGAAACTCAATACGAGGTACAAATTGAAGGTCGTACAGGTTTACGCCCCTACATCCAGTCATGATGACCACGAAGTCGAAAGCTTCTAAGAAGACGAGGAATCGGCGATGGGTAGAGTGAAAACAAGATACACTATACAGACGGGCGACTTCAATGTCAGTGTAGGCAAGAAGCAGGCTGGAGACAAGTCGGAGGGGGGGGGCGGGGGGGGGGGGAATATGGCATAGGCTCTAGAAATAACAGGGGAGATTTATTAGTAGAGTTTTCAGAACAGAATATTATGTGGATTATGAATACCTTCTTCCGCAAGCGCGATAGCCGCAAGTGGACGTGGAGGAGCCCGAATGGCGAGACTAGAAATGAAATAGACCTTATAATCAGCGCTAAAGCTGGCATCATACAAGATGCGCTCGTGCTCAGCAATGTGCGCTGCAGTGACCATAGGATGGTAAGAACTCGAATTAGCGTACACAATTAGCGTAGAGGGAACGGAAGAAACTGGTACATAAGAAGCCGATCTATGAGTTAGTGGTAAGAGGGAAAATGGAGGAATTCCGGGTCAAGCTACAGAACAGGTATTCGTCCTGAACTCAGGAAGACGACCTTAGTGTTGAAGATATAAACGACAATCTTATGGGCATCGTTAAGGAGTGTGCAATAGGAGTCGGTGGTAACTCCGTTAGACAGAATGCCAGTAAGCTATCGCAGAAGACCAAAGATCTGATCAAGAAACGCACTGTATGAAAGCCTCTAACCCTACAGCTAGAATAGAACCGGCAGAAATTTCTTAGTTAATCAACCATTGTAAGAGCGCTGACATAAGGAAGTATAATATGGATAGATTTGAACATGCTCTCAGATACGGAGGAAGCCTAAAAGCAGTGAAGCAGACACTAGGAATAGGCAAGAATCAGATGAACGCGTTAAGAGACAAAGCCAGCAATATCATTACTAATATGGATGAGACAATTCTAGTGGCTGAGGAGTTCTATAGAGATTTTTACAGTACCAGTGGCAACAACGAAGATAATGGAAGAGAGAATTGTCTAGAGGAATTCTAAGTCCCCCACGTAACGCCGGAAGAAGTAAAGAAAGCCTTGGGAGCTTTGCAAACGGGGAAGGCAGCTGGGGAGGATCAGGTAACAGCAGATTTGTTGAAGGATGGCGGGCAGATTGTTCTAGAGAAACTCGCCACCCTTTATACGCAATGCCTCATGACCTCGAGCATACCGGAATTTTGGAAGAACGCTAACATAATCCTAATCCATAAGAAAAGCGACGCCAATGATTTGAAAAATTATAGACCGATCAGCTTACTGTCCATTGCCTATAAATTATTTACTAAGGTAATCGCAAATAGAATCACGAACACCGACTTCTGCCAACAAAAGGACCAGGCAGGATTCCGTAAAGGCTACTGAACAAGAGACCATATTCACACTATCAATCAGGCGATAGAGAAATGTGCGGAATATAACCAACCCTTATATATAGCTTTCGTTGATTACGAGAAAGCGTTTGATTCAATAGAAAGCTCAGCAGTCATGGAGGCATTACAGAATCAGGGTGTAGACGAGCCCTTTGTGAAAATACTGAAAGATATCTATAGCGGCTCCACAGCCACCGTAGTCCTCCATAAAGAAAGCAAAAAAATCCCAATAATGAAAGGCGTCAGGCGGGGAGATACGATCTCTCCAATCCTATTCGCAGCGTGTTTCAGAGAGCTGGATTGGTAGGATCAGAGTTAATGGAGAATATGTTACTAACTTGCGATTTTCTTATCATATTGTCGTGCTTAGTAATTCAGGGGACCAATTGAAATGCATGCTCACTCACCTGGAGAGGCAAAGCAGAAGGGTGGGTGTAAAAATTAATCTGCAGAAAATTAAAGTAATGTATAACAGTCTCGGAAGAGAACAGCAGTTTATAACAGGTAGTGAGGCACTGGAAGTGGTAATGGAATACATCGACTTAGGACAGGTAGTGACCGCAGATCCGGGTCATGAGACTGAAATAATCAGAAGAATAAGAATGGGCTGGGGCACGTTTGGCAGGCATTCTCAGATCATGAACAGCAGCTTGTCATTATCCCTCAAGAGAACAGTGTATACCAGCTGCGTCTTACCAGTACTCACGTACGAGGAAGAAACCTGGAGGCTTACGAAAAGGGTTCTACTTAATCTGAGTGCGACGCAATGGGCTATGGAAAGAAGAATGATAGGTGTAACGTTAAGGGATAAGAAAAGAGCAGATTGTATGAGGGAAGAAACGCGAGTTAATGACATCTTAGTTGAGATCAAGAAAAAAAATGGGGAAGAGCATGGGCAGGACATGTAATGAGGAGGGAAGAAACCGATGGTCATTAAGGGTTACGGACTGGATTCCAAGAGAAGGGAAGCGTAGCAGGGGGCGGCAGAAAGTTAGGTGGGTGGATGAGATTAAGAAGTTTGCAGGGACGACATGGCCACAATCAGACTGGGGTAGTTGGAGAAGTATGGGAGAGGCCTTTGTTCTGCAGTGGGTACAACCAGGCTGATGATGATGAACCCTTGTTCGCCCAGTGTTGATCCAAGTATTCATTCATATCTTTGGCTCCCTTGTGATGTTTATAGCTTAGAGTGAGGGCGAAAATTGTTACTGCTCATAGCGTAGTGCCAGATAACCTACGACAAGCGGCGAAGGTTCATTAGTACTACCAGTATGTTTACTGGTACCGCTGGCTGCCAATGCCTATATTTCCTTGCTGACAATTAGGCGTTGGTCATCGGACTGTGCCATGGCCGGCCGGAAGAGCGCACATCGCAAGCGCCGCTTCACCATCATCATCACCTTCACCATCATTAGCCTGGTTACGTCCACTGCTGGGCAAAGGCCTCTCCCATAGTTCTCCAACTACGCCGGTCATGTACTAATTGTGGCCACGCTGTACCTGCAAACTTCTTAATCTCACCCGCCCACCCAAGTTTCAGCCGTCCCCTGCTACACTTCCCTGCCCTTGGAATCCAATCCGTAACCCTTAATGACCATCGATTATCTTCCCTCCTCATTACAAGACCTCCCCATGCCCATTTATTTATATTATTCTTCCTTATGGCAGCTGTCTTATGCTTCTTGATTAACTCTGCAAGTTCTCCAAGTTCTATTCTAACTTTAGGGTTAGAGGCTTTCATACATTGGCGTTTCTTGATCAGACCTTTAGTCGCCTGCCACAGCAGAACGATCAAATGCGGCCGCCGCGGCCTGGATTCGATTGAGCATCCTCAGGCTTAGCCGCACAACGCCGTACGCCACCGCGACGGGTGAGTAAAAGCTACGTCTCTCGTACCTTTCGGTTTAAGCGGCTCGTGCTGTCAGGTATCGTCTGCTCTACCTTCTTTACGCCATATCCTATGCAGACTGTTTATTCAACGGCTGCTCGATGAACTACGTTACGCCGACTTGGGGTCGAAACCGCCGATTTCAGCGGAGCTGTCTGGACTGCTCCGCGGAGCGATCGCGGATCGAGGACAACTCTAGAGCTGCCACGGGAATAAAGAATCCGCGCTCCCGATTTGCCTTTATGATAGAGTTTCTCCATAAGGAGCAGAATATTTTGATCCGCAAGCGCTTCAGATCTGTCATTCTAATTCAGGTTAAGATGCACCCAAATCTATCAGTCCAAACTTTACTGCATTTCAGCTCCATCAAAACACGGCCGCGGCTCTGCTTTTGTTAACTTTAGTTTTCTTTAGTTTTCTGCAGATTAATTTTTAGACCTACCCTTCAGGTTTGCCTCGCCAGGTCAGTGAGCATACATTGCGATTGGTCCTGAGTTACAAAGCAAGGCAATATCATCAGCGAATCGCAAGTTATTAGGATATTCTCCATAAACTCTTGTCCTCAATTCTTCCCAATCCATTTCTCTGAATACCTCTTGTAAACACGCTCTGAATAGCATTGGAGAGATCGTATCTACCTGCCTGACGCCTTTCTTTATTCGGATTTTGTTGCTTTTTTTATGGAGGACTATGGTAGCTGCGGAGCTGCTATAGCTATCCTTCAGTATTTTTCTGTCTAATGGAGTTACCACCGATTTCTATTTCACGCTCCTTAATGATGCCCATAAGACTGTCGTTCATATCTTCAACACTAAGGTTATCTTGCTGAGTGAAAGCCGAATGCCTGTTCTGTAGCTTGATCCGCAATTCCTCTATTTTCTGTCTTACCGCTAACTCATTGATCTGCTTCTTATGTACCAGTTTCTGCCATTCTCTCCTCAAGTCTAGGCTAATTCGAGTTCTTACCATCCTGTCGTCACTGCAACGCACCTTGCCGAGCACGTCCACATCTTGTGTGATGCCAAGGGTTAGCGCAGAGAATAAGGTCTATTTCGTTTGAAGTCTCGCCATTCGGGCTCCTTAACGTCCACTTTCATCTATCCCGCTTGCGGGAGAAGGTATTCAGTATCCGCATATTATTCTGTTCTGCAAATTCTACTAATAATTATCCCCTGCTATTCCTAGTGCCTATGCCATATTCAAACGCTGACTTGTCTCCAGCCTCCTTCTTGCCTACCCTGGCATTGAAGCCGCCCCTCAGTATAGTGTACTTAAAAAAGAATTAAATTATGGGATTTTCCGTGCCGAAACCACTTTCTGATTATGAGGCACGCCGTAGTGGAGGACTCTGGAAATTTCGACCACCTGGGGTTCGTTAACGTGCACCTAAACATAAGTACAAGGGTGTTTGTTTTCGCATTTCGCTCCCATCGATATGCAGCCGCCGTGGCCGGGATTCGAACCCGCGACCTCGTCCTCAGCAGCCCAACACCATATTATAGTGTATTTTGTTTTGACTTTACCATCGAGGTACATGGCATACCGTACAGACAGGGCGAAGATCTGTGTAAGGTTCTAGCGGGGTTTAGCGCCAAGCTAGAAATACATACAGTCGAACGTCCCTCACTGAAGGCCATTCACAGGCTAAATGCAAGAAAGATAAGATACCCCCAATCATTGTTACATTTAAGGAATTGGGTGATAGTGACCTGTGGATTTCGAAGAAATACGCACTCCGATCTGATGACATATACATAAACGAAAACTTGACACGAGCGCAAAAGAAGTTGTTTTGGCTGAGCAGACCGAGGGGCAGACAACAGGGCTCTAAATTTGTCTGGATGCGCAGTGGCAGAATTTTCGCTAGGCGCAACGAAGGAAGTCCCGCTATGGTCATTACAACAGAAAAAGATCTGGCTCGGTCTCGATGATGTACAACCTAAGAGGTAAAACTTCGATCAACTTGAGGCGCACCACATACACGGCGCTGGCTGAATCTGTTATAACCTACCGTATTACATTGTATGGAACTTGTTCCGATCACAAAATGGGAGCCAGAAACCACATAATTAAAAGAATGGTGAACAGTGCAACCTACGGAACTATGCTGCAACATGCTGACAAGGAGGAACAATACAAGGGGATTCGCGGCCACGAGAGCATATTGGTGACTTGTGCACTTTGCTTTCTAGATACTCATATCCTGCCGCGTGCTTACCAAGACTGGGCGCCGCGCAAGCTTCTCGCCATCGTCCCTTCACCCCATCGTATCATCGAGCGCCTTAACTGTCTACTGGTGCCTCCGTTGCGTGACACCGCGGAAAGGGACCAATCCTGTGACGTCATAAACGGAGACAGCGCCGCCTGGAGCAGACTCACCACCAGGGACGCCTATAAAGCCACCCTTCGGCTTCGCATTTCTGGGATTCGCAGCCACGAGAGCATATTGGTGACTTGTGCACTTGGCTTTTTAGGTAGGCCTTTTTACTTATTGATCACTTTTTAGAATATTCCTGTGGCCGCGGATCCCAATTGCTGAGTTTCAATGAGTGTGGATTTGTGCACGTATCGCGCTCGCATTGGCTCATTTTCTTCCGGTCACGTACATGTGGGTGAACAAGTCTATCCATTTAGACCAGGGGCGCGACTAGTCCGTGAACTTTGCCCGAGACCCACTTCATTCCCGCTTTCTACATGTCTGACCCTACTTTTGCTTTGCGTGGGAGATGTCGAAGCAAACCCCGGACCAAAGGTTGATGAAGTGCTCGCACTGTTAAAGGAATGTCATGCTGAGACTTTACACACGCTAAAACAAATCAAACAGGGCATAAACGACATCCAGGGCCGCGTTGCTGTGGTAGAGAAAAGTATGTCCGCTGTACTTCATATGAAGAAAAACTTCGACACCGTGTCTTCTTCTGTAGAAGACGTCAAGACAAATATACGCAAAACAAACGATGAACTGACAGGTGTAGTCGAAGACATGAACAGCAGAATGAGAAGGAAAAACTTAATTATTAAAGGACTCGCTGAAGAAGAACACGAAGGTTATGCAGAAACAGAAAAAATAGTTAAGGAATTCTTTAGCGAGCATCTTAAGATACAGTGTGGTGACATCGAATGTGCAAATCGCCTTGGCCGGCCACGTTCTGATCAAGCTCGACCCATTATAGTTAAATTTCTGAGCTTTAAATCTAAGGGCGAAGCATTTCAAAATGCACGTAAAACATCTCACGGAACCAAAAGTTTGGCTAGACAAAGATTTCTCCGCGAAGGTCCTACATGCACGGAAAAAGCTGCGCGACTTCGCCAAGGGCAATATCAGAGAAAATGAGCGTTATTCTGTAAGATTTGATAAGCTTCACATAAAAAGATATTGTTTACCGGTATGATTCGGCAACAGATAGCGTGAAAAAGCTTTTTTCTAGGCACTCGCCCTCCGAGAATTGACATTCTATCCCAAAGAAAGCCAACCATAACAAAAACCAAACCAATCTCTTTGGTCTTGGCAAACTTCCGCAGCCTACATAACAAAGTAGACGCACACAAAGCTATAGCACATACCTGCTCAGCTGATATCATCGTGGGTACGAAAACGTGGCTAACCGAAGACGTTGCATGTCCCGACATCGCGCTTCCATCATCGTTCGTTTTATTTAGGAAAGATAGGGCTGATTCTCGACGAGGAGGAGGAGGGCTCATTGCGATGAACAAAGACTTCCATGCATCTCTTACCCCTATGGACTCTCCCTTAGAAATAGTCTGGGTTTCTTAGAACGACAGAAAGCTGAGCTAGTTGGTAAGGATTCATTATGCAAAATAGAAGTGAGGCGTGCAGACAATAATAATAATATTTAGGGTTTTACGTGCCAAAACCACTTTCTGATTATGAGGCACGCTGTAGTGGAGGACTCCGGAAATTTTGACCACCTGGGGTTGTTTAACGTGCACCTAAATCTAAGCAAACGGGTGTTTTCGCATTTCGCCCCCATCGAAATGCAGCCGCCGTGGCCGGGATTCGATCCCGCGACCTCGTGCTCAGCAGCCCAACACCATGGCCACTGAGCAACCACGGCGGGTCGAGGCGTGCAGACAGGACACAACAGTACAGAAGTGGACAACACGAACGCCGAGTTAAGCAACCTGTGGTTGTAGTAAAGCAACGTGCGGTTGACCTCTTGTCAAGGCATAATCTTGATAGGCTTGTCTGTAATGTCAAGAAAGCTAAATCCCTCACCTTAGAACTGCTTTTTTTTTGACCCGCCGTGGTTGCTCAGTGGCTATGGTGTTGGGCTGCTGAGCACGAGGTCGCGGGATCGAATCCCGGCCACGGCGGCCGCATTTCGATGGGGGCGAAATGCGAAAACACCCGTGTGCTTAGATTTAGGTGCACGTTAAAGAACCCCAGGTGGTCAAAATTTCCGGAGTCCTCCACTACGGCGTGCCTCATAATCAGAAAGTGGTTTTGGCACGTAAAACCCCAAATATTATTATTAGAACTGCTTTTTCTCGGCCAAGACCCATAAACAAGAAATTCCTTTTCGTGCTATAGTGTCAGAGAAAGGGACGTGACAGGTTTGTGTCGCTAGTTACCAACAGAACTGCCTAGCTTCACTAGTTTTTTCAGACCCCTTTTACCTACGTAATTCTCAGGCACTAGTTCAGTATTTGAGAGACAAAAATCCTGGTGATTGCACAGCTTTTAGTATGGATATCGAAGACCTGTATTATTCCTTGCCGCATGACAGGTTGCTACATTCCGTAAATGAGTGCATTAAAGAACAAGTGCAAGAGTCGGCTTTTATTGACAGACGCGGTGTTTCCACGGGAGCTTTTCTAGAAATTCTTTCAATGTACTTGAAGTCGACGCTGTTTGGGTGGAGAGATGGCGTTTTCCTGCAGAAATCAGGCATTTGTATTGGCTCAAAGGTTGCCCCTATTCTTAGCAGCATTTACCTGAGTAAGGTTGACAACTGCTTGGAGAAAGCCTTAGGTGATAGCGTTATCAAGATATTTCGTTACGTTGATGATTACCTGATTTTCTGCAATAGGGAAGAATTCGATTCCGCTGCTACCTCAGTAAGTGAGCAATCTAAACTTTATGGGGGAGGATTAAAGTTTACCAAGGAATTTCCTCAGCGACGCGTAATTCAGTTTCTTGACATTTCCTTGATCTTCGAACAAAATCATGTTTGTTGGCAATACTCCCCAAGATTTCCGAAGCCGTTGCTAAACTTTCAATCCAAGCATTCTAAATTAGTAAGAAACGGAATTGCCATATCGTGCCTTAAGTCTTCCCTCACCAGATGCTGCATGCACAAAATGAGCGCCAGTTTCAATGCGCAGGTCCGGCGCCTATTAGAAGCAGGTTATCCTAGTGTAGCGGTGGCCACTGTGGCTGAGCGCCTAAAGAAGTCGGTTTCGAGAGGGACGGACGTGATTACAGAAAGCAGTAATAGCAAAAAAAGAGTAGTGGCTATTCCATATATTCATTCAATTTCGCACAGGCTTAAAAAAGTTGCTAGTAGATATGATGTTAATGTCGCTTTCACTGCTCCCGATAAGCTAGGTAAGATATGCGCTGCCGTAGAGAATAGAAAGGAGCGGGTAAAAGGAAAACAAGGAACAGATATTTGTGCAGTAAAGCACAATAAGAACGACAGTTTTACTGACTGTCGTATGGGTGTGGTCTATAAAATTCCGCTTAGCTGTGGCCAGTTCTACGTAGGGCAAACGGGACGGTGTATCAATCAGAGGCTAATGGAACATAAAAGGTCGTTAACCGGTGGATCGACTTCTAACCTTTCGCTACATTGCCGAGATTGCAACTGCACGCCAGAGTTAGATGAATGCGTGATATTGTACAGGCATAAGAATGAAGATACGCGTCTTATGGTAGAGGCATGGCATATCTATAATGGTGGAAGTGCGTTCGTGAGTCAGCCTTCGATTACTTTACATAAGGAAGAGATTAAGTGCCTTAACAGTTATCTCTCACGTAGACCGGCACGTGTACCCGATTGACACGTGGTGTTACCATTCCTGAGCATGCGCAGATGAGGTTTGTGTCGTGTTTCTTTTTTCGCCTCAGTGCTCCCTTCAGTTGACGGCGTTCGTGTTGTCCACTTCTCTACTCTTGTGTCCTGTCTGCACGCCTCACTTCTCTTCTTCTGGGTTTCTGCTCAACTTGGTCATAAGTTTTGCATTATTGGCGCCTGTTATAGGCCACCAAGTAGCCAACCTGAATTCATTGAACTGTTAAGTGACGCTATCGAGCAGATCCTTGTTAGGCACCCGAATTGCCTCCTATTTTTAGCTGGCCACTTAAATTTTCCCGCGATTAACTGGACGACGCTAACTGTTGGCTCCGGTAATAACCGACAGGAGAACATTAACTTTTTTCATTTACTTCTATATCACCAGCTTACGCAAATCGTTCACGAGCCTAGAAGAAATAAGCGACCACAAAGTTGTGCACTGTTCTCTTCTACTTCCACGGACCGACAAAACAAAAACCAGGAAGCTTATCTATAACTACGCACGTGCGCATGTTGAAAAAATGAACCTGTTGCTGGAAACTTTCACAAATAGCTTTCAGGCCAATTTTCATAACCGTACGACTAATGAAAATTGGAAGTTGTTTCGTGACAAACTCAAAGAAATTGAAGATTCCTGCGTGCCAAAACTAATGATAAGTACGCGTACCAACGATTCTTGGTTCACCACAGATGCCAACAGGGCACTAAATAGGAAAAAAACATCAAAGGAAACTACAGACTGCGAAAACTATAAAAGCATTTCCAAGATACCTGAACAACTAATTTCTGAAGCCAAAAACAAATATTTTAATTTTACACTTCCTAGTTTGATAAAAACCAACCCTAAGAAATTCTAGAACACTGTTATTCCTAAAACTGCTAGTACGGTTCCTGTTCTTTTGGACGCCCACGGCAGCACTCTACCTATCGAACAGGGTGCAGAACAATTCAATAGCCACTTCCCACAAGTTTTTACGAACGAATTGCCCATTTACAATCCACTGCTGCTTCCTGAGGCCGATATACAGATTCCATTTTCACCCATTCACATATCTGCGCTTGGCGTGGCTCGTGGAATTGAACGCCTACGTCACCACACTAGCCCAGGACCCGATGGTATCAACGCGAAACTTAAAAATTAGCTGCCAACACACAGCTTTTCTGCTATCTCTCATTTTCCAACGGTCACTCGATACGACACCTGTGCCAGAAGATTGGAGATCCGCTTATGTAATGCCGGTATTTAAATGTGGTGACAGATCCCTTCCTATTAATTACAGGCCACTTTCACTAATATCGATATGTTGCAAGGTACTCGAACACATATTTTACACTAACATTATGACTCTTATTAACCAGAACAACTTGCTTCATAACAACCAACATGGCTTCCGCAAACATTTATCGCGTCAGACGCAGTTATTTGAGTTAATAACGGACCTTCATCAAGCAATCGACTCTTCCTTCTACATTGACTCCATCTTTATTGATTTCTCTAAAGCCTTCGATCACGTGCCCCATAACCGCCTGATGATAAAGATACGCAACCTGCAGCTGGACCAAAGTACTACGCAGTGGATCAACGCATTTCTAAGAAACGGCTTTCAGTAAGTTAAGTTAGGGAGCTTCTTATCAAGACGTACAGGTGTTGCTTCAGGAGTACCCCAGGGTTCGGTGCTGGGTCCACTGCTTTTCCTAATATATATTATGACATCACGTCGAACATAACATCAACAATACGGCTATTTGCAGACGACTGCGTAATTTACCAAGAAATATCGAGCCCTTGCGACACCATTGCTCTCCAGACTGACCTTGATGACCTAACTCATTGGTGCGCCAGGTGGCAAATGGTTATTAACGCAGACAAAACTAAACATCTCAAGTTTACTTCCGCTGCTAACACAAGTCCTAATGTCTACACAGTTAATAATACTATCATTGAAACTGCAGCGTCGGTAAAATACCTCGGTGTAAATTTTACCTCTAATATATCCTGGAGCACTCATATTGAACTGATTACTACCAAAGCCTTAAAAAAACTTGGTCTTCTTAAACACCGACTACACCAAGCCAACCAGGATACAAAACTTCACGCATTCATCATGCTAATCAGGCCTGTGATAGAATACGCGTCAGTGATCTGGAACCCTCATTATACCTATCTTATTAACATGTTGTAATCTATACAAAACAAGGCTGCACGATTAATCCTTCCCTGTTACTCTCGGTAGGAAAGTGTAACATCACTGAAAATATCGCTCCATCTCCCGCCTCAGTTCATGCGCAGAAAATTCAGCCGCTTATCCTTTTTCTACACTCTCTACCACAGCAACACACCATTTGCAAGTTCACATCTCCCGGCGCCGCACACATCGGCTGGTGTAGATCATATGAAGAAGACTAAACCCATTTGCGCTCGAACAGAACGATTCAAATACTCACCTTTGGTCCTGGCTATCGAACAGTGGAATTCGCTTCCTTCTAGCATTGCGGCTATCGCTGAAACATCATCATTTCAAACAGCTCCTTGGTAATACATAGAAAATTCCAACGTAAAATGATGTGGGTCGTTGTTTTTTCCTTTCTTTTTTTTGTGCGTACCGGCTGTATCGTTCCGTGAAACGTTAGATGCCATGTTTTGCAACTTCTGAAGGTGCTTCTGTTTTTTTCTGAAATTTGTTACATGTGCGATTTTCCAGTTCCTGTTCCTAGCCACTTTTTTCTTAACTACTTGTACCTGGCTTCATAACTTGTTTATTTCTGTCTTCAGCTGTTTATAACCTGTGTTGTATATATATATATATATATATATATATATATATATATATATATATATATATATATATATATATATATATATATATATATATATATATATATATATAAGTTTGCTGGGATGAATCCCCCCCTATGTAATGCCCGCATTGGGCCTTTAGGGTATTGAAATAAATAAATAAATAAATAAATAAGCTTGGCATACTGGAAATGCGTGAACTATTTTATTACACTGTGCTCATACGTCATTACTACGCAAAGGATTTCAAAGTACCTGTCAAGAAAAATGTTGCCCCAAGAAAGACAGAAATATACATTAAGCCACGATGCTTTACACATTACAGGAAAAAAATAAGGCGATATTATGTACCACAGAAATTTAATGAACTTGGAGAAGCGCTTGGAAATTTCGAAACTAAACGAAAAATGACTAAACCAATAAGGTAATGGGGCTCATCATTGTAGATAAATCACTGATGGCCTCTTGCATGTACAAGATTGCTTTCCTGGGTTTGCTCCTTAGATGTTCTGTGAGTTGTGATATGGCCCATTGTCAAGCTATTATGATGTCCTTTATTTCTTTATTTACTCAGTTTTAATTTTGCCCAAGTTGTACTTATAATGTCTATATAATTTTGTATATTATGCTTCGTATGTACTAGAATGCCTTACTTCTTTGTTTTGGGGTACACATTCGATGATTCACTGCGCTGCCTGACCAACCAACAAGTACGCTGTACTTAGGTTGGACAGGAAATGAAAACCTATGTACCAAATGAAGATGAATAAAATTTAAATTTATTTGATTTGATTCCTTCCTACACGAAACCGAATAACCATTGGGTAAGTAGAAGTGGAAGTACAAAATTTATTGTATTAAACAGATGCACACGTTATAATTCACCCATATTTCGTACCTGCCTGTTCCACATGTTCTTGCTGTTCAGTTTGGTTTACCTTAGGGTATTTATTTTTTCAGTAGTGAAGTGGTGCATCACGTTCGTGTAGAAAAAGAAGGCATTAGTTCTAATAGCTTCCTGTCTTTCATGCATTTGTTTGTGGAACCAGCAGGGTGATCTGTGTTAGTGCACAAATGAGCGAAAAAATGTTTTAGTTTGTGATCTGAGTAATACTTAAGCTGTTGAAATGCATTGTCGTTTGCAGACATCAATTTTATGGACAGTAGCAATATTTATTTAACGTGGGGCTTAAGCACCATAGAACAAATAGTGTACATTTACATGTGTTCTATAGTAGCAAACCATTACAATATATAGGTCAAACCTTTTTGCTTTTTGTATTCCAAAGTTGCCTTTTGTCAATTTCTGATGAAGTCAAAATTTCTGTTCCAGACATGCAGTAATGATGACGGCACCAGTATAATGCAACACATGCCGCGCACTAAAAAGAAACTACTGCCTGCTACAACAAGGCCATTATGGGGATTTGGCTCCTACTACAGTGTAAACAACACTGGGTTGCGTGTTCAGAAACAAATGGGCTTCATATATGCTGTATTGTATTGGTAGTCTTGAGATACATGTAATTTGTTGGTAGCAGTGGACATGAATGTTCGTTCATGTTCAGGGTTCAGCATAAATGGTTCGAACACAAAAGAACACACCACATGAGTTTGGCTAATCTGGGCTGTATCTCATGTGTCACGGCTCTGCCACAACAGTCTGCGCCAAACACATCTTGGTCCTCACAGGAGCCCCCGTATACACCAACGGGAAGGGGCTGGAATGAAATTTGCAAGGCTTTAACACCACGAACAAAGAAGCGGAGTCAAAAGTATTTGAATGAGATATCTCTATGGAGGACTGTGCCAAGACTGAAAAGATCTTCAGCCATCATTCCACCAGCGCGGATATTGTCCGAGTCATCCAGTAGCTTAACAAGGACTTTTTTAGAAATTCTTCGTGCTCAGATCAGCTGAAACCGCTGAACAAGCACGGACGACATTGCCCAAAAGAGTTCCGTCAGTTTGCTCTTGATTAGTAAGCCACGTAAAGTTCCATTTGTGCCAAGTATCATTTTTTTCTATGACTGCACGCTTTTTCATTTCCCATTATTGTTAGAGATCATTCATCCTCCCATCATAAAGGTAAACCGATCTGTCGACCATACTTAATAGCATAACATATGTGTAGCAGTATTTTCTGGTGTACCTCCTCCTGTGCACTTCCTCTCCTGAAATAGCGGACGCAGCATCGGCATCTGTCTTCCATTTGCCTGTGCACTGTGTTCAATGTAGGATTTTACTTTTCCTAATGTTTTGAGCCTTCAGTGCGTGCAGAGCAGAGTGACTTCTTTCTGGATTGCAAGCTTTCTCCATCCCACACTCCTAGCCTCGTAGAGGATTGCTCTTCTTGCTCAATCACCTGAATCCTTGCGCAAGCTGTACTGAGTGAAACATTTAGTGCGCACAATTGACAAGAACATAGTGAAGGGGGACACACGAGCGTTCGTGTGTCCCACTTCACTGTGTCCTTGTCAATTGTGCGCGCTAAATATTTCGCTATGAACTCGTACCAACTCGCCCAACTATCAGTTCTGCTGGAGCTACACTGAAATTATTGATTGCAGAATCTGGTTTCGCTCCTGCACTTGGTCGTGGTCGCCGTGTTACATTTCTCGGATGTAGGGGCCTGGTCACTTGCATTGGGAAACGGTATCTCGAGTGAATAACACTTGGTACGGGACTAGTTGGTGTTGCATTCTATAAAACTGATGGTAGCGCTAAAAAGGACGAACACACGTGAAAAGCCGACACGACGACGAGGAAACGCTACTGACAACTGGTTTATTTTTTGAGAATGGTTCAATATTTAAGATAATCACAACACATGCCCACAACCGAACTGCGCCAGCCTTCTTTATCGCAACCAGTCACGGCAAGTGAAATGATAAAACAACCCGCCGTGGTTGCTCAGTGGTTATGGTGTTGGGCTGCTGAGCGCGAGGTCGCGGGATCGAATCCCGGCCACGGCGGCCGCATTTCGATGGGGGCGAAATGCGAAAACACCCGTGTGCTTAGATTTAGGTGCACGTTAAAGAACCCCGGGTGGTGAAAATTTCCAGAGTCCTCCACTACGGCGTGCCTCATAATCAGAAAGTGGTTTTGGCACGTAAAACCCCAAATATTATATTATTATGAAATGATAAAACACCCAAGCAGCTAGAAGTGAACATATGACCAATTGATCAAAGGCCATCTGTTACGGTTTTTCAAATCTCCCAAGAAGTGTGCGCTCAGCCGAGTACAAATTTACTGAACCATTGATAATGCCCAGAACCGCCTTTCTTTGTATGTGGAAAGCTTCGAGCAAAACTCTAGCTTTACCGCTTGCACTTCTGTCCCAGAACCTTTGCTTCTTTGAACCATGATTCAATCGCAAATCATCACATGCGAAACTCAATTCGCAAGTTTGTCTTGTTCTGTGAAGTTTTGAGAGTTTTCCCTTAAGCGGTCATTGAGTCTGGCCAATATAGCACTTGCTGCAGGACAGGGGAATAAAGTATACTACTCCTAGGGCCCACCTGACGAAGACATCTTCATGCCGTTTTTTGCAACTGCGCTGACCTTCACCGCAGATGCTGGGGCACAGTTTCGCCAACTTGTTTGGCATAAAAAAACAAGCGGCACGTTGTACCTGTGTGATGACCCACTTATGGGCAAAGGTTCGTGTTCTCAATGTTTTAGCGGTTCTCTTAGGCGGAGCCTCCGAGAACCCAATTGAGGACGAAGCCGTTGGTTTGGACACACACACAAAGACTTTTAATCACACACAAAAGAAGCATAAAGCAAATAAAAAGAAACAGAAAACATGCTTGAAATACACACTCAAAAAAACATTGCGGTAAGGAACGCTCTTATAGGGCTCGCACGAGGTTAACGAGGGTGCGAGTTCGGGCTTGCCACGAGGGCGGGGACGCGTCGCAGTCTCGACACGGCAACGCGGCGACAAGCTGGCAGAAGGGGTGGCGCCGGTCTCACCAAAGGTTGCGGCGTGGGCTGACTGACCGGGCGCCGGGAGCGCGCCAGCTCTGGCGAGGCGAGGTAACGCTGGCGGCTGGGTGGCAGGAGTGGACGGCGGCGGCGTTCTGGCCGGGCAGAGAGCTCGGGCCCGTAGCCCGACTGCTCCCCTCTCGCCCACGGGCACGGAAGCTCGAACGCCGGCCTCGGGCAGCAGGCGGCACGGCAGGCGGGGGTGGCGTTCTGGCCGGGCAGCTGGCGTAGAACCCGGGCCCGAAGCCCGACTGTTCCCGTCCTGCCCACTGGCGCAAAAGCTCACCGGCCTTGAGGAGCTGACGGCACGCTCAGGTAGACGGGCGACGCACAGGAACAGGTTGGCAGGAGGCCCCGGTCGGGTGAAGTCCTGGTGGGCTCGGGTCCGGAACCCGACGGCCCGTCTTCAACGCCCGCTCCGGTGGTTGACCTCCTCCTGCCGTCGTTTCCTGGGACGATCCTGGCGTCTCACCGGCGTCTCCCTGCGTGTCCTCTTGCGTGTCGCCCCCGTTCCGCCAGCGCACCACGCTTTTTGTCGTGGTCTGGCCGATTTGGCATTTACTGATTGGCTGCCCGACGCCCCGTGGTTTTTTCTCATTGGTTGCTTTTTTTTTCTTTTGTTGTCTCTCCTGCGCCGTGCGTTCACGTGCTGGGCGCTCTTCGGCGTCGTCGTTTTTTCTCCTTCCAGCTCGGCGCGCGTGCACTCCGCGTCGTCTGCTCTCGACCGTCCCGAGCCCCGCACCACGTCGCGCACCACACATCACAACCTGCTGGCCACTTTTTTGAGGTTGTATGAAACCTTATGAATTTAAGGCATCACATCAGGCTTGGTCTCCACGCGTTCAGGTGGAGCCTTCATTCGTCGGGGACCAAATTTCTTGAGGAGGGTTTCAGCGACTGCTACAAGACTGAACAAGGGAAGCCTGCGGCCAACAGTCTGCGAACCTTAAATTCATTTCATTTATTTCATTTCATTTATTAATACTGTCAGCCTCATTCAGGTGCTATAACAGGAGTGGAAAAAACAAAACGAAACTGAACGGCAAAATTGTAGTACAGAACATATTGAAAACCATAGTTATACATTAGTTAAAGAAATAAAAAGATTATCTCGTGAAATGCACACATAAACAAAAACAAAAATGTATAACTCAGAAATCAGAACAGCAATCTTATAAAGCAGCAATCTGACCTCATCGCCCTATGCTAGTGCCATAGATGAAGTTATCTAAGTGGCGTAGAAATTCAGCTAATGATGTCTACCGAACAGCAGAATCTGGAAGAGTGTTCCAGTCCCTACAAGTTCGGGGAAAATAACTATTTTTTTATAGTCGGTAATGGGATAAACTTACTATGACGATGCCTTGAAGTATCATTAGTTTTGATCTCGAAGTAATCTGATTTATTTATTTTAAGGTAATTATTGATAATGAGGTAAAGAGTTTTTTTGTCTTTCATATCTGGTTCTGGTTTCTAGCATAGGTAGTTGGGCTTGTTGGCAGAGTTCTGCTGAAGAATGGTTCCGGCGGTATTTATTAAAGATAAACCTTACAGCGAGTCGGTGAATCCTATCCAGCTTGTGACGATTAGTTGCTGTATGAGGATCTCATATTACTTTAGCATATTCGATTATCGGTCTGACTAGGGTTGTGTAAGCGAGGCACTTTACATCCGGAGTAGCACTGTGCATAGTGCGTCGCAGGTACCATAGTGTTTTAAAAGCTTTGGAAATGACAATTTCTATGTGGGTATTCCATCGCAGATCTGATGTAAATGTTATGCCTAGGTATTTGTACTGATCGACTCTTTCAAGCATATAACCGTTGATTTGATAATTGTAATCAAGAACATATTTCTTTCTAGTTACTAACATGAGCACAGACTTTTTAAAGTTTAACTCCATCTGCCAGTCTTTACACCATTTCACTACTCTTTGCAAGTTTAAATTTAATTTAATCTGATCATCAACTGTATTTACGGTACTGTACATCACACAGTCGTCTGCAAAAAGTCCTAATGGAACATCAATGTTACTTAGTAAATCATTAATAAAGATCAAAAATAGGAGTGGGCCTAAGACGCTACCTTGCGGTACACCAGAAGCAACGGGAAGTATGTTGGATTGACAACCTCTCACAGTTACACACTGTTCATGGAAGGATATATACGCAGAAATCCATTGTGTGAGTGTTTGATTTTTAAAGACCGCATTAATCTTATATAACAACTCTTGGTGCGAAACTTTATCATATGCTTTTCCAAAGTCCAGGTAGATAATGTCTGTTTGACCATGTGAATTTACTGTTTCTGCGTGGTCATGAACTATTTCTATCAGTTGGGTAATCGTGGGCAGTCCCTTTCGAAAGCCATGCTGATGATAATACAGGATATCATGCTGGTCGCGATAGCCGAGCAGGTGTTTGGATATGATGTGTTCAAGTAACTTCGAAACTGTACTAGGGAGCGACATCGGGCGATAATTACTAACAGAATTATTTCCGTTTTATCAACCGGTATAGCTGATGATATTGCCTTCATTAGTAACTCAGGGGACCAATTGCAATGCATGCTCACTGACCTGGAGAGGCAAAGCAGAACAGCGGGTCTAAAAATAATCTGCAGAAAACTAAAGTAATGCTTAACAGTCTCGGAAGAGAACAGCAATTTACAATAGGCAGCGAGGCACTGGAAGTCGTAAGGGAATACATTTACTCAGGGCAGGTAGTGACGGCGGATCCGGATCATGAGACGGAAATAATCAGAAGAATAAGAATGGGCTGGGGTGCGTTTGGCAGGCATTCTCAGATCATGAACAGCAGGTTGCCATTATGCCTCAAGAGAAGAGTACATAATAGCTGTGTCTTACCAGTACTCACCAACGGGGCAGAAACCTGGAGGCTTACGAAAAGGGTTCTACTCAAATTGAGGACGACGCAACGAGCTATGGAAAGAAGAATGATAGGTGTAACGTTAAGGGATAAGAAAAGAGCAGATTGGGTGAGGGAACAAACGCGAGTTAATGACATCTTAGTTGAAATCAAGAAAAATAAATGGGCATGGGCAGGACATGTAATGAGGAGGGAAGATAACCGATGGTCATTAAGGGTTACGGACTGGATCCCAAGGAAAGGGAAGCGTAGCGGGGGGCGGCAGAAAGTTAGGTGGGCGCATGATATTAAGAAGTTTGCAGGCATGGCATGGCCACAATTAGTACATGACCGGGGTTGTTGGAGAAGTATGGGAGAGGCCTTTGCCCTGCAGTGGGCGTAACCAGGCTGATGATGATGATGGTGGTGATGATGATGATGATGATGATAACTTTTGCTCGCTTGCAATCAGTTGGAAAGCATCCGCTACTAAAAGAAGACTGAAAAATTTTGAACAAGTATTTAGATACCCATTCAGCGCATCTATATAAAAACTCATTAGGGATACGATCTGGACATTGGCTTTTCTTAATGTCAATATGTAATAGCAGATTTAGAACACCTTGCTCGTCAATCTGTAAACCAGTAATAGGAGGTCTTTCAGTTTCAACATTAAAAGGAGGCAGTATACCATTATCACGTATGTAAACAGATGAAAAATACAGATTAACATCTTCGGCACGCTTTTGGGCATTCTCCTCGGTCTCAGCAGGATGAAGAACTTTAGACGGATTTATATAGCGCCAGAATTTGTCCGGTGACTCGCGCAGAAATTTTGTGAGCGTCACATTATAGAATCTCCCTTTTGATTCCTTAAGAAGTCTCTTTAAATCCTAACTCATGCGGCGAATGCATAGTTTATTTTCAGGATTTAGGTTGGGTGTGTGAGCCTTACATTTGCGTTTAAGTCTTCGTTTGAGATGAAGTATACCTCTAGTTATCCAGGGATTCTTTTTATTCGTGCGCTTAGTTTTCTTAGGAATAAAGTGATTAAGGCACTGTTCTGCTAATTCCGAATAGAATTCCCACAGTTGGTCCGTGCTAGCACCTAAGTCATATAGCTGCGTAAAATCTGAATATGAATAATCAGGACAGTCTATCACAGCAGCGTCATCAGCGTCAGGAAAATTAAAGAAACATTTTTTGGACGAAGTACTTATGACATCTGGTGATGCCTTTAATAACAACAAAACCATCCTGTGAACTGACATGCCCTCCAGTGATGCACATTCGCAGACAGAACTTCGTGTTTGTTCGGAAACAAAAATTAAATCGAAAATGGATGATGTTGTAGGACATATCCTTGTGTAATCAGACACATCTTGAACTAAATTATGACAAAAAGCCAGTAGAAGTAACTGCTCACAACTAGGCACTTCTCGTGTTCCAGGTAATTGCGAACACCAGTCAATGCCGGGTAGGTTGAAATCCCCAAGTAACAATGTCCTGCTATCCTGAGGCAGGTAAGTGTCGAGAAATGTTCGTAGGTTTACAAGGACGTCCAACGGAGCATTTGGAGCCATGTAAACACCGCCAATGAAGTCTGATTGTGTATCTAATTTTAACTTGACCCATAGCGCTTCTACGCCATTCACATCTGGAAGTACAGAAAATGCTATGTTGTCTTTGATAATTAACGCAACTCCACCCCCCCCCTCTGTATTCTCGATCCCTTCTTACTATTTTATAGTTAGGAGAGGTGACTTCAGTGTCGAGTACATCCTTGTGCAGCCAAGTTTCGGTGACTACTATTAGGTGAGGTACATGTTCTATGATTAGGCTTTCTAATTCGACAAGTTTATTAATTATGCTTCTGGCATTCACATTTATCACTGTGAACGGTTTTGACCCTTTGTTCCTGCGTCAATTGCCACTCCCAGAAGGGGTGTGGCATTTGTACCTTTGTTTCGTTGTTTCGCCCCAGGCGTAAAGGATTTTGTTCACCTTCATCTTATCGAATACCATCTTTACCTTGGCCCCATTTTTTCCTTTCGTCAACAATGGTATTCCAGAGTTTTTCCGAATAGCATGCACTCTTTAAGAATAGTCCTCTGAAATGCTTATTTTCACTCCTTTAAGTTTGTAGCAATTATTCATAATCTTCGTTTTTTCCCTGAAATCACTAAACCTAAGGATAACTGGACGATGCTTATCCGGATTCGCCTTACCAAGACGGTGTATTCTCTCAATGGTACTTAGCATCTCTCCGAGTTTTACCTCAAAAACATCGTCGTTTACTTTTCTCAGCAATGTTGCTTCGTTTTCATTCTCTTCTTCCAGTATACCTTTTACAATCAGGTTGCTACGCCGGGATTGATTTTCCAAGCCATCGACTTGTTTAGCTAGTGCAGCGATTTCCGCTTGACAATCACTCATAATAGCCACAATATTTGATAGCCTTATTTGGGATTTCTCTAGGACCACGAGTGTTGCTTCGATGGAATCGAGTCTTGTTTGCATTTTCACTATACCTGCCTCAGGCGAAGTTTGTTTTTCTTGGATTTGAGTAACTTTGGCCAAAATATATTTTTGAGTTTGTAGAATTTCATTTACGGTGGCTTCAGAAACAGGCCCCGGGGTTTTCCTCTACATCACCTGAAAGCTTAAGCAGAATGCATGCCATTGAAAAACAGTCGCAGACACAATCAAGCAGCACTTGCGGACACGGCAGCACTACTAGACAAAGGTAATCACCACGAAAACCGTATCTTTTTGCACTAACCTGCACATACAAAGGTACTTCAGGTGACATCGTCACGGCAAGGCTGCCGTGTCCACTGATGATCGTAGGTCTCGGTAGCAGATTTATAGCTGGCAGGCTCGGTGACGTATCACGATGGTGTGACGTCACTGTGCTCATCGATGGTGCGCAGAGGTCGTTTTCCACGAGGCGATGATCAGTCATAATTGGTACACGGCGATGGGCGTCGGCGATCAATCCAGGAAGCTGCCACAGCTTTTCGTCGATCGGAACCGGGGAATCGGAGCGCTGCCGTCCAATGTACCCCATAACCGGCGATGTGGCGGAGGCTAGGATCAGGATCGACGGGCAAACCTGCACATACAAGGGTACTTCTGGTGACATCGTCACGGCAGGGCTGCCGTGTCCACTGATGATCGTAGGTCTCGGTAGCAGATTTATAGCTGGCAGGCTCGGTGACGTATCACGATGGTTTGATCATCAACTGTATGGGGTTTACGTGCCAAAACCACTTTCTGATTATGAGGCACGCTGTAGTGGAGGACTCCCGAAATCTTGACCACCTGAGGTTCTTTAACGTGCGCATAAATCTAAGTACACGGGTGTTTTCGCATTTTGCCCCCATTGAAATGGGGCCGCCATGGCCGGGATTCGATCCCGCGGCCTCGTGCTTCGCAGCCGAACCGCATAGCCACTGAGCAACCACGGCGGGTTAGTTAGCCTGCGAACCTTATTGTCAAAACTAAAAAGCATTTCGTCCGGGCACCTCTTTTGAAGCACCGATTCCATGCAGAGCGATGCAATTGCTCTTTTGACGGCCTTTGAATCAGACGATAATAGGGCAAAAACTCTTTGCACGTGGTAAATACGCCCAACAGGCCTGTCCCTTAGTTATCCTCAGCCTGAGGTCTAAAAAAGATATCTCGCCTTTTTGCAGCAGTTCATGGGTAAAAGCCAGGCCTTTACCATGGTCGATAAAGTACTTAAGGCCTGTCCTACAGAATCTTCAAAATAAATGTCATTACGAGCTTTCAAAGAGGTAAAAAAATCGTCGACATATCTAAAAACCTTTAAAACCGGGCCTACAATGAAATCTCGATCCAAAAGGCGATCAACATGAGCTAAAGAGATGTACCCTGAGGCATTTACCTTCACATTAAAAGAAAGATGTGCTAAAAAGTGAGCTTGCTAGGCTTGTTTGAGCCATTTTGCGTGTTTATTTCCTACCCTTTAGCTAACAATGGTTTCTGTCTCGGATACATATGTTATCCCTAGTGACTTTACCAGTCACCTTGGCACAGCCTTTCTAAAGTCTTTCAAATGCCTCCATCTCAATGCCCAGTCAATTAGAAACAAAATACCTAGTTTAACTAACCTGCTACAACAATCAGACGTCACATTCTATGTCATTATGTTAACAGAAACCTGGGATACAGATGATTCAGAAGTTCCTACGTTTCCTAACTATCAAACATGCTTCTTAAATCGTGGTGCAGGTCGTGGTGGTGGCGTGTGTTTGTTAATAAATAGTGAACATGAACCTGAGCTCTTACCACAGTTTACTCGGAGCACAGCAGATTATGAAGTTCTATCTGTACTTGCAGAAAACTTTCTTTTCGTTGTCTGTTATCGTTCTCCTCAAGGTTGCAATGTTATTTTTTTCGACTTTCTTGAATCGTTGTTTTCTTTTGTCTCCAACAAAAACCTTACGCTGGTTTGTGGTGGAGATATGAACGTAAATATCTGTGTTCATGACAGTTCGAAGAAAAGTTTTGACTTATTACTAAAGGCTAGCGGGCTTTCTAGCATGAGTCAGCTACCAACGCGCATAACAGCTAGATCATCGTCCCTTATAGATATGTTCATAAGAAATGTTGCCAGTAAGTTATCTAAATGTGGTGTAATTATCTCTGACATCAGTGATCATCTGCCGATATTCTTGTGTTTGAAAGGAAAGCTCAAAAATAGAGACAGTCATTCTCTTATCAAGCGATCACGGAAGAAAGCCTTCTCGCTTTTAGACAGCTTGTATCTGAAGCTAACTGGGATACTGCTCTTTCGGAACGTGACGCAAACCTGGCTTATCAGGACTTCCTTGCTATTCTGAAATCAATTTACGCTGCTTGCTTTCCCATAAAAATATTTAAGCGAAATTAAAAAAACCCGCGAACCATGGCTCAAACCTGATCTTCTGCTTAAGACAGAAAAAAAAAAATAAACTCTGTTATAAGTTTATCAGAACGAAGGAAATGGGCGACTTGCATATGTTTAAAACCTATCGTAACCGCCTGAACAAGATACTTAAGAAAGTTAGGAATGAATATTTCATCAGTGATTTCGAATCAACGAAATGGCGTAGTGAGCTTGTTTTGAAAAAACTAAACAGCCTGATAACTAATGATACAAATCTTAGAGCAATTACTTCACTAAAATTAAATGGGACACAGGTGTCCGACCAAAATCTAGCGGACGAGTTTAATAAATATTTTCTTTGTCTTTGTTGTGACAGAGACGTGGATAACGACTTAAATGACGTCGCAGTGTATGACAAAACGATATATCTTAAACCTGTGACTGAATTTGAAGTAATGACAATTTTCACAGAGCTCAAAAATAGTACCTCACGTGATATAGATGGAATGCAAATACGGCCCATAAAATCAATTCTGGATATTATTTTGCCCTACACCACTCACATCATTAATCTCTGCATTGCAAGTGCTGTATTTCCTCATGGAATGCAAGTTGCCCACTCCTTTGTACTTTTCAAGAAAGTAGATAGGAACCAGTCAGGCAATTACCGCCCAATATCCATACTTCCAATATTCTCAAAGGTATTAGAAAAAAGCTCTTCACAAACAGTTAACAGAATTTGAATCGAAACATCATATACTCACCAAATCACAATATGGGTTTAGAAAGCACCTTTCAACAGAATTCGCACTCTTAAGTAGAAGGAACATGTACTAAAACAATTTGAACAGAACCTGTACAGTCTTGTGTATTTTCATTGATTTAACAAAAGCGTTTGACCTTATAAATCATGAATTAATTCTCCGGAAGCTTGAACGATACGGTTATCGCAGGCACGCAGCATCCATAGTCAAATCGTATCTGGAATATCGCCGACAAGCTTTAAGTGTAAATGGCTTCATCTCACAAACTCTCCCTGTCCGCTGCGGTGTTCCGCAAGGAAGTATACTCGGTCCATTTCCCTTCAATCTCTCACATCGATGACATCGTCAACGCATTTCCCCTCGCAAAATTTATCATATACGCAGATGATACGAGCATATACTTATTCGGCGAAAATGCTAATGATCTAATAGATTCAGCCAACTGCATGCTCAAACACCCAGACAAATGGACACAGAAAAATGCATTGCAAATTAATGTGAGCAAAACAAAAGCAGTTGTTTTTCGGGCCAAGAATAAACATGTTACTCTGACATAGGAAATGTACTTTAGATCTTGTCCGCTAGAAATAGTACCACAGTTTAAAACTCTGGGCGTTGTGTTTAACCAGCAGATGTCCTGGGACGATCATGTGGCCCACATTACTTCCAAATTATCACAAATAATTGGTCTGCTCTATTGCAACCGTGAAATCTTACCCTCTTGCGTTATGATGTTACTTTATTACTCTTTAGTTAATTCTCGCCTTAACTATTGCAGCCTTATCTGGGGAACTACAACATAGGCAAACCAGAACAAATTACTTGTATTACAAAAAAAGCAACGCGGATTGTTAAGAAATTACCCAGGTTGCATCATACAAGAGAAATATTTTTAGAACACAAAATAGTTCCAGTAACAAAAATCTGACTATCGCCTCAGCCGAACACTTAAAGAAGAACATTTAAATAAAACATATTTTATCCAAAATCTTTCAGGCCGGAGAAGGCGCGAACAAAACTACAAAACTGCATCACAAGAAATAAGGATATGTGGGAAATTAAAACATTTCGAACAACATATGGGCTACAAACGTTAGAACAACGGCTTCCACAACTTCTTAATGACCTATTGAGACAGGATATAACACCTAAATATATCACATTTCGGACACTCTTGGCTTTCTTTCCTAAACTTTTTCTTGTTATTTCTTTATGCAATTAAAGCCAAATCGCTTTACAGACTTATGGTGTTACTCGATGTTATTCTTGTTTTTTCTTTTAAAGTGGCTTTGCCATGTCATTGCAATGTGTAAACCATTAAAAGCCTTCATTTTTTTATTTTTGGAATGTGTGTACGGCTCAATTGTTTTTTTATGTTATGTACCAGATGCAGCCTTTATGTAATATGTTTATATATTGTTCTGTAGTGTAATGTGACCGCCGTGAGCCCACTTTTTTTTTGCGTATCTTCTTTTTATGTGACTTTGTATGCTACTGCCAAATATTGTACGCTACTGCTCTGTCAAGCTGTTGAAAGACAGCTTTTACTTCGGCCCTCCTGCATCATCATGTATGACGTAATGGTCGAAATAAACTTACGTATGTTCGAAGCTGCCTTCTACTATATCCAGCAGTAATTTGGTGCTTATTAAGTGTTACGGGAACATTGTGAGCCAGTGACTGAAATTTGTAATTCGTACGAAAATGTGGTATCGCCCACATATCAGTGCAGTGCGTTTTAACAGTCGACGAGTAACGTTGTAACGATGCCAGAGAAGAGAGGTAATCAACGATTTCAGTTGATGAAAAATTAAACAACTGCAATAACCGAAATTCATATTGACACGTGTATTTATCTTTATCGGGCGACCACGTTTCGCCGCTTAACAAATGTATTCGCACAGCACGGGACGCGCCTGCATGTATCCGAAGTTTCTGGAAAGTTATCGATGCTTCTACCCGGCTGTCTGTTGTCGCCGAACCTTGTGTTATCTGATTTCATCGCGTGACGCGAATGGTGTAGAACTTTCTGGAAGGCACGCGGATTCCAACGATCAGTCTGGAACGTTTGTCGACTGCTCTATAAAAGCCGACGCGCTTGACCCACTGATCAGATTTTTCGACGATCGCCGACCGTGTTCGCCGCTATTGTTGTGCTATAAGTGTAGCCTGTTTTTGTGGGCACAGGTTCGCCTAATAAAAGTTAGTTTTGTCTTTTACAGTATTGCTACTGTGTTCTTTAACGTCACCACCACGTGACAATACATTTTATCCGCGCGAAGTAAATTATGCTCTAGAAATGCTTCTTTCGTGGTATTTGTGCGTTGAAGATTTGAAATTTGTCGTATAATTCTTTTTTGTATGGTAGCAATCTTATTTATATTAGTTTTAGTTGTGGTAGCCCAAACCAGGTTGCAGTAGTTTATGCGTGAATCAAACAGAGCTTACTAAATTTGAAACTTAGCTTGTAGTGGAAGAATACTACGACAGCGCGATAGTACCCCTGTTACTGCAGACAACTTTCGACAAATTCGATGTGAGTCATCATCATCATCATCATCATCATCATCATCCTGGTTACGCCCACTGCAGGGCAAAGGCCTCTCCCATACTTCTCCAACAACCCCGGTCATGTACTAATTGTGTCCATGTCGTCCCTGCAAACTTCTTTATCTCATCTGCCCACCTAACTTTCTGCCGCCCCCTGCTACGCTTCCCTTCCCTTGGAATCCAGTCCGTAACCCTTAATGACCATCGGCTATCTTCCCTCCTCATTACATGTCCTGACCATGCCCCCCCCCCCAATTTCTTTTTCTTGATTTCAACTAAGATGTCATTAACTCGTGTTTGTTCCCTCACCCAATCTGCTCTTTTCTTATCGCTTAACGTTATACCCATCATTCTTCTTTCCATAGCTCGTTGCGTCGTCCTCAATTTGAGTAGACCCCTTTTCGTAAGCCTCCAGGTTTCTGCTCCGTAGGTGAGTACGATGTGAGTATGCCACTTCAATTTGAAGGAAAGTATATTCCTAGAGTTTTGTGGTCACTGACAATGGCAACAGGCTGGTGTTCATAGCTAAGCTGATGAGGCAAGGAAACCTTTTTGTTTTTTGCACAGAATATGATGGCCTTCGCTTTCGTTGTATTAATCCTGAGTCTATTTCTTTTTGGGCCATAAAGACACCTTATTAAGAACTTAATTGCATTTCATAATTGCTTCATCTAAATTAGAACCGCGGACAATAAAAGTGGTATCATCAGCGTAAATCATAAATTTAAGTTCGGTGTCTATCAGGACAATGTCATTAATATAAGCATTGAATAAAAGTGGACCCAATACGCTACCCTGAGGCACTCCGTGCGTGACGGGTAAAAGAGATTATTTGCATTGTTAATAAAAACACATTGCTGTCGGCCACGCAGGTATGACTCAAGTAAGGCCAAAGGTTTCCCGCGAATCCGGTATTGTGTAAGCTTTGTCGTAAGAACGTCGTGGTCAATGGAATCAAAAGCCTTACTAAAATCCAAAGAAAGACCTACTGTATACAATTGTTGTTCAATGTTTCCTAGGATGGTTTCCTTTAAGGACAATAACGCCAATTCTGTAGACCTTACCGCTCGGAAGGCAAATTGAGACACGGTTATCACATTTTTGATGTCGAAGAATTTCGTTAGTCATGAAAATATGATTTTTCCAACCGCTTAGAAAAAACAGGTAGAGCAGAGATTGGTCTGTAATTCAATGCATTGTTTTTGTCTCTCCCCTTGTATATTACTGATACTCTAGCATTTTTCATGGCATCGGGAAAAATTCCAGTCTCCATCGCTAAGTTAAATATGTAAGCAAGTGTGGAAGTGATGAACGGCAAAACATGCTTAACGGCTTCAACTTGGATGTTGTCGATATCTAGAGCCTTACTATTTCGCAATATCATAAACGTGCTGTGCATTTCATGTTCGTTGGTTGGTGCGAGAAATATACTGCCAACAAAACTGCTATATTGTGTGCTGATGTCTGATGGGCTATTATCCGCTACATTTACATTAACAAAGTGAGTATTAAAATAGTCTGCAAGCTCTTTGCCTTTACATTCACGGTGCTCTACAGTTAACGTTTTGATAGAAGGCATACTGGTATTACGACCGAGAACATCATTTATTGTCTTCCAAGCAACATCACGGCGTTGCCGAGTAATATGTCCAAAAATGTGTTGATAATAGTTTATCTTGGATCGCCGCAACTCTGTGTTAAGCTGATTTCTAAATCTCTTAAATTGTTTGAGCGTTTTTTTTTTCTGAACGCGTCCGCAAAAAAGAATGATAGAGGCGATTTTTACTTTTTATCAAGTTTATATGTTCTTGAGACACCTAAGGCTTCCGTATCTTTTTAGATACCTTCATCGCTACGAGCGGCAAATAGCGTGAGCTTACACAGTAGAAAGCGGCTGACACATTGCTGCTAGGTTCCGTTCTCACTAATAATTGTCCTTGAAGGGATGCCAGGTTTGTGAGTTTTAGCTGTGAAGAAAGCATTCAAGGAGTTACTCTCTGCAATTGGAGATATCATTGCCTAATTTTGTCAGGTTCAACTCTTTAGTGAAGTTCGTGAACCTCGCTTTTACACGAACATCGCTTTTGTTCACTCCTGCAGCCCGCACAGCGACTCAGACTCCCAGTATACAGGCACACCATAACTTGTGCTCTCCGCTGGTTCTATCCAGTTGCAGCCATGGCTAAATTGTGATAATTGTGGCCTTCGTTGGCCGCGATTAGACATAAACGGAGACAAGCTTACGTGCTTACGGGGTCCAATGTGCGTGAAGTTGATAGCCGCTTGGGTCTAAAGGACCGCAAAAGTGGCTGCGGAAGGTGGTGCCCACGAATCCGATTTGTCCATATTGAGACAAAGTGGGGCACCAAGTGCGATCCACGCATTAGCGGCCAGTGAAAAAGAAGAAACGTGGAGGTTGGAAAGGAGTTAACGCTAAGATCCCGGGTAGTCCTTGTTGCTGTGTTGGCTGCAGCAGTAGTAGCCTGCATCACCCGATTGCTGCGCAACACAAGTTGCTCATCTTTAACGGCGACTGTCGGTGAAAACAGGTGGGGCACTCTATCCAATCTGGCTGCGCGGCTGTTTGTCGCTCGTCACCAGACCGCCATGTGCGACGACGACGGTGAGCCGTTTACGAGCTTGCGTCAATGATTCCAGCGTATCTCTAAATGCAAATTTTATTTCTGCTCTTGCACCAGAATGTACACTGCTTGTCTTCCTAAAAAGTCGCATGTTCTGTTCACTCACTTGTGGGTTGTTTGTATGGGCGTCAGTGGGGCTCTTCCGAACTCCGCAATTAGAACCCACCAGCTACGCGGCAGCCAAGGCAATGAGGCATGCCGCATAGCCAGCAGGGCGTACCACAGCGCGTACCAGCGAACGCTGCCGGTGAAAAACAGCCATAATAAATTTTGCTCGTAAACAAAAACTTCCTTTCCGCTTCTTAATTGAACAGCGCCATCTCTCGTCCACCTACGAAAGTTCTATGCGTTTCCGCTCATTTTTATACCACTGTGAAAGGTACAGTTTCCTTTCCCTTAAGGTAGTTTTTTATTCTATGGGAAACGCCGAAAGAACAGGAAACGAAAGTTTAAAGACCCACCTGCACGGCGGTTCTGATTAAGTGAGGAGGTTTTCCGCTTCGGGTATATGATTGACAACACTTGAAAGCCCAATAATAGGGAGTGGCTGCCTTTGAACGCGTCCAACATGGTATGCCACTGTTCGGTGCCGCAGCAACCCGAGTTGAAGACATCGCCTTCAACTCGGGTGTGCAGCAACCACTTCCGCGAGGAAAACTTGAAATGAAATTGTTTATTTACCATGCTCTACGTTTACAGATGGAGGGACTCTAGATAAAAAGCTATCATTCAACAGCTTGACGTGTCTGCAATAGCTGTTTCTGCAGGGAGGCAGCATTAGATATGCGCACATACAAATACATACATACACATACATATATAAATAGCTGTATAGGTAACTTCACTGACATTTTTCTCCATCACACTTCATGTAAAAAAAGATCAGCATCACAGATACATAACGCTACCAGATATTACATCGAAACCGTATACATTAGTTTGAGTTCCTTGGATGATGACGTAAAAAGATCAAATTGGACCGATTTGTAGTAATGTAACAGTGTTGGTATTATATGTTTGAGGCATTGTTTTCTGTAGTTTGAACGGGGTGTTGGGACTAACCAGTCCTCAAAGTGTCTTGTAACGTAATTTGTAGCTTTTCTCTGAAGTTGGGCTAGAGTACGCAGGTTGCTGATATTTCGATGGATTTACAGCTTATATACATGACTCAGACGATATCTGTAGAGATTGTGCGCTGGGATCACACCAGAATTATTGAAGAAGGTAATTGTCGATGCTTTGTAGGAAGCGTTATATGCGTGGCGGAGATACTTCTTTTGTAACAGGTGAATATGTTCTAGATTGGTAGATGTTGTGTTACCCCATACTAATTGGCAATATTTTAAATGTGATTGGAAAAGTGAATTGTACAGCAAGAGCTTAATGCGCGTGGAAAGAATATCTCATACGGCCTACTACACCAGATATTCTACTTATTTTACTTAGAACGTATTTGACGTGATTTTCCCATGACATGTTCACTGAAAAGATGACACCCAGACATTTGAAAGTCTCGACTATTTCAATAGTCCTTGAGTTTAATACAATGTCTCGATGGAGAGGTATCTATTTATTTATTTATTTATTTATTTATTTATTTATTTCAGATACCCTCATGGCCCACAGGGCATTATTGAGGGGAGTGGCACACACATTTAACTAAATTTGTACAAAAGGAGACAACGCATGTATATAAAACATATATATATATATATATATATATATATATATATATATATATATATATATATATATATATACCGGAACAAATACATAATTCACAACCCGGAACATAAAGTGAGTTCAAAATTATACAATTACCAAGAAATGCTAAATTACACACAGAAAAGTTGAAAACTGCAAAAAGCCACCATTAGCACACACATGAACACAGCAAATCTGGGGGGAAAATACAGAAGGATGCGCATGATAGCGAGAAAAATGGAAATGGAACCAAAGCTATGGCAAGCAATAATGTGTTGATAATTTCTTCATAAATTCATCAAAATCTTTCGAAAGTGCAATATCCCATGGTAGCTGGTTCCAGTCCAACGATGTTTTTGGAATGAAAGAATTCCTGCAGGATGTTGTACGGCACTGTGAAACACCAACTTTGCATGGATGATCTAAGCGTGATGAAACATATGTTGGCGGCGTGAGTAATGTATATTTAAGGGTGGAATACATGTGGTAAATTTTAAAAAAGAGACACAGGCGTGATATTTTTCTGCGCGTTGAGAGAGGGGTTAGTAACAATGTGTTTTTCATTTCTGTGACGCTGGACAAACGATCACAGTTACGAAAGATGAAACGGGCTGCTCTGTTCTATACGGCTTCGAGGGCGTCGATAAGAGAGTTAGTGAAAGGGTCCCATACTGAATTAGCATATTCTAATTTGGAGTGGACAAGCGATTTGTACAGAAGAAGTTGAACAGGTGTCGGGGCTAAGGAAAAATTTTGTTTCAGATATGCAAGCATGCGGTTAGCGGACGCGATGATAGAAATGATATGTGCCTTCCAAGCTAGGTTTCACGTTATAATGACACCGAGGTATGTGTAAGGTGTTACCGGTGTGAGCAGGGAAGAACAAATAGTGTAGGGAGCGGAGCACGGATTGACGGGACGCGAAAAACGCATTACTTTGCATTTAGTACCGTTAAGTGTCATCTTCCATTGTGAACACCAGTTAGATATAGTAGCTAAGTCTTCCTGGAGTAGTGCGGTGTCATTAGTATTTTTTATCCGCCAAAAGTCGCACTGTGGATGTTACGTTGTTAGGCAAGTCATTAATATATACCAGAAAGAGCAAAGAACCGATAATAGAACCTTGTGGGACGCCTGAGGTCACAGATACCGGTGATGAGTTAATGCCGTTAGCGTGCACGTACTGGATCCTGTTAGAAAAAAAACGTTCAATCCATCGTAGTACATTTTGGTCTATATTAAGTTTACTTAGTTTGGGAAGAAGCAAGCTGTGAGAGACTTTGTCGAATGCTTTGGAAAAAAAACTAAACAGATGCAGTCAACTTCACTGCCACGATCAAGTATGAAGTTAATATCATTTGTAAAATTTATTAGCTGTGTTTCACAAGAAAAGTGTTTTCTAAAACCATGCTGTGCATGAGTGAAAAAGGATGATGACTCAAGAAAGTTTGCTAGGGATGACAAGATGACATGTTCCATTATCTTGCAAGGAATGCTGGTCAGTGATACTGACCTATAGTTGAGTGATAGGTGCTTGTCGCCTGATGTATGGAGTGGAACCACCTTAGCCAATTTCCAGTCGTCTGGGAGGTCACAAGTTTGACGGGATTGCTCAAATATTTTCGATAGTATGATGGAAGAATACACTTTAGTGTTTTTCAGGATTTTAGGGCTGATATTATCGGGACCACATGAAGAGGATAACTTTAAGCGATCTATGATACGTATAATTCCTTCAAAGTCAAAACGAATCAGATCCATAGGAAATATGATATCGGGAGTATAGTCTGGTGGTGATGCGCTAAAAGGGACAGAAAATGCATTAGCAAAAGTCTCGTTAAGTACATTAGCACTATCACTGTTCGGGATGGGATTTGATTGAGAATCCAGGAGAGAGATTGATGGCTGGTCTGATCCATTAACAACGTTCCAGAACTTTTTAGTATCAGTTAAAAAAATGATGGCAGTGCGACATTAAAGAAATGTTGTTTAGCATCTTTTAACGATTTTTTATAAGTGCCAAGTGCGGCTCTTAGAGCTGACCAATGCTGCGATCCTCCGGACGACCTCGCACTGACATATAACCGCCTTTTTCTGTTCCCGAGGCGTTTTAAGGGAACAGAAACAGAATCTGCTTATTTTTCGGTCTGAATATAACTGTTTTTGCTTCGTTTCCATTTGTCTTCATTAAATTCTCTCTCGACAATTCCTCTAAGGATTTCAGTGCATTGTCATATTTTTCTATAAGAACATGAATATTATTACCAATGAAAAAATACTCGTGTCGTCCGCATAGATAATAAACCTTGTCTGATAGTTAATATTAACTATATCATTCAGTTAGATGTTAAAAAGCAAAGGCCCTAAAATACTTCCCAGTGGCACTCTACAATGAACAGCTCTAGCCTTAGAAGTAAAGGTATCAATTTTCACAATTTGTGTTCTGTTAGATAAGTAGCATTCGACAAGAGGTAATGCCTGTCCTCGTATTCCATAATAGTTTAATTTCTCCACTAAAATGGTATGATGAACTAAATCAAAGGCCTTAGAAAAGTCTACGAAAATACCAACAACTATAGATTTGTTTTCAAACTCTGTTAATATATATTCTTTCTGCTGTGCTAATGCTAACTCGACTGATTTTTTCTTACGAAAACCAAATTGGTGTGGACTTAACAGGTTATGTTTTTCAATAAAGTTTGTCATCCTCCAATGCAAATTTTTTTCAAACACCTTTGAAAAGATTGGTAAAATGGATACTGGCCTGTGATTTCCCTAGCCATTACGATCTCCTTATCTATATAGAACGGTTACTTTCGCAGACTGCATTGTCACCGGAAAAATTTGCGATTCCAAACACATGTTAAAAATATGGGTCAATATTGGGCCAATAATTTCAACTACATGTTTTATTGGGTACACTTGAAAACCGTCAATCTCGCAACTACTGCTATTGTTTAAGGTTTTTATATCTTACGCAACTTCATCCGGTGTGACGGGCTGAAGGTATATTGTGTTCTCATTGTTGGTGCAAATATATTTATTACCATGAACGGTCGTAGCGTGAGTACTAGCCATATCTGTGAAAAAAAATATTAAATGAATCAGCTAGTTCAATGCCTGATAATTATTTGCCATTAATTTGCAACTGCGATAAGGGCTTGTGGCAATCACTACGATTCAAAAGTCGGTTCAACCTCGACCATAGTAGACTGTGTTTACGCCTTTCGAGGTCCAGGAAAGATGAGCAGTATGCTGTGCGTGCATGCCGTAACTTCTTAGTTAACTTGTTTCGATACTTTTTAAATATGGCGAGGTCATCTGTTGATCGCATGTGGAAGAAATGTTGGTATAGCTCGTCCCTCCTTTTCATTTCATCGCGTAAATAAGGTGTAATCCATGGTTTCCGGGTTTTTCTACTTTTCCTACGTGTTCTGGAAGGAAAGCTGTGGTGGTGTAGGCGGGAAAATATATCAGTGAACATATCTTAAGCCACGTTGGCATCTGTTAGGTTAGTTTTCACATACCGCTCACTGTCAAAAGGGTATCACAAGAAGATTTCAGAGTTGTGTCTAATTAATTGGTATGAAAACGGTGGGAACTTTCTTCCTCTTAATCCGCTCATTTCAGCACACAGAAACACTGGTAAATGATCACTGACAGAACAAGATAAGACTTCGGATTTAATGTTTGACTGTAAGGAATTAGTGATAAATAAATCAAGAGTTGAGTGGCCTTGAGGCGTCACCCTAGTAGGGGCGGTGATTAAGTTGGCAAAACCGCTCGATAATATAACCATATTGGAAGAATTGGATGACTGACTGTTCGAACACATGTCAATGCTAAAATCTCCACCACCTATTAAAGTTCTAGAATTATGATTTTGAGCCACATATGCAAGAAATTCATCGTAGAACTTTATAAATGCCGGTATATCACCACTCGGTGGACGATAGCACACAGAAAATACATGCTTACCAGTGCATAGTGACTATTTCATACTCAGGTGAAAGAACAGTATAAGAATCAAGGATTTGACATTCAACGTCATCTGCAATCAGCAACGCTATTCCACAACCTCGATAGTGTGACCTGTTTAAATAGTAAGCATTATGATTAGAAAACCTAAATATATCACTTTCAGAAGTGCTCCATGTTTCGGTTAGCATGATAACCGAAAATTGAGAGGAAAATGCGATACGCATCTCCCCCAAGCACGACATTTTGTTTCTCACCTATCGCGTATTTAGGTGAATTTTATGGAGGCTGTAGTAAATGCTGCTACAATTTCATTTACATCATTTGGTAAGTAAAACTCCACTTTATCATACATCCTTCAGTTATTGCAACCAACAGAAGGTTTGAAATCCGGGCCAGTTGGCACATACTTGAAGGAAAAAACCAGTCAAAAAACACAAAGGACAAGAGGAGAGGTTCACACCACAACGACTGCTTTTTTTCAGCAAGGCCAGCAGAGCATGGGCAACTACATCATCGATAATCACAGAGCATGAAAAAACAAGATATCGCTTCTATCATGACCGACCTAGAAATGCAAATTTTTTTTTCAAGTAAGCACTCGGAGGTTGTACTAATGCAGTCGTCACCTAAAAAACTGATGTAGTACGCTTCCAGGATTTCTCGCTCTTCCTTGCCCTTGCCCCTACGAAGAATCGTTGCATTGCTGAACAAAGGGTAACAGCCACACCCATTGCAATGGCGAGGCAAGTTTGCACCAGTCGTGGTATGAACGTCTCCTCTTGTCGTTTGTGTTTTTTGACTGGCTTTTTTTCCTACAACTGCACTGTTTAGAGATCCTCAAGTTCATCCTTATCTTTAATGTGAACTGCGTGAGCTCCTTCGGTCTTCCGAACAAGGACCTTGCCGTTGACATGCCAAACAAACTTGTAACCCTTTTGCCGCGCCGCTTCTATCGCGGCCCGTGGAAGCACCCTGCTGTGCAGAGTCAGATTTTCTTGAAAGAAAACTCGAGGGTTGTCGCCAGTAAGGGTGTACTTTTTCTTGAGCCAGGCGTCTCTGGTCTCTTGCTTTGTGAAGCGGATCTACGTCCGTTTATTAGGGGACGACTGCCTTAGTACCAACCTCGGTGCGCTTACTCTAAAAAGAATTTGCTTTTCTAGGTCGGTCACAATAGAAGCGATATCTTGTCTTTTTATGCTCTGTGATTATCGATGATGCGGTTGCGCATGCTCTCTTGGCTTTGCTGGGACTACACCGATTCTAATAAAGCTCAGTTGATAGTCCAGTCGTTGTGGTGGGAACCTCTCCTGTTGTCCTTTGTGTTTTTTGACTGGTTTTTTCCTTCAGCCTTTGTAAGCTGAGGTACTCTTAGCTTACCAGCCACTTCATTTAGAGAGGTCACCGAGTTTTCACCGTAAACAACAGGGATTCCGTGAACTTCCAAGTTCAGCGGCCTACTTCGGAACTCAAGATCATTCACCTGCCGTACAATATCGCATTCTGCAGATGCATGTACCTTTTCTCTTTCTTCCAGTTCTGTCTCCCTTTTTCTTAGACCCTTGATTTCAGAGTGTTGCTTGAAATTCATCGAATTTCAGGGGCAGAAATTGAACCGACTGTTCCATGCTATTTACTTTTCCTATTAAAGCCGGCAAGCCTTCAAGTTTCTCGTTGATTGATGCAATAACTGAATCTACGTCAACTTCATCGTCCCTGGGACTACTCCGAGGGCGCATGCTCTTACATGTCACTCCCTTCCAGGCCTTATTTGCCGTTTCCGATTTCGATTTGTATGATTTTTCTAGCAAGCCAGCACACCTACCGAAGTGGTACATGTGAAAACACTCGCTACATTTCACAGACCCTTCATCCTGTACAGGTAACTGGCACAATAAGCAGGTGTCGGGCATAGTGTAATAAAAGCACAAGCAGACAAAAAAAATACAGAACAACCAGGAGCTAGAAAGTTCTGCAAAACAACTACTGGTTATGCCGGTTGTATCATTCTATAGCAGCAATGGCAGCAGTAGCAGCACTGACAGCATAAATAAGAGAAATCTGCAGCTGTACAAGAAAATTCCAAGAATCACTAACCTGCAACAGCAGTGTAAACAGAATCAGACGTGTTTCCAGATGCAGCCGCCACTGCCAAAAGACCGCCGACCGGGAGACGCCCCTCTATATCAGGCTGCGGTGCGTCGAACTGCGCTTGCGCAAATAGTGTCCGTCAGAGTCGCGAAGCTAGAAGCGGAGCAGGGTCGAGCAGATTTCGTCGCCGAGAAACACTGACAATAAGAGTGCCCGCAGGAAGGCAGTAGATCCGAAGATGTTCAGGCCCGTTGAAGTCAGCACGGCTCCTATGCGGCTACAATGCGGCAACTGCAACAGCAGTGTACAGAGAATCATACGTGTTTCCAGATGCTGCCGCCGCTGCCAAAAATACGGGTTAAAAAAGTACTGATACGGGCTCGGGGCTGCAGCCTTTGGGGAGAAAGCCCGCACTGAGACACTCGCCCGCCCGCGCTGCCCAGCTAATGCCACGAAGCTTTCGCATAAACAATTTTTGATGCTAGATACTGGCGAGTTCACTGTGATGGAAAGGGAACCTTAAAAAATGATATTTAAAGAAAGCAAGGCATACGCTCAGGCTTGTGTAGCACCAAACAAAGAAATGCACTTATTCATTGAAAATGAAGCAGCGAGTAATTGCTCGCTGAGAAGACCGATAAACATACAATACGGTGCAAATTGAGAAATAGGAATATTGAAACGTCGAAGACTTTAGAGGGAAATATTTTTCAATCGTCTCGACGGGACATCACAATTCGATGTCGTAGGCGTCGAAGTTCCCAGTTATAAATAAATTATTTTTAAGAGCTCAGATAGCGTCCACGCAACAATGATTCCTTGTGCACTGTCAAATAATGATATTCTTCCGCCTAAATAACATCACAGCACGGTGCGACAACGCGCTGGCAGCGAAAGCAAAACATTTTGCTCTGACATGCATGCAGACGCGCACTCGGTCACCGTAAAGCCATTCGGTCACTGCATTGAGGCATCACTTTGCTATGCTTGATTTGGTTACAAAAGCAGATCATCATAACAACATATTTCACATAGTTTGCGGTCACCGACTGCCCACCTTTCCCACAAGAGGCCGGTTCGGGTGACTACATCGCGGCGACCGCGCGCAGTGGGCGTATTTGGTAACGCGATAATGTTTGTAAACCATTCTGTGCTTTCTGTATGCCCAAGATTATTATTTTGAGAAGAAGGAGCAGGAACTCACTTTGACTAAAACCAGCAGTTTAGTTGGCTTGGCCTAGGCCTTCCACGTGGGGATGTCGTGGGGATGTCTAGCCTCTTCGCCGCCTAGCAGGCTCGCTTTGTAGCCCAGAGTTGGTCGTCGAGGTAGGAGCTGCGCAGAGTGGAGTACCATCTAGAGGAGACGATCACAATAATAATTGTCGGATATTGGAGTTTACATTCGCATAACATGTGTGCAGTAAAAACTTTATTCGTTTAGAGAGTACTCACAGAGATGCCCAGGAGGGCTCCCGAGTGATGTTTTTATTGAGCTCCGACAACCAAACCTGTGACAAGCGAGCCGCGTTATCGATATCGCACAAGCGAGGTGCGACCGACAGATGGGCACTGCAGAAGTCCTCGCCCCCCGTATGAAGGAAAGTGGGCAGGCAGCGCTGGAGGTTGGGGGGGAGGGGGTTGCTTCTATTCCGCCAACAAGGGAGTACGTCTATCTCGTTGAAGCGATAGACCGTCCGAAGGTCACTTCGCTCGCTGCTGCTGCGGTTCCTCACACCAGCATTTTAACAGCAAATGTCCGCGCTCATCGAGTATGATATGCTCATGTCTGCTTGGGCGTGCTGACACCATGTTTGTTAATTCAGCTAGCAAGCGAATGTTCCCAACTTTATACGGCCGATAAAGCTTCGTATAGCTGTACTAGTTTACTATCGCATCGGGCAAAATTAGCTTTCAGGCGAAACTGCGACTTTTCTTGTATATCAGATTCTTCGGCGAACATCCACCTAACTCGCAAACGACACCTTGATTTCGAAAAAATGAAAACTGGAGATAACGTTTGAATTGCGTTTCGATAAGCTCATTTGTGACCGGAAATTTTTTTTAAGAACGTGCTAACAGGATGGTTGAACAGAAGTGGCAGTCCCCACACACTAATCTCACAGAGAGAGAGAGAGATGGAGAGGGATGGAGAGACAGAGAGGGAGAAAGATGCAAATGAGAAAAACGCAGGGAGGTTAACCAGAGTTATAACCGCCGACTTGCTGACCTGCACTTGGGGAAGCAAAACGGGAAGTAGACAGAAAGAAGAGCGGGAACAAAAAGAAAGGCGTTAAACAGAAGGACGGGATTATTACGATATATATAGACCGCTGCCACGCCAAACGGACAACAAAGCCTAGAGCGACTTTCGGTGCGACGACAGTTCATGCCGGCGTTCCAAGACTGTCTGTTCTGGAAGTAGCCTGTGCCAACACGGCACCTGGCGACCGCCGATGCGCGCTGTAACGAGCACACTGGCAAAGTACGTGTGCTACACTCTCCTCGCTGCCGCAGTGACTGCAAGTCGCGCTCTCGTCCATACCGACTCTGAAGGCAAAAGATCTAGTGAAAGCGATACCAAGCCACCGTCGGCAAAGTACTGTTGTCTCGAGTTGAGAGAGTCCAGATGGGGGTTGAAGTCGAAGAGACGGGTCCAGTCGCTGCAGACGTGTTTGCTGAGAAGGCAAGCACTTGGCCTGCGGACAGCATGGCTCAACCGCTTGTGCTTTTTGTGCAGGTATTGCCGTGGATCTTCATGAAACGCCAGACACGATAACGACGACTAGTACTGGCATGATGCCGCTTTTGGAGCTTCACTCTGACCATGTGACAACGAACTTTTCATTTGTGGGATACGAGCTGCAAGGTGTGACGTCACCAGCAACAGACCTACTAAAGGATCGACGCGACTATGACCGGATCAGAGGGCACGGCACCTGGCCTGCGGACAGCATGGCTCACCCGCTTCTGCTGTTTGAGCAGGTTGGTCCTCAGTGCACTGATTCTTCCCACCGAAGTGACAACAAATTTTGCGTTATCCTGCCGTGCCTTCGCAGATTTTGTTGCATTCTTATTGACTGTTCGTCCGCGTTGCTCTTAGTGTCAGGAGAAAGAAGAAAATCCCGCGCCTAAATCGGCCGAGCTGCTACAAGCAATTATCGAAAATCATACGGCGACTGATCGCCGACTATCCTCAATAAGGGAGAACACCGTGCAGTTAAACGCAAAAACAGACAGACTGACTGAATTTCTTGTCATGATACAGGAAATGAACAAGAATATTGGGCAACTTGAGGCTATAGTTCGGCACCAGCCTGAAAAATTGAACGAGCATGAAAGCTGCAGCCGGCGCAACAACTTGCTGGAATTGCGGAGGAAAGCGGTGACTCAGAAGCAAACTTGAGGGCAGCTGTCGTTGATGAACTGTTCCATGAAAAACTGGAGGTTCAAGTAAAAACAGTAGAAAGAATTCATCGCATTGACAAGTAATCAGTAAACGACCAAGACCAGTTATAGTGAAGTTTGATGATGCCAGAGAAAAGAAGCAGGTACCGAAGGACTGCAAGAAACTAAAAGGAAAATAAGTGTCAGCAATGATTGTGCAAAGAAACAGTAGGTGTGCGACGGAAGTTGTGGGCAAGCGCTTCTGCCGAAAGGGCGAACGGCGCGAAGCCATTTTTGATCGACGACAAGCTAAAGTTAAACGATAAGCTTTACGCATGGGACTACGAAAACAACGCATGTTTCCTTCTAAATCACCAAGATAAGAACAGGCACCGCTCACAAAGGTCAGATGACACGCATCATGATTCTGGTCCCTAAGGCAGTCCCAGCGATTCCCTGTGTACTTCAACCATTTCATAGCTCCAAATCTTGTCACTGAATGCACGGGGTATTAATAATAAGGTAACTCAGAATACGTGTTGCTGACGGAGTCCCGGTCATCTGGTAGTTGTAAGCGAAATATGGCTCAATAGAAATGCATCTAGTCAATGTATAGTGCCACCAAACTACCGAATGTTCAGATGGGATAGAGATACTTGCGGTGGAGGCGTTGCGATTATTGTTAAACAGTACATTGATGTTTTAATGACTGAATGTACTATCCTTGAGACAATGTGGTGCAAAATTACTTGCGCGAACACTGTATATCTTGTTGGCGCAGTATATAGTCGAACTGCCACTGCACCCGAGTTTTTGGATAAGCTGAATGTTTTCTTATGCAATCATTCATTCGTCCTGGACCAGGACGAATTTTTCTTCAACTCTGAGGCTTTTCTTTCGAGGAACCCGTATGGGTTTCCTTTGTAGCAATTGCTACGAACGGGTGGATGTCTGATTTTCCCTTTATTTATTGCTTCTCTCCACCTTGCGGATTTCCGCAGAACTACTACGTCAAACTCTTGCCTTTGCTTCGAGTTGTCGACAAATTCGACTTCGCCCTGCCATCTGCTAGCCGCCTGGAAAGCTCAGATGGTAGAGCGGCTGCCCCGGAAAGGCGGTGGTGCCGAGTTCGGGTCCCGGACCAGGATGAATTTTTCTTCAATTCTGAGGCTTTTCTTTCGAGGAACCCGAATGGGTTTCCTTTGTAGCAATTGCTACGAACGGGTGGATGTCTGATTTTCCCTTTATTCTTTACTTCTCTCCACCTTGCGGGTTTCCGCAGAACTACTACGTCAACCTCTAAAGGGGCTTGCCACCGGTCACCGCACTCCTATACGTCTTTCACAGCCCAACTTCACGATGCCCTGCAAGCTATAACAGCTATCCAAAACTCACAAATTATATTATAGGTGACCTTAATTTTCCTACTTTCTACTAGTCTGGCCTAACAACTATAATATAAAAAAATACAAAAGTTTCCGTCTTCCTACTTGTCGCACCGAGCCATCCGCGCTGGCGTGAGTAGCTCACTTGTTATGGAAACTTTTCTTTGGCTGCCGCCGTCATCGTCTCTCCTCTTGCATCACGGATGGGACACCATAGGCGTTTGTAATTGGAGACTAGACTTCCTGGCCACAATATGTACATCGACGGCTATTTACAGCGAGTCTGGCGTAGCATTAGTAAGATCTTGATGAGGGCTAGTTGGTTCATACTTAGATACTCAGCGCTTGTCTGTGGTATTTGTTTCCTTGTGTCCTCGTCTTTTTCGCGCTGTTTCACCTCAGTTCTGGCGTAGCAACGCGACATAGTCTACAGTGCATAACACCGCTCGTACGTCCGGACCCTTGGTTTACAATGGAACCGACACAGTGAAGCCGACAGCGAAGAGCCGACAGTGAAGAGCACCTTTCCTGCATCAGGAGCCTTCGCGAGAGGTCCAGAGCCAGGTATTAACCCTTCGGTTGCTCCACTCAAATACCATCACGGGAAAGTACGACACCCCAGTGACCTGATTGAGTCAACCGGGCTATCACGCATTTGTCACTATTTCTCTCCCTCTCTCCCTGCGTCTCTCGGAAAGTTCAGAAAGGTAGAGGGAGAGAAAGAAAACAACTCGTGAACAAATAATGCACAAACCGTTCTACTCTGCGACATGCTAAAATATACCGGCGTTCCCCAGAATCCTAACGGAGAAAGAAACACCCGAGTGACCCATTTCTCGCCCTGCTTAATTAGAATTCGAGCACTGCATGCAATTATGGGTCTCGTAGACGAAGCGCACAGATAAGTGCCCAGCGCCGTCCTGGTTCGTGTACGGCTGGCCCGGTAAGATTAAAGTGGGACTGCGCCACTGGCGTCAGTCCGGCGCTCAAGAGCCCGCGCATTGGGTTACACAATCAATCCGGCTCTTAAATTGAATATGGTCTTAGTTGAGTAGCCTTTACGGAAACCTACCTGGTCCTTTGGATGACGGAAGGCTAAGGTGTACCTGGTTTTATTCGCAATTACCTTAGTAAATACTTTGTAGGCAACCGACAGTAAGCTGATTGGTCTATAATTTTTTATCATCATCATCATATGTACTTTATTTCTCGTCCGAGAGAGAGGAGACTGTGACAAAAGGCACGATGGCCTGACAGAGTTCCCAGACCCCACGGTTACAACAGCGGATAAAATCAGTACAAATGAATACACATATAACGTACATATATATTTCGCACAAGAGATCATCATTTCAGTAACAAAAATGATTACAATATTTGTTCGTCAGAACCAGTAAGCTGCATAAACATTAGCACGAATTCTATCAGTATGCACTCTTTGTTAGGTCATACATGCAAATACACAGATGCAATAAAATGAAAATGTTAATAATTAGTGAAAGCAATGTCATCGGCGAGTAATAATGCATTAAGCTGTTTTTTGTAGGTGCTTTCTGATGCACTAAAGTTTAACAGTTCTCCTACCTTGGTTACTATTTCTGTCGACTGATATATGAAAGTTTGTTTACCATAATTTGTTCTTGTTTTCGGTAAGTGTCTGGTATTCTGGCGCAGTGAATAACGAGGTATTTCATCGTTTTCTATTTTGGTGAATAATTTTTGTTTGTGTATAGTCATCAGAAGTTTCTTATAATATATTCTGTCTGCTCGAAGAAGGGAGTAGCGTTCAAATAATGGAGCTGTTTCAAGGTCTAGAAAACGGCCATGGTAATTGCAGTGTATACGAAGGATTCGTTTCTGTAAAAGAATTAATTTGTTGTAGTTTGTTTTCGAAGCTGTACCCCAAACCAGCACCCCGTAGCAAAGTTTAGAGTAAAGGAGAGTATTGTATAACTGTTGTTTGAGCCAAAGCGGAATCAGCTGGGTTATCCCGTTAATGATACCGACGGATTTAGAAAGGTCATTGCATAGCATCCTTATATGCGAACTCCAAGATAAATGTTCGTCAACCCAAACACCTAAGAATTTTTGTTCTTGGACAAGATTTCTTGCTATACCATTGTAATTAATGTTAATGTCATTAGGTATGGTCTTGTTACGAGCCCTGAATAAAATGTATGTTGTTTTTGCAGTATTAAATTCAAGACTATTTGCACTCAACCACACTGATAAGCGATTTAGATACGCATTACCACTGACAGAAAGCTCAGCAGTGTCACTAGAAGGAAAAACCACGTTGGTATCATCGGCATACGTTACCATGGTCAGGGAAGTCTGGTATTCGTACAATATCATTAACATAAATTAAGAACAATAGTGGGCCAAGTTTTGAGCGCTGAGGTGCACCCTATTTTAAAGGCAAAATGTCAGAGGTAATAGAATTTATCAGAACAAATTGGCTTCGATTCGTTAGGTAACTTATTAAATCATTAGCGAGGCCGCGTATTCCGTAGATTTCTAGTTTATGGAATAATATTTTATGTTCGATCGAGTCGAAAGCCTTCCGCAAATCTCGAAAAAGGCCAAGTGTAACCTTCTGTTGTTCGATGCTCTAAATTATTTTATCCTCGATATCTAGAAGGGCTTGCTCTGTTGACCTATTCTTTTGGAAACCATATTGGCACCTTGAGATTACACTTTGTTTAGTCAAGAAAGACCGCAGCCTGTCAACCGCGACACTTTCGAAAAGCTTTGAAAATATATTTAAGACCGAAATTGGTCTGTAATTTGAGACTTGATCTTTCGCACCACCTTTATAGATTGGTGTTATGCGAGCGGTTTTTAGTGCGTCTGGAAAGATTCCTGAAGATATTGACAAATTAACAATATAAGCTAGAACGACACTTATTTTGCTTCAGACATATTTGATCGGCTTCGGTTGAATTCCGTCGGGTCCGGCCCAGGCTTTGCTCTTCATTTTGTGTATCAGATTTTGCATCTCAACGCTATCTGCGGGTTGTAGAAAAATGGAGCTGGTCACCAGTGGGATGTCAATTGCATGAACCACTCTTCTTTCGCCTCCCCTCGATGTACATAAACCAGCCTGAAAGAAATGTTCGTTCATGCTCGTCATTTGACTTTTGTGCAGTAATGGTATCTGGGACGCGATATTCGACTTTCTACTTGTTATATTATTCACTGCGTTCCATGTTAGTTTCGGTTCGTTACGTATGCTAGAAAACAGTTGCACATAGTAATCTTGTTTAGCTTTCTTCAGTTTGCTTTGCAGGTGATTTCTGAACTTTTTGAATGTCACCAACTGTTCCTGATCACGTATTTTTATGAAAAGGTGGTACATCGTATTTTTCTTTTTATGTATATGTACAAATGACGGTTTATCCAAGACTTTCGTACTTTCTTAGTTCTGCTACGTTCATATCGTATCGGGAAAGCCGATTCATAAGAAGTTTGTAAGCTAGAAAGAAAAATGTCGAAAGCTGCGTTAACATCACTTTCATTGTAGACCGCCTGCCAGTCTATAGCTACAAAAAATTCCCGAAAGTGTTGTAACGAAAAATTATTTATTATTCCACGATGACAATGTGTCCGGGTAGCGCGAATGTTAGTGGAATTGGTAAAAGAAAATAGGGGGAGATGGTCACTTATATCACGTGTAAGAACACCGGCAAGTACTTCACCTTCATTTAAGTTTGTAACACAGATGTCAATCAATGTGACCCTATTCTCTGTAACTCTGGTCGGTAACTTAGTGTGGTTTGTGCAGGCGTGCCAAGCTTGAATTGATTTCAGATGTCATGCCCACGTGTCATGTGAGCTCATGTATATGTTTATATCTCCCATGATTATCACAGGTTCATTGCTAGAACAGGCGTGCAATAGCAACGCGTCTGAAAAATTGCAACATATTTCTTTCTCGGCAGAAGGGGGTCTATATATTACCGATGGCATCGTCTTTCCTATATATATATAGCAAGGCATTCTACGTGTTCAGTAATTACAGAGAATTCCTCCACTATGGTAAAATGTAATCTCCCTTTTATGTATATAGTTGCACCACCTCCCCTTTGATTGATGCTAGTTATGTGCTGCGAGCGATATTCCCCAAGAATAGGCATGTGGTCGTTTTGTGATAACCATGTTTCGGTGAAACATATAACATCAAATTTATTTTCTATTGTCGACATCATATTCTGAATTTCGTCTACTTTGTTCCTTATACTTCCGGCATTTATATGCATAGTCAAAAAGCTTTTTAAACCTGTGGTTTCTCTGTTGAGACGAAGGATATCGATAAGTGTCGTTGAATAATTCAAATCCTATCCCAAAATAATTTTAGATGTAGTGTACATGTTCCTGGTCGCCTATTCGCTCTCTAAGACATATTTTCTAGGTCATTTAGGGAAATTATGTGGATCACCCTTGAAGTTTCAGTTTTCCGTGCCAACACCGGTCCTTTTGATGTCCAAACGAACTGTCAGTTTACTTCGGATTTCTTCGAGCGCGCAGCTGCGAGCAGTTTCTTGTTTGCTTGTGTCAGGTGTTCATTTACATACACCTCGTTTTTCGAATCTACATCTAGTTCTTTACATGTCAGCCACTTCTTTCTGGCCTTCGCGAGCAATTCACCGCGCTTCCTTCGTTGGACGAAGCGGACAACAATGTTGTTCACATTCTGTTTCGGTATCGGGACCCAGTGGCATGTGTCAATGTCACTTTCCCGGATGATTTCTTCAAGGGCAGCGCCTACTTTTTCAACCATTTCCATGGCGTCAATTGTTTTCGCGGTTTTTGGAATCCCCCTGATTACGAGATTATTCGATCTTTGATACTGTTCAAGGTCTTCGATTAATTGTGTCAGTTTTTCTTTTTCTCCCTTAGGGTGCTATTTTCTTTGAGTAGCTGCTTAATCTCATTCCTTAAGGCTATGAATTACTTTTTGAATTCTCTCACTTCATCGCATATATCGGAACAGTATTTTACACTGTCTTTCAGTTCTCTCAAATCTGTTCACATGTCACGCTTGAAGGCTTCAAGCTGTCTAGACAGATCCTTTATCTCTTTGGCGTCATCTTTCCCACCCACTCTCGCCACTATCAGGCAAAAGCGGGCACAAACACAATCAACTCGGCAACGGTGCACACGAACGAAGTACAAAGTTGGATGAAAGACCAGAGCAGCAGCAGCAGCGACAGCAGGAATATATTATATCAATGCAAAAGTACTGTAGTTTGAGGACTAACCTGTACGAGAATAAGAGGCGACTCAGATGCTGCACGTTATGCTGTCGCCGCTGCTGCTTTGACGGTCCGGTGATATCGGATTGTATATATAGGCAGGGGCCACCGGAAGCAGGTAGACTGTCCCCGGAAGGTGGGCACGCGAAGGTGCAGAGGAACCCACGTGTTGTCGGTCTCAGGAATGATGTGACTGGTAGGTGAGCGTAACAAGCGGGGTGGGCTGGACTGATGAAACCGGGAAATTTGCCTGTACAAGAATAAGAGGCGACTCATATGCTGCACGTTATGCTGTCGCCGCTGCTGCTCAAGTCTTTGGCGTCGCCTTTCTTATGAATTAAGATTACTTTAGCGTTCTTCCAAGATTCCGGTACGCTCGAGGTAATGAAGCATTGCGTATACAGGGTGGCTTGTTTTACCAGAACAATCTGCCCACCATCCTTCAACAAATCTGCTGTTACCTGATCCTCCCCAGCTGCCTTCCCCCTTTGCATAGTTCCCAAGGCTTTCTTTACTTCCTCTGGCGTAACTTGTGGGATATCAAATTCCTCTAGACTATTCTCTCTTTCATTGTCGTCGTGCGTGCCACTGGTACTGTATAAATCTCTATAGACCTCCTCAGCCACTTGAACGCTTTCATCCTTATTAGTGATGATATTACCGGCTTTGTATCTTAACGCATACATCTGATTCTTGCCTATTCCTAGTTTCTTCTTCTCTGCCTTTAGGCTTCCCCCGTTCCTGAGAGTATGTTAAGTTCTGTCCATAATAAACTTCTTTGTGTCAGCTGTCTTAAGCTTGTTGATTACCTTCGAATGTTCTTCCCGTTCTATTCTAGCTGTAGGGTTAGAGGCTTTCATACACAGGCGTTTGTTGATCAGATCTTTCGGCTCCTGCGATAGCTTACTGGTATCCTGTCTAACGGAGTTACTACCGACTTCTATTGCACACCCCTTAATGATGCCCACAAGATTGTCGTTCATTGCTTCAACACTAAGGTCCTCTTCCTGAGGTAAAGCCGAATACCTGTTCCATACCTTGATCTGGAATTCCTCTATTTTCCCTCTTACGGCTAACTCATTGCTCGATCTGTTATGTACTAGTTGCTTCCCTTCCCTCCTCAGGTCTAGATTAATTCGAGTTCTTACCATCCTATGGTCACGGCAGTGCACCTTGCTGAGTACGTCCACATCTTGTATCATGCCAGGGTTAGCGCACAGTATATGGTATATTTCATTTCTAGTCTCGCCATTCAGGCTTCTCCACATCCACTTTTGGCTATCCGGCTTGCGGAAGAAGGTATTCATAATTCGCATATTATTCTGTTATGCAAGCTCTACTGATAAGTCTCCCCTGCTATTCCTAGAGCCTATGTCATATTCCCCCGCTGACTTGTTTCCAGCCTGCTTCTTGCCTACCCTGGTATTGAAGTCGCCCATCAGTATAGTGTATTTTGTTTTGACTTTATCCATCGCCGATTCCACGTCTTGATAGAAGCTTTCGACTTCCTGGTCATCACGACTTGATGTTGGGGCGTACCTGTACAACCTTCAATTTGTACCTCGTAATACGTTTCACAACAAGACCTGCCACCCTCTCATTAATGCCATAGACTACCTGTATGTTGCCAGCTATATCCTTCATAATCAGGAATCCGAGTCCTAGTTCTCGTCTCTCCGCTAAGCCCCGGTAGTACAGGACGTGCCCGCTTTTCAGCACTGTACATGCTTCTTTCATTCGCCTAACTTTAATTAGCGCTATTATATCCCATTTACTGCCCTCTAATAGCACTGCTAGGCTCGCCTCACTACATAACGTTCTAGCGTTAACCGTTGCCTGGTTCATATTCCAATGGCGGCCTGTCCGGAACCACGAATTCTTAGCACCCTCTGCTGCGTCGCAGGTCTGACCACCGCCGTTGTCAGTTGCTTCGCAGCTGCTGGGGACTGAGGGCCGGGGTTCGATTGTTGTATTCGTATAGGAGGTTGTGGCCAAGTACTGCACCAGGGTGGCCAATCGTGCTCTGGTTAGTGAGAGCGTTACCGATACCGGTCACCGGAATCAGGCCACACTATAGGCCTCTTTATGCAATTTTGTCAACACGCGGATTCTTTCTTTAGTCAGGTGGATACTTGTGCGGCACCGGGATTCGAACCACGGTCCTCTTGCACGTGAGGCGGATGTTTTATCTCTATGCCACCGCTGCACCACCATTTAAAGGAATGTATACAATCAGTGCAACACCTGCTTCACTTCTGGTCAACTGTTTACACAGCCAACACACAAAGCTGACCGCTCTTCTAATATTTGGACCATAATTTCACGACGCACCTACACCGTTTCTCTTTTATGGCCTACTACAGTGGCCATAGCGTCTCGGCTTCATTGATCATCTAAAATTTAGAGGACGCTTAGGCTTCACCTTTAAGAGTGGAAAGCGGCAGCATTCAAAGATCCCTAACTCCTTCTCATGCTTCCCGGCAACTGCAGCTTATGTAACCGTAATGTTGACCGGGACACGCTGGTGGCGAACGCTATGCGTGAAGGCGAACTTTCTGGTAGAAACGCGGCCTCTTGTGTGGGCCGCGATTCGGCGGAGGCGAGTGCCATGTGGAGGTGTTGCTAAGGACCGAGTGCACCGCTCCGTGGCCTCCAAGCTTCCGCGTCTCGGATGCCGCGGCCCCTCTATGTATAGTAGAAAGACTGGAGCAGGGGTTTCTGTATGAGTTTCTGCATATCAGAATTACGTTTACTCGTATATTCAAATTACAATGCGACGCTATCATGCCTGTAGGTTGTGTGTAAGTTGCACGTTACGATTTTTCTGACGTATTTTACATTAAAAAATTCGATTAGTTCTGTGACTTCCTTGAGCTACATGGAGGGTCTGCGTGGTTGGCTATGCTTGGTTCGGAATGATTTTTATTGTTACGATGGTCGACGCGGGACGCCTACGCCTGATTTTCTGCGACGAGTGGCCCTTAACGCGGTCGCGTCATTACTGCACAGTGCCTTTCCATCCACTACGCTCCAGCAAAGTTTCTTCTTCTTGAAGTTGATCAAGTTTCTTCAAGGTGATAACTGGCGTTGATGAAGCCGGAGGCTGGTTGTAGGAAAGAAAACCTGCAGATTAATTGCAGCAAAAATATTTACAGTCAACTAGAAAGATCGCAGAAGAGCAGTGATAAAAAACGCTCAACTAAACAGCACCTTACTCTTAATCCTTTTTTTTTGTAACTTAGACCCCAGGAGAATTGTCCCTTCATACGAACAACCAAGTTTCACTGTTTAACCACCAAGTGGTTACGGCCCAGACTGGCGTTGCACTCGACACAGGCTTACTTATATATCAGTTTAGTGATTATAGCCTAGACTGAAAACAATTGGTTCCAGACAGACGCTTCATCAAACAAAAGGGGAGGTGACAACTGCTGCCCCCCCTCAACATTTCCATAACCTATACGGTTATAACTGAATATAAACCACCTACTGGGTTGGGCCTAATCTCATTGCCAGAGTGATTAGACTTTAGGAAAGCGTTTGGCATTCTTTCCCATCGTTGCTCTCTCTCCTATTCCCACGCTCTTGAGATTTCTCGCTGCATGAGTGCCTCCGGTTTCTGTCGTCACGTTTCTACGTAATTTGTCCGCATGTCCGCTCTCATAGAACACCTAAACTTAAACGGACACCGGCAATTAACCGGCACTCCGTCAAAGAAGTGTTTTTGTCAAATCCCGCGCTGTGACCTTCGACGACTGCGCTGTTCTTCAATTGCGAAATTCCTGTCACCGGCTCCTCAAAGGTCATATAAACCACGTAAAATGTGCATCCCATAGTGGAACCTTTGTTGTAGGGTTTTGTGCCCGGCAAAAGCTCGCGCGACATCATCGCCTCCTCCCCCCTTTCGTGAACGTGTCAACGCTCCTCCATTCATGGGTTGCATTCCAGCGCTTCACGCAAGGTCAATTACCGTGAAAGGAAACAGTTGAGGAATTAATTATTGAGTGGATTCACTCATTCATTTATTCATTCATTTGAGTCACCTCACCGGCTCCAAGCATCGAAGCATTGTGCGAGGGGGGATAACCAAGGTAGGGGTAAAGTCAAGAGCATAAGTAACATGATAATACACCGCTTATTCATTCATTCATTCATTCATTCATTCATTCATTCATTCATTCATTCATTCATTCATTCATTCATTCATTCATATGTACTTTATTTTTCCTCCGAGCGAGGGGAGGCTGGGACTAAAGGCACGAAGGCCTGACAGAGGTCCCAGACCCCACGGTTGCAACAGCGGATAAAATCAGTACAAATGAATACACATATAACATACATATATATTTCGCACAAGAGATCATAATTTCAGAAACAAAAATGATTACAATATTTGTTCGTTAGAACCAGTAAGCCGCATAAACATTATCAAAGATTCTACCAGTATGCACTCTTTGTTAGGTCATACATGTCTACACACAGATGCAATAAAATGAAAATGTTAATAATTAGTCAAAGTAATGTCATCGGCGAGTAATAATGCATTAAGCTGTCTTTTGTAGGTGCTTTCTGATGCACTAAAGTTTAACAGTTCTCCTACCTTGCTTACTATTTCTGTCGACTGATATATGAAAGTTTGTTTACCATAATTTGTTCTTGTTTTCGGTAAGTGTCTGGTATTCTGGCGCAGTGAATAACGAGGTATTTCATCGTTTTCTATTTTGGTGAATAATTTTTGTTTGTGTATAGTCATCAGAAGTTTCTTATAATATATTCTGTCTGCTCGAAGAAGGGAGTAGCGTTCAAATAATGGAGCTGTTTCAAGGTCTAGAAAACGGCCATGGTAATTGCAGTGTATACGAAGGATTCGTTTCTGTAAAAGAATTAATTTGTTGTAGTTTGTTTTCGAAGCTGTACCCCAAACCAGCACCCCGTAGCAAAGTTTAGAGTAAAGGAGAGTATTGTATAACTGTTGTTTGAGCCAAAGCGGAATCAGCTGGGTTATCCTGTTAATGATACCGACCGATTTAGAAAGGTCATTGCATAGCATCCTTATATGCGAACTCCAAGATAAATGTTCGTCAAACCAAACGCCTAAGAATTTTTGCTGTTGGACATGATTTATTGCTATACCATTGTAATTAATGTTCATGTCATTAGGTATGGTCTTGTTACGAACCCTGAATAAAATGTATGTTGTTTTTGCAGTATTTAATTCAAGATTATTTGCACTTAACCACACTGATAAGCGATTTAGATACGCATTACCACTAACAGAAAGCTCAGCAGTGTCACTGGAAGCAAAAAGCACGTCGGTATCATCGGCATACGTTACCAGGTCAGGGGAGTCGGGTATTCGTACAATATCATTTACATAAATTAAGAACAATAGTGGGCCAAGTTTTGAGCCCTGAGGTACACACTGTTCTATAGGCAAAATGTCGGAGGTAATAGAATTTATCTGAACAAATTGGTTTTGATTCGTTAGGTAACTTATTAAATCATTAGCGACGCCGCGTATTCCGTAGATTTCTAGTTTATGGAATAATATTTTATGATCGATCGAGTCGAAAGCCTTCCGCAAATCTTGAAAAAGGGCCAAGTGTAACCTTCTGTTTTTCGATGTTCTCGATTATTTTATCCTTGATATCTAGAAGGGCTTCCTCTGCTGACTTATTCTTTTGGAAACCATATTGGTACTTTGAGATTACACTGTGTTTAGTCAAGAAAGACCACAGTGTGTCAACCACGACGCTTTCGAAAAGATTTGAAAATATGTTTAAGACCGAAATTGGTCTGTAATATGAGGCTTGATCTTTCGCACCACCTTTATGGATTGGTGTTATGCGAGCGGTTTTTAGAGCATCTGGAAAGATTCCTGAAGATATTGAGAAATTAACAATATAAGCTAGAATGACACTTATTTAGCTTGCGACATATTTGATCGGCTTCGGTTGAATTTCGTCGGGTCCGGCCGAGGCTGTGCTCTTCATTTTGTGTATCAGATTTTGCATCTCAACGCTATCTGCGGGTTGTAGAAAAATGGAGCTGGTCACCAGTGGGATGTCAGATGCATGAACCACTCTTCTTTCGCCTCCCCTCGATGTACATAAACCAGCCTGAAAGAAATGTTCGTTCATGCTCGTCATTTGACTTTTGTGCAGTAATGGTATCTGGGACGCGATATTCGACTTTCTACTTGTTATATTATTCACTGCGTTCCATATCAGTTTCGGTTCGTTACGTATGCTAGAAAACAGTTGCATATAGTAATCTTGTTTAGCTTTCTTCAGTTTGCTTTGCAGGTGATTTCTGAACTTTTTGAATGTCACCAACTGTTCTTGATCACGTGTTTTTATGAAAAGGTGGTACATCACATTTTTCTTTTTATTTCATTATACAAATGACGGTTTATCCAAGGTTTTTCGTACTTTCTTATTTCTGTTACGTTCATATCGTAGCGGGAAAGCCGATTCATAAGAAGTTTGTATGCTGAAACGAAAAATGTTGAAAGCTGCGTTAACATCACTTTCATTGTAGACCGCCTCCAAGTCTATAGCTACAATTAATTCCCGAAAGTGTTCTAACGAAAAATTATTTATTATTCGACGATGACAAGGTGTCCAGGTAGCGCGAATATTAGTGGAATTGGTAAAAGAAAATAGGGGGAGATGGTCACTTATATCACGTGTAAGAACACCGGCAAGTACTTCACCTTCATTTAAGTTTGTAACACAGATGTCAATCAATGTGACACTATTCTCTGTAACTCTGGTCGGTAACTTAGTGTGGTTTGTGCAGGCGTGCCAAGCTTGAATTGATTTCAGATGCCATGCCCACGTGTCATGTGAGCTCATGTCTATGTTTATATCTCCCATGATTATCACTGGTTCATTGCTAGAACAGGCGTGCAATAGCAACGCGTCATAAAAATTGCAAAATACTTCTTTCCCGCCAGAAGGAGGTCTATATATTACCGATGCCATGGTCTTTCCTATATATATAGTAAGGCATTCTACGTGTTCAGTAATTACAGAGAATTCCTTCTCTACGGTAAAATGTAATCTCCCTTTTATGTACATAGCTGCACCACCTCCCCTTTGATTGATGCTAGTTATGTGCTGCGAGCGATATTCATCAATAATAGGTATGTGGTCGTTTTGTGATAACCATGTTTCCGGTTATTTTATTTATTTTTATTTATTTATTTATTTGGTACATACTGCTAGCCTTAACGAAGGCTTTGGCAGGAAAGGGTACATTCATAAAAGGGAAAATACATCGTTGTTACAGGGTTCAACGATAATCGTTTACAAGAGGCCTTGGCTTTGGTTTAAAAACAAGCTTATACATACTCACGTACAGCGATATAGACAATGCACATTCATGGTGACAATAGAACATAATGTAAAACCACATTTCATCATGTAGCAACAAAGATATGGTTAGACAGCTTAGACAAAAAAGAATCGAGGGTTGTACAATCGACAACTTCTGGTGGTAACATATTCCATTCTCTGATAGCTTGCGGGAAGTATGAATATCTGAAGGTGTCATTGTGAAACCTATACTCAGATAATTGTTTATTGTGTTTCGTTCTTGTAATTCTAGCGTTATAGTGTACTAAAAACTTATTTTGGTCTATTTTAAGGGCATTGCTCTGGAGCATAAAGAGGAATTTTAGTCGGAGATATCTAGCACGATCGCTAATTGTTTGGAGTCCGGCTAAGCGTAGAAGTTCAGTTGGGGAATCATGACGACGGTATTTATTATAAATGAATCTTACTGCTTTTCTTTGTACGTTTTCTAACTTCGCTATGGCACATTTAGTGTATGGAAACCAGCTTATGGCGCCGTATTCTATAACGGAGCGAATGAGTGACGTGTACGCGAGTAGTTTGGTGTTGGGTGAAGCATATCTGAGGGACCGTTTGAGGGAAAAAAGCGCTGAGAGTGATTTTGTTGCCACGTATGACACGTGTTCGTTCCATTTTAGATCGGAAGAAATAATTATACCTAAATGCTTGTATTCTTCTACCCTATGTAGTTCTCTTTGCTGAATTTCGTATAGAAAGGTTAGTGGTTCTTTCTTTCTCGTTACTGTCATGCAGACAGTTTTTTCTGCATTTAGCGTCATCTGCCAGTCTTGACACCATTTTGCTATATTTTTAAGTGCGTCATTCAGAACAACCTGATCATCCTTGGTCTGTATTGGTTTATAAATAATGCAGTCACCTGCGAACATGCGTACCGTTGCGTCAATGCCATTTGCGATGTCGTTAATGCATTTGCGATGTTTCCGCGAAACAAATAACATCAAATTTATTTTCTATTGTCGACATGATATTCTGAATTTCGTCTACTTTGTTCCTTATACTTCTGGCATTTATATGCATAGCCAAAAAGCTTTTTAAACCTGTGGTTTCTCTGTTGAGACGAAGGATATCGTAATAAGTGTCGTTCAATAATTCAAATCCTATCTTAAAATAATTTTAGATGTAGTGTACGTGTTCATGGTCGCCTATTCGCTCTCTAAGCTATATTTTCTAGGTCATTTAGGGAAATTATGTGGATCACCCTTGAAGTTTTAGTTTTCCGTGCCAACACCCGTCCTTTTGATGTCCAAACGAACTGTCAGTTTACTTCGGATTTCTTCGAGCGCGCGGCTGCGAGCAGTTTCTTGTTTGCTTGTGTCAGGTGTTCATTTACATACACCTCGTTTTTCGAATCTAGATCTAGTTCTTTACATGTCAGCCACTTCTTTCTGGCCTTCGCGAGCAATTCACCGCGCTTCCTTCGTTGGACGAAGCGGACAACAATGTTGTTCACATTCTGTTTCGGTATCGGGACCCAGTGGCATGTGTCAATGTCACTTTCCCGGATGATTTCTTCAAGGGCAGCGCCAACTTTTTGAACCATTTCCATGGTGTCAATTGTTTTCTCGGTTTCTGGAATCCCCCTGATTTCGAGATTATTCAATCTTTGATACTGTTCAAGGTTTCCGATTTTTTGTGTCAGTTTTTCATTTTCCTCCCTTAGGGTGCTATTTTCTTTGAGTAGCTGCTTAATTTCATCCCTTAAGGCTATGAATTTCTTTTTGAATTCTCTCACTTCATCGCATGTATCGGAACAGTATTTTACACTATCTTTCAGTTCTCTCAAATCCGTCCGCATGTCACGCTTGAAGGCTTCAAGCTGTCTAGACAGATCCTTTAGCTCTTTAGCGTCATCTTTCCCACCCATTCTCGGCGCTATCAGGATAAAACGGGCACAAACAGAATCAATTCGGCAGCTGTGCACATGAACGAAGTACAAAGTTGGATGAAAGACCAGAGCAGCAGCAGCAGCGACAGCAAGAATATATTATGTCAATGCAAATGTACTGTAGTTTCAGGACTAGCCTGTACAAGAATAAGAGGCGACTCAGATGCTGCACGTTATGCTGTCGCCGCTGCTTTGACAGTCCGCTGATATCGGATTGTATATATAGGCGAGGGCCACCGGAAGCGGTAGACTGTCCCCAGAAGGTGGGCATGCGCAGATGCAGAGGAACCCACGTGTCGTCGGTCTCAGGAATGATGTGACTGGTAGGTGAGGGTAACAAGCGGGGTGGGCTGGACTGATGAAACCGGGAAATTTGCCTGTACAAGAGTAAGAGGCGACTCAGATGCTGCACGTTATGTTATCGCCGCTGCTGCTTTGATGCTTTATTGACTGGTAGTACCTATCAATAAAACGAAAGGACATATTTATACAGAAGTTATTGACGCCTTAGGAAGTATAAAAATATGGCAGTTACTCCGGCCCTAAAAACGAGCAGCTTATTTAATGTTAGTACCGATCAGTAGACCGCAAGAAAATATTTATATTATAGTTATTCACGCGTTAGTAACTAGAAAATATGACGGTTACTTCGGCCCTAAAACGAGCAGAATCACGAATGTTTATGATGTGTTCCGGAAGATCATTCCAGTGGATGATAGCCTGCATTAAGGCGGATTATTATAAGCTGCGGTTCTAACAGAAATGCGTTGGAAGCTTTAATAGTTGCTTAAACGACGTGGTGAACGGTAAGGTTGTACAAGAGGCAGCATTGAATTACTGGCATTAGAGGCTATATTGTGAAATAAGCCGACTAGTGCTATTTTTCTCTGGGATTGCAATGTCGGAAGAGAGAGCGCTGATTTTAACGCTCTGTGTTCCTACATTCCTCTTCCTATATGTTACGCATAAGTGACTGTCGTAGTTTCTGGAAATGAAACGTGCTGCACGATTTTGAACCATCTCAAGGAACTTTATTAGATAAGCCTGATGAGTGGACCAGATGGGTGATGCGTATTCGAGCTGTGGAAGAACGAATGTTTGATAGGCGAGCTTACGGGTTGTATCTGGAGTTCCATGGAGAACACGTTTTAGATAGCCTAATATGTGCATGATGCTTTAGCTGTTACTTTCCGTATGTGAGTGGACCTGTAGAGTTTACTCGGGAAACGAACACCAAGGTATCTGCATGGGCACGCATGAGACGCTAAAGAATTGTTGAGTATGTAATTATAAGAAGAGTTAAATTTTCCCTCTGAATGCGATTAGCTTCCATTTATCGATGTTGAGTGACAATTTCTACGTTGTGCACCAAGCGGTTACGTGATCGAGGTCACATTGAACGGCTGTGTGATCTGCAGACGAACGTATTTTGCGGTAAGTAACGCAGTCATCTGCGAACAAACGAATGTTTGAGTTAATGTTAGATGTCAGGTAATTAATGTAAATGAGGAACAGCAACGGGCCCACATACCTACCTTGAGGTAGCGTCCTGGGCCCATTGCTAAGGTACATCGCTAAGTGAAGACGAGTAACCGTTAACAACTGTGAGCTACTTGCGAGATGATAGAAATTTCTTATACTTGAGGTTGTTAGTGAGCCGAGGTTAAGGGAAGTCATCTTAGCTATTAAATGTGAATACACGAAGCGATCAAATGCTTTTGAGAAGTCCAAGAATAAGCAGTCTGTCAGAAAATTGTCATCCATATTTTCTAGTAGTTCGTCAGCAATTCCAGTAGTTGAATGTCACTCGAGAAGCGTTTCCTGAAGCCATGCTGGTTAGTGAAAAAGAAATACTTAATATCTAGATGCTTCGCAACGCCTGATACGATGATGTGATCCAAAATCTTACATGGGATGGCTGTCGATTATATTGGGCGATAATTACATGGGTTTGCTTTATCACCTGATTTGGAGATAGGGATTATGTTTCAAATTTCCAGCCCTCTGGAATATCTGCAGTTGTTAGCGGCTGACCAAAGATATGAAAGAGAATATTGCTTGAATGCATAACAGTGTTTTTGAGAATTTTGGCACTGACCTTATCAACACCGGTGGAAGTAGATATTCTGAGATTGTTAATCAGTGTTTCAATACCGGTGACAACGATTTCAATAGGGTTGATCATCATCATCAGCCTATTTATGCCCACTTGAGGATGAAGGTATCTCCCGGCAATCTCCAATTATCTCTGTGCTGCGCCAACGGATTCCAACTAGCGCCCGCAAACTTCCGAATTTCGTCGCAAAATCTAGTCTTCTGCCGTCCTCTACTGCGCTTCCCTTCTCTTGGTAGCCATTGTCACCCTAATGGTCCAACGGTTATCTAATCTGCACATTACCTGACTTGTCCAGCACCATTTCTTTCTTTTGATGCCTATTAGAATGTCGTCTATACCCGGTTGCTCTCCGATCCAAACCACTCTCTTTCTGCCTCTGAAATTTGTGCCGAACATTCTTCCTTCCATCGCTCTTTGTGCGGTCTTTAACTTGTTCTCAAGCTTCTTTGTGAGTCTCGATGTCTCTGACCCATATCTCAGCACCGGCAAAATGCACTGATTGTACACTTTCCTTTTCTATGATAACGGTAAGCTCCCAGTCAGGAGCTCACGATGTCTGCTGTATGTGATTTAACCCATTTTTATTCTTCTGTGAATTTCCTTCTCATGGGCAGGGAACCTTGTGATTAGCTGACCTAGGTAAGCGTAGTCCTTCACAGACTCTAGAGGCTGACTTGCGATCTTGAACTCTTGTTCCCTTGCCCGGTTATTTATCATTATCTTTGTCTTCTGCATATTAATCTTCAGCCCAACTCTCGCACTCTCCCTGTGAAGGTCCTCAATCATTTGTTGTAACTCGTCCGCAGTGTTGCTGAACAGAACAATGACATCGGCAAACCAAAGGTTGCTGAGGTATTCACCGTCGATTCTTACTCCCGAACCTTCCCAGTTTAATAGCTCGAATACTTCTTCCAAGAAGACAGTGAATAGCATTAGAGAGATTGTGTCTCTTTGTCTGACGTCTTTCTTCATAGGTATCTTTCTACTTTCTTTTGCACAAATAAAGTGGCTGTGGAATCTCTGTAGATATTTTCGAGGGTATTTACGTAAGCGGTCTATACTCCTTGATTACGCAGTGCCTCTATGACTACTGGTCTCTCTACTGAATCAAATGCTTTTTCGTAATCTATGAAAGCCATACAGAGAGGCTTATTGTACTCAGCGGATTTCTCGTTAACCTGATTAATGACATGGAGGGGATTCATTGTAGAGTATCTTTCATGAAGCCAGCCTGTTCTCTTGGTTGACTAAAGTCCAGTGTTGCCCTTATTTTCTTGAAGATTAGTTTGGTAAATATTTTATATAATACTGGAAGTAAGCTAAGACGATGAACAAAACGAGAACAAGGTGGAAGCAGGAGCCAACGTTTCGACAAGTGGGCTTGTCTTTTTCAAGGCGACATATGCTTTCTTCGCCACAGTATATAAAGGTGGAGTTCTTCTAAAAGAGAGAGGGTGTAAGGCGGGTAGGTGCGGCTACGAGCGAAGGTGTGTCAGCGTGTCTAATTGAGAATAAAATAAGGCTGTGTACAAGTCCAGTGACCCGGCCATCTGTCAAGCACGTGTCAACGCCCGCGTGTTAGCCGGCGTGTCAAAGGCGTCGAACACGCCGGCTGGAAGAAAAAAAATGGAAGGGAAAAAACAAAAAGAAAGAAAGAAAGCCATGAACCCAAACTAAGTGTTGTTGTCTATAGCTTGAAATTTAGCATAGCGAATAGATTCTGCAGCTCCCTTTGAAACGGTTGTGCCTATTGTTTGCAATGTCTTGAACTTATGGATAAGGTATGATTCTCTGTATTTTCTTTCTCGTTCAGGGATTTGGGAACTGTACGCCTCATTTAACCTACAGTGGTGCCTTCTTCAATCAGTCAGATATAGTTTGAACATTTTGCGCTTGTAAGAAATTGACGGCTCTGCTACCGCCGCGGTCGAAATACAATTCTTGGCAATACAAAGGAAAGTAAGCTAGAAAGAATAACGACGGAGGTAGACGAACAGAATGGACGCATATACAATCGTTCTGACGTGCTGAAAATCTATGTGTTAACTTTACAGCTAGGTGCTGTTGCTGTTTGCTTTGCCTTATTCTTTGCGTGAATACTGTAAACAAGAACATTGCCGTCACTTTCCTCTGAACCTTTTTTGCGGAAATTTCGCATCTTCAAAGCCCATTTTTTCAGCGCGCCTCGTAAGTTACTTCTGATAAGTTCTTGAACATTTGTAGTGTTATCGAGTGTGTAGTGCCAACATCTATTCGCGTAATAGGTTCCCCGAATACGTTCTCAAGATCTGTATAAGCTAGCGTCGACGTATTGTGGACTTATAATGAGGGAATCGCGGCAGGTGCGCATGTTCGGAATTTGTCTGCGTTATATTTTCTACTGTTGTCACGAGAAAGCACATGCAAGGTATGTCGGTAGTTTATTTGGGAAACCCTTTCGTAGAGTGGCTGCGGGAGGTGCTGGGTTCGAACCCCACCGCCGGGCACCCACCGGTGAAACGGGTACAAGCGGTTCCCCACCAGGCGCCCGGTGGCCAAAGGTGAATCAATGCTTGGGGGAAGCTCCTGCCGTCGGTTAACGCAGGCCTTTGTGGCTCCTGGCTGGGTGAGGCGTCGGCTACTGCCGTAGTCCCCCTTTCGTAGAGAGTTCATGTTACACGATATATGTTCCATGGCCACATTAATTTCAGTATGATGCATTAAGCAAGAGCCATTCAGCATGAAAGCGGCAGCAGCAGGGACAAAGTGGAAGAGCAGCGATGGAAGCGCCCAAGGAAGCTGTACAGCAGCTCTGGCAACACCAAATTATTTATTAGTATTTATACTGCAGTGATGGCGTAGAGGTAGAACACCCGCCTCGCGTGCAAGAGGTCCGTGGTTCGAATCCCGGTGCCGGCAATTTTCAACCGGATTAAAAAAAATCCGCGTGTTGATAAAATTGCACAAACAGGCCTGGAGTGCGGCTTGATCCCGCTGACCAGTACCGGTAACGCACTCCCTCACCAGAGCAGGATTGGCCACCCTGGTGCAGTACTTGGCCACAACCTCCTATATGAACACAACAATCAAACCCCGGCCCTCAGTCCCCAGCAGCTGCGAACCAACTGACCACGGCTGCGGTCAGACCTGCGACACAGCAGAGGGTGCTAAGAATGACTGGCTACGGAAAGGCCGCCATTGGAATATGAGCCTGGCAACATTTAACGCTAGAACGTCATCTAGTGAGGCGAGTCTAGCAGTGCTTTTGGAGGAATTAGAGAGCAGTACATCGGCTATAATAGGGCTCAGTGAAGTTAGGAGGCCAAAAGAAGCATATACAGTGCTAAAAAGCGGGCACGTCCTGTGCTACCGGGGCTTAGCGGGGAGAAGAGAACTAGGAGTCGGATTCCTGATTAATAAGAATATAGCTGGTAACATACAGGAATTCTATAGCATTAACGAGAGAGTGGCAGGTCTTGTGAAACTTAATAAGAGGTACAAAATGAAGATTGTACAGGTCTACGCCACTACATCCAGTCATGATGACCAGGAAGTCGAAAGCTTCTATGAAGACGTGGAATCAGCGATGGGTAGAGTGAAAATTAAATACACTATACTAATGGGCGACTTTAACGCCAAGGTAGGCAAGAAGGAGGCTGGAGACAAGGCAGTGGGCGAATATGGCATAGGCACTAGGAATAACAGGGGAGAGTTATTAGTAGACCTTGCGGAACAGAATGATATGAGGATAATGAATACCTTCTTCCGCAAGCGGGATAGCCGAAAGTGAACGCGGAGGAGCCCGAACGGCGAGACTAGAAATGAAATAGACCTCATACTCCGTGCTAACCCTGGCATCATACAAGATGTGGATGTGCTCGGCAAGGTGCGCTGCAGTCACCACAGGATGGTAAGAACTCGAATTAGCCTAGACCTGAAGAGGGAACGGAAGAAACTGGTACATAAAAAGCCGCTTAATGAGTTAGCGGTAAGAGGGAAAATAGAGGAATTCCCGATCAAGCGACAGAACAGGTATTCGGCTTTAACTCAGGAAGAGGACCTCAGTGTTGAAACAATGAAGGACAATCTTGTGGGCATCATTAAGGAGTGTGCAATGGAAGTCGGTGGTAACTCCGTTAGGCAGGACACCAGCAAACTATCGCAGGAGACGAAAGATCTGATCAAGAAACGCCAATGTATGAAAGCATCTAACCCTACAGCTAGAATGGAACTGGCAGAACTTTCGAAGTTAATCAACGAGCGTAAGACAGCTGACATAAGGAAGTATAATATGGATTGAATTGAACATGCTCTCAGGAATGGAGGAAGCCTAAATGCAGTGAAGAAAAAACTAGGAATTGGCAAGAATCAGATGTATGGGTTAAGAGACAAAGCCGTCAATATCATTAGTAATATGGATGAGATAGTTCAAGTGGCTGAGGAGTTCTATAGAGATTTATACAGTACCAGTGGCACCCACGACAATAATGGAAGAGAAAATAGTCTAGAGGAATTCGAAATCCCAAAGGTAACGCCAGAAGAAGTAAAGAAAGCCTTGGCAGCAATGCAAAGGGGGAAGGCAGCTGGGGAGGATCAGGTAACAGCAGATTTGTTGAAATATGGTGGACAGAATGTTCTAGAGAAACTGGCCACCCTGTATACGCAATGCCTCATGACTTCGTGCATACCGGAATCTTGGAAGAACGCTCACATAATCCTAATCCATAAGAAAGGGGACGCCAAAGACTTGAAAAATTATAGACCGATCAGCTTACTGTCCGTTGCATACAAACTATTTACTAACGTAATCGCAAATAGAATCAGGATCACCTTCAGTCAAGCAAAATACCAGGCAGGATTCCGTAAAGGCTACTCAACAATAGATCATATTCACACTATCAATCAGGTGATAGAGAAATGTGCGGAATATAACCAACCCTTATATATAGCTTTCAATGATTACGAGAAAGCGTTTGATTCTGTCGAAACCTCAGCAGTCATGGAGGCATTACGGAATCAGGGTGTAGACGAGCCGTATGTAAAAATACTGAAAGATATTTATAGCGGCTCCACAGCCATCGTTGTCCTCCATAAAGCAAGCAACAAAATCCCAATAAAGAAAGGCGTCAGGCAGGGAGATACGATATCTCCAATGCTATTCACAGCATGTTTACAGGAGGTATTCAGAGGCCTGGATTGGGAAGAATTGGGGATAAAAGTTAATGCAGAATACCTTAGTAACTTGCGATTCTCTGATGATATTGCCTTGCTTAGTAACTCAGGGGACCAATTGCAATGCATGCTCACTGACCTGGAGAGGCAAAGCAGAAGAGTGGGTCTAAAAATTAATCTGCAGAAAACTAAAGTAATGCTTAACAGTCTCGGAAGAGAACAGCAATTTACTTTAGGCAGCGAGGCACTGGAAGTCGTAAGGGAATACATCTACTCAGGGCAGGTAGTGACGGCGGATCCGGCTCATGAGACGGAAATAATCAGAAGAAAAAGAATGGGCTTGGGTGCGTTTGGCAGGCATTCTCAGATCATGAACAGTAGGTTGCCGTTATCCCTCAAGAGAAAAGTATATAATAGCTGTGTCTTACCAGTACTCACCTACGGGGCAGAAACCTGGAGGCTTACGAAAAGGGTTCTACTCAAATTGAGGACGACGCAATGAGCTAGGGAAAGAAGAATGATAGGTGTAACGTTAAGGGATAAGAAAAGAGCAGATTGGGTGGGGGAACAAACGCGAATTAATGACATTTTAGTTGAAATCAAGAAAAAGAAATGGGCATGGGCTGGACATGTAATAAGGAGGGAAGATACCCGATGGTCATTAAGGGTTATGGACTGGATCCCAAGGGAAGGGAAGCGCAGCAGGGGGCGGCAGAAAGTTAGGTGGGCGGATGAGATTAAGACGTTTGCAGGCAAGGCATGGCTACAATTAGTGCATGACTGGGGTTCTTGGAGAAGTATGGGAGATGCCCTTGCCCTGCAGTGGGCGTAACCAGCCTGATTATTATTAATATTATTATTATTATTATTATTATTATTATTATTATTATTATTATTATTATTATTATTATTATTATTATTATTATTATTATTATTATTATTATTATTATTAATAATAATAATAATATTATTATTATTATTATTATTATTATTATTATTATTATTATTATTATTATTATTATTATTATTATTATTTATTAATACTGCAAGCTCCCATCGATATTTCAGCAGCGTGGGATACAATACATGAAAGAAAATGCAACATAATGGCAAACAAAAGATATGTGTATGCCTAGGTCACAGTCAAAAAAGAACACAAGAAAAATTAAGCAAAACATTTATCAAATATTTAAAATGAAACGGAGGAACAATCAATGCAGATATCATATAGGCAGTCACTATAAAAATAACCAATTACGTTTCAGCCATCAAGAAGTTGACAAAGAGTCTGCTTGAACAATGCAGCTGCTGAGGTTATTCCAATCTCTGACTACGTAGAAAAAATGAATGCATGAAAGAGTCATTATTAAAAAGGAAAAGTGTTATTGTTAGTTCGTCTCTTTGGCGTGTTGAATAACCGGACGAAAATGTAATCCATTCGCTAACGTCAGCATTATAGGGCCCCTTAACTGATTGATAAAACATTTTAGACATGATGAGCGGTTTCTTTCGGATAACGGAGTCAGCGCGAGCTTGTAGTTCAGTCACTGAGCTGCGTCGAAAATTCTTATAAATGAACTGTGCGGCTGTTTCTTGGACATTCTCTAGTTTCAGAATATTATCTTTTGTATAGGGGTTCATATTATAGCAGCATAGTCTAAGACTGGGAGGAGAATGGATTTGTATACGGATTTTCTTACAGCGGGCGTAGCCAGAGTTAACGCTCTTAAATAGAATAACTTCGTATAAGCATTATCTGTAACGTAATGAATACGTTTCTTCCACCCAAGATTGTTTGAAATCCATAGCCCAAGGTATTTGTAATCAGACACTTCAAACTGAAGCACATTGTTAAAATTGTGCGGAAAGGTTAAGGGCCTCTTCTTTCGAGTGATCCGCATAAAAACAGTCTTGTCGAAGTTTATAGACATCTGCCACCGCTTGCACCATGAAGTAACACGCTGAAAATCATTTTTAACAGGGCCTGATCCGATTGATCATTAACATCCGTGTATAGAACACAGTCGTCCGCGTACAACCTTATTTTGACACAGATGTTTTGCACCTTGTCGTTCATATACATAAAAAAAAGAAGTGGCCCTAGGACCGAGCCCTGCGGGACGCCTGATTTCACTGGTAATTGGTTAGATTTATGGTCTTTAAACGTCACAAACTGGTGGCGATTGTTCAAGTACGCTGAAGAATAATTAAAATGTTGAGAGTTTCTAAGTACACTATGCAATTTAAATAACAATTTACTGTGTGATAGCTTGACGAAAGATTTCGAAAAGTCCATAAAATTGCATCAATTAGTTTTACGTTACTTGCAGATACGGCAAAATCATGGATGGTAGCACCTAGCTGTGTATAAGCTGAGTACCCTTTCCGAAATTCATACTGGCACTGGCATTCTGTTAAGATGTTATGTGTATCTAAGAAATCTACGATATGTTTATGCATTATGTGCTCTCTGGAGCTGGTTTAGACTAGGAACTGTCCGTTTTGGAGCAGTAAACACGTATTTTGGAACAGCTTGGTAAAGGTCCATATGAGTGAAATACAGGCATACGAAGAAAAGGTGTTCCTTATTTGACTTTGCAGAACACTAATTAGGTTATGGCAGATCAGTTGCATGGAATCCTGCAAGGCGAACGAAATTCATCACAGGGAAAAACTCACCCACATGATTGTAGCATGAAGCTCCAAGAAAACCTGTACAGCTTTCCCAGTAACCACCATAAATTTACATACCAGATGTGTGAACTATATGTAGTAAAAAAAATAACCGAGGTCTTTCCGTTCAATGGGTTGCGTTATGCTAGTTGTGTGTATTTTTTTATTGTGAACAAGCAACAAATATTAAGTTTTAATGAACTAACATTTATTGCCTTACTACTTCAATAAGGTGCCAATGCAAAGGTTGTGGAATACGTAAAAAAATTACCTATAACAATGTATATAGCAACCTAGGTCTTGTGTGATTGTAATCCCCCCTCCCAAAAGAAGGAAAAAAAAGTGTCTATGGTTTTTCTTTTTCGTCCACGTGACAACGCGTGCACCCTTTGTTGTTGCTTAGGGGCTATGGTGTTTGGCTACTAAGCACCGATCGCGGGCCACGGCGGCCGCTTTTCGATGGGGGCAAAATGCGAAAGCGCCTCTGTACTTAGATTTAGGTGCACGTTGAAGAACCTCAGGTGGTCCAAATTTGCGGAGTCCCCCACTAAGGCATGCCTGAAAATCAGATCATGGTTTTGGCACATAGAACCCTATAATTTATTTTTCAGCACGCGTCCCCGCATCAGTAATATAAGTGGTCTCAGACGTAAACGTCATCAGTGCATTCAGTTTCGAAAACGAACCACGACAAGATCGCATGTGATATGGACCGAAGATGCGCGCCAAAAAACGGCTGAAGCAGCCAGAAAAAAGCGCGGCCTGTCTTTCCCAGTGCAACTGTTTGATGACGTTTCCGTAAAGATTGATGCTATCTTTGGTGTCCAGAAGCATTTTCACGGTCACAGCGTTTCTCTTTTCTCTTATTTCTTCTTTATTTATTTCGCGGGCTTTCGTTTTCATTGAATAAAAAGACCACGAATCCTAGGTTGTTGTAAATGATGTTATCTGTTAACGTAATACAAAACATTTTCATTGAAATCTCATCTATTAGGTACATGTGCAAATTCAGCTACTCAAATATTCGTATAACAGGAACGAGACGTATTCACCGTGGCCACCCTGAACAATACCGATCAATTTACACTGAACGCCGTTTGTGTAGTCCCCTCTTGAAATTTTCGATTCCCAGCAACCTTCCGTCAAGATCATAGAAGAATCATCATTATCATCGTCAGCCTTTTTATGTCCACTGCAGGACGAAGGTATCTATCTCCCTGCGATCTCTAAGTACCCCTGTCCGGCGCCAACCGATTCCAACGAGCACCCGGAAATTCCCAAATTTCGTCACGCAACCTAGTCTTCTGCCGTCCTCTACTGCGCTTCCCTTCTCTTGATAACCATTCTGTCTCCCTAATGATCCAACGGTTATCTAATCTGCGCATTACATGACCTGCCCAGCGCCATTTCTTTCTCTTGATGTCAATTAGAACATCGTCTATACCCATTTGATTTCTGATCCAAATCGCTCTCTTTCTGTCTCTTATAGTTATGCATAGCAGTCTTCGTTCCATCTCTCTTTGCGCGGTCCTTAACTTGTTCTCAAGCTTCTTTGTCAGTCTCCGCGCCATATATCAGCACCAGTAAAATGCACTGTTTGCATACTTTCCTTTTCAATGAGAACAGCAAGCTGCCTGTCAGGAGCTCACGATGTCTGCCATATGTGATACAACACATTTTTATTCTGTGAATTTTTCTTATGGTCAGGGTTCCCTGTGATTAGTTTACTTAGGTAGACATTCTCTTGCACAGACTTTAGATGCTCACTTGCAATCTTCAACAGTTGTTCCCTTTGCCCGGTTATTTAGCATTATCATTGTCTTCTGCATATCAATCTTCAGCCCCACTCTGGCACTCTCCCTGTTAAGGTCCTGAATCGTTTGTTGTAACTCGTCCGCAGTGTTGCTGAATAGAACAAACAATATGGCCGCAAGTGCGCTTTCGCTTTTTGCTGCAGAGCTTCAGTTTTTGGAAGCGACCGCGCACTTATTTGATTGTATGTTAGTACTCCTTGCCTTTTTCCTACTTTCTTCTAGTTTTTTTAGCTTTTCTTGTTTTTCTGCGCCTGATTCCGTTGACTGCCGGCACGTTCGTTCATTGATGCGCAATGTCAGTTTCCCCTTCCCCCTGCACTCCCTTCCCCCTGCACTTCTGCCTTTCCCTTTATATAAGGTATCCGTCTTCCATCAATAAAATTTAATTGGCAGTCAGCGCTTGTGTCTATTCCTTGTTACTTTGTGGTTGCATGTGTTTGCGTTGTTACAATTTTTATGTCAAGTATGCACCAACTCGGCCAGAAAGAACTTTTAATGAAGTACCATCTGGACACACGCCTAAAACAGCTTCACTGGCCAAGAAAACCAAGACGGCAAGATGACAGACAAGATCACACATGATCATACATAACTTCCAATATACAAACAACAAATGCAGTGACCTCTACATACATAGCTTTGCACTGTGTTTAGGCATACACAGAATAAAAAAAAGTTTAGTGCGACATGCAGCTTCAAAGCAATTGAAAGGGAAGAAAAAAGTTAACAAGCCAAGAACATTTCAAGTAAGAAACAGTACAACAAAAAAACCTGATTTTAAAAAAGGGCATAAACCTAAACTTATGCTTAGAAACTACAAGCATAGGTTCTGACCTAATGGTTCTGCAGGAACCTGCAAGGTGAAGAGAAGTAATTAATCAAGTGAAAATGAGACATCCACCCAATCGCAGCAATTGCTACAATGGCAATCCTTACGCGTTTCTCGAAAGAAAAGCCTCGCACCTGAAGAAAAATTCGTCCGGATCCGGGACTTGAACCAGGGCATAGGTTTTTCAGTGTGAACGTTATTAACAGTTGTACTTGTAAAACTCTCGTTATAACGAAATGAGCAAGGCGGCAAAAAAAAATCAATATAATCGGTAATTCTATACACGGGTTCAGCAGCTCTTTCCGTGCTCTGGCAACAATGTACCTGTACCGGCAGCTCGCGCAAGGAAACTTCCTGTTCTTGCTTGTTTCCGTATTCGTTGCGCACTGCCGCTGCTTGTCTTGCGATGTTTTCCGAGGACATAATGATTCTAATGAAGCACTTAAGGCTCGGACATTGCTGGGTAGTGAATATTGAATATAGTTTTATTTCCAACAGTTCAGGGGAAGCAGGAAAGAAAAGCTGCAAGTGCAGCCTGAAAAGACACCCTAACTTCTATGATCACAAGACACGGGCAGCGCGGAGCTGCCGCAAGTTTTTGACAATACAAAAATACACAGTTTTGCAAGAATGCATGAGAAGCACTAAGTGAAAAGTGAGTAGTTGAGCGTAGAGAAGTTACACAACGTTTCACACATCATAGGAAAATATATATATATTGACACGTGTACTTCTTTATCTTTATCGGGTGACCACTTCTCACCACCTAATAGATGTTATCGCACAGCGCAGGACGCGCCTGCATGTAAAAGAAGTTTCTGGAAGTTTCCCGCAACTTGTGTAATCTGATTACATACATGCAATCTGATTGCATATATGCGCGACGCGAATGGTGTAGAACTTTGTGGAAGGCACGCGGGTCCCAGCGGTTATTCTGGAACATTCGACGACTGCTCTATAAAAGCCGACACGCTTGACCTGCTGATCAGATTTTCGACGATCGCCGATTGTGTTCGCCGTTATCGTTGTGCTTTAAGTGTAGCCTGTCGTTGTGGGCACAGGTTCGCCCAATAAAAGCTAGTTTTGTCTTTCACAGTATTGATACTGTGTGCTATAACGTCACTACCACGTGACAGCTGGTGGAGGTGCTTTTCGTCCATGTACCGGAGGCCGCCGACAAGTCGTGATCCAAGCCCGGACCGCAAAGGGAGCATTAACGTAGTCAAGGACCATCGAGCAAGTGGTTGACTACAACAGCTGCCCCGGAGCACGGACTTCTACCTGAGAAGGCCAAAATGATTGTGGCCAAGACAGCCACAATGGCAGCCCCATTGTCACCCGTCGTACTTCAACAACCCAGAGAGCCCCCTACCTTCCATGGAGCTACGTCAAAGAATCCGGAAACCTGGCTCGAAACCTTCGAAAGGATCTCGACATTCAACAATTGGACCTCTGAGGATAAGCTACGACAGGTGTACTTCTTCATGGAAGATGGCGCGAGGGCTTGGTTCGTGAACCGGGAGTCCACCCTTGCCACATGGGACCTGTTACGCAGTAACTTCCTGAGGACGTTCGCGAACGTTGTCCGAAAAGGAAGGGCCGAAGTTCTGCAGGAAACCCGAGGCCAACTACCCAATGAGACCATCACCATCTTCACGGAAGACATGACCCGTCTTTTCCGGCACGCCGACCCAGAAATGTCCGATGAGAAAAAAGTACGTTTCTTGATGCGAGGCGTACAGCAAGAAATTTTCGCCGGACTAATCTGAAACCCACCGAAGACCGTAGCTGAGTTCCTGACAGAGGCTGCGACGGTTGAGAAAACTTTACAAATGCGCACTAGTCAATATAACCATCAGGGCCATTGCGCGCGAAGAACTGCGCAAGGTCTTGCCTTCGTCGCAGCCTCAAGTAGCTTCGATCGCTGACATCGTGAAAGATGGGAGTTCCTGAGGTGCAACCTCAATTACCGCATCCCCAGCTAGAAACGATGACCTACGCTGCCATCGCACGCCGTCAATGTCCCCCTCTGCGACCGCGCCAAGGCCCTGTAACGCAGCAATTCCGTCGTCCGCCGCCGCCGCCAGCACGGCCACCCGTCGCCCAGCGCACCTACGCGAGGAAGACGGACATTTGGCGCGCTCCTGACCACCGCCCGCTCAGCTACCACTGCGGCGAATCCGGCCATGTGTACCGCCGATGCCCATACCGCGACCTCGGATTGCGAGGCTTCGCCGTCAACGCACAGTGCCCGAGGGAAGATGAACGCCCTCGTGACATCGCCGACTACCTCGCCGCTACTCAGTGAAGCCCTCGATGACCGTCCCGTTCGCCGTCACCAGGCCGCTACCTGTCGCCGCAGCGCCGTTCATAGACTGGCCCAGCCCGGGGCCGGTCAGCGAGCCCATATCCGGAAAACTAAAAGCAGCAACCGGAGGTGCAGTTGCTGCTCGTCGAACTGACGAAGATCCTCCACCACCGACGAAACGCCGAAGAAACTGCCTCATCATCATCATCATCATCATCATCATCATCATCATCATCATCATCATCATCATCATCATCATCATCATCATCACCAATATCATCATCATCAACAACATCATCATCATCATTTATTATTCCCTTAAGGGTCCCTTCGGGGACATTACATAAGGGGGGGGGACAGCGATGGGAAAGTGCCATACATCAGCTCGACGACATAACGACACGCCGCCGTCCCGACGGAGTGTGGAAGCAAAGAATACGACGACGAATGACGACCTGACGACGTCGCATACCAGCGACAGGTCAACGCTACACAGCCGTGATCCGACGCCAAGACCTTGACGTGCTTCTCGAAGGCCTCACAGTCACCGCCTTAGTCGACACAGGGGCCGATTACTCGGTCATGAGTGGACACATCGCCGTCCAGTTGAAGAAGGTTGAGACTGCATGGGAGCGCCCTCAAATTGGGACCGCTGGAGGACACCTCATTACGCTGACTAGAATCTGCACGGCAAGAATTACCGTTCATGACCGGACTTACGCTGCCACCTTCATTATCCTCCAACAGTGTTCACGAGACGTCATTCTCGGCATGGACTTCCTGAACCAACACGGCGCAAACATCGACCTGAAGTAGAAGTCGATAACGCTGTCGGAAAATCGAGCGATACTGCCGGAGAGCTCTCGTAATCACCACGCCTTAAGCGTGGTCGAAAGTCAAGTCAGCATCCCACCTCGCTCCAGCATTGTCATTTCCTTCGGCACCCCAAACCCTGCCGACGTAGAAGGCGTCATCGAGGGTGACCAACGTCTACTGCTAGACCGTGAAATTTGCGTCGCAAGAGGGATCGCTCGACTGCACGAAGGAAAAACTAAAGTATCGCTGACAAATTTCAGCCAGGAGTTCAAACACATCAACAAGGGCACTGCGATCGCGTACATCCAGGAAATTCTGGAAACCAGTAATGCATTTGTTCTGACGCAAACTGACGACACGCCCGTTCTCCATATAAGAAACGAGAATGACGTCGAGAAGATAACGTCGGGGCATGGGCAGGTGTAAAGTGAGTGAGCAGTGCGAATTTGTGTACCCCGCAGCTTTGGCTGCTCACCATCGTAAAAATGGCGTATCAAGAGCTTGCTGTACCGCATCTCATTGCTGAGCAGGATGCATCGGCCACCGCTGTTTTGCATCTTAATGCGCGCTCAGCATGCAACAAGAGTGAACAAGTGCAACAACGACGAAAGGAGGCGGTGTTGGACTACACTGATGACTCTAAAAAAACACCTGATGCCTCTCAACAATTCACTTATCAGCGTATAACACAAGGGAATTTAGGGCCGTTCAAGAATGACGTTATGAATCACAATTAGTTACATGTTTTGAACAAAACAGATGCAAATAAGGCATAGAACAAATGTATTAAAACTTTTACCCATATGTACGCAAGCAATTTTCCAATGAGAAGAGCTAAAAATTACAAAAAAGTTAGAAAGCCTAGGGCTACTCATGAGCTTGCAAAAATATTCAAGAGAAAAATAATCTCCATCATTCCATCTTGCGCACGCGGTGTGAATTAGCATTGCAAACATTCAAAAAATTTAGAAACAGGCTAAATGCTGAACTAAGAAAGGCAAAGGCGGCGTACTATGACGACTCACTTGAAAATGTTTCTAGACTACGTCCAGAGATCGCGTGGCAAACGATTAATCTTGTTCTAGGTCCGCAAGGACGATACGCACCTGACATCGATGAAGCTGGGCTCCCGTGAGATAACAGGCACAGCGCTTTCCGATTACTTTAGCCACCACTTCGTAACTGCACAAAGCGATATACCTGAAGGCAATGATAGCATAGGGGCGCCTTGTCATAGCGATGCTGTTCGCGAAAGCGCATTCTTTGTGCCTACTGATGAATATGAAGTATACAGTGTGTACATGGGGCTGAAAAACAGTAAAGCTTTAGACGTAAATAATTTGCAGATTAAACCTATAAAACATGTTTTGCAATTTATTATGCTCCCGCTTGTGCGCATTTACAACTTAATTTTAGAGACTGCAGTGTTTCCAGATGCAATGAAACACGCGAAAGTTTCGGCTAGTTATAAAGGTGGTTATCGAAATACTGCGTCTAACTATCGACCGCTATCGATGCACCGAACTTTTTTCAAAAGGAATGAAAAAGCTTACTTTTGCTCGAATGACTGAATTATTTAATATAAACAGTGTGCTTACTGATTCACAATATGGATTTCGGAAAAACAGGCCTCAGAAATGGCTCTTCTTACGCTTAAAGAATATGTTTTGCAGAGCTTTGAAAATAACTACTACACAGTCGGCGTTTTCATAGACTTTAGTAAAGCTTTTGACAACCTCAATCACGAAATCCTTATTCGGAAGCTTTGTTTGTATGGAATTCGTGGGAAACCGCTATAATTACTCAAATCATATCTCTAACATCGACGTCCCCCCCCCCCCAGTATCTTTCTAATAATAAACACAACTTACCTATTGTATGTGGCGTGCCTCAAGGAAGTATTATTGGGCTACTTTTGTTTAACGTTTTTATAAATGATATCACAACCATAAACAGTGAGATTCAATTCATTAGGTACGCGGATGATTGCACATTGTGTGTCTCAGGTCCTGATGCGAATTAACTTGTGCAAAAATGTAATAAAATTATTGCCAGTTTGTCTGATTGGACACAGACAAATAGGCTTAAGGTAAATTCGAATAAAACGAAAGTTGTAATATTTAGCGCAAAACTAAACCGCTTAACATTAGTCACCCTAATTATGTTCAGAGCCAGCGCATTGAACTGGTTGAAGAACTTAAAATTCTGGGAGTACATTTTTCTTCTAATTTACGTTGGGATGCCCATATCGAACATCTCTGCGCCAAACTATCTGCGGTTACCGGTGCTACGGCACGTTGCGGCATATTTCTACTTACGAGTGCCATACTTCCAATATACTAGGGTCTTTTCTTATCGTATATAAATTACTCTTACCTTGTCCGGGCTCTAAATCTAACGTGCAAAAGCTGGTAATACTCCAAAATAAAATCATTCGGTGTATAGAGAACGTTAATTGGCTTTGACCAACAGATAATATATTTCTCAAATGCAGGCTAAACCGCGTAGATAAATTATACGAACATACATTACTAAAAACAATTTACTTCTCATCCGAATATGTCAAGAATTATTTTACATCCCTTGCTCAGCACTCACACAAAACGTACTACACGAAACCCCGAGGTACGGAAGCTAGTCCTTGTAAGCTTTGTTGACCAACTTGAGCAACGAGTATTAGCACGTCCCTCAAGCTACAGCTGTAGCGTTCGTAAACGATTTTGCTGAATTCTCTGACGTCGGCACGTTACAAGTGACTTCACCGGATGCAAGAACACACGCCAGCCCGACTACCCGCGTCCACATTAACGCTGCCTAGAAGATGTACAGAAGGATCAACTGCTGGGCCTGGTGACAGACTTCTCTGGCTGCTATTTCGTAACGGAGGCGCACCTCCGTTACAAAACACGGGATAGTTACAGAGGAGTTGTTGCGGCCTGTTCGTCAGCATCCGTACCACGGGCCACATTTGGAGCGGGAGGCAATTAAGCGTCAAGTTCAAAAATTGCGAAATGATGACTTCATCCAGCCGTCGACAAGCCCGTGGGCATCGCCTGTCATAGCAGTTTCATATCATTTCATTTCATTTATTTGCTCTCAGGGCCGTTCGGCGTTACAGAGAGGAGTAGGTATACAAGAATGCAAATGGATATACAAGAATACATTGGTAGTGGGCAGGTAAATGATCATATTTATTTATTTATTTCTTTATACTGTCAACCCTCTGCTGAGGGTCCTTACAAGGAGGGTTTAAATTCAGGCAGACCTTATATACAGGTGCATCAAGCGGCAGCGGAATCACAAAATTACATGTTTAACAATTTTTTAAATTCAGAAACATCACTGGCATTTGCCACAAAGCTTGGTATCGCGTTCCAGAGTTCAATCACGGCAGGGAAAAAAGAAAATCGGAACACATCACTATGAGCAAAGTATGGGGGTAAAACATATTGATAATCAACACGACTGCTTCGTTTCCTGGAAGCTGCACATACTCATCTTTGTTCATTCTTAAATATCCATGTATTATTCTAAAAAACACTTTCAGACGATTTTTTTGCCTTCGTGCTTCTAGTGTTTCCAGTTCTCAAGACTGCAACATCAGTGTGACGGAATCTAAACGGCGGTATTTTGAGCATATGAAGCGCGCGGCACGACGTTGAACTTTTTCTAACTTTGTAGTCATTTGTTTCTGATGAGGGCTCCAGATGACTGAGGCATATTCAAGTAAAGGTCTAACAAAAGTTTTATAAGCTATCAGCTTTACATCTCGCGAAGCTTGGCCTAGTTTTTGCCTTAAGAAACCTAGTCTCTGATTCGCCTTCGAGCACACATTTTCTATGTGCGTATGCCATGTCACATTATGTGTGACTGTAACACCTAAATATTTAAACTGGTTAGCACGCACTAACAAATTACCATCGACGTAATAGTTAAAAAGTAGAACGCTTACTTTCCTAGTCATATGTGTGTATGTTGATTTAATGTAGTTTATATTCAAACACCATAATTTACATCATCGGCTGAAATTTTCTAAACAAGGACTAATTCTGAGTTAATCTTGAACGTTGGTTACGGTAGAATAAATTAGACTATCATGTGCAAAAAGCTTCATTTTTGCCGGTTAATTAACAACAGAGGAGATATCGTTTATATATATAAGAAATAACAGTGGGCCCAAGACTGACCCCTGAGGAACACCTGATACCACTTGGGGTGGACTCGACAGGCTGCCATCTAAACTTACGGTCTGTTTACGATCACTTAAATATTCTTTTATCCATAGCAATAACCTTTCATCGATACATATTTCTCTCGGTTTAAAGATCTTCTTACTATGCGGAACTTTATCAAAGGCTTTCGCAAAATTTTTACAAATGACGTCAATCTGGTGCTTCTCATCTAAGGCTGCAGCGAGATCATGAACTACTTCGATTAATTGTGTAATGGTAGATAGTCCAGTACGGAAGCCATGCTGGGATGAGTAAAGTAAACTATTCACTTCCAGAAATTGTAAAATATGTTTGGCGATGATGTGTTCTAGAAGTTTACAACTGATACATGTGAGTGAAATGGGACGATAATTATTTAGAGGAGGAGCAAAAACTGTATTTGCTCTAATTGGGTAGAAATTAGCGGTGGCAGATGTGGTCGGCCATCTTCACGGTCTTCTTCCCCATCTGCGCAGGGCCGGCGCCCCTATTCCAGGGCACCACTGAGGGTGGCTACTCGGCGAGCGTGCCTTACTAGTCCATGCTGGACTTTCGGGTCGCTGCTGGAGAGCACCCTCTCCCACTGCTCCGCACTCGGGTCTTTTATTTGAAGGAATTGTTGATTCTGAACGCATTCCCATGTAATGTGATATAAGGTGGGCTTGGCGCCGCACCAGGGGCCAATGTCTCTATACTGGGTGGGAAACATTTTGCTTAGTGTGTTTAGGTTTGGATATGTTCCTGTTTGTAAACTCCTCCAAGAGGTTGCTTCATGCTGATTTAGGCTGTTGTGGGGTGGAGGGTATTTGATTCGGACCCCCTTATAGTAATTCAAGATGTCTGAGTAGCTTGGGTTGGCTGGTATAGGTTCCTCAGGGTCGGTGCTTGTGGCCGCTCGGTCTGTGTGCTCTCGAGCTGCCTTGTCCGCCCTTAGGTTCCCTTCTATTCCAGCGTGTCCCGGTACCAAGAAAATTGTATGCCTGACTTTGTTGTTAGCCCTGCAGGAGCGGAGGATGTGAAGCGCTCTGCGTCCTATTCTGCCGTTCATGTAATTTCGACACGTAGCTTGCGAGTCGGTGAGTATTGTTAAAGACCTTTCGGATCGGTAGCCCTCCACTGCCGCTAGAGCTACGGCTATTTCCTCAGCTTCCGTTACCGAGCAGTCCTTCATTGACGCGCTGCTGATCTCTTTGTAGTCCTGGCTTATTACTATCGCAGCTGTCTTTACTATGCTTGTGCCTCTTTGCTTGGCGTATACTGCAGCATCTGTGTATACTGTTGTGTTTTTTGTGGCCAGGTACTTTTCGACGTATTTCGCCCTTGCGTCCCTTCGCGCCGTGTGGAGGTTTGGGTCCATATTTTGGGTAGGGGGCTAACAGTGTATGTTTTCCGATATTCATCAGGAATCCCCTCCGTTCTTTGGGTTTCTTTTATTGATTCTGCGAAGCCTAGCCTTATTAGCAGTTCCCTTCCCGTTTTGGTCTGCTGGAGTCTCATGAGCTGTGCGATACTTTGGGCTTCTTTTAGTTCTTCGAAGGTGTTGCTTAAAGCAAGCGCCATTAGTTTCTCTGTCGATGTATTGTTCGGCAGGTGAAGTGCTGTTTTGTATGCTTTGCGTAAAATTGTGTCCGCTTCTTGTATTTTCTGTTTGGTGCAGTTGAAGCACGGGAGTGAGTATGCGACCCTGCTGACCACCAGGTTGCCAACCTGCTTAAGTGTGTCTCCTTCTTTCATCCCATATCTCTTTTGTGACACCCGCGTGATCATGCGTGCTATGTGGACTGTTGACTGCTTGAGTGTTTTCAGCGTGTGGGTGCAGCGCTGGTTGGATTGCACCCACATTCCAAGGATCCTGATTTGTTGGCTTTCCGGTATCGACTGCCCCTTTAGCCATATGTTAAGGCTTTCTTTGCTTTTCTTGCCCCGTGTAATTCTCAGAAGCTCGGATTTCTCCGTGGAGCACTCAAGGCCTCTTTCCCCGACGTATTCTTCCACGCAAGTGGCTGCTTCTTGCAGATAGCTTTCTTTTTGGCACAGCGAGCCTTTAGTGGCCCCCAGATGGTGATGTCATCTGCATAAATGGAGTGTTTTATGCCTTCGATTTTGCTTAGTTTATGCCCTAGGCCAATCATTGCGATGTTAAAGAGTATCGGTGAAATTACTGAACCTTGGGGTGTCCCCTTGTTTGGTGCGGGGAATTTTTGCGATCGAATCTCTCCCAAACCTATTGTTGCTGTTCTATTGGAGAGGAAGGCTTTGACGTATCCGTGTACTTTCTTCCCGCAGTCTACGCTGTTAAGGCCTTCAAGGATTGCCGCGTGGCTTACATTGTCAAAAGCTCCTTTTATGTCTAGTGCCATTAAAATGTGTTCTCTGTTGTATGGTATGTTGCGTAGAACCTCATGTTTAATTTGGAGAAGGACATCCTGTGTCGAAAGCTTGGATCGAAAACCAAACATACTATGGGGGTATAGTTCGTTTTCCTCCATGCAATGTTGTAATCTTTTTGTTACTATCCTCTCATATAATTTGCCTAAGCGCGATGTGAGGGAGATTGGTCGTAAGTTTGTTACCTGTAGCTTTTGACCTGGTTTGGGAATCATTACAATCTCGGCGTGTTTCCATTCCTCTGGTACCGTTTCCGCAGCCCAGTGTTGGTTGAGGAAGGCGGTGAGTTGTTTCACCTGTTCGTCCCCTAGGTTTCGAATAAGTGAATTTCTGATTTTGTCCGCGCCCGCTGCTGTATTCCTTTTTACGCTTCTTATGGCAGCGTACACCTCTTCTTTTGTGATTGGCCTGTCCAGCAGCTCGTTTTCTTTCCCTTTGTATTGTTGTGTGTAGTCCGCCGGGTGGTCATGGCCGAAACATTTGACTCTGACCTGCTCTAGCAGTTCAGAGTCCGGTCCCTCGAATTGGTGTACCAGGCGGTGTAAGGCCTTATTGTTTTCAGATTTTGTTTTTTGTTGGGTGCAGGAGCGCCTTGAGTATGTGCCATGTTTTTGCCGTGCTAAGCGTTCCGTTTAGGGACTCGCTAAACTGTTGCCAGTTTTGCCTAGTCAGCTGAGCCGCATACTCCTCCGCCTCCTTGGTTATCTCTGCGATTTTCTTTTTGAGCTCCCTGTTTAGCCTTTGTTTTTTCCATCTTTTAGTGAGCCCGCGTCTTGCCTCCCATAGCTTGAGTAGTCGCAGTCCACCTCAGGTGTTTCCTCTGTTCTTTCTATTTCTTTTGTGTACTTGTCGAGCACCTCCCTGAGCTTGTTTCCCCAGCCTTCTAGGGACTCGATGTTTCCCTCTATAGTTTTGCATTCCTTCCTGAAGGCATTCCAATCTGTCACCTTGGTGGTGCCAATTTGCGTTTTATTCTTCCGGTTGCCAATCGCGTTTTCAGGATATAGTGATCGCTGCCCAGATTCTCCAGCAGGTTTTCCCATACCGCCTTGTCTGTTCCCCGGATGTATGTCAGGTCGGGGCATGTGTCTGAGCTTACGCTGTTACCTAGTCTGGTTGGCGTGCTGTCGTCTGTTATGAGGGTGCAGCCGTACATATCTGCTGCTTCCTTAACTTGCATGCCTTTCTTGTCTGGTTTTTTGTAACCCCAGGTCAGATCTTTGGCGTTGAAATCGCCTACAATCACTAGGGCTTTTGTTTTGGCTAATTTGCTCGCTCCTGCAAAAAAAGTTTGCGGAAGTCGGCCTCTTTTTGACTCAGAGGACTATAGAGATTTAGGACAAAGACACTGCTGTCTTTTTTCTTTTTTGGAATGATTTCGACAGTACCGTGGTCTATGTCTGTGTCGGCTATGCTGTCGTGTGCTATGGCGGTGAGGGATTTACTGATTAGTATTGCTGTGCGTTCTTTTTCATAGCACGTGTAGCCTTTTAGCGTTGGTGTGGTTTTCCCTTTCTCCTGTAGTGCTATGATATCTGGTAGTGTGAGTTGTGTGTTTATGTACTGTAGGAGTTGCCCTTGTTTTTTGCGACAGCCCCTGCAATTCCATTGCCAAATTTCTATTGTTTCGTATCTGGCCATGATTAGTCCTCGGTGTTAGACGCGTTGTAGTTTTCGAGGCCCTGTCTTCTTAGGTTGAATTTGTCTTTAGCTTGTTGTGAGATTTGTTGTTTGCGTTGGTTTCGGATCTCCTGATCCATTATTGCCATTTTCTGTTCTATTGCATTTGTTTTCTCTTGTATAAACGTCATAAATTTTCTCATTTGGTCTTCGAAAGATTCTGGTTGCTGTGGTTGTTGTTGTGGTGGAGTCTGCAGTCTAGGGGGACTACCTGTCCTTGGATCCTGCAGGGCTTTAATTAGCTCCTCCAGCATTTGTTTTCTCTTGTATAAACGTCATAAATTTTCTCATTTGGTCTTCGAAAGATTCTGGTTGCTGTGGTTGTTGTTGTGGTGGAGTCTGCAGTCTAGGGGGACTACCTGTCCTTGGATCCTGCAGGGCTTTAATTAGCTCCTCCAACCGTCTTTCTAGCTGTTCTATGCGTTCGCGATATGCTTCGTTTTCCTTCCTGAGATTTTTAAGTTCCTCTCCATTATTATTATCTTTCCCCGAGTGCAGAGGTGGTGTTTTGGGTGGTCCCCAGCTCACCTTAGCGTTATCTTGGGTCTTCTTAATATGTTGTTGTCCCTTGTGTTGCTGCTGCCCCCTCGTGGGCGGAGGCTGCAGTGGTGGGAAGGAGCTGTCCCTGGCTGGGTCTCTCGCCTGGCTCCTCGACTAGCTCCTCGACTGGCTCCTGGCTCGGCTCCTCGAGCGGCTCCGGCTGGCTCGATCGCCCTCCGAGCTCAGCCATCTGGGTCGGCGCCTGCGGCTGCGGCTTCGGCCTCGGCGTTGTTGCTGCTGTTGATGCGGTTGTTGGCGGCCGCGGAGCTCCTTGGTGGCCTTGAGGCGCCGCTGGCAGTCCCTGGTTCCGGTTAGGTGGGTTCCTCCGCATACCAGGCACTTCGGTTGGCATTGGTGCCCCTCTGGGGGGCTAGTTGCTCCGCACTAGCGGCAGATTCTCGTTCCCGGCTCTGCGCACACGTCCGAGCGGTGTCCTTGCTCGCCGCATACAAAGCATACTTGTCTAGTTGGTCTGTAGGGCTGGGTCTTATACTCGCATGCCCCAAAAATGACGTATTTGGGGATGAAAGGGCCGTCGAAAGTGACGAGTGCAGTCTCCGACTTGCCCAGCATTCTGGCGCTCAAGATCTCACCTCCTTGGGTGCGTAGGCGCAACTTGGATTCGAGTAGGTCCGCCGCGATTCCCGGGGGTAGCCCTTGAATAACGGCTGTTTTGATGTCTTCAGGTAGCGCCACGTAGGCGTTCACGTCGTAATTTTGCCCGTCAAAGTTGAGGTAGGTGATCTTCCTGATCATCCCGGCTGCTTCCTCGTCCGAGGCGCTTGCGATGATGATGTTGGAACCTGGCCGGAGTCTCACCAGGAACTTGTCCTCTCCGAATTTTCGGCCACACGCTTCCACGATAGCGCGTGCCGCTTGGTGCGTCTTCAGCTCCTTAACCTTCAGCCCGCCCATAGGCCGAATAATGATCTTCGCGTCGTTCAACGGGAGCGGCGGGAGTCTGTGCCTCGACTGCCTAGCCGCGCCGCTCTTTTGTCCTTGTGTCGTTGACGTCAGGCCAGCTGCTGTCGCCGGCGCCATCTTGATATTGTTCTCGGCGGCGTGAGGCTCACCCGGTTTCAAAATTGCGGCGTTCTGCGTAGCGTGCTTAAGCCCTTTCTTCTGGCGTCGGGAATAGTAATAATAATCATAATCATAATCATCAGCCTGGTTACGCCCACTGCAGGGCAAAGGCCTCTCCCATACTTCTCCAACAACCCGGTCATGTACTAATTGTGGCCATGCCGTCCCTGCAAACTTCTTAATCTCATCCGCCCACCTGACTTTCTGCCGCCCCCTGCTACGCTTCCCTTCCCTTGGGATCCAGTCCGTAACCATTAATGACCATCGGTTATCTTTCCTCCTCATTACATGTCCTGCCCATGCCCATTTTTTTTCTTGATTTCAACTAAGATGTCATTAACTCGCGTTTGTTCCCTCACCCAATCTGCTCTTTTCTTATCCCTTAACGTTACACCTATCATTCTTCTTTCCATAGCTCGTTGTGTCGTCCTCAATTTGAGTAGAACCCTTTTCGTAAGCCTCCAGGTTTCTGCCCCGTAGGTGAGTACTGGTAAGACACAGCTATTATATACTTTTCTCTTGAGGGATAACGGCAACCTGCTGTTCATGATTTGGGAATGCCTGCCAAACGCACTCCAGCCCATTCTTATTCTTCTGATTATTTCCGTCTCATGATCCGGATCCGCCGTCACTACCTGCCCTAAGTAGATGTATTCCCTTACGACTTCCAGTGCCTCGCTGCCTATTGTAAATTGCTGTTCTCTCCCGAGACTGTTAAGCATTACTTTAGTTTTCTGCATATTAATTTTTAGACCCACTCTTCTGCTTTGCCTCTCCAGCTCAGTGAGCAGCATGCGGGAATAGTAAATTTGCCAGTTTTTGTCTTCTTCCTGCTGATCTGCCGTGTCTGCCGAACTCGGCATATCTTGCTGCATCGCTAAATCTTCTGATACTCCGCTCCCTAGGCCGCTCTGTCCCGAACATGCGGCGGGATAGGCTTCCTCCATCGCCTGTGTTTCTGACGGATTTTGGGCTGGTCCGTTTGCCGGGTGGTTATAAGTTGTTACGGTCGCCTGCCGGGGGTCCATTCTAGTCGCTACGCTGCTGCGCCCGCGTCCTAGTTGCCCGTTGGATCCCGGGTGCGGCTAGGCCTGATGGCAGGCCCAGTTTGCCGACCAGGGGAAACTTCAATCTCCGATAAAACTCCAAAAAGTGGGCCTACCGGGTTGAGAGTGGTGTTCTCGTGGTCCAGGTCACTTGCTGAGTCGATTAAGCCAAAAGTTTTGGTGTCCCGATGTGTTTGACACTCTGAAAACTTCGAGAATCCACGGAGCCCATGCAACGCACGTCCGCTCCCGTTTGCTTCTTCTTCTTCCACCCATAATTATTTAGAAGTGTGCGATCACCGCCTTTGTACACTGGTATAAAACTACGGCCCTGCGCCAGTCTGTGGGTAGGGAATGCGTATGTAATGATTTCTCGAAAATTATCCCTAAGTAGTAGGAAATCTATTCAGCATAGGGCTTCAGAAATTCAGGACAAATTCTGTCAGGTCCACTACATTTTCTTTTCATCTAAATTCAGCAGCAATTTGAACACCCCTTCTTGTTTGATTTCCAGATTTTCCATTGGGTAACGTGTAATGTAGGGTAAATGCTCGTCTGTATTCATGTTTGTATTATTAGTAAACACAAATTTAAAGAAGTAATTAAAATGTTCGGCAATGTCCGCAGACTTTGTTAACTTTATGTTGTCTGTTGCGATTTCTTCAATTTTATCTTTCCTACTGCTGAGATATCTCCATAATTTTTGTGGAGAACATTTTAGCAACCCTGTCAGTGTTTGTTCAAAGAATTGCTTTTTGGATAGTGTCAGAGTACGCCTCAACTCTGCGCGAAGTCTCGGTATTTCGTCCGAACCCTTTTTCTTTTTACGCAGTCACTTTAGTTTCCTTTTCGTGTGAATGATGCCGCGGGTAATCCAAGGTCGGCGTTGCTGAGACTTCTTTTTTTAGAGTTGGCACAAATCGGTCCACACGATGGTTTACTATATCCTTAAATTCATTCCATAGCTCATCTACAGTTTCTTCCTTTGCATGGTGCTCAAATTGGCCAAACGAAAATTCCAAAAAATCTAATATTGAATTGTCATCAGCACGTTGGTAGTTCTTTATTGTAATTACAGGGGAGCATTTTTTACGGGACTAGTAGCTAGTAGCCCCATTCACTACAATCATTCTGTGATCGGAAATACCGTCTTCAATTGTCCGCAAATGACGTTGCACGAGTTGCGAAGCATTGCATAATAACCGAAGAGTGCGCTCGACCATTCGGCCAGAGCCCTTACCGAGTTTCGACGCGAGAACGTGAAACTATTAGGCAACAAGTCGACGAAATGCTCCGCGACGACATCACTCAGCCGTCGAAAAGCCCGTGGGCATGTCCTGTAGTCCTGGTGAAGAAAAAGGATGGAACCCTACGCTTCTGCGTCGATTATCGTCGACTGAACAAGATAAAGAAGAAGGACGTGTACCACCTTCCACGGATAGACGATTCATTGGATCGGATCTGCAACGCAAAATATTTCTCGTCGATGGACCTCAAGTCTGGCTACTGGCAAATAGAAGTCGACGAGAGAGATCGCGAAAGGCCGCCTTCATCACGCCAGACGGCCTCTACAAGTTCAAGGTAATGCCATTCGGACTGTGATCGGCGCCTGCAAAGTTTCATCGCATCATGGACACAGCGTTAGCAGGATTGAAGTGGCAGGCGTGTCCTGTTTACTTGGATGACGTCGTTGTCTTCGCCGGAAATTTCGACGATCACCTTAGGCGGCTTGCGACAGTATTAGAGGCCATCAAGTCATCAGGACTCACTCTGAAGCCGGAAAAGGGCCGCTTCACTTACGATGAGCTTCTATTCTTAGGCCGCGTCATCAGCAAATCTGGAGTATGCCCCGACTCGCAGAAGACAGCTGCCATCGCAAGTTCCCGCCGCCAATCGACAAGAAGGCAGTGCGCAGATGCCTTGGCATGTACGCCTACTATAGGCCGCTTTGTCAAAGACTTTTCACGCATCGCGGGGCCGCTAACACATCTAACCAAATGTGATGTCGAGTTCAAGTGGGAAACACCGCAGGCCGACGCATTTCAAGAACTCAAACGACGCATGCAGTCGCCGCCGGTATTTGCACACTTCGACTAGGAGGCCGACACCGAAATCCACACTGACGCCAGTAACCTAGGCCTCGGTGCCGTCCTAGTCCAGAGGAAAGACGGACTTGAACGGGTGACATCTAACGCTAGCCGGTCGCTGTCAAAAACAGGAAGGCAATTATTCTACGACTGAAAACCAATGCCTCACCATCATTTTGGCCGCGGCGAAATTTGGGCCACCTTTACGGCAGGCCATTCAAAGTCGTCAGCGACCATCACGCGTTGCGTTGGCTAGCTAACTTAAAGGACCCGTCAGGACGGCTGGCGCGGTGTAGCCTCAAACTGCAAGAATATGACGTCACTGTAATATACAAGTCCGCAACAAAACACTCTGACGCCGACTGCTTATCACGCGCCCGCATCGATCCCCCGCGGTAAGATGACGAGGACGACGATGCCTTCCTTGGAATAATAAGCGCGGAAGACTTCACTAAACAGCAACGAGCAGACCCGGAACTAAAAATCCTCGTCGAGTATTTGGAAGGGAACACCGACGTTGTCCTTCGAGGATTTAAGGGCGGGTTGTCTTCGTTCACACTGCAAAACAGCCTGCTCGTTCTCCCCAACTCTCACCAGTCCGCGCCAACTACCTTCTTGTTATTCCGTCGGCGCTGCATCCAGGAGTACTGCACACCCTACGCGACAATCCAACCGCTGGGCACCTCACATTCTCCTGGACGCTGTCGAGGATACAGCAAAGGTATTACTGGCCGCGTCTGACCGCCGACGTCGCCCGTTACTTCAAGACATGCCGAGACTGTCAGCGACGCAAGACACCAAGCGCAAGGCCAGCAAGATTACTACAGCCGATCGAACCTCCTCACCGACAATTCCAGCAGATCAGCATGGATTTGTTGGGGGCGTTTGCGACGTCAACATCCGAGAATAAGTGGATCGTCGTGGCGACGGACTATCTCACCCGCTTCGCTGAAACTAAAACTCTAACAAAAGGCAGCACAGCCGAAGTGGCAAAATTTTTCGTCAAGAACATCCTGCTGCGACATGGTGCCCCTGAAGTCCTCATCACCGACAGAGGAACGGCTTTTACAGCAGAGCTCACCCACGCCATTCTGCAATACAGCCACACAAGCCACAGCAGACAGACAGACAGACAAAGAACTTTAATAACAAGGTCCTGAGAAGCTTTGCCCTAGGGCAGAGCTGCGGGCCGCTCCCACGTGGGGACGGGTAGGCCGAGCCTAACCGCCGCATCGTGGGCTCTCTGGACCGCCCAAGTTTGACGTGCATACTCTGAGCTCCGGATGGCAGAGCTCCATTCTTGTTCTGTGATGCCATTGGGTCCCTGTAACGAGGGGCATCGCCAGAGCATGTGTGCCAAGTTGCTAACAGCCCCACAGTCGGGGCAAGTAGAGCTGAAAGCCTCTGGAGTGATTGTGTGGAAAAGGGCCAGGTTTGGATAGCACTGCGTCTGAAGCATGCGTAAAGTGGATGCCAGAGGTCTAGCCAGTTTGCAGTGAGGGGGAGGTCAAGTCCTCCTACCCAGGTGATAGTGCGTAGTAATTTCGCTGAAAGTAGTGAGAGTGTCCCGAAACTCGATAACACCAGAGTCTGAGCTCAAGCGTCCTCCCGCGCGGTGGGGACAACTGCGTACCACCCACACACGAATGGTCTCACGGAGCGCCTGAACAAAACCCTCGCCGACATGCCAACAATGTACGTCGACGTCAAACACAAAACCTGGGATGCCGTCCTGTCGTACGTAACATTCGCTTACAACACGGCTGTGCAAGAAACAACACAGATCACGCCGTTTAAGTTTGTTTACGGCAGGAACCTGACGACGCCGCTCGACGCCATGCTGCCGCACGTCATTGACGAAGAGAACCTCGACGTCGCTACCTATCTCCAGCGCGCCGAAGAAGCCCGACAGCTCGCCCGCCTACGTATCAAGAACCAGCAGCGTACCGACAGCCGACACTACAACCTCCGACGACGCTTCGTCGAGTACCATCCCGGCGACCGTGTTTCGGTATGGACCCCGATACGCCGGCGAGGACTGAGTGAGAAACTATTGCGATGGTATTTCGGACCCTACAAGGTCATCCGACGTATTGGCGCACTGGACTATGAGGTCGTGCCAGACGGCATTTCGCATTCACAGCGCCGCCGCGCACGACCTGAATTGGTCCACGTGGTGCGTCTTAAACCATTTTACGGACGCTGACGAACTTCCTTATTTTGTTGTTCTCTTTGCTACGGGTGTTTTCATCTATTACTTTCGTTTGCAGCGTCGGGTCGATGCTCTTTAAGTGTCCTAGTATTGACACGTGTACTTCTTTGTCTTTATCGGGCAACACCTTTCACCGCCTAACAAATGTTATCGCACAGCGCAGGACGCGCCTGCGTGTAACGGAAGCTTCTGGAATGTTATTGATGCTTCCATCCGCTCTCTGTGACCGAACCTGGTGTAATCTGATCGCATGTGTGCGCGACGCGAATACTGTAGAACTTTGTGAAAGGCACGCGGATCTCATCGATTACTCTGGAACATTCGACGATTGATGTATAAAAGCCGACGCGCTTGACCCGCTGATTAGATTTTCGACAATGACCGACCGTGTTCGCCGCTATTGTTGTGCTATAAGTGTAGCCTGTTTTGTGGGCACAGGTTCGCCCAATAAAAGTCTTGTCTTTCACAGTATTGCTACTGTGTTCTTCAACGTCACCACCACGTGACAATACACACCCCTCCTCCACGTGAATCGCGGTCTTTCCTAAACATTTTGTATCCAGGGGGAATAATTACGTCATCTTGTATACCACAGTGCAGCCAAGTTTCCGTTATGAAAACCATATAAGGACTGTGAAAGAAGCAGAAATTCTAGGTTAGTTGTTTTGTTAACTATGCTATGTGCATTCAAATCAAGAAAACGTAGCTATGACGAAGGTGACTAGCCGAGCGTCACCATCGAACTTGTTGAATCGTCTGGATAAAGCGGGCAGCCTGCCACTTCAAACTTTTTTTCCTTTTGTTTGCCTAGTGTATTTTCTTTATGTCCATATGGCATGCGCTTATCGTGGGTGACGTCCCAAGTGTACATTTTGTCTTTTATTTATAAGCTTGACTTTCGTGCCTTTTGACCAATCCGATGCTGCACTTTCCCAACGCTTTCTTCTTATTTCTGCTGTTTCTTTAGCATAGTCTTGGCTGACCGGAACATTCGTGCCCTTCCGTTTAAAACATTTCTTTAGAATACTGTCCTTTTCCCTGGAATCAAGTAACTTCATAATACTTGGTCTTGGTCTATCCGGTTTCGCTTTTCCAATACGATGAATTCTCTCTACTGTCCTATATATACAGTAGACTTGAAGACTTCAGGTACTGCGATGGACATGACGGAGGCAGGAAGGTGGTTTCAGTCTGTGCTTGTCTTCGGAACAAACGACTGAAAATAAAGATTAGTCCTGCAGCTTGGCACGCCAACTTTGAATCGGTGGTCCATGTGGGATGAAAAGTAAATAGGAGTAATACAGAGTGATTGCTTTAGAGTGTGATATATATTTGTGAAAGAGGCATAAACGAGAAATACGACGGCATAAGGAAAGGTCCGGAAGAGCTAATGTTTTCTTCATAAGCGTTACACTGGCTGAACGAGAATACTTTGAAAGTATAAAACGAACAGAATGATCTTCGATGGATTCGAGGGCTTGTACAAGTGATTTCGTGCGATGATCCCAAATGGAAGAAGCATACTCTATTTTCGGGCGCACAAGAGTATTACATAGAAGTAGTTTTATCATAAGAAGCCAACATTGACACCAAGGACAACATAGGGGAAATTACTTGTGCTTAATAAATGAAATAAAGAAGCGAAGAATTAATGGAAATTAAAGTGGATGAAAAAACAACTTGCCGCAGGTGGGAACCGAACCCACAGCCTTCGCATTTCGCGTGCGATGCTCTACCAATTGAGCTACCGCGGCGCTGTTTTCCCATCCACTTTCTTGGGTATTTATGTGTCCTAGTAGAACCCTGGGAGTGTTAGCCAGCGCCACCACACACAAACCTTGGTGGCGGACGTGGGACGTCCTTTTTGCCGCAGGCGTCACAAGAACGTGATCTCTTGGGTGAAAGCAACTGGTCAATAAACCCACATATGCAACCTGAAGGCATCAATGTAGCCGGATTCGAGACCCTCGTTATGTAATAAACGAGAAGAAAGGGGGTTAACCGAGGGTGCCGATTTTTTATTAGTCATATCATAAGAAGCCAACAAACATCGACACCAAGGACAACATAGCGGAAATTACTTGTGCTTAATAAATGAAATAAAAAAGCGAAGAATTAATGGAAATTAAAGTGGATGAAAAAACAACTTGCCGCAGGTGGGAACCGAACCCAAAGCCTTCGCATTTCGCGTGCGATGCTTTACCAATTGAGCTACCGCGGCGCTGTTTTCCCATCCACTTTCTTGGGTATTTATGTGTCCTAGTAGAACCCTGGGAGTGTTAGCCAGCGCCACCACACACAAACCTTGGCGGCGGACGTGGGACGTCCTTTTTGCCGCAGGCGTCACAAGAACGTGATCTCTGGGGTGAAAGCAACTGGTCAATAAAGCCACATATGCTACCTGAAGGCATCAATGTAGCCGGATTCGAGACCCTCGTTATGTAATAAACGAGAAGAAAGGGGGTTTAACCGAGGGTGCCGATTTTTTATTAGTCATATCATAAGAAGCCAACAAACATTGACACCAAGGACAACATAGGGGAAATTACTTGTGCTTAATAAATGAAATAAAGAAGCGAAGAATTAATGGAAATTAAAGTGGATGAAAAAACAACTTGCCGCAGGTGGGAACCGAACCCACAGCCTTCGCATTTCGCGTGCGATGCTCTACCAATTGAGCTACCGCGGCGCTGTTTTCCCATCCACTTTCTGTCAATGTGTCAATGTGTGGTGTCAATGTTTGTTGGCTTCTTATGATATGACTAATAAAAAATCGGCACCCTCGGTTAACCCCCTTTCTTCTCGTTTATTACATAACGAGGCTCTCGAATCCGGCTACATTGATGCCTTCAGGTAGCAAATGTGGGTTTATTGACCAGTTGCTTTCACCCAAGAGATCACGTTCTTGTGACGCCTGCGGCAAAAAGGACGTCCCACGTCCGCCGCCAAGGTTTGTGTGTGGTGGCGCTGGCTAACACTCCCAGGGTTCTACTAGGACACATAAATACTTAAGAAAGTGGATGGGAAAACAGCGCCGCGGTAGCTCAATTGGTAGAGCATCGCACGCGAAATGCGAAGGCTGTGGTTTCGGTTCCCACCTGCGGCAAGTTGTTTTTTCATCCACTTTAATTTCCATTAATTCTTCGCTTCTTTATTTCATTTATTAAGCACAAGTAATTTCCCCTATGTTGTCCTTGGTGTCAATGTTTGTTGGCTTCTTATGATATGACTAATAAAAAATCGGCACCCTCGGTTAACCCCCTTTCTTCTCGTTTATAGAAGTAGTTTGAGGGACGCAGGAGCGAGGGAAAAATTACGGTGAAAGAAACCAAGTGTGCGGTTAGCATTATTAGTGATGCGTGCAACATGCGTTTTCCATGATAGGTTGGCAGTAATGTATACGCTAAGATTCTTATAATCAGAGGCTGAAGTTAAAGATGCGTTATTAAGGAAGTATAGGCATGAAGACTGGTTAGTCGTCCGCGTCATTCTCATTGCTTTGCCCTTACCAATATTTAGTTTCATAGACCAGGTTTAACACCAAGTGCAGATGTTATCCAGATCAGATTGAAGAGTGGCTGCATGAGAAGGTTCAGATATTTGTCTCTGTAATACGCAGTCATCAGCATAGAGTCTAATTTGTGAGTCAATGGAATCAGGAAGGTCGTTAATATTAATTAGAAAAAAGCAGAGGGCCTAGTACGGAGACTTGGGGAATTCTGGATGTTACGGGGCATACAGGTGAGTCACAGTCATTAAATGAAACGTACTGGGTACGACCCTGCAAAAAGCACTCGATCCACTTCATCATATTCGTATCAAGATTTAGTTTACTAAGCTTGAAAAGTAGTAGTAGAGTACCAAATGCTTCCGCGAAACCTACAAAAATGCACTCCACAAATGATGAACCATCCAAAATGCAAAAACAAATCATTGGTAAACGCGATCAGTTCAATTTCGCAGGAGTGCCGTTTGCGAAAACTATGCTGATTAGGTGTGAAGAAACAGTTCAATTTGAGATGCGACATGAGGTTAGAATATATTATATGTTTAAGCAGCTTGGATGGAATTGATGCTAATGAGATAGGCCTGTAGTTGTGGGGGCTATGGACATCACCAGATTTATAGGTCGGAACCACCTTTCTCACCTTCCAGTCGTCCGGCAACGTGGCGCTCTGCAATGACTGAGAAAATACATACGACAGTATAATGAATGAATAGGTCTGGGTGTTTTTCAAAAACTTGTAGTTCATACCATCGGTACCAGCCGACGATGAAAGTTTTGCAACTTGAATGAGTTTAGAAGTGCCTACCCAGTCGATAAGGATAGGGTCCATTTGAATGAAGTCAGGCGCAGAAATAATAATAATAATCATAATCATCAGCCTGGTTACGCTTACTGCAGGGCAAAGGCCTCTCCCATACTTCTCCAACTACCCCGGTCATGTACTAATTGTGGCCATGTCGTCCCTGCAAACTTCATAATTTCATCCGCCCAGCTAACTTTCTCCCGCCCCCTGCTACGCTTCCTTTCCCTTGGAATCCAGTCCGTAACCTTTAATGACCATCGGTTATCTTCCCTCCTCATTACATGTCCTGACCATGTCCCATTTATTTTTCTTGATTTCAACTAGGGTGTCAATAAATCGCGTCTGTTCCTTCATCCAATCTGCTTTCTTCTTATCCCTTAACGTTGCAACCATCATTCTTCTTTCCCTAGCTCGTTGCGGCGTCCTCAATTTAAGTAGAAACAGAAATAATAGGAACGGTTATTGGTGAAACATGTGAAAAAGATGATGAAAATGTGTCATTGAGTAAGATACAGCACTGTTTATTTGAGACAAAGCATCCTTGATTGTTCTTCAAGCGAACTTCTTCAGATTCGCGCATGCCAATAACATTCCAAAATTTGCGTGGATTTGAAGTAAGTAAAGAAGGAAGGGTTGAATGAAAATAATTGTGTTTAGCACCGATGAGAGCACGTTTATATTCCGCAGCGGCAGATTGATAAGCGAACCTTGCTCTGTCAGTCATAACTTGCTCGCAGTGGCGGAACATGCGCTTTTTCCTGTTTCCTAAGCGTTTTAACGATAGGTTGAAGCACGGCGAACGCCTCTTCCTGGTGTTAACAGCGCAAAACGTAGACGAGACACGAAACGAGAGGACGACACCACAGCGCTTGTGGTGTCGTGCTCTCGTCTCATGTCTCGTCTACGTTTTGCGCTGTCAACACCAGGATGGCAAACCAACAAGCCAAAACTGCTATTCTAGCGAATGTCTCTTGCTGGATATTCTTAGCAGCGGAATATATTTATCGATGAGTGCTTTGACTTGCATTTGAAATCACCACCAGTTCTCTTGCACTGTGCGTTTCCAGAACTGTGGCAAGAACTTGTCAACGAATTTTTCTAAAGCAGTAATAATGGCTTGATAGTCTGCTCTCCCGTAATCGAGGATTATTTCCGTATGTTTCGATGCGCGACGTGAGCACGATGGTGTAGTAAAATGAATTGCAAGGTGATCACTTACACCTGGCAATAGCGTTAGGGAGGAGACAGGATCGGGATAGTTGGCGAAAAGTGTGGCAGTTTGGGCGAGTTGGTATGTCATAACTGTTTAAGGCTATTAGCGCAGCTCAGGACGAGCAAAAAAGGAAAGAGGTAGGGGTAGTCAAAGGGAGCGGAAAACAGGGTGAGCGCTAACTTCCAACTGAGGTTTATTTCGTGACACAAGACTACTTATACATTCGCAAACCATGTGACATCAACAAAGAAAACCAAGCAAGAAAACCGATAGCAACCAAGTGGCAACACATTCATACAGCCTGTGGCTGCAGTTGGAGATACGCCAATCCATTTCTTGATAATGATAATGAGGGTGAGCTTACACATGCATGGCCCAGATCAATGATAGCCTTTGCTTCGATGATTTCTCTTGTGAGCTGATTACGACTGCGACCAAGAATGACGCATTCCTCTAAGATAGGTTCGCAACCGCACGTTTTGCAGTGCTGCGCGAGAAACCCCCCAGCTGTAATACAATTCTTGGCATTGTAACCATGCTCGCGCAGCCTGTCATTCAGGCATCGGCCAGTTTGACCTACGTAACGTTTTCCGCACTTGAGTGGAAAAGAATAAACAACACAATGTGTAATGTATTTCTCACAATGACCTGATGTCAGCTATTTCGCAGACAATTGATGAATTTGGCGTCACCCGTTTTCGAAATAATGCTGGGCTGTCTAGTGATCACTTTTTAGAACTTTTGAGCTTTTATTTGTCATCTACGTTCATTACTTGGAATGACACCATCTATTTGCAGAAAAACGGAGTATGCATTGGTTCCTGCATTGCCCCGCTCCTCAGTGATTTATTTTTAGCTCGCCTAGACGTCGCCATGTCAGTCAACCTTTATCAGACTAACATTTTTAAAATATTTCGTTACGTGGACGATTTCTTGTTTTGTGCGCAGTGTTCACCGGCTGACCTTGAGACTGAGGTTGCCTCGGTTATGCCAATAATCCAAGAATGCCTTGCGCCCCTCGACGTTACCTACGAACTCCCACAGGATCATAAGATCCGGTTTTTGGACTTGCGCTTATCTTGTTCTGATATTCATACGTGCTGGTACTATGAACCTCGTGCTAACAAACCACTTCTTCCGTTCCATTCCGCCCATTCTAAGTTGGTGAAGAGAGGCATTGCTAACCTTTGCCTTAATAATGCTCTGAAAAAGTCGTGCCACCATAGTATTTCGTCTAGCTTTGCCTCTCTGTGCGAACGGCTTTCGCAGGCTGGTTATCCCGTGTCCCTACAAGTGTCAATGGCAGAACGAATTCTTAGACAGTGTAGAAAAGACAACCAGCACGCAGATAATCCTGTAACTACTCGGGGTAGGACTAGCGTCATCCCTTATATTCACACTGTCTCACATAATCTTAAGAAAATCGCCCAGCGAGCGAATGTTCGTGTAGTATTTTCTGCCCCCAATAAGCTCATGAGGATTTGCAAACTCACTAATCCGAATAAGGTAGCTCCTCTTTCCTGTGACAAGAACCACAAAAATAAGTTTGTTAATTGCGCACATTGTGTTGTTTATTCTTTTCCACTCAAGTGCGGAAAACGTTACGTAGGTCAAACTGGCCGATGCCTGAATGACAGGTTGCGCGAGCATGGTTACAATGCCAAGAATTGTATTACAGCTGGGGGGTTTCTCGCGCAGCACTGCAAAACGTGCGGTTGCGAACCTATCTTAGAGGAATGCGTCATTCTTGGTCGCAGTCGTAATCAGCTCACAAGAGAAATCATCGAAGCAAAGGCTATCATTGGTCTGGGCAATGCATGTGTAAGCTCACCCTCATTATCATTATCAAGAAATGAATTGGCGTATCTCTAACTGCAGCCACAGGCTGTATGAATGTGTTGCCACTTGGTCGCTATCGGTTTTCTTGCTTGGTTTTCTTTGTTGATGTCACATGGTTTGCGAATGTACAAGTAGTCTTGTGTCACGAAATAAACCTCAGTTGGAAGTTAGCGCTCACCCTGTTTTCCGCTCCCTTTGACTACCCCTACCTCTCTCCTTTTTTGCTCGTCCTGAGCTGCGCTAATACCCTTAAATAGTTGGTGAACACAAGGTCGAGTACATTTGCAAACGAAGGGGTAACGCAAGTGGGTTGTTGTACGAGCTGCGAAAGATTAAATGTAAAACAGAGGTCAATGAAAGCTACACACTCGGACAAATTAGTAGATACAATGGGTTTAGGATCGTTCCGCTGAATACCTGGAAAATTGGTCACCTATGTTGTCCCTTCTTTATTGTTTCAGTTTCGTTTCTTTCAGTGTACATATTGTCATCGTCATTCATTATGTTTTGCTACATAAGTGTCTTTACTGTGACGAATAAAGGGATGTACATACTGTGCTTGCGTGGTATAGTGTCATGCGTTTGGTCTGAGCCAGACACGACATATTGGCGGCGAGGGTCAGTATCGGAGCCATGCCGCTCGGCTGTTTTCCAGCACCGCCTCCCTTCTTGCCTGCACCCGGTCACCCGGCTGTGCATTGGCAGCACTGGAAACGCGTATTCCTGAATTTCCTGGAGGCCATTGGCGGCGATGAACTGCAGCCCAAGCGTTGCAGGGCAATTCTGCTGAACTCGCTCGGGGTTGAAGGCCAGCGAATATTCTACACCATCCTTGCATAAGGAGCATGTGACCGTGGACGCCAAGGCCGCGGACACGGTGGACAAGTTCAAGGACGCGCTTACTGCACTGGATACGCATTTCGCGAGCGCTAAGAATGATTTGCTGGATCGGCGCCAGTTTCGCCAAAGACGACAGCTGACTGGTGAGACATTTCAAGCATTTACAAGCAGTCTTCGGGACCATGCGTCTACTTGCAATTTTGGCAGTGCTACCGATAGCATGATTCGAGACCAATTACTGGAAGGCACTTCATTACGAACAACGCGTGAACGCATGCTTTATGAAAGGTCTTCGCTTACGCTGCAGCGTGCTGTTGACATCGGGAAGCAAACTGAGCAAACGCAACAAGAGCTCGGGAAAATCTCTCACAGCTCTGTGAACAAGATTCAATATGTGCGAAAAAGGTCAGACCCTGAGCAAGGAAGCTGCTACGCTACAGGCGCGGCTCGTCATCGCATATGGCTAACTCGACTGCATTTCCGGCGAGGAACAAGCGTTGCCACTCTTGTGGAAAAATTGGGCACTTTTCAAGCATGTGCAAATCGAAGAAAAAGAAATATGTCATTTGAAAGCCCTAGAAGGCCAATGCAGTCACGGTCATTCAAATCGGTGACCGTAATGCCTCAGTGAAAGATATTCCAGCCAACATTTCTATCGGGAAGATAAGATTGTCGTTGTTTGCCGACAAGGGCGCTACGGTTTCTTTCCTCCGTGAAGAGCACTACCACAGAAATCTAGCCAACAGCTACTCGTTGCGACCGCCGACTGCCAATTTGTGTAACTATTCCGGAGAACAAATCAAGTTAAGCGGTTGCTTTCTTGCTGACTTATCTTACAAGGGAACAGAGCCAGTGTGCTATTTTATGTCACAACCAAGGACACATCGCTGCTGGGGCTTGATGCCGTTCGGAGCCTGGGAATCACTGCCAACGGCTCAACCTTGAATTGCTGCCAGGTGACATGCCCTGACTCACTGCCTTCAGAATTCACGCACCAGTTTGCGCACTTGTTCGCGGAGCAGTTAGGGCATGTGAAAGGCTTTGTCCGCCATGTTAAATGCCGTTTATCTGTGAAACCAGTCGTTGCGAAGCTCCAACACCTGCCGCTCACGCTACGGCATCAGGTATCGGAGGAGATGCAACGTCTGCTGGCCGAGGATATTGTCACGTGGTAGTGACTGTGAAGAAAGCAGCCGAACTGAGAAAGCAGAAACTAGCATTTTATTGGGCAAACTTGGGCTCTCAAAAACTCGCTACACTCAAAGAACGGCGACAGCGGCGAACACAGTCGGCGATTGTCCAAAATCTGATCAACGGGTCAAGCGCGTCTGCTTTATTTCATCAATCGTCGAATGTTCCAGACTAATCGCTGGGACCCGCGTGTCTTCCACAAAGTTCTACATTGTTCGCGTCGCGTACACATGCGATCAGTTTTCACAAGGTTCGGTCACAGACAGCGGATGGGACCGAACCGAATGCCGTCTGGCACGACCTCACAGTCCAGTTTGCCAACACGTCGGAAGATCTTGTAGGGTCCGAAATAGCACCGCAATAGTTTCTCACTGAGTCCTCGTCGACGTTTTGGGGTCCAAAACCAAACATGGTTACCGGACTGGTACTCGATGAAGCGTCGCCGAAGGTTGTAGCTTCGGCTGTCGGTGCGGTGCTGGTTCTTGATCTGTAGGCGGGCGAGCTGTCGGGCTTCTTCGGGCTTGGATCGCGGCTTTGCGGCGGCGTTCTGTACATGAATGCACAAGCACCTCCACCAGATGTCACGTGGTAGTGACTGTTAAAGAAGCAACCAAACTGAGAAAGACGAAACTAGCGTTTTATTGGGCGAACTTGTGCCCTCAAAAACAGGCTACACTCAATGAACGGCGACAGCGGCGAACAGATTCGGCGATCGTCGGAAATCTGATTAACGGTTCAAGCGCGTCGGCTTTTATGAATCAATCGTCGAATGATCCAGACTAATCGCTGGGACCTGCGTGTCTTCCACAAAGTTCTACATTATTCACGTCGCGCACAAATGCGGTCAGTTTTCAGAAGGTTCGGGCAAGACAGCGGATGGAGCCATCGAGAATATTCCAGAAACTTCCGATACATGTAGGCGCGTCCTGCGTGGCGAAACGTGTCACCCGATCAAGACAAGCACACGTGTCAATATAATTCAACTTGTCGGCGCATCAAAGTGGATTTCACCGATTGTCGTCGTGAAGAAGGACGGTTCAATTAGGTGTGTGTGAACCTACGTGAAGTGAACGAGGCAGTAAGTGCCGAGGCTTTTCCTCTACCGCATACAGAGGAACTATTTCATGACCTGGCCGGAGGAACGTGCTTCTCTATTGCGCTTTGACATAATCAGTGTCCCTCTTTTTTCGTCCCCCTCTCCCCATAGCTATATAATCGGCCACCTTTGACTTCAATAAACAGTTGCAAGTAGCGCCTTCTATTGTCTTTTGTTCCTTCTTTGTGTGCCGTTACCGTTGGCGCTTCATTTTTTGAAAGCTACGCACCACCTAGCCCCACAACGTGTTTCACTGCTACTTTAAGCTCGTCTTCGCGTCGGCATACCGCGAGCTAGAACTGACTCCGGAAAGTCGGGGGCTAACCACCTTTATCACACAACAAGGGTTATTTCGTTGTAAGAGAGTGTGTTTTGACCTTGCCGCTGCCCCTTCAGCCTTTCAGAGAATGATGCAGCATATTTTCAAGGATTGTAAAGGTGTACTTTGTTACATTCATGATGTGATTGTGGGGGGCAAGACACGTGAGGAGCGCCACAAGAATCTACACCAGGTGCTAAAACACATCTGTGATTCAGGTTTGAAGCTCAACCAGAAATGCACATTTGCTGTTTCAAAACTATCGTTTTTAGAGCATACGGTGAGCTCAAAAGCGCTCACAACATTGCAGTCTAAGGTTGACGCTATTGTCAAAGTGCCTGCTCCTCACGATGTTGCCACTTTTAGGTCATTTTTGGGTCTCGATGATTACTATGCTCCGTTTGTGCAGCGATTTGCCTATCTCGTCGAGCCGCTTAGAAGGCTTCTGCGGTCTGGTCAACAGTTCACGTGCGATGAAGAGGCTGAGCGTAGCTTCCAGCTTGTTAAGACAGCTTTGTCTTCAAGCCCAGTCATACGAATGTTCAACACAGGCCTTGATGTAATTGTTACGACAGATGCTTCTGATAAGGGTCTGGGAGCCGTTCTTCAGCAACGCGATGGTGATCGCGTACGCACGGTGGCCTTCGCATCGCGGGCCCTGACTCCTGCTAAGCGGAAGTACTTCGCTGGGGAACGCGATGCCCTTCCTTGTTTCTTCGCATGCGAGCGCTGGCACGTCTACTTGTGGGGTAGAAAATTTTTGTTGCGTACGGACCATCAGGCACTGGTGACGTTACTTTCAGCTGCCGGTACAGGTTGTCGACCTTTGCGTATATCCAGATGGTCAGCTCGACATTTGTATTATAACTTTGACATAGAGTACCAAAAGGAATCGCATAATGTCGTAGCCGATGCGCTTTTACGCCTACCTCTTGACTGCGATGCGCAGCAGACGATGCAGGAAAAAATTGTCCGTTGTGTCAGAGCGCATAACAAAGGAACGGCTGCAGGTGGCCACTGCTGCAGACAGCACACTGCAACAGGTTGTTGTACACGTGTTACATGGTTGGGCGCCTAGAAAAGCTTTGCCAGCAGAAATAATGCCGTACTTTAACGTGCGAGAAGAGCTTTCTTTCGTTGATGGCCTTTTTATGCGCGGCGAGCAGGTAGTTAATGCGAGTGAATTAACCTCGCGCCTTGTTGGTTTTGCGCACGAAGGTCACCCAGGAATTGTGAGGACGAAGCAGAGATTACGTGAACTTTACTGGTGGCGGCGTTTGAATAAACAGGTAGAAGAAGCAATCCATTTTTGTCATATCAGCCAGGCCGCGGACAAGTCCGCTAAATCGTTGTTTGCACCACTGCAGCCGGTGACGTTTACAGCGCTGCCATGGCAGAAGTGAGCAATGGATATAGTGGGACCGATTGACTGGGCTCCTTCAAACTGTAGGTATATGATATCGCTGATCGATTATCTTTCCAAGTGGCCTGAGGTTGCTTTTTCATCTACAGTGACGTCACAGAGTGTGGTTGATTTTTCGCAGACTGTATTCAGCCGAGAAGGCTAACCGGAGGAAGTTATCACAGATTATGGGCCTCAGTTTAAGTCGCAAATGTTTGAAACATTCTTGGTGGAGAGGGGTATTGGGCATCGTTGTTCTTCTCTGTACTAACCGCAAGGAAACGGCGCAATTGAACGCTTTAATCGCGTGCTGAAAGATTTCATGCAGGTTGCCCGATTGGTACAACGGCCCCTTCAGGCTGCTGTGGTTGCCTATCTCGGCATATATCGGTGGACGCCGCACGCAACAGGTGTGTAGCCAGCCAAGTTGCTTCACGGGCGCCTGCCAAGGACAAGACTCAATACAATGGGTTTGCTGACAAGAGAGGGTGTCCATGCCAGTTCAAATAAAAATGTTCCTCCTAGGGTTAAGGCGAAGCAGACGTATGCAAAACAGTATACGTACAGGAGGCGAGGTGCAAAAAGGCCAGCCTTTTGTGTGGGGGACTTCGTTCGTGTACGCAAGCCAGGAGGCGGTGGTAAAGCGTCAGTAAACTACATGGGACCTTTCAAGATTGTCACCAGAAAAGGCAAAAGTAGGCTTTTGCTGAGCGATGTTCGTTGCTGGAACGCGTCTAAACTAGTTCGGTTTCTGTCCAACCAATCGCAGACAACAGAGCAATGGTGCCTCGTCCTGACTACTCGGGCACCGCTGGGGCTGGAACCCGCACAGAGTGCGCAGACGCCGAACAGCGCGAAATGTTGCGATCGCCAGAAATAAGGGCTCAAGTTAACGAAGAATTGGTCGCTCATTTAGAGAATTCGGTGGAGCAAACTTTGCGTCGCGGCAGTAGGGTACGCTGACCTATCGAATGATTTGGGTTTTCTTTACCTTAACAATAAGTCTTTAGTTCAAGTTATTTTGGTTGTTACAAATCACTATGTTGTATTTTCAAGCGCGAGGCGATGTTGTAATTTTCTTTATTGTTTCAGTTTCGTTTCTTTTAGTGTACATATTGTCATCGTCATTCAATATGTTTTGCTATTAAAATGGCTTTACTGCAACGAATAAAGGTGATTGCACATCCTTAGCTTGCGTGGTCCAGTGTCATGCGTCTGGTCTGAGTCAGACACCACAACCCACAAGAAAAATTGGCGCTTTCGGGTATCGCGACACAACTGTGTTCAGGCTATCGTAGAGTTCATCACAGAACGTGGTGACAGAAACCGGAGGCCGATAACATGCACAAACAATGACATTGTGATGGTTTAAGGTAACGCATGTACAGAGAAATTCAAGCTCTAGTTGGATTGGGACAACGTAAGAATTTATGCCTTCAGAAACGGCAATCAAAACACCGCCCCCTGATCGGTCACTTCCGTCGTGTCTGTATACTGTGTATTTCTTTTCAAAAGAAAAAAGTTCGCAATTCTTGACTTTACTTGGCAACCAAGTCTCAGTTAAACCAACGATATCGGCTACGCACGTTTCCATTAAACATGATAAAGTATCACGCTTCTTTAATTAAATCAAATCAATCTTTATTTTCCAGTAAAAGAAACAGAAACTGGATGGTCATTTTGGGCTAAAAGCTACATTATTAAAATTTTCACACCCTTATGCGTGAAAAGCGGGTGTATTTATCTTTTCACCCTTCTAAACACTCTTGAAACACCCTTTTTTAACGGAAAAGGGTGTTAAACAAGAAAACACCCTTGAAAAACCCCAGTCATTCTAATTTACAATTATAAGGGAGTAAGGGAACAAGCTTATAGTATATAATAAATGAACATTGCCAGTTAACGCGTTGACATCGGCTATACATGAAACGCGCGCTACCTGCGCTTGAATCAGGTAGCTGGAATGATTAGATCGGGCCATCTAGGCAGCGGCGTACAGACTCCGAACAGCGGTCAAAAATGAAGTTTCCCACGAATGTTGATATCGAATGGATGACATTAACGCGCAGACTTTGCATAGCCAGATATCTGCGAAAGGCTTCATATGATCAATGGCAAAGTATTTACAATGCTATCACTGAATACTTAAAGGTGTGCAACCAGTTAGACTGGGAATGGTTAGGAGCGAGGGCTAACGGTAAATAGCTCACCAACTTACGGTTTGTACATGACATTGGCATACTCAGCAACGCTGCAGACTATTTGCAACAAACGCTTGAGGACCTTGGCGAAGGAAGTGTAAGAGTCTCATTGAAAGTTAGTATGGAGAAGAGAAAAGTAATGTTCCGCAGCCTGGCGAGAGAACGAATGTCATGGTCGGCAGTCAGCCTCTAGAAGCTGCGCAGAAATACGGTTATTGACGTTAATTACTCGCAGTGGCCTCTGATCAAGGAAATTAACAAAAATAAAAGTTAGCTGGAGAGCTTACGGCAGGCATTACTAAATCATGACAAGGGAGCTTACTGCTAATCATTGCTTTCTACCGTTACTAACTTATGGGGCCGAAACTTAGGAGTTACCAAAGAAGCTTGGGAATTCGTTGAGGACCGCGCAACGACGATGGAATGAAAAATATTAGGCATGACGATAATAGACTGGAAGACAGCGATGTGGATTAGAGAGCGAACGGGGATAGCTGATATTCTGGTTGACATAAAGATGAGGAAGTCGTGCTGGGCAGACATTGCAATGCGCAAGAGAGAGAACTGCTGGTCTATTGGAGTTGCAGAATGGGTGCTAAGGGAAGGGAAGCACAGTCGAGGACGGCAGAGAATAATGTGGACGTGATGGAATTAGGAAACTTGAAGACACGTGGAACCAGTTAGCACAAGACAGGGGTATTGGAGATCGCTAGAGAAACTTTCGTCCTGCGATCGACATCAAAATTAGCTGATGATGATGATGATGTGACGACATCCATGCCAGCTTCGCGCCTTGTCATTCATGTTATGCCATGCATGCGTGTCATGCACGTTCTGATAGCTCGATTTGCATCGATTGCGAGGGGGGGGGCGAGTAGCGGCGTAGCCAAGTGGGGCACGCCGGGCACTTGTAACGCTCACTAACAGTAAATTTTTGCTGCTAAGGCAATGGCCCCGTTTCTTCCCCCTCCACGGTCAACTGGGACCCCCCCCCTCCCATCAGACGAAAACTTTTCTGGCTACGCCACTGGGGGGGGGGGGTGTAAGATTGCTCTAGACCCCTCCCCCTAAATTGTCAACGGAAACGGGGGAGGGGAGGGCAGCTGCCGCCGGGCCGCATACCTTAGGCAGCCATATACCGGCTGCATTTCCTTTTGGACGTGAATGCTGCTCTAATGTCATTACACAGTAGGACCCATGCGGTTCGAGGCCCATGCGACAATAAAAAAAACCACATACAGCCATCAGCAAGTCTTAGCTTGAGCAGATCTTCGGGAGCTGGGCAAGACTCTCATAAAAAGAAAAGCTTGGCACCCGTCTTACATGCATTGTCAACTCTGGATCACCGCTGACTGCACATTTAAGATAAAAAAATAACACAGGAACTCCTCTGGGATTTGTCTGCGTATGCGTAAGCATTGTGACTCTTCCTTATCTACACGCAGTCCATGTCGTTATAAATGTTATGAGACTTGATACGACGAGTATAAGCGACAGCGCTGCGGCGACCCAAACTGCTGTGGTCGGCGGCGACAAGTGAATGGCGCAGGCAAAGTACTGCAGGTGGCGAGGCCAGGTGCGCTGGTGACGTTCCGTTCGTTTTGAGCCGTTATGACTCTTTAGCACTTCTCATCCGCGTCGAACCATTATCAACCGTTCTCCGGCGGCGGCTGCTTGTGTCACGGCCGCGCGAACCGTATCTTGAAAGCGAACTGCAATGTGGACAGAGTGTGCCCACTGCTGAAAACTTCACGCCCTGTGTTCTCACCGTTCACTTCGCTTTGAAAACAGGCGCGCGTACACCTTTCTTGAAAGTGATCTGTGAAAAGCGCATAGTGCGGCATGAGCTGAGAGCTTCGTGAGCGCTGTGTTCTCGCCGCTTCGGTCGCGTTGAAGCGAGAGCTAGCACGAAGGTGAATTCACTTGCTGCTGCGGGTTCTATTTTGAAAGATATCGTGCGGTACGGACTGACGGACGGGTGGTTTATCTTGTTGGGTAAGTATAGAAATGCTTACGTTATAAAAAAAAATCGCAGGGTTCGCGGATGTCGCGATAACAACTAACTCCAACCTACTCCCCCGCCCCCCGCTGAGCGATGCCGTCTTGATCGCCCCCTCCCCACCCCGGGAAAAGGGACACTACGCCTCTATCTCAGTTGAAGAAATGATGATGAAACGTTAACAACGACAACAACGGCACTCTCTAACGCGTTGTCTTATGGCCTCCGAGATTTGCGCGCGATGCTGGTTCGCGCGAACCTGGGAGGCCATAATTGGCTACTTAATAGCATGAAAAGACAAAAAGATAATACCAAACGACACAGTCAAAAATGCAAACAAAGAACTGATCTTAGCTGTACTGTTTGGGGAAAATAAATAAAAAATTAGACAGCCGCAACACACGCCACTAAAGCCACCACCACCGGCATTCATTCGCGCTTCATTGCTTCGTCCGCTTCGTCTCCGCAACGAGAGCCGCCATTCCAGGCCCCGCACACTCTCAAGTTCAACAAATGGCCACAGAGGGCGAAAAATCGACCGCGAGCTCCTGCTAACAAAACTAGCATAGTAGAATCACTTCGGGATGCTTACGTTAGTTTGAGCATATTCCGCTAGAGGCGCCGTAATAAGCGCAATTTTATCTTACAAACTTTCTTTTAAAATTACCGAAGCATTTTTATTACATTAAAAAGAGGGCGAAATTATCATTGCTAATTAGATATCGTACTCTTTGTAAGTAAGTTTAGTGTTTCTTTGTCACTAAAAACGCAAATACCGTTCAGCATCATCGATCTTTCACGTGACCTCTAGCCTGGATTTAAAATTTTTACCAGTATTTTCGAGTGCATTGCGGCACGGATTCATTCGTTCGTGCACTCAGACTGGTTGCTTATTTTTTGCTAAAGCTAGTTTATTGCGCTTCGATGTCTCGCGTTATTTAACCTGGGCTGAAGTGACGTGTTTGTAAGCGGACATGCAAGCCCGAAAATTGGGTATTGATCGTGAGCCATTCGGAACACGTCTGCACCGAAACGGGAGTTCTGGTGCAGCTGACAACGGCAATAACGGTGAGTCGTCTAACACCGCTGCCTGAAACGTTATATAATATTCGTCTCATTAACTTACAGGCGGAGACAAGTAAACGAACTAGATCCTGCACAACATATGCCAGTCGATATCCTCCGTTGCTGTTTCCTAAGTAAACCATCACTTGCGAGGCTGTCGTTATACACACAATCGGGAAAGGAAGAGCAATATCGGAACGCGCGTCTCATTTTTCATCTTATTGTAGCCGTGGCCATAGCTGACTGGGTGACCTTAACAATATAAATATAGAACTTTTTTTCGAGTCCGCCGGCAACTTCTTTCGTCAACAAAACCGAATAATCCTTTGGTAAAATGATATGAAAGTACAGAATTCAATGTATTAAACAGTTGCGAGCGGGATAATTCACTCATATTTTGTATTTGTTGGTTCCAAATGTTCTTGCTGTTCAGTTTGGTTTAAGGTAGGGCATTTATTTTTGAAGTACTGAAGCAGTGCATCACGTTCGTGCAGAAAAATAATGCATCAGTTCTAATAGCTTCATGACTTTCATGCATTTGCTTGTGGAACCAGCAGTGTGATCTCTTCCAGTGTATAAATGAACGCACAAGTGTTTTCATTTGTGATCTTAATAATACTTAAGCTGTTTACATGCATTGTATAGCTAGGCAGACATAAATTTATAGCCAATAGCAATATATATTTAACGTGCTGCTTAAGCACCCTAGCACAGACAGGGTACATTTGCATGTGTTCTGTAGTCGCAAACGATTACAATATATATGTCGCACATTTTTGCATTTCATATTGCAAAATTGTGCTTTTTCCATATCTGATTCAGTCAAAATTTCTGTTCCAGCCATGCAGTAATGAGGATGGCATCAGTACAAAGCAATGCACTCCACACACTTAACAGAAGCTGCTGCCTGCTACAACAAGGCCATTCTGTGGACATTGGCTGCTACTACAAGGTAAACAACATGTGGCTCAGAAATAAATATGCCTGATATATGCTGTATTGGCTTGCTAGTCTTGAGATACACGTCATTTGTTTACTGCAGAAATGTTTGTTCATGTTTATGGTTCAGTATAATTGGTTCGAACATAAAAGAAAACACACATGAGTTTGGGTAATTTGTGCTGTATCTCATGTGTCACCGTTCTGCCCCAACAGAGTCCATGCCAAGCATATCTTGGTCATCACAGGAGCTCCTATCCACACCAACAGAAAGGGGTTGGAGCCCAATTTGCAAGGCTTTTACACAACGAACAAAGAAGCGCATGCAGAAGAATTTGCATGAGATATCAAGTCTGCAGAGCACTGTGTCAAGACTGAAAAGAGCTTCAGCCACCATGTCACGAGCACGGACAAATTGGCTGAGTCATCCAGGTAACTCAAAAAGGACTTTACAGAAATCCTTCGTCTTCAGATGCACCTGCAACTTCTGATCAAGCACGGACGACGCTGGCCAAAAGAGTTCCGTCAGTTTGCCCTTAATCAGCTTCCTGGCTATGTCAATTCCATTTGGGCCAAGTGTAATTTTTCTTCAATAGATGCAAGCTTTTTCATTGCGCATTCTGGTTAGAGATCATTCATCCTCATCCAAACATAAAGCTTAGCCGATTCTTCGCTGATACTTAATACCAGTCACTTTCTAGTAGCATAACATTTCTCTAGCATTACCTTTTAGCGTATGTTGTCATGCACTATTCCTCTCCTGAAATAGCTGATGCAACATCGACTTGTGTCATGCATTAACCTACGCACCGTTTGCTATGCACCATTTTACTTTTCTTGATGTTTTTGGCCTTCAATGCTTGCAGAGCAGAGTGGCTTCTCTTTTGAATGCAAGCTTTCTCATTTTCCATATTCCTAGTCTCGTTGATGATTGCTCTTCTTCCTCGATAGCCTGGGTCTTTGCGCAAGCTACACTGAATGATTGATTGCAGAATCTGGTTTTGCTGCCCCACTTGGTTGTGGTCGCCGTGTTACATTTCTCGGATGTGGGGGCCTGGTCAGTTGCATTGGTAAGCAGTCTCTCGAGGTAAGCATTTGCTCCTGCAGTCCGCACAGCGACATAGACTCCCAATTTACACACCATGATTCGTGCTCCCCGTTCAGCCTTTCCTGCTGCAGCCATGGGTAAATTGTACTTGTTGCCTACCTCGGCCATGATTTGCTCAGAACGGAGACCAGCATATGTGCTTACATGGTTCAAAGTGTATGAAGTTGATAGCCGTATGGGTGGAAAGGCCCGCAAACATGGCTGCCGAAAGTGATGCCCACGAAAGCGACTTGTCCATATTGAGACATAGTGGTACACCAAATGTGAGCCACACATTAGCGGCCCTCGACAGAAAATTAACGTGCAGGTTGGAAAGGAGTTAACGCTAAAATGCCGGATAGTCCATTTCGCTGTGTTGGTTGCGGCAGCAGATGCCTGCGTCACCCGACTGCTTCGCAGTGGAAGTTGCTCATCTTCAGCGGCAACTGTCGGTTCAAACAGGTGCGATGCCCTGTCCAATCTGTTTGTACTGCTGGTTGTCGCTCGTTACCAGACCACCACATGCGACGAAGGCAAGCATTATGCCTGTAAGTAGGCGGCTGAATGTATCCTAAGAGACCCGTGTATGTGGACGCTCATGGTTTCCATATGGTTCGTAGCCAATGTATAATGTATTCTCTGAACCTCATGCATTGATTGACTGCCGTTTAATTTCGTTGTTATCTTACTTGGTCACGGTCCCCGTGTTATGTTTTTCGAATATGGCGGCCAGGTCAGTTGCATTGGGAAGCAGTCTCTCGAAGTAAGCATTTGCTCCTCCAGTCCACACAGCGACAGTGGCTCCCAATTTACACACATCGTGATTCGTGTTCCCCGTTCAGCCTTTCATGCTGAGGCCATGGTCAAATTTTGCCTGTGGCCTTTCTCGGCCGCGATTAAGCACGAACCGGTGGCTGTGCCACGATACAGTCCACTAAACTGCTGCTGTTTAACATGCAGGTGCTCATCATCGCACTGATCGGCGCAGCTCTGCCCGCTACCATCTCGGCTGTCCCACAATCAACCTCAATCTGCCTGGAACCGTGCCTTGGCCGTGCCCCTGCTGTCTATCGCCGAGTCACGCTAGCGCCCCCTACGCTTCTACTAGCGCCGCCTGTGACGAGCGTGATCGGCCCTACCACCAGGGAGCTGCCTGCGTCAGCAACATCAGGCAGATCGCCTATAAAAGCCCAACGCCTTCACGCGCCAACCTGTGGGCTCGGTGGCTGTGCCACGATACAGTCCACTAAACTGCTGCTGTTTAACATGCAGGTGCTCATCATCGCACTGATCGGCGCAGCTCTGCCCGCTACCATCTCGGCTGTCCCACAATCAACCTCAATCTGCCTGGAACCGTGCCTTGGCCGTGCCCCTGCTGTCTATCGCCGAGTCACGCTAGCGCCCCCTACGCTTCTACTAGCGCCGCCTGTGACGAGCGTGATCGGCCCTACCACCAGGGAGCTGCCTGCGTCAGCAACATCAGGCAGATCGCCTATAAAAGCCCAACGCCTTCACGCGCCAACCTGTGGGCTCGGTGGCTGTGCCACGATACAGTCCACTAAACTGCTGCTGTTTAACATGCAGGTTAGTCAGTCTTATAGTCTATACGCTAAGAAATCAAGCAACTATGTTTTGGTACTGCTGCCGAGCCCCCAGTGTCTGTTTGCCATTGCAATGAATTGTATTCATGTCTCGCGCTCTTTGCTGCTACTGTCGGGCGACATAGAAACTAACCCCGGCCCTGACACTAACGCTATACTAACTGAACTAAAGAAGCTATCCGCTGGGCAATTGCAGTTAATTAACGAGATTCAAGGTTTAAAAAGCGGACTAGTCGAGACTAACAATTCAATTTCTGAACTAAACAGAAGAATGCATGCCGTCGAGAGCCACTGTCAACACATCGAGGACCTGCAGCGACAGGTTGAAACATTTAAGACTTCTGCGGCCGTGACGACACGGGCAATCTCCGATATAGAAGCGCGCATCGATGACGCAGAAAACCGAGCCCGCCGCAACAACCTTGTCTTCTTTGGTATCCCCGACCCAAGTGCGTCTACATCCGCCGCTCAGGCAGAGGAAGAAATCATTCGGCTTTGCGCCGACCAATTAAACATAACCGTGCATCCTGAGGCGATTGAACGTGCGCATCGTCTCGGCCGCCATTCTGATAACCGAAACCGTCCTATAATCGTAAAGTTCCTTTTTTATAAAACAAAAGAAAAAATTCTGTCTAACGGCCGCAAGTTGAAAGGCACTAACTATAGCATTCGCGAAGACTACTCTCGTACTGTGCAGAATGCCCGGAAACATCTTTTGGCTTTTGCAAGGACCAAGTCAGCTGCATTTTCATTACGCTACAAAACTCTGTTCATAGGATCTGCTAAGTACATGTACGACGAAACTACAACATGTGTAAAAGAAATCCAATCGCTGCATCACCGTCATCCAACACACCGTTCGATAACAACACGCCCTAACAGTACTATTTCAGCAATATACTCTAACATACGTAGCTTCCTTTCCAAACGTGACGTTGTGTCTAATCTGGTCTTATCATCTGGATGTAACTTGTTGATACTTACAGAAACCTGGCTAACCGCTGACGTATCCGACGCGGAGGTCATGGATGACCTACCCGGTTTCCATGTCTTCCGTAACGATCGCCAGCACTCTAGAGGCGGCGGGGTGCTCATCGCCGTTAGTAATACGATGCCCTGCTCCGTTGTTCACAACCCAAGTGACCTTGAAATATTATGGCTACTCTTTCGTGCAACACCGCAAACTATTTTACTTGGCGTTTGCTACCGCCCCCCGCGTGCAGACACTAGCTTCACTGACAAGCTCAACCGTGTCCTAGATGTACTAATGAAAAAATACACTAACGCTCAGATTTTGCTCTTTGGAGACTTTAATTTCCCTAATATCAGTTGGGATAACTATCCACCTTCGTCACATAATACAACCGAAAATGATTTCCTCGAAGTCTGCTTTAATTTCAACTTGACCCAGCTAGTCTTAGAACCAACACGCGTGGTGAATGACTCGGCCAACATTTTAGATCTCGTATTAACTAACAATCCGTCTAGCCTATCTTCGATATCGTATCTCCCGGCAATTAGCGACCATAAAGTAATCCACACTGTCTTTAACTTTAGCTTTCCAAAACGAGAATCGTGGAATAAAATAATACGCCTATACGATAAAGGCAACTACGAAGCCATTAACAACGAACTAATGTCCTTCTACCCCACTTTCAGTGATGAATTCCACAACCGCACACTTCAAGCAAATTGGTCGATCTTCCAACAAAAAATCACCGACCTTGCTAATAACCACATTCCAGTTGTTTCAGTAACGACTAACAGCAATAAACCTTGGTTCACAAAAAAATTATCAACTCTAGAAAACAGGAAGAAACGATTTTTTCGGTCGGCAAAGCAAACCAATTGTGCTGTGGCCTGGGACAAATATTACGAGGCAGAGAAAGTTTATCTCTCGGCTATACGCCGCGAAAAACACTCTTTTTTTCCATGACACATTGCCTCGTGTACTAAACACTAACCCCCAGAAATTCTGGCAGTTACTAAACCCCAAGCCTCCGAATGCTATCACTATCGCCGACCATAACGATATAGTAATCCCCGAAGAAGAGTGTGCCGATGCATTTAACCGCGCGTTTTCATCAGTATTCACCACTGAACCTGATGCTCTGTTACCTATACCACCGTCAGCTGTGCAATCTGTTATGTCACCGATCGAATTCACTGAACATGGCATAACGGCAATAATTGAAAAGCTAAAACTCTCATCGTCATCTGGGGCGGATGGCATCAACTCTAAACTGTTAAAAATACTAAACTCATCTGCGCATCGTACTTTAGATTAATCTTCTCACAGTCTTTATCCTCCTGTGGCATCCCCGTCACATGGAAGGAAGGGCAGGTCGTTCCAATCTACAAATCAGGTAATAAAAACTCGCCTCTTAACTACAGACCGATTTCCCTAACCAGCGTACCCTGCAAGATAATGGAGCACGTCATTTTCACCCAAATTATGCACTTCCTTGACGCTAACAACTATTTTCACCCATCCCAACACGGTTTTCGTAAAGGTCTCTCGTGCGAAACGCAACTTGCTATGTTCGTCCATGACTTACACGTTAATCTTGATGCTAACACCCAAATCGATGCCATTTTTCTGGATTATGCTAAAGCATTTGACAAGTTACCTCACCAACGCCTAATACTCAAGCTCTCCCAACTGAACCTGCACCCTGACGTCTTAAATTGGGTTATTGAATTTCTCACTAACCGATCACAGTCAGTGCATGTCAACAATCGCACCTCCGCACCCCTCCCTGTAACTTCTGGCGTCCCACAAGGTAGTGTTCTAGGCCCCCTACTTTTTCTTATTTATATTAACGACCTTCCCCTTAAGGTTTCCTCTCAAATACGTATGTTCGCTGATGATTGTGTCATCTACCGCACAATCACTAATGACTCTGACCACAGTATCTTACAAAATGACCTTAACAAAGTGCAAGGCTGGTGCAACCACTGGTTAATGACCCTTAACGCCAATAAATGTAAAGTAATGTGTTTCACTCGCCGCCATCAGCCCTTATACTCACCGTATAATATTACTAATACTACCTTAGAAAAAGTGGACACATTTAAATACCTCGGCGTCACCCTTTCATACGACTTAGACTGGTCTGCTCATGTTACGCGCATTACTGCATCTGCTAACCAAACACTTGGATTCCTAAAACGCCATCTGCGTCATGCACCGCAACACGTCAAACTACTAGCATTCAAGACGCTCGTACGTCCGAAAATTGAATACGCATCCCCCATCTGGTCACCACATCAAACTTACCTTATCAATGCACTTGAAAGAATTCAGAATCGTGCGGCAAGATTCATTCATTCTTCGTATTCTTATAACACTAGCGTATCACTACTTAAAGCACAGTCCGCCTTAAACACGCTATCATCCCGGCGTCGCATTGATTCGTTAATCCTTTTTCACAAGTTCTATTACAGTTCGCTCCACCATGCACCATATGTGCTGGCCCCACCCCCTCGCCATTCCCTGCGTACAGGGCATTCCTTGCAAGTAACCCGTCCACGCAGCCGAACTACAACTTTCTCTGCGTCCTTCTTTTGCCGATCATCAAGCGACTGGAACGGCCTGCCCGGTCACATAACTGAAATCACCTGTTCAACGACGTTTGCTGATAAGCTTATTACTAATATTCTTCTCTGAACTCATGTGGCCACCAATTAAATTGCACATTTGTAAACCCCACCCCTTATGTAATACCCCCATTTCAGGGGTCTTTAAGGAAAATGAAAGTGAAGTGAAGTGAAGTGAAGTGAACGTGCTTACATAGTCCGACGTGTGTGAAGTTGGGTGCAAAGGCCCGCAAAAGTGGCTGATGAAGGTGATGCCCACGAAAGCGACTTGTCCATATTGAGACAATGTGGGACACGAAGTGTGAGCCACACATTAGCGGCCCCCGAAAGAAAAGTAACGTGCACATTGGAAAGGAGTTAAGGTCAAAATGCCGGGTAGTCCATGTCGCTGTGTTGGCTGCGGCAGCAGATGCCTGGTTCACCCGATTGCTTCGCAACGCAAGTTGCTCATCTTTAACGGCGACTGCCGCTGCAAACAGGCGAGACACTATCCAATCTGCATGCGCCGCTGGTTGTCGCTCGTTGCTAGACCGCCATGTGTGACGACAACGGTGAGCCGTTTACGAGCTCGCGTCAAAGATTCCAGCGTATCTCGACATGCAAATTTTATTTCTGCTATTGCACGAGAATGTAAACACTGCTTGTCTTCTGCCAATAAAGTCGTACGTTCTTTTCACTCACTCGTGGCTTGTTTGTATGGGCGTCAGTAGAGGCTCTTTGGTCTCCTGGCAATTAGAACGCACCGGCTACGCGGCAGCCGAGGCATCGAGGCATGCCGCATAGCCGGCGGGGCGAGTACGGCGCGTACGAGCGGATACAAGCGTACACGACCGGCAAAAAGCGGCCATATTGAATAATGCTCTAAAACAAAATGCGCATTTCCGCTTCCTGTTTTAGCCGCGTCATCTGGCGTCCACCTAGGTAAGTTCCATGCGCTGCCGCTGCTTATTTTCTAACCACTGCGGAAGGTACAGTTTCCCTTCTCTAAAGCCCTTCTTTATTCTATGAGCCGCCAGGCTTTCGCGCCTGCCGCTTTGGCACAGTTTTGTTTTTCTGCAAGTCCGCGCATGCAGCTCATCGGTAGATGCACGGGTGCACGGCGTCGCATTGTGACCTGCGGCATTTTCTCGTGTTCGCGCAATCGGTGTGAAACATGTCGCATGTGAAATATTTGATAGAACTGCCTCAAGTCCAAGTCAAGCCACCGTACGGGTGTATGGCTGTGTGCCCCGTTCTCGGAAGCGTCGGCGGGTTTCCGGCATGCGGATTTCAGGTACGTGCAAATGCGTTTCGCCCTCCTATTAAGCTCCGGAGCAAAGGGTGCAATATTGCATGTGAAAGATGCAGTGCCAGTCATCATGGTGTGAATCTAGAGCGGCAAACGAGAACTGTGGCACTTAGCGCACACCGCGGCTGCTAAGTCAGCGTGGAAATTGTTTTACATTACCGTAATATGCTGCTGTCAGTCTAATCTGCGCCTTGTGAACAGCTAGCCCATGGACTTTTGCTTGTGGCAGTGATAGGTATGTAAATGGAAGCGCTAATAATTTTCGAGAGCAGACAGTTGTTTCGCTCGATGTTTGGTCGTGTTCATGGCGTTATGAAGGCTAGAAAACTGGCTTGATCGTGCGTAGTTCTAACCCAAGAGGCGTAACGTTGGCGCTGTATGTGTTTGTTTTCCGTGCCGCGAGTACCACTTTCATGCTTTTGTTGCATGAGAGTGGTAGCTGGTACATGCCGCCTGGGCACAATACAATAAAAGCAATTTCCTCACTTTCATACGTATGCAATGTGACGTAACAAAATTTCCAGCGTTTTATTCGGAGCGTAAATATCCAGTATAGCATAGTAGGAAACTCAAATTCTACCTTAGCTTAGTAGGCGTGAAACAAGTGAAACTCGCATTCCTTCTTGAATTTTTCGCCCAAACCGCACCGCCCGCAGATGCGGCATCGGGTATTTGACAGTAGCTTCGCTACGTGAGTTGTTTTACGCGCAAATATTGCCCGGTTAAGTATCCTGTTAATTTATGCTGACGCTCGTTCATCTTAAGTTTAAGCGATTACTATGCCCGAGTACCGGACGATGCCAAACTTGTCGTGAGGTGTAGCAAACGCGGGAAATTCGAAGTGACATGGCTGCAAGTTCCTGTTTTTACGTTTCTTGCATTCAAAGCCAACAGACACAGTACCACTGATTTATTTCCATTTCTGGTGTACTTGGTCAATTCAATCGGGCAACTGTATTTGCTCTTTAATATTCTTTTTATTTACTGCCAGAAATTGCTTGAATTTTTTTCAGTATCGAAGTGACGAAATATTTCACTGACGGCCGTGTGTGAAAGACGCAAGATGACAAAACTGATAGCAAAATGATGAGATGTTTCTTTTATAGAGTTTGGACTCGACTTTTGGTGAGGATGTCGATCGACCTTGGGCCTGGTGACAGCACACCCGACATTGCCAAAGTGCAGCCTATCAGTTGAGTGCCCCCAAATGGACCATCAACATCGGAAAATGAAGCAGAGCCAGGTAGGGTCAATTTTTACTTTGGAGCAGAATACTGACAGCTGCCTCTTTATTTCAGAACTAAATAATGTATTTACAAACCAATCCTTTCTCTTTGTGCAGCCTACACAGAATTGTTTTTTGCTTGTTATACAGATCTTCAGAAAGCAGTTCTTCTGAACCCTTTTTGCATGCACAAATAAATAAAGAGGAGTGCACTTTCTGAAGAAATTGATGCACTGAAATGTGCGTTCGACACACACGGAGACGCAAAATAACCAACAACTTTAAAGCGGTAACAAAAACAGGTTTGAAAGATGTTCTAACATCCTAACCCGACTTGGCATACGGAACTAAATATAACAGCAACAGAGGTGCATGCAGAGAAGTGTTTGTAATTGTTTGCAAGTTATATACATTGCCTAAGAAACTGATTTTATTTACTCGGAGCTTCTTGGTGTCATGGCAGTGCAGTAAATGCTCAAGATGATGTCCTGCTCCTAATAAAGCACCTTTAGATTTTAAAATTAAATTAAGGGGTTTTACATTCCAAAGTCACAACCTGAAGTTTTTGTAACCTGGCCTTCTTTAATGTACACCTGAATCTAAGTGTCCATAAGCGTTTAAGTGCATTTTACCTCAATTGGAGGGTAGCTGCCATGGCCTAGATTTAAGCTGTGACCAGCATGACTGAGCAGAATGGCATCATAGTAACTGGACTATAACACCAGGTCAGGATGGGAAATACTACTTAGAACTAACAACTTTTTGGCTCACAAGCACTTTGCACTAAGTTAAAGGAGTATGGAGTACTGACAGCGACCGCTTATGCACCAATTTCTTTTTAGACTGTAGACTCCATTATTAGAGTGCGAAGCTTCAAGTAGTCAGAACCAGCTCAAAACACGCATCATGTATAGCTGAATTTGGACATTAAAATGAAGTCAATTCTTGTCACCGAAAATGGAGGTGGCAGTCACACTATTTCATGCATTTTGCCTAAAACATAGTCAATAATAATTAATCAATTTCTAAAATATTCTTTTCAATAAGCTTTTTGAAGCATGAAAGGAGGAGCCAAATGGTGTTCAGGTGCACGAGTGGTTAGTTGCACGGCACTGCTTGCATGCATTCACATGCTTCTTTCAAGCCTGAAAAAAAAGTGTATTGCACCTATTGAGCAATAGAAAGCTGGATTGGAAATTTTCAGGATGCTCTACAATTTTAGCACTGACACTTTTGCTTTGAATATAATATTTGAGCAGTTAAGTAATCGTTAATAACGAATTACCTAATTAGGAAAAACGCAAAAATTGGTTTCACTTGCTCAAAACGATGGCAAACGACATTACCTTGGTTCTGACCAGCTACGTGGCACTTGTACATATTTAAAGCTTGCACAAGTCACACAGACCACCTGGTACTTACAAGGCATATAGCCAGCCATGTGTAGCGAATCATGAGAAAGAGCCATGTTTCTTTGACTTAAGGGCATGTTAAGATTTCCATGCTCGACACCTTGTATCATTGTGTTCTAGGCCTGTTCGTAGTTTAGCTGCTACATAAACAATATTTCTCCACGTGTAAGCTCATATGCATCTTTCAAGTATAGTGCCTAGTGTGTCCAAAATAAACCATCCTCGCGCTTCCCTCATTATGTCTTTACCTGTTGCCGTGCTAAATTTTTAACATGCAACTGCACAAATTTTCATCTAGTTTTCATATTTACTCGTTATTTGATGGCTTTATTTCTGAACAAGTTGCTTTCTTTAAACCCTGTTGCATACAGCAGTACACAGCATTTATGTCTAAAGTGGGATTTTTTTTTCAGATTGACATTAATACACCTTGCCTGTGCAATGTAAGACATTCTACATAACACGGCCCTGCAATAATGTTTTATATTACATTCCAGCATCATGCAAGAGCTGTTTACTTACCAGATGAGAATATGTATAAGTGTTGGAAGTAACAACTGGAAGAAGCCAGCAGATAATGAGGCCAAGGAAAGCATACAGGAACATGTTTTAAGTTTTTTATATGAAGTATAGAAATGATAAATTCAAGGGAGATGAAAGTGGATGAAAAGACATCCACCTGTGGGTGGGGAACGGACCCATAACGTTCACATTACGCATGTGATATGCTAACCACTGTGGTACTACGGCCGCGTTCGAGCGTCGACAATCTGAGGGGCCATTGTGGATCGTTGATTGCTGCCTTGGTAGCACAGTGGTTAGTGCATCGCATGCCTAATGCAAAGGCTGTAGGTTCGTTCTCCCCCCATGGCTGGTTGTTTTTTTTACAATTTTAATTTCCCTTTATCATTTCTACATTTAAATAGAAAATTAGAAATAAGTTTCCACAGGCCTTCCCTGGCATCTTCCAGCTGTGATTAAGAAAAATTTTGACCCTCAGTATCTTTTCTTCTCGTTTGCAAGAACAGGAGCTTCATTTTAAAAATAATCAATTCACCTTGTACAGCATCTCAATGTGGTCTCAAATCTTATCACAGCATGTGTATTACTAAGTGAAGTTTTTGTTAAGATGATGATATAGCATTGGACCTAATTAGTAGCCTTTGTGTACAGAGATATGATTAGTCTAATAAATAGGAGCATTTTAAGAAGCACTTCTAACACCTCCTGAACTAGTTGAGAAAGAGCAGGTTAATCGAGTGGAGATTATATACTAACCGAAGATGAGTGATTCTGCATTACATTCACGAAATATACTTCATGATACCTTTCCATTTATTTGTTCAGTTATTAAGAATCCCTTTTGCATTGGTTGGACAAAACTACAGAATGCCAACATATTTTCTAGCATTCGCTGGTAGCAAACATGTCAAAACTTGTTCTAGTTTCTGGATTGTCGCTTTACTCGTAAACCCCCAAGTTAATTCCGGAAAGATGTACAAAATTTTCCACATTTCTTATGTACACATTTTTTCGGTGTCATTCTCATTCTAAAACATATTACTTCATTGGTCTCTGGTTAGAAATAACACAAAAATAAAAGCTGCTCTTGAGGGCAGCTTTCCCTCAATGCCGACTGTAACTCGTCTTTGACAGTCAGGGCAGCTTAACATCGGGCAGAAATAGTGCGACTCGTCATTGGCGATATTGGTACTACCTCCAGTCACTAGTGCAGCTCGGGATCAAGGTTTAAAGGTTGCGACTTCGTTGCGACCCAGTTTTAATTCTGCAGCTGTTACACTTGGGTGTAGCGTGTGTATGTATGTGTGCATGCCTTAAAATGACTTCATGCTAGAGCAATGCAACTGTAGTACAGAGAGGCATCAGTCATCTTTATATATTTGGCCCGCAGGGGCGTCTGCGTCAGCAGGCGTTTGGTGTGTTGCGACACCACGGACCCGAGCACATGAGGGTCGGACCCTCCCGCGTGTAGCCGCGAGCGGCTTAGCCGTGTCTGGGGAAAGGGGGATCCTGTGGGTTGAGCTGATGCTGGGTGTTTGGACCTTTAAGGCCCCCCGGCGGAGGCAACACACCTCTTCGGCCTCTGCTTCACATAGACGGCATCCCCGTACTGACCCACCCGGGGGAAATCGGTAGTTGCCTTTTCCTGTCTCTCTCTCCCTCCAGCCTTCGTCTTTCTCTGACTTTTCATCTTTCCTGTCTCCTTCTCATTTCTTTATTACTTCCGATCTTCCTGGCAGCAAGGGTTAACCTTGCGTGAGTAGCCAACCTGGGTTACGTCATATTTGGTTATAGTGGTAGCGTACAGCTGGCGTTTGTAGGCCCTGTTTTACAGGCCCTGCAGCGTCCCCTTGTTCGGCTCCATGGTGGGTGGCTGGCGCTACTACCGAAAAATACACTCCCACTTATGGTTAGTTCTTTCCCTCCACTATGTGATCGCTCCCTGAAAAGGGGACGCACCGAAGATATCTTTGAATTTTTTGGACGCTAAAAAGAAACTTTCCCGCGATTTCATGTATTCCATTCTGAAAAACAAGGAAAACAAGCACGAACAATCTCACCTTTTGTTGTTTCAAAAACCCTAACTCAGACATTTGGACCAGGTTACAAAGCATCGAAGATGGCTAGCGGTGATCTCCTTTTGGAGCTCCGCGACAAAAAACAACACGAGAAACTGCCTAACCTTCTATCATTTGGAGATGTCCCACTCACAGTTACCCCGCACCGCACGATTAACACCACTCGTGGTGTAGTTTCAGATGATGACCTGATGGAGCTTACGGACGTTGAACTATTAGAAGGCTGGAGCGATCAAAATGTAATCAATGTTAAGAGAATTCTGCTAAGGCGCGATGGAAAAGAGATCAAAACAAAACATCTAATTCTTACCTTTGGTTCAAGTATGCTCCCTGAGAGTATCGAGACAGGATCTGTGAAGCTCCGGGTCAGACCATATGTCCCAAACCCTCTGAGATGTTTTAAAATGCCAGCGTTTTGGACACAGCTCATCGAACTGCCGCGGCCGCCAAACCTGTGCAAAATGCAGTGGTCATGAGCACTCCGCTGAATCGTGTGAAAACACTCTCCACTGTGTGAACTGGGATGGGGAGCACGCCGCGTACTCGCGGTCGTGCCCATTTTGGAAAAAAGAGAAAGAGATTGTAACGATCAAAGTAAAGGAAAATATAAGTTTTAAGGAAGCACGCAGGTGGGTGTCCTTCCTGCCAAAGAACACCTTTGCCGAAGTGGCGCGTCAGGGGGCAGCACCACAACGGTCTCCGGCGGCTGTCCTACCCACAGGCAGTGAGTCGGCAGTTACGCCATCTGCCCCCACGGTGGTTGCAGCTAGCGCTACTCCGCCTACTCAGCAAGCGGGGCCATCGACCCCGAAGGTGAGCGCAGCCGAGGCTGCCCCAACCTCTCCGGCCCCTTCCAGCGCTGGCAACAGCCAGCGCAGCCAAATCCCGCAGGGTGCCCCATCGACCTCCGGGCTGGTGGGCGCAGGGGTCTTGCCCTCCAAGGCAGGACCCTCGCTGGTAAATTCTCGCTCGCAAGAGCACGTGTCCGGCGCCTCACAAGAGGCAATGGACACTACACCTGTCCTCAAGGCACACCAAACGCCTAAGGAGCGTCGAGGCTCCCCCGAACGCTCCAGAAAGGGCAGAACCCCCGTTACAGGGCCTCGAAAGAGCTCTGTAACCTAAGGCATCACCTCTCTTTCCGTACACAAAGCACTTATTGCCTTCCAATATGGCTACACAAATAATTCAATGGAATGTCAGAGGTCTTCTTAGGAACCTTGATGACGTACAAGAGCTTATCCAAAAACACAATCCAAAAGTGCTGTGTCTACAGGAAACACACTTAAAACCACAACACACAAACTTTCTCCGACCGTATGTCAAGTTCCGCAAAGATCGCGATGATGGTGTCGTATCATCAGGCGGTGTTGCCATTTTAATTCATAAAGTATCTCCTCTCAGCGTTTACAGCTACAAACGCCCCTCGAAGCAGTGGCGGTTCGAGCTGTTCTTCTAAATAAACTCATCACCATTTGCTCCCTTTATGTGCCCCCAAACTACAAATTAACAAAACATGAATTCCAATCCTTTATAGATCAATTGGCAGAACCTTACGTTGTTCTTGGCGATTTCAATGCGCACAGCTCCCTCTGGGGCGACTCTCGTATAGATGGAGGTCGTCTTGTTCAACAGTTCCTTTTTTCTTCTGGTGCGTGCCTCCTGAATAAGAAGAGACCCACATATTACTGTCCTGCAAACAATACCTTTTCTTCAATTGATCTGAGCATAGTTTCCCCGTCCATACTGCCTGAACTCGAATGGGAAGTTACGAACAATCCTTACGGAAGCGACCATTTCCCCATACTATTAAGAACACCTAAAGAAGACGAATATCCACCACAGGCTCCTAGGTGGAAGACTGAGACACCAGACTGTGAGAAGTTCCGAAACTTAACAAGTATATCATGGGATGACATGTCCTCGTTAGGAATTGATGCTGCTGTGGAATATTTTACAGCCTTCATAATAGATGCCGCAACTAAATGTATATCACAAGTAAATGGATTGGCATGCAAACGGTGTGTCCCGTGGTGGAACGACGATTGTAGGATCGCTCGTAAGAAACAAAAAGCGTGGGGGTTGCTACGCGCCTCCCCCACTGCGGAGAATCTTATCAATTTTAAACAAGTAAAATCCCAAGGCAGGCGAACCCGCCGACAGGCCAGAAGAGAGAGTTGGCAGAAGTTTTTATCTGGTATCAACTCCTATACAGATGAGGCCAAAGTCAGGAACAGGGTTAATAGGATAAAAGGGCGACAAACATATTCGCTTCCTTTGGTGAACACACAAGGTGAAACACTGAAAGATCAGGCAGACTCACGTGGAGAACACTTTGAGAGCGTGTTGAGTTCAAACCATTATTCGCAATCCTTTTTGAAATACAAAGAAATAGAAGAATGTAAGCCAATAATCCGAAAATCCAGACAGAATGAACCTTATAACCGGCCGTTCAGTATTGCTGAGTTGAGAGCGTCCTTGACCACATGCAAAAGCTCTGCACCGAGACCTGATAGAGTCATGTACGAAATGATCAGAAACTTACACACTGACACCAAACTTACACTACTCACGCTTTTCAACGCTATTTGGGCTACGGGATACCTCCCATCCACATGGAAAGAAGCGATTGTGATCCCTGTTCTTAAGCAGGGTAAAGACCCTTCCTTGGCGGCAAGTTACCGTCCGATAGCTCTTACAAATTGTCTTTGCAAGCTTTTTGAAAAAATGGTTAACCGCAGACTTGTACATTTCCTTGAACTAAACAATATCCTCGATCCCTTTCAGTGTGGCTTCAGAAAAGGGCGGTCCACAACCGCTCACCTTGTGCGCATTGAGGGAAACATTCGCGACGCCTTTCTACATAAACAATATTTCCTATCCGTATTCCTCGATATGGAGAAGGCGTACGACACTACGTGGCACTATGGAATCTTGAGATACTTGTCGGGAATCGGCATCCGTGGCAATATGCTCGTCCTAATAGAAAGCTATTTGTCCGACCGTACATTCCGCGTGAAAGTCGGCAATGTATTGTCGCGACCTTTTATACAGGAAACTGGTGTACCTCAAGGAGGTGTACTTAGCTGCACGCTCTTCATTGTGAAAATGAACACCCTTCCTGCTTCATTACCACTAGCCATTTTTTATTCTGTTTACGTAGACGACATACAGATAGGTTTCAAATCCTGCAACCTTACAGTATGTGAGAGGCAAGTTCAACAGGGCTTGAACAAAGTGTCCAAATTGGCAGAAGAAAACGGATTTAAAGTTAACCCCAACAAAAGTTCATGTGTGCTTTTCACAAGAAAGGGGGGCCTCATTGCAGAACCCAGTATCGAAATGTATGGTCAGCGAATTCCTGTGAACAAAGAACACAAGTTCTTAGGCGTCATACTTGATTCGAAATTAACTTTTATTCCACACATAAAGTCAAATGGTCAAATGCTTAAAAACAATGAACTTAAAGTGTTATACCACACAACATGGGGCAGCGACAGGAAATGTTTAATGAATCTTTACAAGAGCCTCATCCGATCACGGTTGGACTACGGTGCCGTGATCTATCATTCTGCAGCCCCGAGCGCGCTAAAGAAGCTAGATCCGGTCCACCATGTAGGAATCCGACTGGCCACTGGAGCTTTCAGAACGAGTCCTATTGAAAGCCTATATGCATAATCAAATGAGTGGTCACTTCATCTGCAGAGAACATACATCAGCCAAACATATTTTTGAAAGTCCACTCTAATCCTCAGCATCCGTGTTTTAATACCATTAACGATACGACATATGCTACACTCTTTCATAATCGTCCCTCCGTAAGACAGCCTTTCTCGCTGCGTGTGAGGGAGCTTAGTGATGAAATGCGTGTCCCAATCCTCGAGCTTCGCCCAATGGGCGCAGCTCGAGCTTCGCCCAGCCTAGCTGCTACCTCCTTGGGAGTGGCAGCTGATACAATGCGATATATCCTTCATGCAAGTTACAAAACACGCTCCAGAGATTGAAATCCAAATGCATTTTCGGGAACTCCAGCACAAATACTCCTGCGCGGAGTTCTACACAGACGCATCGAAGTCACACGACGGGGTGTCCTATGCAGCCATCGGTCCATCCTTCTCGGAAACCGATGTACTGCATCTGGAAACTAGTATCATTACGGCTGAGGCTTACGCACTGCTGTCGGTCGTAAAGCATATAAATAAATCAAAACTCCAGAAATCAGTTATATATACGGAGTCCCTTAGTGTTGTGAAGGCCTTGATGTCTTTCTGTAGCCACAAAAATACTGTAATTAATGAACTCTACTCCGTACTGTGTAAAGCGTATATATATAACCAACATGTGATTATATGCTGGGTGCCTGGACATAGGGGCATTGAGGGAAACGTACTAGCGGACCAGATGGCCACATTCATTTCATCGCATGCAGTTAGTCCTACTGCTTCGGTCCTTGTCACAGACCTGAAGCCCTTGTTAAGAAGAAAACTGCGAAACTACTGGCAACATTTGTGGGACCTGGAAACAAATAAGCTACATGCAATAAAGCCACAATTAGGTTTCTGGCCTCCTGTAACAAAATCACGCCGGACAGATGTCCTATTCTGTCGTCTAAGAATGGGACACACATTTGGCACACACAACTTTTTACTCACTGGAAACGAGCCTCCAACCTGTGGTAGAGGCGGGGAGAGGCTGACCGTCCTCCACGTCCTACTGGAGTGTCGGGAAGCCGAAGCTGAAAGAAAGAAACATTTTCTCTTAGCATACCAGCAGCACATCCCCCTCCATCCTGTTATGTTACTTGGTCCAGAACCACTCTTTGACACCAACGCAGTCCTAGGTTTTTTGAAAAATGTTGTGTTGTACGTTATTAGCCCCACATGTTCGTAGCGCCTCCTCTCTTCACAGGATGCCGCTATGATAATTATATTGAATAGTACATGCCACGAGGCCCTTGTGGTTCAAGGGCTGTGGCGAGGCAGTAGTGCTGTAAGCAATTTAACTTCTCCCATATTTTAAATAATTCATCATTCTTCTACGATGGATTTTAATGTTCATAGTATTCGTCATTAGTCATCGCCATAATTTTATAGCACATAGATTTTACGCACTTTACAGCCACTATTTTTAGGCCCCTTTACAGCCATGTCACATCTTCACAGAACTCATTATCATCACCGCGAAATCACTAACACTGTCTTGGCGCTCTTTGGCCATATCTGGCCCTTGCGCCACTAAACCACACACATTCATTTATATATTTGCTTTGTTAAGATGCGCTAAGTTTATTTCTTGCAGTATACACTTGGCGCTCTTTGGCCAAAGATGCCCTTGTGCTACTAAAACCTATCGATTAGCTTCTGGCAGTAGCAGGTGCTTATTCTTTTTTTCAGGATCGGTGTGCCAGTTTTAATTTGTTTTTCTTGAACTGTGCAATTCCCATTCACAGGATGGCATGTCATCTGAGGTGTTCCTTTTTCAATCAAGAATGTTGAGGTTGTCGTTGTGAAACTCGATTTCTTGCCTCAAACGAGCTTGTACAAGATGACCAAGCTGATAATTCTACCTGCTTATATGTGAAGTATGTTGCGGTTATGAACCCTCATAATTAATGACACATAGTACAAAATTTTATGTGTTAAAACAATTTCATGAAATTTTTCATGTTTTTTGCGTTCGTGTTCACGTCTCTGCTCTTGTGTCCTGTCTGCACGCCTCACCTCTTTTTTTACATATTAAATATCGTCTAAACTTAACCATGCTTTTTTTTACCACAATGCAGGGACAAAAAGTTCCGGTAACACCATGCATTCAGTGTGGTGGCCCAGACGTGTATGCAAGCAACCTCCTTCATGTTGACCAAGAACTACTCTTCAGTGTCTCGCAGACTTCCATGCGAAGCCCTCAACATTCTCGTCTCAGTGGAATGGTTGCTCTTCTATCAGCGTGTCCATCACCAAGACTGCCAGTTGTAAAGCTTCTTAATCCGTTTAAGAAAGCTTAGTGATTTTTTTATTTAGTTTTCACGGTTGGCCGTAGAATCTTACCATCTTTATTTTTCTAACATTTTTACCTGGCACAATGCGGTGCAATAACCTTAAATCGGTGTAATGTATTTAGGTGATGCTCATTCTAATGACTATCTGGTTTTGTTAGTGTTTAAGGAATTTGAATGTCTGATGAGGTAACAGCATTTGAATTTGTCATCGTGGCTCGTTTCAATGAGCTCCTAGGAAATAAGACGCAAAACTTATCACATGCGAGTAGTAGCATTTTTTGTTTTCATGACAATATACACGTTTCAAAAGATGGAAAATGGGGAAGAAAGCCTCAAGAACATAATCATCCTAGGATTATCATGTCCTTACAGCTCTGCAATGACTAATGCCTCATACGTCTTGGGAGCACATTGGTCGCAATACCTACAGGTATATTTGATAAGAGAATACCTTGCACCCAGATTTGCCACACAGTCGATGGCTGATGGCTTTTTTTCTCGTCTTTATGTTACTACTATGTATTCATTATTCACTCAGAGAGAGAGAGAGAGAGAAGGGAAGACGGAAAGGCAGGGAGGTTAACTAGACTGAGTCCAGTTTGCTACCCTACACGTGGGGAGGGGAATGGGGAGTGAAAGAGGAAGAGAGAGAACTTAAGTGTAGGACGTCTATAGTCGGGCACACAAGTCTGTTGCCCTCAGGTAGCGAAAAAGCGCTCGAACGGCTTTCTGGGCCAATGAACTTTGAGGCCAGGCTCCCAAGATCTTCGCTTCCGTAAATGGCCTGTCATCCAGTCTATTTAAGGCACACTGGAGAGTCTCACGTTGATTATCGAAGCGAGAACAGTGGCACAGAAGGTGACTGATGGTCTCTTCACACTTGCACTTAGCGCACATTGGTGAATCCGCCATTCCAATACGGTAGCTGTAGGAGTTGTACTCAGATGTAAATGACACTACAGGCACTGAAGTATCAAATGGCACTTGCGTTTGAGGGGACAAAGTGCACAGCATGCCCGTCACAAAATGTGTTCTAGGGGCTATCTTGCCTCTATAGGTAAACGGACACCAGATGCTCTGTGTACAGTGCAATCGGTGTTCTTGTCTGCAGTGCTTGAAAGATGTGCTACGGGCTGTACTGGCACTGTCTGAAGATAATGCATGGTTCTAGAAAGCCTGCAGCTGAGCATCTGACACCGTACTGAAGGAACTGTCCTAATTTATTTTGTTGATGTGGTTGAAATTTAGGAGCTGCAATGGATAGTTCTGAATGTGGCAGTGCTGCCCAACTAAAGCACAAATTACACACCTCGACTCACACAATGCACTCTGAAAGTTTTGCTACGTGGTATCTGTGTTTGCTGCCTGACCTTATGGCACCTTTAGGAGCAGTCGCAAGTGATTGCAGCTGCTGAGGCTTTATCAACTGGCAAGGTGAAAAAAGAATGCTGTGCCACCAATGTGGCTGCACACTGCGAGATGCAAGCTATCTTGAACCAGGTGTTCGGTAGACAGTACCTGTGCAGCCAAAGCATGGTGTTTGAGCCCTATAGGCAACAGCGTTCACAACTGCCCACAAGTGTGCTGTCACAACAGAAAATTGAGAAAAAGCAGCATTTTTACCGGTGTTCAAAACATTAGTGCAAGTCATTCTTTCACCAAGGCTGGTAATCAGGCATAGGTAATGAAAACGGGATTTGTGACACACAAGGGGTCATGTATCAAATTTAATTAGATCAGTAATCTATGAGATGGAATTATAAAAAGTATACCTTTTGTTCCTCAGTGGTCTCTTGGAGAGATGACCATTTCCGGCAGCATAGTTCTGACTTTTTATGTCTAGATTTGGTGTGCATATTGCAACTATAAATAACAGTCAGTGCTCTATCCTGTCAAGTTTTTATGCTGTTTTTGGGATATTTGCAATATTTTGCAGTTCAGCTGAGCGAAGTATCTATCTTTACTATTACTAGTTTTCATGTTCAAAATTTGTAGTGCTCACTATTTATTACTAGCCATGTTTTGTTCACATATGCTCTTTGATTGTTGCGCGAAGTGACACGGATACAGACTACAAGCAGACAGGATGAGCGCTAACTCTCAACTAAATTTTTATTGAAACGAAGAACATATATATATATATATAGGTGATTGCAAAAAACCACAGCATAAGAACATGACAAGGTATGAAGACATCAGTTAAACATATCAGGAAGTAGGGAAGTCAAAAAAGGAAACAACAAAAGGACACTACTTCAGATTAACACGCGTGTTGTGAAGATACTGAAATTCGCATTCTAACAGAGATGAAGATGCCTCGCTAACGCAAGTCTCTCCTAACCTTTTAATGTGGAATGCCTCGATTATTTCCTGTGTGGTTTGGCATTTGTGTCTTGAAAGAATTTTTGTGTCTTCAAACAAAGGTTTACAGCCGCAATTGAAACGATGTGACGCTAGATGTGAAGCATTAGGGTTGTTAAGTAAATGTTTGTGTTTTTCTGGTCGAATATTAATGCACCTGCCGCTCCGTCCAATGTAAGTCTTCCCTCACTTGAGAGGTATCTGATAAACTATACCAGTGTTACAAGGCACAAAAAAGGACACATGTCTAATACCGCAATCATCTTTTCTTTTTTGCCACCCTGTTCAAGTTTCATATTTATCATAGGGCACATGATAGACAACTTGCGGGGCCGAAAAAACTTTATCCACGTCATATCTATTGGCCACATTCCCTAAACCATGGGATAATCTATCTACATAGGGCGCCACAGCAAACCTTATTTTTCTGTTTTGCTTGTTTCTTGGCGGGGCCTTTTACCCATTTTAAAAGCGTTTCGCATGTTAGTGATCATAAACGCACAGGATAACTAGCCTTCTCGAGCCTATCTATTTGTTGTGAAAAACTTTGTTTCATATTGTGTGGACATGACTTAGTAATAGCAAACTTAAGAGCTGAGTAAGCGAGTCATGTCCACACAATATGAAACAGTTTTCCACAACAAATAGGCTCGAGAAGGCTAGTTATCCTGTGCATTTATTATCACTAACCTGCGAAAAGCTTTTAAAATGGATAAAAAGCCCCGCTAAGAAACAAGAAAAACAGAAAAAAGGTTTGCTGGGGTGCCCTACGTGCATAGATTATCCCATGGTTTAGGGAACGGGGCCAATAGATATGACGTGGGTAAAGTTTTCTCGGCCCCGCAAGTTGTCTATCATGTGCCCTATGATAAATACGAAGCTTGAACAGGGTGGCAAAAAAGAAAAGATGATTGCGGCATTAGACATCTTTCCTTTTTTGTGCCTTGTAACACTGGTATAGCTTATCAGATTCCTCTCAAGTGCGGGAAGACTTACATTGGACGGAGCGGCAGGTGCATTAATATTCGACCAGAAAAACACAAACATTTACTTAAGAACCCTAATGCTTCACATATAGCGTCACATCGTTTCAATTGCGGCTGTAAACCTTTGTTTGAAGACACAAAAATTCTTTCAAGACACAAATGCCAAACCACACAGGAAATAATCGAGGCATTCCACATTAAAAGATAAGGAGAGACTTGCGTTAGCGAGGCATCTTCGTCTGTGTTAGAATGCGAATTTCAGTATCTTCACAACACGTGTGTTAATCAGAAGTAGTGTCTTTTTGGTGTTTCCTTTTTCGACTTCCCTACATCCTGATATGTTTAACTGATGTCTTTATACCTTGTCATGTTCTTATGCTGCGGTTACCTTGCAATCACCCATATTTATGTGTTCTTCGTTTCAGTAAAAATTTAGTTGAGAGTTAGCGTTCGAGCTGTCTGCTTCTAGTCTGTTTCCGTGCCACTTCGTGCTACAATCCAAAATGATATTACTGTACCAACTCGCCCAACTTCCTATCCTTGTGTTCGCAGACACACTCAGACTTGTTCTTTCTTATGTGGCCGGTTATTTTTGTACTTCGTAATAAGTTGCAGCGCTTTTCGAATGAAAATGTGATAGTTCGTAGTGAGGTTATTTAAAAGAACTTCTCTGCTTAAGATTTAATTGAACAAGTCTGTGCCATTATTTGTTGCTTATGTCTGTATTGGTATGGTTTTACTCCTTATGTTCCTTTTTACTTTTAAAATGTGCGAACATTATTATGTAACCATTTCTCTTTAATTAAATAATAAATACTTTTCTTCCGACATTTCGTCACAAATTTTACAATGATTTTGTTCAGTTAGGTAACCTTAGACTAGCTGATTGTTGTTCTGGTAGCTTAACTTACAATGCCTGTGGGATATTCAGTGCAAGCACATGGTGATAAATAAACTAAATTATTGGGTATAAGCAGGTCACTGGCAGTAAATGAAGTATATATAAATTTCAGGAAATAGTGCATGCTTATATATTAAATAGTATGCACAACTACACATGCAGTTTTGTTTATAAATGCCGAAACACTATTCTAAGTGGAAGCGCTCTGTTGCATTTTGTTTGGCTTTCAGTGCTACCTTTAAGTCATATATGTAAAGGTACTAGTAGAAGGATCCCGTGGAGATAAATGACAACTTTGATGAACAGAGGTAAATATTATGTGCTTCAAACGGCAAAAAACTGATTAACAGGCAAATGTATGCTTCTGTAGTACTGCACTTGTTAGCGTCGCCAATCCATGCGTTGCTTGCGCTCTATCGCATTCAAGATGAGCTACAACAACGAGCTGTGGTGCCTTTCCCTCCTGGTCGAGCTGGTGTTGCTGCGAAAATTTTTGACCAAGAAACGTGGAGGTTTTTAATTATTTCTGAAATGCATGTAACATCATGCTTTTGGCGGTGTGCTGTTTCTATGGAGTGATAAGTACTGGTGTACCAAGGTGCGGGATATCCTGTGTCCTTAGTGCAGCGCGCGTTGTTATTGCGCTCTGCATCCTGCCGGCAGTGTACTATCACTGAAGAGGAAGATTACGAAAAGCATCGGGTGTGTGCATTGCTGCGATCGTGAAACTTAAATTTTTTGCCTGAAAGGGTCGCACGTTATATATGCTACCACATGACGGACCAGAAGCGCAATATGACGACGTCTCACAGATTCTGGCTCATACTGAACAAGGTAGTACCATAGCTAAGACTAGGCAGCATTCACAACAGCTAGTCGGTCCATTAACTACATGGCTGTAGTGAACGCTAAAATACTTGCAGGGATAACACCCTCTTGGAAGGGTGTTGTCCATGCTACGCCCATATTTAAAGGGTGGTGTCTGTGTTACGCCCATATAGAAAGGGTGTTGCTTGTTTTACACCCATAGGCAAGGTGACGTCATATTAACACGCTTCCCTTTGTGGGGTGTTAATTTACACCCTTTTGCGTGGGGTGTAGCAATACACCCAAAAAGGTGTCACACATGGGACAAGTAGATTACACCTTTAAGGGTGTTAAATTTTTAGAGTGTACGAGAGTAGCTTGACGGGGCCCAAAAGACCTTACATGGCAATGCTAATACTAATATGCTTCGGATGTTCGCAAGAAGGAATGAATAGTCGCCGATGTGCTTCGTCTGAACGGCCGCTGATTCCCAAGTCGGAGCACTATGAGCGTGTGACATATTGGAAGTTGTACTGTTATCGGAGGCATACGCCCGAGGAAAACCAGCAACGCATTGCGGATCTGAAGAAGATTCGTGGTTACTAGATGCAAATGCGCTAGGGGAATCTATTTCATAGACGTTATCAGTTTCCTTACAGTAGACGTATGAATTCTTTATTAATATATAATCGGTTATATCTTATGTTGTAGGGTTGTGTGGTAGGTTTGGCGAAATCTATCAGCTTTTTACATATCTATCTCGTTCTTTTACAGAAGTCCTCTTGTAGAGCGACTCCCTTATTATGCAGTTTAGACCTGTGTGCTAAAACGTTCTCTCTTCTTTTAAACGAAGATAACTTCACAATTATAGGACGATTTCTGCCGGTAACAAACGAGCCAAGTCCATGCGCTCGTGAAATTGCGTCTGCAGGAAGTTCTAAAGATAGATGATCTGCAAGAACCGCTCGTACGGCTTCTTCAGTGTGGATCCAGCTTTCTGAAGGATTGTCTTTCACCCCATACCGAATTAAGTTTTCCCGGTCCTCAAAGTCGTCAAGACGCATGCTTGCAGCGCAGCGCTTTCACTTCGCACTATATTAGCAGCAACGCGATGAACTTTCGTCGCATCCACATTGTGAGTTCCTTCGAGAGCGCTTACTTTCCTTTCGAGAGTTATTAATCTCATGGTGATGTCAGACACATGTTCTTCCAACAGGTTTTGACTAGCTTTATGTCGTCAAGTGAAAACATCTCTTCAGCGTGACGTGCTTCCATCGTACTCGCGAGAACATTTATGGCAGCCAGTCCTTCAGCATTACCCTTGTCAGCTTTGTGGGGACCAGGGTTTTGCTCCACATCACCGGATAATAGCAACATCTTCAACACTTGAAGGCAATCCGCAACCAAAAGTACCAAAACATTTAGGCGTGGGACGAGCAGCAAGCAGCGATTACACGAGTGTTTAGAATGGAAGGAATATGAAGTACCAACCTGGATAAAGAAAAAAACATGTTTTTAGCCGCGTCTGCATACTTGCTGCCCGCCAACGCCCACTGAAATGCGCGTACGGTGCCCGGTCGCTTAAATACAGCACGCCCGATGACGTCCTCTGAGATGTGGTTGACCAGTACAGAGGCAGCACTGGTGCTGTTTCCAGGACGTATTCAGAATACGTCCCCTGGGGACGCTGCCAGGCCCCAGTGGGGCTACAGGGAGGCGTGCCTCATCAAGACCTGCCCGGCCACGAAGGTCGAGGCCCAGCGAGGGTAAGCCACTATACGTATCACTTGTGGACACATGCAATGAGCACAACAAGCGTAAGTGTCGTATGCATTTTTTTTTTGCCAGGCCAAGCCGTAGGGTGCAGTTGTGCGAGAGGAGAGCTTATGGTGATGTCCGCACAATGGGTTACACGAAATGTACGCACAGTGTCGTGCATGCTCCAGCAGTGCTTGATGCCGGCAGGCACGACTAACAGCTGCATTGTTTGGAGGAAAAGCCTGAAAGGGTAGTGATGTTGGGGAAGTAAAATGATGCAAAAAGATTTGCTTTAGCAATATGTCTTGTGGTTGTCCACTGTCCAAGTTGAGGTAGGCGCAAACCGAAGAGTGCACACAAAGTATAAATTGGAAGCGTTTAAAATAATGGACATAACATCCAAAGGCTCATACTGGTGCCGCTCACATCGTGATAATCTGTTAAGTGCAAAAAATGAAGTCTTGTATAGTGTACATTGTGTAGCGTGGAACTGGTGTCTTCAGAAACGCTTCAATATTATACACTGTTAATTGCAACAACGCAGACAGTCTAGGGAGGAGTAACTGTCGGAGTAACTTGAGCCTCGTTAGCTTTACACAACCACCACTTAATGAAAGAACCTGTGTAGCAGTGCAGATGACACAATTTTCTGGATACGGAGCAATGTGCAGGAACTGCCGCTGATGATTACATTTTCGCTTTCCGACCGCCTGGACGAAGTTCAGTTATTGTATACACTCTTGTGGTAGGGAACTACACTGCCTACATAAAGCAATGGACTACTGAGCCGAGGCACCAAATAATTCGCTTGTGTCGCACTTGCAGTAGAAGTAATACACATCGACAGTTGGAAGGATTATATGTCCTGTCACTGTGTGAGCCTCTGATGTGCCACGCATGCTCATTCTCCCTATATTTGCAAGAATTCACCACATGTTTCACCATTTCTTTAAAGCAGCTGGCGCACGGAGCAGGCCACCGCGCTCCGAGGGGGAGCTGCTCGAGCAGGCAGTGCAGAACTTGGGAACAAGAATTGGTTAGTCATCTGCCGCCGTCAGCAGCACGTTACGGGCGATAGTATTCATCTGCTGCACCGCGATAGCAGGTTGATCTGTCAAGGCAACGGGCCAAGTCCAGGGGAAAGCCAGAAACTGGATAAAGAAGAAACATGCATTTAGCCGCGTCTGCAGACTTGCTGCCCGCCAACGCCCAGTTAAAAAAGAAAGGCAACAGACTCCGGGGGGGGGGGGAGGTGAGGGGGCTCCTGCGTCGACTACAGACGGCTTAACCGAGTCACGGAACGCGGCGTTTACGCCCTGCCACGGATCGATGGTGCTTTAGACCGTCTGCGGCAGGCTCAGTTCTTTACTTCGTTAGACATTATTTCATGGTACTCGCAAATCGAAGCAGACGGGTGACAGTGAAAAAACCGCCTTCACGAGTCCCGACAGGCTGTACGAATTTAAAGGGCTGCCTTTCGGTCTCTGTTTCGCTCCTGCTACGCTCCGACGAATGCTGGAGACCGTACTCGTTGTACTAAAATGGCATGCATGCCTAGTGTCCAGAGACGACGTTCTTATGTTTTCGAGCACAATCGATGAACGTCTCGCCCGGCTAAGAAGCGTCCTTGCACGAGGCAAACCTCACCATCAAGGCTGAAAAATATTACTTTGGCTTCCAGGAACTCAAGTTTCTAGGCCACGTGGTAAGCTCCCAAGGCGTCCCAAGGAATTCCAAGGCGTCCCAAGTTGCCCCAAGGTGCCCCAAGGCTCCCGGTGCCCAGACCCAGGAAAGCTCGCTGCCATTGTCGAGCTTCCTAATCCTAAAGGCAAGAAGGCTGTTCAGCGGTCCCTGGGCCTCTGCGCTTACTACTGTTGTTTTTATGAAGGCTTCTCAAGGATTGCTGAACCTCTCACGAGGGTGACACGACAAGATGTGCCCTTTCCGTGGACAGCATACCAAGAGCAGACCTTCACCGAATTGCGCAGACGCCTTCAATCCACTCCAGTACTGGCGCACTTTGATGACACCGCGAAAATTAAAATTCACACAGACGCAAGCAACGTGTGACTCTGAGCCATTCTGTTTCAATGGCAAGACGGCGCAGAACGTGCGATTGCGTACGCGAGCCGTAGTCTCACAAAAGCAGAGGTCAGTTATTCAACCACCGAAAAGGAATGTACAGCAGTCGTGTGGGCCATTAGCAAGTTTCGACCCTACTTATACGACCGGCCATTTCGTGCGGTCAGTGACCACCGCTCGCTCTGCTGGCTTGCTAATCTACGAAACTCGTCAGGTCGCCTCGCTCGTTGGGGCCTCCGCCTCCGGAAGTACGAAATAGCTGTTGTCTACAGATCCGGCCATAAGCATAGCGACGCTGACTGCTTGTCACATCCTGCTCTTCCCTTGACATTCTTCAACTTGGAGCTCAATTTGCGTTTCTAGGCGTCGCCGACGTGGTGTGCTTGGCGGACTATCAACATGTACACTCTGAGCTGCTTCCAGTCATCTTGAGGGAGGAGGAGGAGGAGGAGGAAGAACTTTATTAAAAACACCAGTCAATGAACGTCAGGAGAGAAATGCTTCTCCCCCTTCGCCCCTAGCCGTCGGCCGGAATACCTTGAGACACAGCAGCAGCAAGGGCTTGACCGATGAGGTCCCGCTGGACGTTGGGGTCTGGGCTGCGGAGCAAAGCCTCCCAGGATTCTAGAGTGCGCGAGCTATCATTCTTAGCCGGACATGTCCACACCATGTGAACCAGATTTGCTGCCTCATCACAGAATTTGCACTTTGACCTGAATACTCCTGGATGCCTCTTGCTGTAGAGTACGGGTTTGGAAAAACCCCCATCTGTAATTTCCTCCACATAACCTCATCTTTCTTGCTGAGCGTTCTGTCCGCTCCCGGGTAAATTTGGCGATTTAGTCTGTAGTGTGCTATGATTTCCTGGTATGCGCGCATATCCTCTCTTCTGTTTATAGTTTCGGTGGTTTGGGATCTTCCGGGGGTCGACCGGTAAGTGAGACCTCGGGCGACCGAATGAGCCTCCTCGTTCCCTCTAAGTCCCTGGTGAGCTGGTGCCCAAACGAGCAGAACAAGCGGCCTGGCTCCTCCTTCCCTGTTTAATATACGGATGGCAGTTTCCGTCACCCTCCCCGATTCGTAATTTCTCACAGCGTTTTTGGAGTCGCTGATGACCACATTTACCCCCCTTTGGCTGAGGGCCAAGGCTATGGCTACTTCCTCTGCTTCAACCGTCTCGACGCCACTGACTGTGCAGCACGCCACCGGTGTTCCGTCTTCTCTAACCGCCACGGCCGCGTGTGCCGCTTTGCTTTCATATTCCGCAGCGTCCGTATATAGGACGTCCTGTCGACAAGTGTATCTAGCTTGTAATGCCTCTGCCCTGTCTTTACGCCTGCCGTCGTGAAAGGCAGGGTTCATGTTTCTGGGTAGCGGAGGTATTTTTATCTTGTCCCTGATATGTCTGGGTATGTCGCCTGAGCGCACTTGCTCATGTTTGGGCTCGTAGCCTAATTTCTCTAGAATTTTCCTGCCTGTTTTAGATCCAAGTAGCCTTTGGTGCTGCGCGGTAACGGCAGCCTCAATCAGTTCCTCGAGAGTGTTCGACACACCCAGCTTCATAAGTTTGCCGGTGGGCGTGTTCGGGGGGAGTCCGAGCGCGACCTTGACACTTTTCCTAATAATGATTTCGAGCTTGTTCCGTTCTACAGAACTGAGCTTGAGGTAGGGTGCCACGTACACTATCCTACTGATTACGAAGGCTTGTGCTAGCCTCAGGAGATTCGCCTCCTTCATCCCAGCGTGCCTGTTCGCTATTCGTCTGATAAGACGACACGTTTGATTTGAACTGGCTTCTAACCTAGCAAGCGTTTCATAATTTTTCCGGTTGGCCTGAATCCTCAGCCCGAGGACGCGGATACTGTCGACCGCAGGGATCTCGGCGCCGTTGACGTACAGGTGTATGCCCGCCTCACGCTTTTGGTGAAGCCGCCGTCTTCCGGGGGGCATCAGGAACAGCACTTCCGACTTTTCGGCCGAACATTTAAGTCCTTTGGGTTTCAAGTACTCCTCGATAATGTCAATTGCATTTTGCAGGGAGCTTTCAATTTGCCCATCACTGCCCTTGTTTATCCATAGTGTTAAGTCATCCGCGTATATGGTGTGGTTTAGATTCTCAATTTCCCCCAACCGTTCAGGGAGTTTCAACATAGCAATGTTGAAGAGGGTAGGTGATAAAACCGAGCCCTGCGGCGTCCCCACGTTACCCAGGTCAATGCGCTTTATAGATTCTTCCCCTATCTTGAGAGTGGCTTTCCTGTTGGTAAGAAAGTCCTTGATGTAATCGTACACTCTCTTCCCGACATTGAGTGAGTTCAAATTCTCCAAGATGGACGCGTGCCTCACGTTGTCGAATGCCTTTGCCACATCTAACCCCACAATCACTTTCGTGTCTCGCGTTTGCTTATCTATAATTTGGTGTTTGAGCTGCAGCATCACGTCGCATGCCGACAGCTTTGGTCGAAAACCGATCATGGTGTCCGGATACAATCCATTTTCCTCCATGTACCTATTGAGCCGCGTCAGAACAACGTGCTCCATAAGCTTACCCACGCAGGAGGTGAGCGATATAGGCCTGAGGTTCTCGAAGCCTAGTTTTTTACCCGGCTTGGGAATGAAAATGAGGTTGGCGAGTTTCCATTCCTGCGGTATCGTCCCCTTCTCCCAGCACTCCTGCATGTACGTTGCGAGGTTGGCGATTGAGCTGTCGTCTAAATTACGGAGCATTTTGTTGCTCACTCTGTCCGGCCCTGCCGCTGACTTAGTCCGTAGCCGATTAATCTCCGCTCTGACCTCAGCCAGGGTGATGGGGGCGTCTAATTCCGAATTCTCTCCCCCTCCGTAGTCCGGGAGGGGTTCAGGTCCGGCGGGATTGATGTACCTATTCCTAACTACTTCTAAGAGTTCCTTCTTAGTGCCATCAAACTGATGTGCCATTCTTTCCAGCTGTTGTTTGGACGCTGACTTTGTGCTATCCGGATCTAAGAGGTGGCGAAGAAGTCGCCACGTCCCCGCGGTACTCATATTCCTCTCCATCTGATCGCAGACGTTCCCCCAATTTTGCTTCGTGACCGTGATTGCGTGCTCTTCAATTTCCTTGTTTAAAGCCGCTATCTGTTTCCTGATATTTCGATCCCATCTCTTCTGTCGAAGTCGGTCCTCCCCACCGAATTCCCCACCGAATTCCCCAGACCTACTAGCAAGCCGGGGGTTACTTTCCATAAAATTTACTATAATTTCCTCCTGCCGAATGGTAATTTGACGCGCAGGCATGGCTGTGATGATCTTCGTTCATGTACAAACACAGGCAAACTGGCCGTCTGCGCGACAAGACCGCCAAGTAAACGAACACATTTTCTGGGATGGTAGCCTTTATTTCCGACAAATAATTAGCCTCCTGCTATTTCTTCTTTTGAAACCTGCAATTCGGTAGAAAAACAACGCTCTTGAACACTGCCGTCTGTTCACAACTCAACGCTTGCAACGCACACTTACCAAATTTTCGGACGGTAGCAGAAGGCCAGCAGACGACTATACAGCGGGGTCCCGCGCGTCTTCTTCGAGGGCTCCGCTGAAGCTTTGCCATTCTTTGCATGACCTTGGCGGTGCGCGAAAACATTGCACACACCCATTCGCAAAATGAAACAGCCACAATAAAACTCGCACACGCTATACACCGGTTCCTTTCGTGTTTGCACAGCTCTACCCATTTTCAAAATAGGGCGCCGTGTTGACACGACGCCCCTCTGGCGGTGCTTGATGACTGACATACACACGCAGAAACAAAAACCATCGGTTTATGATATCACCCAAATGTTGCTTCGCAACTATGTCAGTTGTAGCACAATTTATTCATTGCAATATAACATTTCTCACTTTTTTCTCTCATTTCCTTTACATAAAGCGACTGGAGCCAACCGTGGCCAGTGCCCAGAACCGAGCGACGGCCACTGCACTCGATTACGACACACCCGAGTCGTTCTACACTCGCCGGGCGCAATCTCGTGCGATGTGAAGCGTTCGAGAGCGCGCGCTGGTAGTGCGCGCTGACGTCACGAGTGAGCAGGCGGTCGGCTTATCGAATGTGACGTTCGCCGCGGCGAAACTTTTGCGGCGGCGAACGTTTCAGAATACGTCCCCAGGTAGAGCTTGGAAACAAGAATTGGTTAGTCATCTGCCGCCGTCAGCAGCACGTTACGGGCGATAGTATTCATCTGCTGCACCGCGATAGCAGGTTGATCCGTCAAGGCAACGGGCCAAGTCCAGGGGAAAGCCAGAAACTGGATAAAGAAGAAACATGCATTTAGCCGCGTCTGCAGACTTGCTGCCCGCCAACGCCCAGTTAAAAAAGAAAGGCAACAGACTCCGGGGGGGGGGGGGGGAGGTGAGGGGGCTCCTGCGTCGACTACAGACGGCTTAACCGAGTCACGGAACGCGGCGTTTACGCCCTGCCACGGATCGATGGTGCTTTAGACCGTCTGCGGCAGGCTCAGTTCTTTACTTCGTTAGACATTATTTCATGGTACTCGCAAATCGAAGCAGACGGGTGACAGTGAAAAAACCGCCTTCACGAGTCCCGACAGGCTGTACGAATTTAAAGGGCTGCCTTTCGGTCTCTGTTTCGCTCCTGCTACGCTCCGACGAATGTTGGAGACCGTACTCGTTGTACTAAAATGGCATGCATGCCTAGTGTCCAGAGACGACGTTCTTATGTTTTCGAGCACAATCGATGAACGTCTCGCCCGGCTAAGAAGCGTCCTTGCACAAGGCAAACCTCACCATCAAGGCTGAAAAATATTACTTTGGCTTCGAGGAACTCAAGTTTCTAGGCCACGTGGTAAGCTCCCAAGGCGTCCCAAGGAATTCCAAGGCGTCCCAAGTTGCCCCAAGGTGCCCCAAGGCTTCCGGTGCCCAGACCCAGGAAAGCTCGCTGCCATTGTCGAGCTTCCTAATCCTAAAGGCAAGAAGGCTGTTCAGCGGTCCCTGGGCCTCTGCGCTTACTACCGTCGTTTTGATGAAGGCTTCTCAAGGATTGCTGAACCTCTCACGAGGGTGACACGACAAGGTGTGCCCTTTCCGTGGACAGCATACCAAGAGCAGACCTTCACCGAATTGCGCAGACGCCTTCAATCCACTCCAGTACTGGCGCACTTTGATGACACCGCGGAAATTAAAATTCACACAGACGCAAGCAACGTGTGACTCTGAGCCATTCTGTTTCAATGGCAAGACGGCGCAGAACGTGCGATTGCGTACGCGAGCCGTAGTCTCACAAAAGCAGAGGTCAGTTATTCAACCACCGAAAAGGAATGTACAGCAGTCGTGTGGGCCATTAGCAAGTTTCGACCCTACTTAAACGACGGGCCATTTCGTGCGGTCAGTGACCACCGCTCGCTCTGCTGGCTTGCTAATCTACGAAACTCGTCAGGTCGCCTCGCTCGTTGGGGCCTCCGCCTCCCGAAGTACGAAATAGCTGTTGTCTACAGATCCGGCCATAAGCATAGCGACGCTGACTGCTTGTCACATCCTGCTCTTCCCTTGACATTCTTCAACTTGGAGCTCAATTTGCGTTTCTAGGCGTCGCCGACGTGGTGTGCTTGGCGGACTATCAACATGTACACTCTGAGCTGCTTCCAGTCATCTTGAGGGAGGTGACGTTTTGTCCCACACCCACTTTCAAGAGGATTGACGTCGTACTGTGTGCGGAACGATGTCCTGTACAACAAAAAATTCTAGAACAGCCAAGAAATGTTCCTTCTCGTCGATCCGACGGCAGTGCGCGAGGAAGTTTTACAGACGTGTCACAACAATCCCTGTGCCGGCCACTTAGGCTTCGGGAGGACATTAGTGCGCATACGGCAGAAATATAATTGACCACGCCTATTTTCGTCGGTTCAGCGCTATGTGCGAACGTGCCGTGGCTGTCAGAGGCGCAAAGTCCCGCCCTGGCGGCCTCCTTCAGCCTTTGGATCCGCCTCCGGCGCCGTTCCGGCAAATGGGAAGGGACCTTCTTGGGCCGCTCCCCACGTCATCCTTGCAAAATAAGTGGATAATCGTGGCAGCTGACTATTTAACTCGCTATTCAGAGACGAAAGCTGTGCCGCGGGGAACTGCTGCTGAAGTCGCCAGCTTCTTCGTCCACAACATCGTGCTTCGCCACGGTGCACCCGCTGTACTCATTACTGACCGCGGTGCAGCATTTGCAGCGGAGTTATTGCAACAAGTCGTCAAGCTTACGCACTCCGACCACCGAAAGACCACAGCCTACCATCCCGAAAGTAACGTTAGCAAAGCGCCTAAACAGAACATTGGCTGACATGCTCTCCATGTACATTGATGTGGAAGACAAAACGTGGGAAGAAATTTTGACATATGTGATGCCGTATGGCAAAATTCATGCCATGCTCCTGGTATATCACGGAGCCAGGAGAAATAACACCACTGAAGAAGTCATCGGGAAAGCCGAGGAAGATCGCCAGCGGGCTCGGCGATCCCCAGCACAATACCGACACCTGCTGTTATAACCGGGCCCGACGGAACGTGCAGTACTCACCAGGCTACCACGTGTGGGGGTGAACACCTATTCGACACCACCGGCTCTCGGAGAAATTGTTGCGCCGCTGTTTCGGCTCCTATTAAGTCGTACGCCGCCTCAGTGGTGTGAACTACGAGGTGATGCCTCAAAGCTCTGACCCTGGTTCAAACTGACGCCGTCAACGTGGTGAAGTCTTCCACGTACGGATGAAGCCGTACTCTGTACGCGAGGGATAAACAACCCTCACAAACCGCTTCGGTATTGTGTACATTCCTGTATGTGTCTTTTTGTGTCTGTTCATGTTGGTACTTTTGCCCATAGTGCTCGCACGCTGCCCATAAAGCGAACGGGAAGAGAGGGAAATATGTTGGCGCGTGATGACGCTGGCCCCATGAGGCGTGAATGAGGAAGTTCCTGGTTGCACACACGCTCTCAAGGATCAGCCATTCCTAGAGCCAGGAATTTTTTTGCCAATCTGTCGCTGGTGAACTATTTTAGCTTCTACTAGCTGGGTGACAATATATCAGCGTGAAATAAGAACAGACTTAAAACGCGATTTTGTCTCTGAAGAAAAGGTTGGCTTCGTTAGACCCGAGGATTCTAGGGTCGAAGGGAATAAACCTTTTCTCTGAAGGTGGATGATTACAAAGCTTTGAAATAATACCATCCTATACTGGTTTCAAAGGGACGGCCGATCAAAATCTATATGCCTCAATTAAGTACCCATATATACAAATATACAGGAACTGAGGAAGCCTAAAAGCAGTGAAGACACTGGGAATAGGCAAGAACCATATGTATGCGTTAAGAGGGAAAGCCGGCAATAACATTACTAATATGGATGAGGTAGTTCAAGTGGTTGAGGAGTACTATATATATATATATATATATATATATATATATATATATATATATATATATATATATATATATATATATATATACAGTGCTAGTGGCACCCAAGATGATAATGGAAGAGAGAATAGTCTAGAGGAACTTGAAATCCCACAAATGATGCCGGAAGAAATAAAGAAAGCCTTGGGAGCTATTCAAAGGGAGAAGGCAGCTGGGGAGGATCAGGTAACAGCAGATTTGCTGAAGGATGGTGAACATATTTTTCTAGAAAAACTGGTCACCCTGTATAGGCAATGCCTCATGACCACGAGCGCACCGGAATCTTGGAAGAACGCTAACGTAATCCTAATCATAAAAAGGGGACGCCAAAGACTTGAAAAATTATAGACCTATCAACTTACTGTCCGTTGCCTACGAAGTATTTCCTAAGGTGATCGCAAATATAACCAGGAACACCTTAGACTTCTGTAAACCGAAGGACCAGGCAGGATTCTGTAAAGGCTACTCAACAATAGACCACATCCACACTATCAATCACGTGATAGAGAAATGTGCGGAATATAACCAACCCTTATATGTAGCTTTTATTAATTACGAGAAAGTGTTTGATTGAGTCGGAACCTCAGCAGTCATAGAGGCATTGCGGAATCAGGGTGTAGACTAGCCGTATGTCAAATACCAAAAGATGTTTATAGCGGCTCCACAGCTACCGTAGTCCTCCATAAAGAAAGCAACAACATCATAATAAAGAAAGGCGTCAGGCCGGGAGATACGATCGCTCCAATGCTATTCACAGCTTGTTTACAGGAAGTACTCAGAGACTTGGACTGGGAAGAATTGGTGATAAGAATTAATGAAGACTACCTTAGTAACTTGCTATTCGCTGATGATATTGCCTAGCTTAGTAACTCAGGGGACCAATTGCAATGCATGCTCACTGACCTGGACAGGCAAAGCAGAATTGTGGGTCTAAAAACTAATCTGCAGAAAACTAAAGAAATGTTTAACAGTCTCGGAAGAGAACAGCAGTTTACGATAGGTAGCGACGCACTGGAAGTGTTAAGGGAATACATCTACTTAGGGCAGGTAGATATCCAGGGATCCGAGTCATGAGACTGAAATAATCAGAAGAATAAGAATTGGCTGGGGTGCGTTTGGCAGGCATTGTAAGATCATGATCAGCAGGTTGCCATTATCCCTCAAGAGAAAAGTGTATAACAGCTGTGTCTTACCAGTACCCACGTACGGGGCAGAAACCTGGAGGCTTACGAAAAGGGTTCTACTTAAATTGAGCACGATGCAACGAGCTAGGGAAAGAAGAATGATGGTTGTAACGTTAAGGTGTAAGAAAAGAGAAGATTCGGTGAGGGAACAGACGCGATTTAATGATATCTCAGTTGAAATCAAGAAAAAGAAATGGGAAGGGGGACATGTGCAGGACTTGTAATGAGGAGGGAAGATAACCGATGGTCATTAAAGGTTACGGACTGGATTCCAAGGGAAGGGAAGCGTAGCAGGGGCTGCAGAAAGTTAGGTGGCTGGATGAGATTAAGAAGTTTGCAGGACAACATGGCCACAATTAGTACATGACCTGAGTAGTTGGAGAAGTAGCGGAGAGGCCTTTGCCCTGCAGTGGGCGTAACCAGGCTGCTGCTGCTGATGATGATTATGATGATCATGAATTATGTATATGAGAGGGCGTCCAGACGTTTGACATGGCTTTCAGCATGGCTAACGCACAACATGAAATTGACAAGCTAGCAAACACACTGCATCTACAAAAGAGGAGAGCAGTACCTGGTTTTTGAACCTAGCATGGATAAGTGGACAAAGTCAGGAGAAAGAGAATTAAAAAAATGATATATATATATATATATATATTTATATATATATATATATATATATATATATATATATATATATATATATATATATATATATAGAGAGAGAGAGAGAGAGAGAGAGAGAGAGGGAGAGATAGAGAGAGAGAGAAAGGGAGAGAGATGAAAGAAGGGAAGACATGCTGCATATGCGCTGGCGACGTCACGCAAAAACGTTCACACAGACCGATTGCCCTCAAGAAGCAGGAAAGTGTCCCGTTGCCTTGTGAAGCGGACGTATCTCTACAAAAACTGCTCAGAAAACTGATAGTTCCAGAAATTTACAAGTGGTACACCGGCTTGCTCTCCCCAAAAATAAAAGCAAAAAATGTCGTCGTCGATGAAAACATATTTATAAAGAGTGCTGCGCTTTTCTCCCAGCTTGCATTCACCCTTGGTCATTGTGCGTTGTTCGCACAGCTGGAAGCTATCTTCCACGCAACCGCGCATTTCACTTCGTAAACTGCTCAACTGCTCACACAAACATGAGAAATAGAGCCAGCCAAGTGACCCATGAACGCGATAGCTTGTAAGCATTTGTGTCAAAGACTAGATATTTTATGCATACCTTAGCTTCATTTAAATACCTCTTCACGCAGAGGGAGCTCTATACCAAGAGAGATAATATTTTTGCCTTTACCACGGATGTTTGTAATGTAGATAATTGCAAGGTAGATATGGTGTAATTGATGCCCATACCCGCCTCCTTCTATATCATGTTAAGTGATCCACAAAGGCACAGTGAACGTTGATTTTTCCACCACTTGTCAATTTTCATCGCAGCCTTAAATTGCTTACAGTTCGTGAGCCCTTTTGCACAGTGCCTAAATGTGTCATGTACTACGAGTGACTCTCTTACGCATGTATCATTCTGCTTGACTCCTTCATGACTGTTTCACTCAGGCTTACGCATATGCAGAACGTCCCTGCTAGACCTCTGCAGTTTTCTTTCTTTTCGCAGGCTTTTTTTAGTATGCAGACACACTCATTACGTGAGAAGTAGGTAGAAGCTGCTGAATTACATGTTTTCGAGAGCACTCTAGAACTTCTAATTTTAAGTTTTTCCCTAAGCTCATAGTTGGGAATTTGATTAATCAATTTTGAATAATCGTACAGTTAAGCAGAAGACAAGTGTGGCCTCCTCATTACATTTGCCAACAACATGCAGTTACGTCCGTCCAACTTATGTGGGCATATACTTACGCTTTGGCTAAAGTTAGCAGGGTACCCTGTACGGTGTTCTCGCAAACGTATAGGGATATGTGATGCTGCCGGTACACTTTTGCACATGAAAGTAAAAAAAAAACTGATACAGAGAGCACTTTGACGAGGGAGCACCATTGCAGCGAAAGGGAAGTTGGCGTGCGAGTGCGTGAAAAAGCAGTCATATCCCTTTCGTTCACCCTCGTGCTGCGCTCACGTTCAAGTTTCCCACTGATGTTGTCTGGTGTGCTATACAAGAGTGGCCTCCGATCCTAGACGAGGCGCGATATTACCGTGTTGCGCGAACGCCGTTGTCACGTAGCAGAGCGACGCCGACGACTATGCCTTTAAGCTCACGACCCGAACACCCTCCCGCACCGCACACACCGGGGTCGGTGCGTCAGACGAAAGCTCGAGAAGCGATGTGGCCGTTCGTCTGCTGTCTTCCCGGACGTCCTTGCGGTTCCAGAGGCCCCTGTGATGAGAGGAAGCTCCGAAGGCCGGGCTCCCCGTAGCCGAGGGTGCACACCGCCCGCAACTGAAGAGTCGGGCTTCGGCAAGAAGAAAAGGAAAAAAGAGAGAAACAACTGCGCTTCAGGAAGCAAGATTTCTCGCCGCCGCTCAGACCGGAGGGTACCAGCCGGTCCGAAAGGGAGCCCGTGGCACCGGTGCGTTCCGATCCTGCGGCCATTTTTAGACCCGTGCCCCTTTCTTCTCGACTCCCTCGCCTTACCCCCCGCGCCGCCGCCTCTCTAGCAGCCTGTGTGGCGGGCGGCCATCCGTTTTGCGCGTTCGGGGCAGCGTGTGCAAAAAGTCAGCTGACGGGGCCCGCCCGTGGCTCGAGGCCCGCTCCTGGCTCGCCGCCGCAGCGTCCGCCAGTCGTCGACCCTGCCTGAGAACCGTGAGCGAACTCCGCTCAACCCTCCCCTTGTGCACCCGCTACCTCCTCGGCCAGAACGAGGGCTGCCACCTGCCGAGAAGCACGGAGAGCTGCTCACGTGACGAACCAGTGCCGCAGCCGAAGGTACACGTCGAACTGCCCCCTGACTCCGAAGCAACAACCAGTGGAGTTGCCCTGCAAACATTTCACTCTCGTTTCGCCACAACGCCTCCCGCCTCGTCTCACCTGTAGTGCCTCGGTATTCTGGCTCAGCGAAGCCCGCGCATGCGGTACTTGTCTCTGGACTGCCGGTATGCCAGCAGACGGCTCATCACCCCACTGCGCACGAAGGTGTTCCCCCGCAGAGCAGACCAAGATCTTTCCCTAACCCCCCTAGTGTGACTTGGCTGCGGTTGTGTCGTTTTTTGGTTTCCTTGTCTCCCAGTGCCCGTCTTCCTGCAAATGCGTCACTATCCAAATTGTTTCCGTAGGGTGGACACCGAGTCGAGAAGTTGTTGTCGATAAGGAATGTGATTTTTTTTATAAGAGCGTCACTTCGTTGTCAATCCCTTTATTCGCCTTGAATAGAAATCTTCAGCTAATGTTGTCAGATCACGAAGTACAACAGAAAACCCAGTATTCGCATAGATAAGCCCCTTGGCTATTGCGTCATCCTAAAACGAGCTTCCCACTGCACAGCACTGCAACGTCACTCTTGGGTTTCATTGAGACAGCGAAAAGCACGGAGATCTTCATCACCTTTAACTCCACATGGCCTCCTGTCATATCGAGGACGTTGTAGGAGCTGTCTGACCGTCCCCGTTCAAGAAATCTTCGTTATTCTGGGTTGATCAAGTTGCTAGGAAAGAAAGTTATCCCACAGAGTGTGTGGTCGTCAACCTGGCAAGTGCGTTGGTCGTCGGGCCTCGTGGCTACTCCGTGTGTGGCTACTCCGTGGGTGCGGCGCCGCCAGTGCCCAGCCCTGCCCGTGCGACCGTCGGAGGCGCCCTGGCGCTCCAGGCATGCCCAGTGCCTCAGCCCAGGCCAAGAGCAGGATTTGCCCACCACGTCCCAGCCGGACAGAATGAAACTGTGAGTAATAGCTTCGTTTATTTTTTCCTTTATATAATACCTGATGCTTGTGATGAATATGGGGGGGAAGTACCCATCGTGATATTCAATGCAACGCTCCTTGAAATGGTTAACGCAAACGAGATGACATTAGGGCTCGAACAAATTAGGTCAGTGCTTGAGAAGTGTTCTAGCAGTCAGCCCGTCCGTGGCATAGAGCCCTGAGTTTCCCACTTGGGGTGGTCACTTTAACCAGAGTTCTCTTTCTTACCTGACTTCCTGAATTCATCTAATCGAGTTTGCAGTAAAGCTAGGACAAATGTACCCACCAACCGTGCTTAATAAGCTGCTGCAATGGATGGTATATAACTAGCACGCATTTTTAGGTATCAATGATGCCAGTATCTTCTTTTATTTTTTCTAAATGCGCACGCACAATGTCCTCGCCCGGGTTATAAACTGTTCGTATTTTGAAGAACATTTTGCTGCGGAACCACAGGGCGTATCTTCGTTGTGTGAATCGACCAAGTGTTCAAGCTGCTCAGATGTGATTCATTGACGACATACTGTTACGTAGCAACATACTGCCGTGATAAAAGAAACAGTAGGTTACTGAGGGCCCGATGTTTCCTACTAAAATTACCAGAGGGAACTGAGGCGCTGCGATCACCCAACTTCCATGCAAATGTTATTACATGAGTTTGTCTGATACTCGTAGTAGAGGCTTCAAGCGCTTTATGGTCTTGTTTACTTCGCTTTGCCTGCACTTATTGGCTTACGTATCGCAGCAATTCTATTCATACAAATGCAGGCGACCACAGAACATTCTGCACATGCATAATTATGGAGAATCGTGGCGTTTATAGCACAATACTCCACTTCGAAAACAGTTTTCAATGTCACGAAGCCGTTTAGTGTCAGAAGCACGAAGCTTGCGCACATTCATGTGCTACCCATCATATGACTGGACGTCCACGTTTGTAGCCCCGTAAACACTAGTAGAGGGTTCCCTCGAAAGTTCTCTAGGAGACTCTACTAGGTGGCAGCCATAAATTGCGGTTTGTCGAAATCGCTGTGTGTTTGTTTCATGGTCATATCGGCTTTGTCTGACGGCGAGACACAGCTGCATGTGGCGTTTCATTTGAACGCTCGAATAGCACACATACTTCTCAAGTCCTTAGTGCTGTGTCTTAAGGCTTTCATGCCAATGTCGGAATCCAATATTTCGTACATTGCTCTGTGTTGCGAATGGCTTTACCAAAGCGCCCTTCAACGTTATTCAATATAAGACACAAGGACGCTTTCGTTATTCTTTCCAATAATAATCAAATCAACTTCACACTCATCTCGTGACAGTAAAGCTCAGGAAGGTAGATGAAGCATAAAAGCCATGCCAAAAGTACGAGATATTCTGTCTTGAGTCACGGGATTATTCTAAAATGATGAGATGGATAGAAATGCATACGCCAACGGAAAAAAGCTGGAAAACGAGCCAGTCACGCTGCCCCATTTGTTGCAATTTGATGGCTCTATTGGCGCCATTTGCTCTATTGCAGTTTGATGACTCTATTTGCGCAAGCCCTGCACGATTCTAAAAAAAATTCTTCAGTGACACGCTTAGCCGCTTCCTCAGAACATCACCGCGAAAGTTTGGGCGATATTTCAGTGATAGAAAGGAAGAGGTACAGGAAATCAGGAAAGAAGATCAAGTTCTGATAAACAAAAAAGATATTGTAGAACACTTTAATCACTTCTTTCAGTCCGTGTTCATTACGAACGATGATGTCGTCGATATTAGTTCTGAAAGCACAGAGCCAAGCCAAATGGATGACATCATAATTACACAGGAGGGCGTATTTCAGCAGCTCTTGAATTTAGATGCAAAAAAAGCGTATGGACCAGATGATATAGCGACCCAGTTTCTTCAAAGATATGCTGAATGGGCGTCGCGTTACTTGACCCTTATATTTCAAAAATCATTGCAAACTCATTCTGTACTCCAAGATTGGAGCAGTGCAATAGTTATTCCGGTGTTTAAAGGCGGCAATCGAACAATAGTGAATAATTACCGGCCTATATCTCTTACATCCATTTCTTGTAAACTTCTGGAACACATAATAGCTAAGCATATCATTCGCCATTTAGAAAATATTTTTTTACTTTACCCATACCAGCATGGCTTCAGAACAGGCCTCTCCACTACCACACAACTCGTAGAGACAATTCATGATTTCGCAATGGCGATTGATGCCAGAGAGCAGATTGACGTAATCGCCATAGATTTTGCCAAGGCTTTTGACAAGGTGCCACACAAGAAGCTGATTTACAAACTGGGAATAACCGGCCTTAATGCCACTATAATAAAATGGATTAAAGCTTACTTAACGAATCGCAACCAGGTGGTCAGAATGGATGGCCATGTCTCCAGCTCACTGGCAGTACTCTCGGGAGTCCCGCAGGGATCTGTCCTGGGACCGCTTTTATTTTTGGTGTATATTAACGACATTTCTGCTGTTATGGAACCAGATATACATCTTGAACTGTTCGCGGATGACTGTTTATTTTATTCTACAGTACGAAACACGGCCGACCAACTTAAGCTTAATAACTGTCTAAAGGCGTTAAGCGGATGGTGCAACAAATGGAGCATGAAAATAAATTATTCTAAATCAACATATACACATATTACCACACGATCCTTTTGTTTCCATATACTATTGGTGACAAGTGTCTGATGAATACAAGTCAGTTTAAATACCTGAGAATAACGATAACAGAAAACTTATCGTGGAGTATACATATAAATCATCTTTGTTCAAAAGCATAAAGGAGGTTATTTTTCTCGCGATAAAACTTGGAAGGTGCTACATGCGATGTACGACTCGCCGCATACAAAACTTTTGTAAGGCCACTTCTTCAGTATGCGTCAGAGGTGTGGAGCCCTCATCAAGGTTATTTGAAGAAACAACTAGAGAAAATCCAGAGGTACGTGGTGCGCTTTATATGCTCCCGATATCGAAGGACTGATTCAGTCACAGAAATGCTCCGTTTTTCTAAACTGGAGCTGCTAGAAACACGTAGACAAAAACATCGATTGAAATTATTATTCCAAATACTTCAAGGCCAAATAAATATTAGGAAGGAAATATACATACTAGCACCTGGCAAACGGAGCTCCAGAACCAACCATAACCGATCTATCCAAGCTTATACCACTCACACTAATACATTCAGGCACTCCTTCCCCGACGTGATTGAAATGTGGAACAAGTTACCGATGTGTGTAGTGGAACATACTGATCTGTCCCAATTCAAAAAATCTCTGGATGACTATCTGTGCGAATGCGCCGCTTGATTTCGATGTATTCTGTGTTTGTGATTATTGCACATGTTCTTTTCTTTTATATATTTTTTCATAACCCTCTCTGTAAGGACCCTCGCAAGGGGGTTGACAGTATTGTTAAATAATAATAATAATAATAATAATAATATTAATAATAATAATAATAATAATAATAATAATAATAATAATAATAATAATAATTTCGCCTTGTTTTGCTGTGCTGGACAGTGTCATAGTGTAATGAAACAATGTAGCCCTTTACGAGAGCTCTACATATTGCCGGCATACTCCAGGTAGATGGTTCATTGACAACGAGCACAACAATCCACGGGAAACATCACCGTCATCATCATTGATCTACCCCTTAAAGACCTCTTTCGAGGTACTATATAAAGGGGGAGGGTAGCGAACCATCTAGGCAAAAGTCCATCGAAAATTCATGAAGAGTGCAAATATCACACAAGTCCTGTAGTGCATCTAGTTACCATAAAGCGCAGTGAGAACACAGTGATAGTGGAACAGTTTGAAATAGCAATACGGTAAGTTCTTCAATTTAATAGGAACACTCTCGTTCCCCATAGCCTCTGGTAGCGCATTCCAATGTTCAACAGCAGTACGTAAAAATTATTTGTAGAAGGCATTGGTGCAAACGTTGAATGTTTGGGCTGGTAAAGAAGCGGATGGGAGGGCGTTTGGACAGAAGTTAGCGTTCGCTCCTGAAGTGCGGGAAGTTGTTTAATTTATGCGAATAAGAAACTTGGTGCAATCTTTCGACGAAGTGTTAGAGTAGGAGTATTAAGCGACGATTTAACATTTGTATGGTTGCAAGTCAGTCATAGTTCGATGTGACAAGACCTACCGCGTCATATTGGACTGCTTCCATTGAGTTAATAAGTTAAGTCTGGTGAGGATTGCAACTAGCGAATGCATATTCATGTTTGGTCCACATGGAAGTTTCATAGGCGAGCTGGCGTACTAAAGCAGGATACAGAGAAATCGATCTTATGGGAAGGAAAAGTCACTTTCAGCAGTCGTTCACAAGCTTCTAAATGCGTACTGACCATATGAGTTGATTAGAGATTGTGACGTGTGACGGCGAGGTAACGGTAAGAGTCAACTTGCGTGAGAGCTGTAGAATTAAGACGGTACTGGCCGTGAATAATTTGACGCTTGCAGGAAGCCCACATGCACTTGCGTTTAAAGATGTTAGGGGTATTTAACAAAAGGGAACACTAATTTTCTATTTTGTTTAAGTCGTCCTCAAGTATTATTTAGTCAGCGTGTGCGGATATACGCCGATGCAAGACGCATCTGCGAAGAGACGCTATAAGAAAGATAATCAATGAAGAATAAAATCAAAAAAGGTTCATGCACAAAGCCTTCAGGTACACCTCATTAAACATAACTCGTGATAAAACTACTTCCTCGCTGGTGGTAATCAATGATAGTGTGTGGCGGGTGATTAGTAGGAATACATTCATTTCGGGCAAATGTGAAGACATGAAAGGCTGAAGGTTTCCCGATCAGACAACGAAGGCCAACACAATCTAAGTTACAATAAATTATGTCAGCGTACAAACAAGAGTCAATGAACTGATCAATTGCCAACAACATTGAACTATTTGAGTCAAGAAGAATTATGTCGTTTCAACTTTTTGAGCTTACCTCTAAACGGTAAAATGGCTAATAATCAGGCACAGTTCCTTTCTACATTGTGTACAATACCTACGCGACTTCACCAAACACTCTGGAATGTTGCTTTTCGAGGACTAATATTGTTACGGGGAGAGCTACAGGAAACGGGCCTACATTACGCACAAGGAGAATAAAAGTGGGGCAGCAACAACAGATGGTGGACCTCACTTCATATTTTCCTTTCTGCTCTACACGTCTTTTGTATTTGCGAGGCAACGTGCTGAAAGCAATATTTTCAAGTTTTCCTTTCCTTCCCCCGTTCTGTATGCCGCTGGAGTAGCCTAACAAAAACTTATGACGCACTGCGTGAATAGGTTATCATGTTTCTTGTGTTCTTTCTTTAAATGTTATAATGTTTATTTTCAAATACAAATATTTTGGTTGCATTTCCGGTCCTGCTTGAACCAGATTAGTCTGCAATATGTAATAATTAAAATAAATAAAAAGAGGTCAGTGGTAAATTCGGTATTGTCTCGCGTGAGACGTGCCCTCTAAATTCGTGCTTATTGATAAAGAAAAACGAGTGGTTGTCTAGACGAGATACAGTGTTTGAATGCAGTACGTGCTTAATAAGTTTACAAGGTGTGCAGGTCAGGGAGCAATAACAAGACAACAGTGTGCATTCGCAAGAAGTGAGAGTAAGTGGTATTATACTTTATGTATTAAGCGAAAGGAATAATGCTGGGTTAAGAGCGACGGTTTTTAGATAAAAAAAATATGGTGGTACGTTACGACAATTACAATCAATTTCGCGACACGCTAATCATTCGAAGAAATTCGCCATTAAGGGTGTGTTTCGTTCGTACATTGCGTCACATATTAGGCGGTGAGGTTTGAAGGAACATATAGCTTTGCAGCTTTTTTGAAGTGGCCGCTGAGGTTAATTATGATGACGACAATAACTCGAGCACTTGTAATATATATATATATATATATATATATAGTGTCAGTCTTATTTCGCGACCATAGCAGGCAAACATACGATTGAATGCTGTCGTATTTATACAATGAACAAAGAAGTATGTATAGGTGCAGGTATAACAAGCCCGTTAAATGTACACATTTACAACAGTAATTGTGTCCACATGTAAGGGAGAAATACAGAACAGCATGTTCAGTAGAACTGTTACTATTTAGAACGAAATTTGCCAATTTTACAAAGAGAAAAGAGGTACACAACGCAGTCATTTGGCTATAGATAATGTAAGTTGAAATGTAAAGTAGTTGAAAGGGAAGTATGGCGTTATGTTTAGCAATGACCGAGTAAAAATGTTTGTTAAATTTATTAACGAGTGCTTATTTTTCACACGTGGGCGATGTTGCGTAGTTGCTAGGCGTGCGCGAAAGAAGCTACAAAACTGATTAGGGTTGTCTTTCATGAGGTCACGTAATGTTTAATTGAAATACTTATGCTTAGCATGCTTCGTTTTTATCTTGAGTTCTAATTTTATTTTTTATCTGATAGTTGACATGAGACCACGATACCATTGAAGTTCGCAGGGGAATTTCTAAGCGTAGGATCGATTTTGCGCTCTTCGAAGATTGCAGCCATCACGTTAGTGCGTATAGAAACAAACTCAAACAAATTTTTAAAAGTTAGAAAATTGAAATGTCTTAGACAAATGTTATCCATAAACGAGAAAGAAGCTGTGTCTAGCGACAACAGTCGCTTTCTGAACAGCGCAAAACTACCGGCATGCACGACTGCTTTGACAGAAAACAAACAAGTGTCAACATGAAAGCCACACGGATAGGTACACACATATTGAGATAAAACAGCAACAAGGGCCTTTTTCACACTTTCAACATGGTACTTTGCTTCCTTTAGTTGCTGTCACGGCTTTTGCTGCAACACCGAAGCAATGCTCACATACGCACTCTGCAATGCCCATTTTCGATGCGATTTCATCATAAAAGAAGCTTGCTTAAAACGAGAGAGAAGATTACGAGATTAGGTCCGGACGCTAGTTTATCGCAGTCAAGCTTGCGTGCACGCTTTTAGGACCCCATTAGCCTCGTGTTACTAATTTTAAAGAACGTATAAAAATCAACGATGAATAATGAATTGTCATTGCGTTATAAAATTCTCGCAATACTATATGTAGCCGTTCAGAAGTGCCTGGTGAGGATATGACCAGCTTGTTTCATGTTGTTGTTCGAATGGGGGAAAAGAAATGCCCGCAGGCGGTGACGTCGCAACCATGCCCAGCCAAAGAGCGGACGCTCAATAGAAACCAAGAAAATAATTTAACAGAACAACTACCCAACGCGCTTTGTTTCACAAACAAGCGGCGTTTGAACTTCTGACAACACTTAACAATAAGGAGTAAAGTAACACCAGACAAGAAAAGGAAGAAGACACTGTAAGTAGGCTGTATTTAGTGGCATACACTGTGCTCATTCCTCGTTTTAGTCAAGGGTTTTAGTCAAGGGTTTGACGGAATCCAGTCTGGTCGAGATGGTACATGACGAAAATTAGATGGCACCGACAAAAAAATAGGTGGAATGATGCTTTGGCTCCCCCACGGGAGCCGAAAGGTGATTTGACAGTTCTTGTTTTGGTCGGTGCCTGCTAATATTCGTCATCCCTTGTTATTCCGTCCTTTTCTATTCATATGACATCAGGTTTATTATTCTTACTTTCCTCAATGAAGATCTAACGTACCAGGTCAGATCTTGATTTGGATGTTAGAAGGGCAAGTACGCCGCGCCTCCACCAATTATGTTACGCGTAGCTGAAACGCAAAGCAAAGAGATTTACAGGGCATACTTCCAATGATAGTCCAAGCACGACTATGGAGGCACTTGACTAGTGATCGACACCACTTTTTCTCTCTTCTCATCTTCACTGGAGCCATGCTAAAGCTGCATTCATCTACTGCTGTGGCCTTTCAGTATGCAACCATGTATGATTACAAGTTTAATAATTGACAGCCATTTGGTGACGCAAATGTTCGCTCACGCAAGCTGGATATAAGTACTAGGTGTGTCATCCTCCTACGCACAACGTTCTAAGGGGGTCTACGTTTTTATTTATGGCTGCCTAAAGTTGTTAGCAGGTTTAAGATCAATACTCTTATTGCAGATGAATGCAACAGCGACACTGCTTCATCACCCATTTTAAAGAAGACAACCATGTTGACGTACCCACTGTAAGAGCATGAGGACGCACCATATTCCAATAAGAAATGGAAGCGCGTCCACTATCACTGTAACAGCAAAACACGTGCTGTCAAGTCTGAAAAACGTCGCTAGTAACAACGGCAAATCTTGAAAATATCAGAATTTAAGTGTTTTTGCTATTTTAAGCACCCGAAGAAAGCTTGAAAAGAGCTAACATTGCCTGCGGAGATATCATCTTAATGTCATCAAACCGATACCTAATTATGCCAATGAAAGCCTTCAATTCGTCATGTAGTTTCACTGCAGCTGAAGAGGTTCAACCGCGAAATAATTTCGACATTTAAAGACGGTCATTCATTGCCACTTTCCGTCCACCGTGGGCACGTCAGTGCTGCCACGCACCGGCACGGCAACTGTTTCACCTTTCGTGTCGTGTGTTCTGCGAAAGCAGTGAACTCTCTATCCAGTGTCAATGAATATATCTTAATGATTAGTTAATTATTTATAACTTCGAAGGAACTTGAAACACACTATTTTTCATCTTGAAATAAAACAACGCGCATAAACAAGGGCAGTTGGAACAAGAGACACACAGCACATAGCACTTGTGGTGTGTGTCTGTCCATGCTCGTTTCTTACGCACTGTTTTACGTAAAGATGAAGCAGTGCGAATTCATCCGAGTCACCGTCTTATCACTCTGTTTCCAATTTTGTGAGATCCGATTTCCGTCCTTCGACGATAAAGATTAACGCCGCAAAATGCACCTATTCTTGACTACAACATGCGAATGCGCCATTGTCCTGCTCTGAAAAGTATACATGCATTAACCGATCGCATTTGCACACGTCCGTGACGTCTCGACGAAAGCATATTTCTCACAACATGTATACAGCTTCATGCCCTAGCAAGCTACATAACGCCTCCGAAAGACATCAAGAACCGCCGAGACACATTAGTTTTATTTAGACTGGCCAGTGGTGCCGTGGTGAATTTTCCCACACGTCCTTCGGTTTCGCTTGCCAAAGTTGTTCTTCAACGACGTCAAGATTGTGTTCTTACACCCCATTGGAACCATTCATGCCCAGCCGCCTGTGTGTCAGCCGCGGTTGGTTCGCTGTAGTACCATGGAGTTGCAACACCTCTTGTTCCCTTCTCGTACATATTGGTATACTACACACAAGGGTCTTGATCAGGCATGCTGCAGTTATTGCTCCGTTACCAGTGAGAGGCTTTGTTTCATTGTGGGTATTTTGGAGCTCCTGCGTACCGACACGGCAGTTGAGGCGACATTGGCTCTCATGTGTTCTGCAAAAGATTAAAATTTGTGCTTGTATTGGGGACTATGAACCTAACGAACGACTGATAATGCTGGCAGCACTTACTAAGCATTTGTCGTTAATTAATTAAATTAGACTATGGGGTTTTAGGTGCCGAAATCACGATATGATTAGGAGGCACGCCGTAATGGAGGACTCCAGAAATTTGGACCACCTGGGGTCATTCAACGAGCGCCTAAATCTATGTACACGGGTGTTTGGCCACTTCGCCCCCATGGAAATGCGGGCGCCGTGGCCGGGATTCCATCCCACGATCTCCTGCTTAGCAGCCAAACACCATAGCCACTAAGCAACCGCAGCGGTGTTTTGTCATTAATGGTGCCGAAAAGCCAGAGTGTAAAAAACGCGCTGCCACCTACGGGCAGCAGCTTCCCCATCAACAATGCTTTTGTAAAAACCATTAAGTTCGGAGAATGGGTCATAGTTTGCTTTCCTTCGTTACGTATTATAGTTACATATATAGCTACGTGAGGTACATTTTGACTTCGCCACGTAATATAGTAACACAGCCGCGTGAGATACATTTCAATAATAATTGTGGGCCCCCTCAACAGAACTATCTTTTGTTCTGCAGAGGCAAGAGAGCACGTGCAGTGTAATATTGTGGGACAACCTAGCAATGTATTTTCGCTGACAGCATTTACAGCCTTTGAAGTACTAAGAAACCATCATAGAGAGTCATTACCTATTTTTTATTCATTTTTAACCAGAGAAGTCCCTACTTAGGTACATCGCGCAACGGGTCAGCTCACACAGATTAAGATACTTCGACAGTGAACGGTACTGCGGAGTGCAAGCCAAGTTGGAATCATTATGTGTGATCCTTTGTTTTTGGTAACTGTCCCTGTCACCAAATAGTGCATTTTCTTGCATCAATTTGCCAGCCTAATAGTGCTTTTCGCATCTTAAAAGTTAGTCAGCTGATTTTCTATATATTTTACTGAGTAATAAAGCAAATACAATAATATAACTTAATAGTGTTTTCCGCACCGCTGCGCGGCTTTACCGGCACCCTGCATTGCTCCCAAGTCAGCGCGAATAAACCCTCCCCGAACTGAATGAAGCTCCATTAATGGCCTCAGTGCGTTGAAGTGAAGTACATCAGCAGCCCCTTCACTAAAATTCTTTAAGGAAGCCTGGAGAACAAAAGCAGTAAGTTGCGTTGAAGCACTTGGTCAGCAGGTTCTTCTGTTTATTCAGAAGAACCTGCTCAGTAGGGGGCCTTCATTGCACATCTAGCTCTCAGCGCTGTTGCTTCTTTCTCTCCATAAAGCAGGTAACTCACGCTGTGTAGTGATGAAATAATCCGTGTCGTAAGAAGTGTAGCACCATTAAGCCTGAGGACCCTAGCAGACTTACACCGCGGCGAGAGGAATGTGTAGGTTTGTCTGTGTTAACACTTCTTGGGTGGGATGCGGTATGCAGCATTCAGCTACCCGGCACTAAATTATACGAGCACTATTTCGATAGTCGCTTTGCTAGAAATCAACTCATGACGTGTCGACTACTGAACAAGCTATGTTTTCAGAAGGATGAGTAGCAGGAAAACATCAGCAAATTAGTATACGTTCGTACTGGACACAACAGAGGGCTAACAAATTAAGATAGGTTAACACAAGGCGTGTGAATACACCTTATTCTTTTCTTTCGTATCTGTGTTAGCGCTATTTCCGCCAAGTGTAAGTGAGGCGGAAGAAATTTTGCATGCATTGGATGGGGTTAATCGGGCGTGATCATCGAGAGATATTCGGTAAGTAAGTAAGCCATCTAACGCATATATAATGTTGTTAATGTGGCAAATAGGTGCTGCAACACACTGCATCAGAAATTGTCTCGGCGTCAAAGGAAAGAGTTTGAACATTCCGAGTGAACAGCGACGGCAGTTTTCCAGCGAGCGTTACCTCATTAGCATCTGCGGAAAACCTGCTTTCACTGCACGAAGTCGCCGGACTAAGCCCTGCGCTCCGCCCTCGTACACTCGCAATGTCAGAAATATTCGTCACGTGCCACTTCCGTACACTGAAGGGCAACTGCTCGAGTTTTCGAAAGATTTTGGAGTAACATCAGTCCGCCGACAAGCAAGATACTACCGCCTAGAGGATGGTGCAGTGGAATCGCGCTCTTTGCACAGTGTAATCCTTCCCTTCAGACATGATAAGCCAATGCCTCAGAGAATCCGCTTGGGCTTCACCAGCCACCCGGTAGAAGAATACCTTGGTCCTGTCTTGAGGTGTTATAACTGCCAGAGGTTTGGCCACCTGGCAAAAAACTGTCGTGTGACACGTCGATGTAAAATCTGCTCTGAGAACCATGAGCCTGCTTAATGAAAATCTGTGAGAAAGCCTAAATGTGCAGATTGTGCGGGTAATCATACGGCTTCTTTCTTAGGATGTCCTCAGAAAAAGGCCGCATCCATGCTACGCAAACATGAAGCAAACACAAGGAGTCGCTTCCGAATCTGGATGCAGTGAGTGCAGTGAATAATCGCCAGTTTACATCAACTGAACAAAGATCAAAAGAACCATTCTCGGTATTAAAGCAGCAAGCTGCGCAAGGGCCTCAGAGACACCGGAGTCATTATTCTGCTACGGCTACTGAAGGCCACGCATCACAAGAATATCAGCGACCTAACCGAGCACAACCTCAGCGAGCTCCCCAGAACACCCGCCAGTGATCGCCCCGGGCAGCTACTGGAACCTCAACATTCAAGGATAACACTGCGTCACTCGGTGTTGGAGTGGTGATTCTACCCATGCTGTTTGCTGCAGTTCAAGCAATTGTCCCAGCTCTACCTCCGGCGAATAAGCTTCCAGAGGTAAAGGCACTGTTGTCCATGGAGCCATTAATGAGCCAGCTGTCCACATCTGTGCTACCGGATGGCGATCATGAATAGTCGTACGAAAATGTCGCGATATTTCACTGGCACGCTAATAGCCTTCGATCAAAATCTGCAGATTTTCGCAAGTTAGTTTCACAATACAGCTTCCCTGTATTGTGCATACAAGAGGCAGGAGTACGTGATGATTTCTGTTTGCTAATTACATATATAAATACTTTCGTCCAGCTGGAAACAGTAGAACAATGCTCTGCGTTCGAAAAGATTTGGTGTCTCACGTCATCCAATCAAGCACTTCAGATTTTCCTTAATATGTAGCCTGTAGAGTATATCTCGCAAAACTATGTGTAACAGACGTATGTATATACCTGCGAGCATCGAGACGTATTACTATTGATAATTTGGTAAATATTCTTTCGCATCACAGAATCAAACATTATCATATGTGGGGACTTCAACGCACACATGGTAACATGGGGAAGTAATAACTGTGATGCCCGTGGGAATATCGTTCAATGCGCCGCGAAAAGATGCAATCTTTCGCTAGTGAATGATGGATCTGTCACATTTATGCGGGGATATCGCTCATCATCATCATCATCATCAGCCTGGTTACGCCCACTGCAGGGCAAAGGCCTCTCCCATATTTCTCCAACAGCCCCAGTCATATCGGGATATCGCTACGCCAGTTCAATAGACGTGACACTGTGCTCTAATGATCTTGTTACCGATGCTGCGTCCAGAACAAATGCAGAAACACGCGGAAGCGATCACATTCCAATTCCTATATCGCATCTGCTTTTAAAAACTACCGCGAAACGAAGATACGTGGATATAACACACTGGCAGTTCCTTCGTCAACAATTATCCAGTCGAGTGGATTGTGAAGCTGACGTAGGAAAACCCACATCAGCGATACAAGACACAATGAATATGTGTACAAAACAAGTGCCCATTTATGACGAGTGCACATCAGTTGATGGAGAATATGAACATTTGAGGGCTGTAAGAAGAAGAGTAGATAGAGTTTATCGCCGGAGTGGAAATATAGAACCATATAGAAGTTCACAGCAAATCCACTCAGTCCTTAGGAGATGACTGCGAAAATTCGGGAGAAAAAGTTGGCGTGAATTTTGCAATACGCTGTCTCCCCTGACAGCAGTTCCACGATTATGGATGGCTATTCGTCCATCAGGAGACCCTGTTGTTCAAACACAACCATATCGTGGTCTCGCAATAGCCAGTGGTACTTCAGGATTAGTGATTGCTGAGGAATTCTGCAAAATTATAACTAGAACAAGTGTATTTATTAATAGTGCTGAGTTTTAATGTTTGGCTCAAATGGCAAAACAAAAAGTTCTTGCGTGTTTTCAGTCGCAGCATGTACAATTAGACTACAAATTCTCTGTGATGGAGCTAAAATGTGGGCTACTGTCTTGTAAGACAAAGAATGCTACAGGCCCAGATTTCGTTACATATCGTATGTTGAAAAACATGGGACCTAAAGGTCGATTGGCACTTTCAGACTTACTCAATGACTTTTGGAAAAAGGGGCGTGTCCCTGACTCATGGAAAACGGCCCCTGTGATATCTATATGGAAGCCTCGTAAAACGCCGTTTTCTTTCAAATCTTTTTGCCCTGTGAGTGTGACGAGCTGTTTATGCAATGTCAATGTGAAAATGATTGACACTAGGGTGCAATGGTGGTGTGAGAAAACAGATTCACTTCCTCATCACATGACAAGATTTCGAAGGCGGCGATGCAACATGATGCACTTGAAAAATTATAGACCGATCAGCTTACTGTCCGTTGCCTACAAAGTGTTTACTAAGGTAATCGCACATAGAATCAGGAACACCTTAGACTTCTGGCAACAAACGGACCAGGCAGGATTCCGTAAAGGCTACTCAACAATAGACCATATTCACACTATCAATCAGGCGATAGAGAAATGTGCGGAAAATAACCAATCCTTATATATAGCTTTCTTTGATTACGAGAAAGGGTTTGATTCATTCGAAACCTCAGCAGTCATGGAGGCATTACGGAATCAGGGTGTGCACGAGCCGTATGTAAAAATACTGAAACATATCTATAGCGGCTGCACAGACACCGTAGTCCTCAATAAAGAAAGCAAGAAAAACCGAATAAAGAAAGGTGTCAGGCAGGGAGATACGATCTCTCGAATGCTATTCACAGCGTATTTACAGGAGGTATTCAGAGACCTAGATTGGGAAGAATTGGGGATAAGAGTTAATGGAGAATACCTTAGTAACTTGCGATTCGCTGATGATATTGCCTTGCTTAGTAACTCAGGGGACCAATTGCAATGCATGCTCACTGACCTGGAGAGGCAAAGCAGAAGAGTGGGTCTAAAAATTAGTCTGCAGAAAACTAAAGTAATGTTTAACAGTCTCGGAAGAGAACAGCAGTTTACGATAGATACATCTACATACATCTACTTAGGACATACATCTACTTAGGACAGGTAGTGACCGCGGATAGGAATCATGAGACTGAAATAATCAGCTGAAGAAGAATGGGCTGGGGTGCGTTTGGCAGGCATTCTCAGATCATGAGCAGCAGGTTTCCATTATCCCTCAAGAGAAAAGTGTACAACAGCTGTGTCTTACCAGTACTCACGTACGGGGGAGAAACCTAGAGGCTAACGAAAAGGATTCTACTTAAATTGAGGACGACGCAACGAGCTATGGAAAGAAGAATGATAGGTGTAACGTTAAGGGGTAAAAAGAGCAGATTGGGTGAGGGAACAAACGCGAGTTAATGTCATCTTAGTTGAAATCAAGAAAAAGGAAGGGGGGGGGGCATGGGCAGGACATGTAATGAGGAGGGACGATAACCGATGGTCATTAAGGATTACGCACTGGATTCCAGGGGAAGGGAAGCGTAGCAGGAGGCAGCAGTAAGTTAGGTGGGCGGATGAGATTAAGAAGTTTGCAGGGACAACATGGCCACAATTAGTACATGACCGGGGTAGTTGGAGAAGTATGGGAGAGGCCTTTGCCCTGCAGAGGGCGTAACCAGGTAGCTGCTGCTGCTGCTCTGCTGCTGCTGATGATGATGATGAAGAAGAAGAAGATGATGCACCACGGATGGAATTTTGGATATCGTTACGTATGTTGAGCACGAACATTCTAGGGGAAAGGTCACAATAGCGCTTTTTTAGAAATTGAACGAGCCTTCGGCACAGTCAGCCATGCTGATATTTTATGTAGCCTGCTAGAACTGGGAATTTCTGCAAGGACGCTACGGTGGATATCCAATGTCTTGTATATTTTATTCAAAGAAGCGATGGAAATAGTTCGTCTCATTATACTAATAAAGGAGTCCGACAAGGCAGTTTCTTAAGTGTGAATTGTGTGATTGCGGATTTACCGCGGAGATTCCCACTTGCAGTACACTATTCCATATATGCGGAGGATGCTTGCATTTAGGCCTATGATTCAAGTACCAGCCTTGTTCAATCAATTTTGCGGGAAGGCCTACACATTGTGGACAAATTCCTAAAGAAAATAGGAATGGAACTGCCTTAATGTAAGACGGCTAGGTTGCCTTTCTCCAGAAGATATCTAAAGGATTTTCAGCTGTGCCTTGAGGGACAACCTTTACGCATAGTGAAAGAAAACACATTTCGGGGGGTTTTACTAGACAGGCAATTTTATTGGAATTCTCCCATTAAAATGCTCGAACAATAAACTCATTAATAAATGTTCTTCGCCACATAGCAGGCACGACATGGAAAGGGTCGGTTTTATCCTTACTAAAAGTACATAATGCACTTATAAAGCAAAAGATAGCATATTCCTCACCTATTCTGCACGGAATCTGCTGTTCATCTGATGTTGCTCGAGCAAGAGGTTGCTTGAGGTTGCTCTAGGAATGCTTAGGCAGTCCCTTAGTAATTGCACAGGCACGTTATCCTCCATTTCCTGTTATGAGGATCGCTGAAGCCTGTCGACAATACTTTCGTGTTTCAGTGTAGCACAAAAGACACCCCCTAACATGGGCACTAATCGAGAGAAACAAGGCGAGCATCAATTCGGTGATTCATGTGCACGAAATCTACTACTACATCACATATTTTGGTTCTCAGATATCTCTTACACTCCATGGCTACTTGTAGCTCCAAAAATGAAACTTACGGTTGAGGTAATTATTCGCAAACGAGATATGTTTATGCTAGCAGCACAACTGACGTTATACCAAATATACACTGAATACCCTGGCTATATTCAAGCGTATACAGATGGTTCTTGCCAAGCAAATTCTTCTGCAGCTGCCTTTTTCAGTCCAGAATACAAACATTTAAACTATCTCACGCGACGTCATCAACAACAGCAGGGCTTGTTGCAATATTGTATTTGCTACGGTACATAAAGTCAATGCAAAAAGGGAACAATGCGTGATCCTTTGTGACTCCTAGGCAGCTTTGTCTTCACTTCATAGTGACATGAGCAATTCACAAAACATATGGGTTAGTCAACGAGATTCTTATGGAACTCACAAACTCAAGTGAATAAAATCGAACAGTAACGTTCCAGTGGATACCTGGCCACTCCAATATCCCTGGGAAAGTTGCAACAGATAAGGCAGTTGGACAATCGCATGTTAATAACGCCACACGTGGTCTCCGTCTAACATAAGGCGAATTGCGTCGCATACGAAGACAGATATCAGCCCGTGGTTGCCAAGTGACATGGTTTGATCAGAACACGAAATCTTCCGATTTCTTTCGCATTGACCCATCGCTTCCATTTCAAATCCCGTCCGCGCTAAATATAACCAGAGCCTTTGAAACGCTGATTCACCGTCTGCGTCTCAGTACCGCGTACAAAAAACACTTTCTACATAAATTTTCAACAGCTGATTGTGCGGAATGGACTTGTGGCCCCGCTGATGAAGATGGACAGCATCTTCTACTAAAATGTTCACGACACGACACACACAGACAACGCTTAGCACTTGATTTGGTGGCCTTAAATCGCAGGACCTTCATCCTCAGGAAGATCTTAGGTGCCTGGCCCACATACTCACAGCCGACGAGCGTCACTGGCCCTTCGAAGATATCTAGGAGCGAGCGATATTCTCGAAAATATTGAATGAAGTGTTTAAATGTGATAGCGTATTCTATGTTTTTCTTTTACCAGACCTTGGCCAACCTGATGTCTGGTTTTTTGTAACTTCATGAGGCTTTAATCCGTTATTTTTTATGCGCCCTTATTTTAGTCTTGCTAATTAAGTGACCGGACTTTGCGTTTACTTAAGTGCACATATGTGACAGGACTCTGTGTTGCTGTATTACTGAGTTGAATTTTCTTTTAGTGCGGCATTAGTCTAATTACGTGACCGAACATTGTGTTTTTATGATTTGGAGTTGCGTTTCAGTTTTAGTGGTACATTAGAGTACTTATCGCTATTAGTTAGCGGAATTAGTGTCGTTACGATTTCACAATTTTGTTACGATTTATTCGTTTTTTTTAATCCCTATGAAAAAAGGAGTAGTCGGCGCCAAATAAAGGCGACAACATCTCCTAAATACAATATAATGTATAATAATAAATAAGACAAGAGTGTGCTGAAAGAGACTTGACGCCCTGTAGTAGACATGGTATAGGTTCCTGCTGATGATGAATCGGATGCGATCAGTGATACTCAAAGCTTTCAGCAAATTTTTTATTCGTTTATTTATTTATTTTGAATACTGTTAGCCCTTTTCGGTCTGGTACAGGGTGGGAGGATTGACACATTTTGTCAACACATCAAGCAATGAAACAAAATAGATACATCACGAGAGGTACATATACAGCTTTGGTTCAAATGTTTGTACAGATATTGTGCGATCAAAAATATCTACAACAAGGGTATTCCAGTCTTCAATTGTCTTAACAAGGGGAGAATATTTAAAAACATCAATTGTGACATTGTAAGGCATAAAAACGTAAGGGTGATTCACATGGGGTGAGACTCTGCCAGGTTGTAACAAATAGCGCGACTGATCTAAGTTAGATTTATTAGTAGAGAGCTGGTACAAAAACGTCAGTCATGCGATTGTTCTGCGTGCTGCCAGTGTCGATAAATTTGCCTTAGTGAGCAAAGGGGTTACGGACTGTATTTTGCGATCCGCTGAAAATATAAACCGTACTGCAAATCTCTGAATGCGTTCAAGTTGGTTAATCTGATATTGCTGGTGAGGATCCCATATAACACTAGCATATTCCAAAGAATCGCGTACAATAGCTGTATATGCCTTAAGTTTAACTGCAGGCGTTGCATGCGTCAATTTTCTTTTAAAAAATCCAAGTTTCACCTTAGCAGATCCACATCTGTTATTTACATGATCCTTACAATTGAGGTTATTTGAGATAGTGACAACAAGATACTTTAGTTTTGTAGTGCGGGCTATTTCATTGTTGCCTACAAAGTAATTAAAACAAAGTGGAATTTTCTCGTTCGAGACAGTCACACACGCGATCTTTTCAAAACTAATTTCCATATTCCATTTGGAGCACCCATTGCGGATTCCTTCCAAAGATTTATTCAGTAATTTTTTATCATCTATTGATTTCACTGGGCAGTACAATTTATAATCGTCCGCAAATAAACGAACCTCAACACTAGTATCTATATGCTTGGCTATATCATTAATGTAAATGAATAATAATATCGGCCCCAACACAGACCCTTGTGGTAGACCAGAAGAAAGGGGTAAACTTTGGGAGTGTTGGTCATTAATTTCAACAAATTACAGCCTATATGTCAAGTACGCTTGAACCCAATTAATAATTTGTTCGTTGACCCAAAAGTGATAAAGCTTGCTAAGGCACCTAAAGCAAGCTGATCAGCTTTCTGTGACAGACCTTATCGAATGCCTTTGACATATCAATTGAAATTACGTCGATGTGCGGTTTCGAGTTGACTGCCTCAGCAAAGCTGTGGATAGTTTCAAACAGAAAAGATTATTATTTTCTATGTACTGAACTAATTCCTTAGCAAGTATGTGTTCCAGGACCTTGCATATTGTGCACGTAATAGAAATCAGGCGATAATTCCCAATGGCAAGCTTGGTTCCAGATTTGAAAATTGGTTTTGCCCTTGCCACTAGACAGTCAGTAGGTATAATACCGCTATGAAGCGATAACGAAACAAGGTTTTCGAGGAAGCATGCCACCCACTCAGAATAACGTTTAAGAAAAGCGTTTGGAATCTTATCCGGGCCCGGTGACTTTTTGTCGTCTAGCCTTAGCAAGGCAGCAATTATACCTTTTTTGGTTATAACAGTATCGTTGCTGGAAAGATACATGTCCGAGTGTTTTAGGATAGTACTACCATTCTTTGAAGTGAATACAGACCAGAAGTACTTGTTAAACGCTTCAGCAAGGAGGGAGGGCTCAGAACACGACATACCAGCTACAAGAACGGCTTCGATTGTGTCTCTACTGCTTGACATGTACTTCCAAAATTTTTGCGGCCATGCTTGCATATATTTAGCCAATGTATTCGAAAAGAAAAAGCTTTTAGCTTCTTTTAACTCGCTACGTACTTGCGCACTGAGGTTACTGATTGCTGTCGCGTCTCTGAATTCTCTGACGTGCATGGCGCAGTCACCGTTTTAGATGAATAATATCTCGTGTAATGCGTGGGTTTGGTCTGTCTATCCTTTTTGTTTTTTTTTGCTAACATACTTGAACAAGCAATCATTTACGACTCCCTGGAAATGAGGCCAAAGTCCATTTACGTCTTCTTGATGTGGCATTTCATCGACACCGATTTACAAGCGGTCGAGAATTCCAAGCGGTCGAGAGCGGTCGTCGGCTCGAAAAAAAAATCAAATATTTTACTAGCCGATTTCTTCATTAAGACTTTATTGCTGACTTTGAGAGACGCAATTACTCCTTTGCGGTCGGATATTGCTACTTCCACATCAATTTCATAATCAAATGTTCCCTCGGATAGAAACAATAAGTCAACGTCGTCGAACTTTCCGCACGTACTCGCGTTGGAGACGAGACCACCTGAATAAGTACGAGCTTAGCCATTGTTTCTAACATACTGTCTGCATGAATCCTATCAGCGGAACTTGGGATTCTTGCCTCCCAATTTACACTTGGCAAATTGAAGTCACCATTGATTGTTATTCTCGTTTTCTTACTTGATGTTCTTAGGTAATTATCAACGCTTTCAAAGGATTCCACAGAGCTGCCAGGAGGACTATAGGTGACGCCCACTAACAATACGGTATTTCCAAGAAATAGTCGACACCAAGCGTTTTCACGCCCTTCAAATGACGGTAAGGGCTCGTATTTTACTGGTTTCTTTCACAATAGCACGCGCCTCCGCCTCTAGTCACTCTGTCATTTTGCAAGACATTATAGGAAGAAGGAAGAACTTAATCACTCGCGATATCAACTCTGAACAATGTTTCTGTAATAGCTATTACGTCAGAGTCATGCGTTGAAGCCAATCCCTCAAGCAACAATGCTTTGGGTATTAAAATTCACGATACGTATTTCATGCTGCTTCTCTTGTCAGTCACGGTTCAGCGAAGGATTTCTTTTGCTACCGCGCATCTTTACCCGCATGTCAGACTGTTCCTCCCACAAGTAGGCTTCACCGTCCACAAAAGCTTATCATGCACGAGCTTAACTTTGGCTCCTCGACTTTTATTGGCCTTAGCCGTTTCCGAGAGGTGTGTTCGCTTTTTGAGTGCTTCCGGCGAGTAATCATCAGAAATGTTTATTTTTGAGCCTTTCAGTTTATGGCAATTCTTGAAAAAAGCTACCTTTTCATTGAAGTTATAAAGCTTCATGATGAATGGCCGATCCCGGTCATCTTTCTTCTTCCCAAGCCTCTGAATTCGCTCTACTGACGACACGTCAACCTCAAGGCGGTTAAAAAAATGTCTTTTACCACTTTGCGTTCAATATCATCACGTGTTTCTTTCGCGTTTTCCTTGACACCGTAAACTATGACATTATTCCGCCTTGAACTGTATTCTAAGTGAGTTATCATTTCTTGTTGGTTTCTGATTGTCCGCTCATGATCTCTAACTGTACTTTCAAATTCTTGTATCTTATTGCACACATCTTTGAGTCTATCAACTTTTTCTTCAAGGCTTATAATCTTAGCCTGTGCTTTTGTTTGGTTGCCTAATACTTCTTTGCGCCTTCACCGAAATCAACCTAAGCAAACAATGGGAAGGCAGCCTGTTCATCGCCAACATCTACAGTAACCGCAGGCACCAAACATAGAAATTCAAGACCCTACTACACACAGCCAGCATCCAAGCCAGAGACAACACGTTGCTGATCGGAGGGCACTTCAACGCCGCCCATCGAGCGTGGGGTTATGTGAAAGACACGGCCAAAGTACGGGACTTATTACAGGATACCCTGGACCAGAACTGTGTCCTAATCACGGACCCCACGCATCCTACCTGCATCGTGAACTCCGTAGCACGAGACACCACACAAGACCTTACATTCATCAAAAATGACCACAAGGGCAAAGTAACATGGCATAACACGGGCGTCGACCTGGGCAGTGACCACTAAATCCTCGAAATTACGATATCCAACCAATTACGGAGCAGTACCATTATACACAAGTGGACCGACTGGGACGAATTCCGTAAGGGGCGCCTCACCACAGCACAAGACATCACAGAGATCGAAACCTGGACGGCGGAGCTCCGCGATGCAGTGCGCTCAGCCACAAAGACCATAGAAACAGACGAGGACGTCATCATCATGGACAGCCGCCTGGCCCATCTGATAGAGGCCAAACGTTCGATACAGGCGCGTTGGAAGCAGCACCGGCTGAATCGCAAATTGAGGAAGAAGGTGGCTGACTTAAACAGGGCCATTGAACAACATTGCATGCTCCTGTGCCGTCAACAGTGGAACTAAATCTGCAACCGAGCTGACAGGGAACTGCATCGCAGTTGTACATGGAATCTATTTCGGCACCTCCTAGACGAAATAAAGACCAAGTCATACCAGCGCGACCGCCTGGCCCGCCTCATGCACACCATCACACAACAACAAGGAAAAGACGCTGTTATCAGGAGCCTGGAAGCCAAGTTTCTGCCAGACACGCCTACGGAAACCCACGCGCCGTACGGGGGCTGCCCAACGCGTTGCTCTACCGAGACATTACCATATCAGAGGTACGGGTAGCGCTGCACGAGCTCAACACCCGTTCAGCAGCCCGCCCAGATCTGGTTACAAACAAGATGCTACGCAACCTGGACGATGCTTCGATAGAGGCCCTAACCCATTACTTCAATTAATGCTGGCATTCGGGCAAGCTCCCCCGACAGTGGCAAACGGCAAGAACGATCCTGACTCCGAAACCGGGCAAACCACTGGACATTGGCAACCTGCGTCCCATCTCGCTGACGCCCTGCGTGGTCAAGGTGCTGGATCACGTGGTCGGCAACCGGTGGCAATAATACCTAGAGAAGGAAGGCCTCTATCCTGACATGATGATCGGCTTCCGGCGCAGACTCAGCACACAAGATGCCATGTTACAACTCAAACAAGAAATAATCGAGAACAAGACACAAGACAGCAAAGTAATTCTGGGTCTCGATTTACAAAGCGCATTCGACAAAGTCAAACGCTCAGCCATATTAGCACAAGTATCAAGACTCAACATGGGGGTAACGAGCTACAATTATATTCAAGACTTCTTGACCAACCGCAGGTGGAATTGCACGCCGGAGACGTCAAGCTCCCCGAACACAAGCTCGGCAGTACGGGTATTCCACAGGGTTCGGTCATCTCGCCGTTGCTCTTTCCCCTCGTCATGATCGGGGTAGCGAGGGCAGTAGCGGGGACCGGCGTCCGGCATACGACCTACCCCGACGACATTACCCGGTGGGCGGCCGGTGGCACCGACGCCAGCATCGAGCAACAGCTGCAAGCGGCGATTACCGCCATCGAGCAGCACCTTGACGGCACAGGCCTAATGTGCTCGCCCGCCGAATCCGAGCTGTTCGTCCTCACACCGCTTCTACCGGGACGGAAGCGCGCTCCCCTTCGGGAGTGTGATCACATCAAGATTGTGACTGCATCGGGGCAACGCATCCCCGAAGTTCCCAAGATCAGGGTCCTGGGCCTCCTGCTCAACAAGAGCGGCCGCAATGACGAGACCATCAACAAGCTTCCCACCAAGGCAATGGACGCCATCCGGCTCATACACCGAGTCTATACACGATGGGCGTGCATGCGTGAAAACAGTCTCGTGCGCCTTGTCCACTCGTTCGTGATCAGTCACATCGCCTATGTTGCGGCCTCCCTCAACTGGCAAGTCACTGACAGGACCAAGATCAACACGCTGATCAGACGGGCTTACAAGACGGCGCTGGGTTTAATGGCGACCACGAGTACGGCTCCGCTCTTGCATCTCGGCGTTCATAACACCCTGGAAGAAATAGCCGAGGCGCAGCTCACCGCGCAATTCGAGCGCCTCTCTATCACCAAGACGGGCCGCAGTATACTGACGTCCCTGGGTTACAACCCCCAAGCTCCCAGCCGGCAACCGTGCGAGATCACAGATGAGGCGCGGGCCCACATTTACGTGGACCCCCTCCCGAAGAACATGCACCCAGAGTACAACCAAGAACGGCGGCAGACGTGGGCCAAGGCCTTCACCGAACGACACGCCCAAGACCCGCACGTCCGGTACGTGGACACCACGGAATACAAGCGGGAAGCCTTCGCGTCAGTGGTCGTTGCGGCGGCTACCGGCACGAAGACAACGGCAGCGAGCATGCGGTGCACGAACACCACAGACACTGATGAGGTTGTCATCGCTCTGGCGGTCACCGAGGCCGAGTGTCGCATCGTGCTCAGCGACTCGAGGAATGCCGTGCGCAACTTTGCCAAGGGGTGAATATGCGCGCCGGCGGCCGCCATCATCGGCAAGCTCCAACTTCAAGACCGCGGCAGCACCGTCCGTATCAAGTGTTTCCCGGCACATGCCGCTGAGTGTGCATCCTCACCGAACCACAACAAGATGGCCCATTCGGCGGCGCGAGTGCTTGTTTTCCGCGCCCCCGAGAGTGACCGTTTCGTGTGGTGGTTCGAAACGAAGGACAAATTGACTAGTTATGCCGAAGTAACCAAGTGTTACCGCTTAGCTCGACAGACAATGCCGCCTCCCCACCCGGCACTCAGTCGGGAGGAGGCCGTAATCCTAAGGCAAATACAGACCGCGTCACTCCTCGCCCTCGCAATGCTGCACGAGCTTCACCCAGAGCTTTATCCGAATGGGTTGTGCGGTGTTTGTGCCGCGGGTCCGGCGGACCAATGGCACATCATGTGGGACTGTGCCAGGTTACCCACGGCAGCTACCTCCAGGACTTACCCACCCGAACTTCAAAGTGCACTACAGTCTGCAGGCAAGGACTCACAACTATGGGCCGTCCAGCAGGCCCAGGATGCGCTCGAAAAGCACAAGCCTCATGACCAGCTACAAACGGGCCCAACTGGGCTAGTGCAGAGTAGGGTATAACCCCGGGTCGACGCTTGGCCAGCGTCATGACGCGTTAAACCGTCCTTTGCCGGCACTTTATTAAAGTTATCCCTATCCTATCCTACGCATTTCCTCAACAAAAGCACCCGGGTTAGTTTCCACATCCCCGGAAAGCAATATTTCAAAATACAACAATAATATACTCAAAATTTCACGACACTTCATTGGGAGACAATGACGTAGCAAAATACTCTCGCTTAACAAGTGAAGAATAAGGCTTTTGTGTCTATTACATGCCGTCTACCGGAGATGCAAGGCCACCGATATTTTTAATAGAATAAATCTCAAATAATAGGTCTCAAGCTAGCAACTGTCGCAGTACGCTATCGCATGCTTAGATTTTTGATGATTGCTACGGCTCGACAGCTGCCCGCGCGTGCCTCATGGTCGACCTTGCACAATTTCATTTATTAAAGTGACGTTTCCATGCGTCGTACCTGCCACAAACTAACAATTTCGTGCAAACTGTGACGTCCTAAGGTACGGTCAATACGCTTAGAGTTTCCTGCAAGCTCCAAAGTTGGCCAAGTCCGCCTGTAACGCTACGAACAAAGGCGTGACCTAGATTGAACCTCTGTCTTATCCAACCAGCAGAACACGATCACACGCGTGCTTCTTGCGCACCAGAGTCGCTCTTTGAATAATCTGGCACGTGTGTCACGTGCTACATCCTCGCATTCTTCCCTCGGGATACCTACCGCTTTGAGACGCTCTGTTTTACTGCACGACCTTCAGGGTAAGCGGCATTCTTCATACTGCTTTATTCTCGGGACCAGCTCGTTGTTCTCACAAGACAAATACCTACAAAATGGTTGCAATCTGCATAATGCTATCGCATTAAAACTAGGGCAATGTTACGGCCCGCATACGCATGAAAATTTACCAGCCCTGGTTTATGTCTGTAAGGGTGCCGACGCTCCTCAGAAGAGCCATGTGAGAGGCACTCTGATAGTGACCTCTGCGCCGTTTTCTGATTAAAAAATCATCCGAAAGTGACCGGCTACCTAAAGGTAACCTAAGTTGAGAATTTCCGATTTGGTTCTCTCGAGTGTGGCCTGCACTAGGACTTGAGTTACAGCCATTAAGCGAGAAGAATAAGAGGATCCGAAAGAAACGACCTCACGTCAGTGCTTGACAACCACAAGAAGAAACAAGACGGTGAATCTATAAGGGAAACTGATAATATTTCACTGACACGTAGAAATACAAATTATGCAGAAACCATCGACCATAATTGTCATTGTATGCGAATAGCCCGTACAAAGGACCGAACGAACGTTTTACTTGCCGAGTCTGACCACCAGCCATCGACCACTAGCCAGTCCCAAGAGCTGGCTAAAGACGCAGAGAAAGCTATTCGGTTTACGAAAATACACCGAGAAAAGAAAGGGACCGAAAAGACAAATTCCCACAGAATGGGAGCCGGGCTCACGTCTCCCGAATGAAGTGCGACTTTTTTTTTTATAGTTAACAACCGCAACCTCCATCCTAGGTCACTTTCTTGGGTATTTATGTGCGTCACAAGAGTAGCCCTTGAAATCAGCGCGGCTCATGGTCATTACCGCGGACGTGGAAAGTTCTTTACTCTGCAGGCGTGAAACATAATACGCGAGCTTAAAAGCTAGCAACAGGCTAATAAACACTCGCATGATACCTCGTGGCCAGAGTCGAGTCTATCGCTACGCTTTTTCTGGCCTTATTGTCTCTTTTCTTCATATAGGTGCACACAAGCGCTAAGAGAGAGAGAGAAAGAAATCTTTATTTATTAGAGGCATTTTTGTCCATAGTTCCGCTGGAGCCGTGGGTGGTTTTAAAATCAAGCAGACTAAGCTTCACTTGTAATCCGCTGTCGCGCACTCAGCGCATTCTTCTACACAGCTATAGATTTGTACGTCAGTATATAACGATTACTTCAACACAACTTTAATGTTAGGGGCATCAGTGAAAGAGCTGAACCAGCCTGAAAGTATACGAAAATAAATAAACGAAGCGGCCTCCTTTCACGAAGACACGGCACCCGCATAATTCATCCTTACGCAAGAAACCAGTTGACCACATACTGTCTTTTTACTTTTATTTGGTAAGGGAGCAGGCTGGGTAGTGTAATGAGGAGAAGTCCGAAATGCAGGCTTAAATATTCGTGCTTACCTAAGCCGAGTAACTAAGTGGCGCGAATACCTCAATGACTACAATGTCAAAAAAATCATTATGCACCTGCAAGTATGATTATTTGGCAACACATATTTCTTGTATGTTCTCATTTACTCACACAGGAATATTGGATATGCCGCATATGTGCCATATGAGGTTTTTTGCTTGGGCAAGTTACTTGTAAGTTTTCGCTAGGGTTTAATAACTAAGTTACTTGAAATTATGTATGCTACAGCCACTTGTGACACGTGCCATCAAGTGCGCAATGTAAGTGAGATTCAGAAGCTGGTACACCTAATTGGACAACAATTCCAAGCATACCATCATTATCATAATCTTTAGACTATTGTGTGTCCACTACAAAACAAAGGCCTCTCCCTGATATCTCCAATTACCCCTGCCCTGCACCAGCCGATTCCAACTAGCACCAGTGAATTTCTTAACTTCATATACCCACCTATTCTTCTGCCTTCCTCGACTGCGCTTCCTTCTCTTGGTACCCATTTGGTAACCCTAATGGTGGACCGGTTGCCTAACCTACGCATTACATGACCTGCCCAGCTCCATTTCTTTCTTTTATAGTCAATTAGAATATCCTATTCCCGTTTGGTCTCTGATTCACACCGCTCTCTTCCTGTTTCCTTAACGTTATGCCTAACATTCTTCATTCTATCGCTCTTTGCGCGGTTCTTAACATGTTTTAGTTTCTTCCCCATATGCTATCCCCTTCCTTTTCAATGATAATGGTAAGCTTCGAGTCAGAATCTCACAATGTCCGCCGTATATGGTTCAGCCCATCTTTTTTCCGTAAATTTCCTTCTTATGATCAGGATCGCCTGTGAGTCATTGACCTAGGTAAACGTAGTCCTTCACAGACTCTAGAGGCTGACTGGTGATCCTGAACTGTTGTTGCCTTGCTCGGCTATTGATCGTTATCTTTGTTTTCCTCATATTAATTTTCAACCCCTCTCTTACACCCTTTCCGCTAAGGTCCTCAATTCTTTCTTGTAATTCGTGCACAGTGTTGCTGAACAGGGCAATGCCACCTGCAAATCAAAGGTTTCTGAGACATTCGCCCTTGATTCTACCCTTATTGGCCGAAATGGCGGCATTAGTTCCCAAAATGCAGTTACAAAGCCCTAATTTCGTGCAACGGGGATTTCGGTGTTAGCACTGCCGGCCCGACACATCAACTGAGAACGTTAACGAGCAGACCACACTATTTCACTCGTGCAGGCTTGGCGATGACAAAAATGGAGCGCGCAAGTGTCTCGTTTCCATGGCGATTCAGTCATCTCCAGTATTGACAATGAGTGCATAAAAACTCTAAATCACTAGACAAGCATTTTAATTAAACAGCGGCTCGCAGAAGCGGCACACAAAGCGAAGGTAGGAGGCGAACCAGTAAAACAACGACGGTATTATGTTGATATTTTCGGCCATTGTATTGGCTCTTCATTGCAGTTCTGTGTGCGATTTAATTCAATTGTTGTTGAAGTTTCTACCACTGTTCTTCCAGATTTTCTGTTTTGTTTACTGTTTTCTGTTCTTTGTATAACACTAGTGCACCGATACTAAGGTGTAGAGCTGTTCTCGGGCACTTTCAGAAACAATTGAAATGAAATGAAACGACGACCGAGGAGGCGCGAACTCGACCCATACGCACGTGCGTGCGTGAGTTTGTATGTATGTATACTTCGCGCTTGTTTAGTCGACCTTATGGGACACTGCCGTGCCCAAATCTGGCGAATAAAACCAGGTTCCTGCGAGCGAGTAAAAAGAAAGAAAGAATATTCGAGGAATACAATCACGTCTTCCAAGAAAAACAAGGACGGCATCAAGAAACAACCTGTGCAGTCCGTGTGACGAAACCCAGAGCGATCACGCTGCGGGAATGTATCTCGGCTCGCCGCAGCAGCGGCAAGCAGCCAGAGTTCGTCGCGTGTTGTTTTTCACCGGAAGAAAGCGTGGTCGGTGACCCATGCGCTGTGTTTGCCAACCCGTCAGAATTTTGTCGGCAACACCTCACTCGCCCTTTCATGTTCAAAGAAGGCGGTACAAGAAGAGAGAGATGCGAAATTTACCCACACTTACGGTTTGCCAGGAGCCACAGGGCAAAGATTTTTAAGCTCTATGCTGATCTTATAGAATTTCCACAGAGCAATAGTAACAAAAATATTTCTTCCTTTTTTCTTTCACCTGTGAAAATATCACTTGACTGAGTGCTTTTATATTATACGATGAGGAATCCTAGGCGCAAGCGGAAATCTCGCTAGTAGACAGTCGTTTCAAGCACGGTGTCAACGATTCGCTTATAGCCTTACGGCAGCCGGCGATGTACCGTTAAATTCTTCTGTTCATCTATTCTGCCTGTAATGATGCATTCACTGCTGATCATTTCGTTACTCAGGAAGGAAAATTAACGGAAGACGCTGAAACCACTAAGTAGAATTTGTTGTTGAGATGTGATGAATACATTGTTGCGCTAGCATCAGGAGGGCAAGTGAGAAACGATAGCTCGGGCACGGAACTTCAACTGGTTTTATTCTCACAGCAGAGCAGAGTTAATCAACAAATTCGCACGTGTACATCAGTGGTGTCTAGATTGATTACAGTGACGTTTTTGATAGCTGCACCTCGTTGTCAAACAGAAAAATAAACGTATCCCTAATGCAACTAGTGCCTCTCTCTTTTATGTGATATGCTTCCAAAAGTTATCTTGCTAACTTATCACCACTCCTGTCAATTATCTTAATCTCACGCAGTAGTGGCTGGCATTTTCCTGCCAAGTAAACCATGCAATGCGCAGGTAAATGCGCACTACTTTTGTTAATTATAAACAATTCATACTCCCGGGCCTGGACATTGACACATCTCCCCGTTTGTGCTACGTAGGAGTTCCCACACGTCAGCAGTATCTCGTATATAACGCCCGTAGCACATTTCACGTACGGTTTAGGGTGGTTTTTGTGGAATCCTCGCTTTTCGTCAACACCGCTTACGCGCGGACACAGTCAAGCCAACTTGCGTGGCACCGAGAAATCAATTGGCATGCCAAACCTATTAGCCACTTTCTTCAAGTTGTGGGAATGTTTGTGGGCATATGGCACCACTGCGGCTTTGCATCCTTTTAGGTCAGGGCTAAGCTTTTTTCCCTTCACCTTCTGGAACAACGTTTTCGACACCGCCCCTACGACCGAGCTCGGGTAGCCGGCTGTGTGTAGCCTCGCCAATTGCTTATCAAAGCTAGCCTGCATCACTTAAGGGCACGGCGTCATAAGGGCACATTCAAGGAAAAATGTTGCCATTACTCTTTTGACTAACTTTGAATGTGCCGAACCATACGAAAGCAATTCCTTCGGGGCACGTGGGCTATACTGCCAACAAGACATCGTTTATGTAAAAAATTAAGAACCGAATGAAAATTGAACATTGCCATTGGAAGGGATTTCGTTTGTAAATAGCATGCCCTTCCCATGTAGTCTAAAAACACCTAAGACCTAGTTAATTCACTGGTAAACGGTAAAATCATGCTTACTTTTTAATTTTTTAAAAAATATTCGACATATGCAAAAGCCTTAAGGCAGAACCTATGGTCAAAGGAACTGTGCAGGTCGCGGTCTATTCCCGCCAAGAAAATGTCACACAGCACAGGAGTGACGCCGGAACCAATGTACATTCCTTGCGGTTGAACATAGAAGTCGTCGTTAAAGGAAATAGAAGTAGACTTCAAATAAGATTCCAATAAAACCATAAATCTACTGGGCCGTTGCAGCCAATGCAATCCTAAACAGAGGCACGCATTTCCTGTTGAGGCACTGAGTAAAACAAATCAACTACGTCAACAGAAAAAACTTATGCGATACAGGCGTTTTCTTTCAGCAATGCATTGTTAGCGCAACAATGTATTCATTATGTGAAAGCACTGTTGCGCTCCAGTAATGTCATCTGTTTCACTTGTCAAACTTTCGGCGTGCAAGGACTGCGTCCCCACGACCCCGGTGTGTCCTCTGGCCTCGAGGGACAGGACGTTGACGAATGGATCAAGCTATATGAACATGCCAGCGCTAATAACAGGTTGGACCCAACGATCATGCTCGCTAATGTCATCTTTTATCTCGGCGGCACCCCACGCGTGTGGCACCAGACGCATGACGACGGGATAACCAGTTGAGACAATTTCAAAGAAAAGCTCAGAGAACGTTCGGCGACCGCATTGGCCGCAAGGCTGCCGCGAGAAAGGCTCTTGCGTCTCGTGTTGAGACATCTACGGAGCCGTACGTTTTGTACATCCTCGACGTCTTGGCTCTATGCCGCAAAGCTGACGACGTTTTGTCTGAAGCTGATAAAGTGTCACATCTCCTAAACGGCGTCGCCGACGACGCTTTCAATTTGCTTGTTTTCGCCAACGTCTCGACAATCGACGCCATCATTAAAGAATGCCGTCGCCTTGAACAGGCTAAGAGCCGCCGTATCACACACCACATCACGCGGCTACCCAACACTGCTGCTACGTCGACATGTGAGGGTCGACCACGTCAGGCTACCACCTGTGACGACGTCACCCGTATTGTTCGCCGCGAGCTCGAGGCCGCCTGTCAGCCAGCTTTCGCCGCGACGCCTCCCGATCCGCCAGCAACCACGATTGCGATGATGCAGGCTGTAGTCAGACAGGAATTTGAGAACATGGGTCTGAACTCCGTGTGTACAACGCCTCAACCCAACGTTCCCCAGTCCTCTACCGACCCTCCTCGTCCCCGCCAGTCCTTTTCTGCCATATCTCGCCGCAACCCGTCCGAATGGCGTACCCCTTCCACTGCTGTCGCATCGGCCACGTCGCTCGTCACTGCCGCAACCGATGGCCACCACCTCCTCGGACATACGCCGCCACTTATTCCCGCACCTTTGGACCTTCTGTGCCCTATGCCACCCGCCATGAACCCGCTGCCGCTGATGCGCCTGCTCCGAACCTTCGTTACAGCCGCTCGCCCTCCCCTCGACGCCATCAGTCTCGTTCGCCCCAACTCCGCCGCTTCTCTTCGCCGCCTATCGCCTCCCAGACCCAGCCGGAAAACTAGGCACTGCAGCTTCTGGAGGTGAAGCTGCGTTGTCGACCCTGCCCTCAAATCCTCTGCTCACGTTACCAACGAACCAAAACCTTATTGACGTTGACGTTGACGGCTATCCTGTCACTGCACTCATCGATACAGGCGCACATCTTTCTATTAGGAGTGCTGCCTTCCGACGACGACTCAAAAAGCTCCTCACCCCAGCGTCGGCACGCGTCGTCCGCGTTGCGGATGGCGGTACTGTGCCTATTATCGGCATGTGTACGGCACGAGTCAGCATTGCCGGCCGCCACACTTCTGTCCTCTTCACCGTGATTCCTCATCGCCCCCACGACCTAATTCTTGGCCTCGACTTTCTCTCCTCGCATTCTGCCCTTATTGACTTGCCTGCCAGTACCCTTCGCCTTGAGTTGCCGATTCTCGCAGAACCTTCTGACGCACCCCAGTGCCGCCTACGCCCCACCGGCTTTCTTCGCCTGCCGCCAAAGTCCATTGCCTACATTGAACTGTCGTCCTTCCCACCAGTTCCTGATGGCGAGTACCTCGTCACTCCTCTGGCCGACATGCCACTACAGTATGACGTTACCGTGCCTCACAGTATAATTACTATTACTGCGAACCGCACTCGCATACCTATCTTTAACTTTGGATTGTCAAAGCAAATTCTATCGCAAGGTATTTGCCTTGCCAACGTTAATTGTCTCGGCGACCATCACGTGGCAGCGTTATCCACCGATGCTTCTTGCGAGCTTAGCAGGTCCATCGTGCCAGCCTCGGTCGTCGATCCCAAGGTACAAAAAATGGTTGCGACGGACCTGTCTTCTGCGCAGGCTGAAGACCTTTGCCAAGTATTATCGTCCTACAGAGATATTTTCAACTTCGACGATCGCCCTTTAGGCCAGACCCTCGCGGTCAAGCATAGGATTCTTACTGGCGATGCTACTCCTATTCACCGGCGACCGTATCGAGTTTCTGCGTCGGAACGCCGAGTAATTCAAAGCGAAGTCAACAAAATGCTAGGCAAAAACATCATTGAGCGTTCATCGAGTCCCTGGGCGTCACCTGTAGCGTTGGTTAAGAAGAAGGACGCCACGTGGCGCTTCTGTGTAGACTACCGCCATCTGAACATTACTAAGAAGGACGTCTACCCGCTCCCACGTATAGATGACGCACTTGACTGCCTCCACGGTTCCAGCTATTTCTCTTCTATCGATCTCCATTCTGGATACTGGCAGATTGATGTTGACGATATGGACAGAGAAAAAACCGCGTTCATCACACCTGATGGCCTATACCAATTTAAAGTAATGCCGTTTGGATTATGCAACGCCCCTGCCACCTTTGAGCGTATGATGGACGCCTTCCTCCGTGATTTCAAATGGTCCACACGTCTCTGCTACCTCGACGACGTCATCGTCTTCTCGCCCACGTTCGACACTCACCTTGAGCGTCTAACAGCTATACTTGATGTATTTCGAAAGGCGAAGCTGCAACTTAACTCGTCGAAATGTCGTTTCGCCCACCGGCAAATTACTGCTGTGGGCACCTTGTTGATGCTTCCGGAGTACTGCCTGATCCCGACAAAACTCGCGCTTTCCGAGACTTTCCGGTTCCGAAGACAGCCGCAGACGTTCGAAGTTTTGTCGGGCTATGCTCATACTTTCGTCGTTTTGTTCAAGATTTTGCGTCAATTGCTGGACCCCTCCGGAATCTTTTGAAGAAAGGCGTACAATTCTCGTGGGGTACTGCAGAAGCCGCCGCCTTCCCTCGTCTCGTCATTCTTCTCTACTCACCACCCATTCTCACCCACTTCGACACTGATGCCCCTACAGAATTGCGTACAGATGCCAGCGGTCATGGCGTAGGTGCCGTCTTAGCCCAGCTGTCAGCGTGGTCAGGATTGCATTATCGCTAATGCACGCCGCCTCCTGACACCATCGGAGCGCAACTATTTCATTACGGAACGAGAATGCCTTGCTGTTGTCTGGGCGGTTGCGAAGTTCCGTCCTTACCTTTACGGTCGCCCTTTTTCCGTAGTCACTGACCATCATGCTCTCTGCTGGCTCTCATCGCTAAAAGACTCCACAGGCCGGCTTGGTCGATGGGCTTTGAGACTACAAGAATTTTCGTATTCTGTGGTCTACAAGTCTGGCCGCCTGCACCAAGACGCTGACAGCTTGTCGCGTTACCCTGTTGACGACCCTGTCTTCTCCAATATTACCAGTGCTGCTTGCGTATTCTCTGTATTGTAGCTGCTTCATTTCGCCGACGAGCAACGACACGACGCCTACATCAGAGCACTCATCGACCGTTTTGAACACTCTCCGGCCGATGCTGCACTACGCCTCTTCGTCCTCCGCGACGGTACTCTGTACCGTCGTCTCCTTCATCAGGACGGCTCTGAGTTCCTACTTGTCAATCCTAAACACCTCCGCTCAACCGTACTCGAAGAGCTCCACGACGCACCAACGGCAGGACACTTCGCCGTATCTCGAACCTATGACCGTGTACGTCGCCATTTTTTCTGGCCGGGCCTTGCCCGTTCCGTACCACGTTACGTCGCCGCTTGTGAACTTTGCCAACGACGCAAGAAGCCTTCCCAGCTCCCCGCTGGTTACCTGCAGCCGCTCGACATCCCTGCCGAGCCCTTCCATTGTGTTGGCTTAGACTTTCTGGGCCCATATCCGCAATCCACATCAGGAAACAAGTGGATTGCAGTCGCGGCTGACTACGCGACGCGCTACGCCATAACCCGCGCTCTTCCGACCAGTTGCGCAACTGATGTGGCGGGCTTCCTTCTACATGATATCACTTTGATGCATGGTGCTCCACGTCAATTGCTAACAGACCATGGCCGTACGTTTTCAGCCAAAGTCATTGACGACATCATGCGGGCCTGCTCCATTCAGCACAAATTTACTACCTCCTACCACCCTCAAACGAACGGCCTCACTGAGCGTTTGAACCGCACCCTTACAGACATGCTATCCAAATACGTTTCAGACGACCACCGTGACTGGGACCTGGCTCTACCCTACATTACGTTCGCATACAACTCTTCCCGTCTCGAAACTGCCGGCTTTTCCCCGTTTTACCTCTTGTATGGCTGCGAACCGACGCTACTACTGGACACCGTGCTTCCGTCCACCACAGCTTCAACTAGCGCTTATGCCCCTGATGCAATCGCCCGTGCTGACCATGCTCCGCAACTTGCGCGCGTTCGTCTACAAGTCTCTCAAGACAAACAGAAGCGACGCTACGGCCTCCGTCACCGTGATGTCCATTTTGCGCCCGGCACCCTCGTGTAGCTTTGGTCACCATCGCGTAAAGTTGGCCTTTGTGAGAAACTGCTTTCCTGTTATACCGGCCCATATCGCGTGCTCCGCCAAGTGACCGATGTCACCTATGAAATTGTTCTAGCCACGCCCACTACGTCCTCCGGTGTGACAACCAGTGACATTGTCCACGTCATCCGACTCAAGCCCTACAACTCTCCACGTGCCTTGGATATTTAAAAGGACCGTGACGGCGCTTTTTCCGACGGGGGGTAGTGTTACGATATTATCGGCAGATACCCGAGAGACGAGCCGCCGCGAGAACGACGACGAAGTGGGTCTGTGCCCTTGGCGCGAAAAAAATGTCGGCCTGGTGCTCTGGCTCCCGTCCAGTGTAGATAGCTGGTAAATAGCCTCTTCCGTCTGTATCTTTCTACACGTAAGTATATATATGGATATATATATATATATATATATATATATATATATATATATATTATTTATTTAACAATGTCCTTACGGGCCTCGTATGAGGTATTGGGTAAGGGGGGCGTTACAATAAGATTAACAGAGTATATAGAACATATGAAAAACATAATAGACATGCATTATTATTTGACAGTGAAAAAATGTATGCATATCTTATACACGTATTGAAAGCATTGTACAACATAACAAGGTCTGGAATGTACATATTAGAAAAAGACAAATGATACAGTTCCTTTAATAAACAATCAAAAATAAGGTTGCCACTCCAGTACAAATACTAAACAATACTAAATAATACAAGAATAATAAGAGAAATGAGCTCATAAACAAGAGAGCACATAACTGAAAAAAAGAAAAAAAGCGTCGAGCACTTTCTTCAAGTTACGCGGTGGAATATGAAATGATGAGCTGGCGGAATTTATCGGGATTGGGTTCGGAGACGATGAAATCAGGAAGAGCGTTCCACAATCGAATGGCACGAGGAAGCGCCGACCAGTTGAATGCATGGGTGTTCCCGTAGATGCGTGTGAAGCTGAGGTGATTATGTAATCTGCGAGATGTGAAAGGTGCGACTTCAAGCCGTAAAGATTTCCTATCCGCATGAACGTACTTGCGAAATAATGATATGACTGCATAATCGCGTCGAGTACTTAGTGGCTGAAGTGAAATATCAAGTGTTATTTGTGACATGCTTGAATTGTAGGTGTAGTTACACGAGATAAACCTGGCGGCCCTATTTTGAATTGATTCTAATAAGCTGATTTGGTTGTCATGATGGGGTGACCAGATTGGGGAGCCAAATTCGAGCTGGAGGCGAACAAACGTCTGATAAGCTAGCTTATACATATATATATAGCGTTTACTTGAATAAATTTCGTGTGCCCTCGAAGAATTGTTCACTGAAGTCACGACCTTATCTGAGAATTGACAAGACCTCATAATAGGAGACAGTTCAATTTTCCAGCCCGAGTCCTCTCCCACCACCAAGAATCTGGCGTCTTCCGGTGGTGTAGTGTTCCTTCGTGTAATTGCCGCATGCTTTCCTATCCCTAATACTGCTTCGCCTTTCCGGTGAAACTGCAGCCCCTCTCTGTCTTTTTTTTCTGCGAGTACGAGTATAATGGTTCCCGCGCATGACTACTGCTGATTCTGATTTCGGCTGAATCCGGCCTGACCTGATTTGGGTTATTCGTCGGATTATATATGGTGCTCCAACTATCATGCAGCAGGTCTTAAATAAATAGCAGTAGCGTTACTCGAAGAACATCTAGTGCTTATTGTTTCCAGTACAGTGGAGCAGCCGCCAGTAATTCTTTCGCCGCTGAAATTTAATTCGACTATTGCAATATTTTTTTCTGATTCGCAAAGTACTGCCCTAATTATCGAAGTGTCAATGAGGCATTTGTATGCACCCCAGGCACAGCTAAAATGACATCTAACAGTCTTTTTTTCAGGGTCGTACTAATTGCGTGCATTTTGTTTCCGACCCGCAAACAAGTCTGCAAAGTAGTGTGCTGAAGATCCACAACTTGTACAAATACCGCTTAAGTGTTCGGTTTAAGCTGGAAACACGGAGAAACGTAAACCACGTACCTTACCTTGCTGATTTACGTACCCGAGAAGTAACCTACAAGCCAAGGCATGCGGAGAATTGGGTAGTGCCGACCCCTCGAATAAATTCCGGTAGAGAACGCCTACAGTTCACTCTTCGTTCCCTCTTAAATGCTTATGTATATAATAATTTTGATCTTGTCAGTGCGTCAAACAGGGCTTTGCGTGCTATGTATGCTACCATGTAGGTTCTGTTATTCATTGTGGTGAATATTGTTTAAATATTCAAATTCAAATTCAAATCAAGTTTATTCATTACAAACAAAGAAACGGTTACATTTTCGTTTTACAGGCGAGGGTCCCAAAGTCGAAGACTGTAACCGGTACCCTCGGTGGGTAATTATAAGAAAAAAAATTACATAGGTGGCAGGACAGAAATAAAAATTATAGAATGTACACTAGCAGAAACGAAGAGCTCTAGTGCAGCAACAGGAAAGTGATTATGATTACCAATGTAGAGTACTACTAACAAAAAATAAAAATAATATCGGCGTACAACAGAACCTTTAAATTATGTAAAGAAGGAACAGAACGAAATAGAGAAAAATATGATCGGCAGGCCGAGATGAACATGACGTAAAAATATAAGTGTGCTAGAAATATACATATACAAAATTTCAACAGACACAAAAAACATGACAATACATAAAAAGAAGCATTATGAACAAAACGACTAAAGGCAACAGCAAGCATGTGAACAGCAAAACATAAGAGAAATAGTGATAATAAATAAAACATTTGGAACCATAATTGCGTCACTGCGTCAAAAGGAACTCTTTAAGGGATTTTTTGAAGGCATAGAATGATGTGAGTGATTTTATGTTTGATGGTAAGTGATTGTATAGAGATATGCCAGCGAAAGATGATGTTAGTTTACCATAGTTGGTACGGACACGAGGCAGTAAATAATTTCTGTTAAAGGCAAACCTAGTTCTATTGTAGTTATGTAAATCATTTAGGTTAACGAATTCGTAAAGCAATTGGTTGTTAAGTAACTTGAAAAATAAGATTGTTAAATTATATTGAAACAAGTTCACGGTCGTTAAAATGAGGTTTTGACGGAGCAAAATGGATGCATTTGACTGACGGGGATGCTAGTAATGATACGAATGGCTTGATTTTGTAAATGCTGAACTGATGACAGGTGGCAATTCTACGTGTTGCCCCAGGCAGCGATTCCATAGTTAATATGACTATGGATAAAAGCATAGTAAAGTGATAAAAGGGCCTTGCGAGAAAAGAAGGCGCGTGCTTTTATTAGAGCGCGAATGCCAAATGCCGTTTTTTTCTTAATATTGTTAACGTGGGAGTCAAATTTGAGGTTAGCGTCCAGGAGAACACCGAGGAATAGAACCAAGTCACCGGGTGGAATTTGATGAGCACCAAGCGTTAACGCTGGTGAAGTAGTTAGGACCCTGTGACCACTATTGAATATAATATATTTAGTTTTCTCTGGATTAATAATTAGGTAATTACTGAGACACCATTCTATAACGTCAGTTAGCGCAGCATTTAACTTTGATGTTAATGAGATTAACGATGTGTCTGATAATGATATGGTGGTGTCATCGGCGTATAAAACGCAGTGAGATGAATGTAAAAGGTCGGGTAAGTCATTAATGTAAATAATAAATAGTAATGGACCAAGAATGGACCCCTGGGGTGCACCTAAGTTCATTATTTTAGTTTGAGAAAGGGCACCCGCTACAGAAACCACGTACTGCCTGTCCAACAAATAGCTTTTTAATAGAGTTAAAGCGGGACCAGTTTAGTGAACAAAATGCGGTGGTTAATCGTGTCAAAAGCCTTGGTGAAATCCAAAAAAACAGAGCCAACGAATTTACCACAATCTATAGATTTTTTAATAAAATCGGTTAAAGAGAGCAATGCTAAGCAAGTAGAACTTCCGGAACGGAATCCGAACTGACAGGGATTAATTATACTAAATTTCTCAAGGTAGTTATTTAAACGTTTAACTAATAAATATTCAATAATCTTACTTAAAGACAAAAGAATAGATATTGGTCTGTAGTTAGAAATTAGGTCTTTGGTACCCTTCTTAAATACGGGAATAAGCTTTGCCTTCTTTAGACATAGAGGAAAAGTGCGGGATTCGAAAATGCGACTAGTTATGATACATATTGGTTGAGATATAATATTAGCAACTAACTTTATAGGTGTGCGCAAATGTTATCTAAACCTGGACTTGTGTGTTTAAGGCTACAGATTGTTAAATACACCTCTGGTACAGTAACAGGGGAAAGAAAAAATGAGTGAGGTAACCTAGACAAGGTCGGCTGAGTGACTGGGTTGTTATTTATTTGTGTCAGAGCAAAACAGTCGCTAAAGGCATTGGCAACATGAGTGGGCTCGCGGTATGTTGTACCATTCAGCTTAATTTTAGAACATTGTTCAGGCGTAGAAGATTTATTCATAAATTCGTTCAGAAGCTTCCATTGCTTTTTTGGATTATTGCTGTGTTTATTAAATTCATTATCATAGTAGCGCATTTTAGCCTGTTTAAGTAGCGTGTTAAGAACATAACAATATTTTTTATAACGCAGAGCCAGCTTAGAGTTAAAAGGTTGCCGCTTAGTTTTCCTGTATAGGTTATCTTTTTTCCTTAAGCTGGTCAGCAATGCGGACGTCATCCACGGGTTGCAGGCATACTTATATTTATTCTCGGTCCAGGTGCTTATTGATACAGCATGTACAAACAACGCAGAGAATTTGTCAACTGCTGCTGCCGGATCTTCCAATAGATTGACCTGAGTCCAATTAGTATTGCTAATGGTATCAATAAATATATATTGGTTGAATACTGATGTACTGAAAGAGATGTTGGGGGTTGGCACTAGACTGTTAAATGAAACGAAAATGGGAAAATGATCGGTTATATCAGCACACACTACTCCCGACACAGGGGACGGTGTTATGTTAGATAACGCATGATCAAGAAGTGTTTGCGTTCTGTTATGGCTACGTCTGGTATGGCAGTTAATAAGCGACTCGTAGCCATATCCGAAAAAGCAGTCCGAGTAGGCAGAATATGCGCTGGTATTTGTAACGAGTAAGTTGATGTTAATGACGCCAACGATTAAAACATTCTTGTTTTCTAACGATAATTTGTTAAGTATGACGTCAAGAGCAAGTAGGAAGTCAGTGACAGAAGATGACGGGGAGCGATAGATGGAACCAAGAATCAGTTTTTTCCGATTATGTGCAAAGAAAGGTTGTTCAGCCTCAATCCAAATAGCCTCACAGGAACTAACATTTATTTATTGAAAGATCGTGCCTACGGGTGTAAGTGACGTCCGAAGCAATGAAAATAGCAGCACCTCCATGATTATTAGACGAACAATGACTGTACTCAGAACTGTAAGATGGAAAACCGTATAAATTGAAATCGTTGTCAGAAAGCCAGGTCTCAGAAACACAAATAAACGAGAAAGAGTGATCAAGATTGTTGATAAAGTTACTAGTGTTATTATGATTCCTCCTAAGGCTTCGAGCGTTAAAATGGATCAGTGAACGATTATTATTTGAAAGTTGATACTTAAATCTTTGTGGGGATATCAAAGACAAGGCAGATTAAGGTGCGCACGCGCAAGGAAAAGATGAATGAAAGACGGTTAGGTGAAGATGCGCAGGTCCGCCTCAGATGAAATGCGGAATACTTTGCAGTCACTGGTCTTACGAGCTTTAATGAGGCAATTATCTGTCCACAGGAACTGCCGGTCCTTCCTTGGCGCGAGTGCCTTCGCGAAAAGCCTCTTGTTGTGCGGAGTTAAATGGTCATATACGAAGACTGGAGCTGGGGGTGGAGTGCAGCCTGAGAAATTGTGGAGCCTGGAAACTTTGTTATGTTTTCTTTTGTACTTGTTCATTATTGTATAAGTGTTATTAGACTGCAATTACCTTCGTTTTAAAAGCCTTTCTATGAAGCCACAGCCAAGCGAAAGGGGGCTGCGGCTTCTTCAAGCTGTTTCTGATAGCTTTTCCTGCGCCTCCGCTCTCTGTATTTGTAGAAGGCAGAAATAAAGAATTTGAATTTCAAAAAAAAAAACTCATGAAATATGAAAAATTCTACCTGACTGCGCTTCCACCCGCATCATAAAGCAGCGCCCTCAATTACGCTGATTGTAGTATCTGCACTGCCTGTCGCAAGCCCGCAGAGACAGCGCATCACTTCGATAACGGTACGGAAGGAGCACCAATAGCGTGTTTCGAGGCATTGCAACTATTCCTTCCTCTCTACGTCACACTTATTATCTGTCTCTCAAGGCTGACTGATCACATTGGTGACAAAAGCCCTTTGATAATGCGACCGAAGCATCGCTCTGGCCATGCACGAAACGCGAAAAGCAATGTAATAAGCACAGCATGTTTCAACATCCTGGCTTTGCACGCACCGAATCGACAAAGTGCGCGCGCAGCTATATTTCATGGCATAAGCTTGCTTTCGACCAAATCCAAATTAAAGTGACGGTTTTATATTCAAGGGCGTATATAGGTGCTGGCGAAACAGGTTCATGGCATAAAAGAAATTCGACATAAACGTACCGGGAAGCGACTCATCGGGGGTGGGGGGGGAAGGAAAAATCAATGCGTTCAAGAAAGTAAATAGCGAGTTCTAAATGAGCGGAATCGGCACTCGGGACGCCTGCACAAAAAAAACAAAAAAAAATAACATCAGATTTCCGTTGGTCCTTATGATCTATAAATTCGTAAGCGCCGTTGAACACCAGCTGCTGCCTAGAGGACGTGTTCAAATATGACTCCTTCGGCGTCAGTCCAGTACTGAGTCCGCTTTATCACATCTTCAGTGGCTTTCGTAATGATGGACGCCCGAATCGTATGGCAGACATCTGTTATCGTTGTCTTGAGCTAATCTGACGTCCGTCACGATCATGTAAGCATCATCCTTCCCATAATCCTAAAGAAAGAAATTGAATGGAAGGAGGTCAGATGATCCAACCAGCCATTATACAGGCCCGTGCATTTCAATCTATTGCGCTTAAAAAGTCGCATCCAGCCAGTTTTGTGCTCGGCTGCTGCCGTTTCTGCAGAATGCAGAAACTTTATGCGCTCAGTTGAGGTTTCTGATGTGAATTTTATTGTTGCATGAAAAGAGTTTAGAAATGCCACATATTTATTTAGATTGTTTTGACCATGTCCCCATATTATGAATATGTAGTGTATGTTTTGAAGGTATGTGTGGGGCTTGTCAGTGCAGCGCCATAGGAAATGTTTCTAGAATCCCCATAAATATTGCCACGGCAAACTTGGTGACATTCAAGTTGCGCGTCCTGTGCATTGGGCACTGTGCACGCGGTACAGTGGTGTTGTTCAGCAACAACAGGAAGCGATCTTCGTGGCACGGGCAGCCAGTTGGACCCGGCTCGCATGCGGCACGCGCCCGAGGTGTCACGCGAGAAGAAGAGGAAGACGGTTCGAGCCAGTTTGAGAACGCGACTGCCGCGGATTCCTGCACGACCGCAGTGACTTTTACTTGTGGGCACAAGTTCGCCTTTAATAAATATCCTTGTTTTACTAACATCGTTACATTTCTGGTGGAGGTGCGGGGTATGAGTCGAAGCCCCACGAACGAAAGTCAGCGTAGCCCCGACAACCCGCGAGTCCATCCCGTGGAACTGACACCTGTACACCAGCGGACGAGCCGCCGTCTTCGAGGTGACTCGCCCGAATTCGGCCCTCTTCTCTTCTTGCCAAGAGAAACTCCCACAACGGACACCGCCACAATGACTACTCAGGTAACACCGGCACAGCTAGTCGTAAGCCAACCTCGCAAGCCGCCAACATTCCATGGTGACTCGTTCGAAGACGTGGAAGATTGGTTGGAACTGTTCGAGAGAGTGGCGAGCTTTAATGAATGGAATGAGAGACAGAAGCTCCGTAACGTATATTTCGCGTTGGAAGACTTCGCAAAAACGTGGTATGAAAACCACGAACCCTCTTTGACCGCTTGGGAGGAATTTCGACGACAACTGCTAGCAACGTACGCCAGCACGGATCGTAAAGAAAAGGCTGAAATCGCACTTCAAGCCAGGAACCAGCTCACAAACGAGAACGTGGCGATGTACATCGAGGACATGTCCCGCCTGTTCAAGCGTGCTGATCCCACCATGAGTGAAGATAAGAAGCTGCGCCATCTCATGCGTGGGGTAAAGCAGGAACTCTTCGCAGTTCTCGTCCGCAACCCACCGCGCACGGTTGCCGAGTTCAGATGTGAAGCAACGACCATCGAAAAGACGCTGGAACAGCGGGCTCGGCAATACAACCGTGAGGCAAGCTGCGCACCTGTCCATGTCTTCCCTGGAGGCCTGCCAAACGACCTGGAAGCCCTGCGGGAGCTTGTCCGGTCAGTGATCAGGGAAGAGCTCAACAAGTTGCAGATACCTCAGGCTCCAGCTGCACTATCTATCGTCGACGTTGTCCGGGACGAACTCAGGAACGTCATACGGGATCCAGAGTGTGAGCCACAGCCGACGCGGCGCACGCCAACGTACGCCGACGTACTCAGGCAACCCGCGGTACACAGTAGTGGAGCAGTTGCGACGACCGTTCCCTACCCGTCGACAGTACGCAGTGCACCTCGTCTACTGGAACCACCGGCTGCCTATCAGCCTTCAGCACGTAGTGCACCTCGTTTTGTGGAACAAAGGCCCCGGAAAAGTGACGTCTGGCGTGACCACGAGCGCAGGCCTCTGTGTTTCCACTGCGGAGAAGCGGGTCACCTGTATAGGTTCTGCCCGTACCGTCAAGTTGGGTTAAGGGGTTTTCCCTTAAGCGCACGATGCCCCCGAAACGGTGAACGGCCAGCGGAGATCGAAGACTACCTGTCGACGCGCCAAAGCCCCGTTACTCCTCGCCAACGTCAACCACGATCACCGTCGCCCATGCGCTACCGATCGCCTAGCCCACGCGCGTCTCCAAGATTGCCTAGGCGTCGTTCACCAAGCCCGTGTTAGGCTGCTGAGCACGAGGTCGCGGGATCGAATCCCGGCCACGGCGGCCGCATTTCGATGGGGGCGAAATGCGAAAATACCCGTGTACTTAGATTTAGGTGCACGTTAAAGAACCCCCGGTGGTCGAAATTTCCGGAGTCCCCCACTACGGCGTGCCTCATAACCAGAAAGTGGTTTTGGCACGTAAAACCCTAAATTTAATTTAATTCACCAAGCCCACACCAGGAAAACTAAAGCAAGCGACCTGTGGAGGTGAGGCCGCTGATAACCAGAGTGACGAAGATCCTCCAACGCGATTCCAGTGCGGTTATGAGATAATTCCAGTCTACAGGTGCAGGAACGAAACGATTACGTCAGATTTGCGGTTGATAATAGACGGATGCGAGCTGAATGCCTTAGTCGACACCGGCGCTGATTATTCGGTAGTAAGCTTCAAGATGGCGAAGCACCTTAAAAAAGTTGTGACGAAGTGGACTGGTCCGCAGATACGCACGGCAGGCGGCCATCTTATTACGCCCCTTGGCCGATGCACCGCAAGACTTACGATAAAACGCTTTACTTACGTTTCTGACTCTATTGTACTGCCAGAATGTTCACGGGAACTTATATTGGGAATGGATTTTCTACAAGCTAACGGCGCCATAATTAACCTGCGTAGGTCCAGTGTATCTTTCTCGACAAAACAAGCTATACCTGTGGAAGAATCGGAGGAGCGACGTCTCGCTGCACTGCGCGTCGTTGACGATGACGTAACTGTGCCGCCACGCTGCAGTATAATGGTTCTTGTGGAGAATGAAAGATTTTCCGACCGCGAAGGCATAGCGGATGGAAACATAGAGCTCCTTTTCAACAAAGGTATTTGCGTGGCTCGGGGCCTTGTTCACTTAAGCGATGGCCGTGCAAATGTCGCACTTACAAATTTCGGTAATGAATTCCAACACATCGCACAAGGAACAGCTATTGCCTATTTCCACGAGTTCTGTGAAGCGACCGAACTATGCAGCCTAACTACGTCAACTGCCCTGCCAGGAACCTGCAGTGTCGACAGATCAACCGTCAACCCGAGACTCCCTGAAGCCCAAAAGAAAGAGATATATGCCCTGATAAAGGATTTTTCTGACTGCTTCTCCACGTCCTCGAAGGTACGGCGCACGTCTGTTGAGAAGCACAGAATCATAACAGAGGACGCCACAAGACCGGTATGCCAGCACCCGTATCGAGTGTCACCAAAAGAAAGGGAGATCATCAAGAAGCAAGTAGAGGAGATGCTTTCAGATGACGTTATTCAGCCTTCCAGCAGTCCATGGGCGTCTCCGGTAGTGCTGGTTAAGAAAAAAGACAACACACTTCGATTCTGCGTCGACTACCGTAACCTGAACAGCGTAACCAAGCGAGATGTGTACCCCCTTCCGCGTATCGACGATACCTTAGATCGGCTCCGATGTGCAAAGTTTTTCTCGTCCCTGGATCTCAAGAGTGGATATTGGCAAATAGAGGTGGATGAACGGGACCGTGAAAAGACAGCATTCGTGACCCCTGATGGCCTCTACGAATTTAAAGCACTTCCATTCGGCCTCTTTTCCGCACCCGCAACGTTCCAGCGAATGATGGACTCTGTGCTTGCAGGATTGAAATGGTAGTCATGCTTAGTGTATTTGGATGATGTGGTCGTATTTTCCACCACATTTGACCAACATCTAGAGCGCCTACGACTAGTATTAGAAGCTATTCGCGCAGCAGACTTGACAATTAAGCCGGAAAAATGTCAATTCGGCTTCGATGAACTTCGGTTTCTCGGACACGTCATCAGTGCTGAAGGCGTCCGACCAGATCCCGAAAAGACAGCAGCTGTTGCGAGGTTCCCGACACCCACAGACAAAAAGTCAGTGCGTCGTTTCTTGGGTTTATGCGCATACTACAGAAGATTTGTGGAAAACTTTTCAAACATTGCTGAGCCCCTTACAATACTGACAAGAGATGATCAACCTTTCATGTGGAAAAGCGAACAACAAGACGCCTTTGACGAGTTAAGGAAACGCCTGCAAGCTTCTCCAATCCTTGCCCATTTTGATGAGACAGCCGACACTGAAGTTCATACCGATGCGAGTAACGTCGGCCTCGGTGCCATACTAGTGCAGTGGAATAACGGCCAGGAGAAAGTAATTGCTTATGCCAGCCGTAAGCTCTCGAAAGCAGAGGCAAACTACTCCGCAACCGAGAAAGAGTGCCTTGCAGTCATTTGGGCAATATGTAAATTTCGGCCCTACTTCTATGGTAGACCATTCAGAGCAGTCAGCGATCACCATTCGCTTTGCTGGCTGGCGAATCTCAAGGATCCATCTGGACGACTAGCAAGATGGAGCCTTAGGCTTCAAGAGTATGACATTACTGTCGTATACCGATCCGGGAGGAAACACAGCGATGCCGACTGCTTGTCACGCGCACCCGTCGAGACAACTGTGTCAGAAGAAGAGGATTTCCCGTTCCTTGGCATTGTTGACGCGTCACAAATTGCTCAACAACAACGAGATGACCCGGAATTGCTTCCACTTATACAGCGCCTGGAGGGACTGGACGTTCAACTGCCGCGTATTTTCTCTAGGGGGCTATCCTCGTTCTGTCTGCGAGGAAGTGTCCTCTACAAGAGAAACTTCGAGAACAGCGAGACGAAGTTTTTGCTTGTCGTACCCACATCTATGCGAGAAGAAGTTTTGCATGCATGTCACGATGAGCCGATGTCTGGACACTTGGGCGTGAGCCGTACAGTCGGTAGGATTCGTCTGAAATACTACTGGCCCAAGTTATTAGCCTCAGTGCAGCACTACGTCAAGACTTGTCGCGAGTGTCAAAGGCGTAAGACTCCATCCGTAAAACCGGCCGGCCTCCTCCAGCCAATAGAGCCACCAAAAGCCCCATTCCAACAAGTCGGTATGGACCTCCTTGGACCCTTCCCAACATCATCTTTAGGCAAAAAGTGGATAGTTGTGGCCACGGACTATCTGACCCGTTACGCAGAAACTGATTCCCTGTACAATGCAACGGCTGTCGAAGTTGCAAAATTCTTTGTCCACAATATCGTGCTCAGGCATGGCGCTCCCGCAGTTGTTATTACCGATCGTGGAACGGCCTTTACTGCTGACCTAATGAAATGCTTGTTGCAAATGACACATACTGATCATAGGAAAACTACGGCGTACCACCCTCAGACAAACGGTTTAACTGAACGCCTTAACAGAACACTGACCGACATGCTTTCGATGTATGTCGACGTTGAACATAGGCTGTGGGACGAAATTTTGCCATACATCACCTTCGCATATAATACGGCCGTTCAGGAAACAACACGAGTCACCCCGTTTGAACTTGTATTCGGCCGAGCAGTAACCTCAACTTTGGATGCTATGTTGCCGTTAGATGAAGAAAACCATAACTCATCTGACCTAGATGATTTCTTGCAACGAGCCGAGGAGGCACGACAGATGGCAAGGTACCGAATACGCCGCCAACAACGCATCGACTCCAGCCGGTACAACCAGCGCCGTAGTGAAGCTCATTACCAGCCCGGTGACAAGGTGTGGGTATGGACCCCAGTGCGACGCCGTGGACTATCTGAAAAGCTTCTGTGCCGATACTTCGGCCCTTACGAAATACTTCGTCGTATAAGCGCCGTCACTTACGAAGTGAAATCCGCTGGACACGAGAGCCCAAGACGGCGCAACTCCACGGAACTTGTGCATGTTGTCCGCATGAAACCCTACCAGGAGAGGTCGTGAACGACAACAACAAAAAAAAACAAGTGAGAGCCCACAGGAACCCCTACTTCCTCTCACGCATCGGGCCGATGCGGCAAGGAGGGGGATAATGCCACGACAAACTTGGTGACATTCAAGTTGCGCGTCCTTTGCATTGGGCACTGTGCACGCCGTACAGTGGTGTTGTTCAGCAACAACAGGAAGCGATCTTCGTGGCACGGGCAGCCAGTTGGACCCGGCTCGCATGCGGCACGCGCCCGAGGTGTCACGCGAGAAGAAGAGGAAGACGGTTCGAGCCAGTTTGAGAACGCGACTGCCGCGGATTCCTGCACGACCGCAGTGACTTTTACTTGTGGGCACAAGTTCGCCTTTAATAAATATCCTTGTTTTACTAACATCGTTACAATATGTTCCCGTAGTAACAATAAAATTGAAACTGCGCTAAACGACCGGACCAGAATGAGGAGGAGACAAACACGGCGCTGAACTTACAACTGATTTATTTGAAGTAAGAATCAACATGTATACGTACAAAACTGGGCACGCATGCGCCCTGTCATACATCGATGATCTGATACAAACTCCGGACAGCCGACATTCGCACGCGTTGTACCTGCCTTGCAATCTACCCTTCATGCAGCAATGCCATTTCTTTCGCTGACAAGATTAAAGATGTTTTGCTAACGCAACTATTAGATTTTCTGATGATATGCATTGCTTCAGCGACTTCTCTGGTAGTCTTCTCACTATGAAAAAATAACAAATTTGTATCGTCACAGAAAGGTACGCATTTACAAATACTGCAATGCTTTGCCAGGTTAGTGTCTTTTTTGTCTAATGAGTTGGCATGCTCCATTAGTCTAATATTGATGCAACGGCCTGTCTGGCCTATGTAAGTTTGGCCACAAGATAAAGGAATTTGGCAGACAGCGCCTTTCTTGCAACTGATGTACTTATTGACATGATTTAACTTGCATGCAGCATTCCGTTTAACGCCTTCCTGCTTCCTCTGAACTGCTGCCCCTAATTTACCCAGTTTCATCGGAGCAGAAAAAATGACCCTCACACCATACTTGGCCCCTACTCTCTTAAAACGATGTGACAACGCGTGCTCATAAGGCATGACAACTTTTTTCCCCGCGACATTTTCTTTGGGCTGTTCCGAAGATTTGAGCGTTTTTATAATCTTATTAGCACCAGCCACAATTAGAGAATCTGGAAAACCGGCCTCTCTGCATCTCTGGGCTTGGACCATCAGGCTACTGGACATTTGATGAGTACACGATTTTTTGACAGCCATACCAATACATCTTGTTACAATTCCGAGTTTAACAAGCTTAGAGTGACAAGATGCGTAGTTTACAAGAGGTTTTTCACTCCTGGGAGCGTATCGCCAGCATAAATGGTTAGACAAAAAGGTCAAACTCAGATCCAAGAACTGCAGGACGTTGCTCTGTGGGATCTTATGTGTTAAGCTCAGTCCAGACCCATGCTTAGAAAAAACATCGAGTAAGTCAGGCATACATTCAGCACCCTTAGACTTAACTATGATTAGGAAGTCGTCCACGTAACGAAAAATTCGAATAAACCTTCCATTTAAGTCATTCTCTACTTTCCTGTCAACATAACTTTGAAAAATGTTACTTAGTATTGGGGCAATTTTTGCACCAATACACACCCCCGACTTTTGCTTGAATACTTTATCTTCCCACATTACGTAGGTGTTCTCTCGATAAAAGTATAAAAGTTTCATGAAAGACCCACTCGAAATGCCACAATTATCCACAAATCAGAGTGTGCTGACGCTGTGGCTAGTAGTAGTAGCGCTAAAGTGCGCAGCAATAGATTTCGATTGCTGGTGGATTACTTGGTTGATAGCCATTTGCGCGTCGTAGAATCTGACAAAGAAGGCTACTTTGTTGTACTTTCTGAGGAACAGTTTTCAAATAAGGCGCTTGAGGCAATAGGCAAGCATTTGAAAGTGACTAGTAAGGAACCGGTAACGAATAAGAAGGAAGCCGTTTCATTACTGAAAGGCATGGGGCTTCTAAGTTTGGCAAATAAAGTTAAGGAATCAGAGCGCTCTTTGCTTGAAATTTTCTTCTCGGCAAAAACGCATAAGCCCAGCATTCCTTTTCGAGCAATAGTCTCTGAACGCCAAACTTGGCAATTGGTGGTATCATCTTACCTCAATAAACATTTGTCAGCACTTTCCGTGATTGACCCGTTTGTTGTGCCTAACTCGGAGGCAGTTGTAAAGTTTCTCTTGCAGGAGAACCCGGCTTCGTGCTTTGGTTTTAGCATAGACGTGGTCGATTTATTCTATTCTCTTCCCCATAATCAACTACTGCAATGTGTTCAGAATTGCATCTCAGACCAAAACGACGAGTGCGCATTCCAAAATAATTGTGGCATTTCCAGTGGGTCTTTCATGGAACGTTTATCCTTGTATTTAGAGAATACCTATGTAATGTGGGAAGATAAAGTATTCAAGCAAATGTCAGGGGTGTGTATTGGTGCGAAAATTGCCCCAATACTTTGTAACATTTTTCTAAGTTATGTTGACAGGAAAGTAGATAATGACTTAAATGGAAGGTTTATTCGAATTTTTCGTTACGTGGACGACTTCCTAATTATAGTTAAGTCTAAGGGTGCTGAATGTGTACCTGACATACTCGATCTTTTTTCTAAGCATGGGCCTGGACTGAGCTTAACACATGAGATCCCACAGAGCAACGTGCTGCAGTTCTTGGATCTGAGTTTGACCTTTTTGTCTAACCATTTATGCTGGCGATACGCTCCCAGGAGTGAAAAACCTCTTGTAAACTACGCGTCTTGTCACTCTAAGCTTGTTAAACTCGGAATTGAAACAAGATGTACTGGTATGGCTGTCAAAAAATCGTGTACTCATCAAATGTCCAGTAGCCTGATGGTCCAAGCCCAGAGATGCAGAGAGGCCGGTTTTCCAGATTCTCTAATTGTGGCTGGTGCTATTAAGATTATAAAAACGCTCAAATCTTCGGAACAGCCCAAAGAAAATGTCGCGGGGAAGAAAGTCGTTGTCATGCCTTATGAGCACGCGTTGTCACATCGTTTTAAGAGAGTAGGGGCCAAGTATGGTGTGAGGGTCATTTTTTCTGCTCCGATGAAACTGGGTAAATTAGGGGCAGCAGTTCAGAGGAAGCAGGAAGGCGTTAAACAGAATGCTGCATTCAACGTAAATCATGTCAATAAGTACATCAGTTGCAAGAAGGGCGCTGTCTACCAAATTCCTTTATCTTGTGGCCAAATTTACATAGGCGAGACAGGCCGTTGCATCAATATTAGACTAATGGAGCATGCCAATTCATTAGACAAAAAAGACACTAACCTGGCAAAGCATTGCAGTATTTGTAAATGCGATCATTTCTTTGACGATACAAAATTGTTATTTTTTCATAGTGACAAGACTACCAGAGAAGCCGCTGAAGCAATTCATATCATCAGAAAATCTAATAGTTGCGTTAGCAAAACATCTTTAATCTTGTCAGCGAAAGAAATGGCATTGCTGCATAAAGGGTAGATTGCAAGGCAGGTACAACGCGTGCGAATATTGGCTGTCCGGAGTTTGTATCTGATCAGCGATGTATGACCGGGCGCATGCGTGCCCAGTTTTGTACGTATAAATGTTGATTTCTTACTTCAAATAAATCAGTTGTAAGTTCAGCGCCGTGTTTGTCTCCTCCTCATTCTGGTCCTGTCGTTTAGCGCTGTTTGAATTTTATTGTTACCATGCAACACCAACTCGCCCAATCCGCTGCCCTTCTGCATGTTCGCGTAGGTTGGTGCTAAATGCGTACCCATGCTTGTACCATGTATCTGTAGGTATTAGCTCTCCTCAAATTTCAAGTAGGTATGTGTTAGAATTAATTCAAGGAGAGACAAGTAGACTTCAGTAGAGTGTTGCGCATTGTGTTTAAACAGCGTTTGTTTTGTCGAAAATAAACCATCAGGGATTGGAATATTTGTGTACAGGGCCGTGACGTCTAGTGTTGCGAGAATTATGTTGTGGGCTAGTGTGCCTTTAGTATTAATGTCCTCTAGAATTATCAGCAGGTGGGGCCTATCTTGCACAAATGACGGAAGTGCTTTTGGCAAGTCACCAAGGAAGTGGTTAAGGAATGTGGAGATGACCTCTGTCGGGGTGTTGTTGTTTGATACTATCGGGCGACCTCGGATAATAGCGGTGTATAGTGCAGTGGATGGAATTTTATGAATTTTTGGGAGGAGGTAGAAACGTCCGGCAGTTTTGTTGCTTCGTTTAAGAAATTTTTATTTTGACGGTGTGATGGTGTGACGATGATATAGCTTTCATTGATTACGAGAAAGCATTTTATTCTGTCGAAACCTCAGCAGTCATGGAGGCATTACGGAATCAGGGTGTAGACGAGCCGTATGTAAAAATACTGAAAGATATCTATAGCGGCTCCACAGCCACCATAGTCCTCCATAAAGAAAGCAACAAAATCCCAATAAAGAAAGGCGTCAGGCAGGGAGATACGATCTCTCCAATGCTATTCACAGCATGTTTACAGGAGGTATTCAGAAACCTGGATTGGGAAGAAATGGGGATGAAAGTTAATGGAGAATACCTTAGTAACTTGCGATTCGCTGATGATATTGCCTTACTTAGTAACTCAGGGGACCAACTGCAATGCATGCTCACTGACTTGGAGAGGCAAAGCAGAAGAGTGGGTCTAAAAATTAATCTGCAGAAAACTAAAGTAATGTTTAACAGTCTCGGTAGAGAACAGCAATTTACAATAGGCAGCGAGGCACTGGAAGTCGTAAGGGAATACATCTACTTAGGGCAGGTAGTGACTGCGGATCCGGATCATGAGACGGAAATAATCAGAAGAATAAGAATGGGCTGGGCTGCGTTTGGCAGGCATTCTCAGATCATGAACAGCAAGTTGCCATTATCCCTCAAGAGAAAAGTGTATAATAGCTGTGTCTTACCAGTACTCACCTACGGGGCAGAAACATGGAGGCTTACGAAAAGGGTTCTACTCAAATTGAGGACGACGCAACGAGCTATGGAAAGAAGAATGATAGGTGTAACGTTAAGGGATAAGAAAAGAGCAGATTGGGTGAGGGAACAAACGCGAGTTAATGACATCTTAGTTGAAATCAAGAAAAAGAAATGGGCATGGGCAGGACATGTAATGAGGAGGGAAGATAACCGATGGTCATTAAGGTTTACGGACTGGATTCCAAGGCAAGGAAAGCGTACCAAGGGGCGGCAGCAAGTTAGGTGGGCGGATGAGATTAAGAAGTTTCCAGGGACGGCATGGCCACAATTAGTACATGACCGGGGCTGTTGGAGAAATATGGGAGAGGCCTTTGCCCTGCAGTGGGCGTAACCAGGCTGATGATGATGATGGTGTTATCAAATCATCAGCCTAAAGGGATTTCAGCCTGTTGGTAATTGTCACTGTGTATGATAATGTCGATCGTTATCTAGCTTAAGGTAATGTTCTGGGTTGTTGTTTGTAAGCCTCGTGCTTGTATTTTTCTACTGGCCAAATAACTATATTTCCACCCTTATCTGCTTCCTTAATAACAATGTCATTCTGGCAACTAAGCTTTGAAATGATATGACTGTACGACGCAGTTATGTTTTTAGGTCGCTTAGATGTCTTGGATTGGCTTATAATTTCTTTACTGACAGTTTTAAGGTATATGTCAAGTTATATGGCTTGTTCTGGTTCGAGAGTGCAAGTGGATTGGGCTCTAAGTGGTTTCGTCCGGTGTCTGGTGTGTATGCGAAAAAGTGTCTGATCCGCATTCGTCGGGAAAATTCTGAGAGGTCCTTGTGAAGTTCGCATGCATTTATTGTGTTGTTCGTAGGACAAACGTTTAGGCCCTTGCTGAGTACGCCTATTTCTTTTTTACTTAATCTTTTTGACATGTCTACAACATTAGAGCGGTTTAATTTTGTGTGAAGTTTCCGTAACATCTGGTACTTCTAAACTCGAGGTCCGTCTTGTCGGCGCGTGGTAACTGTGCCTGGAAGGTTGTGTTTTGATTAAAGTTTGTTTTTTTTCGTTTGTTTCTCAACCAAATTTCTAGACGGTTTTGTGTTGTAATGCTCTAAATCTTTCTTCTCATCTGGTGTCAGAGCTATGTTCAGATGTCTATGGCTGAAACTATCGATTTGTTATTCGCAGTGTTCCTTGAGGATATTCAAAAGTGAAAGTGAGGCATTGTGCAATGTTGTTTGCCAGTTTGCACGATGGTGTGATGGGAGTGTTCCGAGAGCTGGTAAAGCCTTCAGTGTTAGACCTTTAGGGATTATAGTTTTCTCTATGCAGATTGTGTGAGTTTTCAAATGGGAGGTGTAGCTCGTATGTTTTCGGTAAGTTTTCTAGCCTGTAGGAATTCGATGCTTCGTGCCAGAGAAGAGTTACTGATTTGGTTTGTCTGTCATTTATTTGTCTTTTTGCGGGTAGGCTTGCGTGGGGTGTTTTTCTGTTCGGAAGGTTTATTACCTCATGCCTGGCTTTATTTGGGCTCGGTTTCTGTTTCACTTTGTGCGTGTGCAGGCAGGCGTGTGGGGGTCTGTGTGAAAACTTCGGTAGTGGATTTTCTGTTGTCTGTTACAATTGTGTCTGTTTGAACTGTGGCTGATGTCGTTTTTGGTGTAGTGTGTGTCTTGTGGCTCTTTTCACATTCCGCTGTCTGCGTTCTAAATGTTCTCGAGGTCACTGTTGCACTTGTGCAGTGTGTGTGGGTGTGAAAACTTTCATTGTAATGAGGTCCGGAGGCTCGACTTCTTAAGCCAAGGCACCCACGTTGGCACTGTCAGGCCAAGCCTTTCAGCGACATCATGGGCCCTCTGGACGACCCTTAGTTGGTCCTAAAACAGCGGGCTTTGAATCCTTTTCTCCCACTTTGTCCATTCTTCAACGAGGTTGGGGAGAGTCGTGGGACACCCGGCCAGCATATGCCTGATTGCAATGATGCCATTACAACCGTTGCAGTCCATCTTAATCCCCCTCTCTGGATATATTTTATTAATGGTGTATGGTGTGGGATATGCACCTGTTTGCAATAAGCGCAGTGAGACTGCCTGAGCCCTGTTCAGTTTTGAATGTGCCAATGGAAATAGCCTGCGTCCTAAACAGTAATGTTTGGTAATGCCATTGTATGTTATTAAATGATCTCTACATTCCCTGGCTTGATGATGAACGGCTCGGTTGTGACTGTCACGGTTAGCAAGTCCTCGTGCCAAATCGTGAGCAACCTCATTGAGGCTTACCTGAACCTCGTCCACTTTCCCCGTATGCGCAGGAAACCATCGGATTTCAGTTCTCATAATCCCAATGTTTTCACAAAGTTTAGCTGCAAATACAGCTACGTAGCCTTTATGAAAACACTTTATAGCACATTTCGAATCGTTATAAATGCAGGCCCACGTATTACTCCTGGTGGCTAGAGCGATTACCGTTTGTTCCGCCACCATGAGGTCCTTGGTAGAAATAGTGATAGCGTCTTGCACCTTCCCTTGATAATTTCAGAGAATGGCCGTATATGCTTCTTTACCTTTCACCCAGGCAGCATCAACTATAGATGCCAGTTGGTTCTGCTGCTCTATTTCCTGCAAGAGTGCTTTAGCATTTGCCTTTCTCCTTTCGACATTATATTCTGGATGCATGTTTCTGGGGAGAGGGTTGGTTCTGATCTTGTTCCTAACGTCAGTCCTTAATTCTACTTCAGCCTCTATTGGGCTCCTTGATGTATAGAGTTCTACACCTATTGCCTGTAATATGTTCTTGCCAGCTCGTGATTTTGTCAATCTTTCGTGTTGCGCTAGCTCATGGGCCTCCGCGATTTCTTCCATTGTGTTGTGCGCCCCTAGACTCTTGAGCTTGTCGGTTGCAGTGTTACTGGGTGTCCTCAGGGCTACTTTAACGAGCTTCCTGAGAGTTACATTAGGTTTCTTAAGTTCTTCCTGCATTCATTTAAATAATCTAGCCACATAAGTGAAGTGACAGAGAGCAAAGGCGTGTATTAGCCTCAAAGCGCTGTCTTCTCCTAAGCCTCTGTGTCTATTGGTAATTCTCCTTAGTAACCTAATGACTTCATCTATTTTATTCGAGATATGTTGTATTGTTCTATAGGTAGCATTGTTTCTGTATATGTGATACCCAAGAACCTCGATTTTTTCAACTAGCCTGATTGCGGATCCTTCATGAGTGTATAAGCACACTCTTGGCTCATCTTCCGGAATGTAACCTCTTGGTTTACGACCTATTCTGCGATGTTTATTGAGCAAGAGTTCTCATTTGATTGCCGAGCATTTCAACCCCATGTCTTTCAATGTGTTCTCTGTAACATATAAACTTTCCTGTAATCTGGTTTCTGTCTGCCCTACATTATTACCCTTGGCACTCCATATGGTTATGTCGTCCGCATTACCATATAATGTATACCCCCAATTTTTTCCAGATTTCTTGCAACCTTAGAAATTGCTAAACTCAATCGCGTGGTTGAGAGCACAGCCCCTTGTGGAGTGCCCCTATTTCGCAAATTCTTAGCTTCTGATTTAGGCTCACCCAGCATGAGTTGTACGGTTCGATTTCTAAGTCCTTAATCATGTTAAAAAGTATCTTACCTAACCCCATCTCCGAGAGGATGCCAAGTATTGCCTTATGCTTTATACGATCAGAAGCTTTTCCACATCCAATCCCAAAAGAGCTTTCGTATGCGCTGGGCTGGCCTGTATAAGTTGTTGTTTGATCAGCAGCATAGCATCCTGAGTTGACAGCCCGGCACGAAAGCCGATCAAGTTGTATGGGAGGATGTCGTTCCACTCAACGTATTTCGTGAGTCGATTTAGGATGACATGATCCATAGCTTTGCCTAGACATGACGTTTAGGAAATGGCACGGAGGTTTTCCATGGTGAGTTGTTTGCCTGGCTTTGGTAGGAGGATAGTATTGGCTACCCTCCATTCCTCTGAGTATACCCCTTTTCTCCAACATTCATTGAAATGTTCAGTTATAGATTTCTTAATATCTTGTAAGTTATTCCGTCAAGTCCAGCCGCCGATCTACCATTAAGACTGCGAAGAGCGCCCTCACTTCACTCTCAGTGAAGTCCCGGTCAAGTTCTTCATATACGCCTCCCATATTTTCGGGGCTCTCGTCTCTTTCGTTTGGTTGTATAAGTGGGACATATTTGGCAGCGAGAGTATCCATAACATCCTTCTGTGTTTTATCTTGGCTTTCCTGATGAACCAACTTAGCTATAGCTGTTCTCTTGCTTGTCCTTGTTTCAGTCTCGTTGAGCAAGTGCTTGAGGAGGTTCCAGCTACCTCCATGTTTGAGTCTACCACCAGCCGAATTACAGATCTCGTCCCACTGTTGCTTCACGAGGGTCTTCGAGTGATCATCAATTTCTCTGTTTAATTGCGCTATTTTTTTCTTAACCTTCTGTTAAGTCTCTGCGTTTTCCATCTCTGTAATATAACCTGTTCAGCCTCAATCAAATGCGCCCCAGCCTGCTGTCCATTGCCTCAATATTTTCCTCTGTCCTAATTTATTTAGTGGCCTCTTTGACGCCCTCTCTGAGCTGAATGACCCATGTCTGAAGGGGCTCCTGCTCGGCATCTAGAGGCCCCACTTTCCTTCTGTTCGCCTGATTTTCTGAACTGATCCCAATCAGTGAATTTCCAGATTCTAGTTTCCTGTATCGGTATGCGTATGGTTATGTGTATGATGTAATGGTCGCTCCCGAGATCCATGTTTCAATTTTCCCAATTCGCTCCTCTTAAGTTGTTTACAAAATAAGATCTGGTGTAGAGTCCCTGCTTGTGGACGTGCGACAACGGTTGGGATACGCCGGATCAGTAATCAAGCATAACCCCAGATCCATGGCTAGACTCCATGGTTCCTCTCCTTTCTTTGTGTTCCGAGTGTACCCCCTTGTGTGATAGGGGGCATTAAAATCCCCTCCAATAATGAGCGGGGAGTTTCTGGCAACCGAAAGCACCTTGTTGAAGAGTGCTCTGAGCCTCTGTCTCATGTCGTTAGGGCTGCTGTTAATATTTAAACAGAAAATGTTTTGCGTCTTACCTCTGTTCCTTTTAAGTATTATCTCAAATAGAATAAATTCAAATCTGAAATATCTAAGATGAACATTATGCTCAATGTATGGCAACTTTTGGCCAATGAAGGTCGCCAACCCCCTCCCCATTTTTTGTCTCTACATGTAACTTTGCACCCAGTAAGCATAATTTCATCCGTTAAGGTTTCCTGCAGCATAATTACCTTTGGCCTGACCTCAGAGGACCTGATCAGCTGTCGCAGTGCTGCTTTTTTGTGTTGGAACCCGCGACAATTCCATTGCCACACGTTAAATCTATGATTACTGTCCGTTGTTATTAAGTGAGGCTGCCTTTCTATTACCCGCTATTTTCCTCTTTGTGATGGCCCCGACAATCCAGGAATGGACTTTATACTATCCGCCTCCAATGGCAGATACTCATCGTCGTCATCCCCTCGCGTCTCAATTTTCCTAAGTCTTTTCGCCACCGTTAGCCTCAATTTCCACAATTTGTCCAATTTAAAGTTCGTTGTTTCCACTGTCTCTCTTACCGCTTTTATTGCCTCTTTTATTTCACTGTGGGCTGAGAAGACTGAATCATCCTCGGAACTCGCCGCCCTCTTTTTAGGGGCAGGACACCTGGATTCCCCTGGATCGTTGCTTTTTCTTACAGGTCTATCTATTTCTACTCTAGCAGCTAGGGCTCAACTGCTTTTTTTTACGAAGCTCTACTACCTGCCTAGTCAATTCTTCATTAGCTTTTCTTAAAGAAGTTACTTCTTTAATTAATTGCTCTATTTTGGCATCATTGCCATCACCCACAGCAGCCGAGGCGCCCTCAGCAACCCTCGCCATACATTTTACTTTGTCAGCCCGGGTGGTTCCTGGCGTCTTCTCGCCAGGTCCCTTTGCACGAAGCGCTCCTGCGCTTCCCTTGACTTGGAGCGCCTTCTCTCCTTGGACAGTGAACGATGCCCGGATCGCGAGCGTGAGTGCTCCCTGTCATCGGGACGATGGTTGGGCGCCAGCTGTTGCGCCTCCGACGGCGCTCTTGTTTACGACCGAGTCCTGTTGCGCTCCGTTCGAGGGAGCCGTTCGACGTAAGGGATTTGAAATCTTTGCATACAAAACTTGTCGCCGGTAGGGTGATCGCCTTCACAAAATTTATGCTTAGATACACGCACATGTGCATCTCCTAGGTTGCGAGTTCTACATCCCCTGCTATGAACAAAGTCAGGTGTTGGACACACATCAGAGCGGTGCTCGACCCTTCCGCAGGTGAAGCAGACGTCGAATTGCTCCCTGTAAAGGTAGCATATCACTAGTGTGGATCCGTACCTGACAAAATTGGGCGCTTTGAGTCCATCGAAAAGTGCAATGACCGATCCCGACGTCTTGATGCGCGTGGCAGCCAGCGCAAGCGGGTTCTAGTCATACACGATATTTCTTGTTATAATAGCTTGAGAGTCTCTGATGTCCACTCATCGGATGACGTCTTTGCATGTGGCATGTGGTACCGCTTCGTATACATTTACCTCGTATTCCGCTCCCATAATCGTGAAAGTCTTGATTCTAACGTGCTTCGCAGATGTTCGGGCTTAGGTGTGCTGAATACGATGATATTTTGAGTTAAGTTTGGGCAGACATCTTCACGGGCCTCCTATTCCGTTAGGCCGGACGCCTCGATGACTGCGGAACCAATCGTGATGGCTCTCACCTTGTTCAAATTGCGCAGTCCTCGAGGTCATATAACCATCTTTCTGTGCTCCTCAGGCAGTTGAGGCATCCTCGAATCTTTGATAATCCGATTCTTAACCATTCCACCGATGGCGGTTCCCTTGACGCCATGCTCTCCCTGATTACACGGCAATCTGCTCTCCTCATTTACCGCCTTTGTGCTAGGTTGTGATCTTGGGCCAGCCACTACTTGCAAGCAGAAGTCGTCCTGAGCATTGTTTCCTTCATTTCCATCAAAATCTTCATCTTCCATGTGCGTATCCGCCATGCCTGCGGGCAGGCGGGCTTACTAGGCCCAACAAAGGCCCTACTCCTCACTAAGCTTAGCTCCGCTAAGCTCAACTCGGCGTGTAGGAGTAGAAAAAGTTCCATAAAATTGTGAATATACAAGCCCCACCTCGAATCTTGGTGTCAGTCGATTTGCCGTCGCTTCGCGGATCCAGTGGTATGCTTCTTTTCGTTGTACTCTTAAAATTGGCGAGCGGAGCATGGAAAACGAAATGGAGCCGTTGTTTCCGCGTCTGCGCTGCTGGGCGCTTCTTCATCCCTCCCACTTGTGCAGTGGCTTGTTTCACATTCCGTTGTCTGCATTCCGATTGTTTTGAGGTGACTGTCGCAGTTGTGTTGTTCGCGGTGGCAAGCTAGGCAGAGTCGGTGAGGGTGCTATTTGAGGTGGATTTCAACAGTGTTTTTTCTGTACTTGTCCTTAATAAAGAATTTGATGCGTTGGGAAACTAGCTTTATCCCTCTGCGGTTTAAGTGGAAGCCGTCCCAAGCTAGGTGCTCGTGCGGTGCTTCGTGTATTTCTGCGTGGTGCATCATGTCCACGTTCTTGTGGAAGTGTTCTAAGTTGAAAATTCAGTAGAGCTTGTTACTCTCCTCATTGCGTTTCATGAATACATCAGTTTGGTGGATTAGGGGGCGGTGTTTGTTTTGTAGGTAGGCAGCGACAGTTGTTATGGTTATATGTGCGTTTGGGCGAGTGGCTTGAATAGTTCGTATTGCGACGTTCATTGACTCGATCGTTTCCGCGGCGCTTTGTGCACTGATGTTGTTTGTGCCTACATTGATAATGAAGTGTTTAGTGTCAACTGGCGTATCACAAACTAACGGGAGAATATCTGATGTTTGCGCCCCACTGTGTGGGCCTGTTGGAAAGTGTTCCTTCAGGTATCTGTACTGCCTGTCTCCAAGGACTGCTACATGGGCTAAGGATAGCAAGGAGGACTTACCCTGTTCCGTCATCGTCAGCTGGCATTGAAGTACAAAATCAAAAAGGGGGCTGTCAGATGGAATAGCCCACTGTTGTATAAAGTTTCTAAACAGGGATGAGGGATAAACACGGATAAGGGACATGATCAAGACAGCCTAGATATATAGGTAGAATTTCTAAACTCCTTTCATCCAACAATAAAATTCCCATCAGTACCCTCAACTGAGCGCATAAACTTGCTGGACGCAACAATATACATTGACAATGGGGCGCTAAAGACAGCGCTGTGTAGGAAACCTTTCGACAAGCAACAGTACCTAGAATATACGAGCCACCATCCCAGACATTGCGAACAAGGCTTCTTTAAAGGCCAAGCCCCACGACTACGTCGCATTTGTGTTGAAAACCAAGGCTACATAGATAGACTCCATCACCTTAAAGAAACCCTATCAAACAGGAACCACCCAAACAGTGACCTTCAAAAAGCCTACACCGCTGCAACCAAACTTGATCGAGCCGAGGTCCTCACGCCCCGCCCGAGGGTTACAAGAACAACAACGCCTCTTCTTACTACTAAATTCTCAAACGCACTCCGAAACGTAAATAACATCCTCAGTAAGTAATGCCCAATTCTCACCAGCAACCAGAAAGTTAATAAGATTTTTCCCGACCGGCCCAGAGTAGCCTACAGGCGCAACACTAATTTTAAAGATTTTCTTGTGCATGCCAAACTGAGAACAACTACGAAGCTGGGAACCAGGCCCTGTGGCCGCCCCAGTTGCTCTACATACAAACATATTCAATCTACTACTACAGTAAAAAGTACAGCGTCAAATTACGCACACAAGGTAACTTCGGCTTTCACCTGCACATCAAGCAACGTAGTCTATTGTCTGGAATGTGGCACTTGTAGCGAACAATACACTCTTAGGCAAAGTTACACCCTTTGGCTTGCCACTTCTGCCACACAACTATAATCGTTATCGGCCTTGATGCGTTTCCTTTCTTTAACGCTGCGCGCCCGGAACTTTCCAGTAACGAACGGCATGTGCGTTATCAGAAGGGGCACACCAAAGGGTGTAAACTGTTCTATGCTGATAACGCGCGTGCCGTTTGTTACAGGAAAGTACCGGGCTCGCAGCGTTAAAGAAAGGAAACGCATCAAGGCGAATGACACAAAACACAATTTACGTAAAGCAGTAGCCAGCCACTTTAATGAACATGGTCATATATTTGACAAAGCAAGGTACTAAATACTACAAACAAATTTCCGTTCACCTCGCGAAAGCAAATATATGGAATCATACCTCATACACAAGTTTAACTGCCTACATGCGACGTGTACCAATTTGGCACGTGGCAACTGAGAATCTTTAAAAGTGGTAACTTAAATCTGAAATTCTCACATCCTCAACCAAGACACAAAACACATTATGCCATCAGCTAACCTTAATTCTTAACCTCACCTATTCCTCCATTTTGAAAATTTTTTTGCCCACTACTCAATTTAATATACTCTTTCATGTTTTTCCATTTTTGTCAACTGTACGACCCGCTTTTCCCATGTACACCGGCCCCCGCCCGCTTCTCCTCACGTCACCCTCCTATTTTTTATTCCGGTTTCGGTTCCCCCCCCCTCCTATTTTTTTCTCTTTTCTAATATATTTTTTTGAAACTCCCTCACCAACACATTCAGAAGTCCCAGACGTCATTATACCTTTTTCGGCGCCTGAGCCACTCAGGGTATCACCATTTCTGTATACTGCCATAACGACACCTACGTTGAGCTACTGGGGCTAACCGCCATTGAAAGACCATGCCGCTGCCTTCCAGATACGCCATACATTGCATCCCAGACTCCTTGTCGCCATCTTAACTACTTGAAAATTACTCGACGCATTGCTACTATGCTACTAAAGTCACGCTTTCAACTCAGATTTTTTTTTTGCCTGTCCTGTTACTCGCGCACTGACCGCCTAACCGGCTCTTCTAATGCCACAAAAACATGCCGCCAACGACACCTCTGAATGCTCCCTAACCTCTCGTTTCCCCGACGCCTTCCAATGCCCCCTTCTTTTTTTTCTTGTTCTTTCTCTCACCCCCCATTTTTTTCTCTCTCCTTTTCTTTCTTTTCTTTTCTCCCCGTCTTCCCACTCCCCCGCTCTTGTCCCCTCGTCTTGGGAACGGCGCTCACAGATGTCGGACGACAGCGCTCATTACCTCTGAAGTCTCTCCCTTTATAACCAGCCGCCACCAAGGTAGAACTCACGTGACGTCACTGCACTGACCCTTTAAAGCTAACATGCCGGGGATGACGAGGCCGCCTTTGACGAAGATAGGTCCTCCTATCGAAACGTTCGCCAGCCTTTCTGAGGCACCTTATCCCTTCCTAGAAACTTTATAGCGCAGTGTGGTATTCCATCTGTCCGCTCCATTCTTGATTTTGGACTAAACACAGAGGAATGCTTATTTGGGGTTAAGCAAGTACACTTTTTGGGTCATATTCTGAATGAAGAAGGCATTCATCCTGATCCGGCGAAGCTCAGTGCTATCAAAGATTTGAGGCAGCCCGAAAACGTACCTGAGCTTAGAAGCATTCTGGCCATGGCCAATCATTTGGGCCGCTTCCTGTCACATTTAGTCGAAGCAACCGCTCCGATGCGTGGTCTTTTGCAGAAGCATAGAGACTGGGTATGGGACAGCAATCGGGAAAAAGCGTTCCAAGAACTCAAAGAGCTTATTTGTTCAGCGCCGTGCATGGCTATGTACGACCCTTCGCTACCAACCACTCTTTCAGCTGAAGCATCGTCTTTCGGTCGGGGAGCAGTTTTTTTTTTTTTCAAAAGCAAGAAGACGGGCAGCATGGACCAGTCGCATTTGCTTCTCGTTCGCTCACCGAAACCGACCAACGATACTCCAAGACCGAAAAGGAAGCGCTGGCGTTGACATTGGCAGCGGGAAGGTTTGATAAATATTGACAGGTGGTAGTGACGCCAAAGAACACAGAAGCAATACTGTGAAAGACAAAACTAGCTTTTATTGGGCGAACCTGTGCCCACAAAGGCAGGTTACACTTAGAGCACAACCATAGCGGCGAACACAGTCGGCGATCGTCGAAAATCTGATCAGCGGGTCAAGCGCGTCGGCTTTAATAGATCAGTTGTCGAATGTTCCAGAGTAACCACTGGGACCCGCGTGTCTTCCACAAAGTTCTACACTATTCGCGTCGCGCATACATGTAATCAGATTACACAAGTTGCGGGGAAAGACAGCGGAGGGAACCATCGATAACATTCCAGAAAGGTTTTTTTACATGCAGGCGCGTCCTCCTCTGTGGGATAACATTTGTTAGGTGGTGAGAAGTGGTCGCCCGATAAATATAACGAAGTACACTTGTCAATATATACGTGGTCTGGAAGTTGTTTTCGAAACTTACCACAAGTCCTTGGTATGGCTGTTGGGTCGCCGGGCAATCGATAATATGCCGCCTAGAAGTCAGCGCTTTCTTCTGCGCCTGATGCGGTACAGTTTTTGCGTAGTGTATGTTCCAGGCAAATCGCTAACCACTGCTAACACTCTTTCACGTTGGCCGTTAGCTCGTACAAAAGTGGAAAGCTGCTTGACTGTCTCAGAGGGGACAGTTTAATGGGTTTAGAAACAGGCGACGATTTCCTGACAAGAGTGAAAGAAGGTCAAGCGAATGATGAAGTGTGTCGAAGCCTGCGAATAATGTGCAAAGAAAGGCTGGCCTAAGAAACAAAATGTTCCCTCTTGTCCCATACTGGCAGAATCGAGCATGTCTGTCTGTGGTGAACGGGTTGCTGCTAAAGGGTATGAGGCTAGTCATTCTTCAGCCCCTTCGTAAAGAAGCTCTAAGCAAGCTACATGACAGTCACCAAGGCATCTCGCGATGCCACAGTGTAGTTGAAGGTTCTTTCTGGTGGCCGGGACTGAGCACTGAGATAGCATCTTTCGTTTTCTTTAAACGGTGCAACGTTTGCGCGATGCATGCGCCGGAAGATATAGAACCGATGATTGGATCGACAACACCGTCTTTTCTTCGGGAGAGAGTGGGGGCCAATCTGGTGTCAAATTCACGGTTGGCAATACCTTGTCCTCGTAGATTATCTGTCGCGATACCAAGAGATCGCCATTCTCCCGTCCGCAGACTCTGCTACTAAGATCAGTAGAATAAACAGCATTTTTGCGAGACATGGGGCCGCATAACGTAAAACTATTGTAATATGTTTTTATTCTAATCTCCTGACGTTAAAAATGCGTAACCGCCGAGGCAAGCATCGGGCGGTCACCCGCCGGGTTGTCTAAACAAACCAATCAAATGCTCCAATCGTTCATGGGTGGTCACTTTTCTTTCCTTGAAAAAGGAATAACATTGCCTGCACTGAGCGACTTCTCTTGCCTATTGCCTAATTGGCTCACAAGGGGAGAGGAGCATGCTCAAGTGGAGTGGGATTTGATGGGGCCGAGCAACTACACTGAATGTCGATAACCGGATGAAGAGGGTGGTGCCGGCGTCTGCGATTGGTCCGCTTTCTCTTAGCTTGCGGTGGTTCGTCGACAATCGCGGCGGTATGCAATGAAAGCTTAAGAATGAAGCTAAAACGGATCCTCAGCAAAGAAGAGTTAGCAGAACGAGGTCGTAAATGTGCCGAAAGTTCTCGAAAACTTTACACGGCCACGCAAAAGGTTTTATTACACGCAAATAAACCCATGCTCTCCGACAGAGTCGAGTAGCGAGTGCCGGAGTGATCGGTGGTAGCCACCTTTTATTCCTTTCGGAACGCAGCAGCCTGTGGTTATTCAGAAAAAAACTCAGTTTTGTTCGGCATAATAATGCATCGTTAAAGGGAAGCTGAAAGCTTTTCTAGAAAAAATGAGTGAAGAGCAGTACGTCGTGGTTCTCAACTCTCTTAATTCGAATATCGCATCGAAATTGAGCGAAAGAAAGTGCAAACATATTTTATTTCGATGAAAAGTGCAGCAACAGACACGCCCAGCTCGCGCGCCTCGTTTTCGCCTGTGATTCGTCGGGCGCCTCGTGACGTCAACAATGGTGTTCGTTCGCGCCGACTGCTGCCGCTACACACGAAGCACGGTTCAAGGTAGTTTGGTGGTGTTTTGCTGAGACGGTCATGGAAAATTTCGAGAGCTTGCGTTTCTCTGAGGAGTTCGGCGTTAAGTCCAAACTCCACGAGAGCGATTTTGCGCGCGAAGGTGACGGGCGACGGCTTCGAGCGACAAAACGGGCCGTCGCTTGAACAGATCGCTCGGTGTTGTCGCTCGATCGCTCGTTTCCAGAAATCTAGAACTCGTCGCTCGTCGCCCGGAAATGCTATGAGCGACTAGCGAATAGTGCGAAGCCGAAACTGGATGTACGTAAGTTAAATACTACTGTTTGTCGCACGGAACGAGCAAACTACTGAATTTTACACGTGCAAAAATAAGAACCTAGTGCAAGACCTTCAGAAATATTTTATGCTCCTTCTTCAGTAAAATACATCAACCTAAATTGATAAAGCATGCGTCACGCTAGTTTCGGCGCGTATATTGCTGCCCTCATACCGGGAAGTCGTCGCTCAAAGCCGTCGCTCACGTGGAGTTCGGCTTGCCGGCGACGAGTGAACGCGACAGACATCGCCTCGCTTGTCGCGCTGTCGCTGTCGCGTGCAAGATCACTTGTAAGGGGTTTATACTTTACTCCCTACATGTACGAGCCGAGTGCGAAGAGCCGGCCTCTCCAAGAGACAAAAAATGCTGGTAAAAGCACCGCTTTCCACGTGAACGAAGGCGAAGTGTTAGCATCTCCTTGTGTTGGAAATGTTCTTTGGCGAGTATGTTTTTTGCTAAGCTGCATTCAGCGTTCCAGTGAGTACGTTTCCGGGCAAACAACTGTAGCGTTATGTTCCGGCATGCCTCCTCGCAGAACGTAAGCGGTTTTGCGATCTTCAGCATTTGTGCGTTGCCCGGAAGCTGTCGGCAATCTACACAGACTGTTTAAACGCGGGAAAAGTTTACCGGCTGTTGAAGCACGTGTAGTATAGAACCTTCATCAGCACGGCATCTGCACGCTACTCGTAACCGGCGTATTCCATCGGCTACGTGAGATGGTCTATGTGTGCGGAAGAAGGGGGAGCGCAGCGTCCTGGCGTGAGCAGGCTTTCCAGCACAAGCAACTTTACGCTTGCGCTGCATTATGGTAGCTGCATGCACGCTGTTTCACAACACACGTGCGAATAGAAAATTCGCGGCGCTTGGCGATGAAACCTTCGTAAAGGGTGGGAGATAAACATGCACCTTCCGTTCAGCGTGCTATATTTTTTAGGAGAACCCAAAGCATGCATTATTGATAAACTCTGGTAGTAATCGTCACGGAAATGGTTAGAGCACAACACTGTTGTTCTTGAGTGCTGGAAGTTGTTTCGCTTCACAGCAGCCTCCCACTTAGCTAAAAGCTTCTTGTCTTGCAGGAACTAATGGAACATCGAAACATCGTCGCGGCCGCTAGTGTTCGTGCAAGCGTAGGCTGCACAGAACGCCGGCATGATCGGCCTACAAGTTCAATTGATGCTGCGCACGTCAACTACCACTCCTATATACACACAAAGGAATGTAGGGTCGAGGGAAGCAGATTAGGATGGCAAGCACGCAGAAATAAGCCCGGTCAGACACGGTCGCGGACACTGCGAAGGAGCGGAACACCAGTGTTGACGTCACTACGCGCGGTTCCCGGTCTCCGCTCGCATCGTCAATGTCAGCAGCAGCGCGCGGCGCTCGACGGGGGGCGGAGCTACAGGCGCAATTTTAACCGACGATTGCGTCGCTCCTAAGTGAAAAATCCCCCCCCCCAAAAATTTTACCTTCATGTTTTATAAGGTTCCCGCATCCGTATGTGAGCGTCTTATTGAATTCTACAGACTCTTCAGCTTCCCTTTAACGCGTACACGTCACTTTGACGCAGTGAGCTTTTGCGGTTTTGTTACGTCGCGTCAGAGGCAGGGGAAGTGGGTACAGCCCGAAAACTTTTGACCAATAGCCGACGGGTAATGGCAAAAAGTCATCGAATCATAAATTACTATTTTCGTTTTGTTCGGTCTAATTATGCATAATCAGTGTGCACACGTCATATCAGATGGGGAGGTATCGCGGTTTTCGTGACGTCGCGTGATAGACAGGTGAAGTGGGGGCACCAAAAATTTTTTTCACCAATCGCGGTGGGCTGATAGCAGAATTGGAATAGAAAAGTTTGGAATAGATTTACGTTATAGCGCCCATGGCATTCCCGAGTGTGTGGTGACCGACAATGGTGCCCTGTTCGTCAGTGTGGAATTCGAGCAATACGCAAAACTACACAGGTTATTATATTTCTAACTCTAACTCTAGTTTCGAACTCATTTAAAATGTATAGGTCCTGTCGTGTCACCACGAGTCCGAGGCACCTCCAAGACAACGGGGAAGTCCTAGCGTTTGGTAAACACGGTTAAGAATCTCATTTTGAAGTCGGATGACCCCTACTCAGCCTTACTGGCTTATAGCCCCAAGCCTGGTGTTCTGAAAGCCAGCCCAGTGGAAATACTAATGGGTAGAACACTTAGGACGAGAGTTCCAATGCTGCCTTCGAACCGCAATCCGGGACAATGCTGCCAGCAGAAAGCGGTGGCCAATGACCGTAAGGTCAGGAAGGGGCAAAGCCGCCACTTGAACAGACATCACTGGTCTAAAAATCTCACAAAGGCGGACACAGGTATGTGGAGTGGCTGACTGATCTCCGTACCAAAGGTACTGTGCTCGGAGCAGCACCATAGCCGTGATCATACCGTGTCCAAACAGAAAGCGGGCTCGAAGTCCGTCGAAACAGCAGCATGCGCACCGTCACCCAAAAGACCGGGTAGATAGCGGAAGCTGCGAGATCCCTGATAGTCAGGAACAGCCCAGCAGGGCCCGATTGGTCACTCGTGCAGGCAACCAAATTCGCGAAGCTTCGGTGCCTCTAACTCTGACGGAGACGAAGGGTAACAATTCTGAAACAAGATTATAACTACGACCACATTTGGTAGAGTTGTGCGCAACCCCATAGGGCTAGGGGTGGACGACTGATGCTTTGAGCGATTTTGTTCTGTGTTGCTTTCTTTTGTGTCCGGGATGTGTGGTATTTTCGAAGGTGGGAGCCAGACTCGAGCCGTCCCAATGTAAAAAGCCGTTTATTGAACACATACAACTATATATATAACCAAGAACAGAAGCCCCCCCTGGGGAATAAAGAACTCAAATGAATAACGAAACTGAATACAACAGGACGCTTGTCTCCCTATACCATTTTGTATGCACGTGATGTTAATAGTGCTTGAAAAGGGTAATGTGCAGGAATCGTTTCCTCCTGCTTGACGCGTGACGTCAGCCGCCATCGGCAACTGCGACTGCCATCTGTGGTCATGTGACGCAAGTATGTAAAACCAGTGCACGATAATAAACGCGGGGGGGGGGGGGTCTTCTTTCATCAGCCGAGAGCACGGTGTCCGGAGTGCTTGCTCGGCCAGCGCACAGGCGTGCGCTCGGCTTCGCCCCCCGGCCTAACGCCAAATGTGGCACTGACGAAGCTGACGTTGGGCATTCCAACGTTTAGCGACGATGACGCCGGGTAATCTAAATAATAGGGTTTTACGTGCCAAAACCACTTTCTGATTATGAGGCTCGCCGTAGTGGAGGTCTCCGGAAATTTCGACCGCCTGGCTTTCTTTAACGTGCGCCTAAATCTAAGTACACGGGTGTTTTCGCATTTCGCCCCCATCGAAATGCGGCCGCCATGGCCGGGATTCGATCCCGCGACCTCGTGCTCAGCAGCCCAACACCATAGCCACTGAGCAGCCAAGGTGGGTTGCCGGGTAATCTGTCACTGATTTTCTGAATGATTTGGCCGGGATGCTTTCGAGTAAGGTTCGTTACAGCGCAACACAAAACCAGGACAAAACAAGGTATAAAACGACGACGTGTTGCACTGTAATGAATCTTACTATGAATCCCAACGAACTGGCCCAACTTGCTGTCTTGATGCAGAGGGCGTCGTTGTTGTCTTGAAGGGAGCTGTCATTTCTGGGCGTTCGAAAAGCCAAATGTCTGGAGTCCGACTTCTTGCCCGTAAGACTCAGGTGACCCTGATTGAGTTTCCTCGAGTGAACGATGAGGCGTGAACAGCATCCGTGACAGCTCCATGTCTGCCGGTGAAGTATTCTTTGCTCCGAGGGATCATCAGCCACAACAGCAATCCCGCAACCAGATGGTGCATCTGGAGGTCGAGTTGTTCGATTCAGCTCGGCCGGCTCGATGCCTGCATTGATCAATGCCATGGGGTCGCAGCTTCCAAGAATGGAGGTCTTCTGGCCGAAGGCCTCTTGACAAGTGGGCGCTGACTGGACTGAAGTAATACAGCATGACAAACTCCAAGGAGCAACCTTTGTCGCCCACACACAATGCAGCAAGCGCAACATGCAAGCTACTCTCATCGCCAGAGCGCACAAACTACAATAAGCTGACAACCCCCTACCTAAAGGAAAACCACGAAACGCAAGGTGCACGTTAATCGGCACAAGTATCAAGAAACTTTGAACCATGTGTCCGCGCAAATAGTTAAGTAATAATGAATAGAGCTTCCACCGATCAGGAAGGCGACTTTAATTCAAATTCGTAACACTAAGCCCAATATATCTACATGATGATTACATAATATCCTATTGTGAAATAAACCAAAGGGAGTGCCATCTTCAACCCTCATCACTTTCCTAAATTTGCTCAGAAGGCCCGAAATATTCCGGCTTCCATCTAGCGCTCTTATTTATTGTCCTGGTACGACGCAGCGTTATTACAATAAATCACCAATCTGACAAATATTAAAAAAAGAACTTCTAAGGAAAAATCTTGCGAACTATCCAAAACAAGTAGCAAATCAAAATTACACTGAGGCTTTTTTTTTAAATCTTCAGCCTACATTTCCCTGTAGCTAAAGAAAACAAAAACACTGACGCTTTCCTTTCTCGAGCGTTCAGCTGTCACGTTTTTAGGGAAGTAAACATCAAACTAACCCGAAAAAGTCCGCCATAACAAGAGCAGAAGAGACCGACGATTCCTTCTGTCTAACAAAAGTTCCTAAAACATAAACGTTCAAAAAATTAACATCGTCGAAGAAATCAAACCTGATGAACTCAATGCACAAAACGTGCCACCAAAAAAGCAGTACTGCAAAATAAAAGACAACTAGTTCATAACTCAGGCAAAAGCACAACTTATCCACTTGCACGTGAGCTTCCAAGCTGTACGCAACACGCACCCTGTTGGCCAAAGACACGTGTCATCACGTAAACTTTCATTTTGAAATTGCGGATCTAATCTGAGCCTAACCTAACAAAATGTCGTACTATTCCTTAAGCTACCCAAGCATTCAACACACAACTCAGTCGAATACAAAATGAACACAAAAGAACAAAACAATTTGCAACATGTCTTCCTAATTTCTTTGTTCTGAGGCGTCAAACAAACCCTTTCAGACGAGCTCGAGAGGGTCACGCATCTCGAGGTTCTCGCAGGGTGTGGTCGCGAAGAAGGCAAGAGCCGCTCAATTGCCTGACGCACCTCGTGACTGCAATTTTTGGGCACCCCATGCAGTTACTGGGAGAAGAGTGCAGTCACAGACCCGCGCGCGCAGTGTTCCCTTAGGTGCCCTTCTTTGCCTCCCGCTCATGCAGCAACCTTTCCCTTTCTCCCTCTGCTTACAACGAGACGTCCGAAATGTGATTAGGCGACGGTTACAACGCCTGCGTCCACGCCGATCCCTGATCTCCGCAAACGCCTAAACTTGGGATTTACCTTCCTTCGCTTTTTTAGTCTCCGGCTGGATCCTGACCTTCGCGCATTTGCTCCTGTTACCTTGTCACATCGCACGTTTGATTCTAGACGCCTCGACCACGTCCGCCTTTCTCATCTTGGGCCTGTGCTTTTCTTCACCATCTGTTCTGACCTATTCGAACAGCCTTGGGTGATTTTTCCTGGCAGGCTGTCTGAACTTGCCGCCTCCGAAGGATCACAAGGCACAGCAGTCCTCAGTCATTTGTAGCAAGTTATCTCCATTGTTGCAGAACAGAACAATGCCATCTGCAAACTGCAGGTTGGCGAGATATTGATTCTCACTTCTAAGCATTCCCAGTCTAATAGCATGAATAATTCTGCTAAGCAAGTAGTTAATAGCACTGCCGAGACTGCCTCTCCTTGCCGGACCCCTGTCTTGATCGGTATTTACTGTTTCGCTGAAAGGCGTCGAAATATTTCCTTTGATTGTACACAATATTCACGAAGGTGAAGTCCAATATAATTACGTCAACCCACTTGACATCGGTCAACCCAGTAGCGGGCTGACTTCCGTAAGGAATATTCTGCAATTGATCACATTTACGTCCTCAATCAGACAGCAAAATTGACAGTCACTTAGGTATCCTTAAGTGACTTGAAGGCGAAAGCATTGTGATTGCTTGTGATTGATTAAAGACTTCTTAATTGCTAGAGCGCGTCTGCGTTCTGTTCTTCGTTTTCCTGTCTCTGCGTTGATTAATCACAAGACCGCAACCATTCAGAACTCATCGCCAAATAGCTACGGGTTCATATGGTGATGGCTTCATTATATGCTTGGTGACATGTCACGTGACGTCATACATCAACACCTCGGAACCAGTTTTTCTTCCAATTATCCCGGCAGCATGATACGTGACATTGTGACGTACCCTTAGCAACTGTATCTTAATATGCCTTGATCTAACTTGTACAAACTGTAATACACCTTATACACTCAAATAAACCTTGATACACTATAGCAAGTCAGTTCTGCAGAAGCCTGCAAGGTAGAAGAAAGTACATGAAGGGGGGAAATATTAGCATCCACCGCCATGCCAATTATACACTATAATTCACCTTCATTTACTCCACCGTTTTACTCTAATGTCGCAGCCAGATGGCCTGAACCGTGCAGCAGCCGTGGCGTCGGGGAATCTCGCACACCGGAGGCCCAGGTCCGATTCCCACCCAGACCCAAATTTTCTTTTGAGTCATGAGTTTACTTTGTTTAGAGTAACCTCCCTTAGACATGTGACGTAAATCTGAGCATTTTGCGCCATCGGCCTGTTCTAGTACCATCGCTTGATGACGCCGGATTTTCCTGCCTCAGAGGACATATAATGCTTTCTCAGTAAAGGAAACCTGAGAAATTCAACGTAACCCTCTTAACCCGGCTTTGGTAGATTACGAAAACGCGGTTGAATTCGTAGAGAAACCAGCCGCCATGAAGGCAGTGCATATTCAAAGAGCGCAGGAACCATACCTGGGGCCGTATTCTGTAGCGGTTCGTTTTGGAACCGGTTCCTTTTAGCTGTTGCCATTGGTCGGCGCTTCGTTGTCGTCATCCCTGGTGGGCGGGACGACAAATTTTGATGACGTCACGCAGGTTGCCAATCATCTGGAAAGGAACCGGTTCCCTGCTACGAGAGGAACCGCGGAGAAGTGGTTCGCTCGAGGGTCGCGCGCGGTGGCGAGCATGATGTCGAGGGCTGCTAGGGCAACCGTGGGTGCCGGCTAGTCTCGCGCCAGCTGACGAGCCGTGCGGCACCTAGACGAGACGAGACAGAGACGGCAATGGCGGCTCCTTTGGTTGTGCTAGGTTGTGCTGCTGGCGAACGCCGAAAGACAACGACGCGACGAGAGGCAACGACGCGACGCGTTCGGCATGGCCGAAGAAGAGTTCCGAAGGCATTTTAGGCTCTCCAAAGACATAGTGCGACGTCTTTGCGATGAGCTGGAAGAACATCTCGGACCTCAAAGATTTCGTGGTGTCGACACTACGATAAAAGTGCTGTGCGCGCTACGTTTTTTTTGCCACCGGGAGATTTCAACAGTGCGTCGGGAATGAAGAAGCGATTGCACTGTCGCAACCTTCGGTCAACCGGATCATTACAGCCGTCGCCAAGGCCATAACGGTTGTGGGCAAAGAAAAAGGATGGGTTAGATTCCCATCCACGGCGCAACAGAAAGCCGCCGTCAGCTGTGCTGGCCCAACACACACGACGCCTTTGCTAGGTACGGGTGCTCCTCGACAAATGAAACGAGTATTTCGCGCTGCCTCGCTGAAACATGAGGACCCAGCCGCCTGTCCTTGTGCGACGACATCGTTTCGGTTTCGGTGCGCGAACAAGTCCAAAAGGTAAACAAAGCGAGGCAAGTTGTTTGCATAACGTATGGCACACCACCTAGCGACTAAATAATATAACAACACAAATAAAATTACAACTCCCAGTAGCGTCTGCGCCGCAAGCTCACATTTATTACTGAAAATATATTTGCAAGTGGTGTATACAAACCAATGTTTTTTTATCAAACCAGCAACATCCTTCAATTGCTATACCGTCCCCCAAGTACAAACAAAAATAATGACGTGATCTTCCGGCAGACCGCCGCTCCTTGATTGGTTTCCCTCACGCCGCCCCGTTCCACTCTTTCTCCGAGTGACGTAATCCTGACGCAACAGCCAAAAGGAACCGGTTCCAAAACGAACCGCTACAGAATACGGCCCCTGGACATCTTAGGAAAATAACTAAGCCGCATCTTAGCACCGATAACTCTTCAAGTGTGATGACATGTATAAAAAACTGTGGGACCGATGGTGGGATTGACTAGCTTTTTTCGAGTGCTCTAACCATTACGCTACGACCACACGTGTGCTTCTCCCGTGACGAAGTCGCCCTTCGAAGCACCTGGCGCAGTGAGTCACGCGCTAATTTCTCACCTTGTTCCCTGATCACAGCCAGAACATGGAGGTTAAACTGCAGTTCCTTCTGGATCGGCCCATGTTTTTCGTGCGACGGATACCTACAAAGTGGGCTAGGTCCTTGCACCCAAAAATAAAGTAGTTGTGGAATAAGAGCAGCACCTGCTCCAAACGAAGGGTGTTTACTTTTTTACAACTCTTTTGAGATGATTTGAATATTGCAACAGCGCTATCAAATGTATTCACAAAGTAACAAGGACGAGACACAAGCTCTGATGGTAAACTAAATTTTATTGACGGAAGACGGATACCTTATGTAAGGGGAAAGGCAGAAGGGTTGAAAAATGACATTGCGTATCGATTTCGTACGTGCCGGCAATCAGCGCAGACAGACGCAGAAAAACAAAGAACTAGAAAGAAGGCAAACCATACTAAAAGACAATCAAGTCATTAAGCGATGGTTTCCAAAAACTAAAGCTCTGCAGCCTAAATCGATGCATAGGGGGTGCTTATGCACTTGCTGCCATATTTCCTTATGTAAAACACTTCCAAACTGACGCGCGCCGTCGTGTTGGCACTCTTACTGAAAATATTTGTCAAATCAAGCATGTACCAACTCACCCAGAAAGAAGTTTCAATGAAGTACCTTTGTCGTTCATGTGGCTCTTATTTCGGCGTTATCCCCTCTTCTCGTATCACTGAACTTTTACTGACCCACATCGTGAACGCTACATGCCGGGCAAGACGCTGCGCCTTCTGTATCCGCAAGGGCCTCGTGCCAGATTAAGTAAGTGCTCTCTTTGCCTCTGTAAAACCGTCATGGGGACACGCTAAAAGACTGTGCAAATTAATGCGGTCAGAACTGTGGCGGCAAGTTCGTCTTTTTCAAAATTGGCTTTGATTGGTTTGCTACGCTGACCACCCCGGATGGCTCGCCGCAAGGAAGTTAGCATCGCTTACGAAAACAGCTGCTCATCTCATGGAGTACCATTGGAGGAGCCTTCTGAACCTGTTGCTGTCTTGTTTACGTAAGAGGAACATAACACAGGGGAGTAAAGGAAGTGTAACCGTCCTTGGAAATGTTTAGCTGCCTGAGAACGTAACACGCCTCCTGCAGAAGGGCCCAAAATATGGGTGGGAGCCTGGCGTCCCAGCCCATGAGCTGATGGCAACGAACAGGAAATAGGCCATGAAAGCGAGAACTGAAGAGGACCGGGACCGCTGCCTCCTTGAGGGTGTAGACTGTCTGCGGAAGTGCTCACCGAACATTCTTGACGTGCAGAATGACAAACGACTGTTAAATGGCGTGGTTCCTTTGTTTAAAAGAAATAACCTAATGCTTGTTCAATCAGACAAAGAGACTGGGTTTGTTGTTCTGCCAAAGGGAATGTAGAATGAAAAAGTGCAAGCGGCGATCACTAAGAATTTTGAGCCTGTTAAGAAAAGTGCCGTTAGGGTCAAGATCAAGTTTATTAAGTTCTGTAAGAAATTAAATCTTGACAAACTTGCGAGGGATTTTGCCAAAAGCAGAGGTAGTAGCCTAAACGCATTTTTTTACAGCCAAGGCCCACAAGCCGGATATTCCATACCGGTCTATCATTAGTGTAGAAGGTTGGTGCCAAATAAACGTTAGTCGGTTTCTGCAAAAGCATCTCAAAACGCTTGCTTTGAAAGAAGCGCTCCTTACAAAGAAATCTACCGATGTCACGCTGTTTTTGAGAGCACAAAGATAACATTGACTTTGGTTTCTCTGTAAATGTAGAAGACTTGTTTTATTCTTTGCCTCGAGATCAGCTTTTGTTGGTTCTTAAGGAATGCGTAGAAACAAATGGCGAAGTGCCTCAGGGAATTGAACAGGCTTGTCAGTAGATAATTTTATATCGTTATTGCAGCTTTACCTGAGATCTACTTTTATTGTTTATGGCAACCTGCCTTTCTTGCAGCGCAATGGTATCTGCATTGGGTCCTGTGTCGCCCCAATTCCTTGTGATATATTTTTAGCAAAAGTGGATAAACTTTTAGATAGGGCTTTTTTGGGGTTTTTGTTTTAAAGGTATTAAGGTATGTTGGTGATTTATCAGGGCTTTTAAAAAGGCAGACGGCCTTCACCTACCGCTCTACAGTAGGTGAAGTTTTAAACGTATTTCACAAACATAGATTTGGGTTCAATTTTACCCATGCCATACCTGAGACCTGAGTTTTTAGACCTGAGACTAACTTTCGTGAAAAGAACGTTTGCCGGGGCTACTTCCCTCGAGCAAAAAAGGATTTGTTACCATATGATTCACCCTATTCCAAAACTGCAAAAAGAGCTATAGCGTCGCACTGTTTGAAATGATTTGTTCAAAAATCATTTTAAAAATTAAATTATGTGGTTTAACGTGCCAAAACCAGTTTCTGACTATGATTCACGCCGTAGTGGAGGACTCCGGAAATTTCGATTACCTGGGGTTTTTTAAGATGCACCTAAATCTAAGTACACGGGTGTTTTCCCATTCCGCCCCCATCGCTTCAAAAATCATGCCCGCACCTAATGCAGAAAATTTTGAGAATCAGGCTGGCCGACTTTTGGCGGCGGCGTTCCCCTATTCGGTCTTCATTGCTGTGTGTGAGACCCCCCTTCAAAAACTAAAACTAGGAAAACGAAGAACAGATGACCGTTGGAAGACCGATAAGCCTTTGGTTGTGCCGTACCTGCACAAGACTTCGCACAACCTCAAGAACGTCGCCAACAGGCATGGGGTGTCCATTGTTCTTTCGGCACCAAACAAGCTGGCGCAGTTATGCCCATGCATCTGCAGATCTAAAAGAAGAGGTCGTCAGCTAAAACACGACAAGCCGTTCGTCAAGTGTTCCACAGGAGTGGTCTACGCCATTCCCTTACTGATTTGATTTGATTGTCTTTTAGTATGGCTTGCCTTCTTTATGGTTCTTTGTTTTTCTGCGCCTGATTTCGCTGATTGCCGGCACGTACGTTCATCGATGCGCAATGTCATTTTTTCCCGATTGTATCGCTCCCTTCCCCTTCAATTTTGCCTTTCCCCTTATATAAGGTATCCGTCTTCCGTCAATGAAGTTTAGTTGACAGTCAGCGCTTGTGTCTCGTCTTTGTTACTTTGTGGTTCCATGTGTTGGATCTGTTATAATATTCAAATCCAGCATGCACCAACTCGCCCAGAAAGAAGTTTTAATGAATCTTTTGTGATGGCGGGCCGAGGTAACCAAGCATTCGCTGCAAGTACTATACTCCGCGCAATCCAACTACACGATCGGTAAAAGTTGAACGGCTGCCTCCATTCTTCCCTAGGTAATTGCAAGAAGAGAGCCCATCAATGAAATATCCAAACACCAGCAGCAGAAGTTTCTTTTTTTCTGTAAAGCAATTCTGCAAGATGCGACACTAAATGACCGTTGTCCTGTTCTCCCGCGTCGTCATCGCGACGCCAAAAGAGCGACGTCGGTGGTGTCGACAACGTCGCCTTCGTTGGATCGCGGCCAATGGCTTCCGTTTTCCGGTCCTCGGCTGGATGCGCGAAGGTCGCCAGTGAGCGCGACGGTGCGAGACGACTGCCAGGTGCAGAGTCGAGGCAGCCTCTGCGCCCAGTGGGCGCTCGTGTTTCGGCGGCGCCAGAGGGCACCATTTTCACCCGCCGTGCTTGATGCGCTGACTCAGCGCAAGAGCCAAGCCTCTCGCCGGGCTGATTCACTCTGGCGGCTGCGGGAGACTCGGAAATGTTTTCCTGAGCAGAGGCGGCGAACACGCGGGCCACGAGGAAGGAAATCGTCGCTTTGCGTGACGAAGGTGGCAGGGATAATCGGCCTTAAGGCAAGGAGAAATACTGAATCAGTTTGGATCTATTTCTGAGCAACTACAGCTTCATTGACTTCGCGGTAATAGGCTATCATTAGAAGAGAAATTCACCGTCAGATGCTCAGTTAATAAGTACTCATCGAAACCCCCGGGCCGATGCATCAGTCTGTCTGTCTGTGTGTGTGTGTGTGTGTGTGTGTGTGTGCGTGTGTGCGTGTGTGTGTGTGTGTGTGTGTGTGTGTGTGTGTGTGTGTGTGTGTGTGTGTGTGTGTGTGTGTGTGTGTGTGCGTGCGTGTGTGTGTGTGTGTGTGTGTGTGTGCGTGTGTGTGTGTGTGTGTACGTGTGTGTGTGTGTACGTGTGTGTGTGTGTGTGTGTGTGCGTGTGTGTGTTTCGGTCAACGATGTTTACTAAAACCTTGTGAAGCTTCCTAAGTTCTTTCTTTGGGTCTTTTAGCATACAATGTAATTAATTTTCACCGACTCCCCAGAAACATGCACCCGGAGTTTCACCAAGATCGAAGAAACGCACGAGCGAGAGCTCTCCACAAAAGATTCCGTAGTGCCAGGGACGTGGTCTATGTGGACGCGGCGGAGTACGCAAATGGACATAGTATGTCCATAGTTGCTACGAGTCTAGAGGGTGACTGCAGAGTTAGTGGGACGGTAAAAACATGGAAGGCAGAGGTGGCGGAGGAAGCTGCCTTAGCACTGGCAATAGCCTCCACGGAAGCTAACATCGTAGTAAGCGACTGCAAGACAGCCGTCAAGAACTATGCAAAGGGAAGAATCTCGCCGGAAGCACTGAGAATTTTAAACAACTTTCGTGGAGATCGCGACATCCACATTATTTGGGCACCCGCACACTCCTCCCTTCCCGGGAACGAAATAGCGCACAACCTGGCTCGAGAACTGACAGGCCGAGCAGGTGACACGCAGCAAATACTGGGAACGGAGAGAGACCGGATGACCAGCTTTAACGAGATCACCAAACACTATAAATCGGGAAGGGCCCATTTCCCCCCGGCACACTCCTCGTTAAATAGACGGCAAGCGACGGCATGGCGCCTCTTACAAACAGATACATATCCGAACCCGGTGACCTACCACCGCTACTACCCGGACCTTTACACGGATAGATGTAGATTCTGTGAAGAAAGGGCGGACCTACAACATATTGTTTGGGCTTGTCCTCGTACACCCATACAGAATAAAATAATTAAGACCAGAGAGCAGTGAGAGACCGCGTTGCTCAGCTGTGCACCGGATGACCAACTCAAGGCAATCCAGCAGGCCGAAGATGCCGCCAGGGCCCAAGGGCTCGAGGCCGTCATTTAGGTAGAGGCCTAGGTCTCAAATCTGCTGTGCACAAATAAAGTTTATTCCTCCTCCTCCTCCGATAAACATCTAACTACGCCGGAAGATATTGCTACACGCGTGTGGTATTTGATTGTTTGTAAGAAGCGTGTGGGCGCCATCTCTCGAGAAAAGAGGAGGAAGATCGAGTGGGGCTCGCGCTGTGAATCTAACCGGTCAGTGCTGCAACCGCTGTTGTAAATATAACCTGTAAATGGTTCCTCGTATTACTGACTCGTCCTTCGCGTAACATTGTGGTGGAGGTGGAACGTTCCCCGTCCTCGCCACGGAGCTCCGAAGTGGCCGCACCATCGTCTTCGCAGTCTTGGCTTCCGATGAAACCACCCCATCGCCACCTACACCTGCAGCGCCAACCGCAACGTACGTTACGGCTCCTAGCCTCCATGATCCTGGGACATTCTCCACACAAAATGGCGTTGACATCGACGACTGGCTCAGCATGTATCAGCGTATTAGCCAAAGCCACAAGTTGGACCCCACCATCATGCTTGCTAATGTGATCTTTTATCTGGACGGGACACTGCGTGTCTGGTTTCGCACCCATGAGATCGAGCTCTCCAGCTGGGACATTTTCAAAGTGCGGCTTCGCGACCTATTTGGCAACCCGTCAGGTGGCCAACAGGCTGCGCGAAAAGAGCTTGCCACCCGTGTCCAGTCGTCGACCGAATAGTATCTCTCCTACAAACATAAGGATTGTGTTGGGCAATAAAAATTAATAAAATAGAATAATTAAAATAAGAAACTGAGCCCTGCCTGCTGCACCTCAGTATTGCAGGCTAGCAAGTGCTCGCGCCTTGCCCGAAAGCCGATAAGCACATGACCGAGGTTGACAAGGTGGGCCATATCCTAAGAGGCATCGAGGACGACGGCTTCAATTTACTCGTCTATAACGACGTTTCTACCGTCGACGCAATCGTCAAAAATGGCGCTGCTTCGAGGTAGCCAATAGCCGCAGCATCGTCCCACAATATTCCGGCTCCCAAACACCCTTGCCACGCCCTCATGCTCCGCTCTTACCGCCACACGACCATTTCAAGAAAACGTCACACGTGTCGTTCACCGTGAGATTGAAGCGGCGAGTCCGGGCCCCCTTCATCCACGACCCCCTAACGGTACCTTTGACCAAGCGGGCCGTACTATTTCAGGTATTGAAGCAGTTGTGGGCCAAGAAATTGCAAACCTTGGCATCTATACAGCCTGCTCTGTCGCCCGACCCGATTCGGCACCCATTCCCATGTCCACAACCTGTAATGACCAGTATTTCGCTCCCAGACCACGCAATCCTGCTGAATTGCGAATGCCAGATGACAAATCGATCTGCTTCCGCTGCCACCGCTTTGTTCATGTATCCCGCCACTGCCGCACCACCTGAATGCCGCCTGGAGCTTAATTCCCTGCTCCTCGTCCATACCCCGGCGCTCGCCGTTATTCTCCTCACCGTGTGTACCCTACTTCTGATGCCCCCGACAGCCGCTCCTCCGTGCGGTCGCCGTCGCCTCAAGGCCGTCGCTCCCCGTCACACCAACCTCGCCGCTTTTCCTCGCCCAACCGACGCACGGAAAACTAGGCCATGCAGCTCTTGGAGGTAATGCTGCAACACGTTCATCCTGTCGAAATCCTCCGTTGACGCTCCTCACCAACACGAACGCAATTGAAGTAGAATAGGTGGTGTTCCGTTGACAGCATTAATTGATACTGGAGCCCTAGTGTCCATAATTCGCGGTAACCTATGTCGTCGCCTCAAAAATGTTCTTACGCCTGCCATCACTCGAGCCGTGCGCGTCGCCAATGGCGCCACTGTTGCCGTAAGGGGTAAGTGCGCAGCTCGTATACGAATTGCTGGCCGCCTACTTCCAGTCCTGTTCACCGTGCTGACATGTTGCCCTCATGACCTAATTTTCGGGCACGGCTTGCTGACGATGCATTCTGCCCTCATTAACTGTGCAACCAGTACGCTGTATCTCGAACTTCCTCTTCTTTCAGACGTTTGCACCGAACAACCGAACATCCTCTGCGCTACATCGTTTGTTCGCGTACCTCCAAAAGCCCCAACCTTCGTCGAATTAGCCTTACGGCAACCGCGCCTGATGGCGACTACGTCGTCGCACCTATTCGTGATGTCCTCCTGGCGCGCGACAACTATGTGCCTCACTCCGTCGTAACCCTTGCCGCTAATCGGATGTGTCTCCCCGTTATCAATTTTGGCTTGACGAAGCAAGTGTTACTGGAAGGCATAGCGCTGGCGACGCTCCAGTCAGTTACAGCCGACCACGTCACTGCTTTTGCAGCCGACGCGTCTCCAGATCCTCCTGATTACCCGCAAGATGTCTTGTACCTCGACGGCCCATTACGTCCCATGGTCGCTCCGGACCTCGCACCTGACCAAGCAGCCGCCCTATATCGCCTCTTGCTTTCCTACCGCGACATATTTGACACCGACCATTGACCACTTGGTCGAACGCCCCTTCTTAAGCATCGGATAAACACTGTTGTGATAAACACTGTGATGCTGTTCCCATTCACTGCCGAGCGTATCGCGTGTCCGCCGCAGAGCGGCAAGTTATTGAGCAGGAAGTAAACAAGATACTCGCCAGAGGCATCTTTGAGCCCTCGTCGAGTCCTTGGGCGTCGCCGGCCCTGCTCGTCAAAAAGAAAGATGGCACGTGGCGTTTCTGCGTTGATTACCGCCACCTAAACCGAATTACTAAAAAGGACGTTCACCCTTTACCACGAATCGACGACGCTCTTGGTTGTCTTCAGGGTGCCAAATACTTTTCGTCCGTTGACCTTCGATTTGGTTATTGGCAGATTTCCGTCGATGAGGAAGACCACGAAAAGACCGCCTTCGTCACTCCAGATGGCCTCTACCAATTCAAGGTTATGTTGTTCGGTTTCTGCAATGCCCCCGCCACGTTCGAACAGATGATCGAATCTCTGCTTCAAGGTTTCAAATGATCAACTTGCCTTTGTAACCTCGACAACGTCCTTGTATTTTCTCCTACATTTGAGACACACCTTGAGCGCGTCGCAGCTATCCTTGACGTCTTCCGCGAGGCTGGGCAGCAAATAAACTCATCGAAGTGCCACTTCGGCCGCCGACAGGTTACAGTGCTAGGCGATCTCGTCCATGCTTCCGGAGTACAACGCGACCCAGAGAAGGTTCAAGCAATAACGGCTTTTCCTGTACCTCAGTCTGCCAAAACGTCAGAGTTTTCTGGGGCTCTGTTCTTATTTCCGACGGTTCGTGAAAAATTTCGCAGCAATCGCTCGACCACTCACTCAACTTCTGAAGAAAGACGTGGCTTTTACGTGGGGTTCCCCTCAGGCGGCCACATTCTCACGCCTTAGCACGATTCTCACCAATCAATTGGACTTGGTACATTTTGACCCGTCTGCACCTACAGAGGTCCGAACCGATGCCAGTGGTTATGGGATCGCCGCCGTCTTATCGCAACGCCAACATGGACACGACCGCGTTTAGCCTACGCTAGCCGGCTACTGACAACTGCGGAGTGCAACTACTCGATTACCGAGCGCAAGCGTCCTGCTCTCGTCTGGGTTGTTTCAAAGTTCCGCCCATATTTATATGGTAAGCCCTTCTCAGTAATCACAGACCATCATGCGCTCTGTTGGCTTTCGTCGCTCGAGGACCCTACTGGCCGGCTCGGTCACTGGGCCCGCCGACAACAAGAATATCCCTACGCAGTGACTTGCAAGTCTGGGGGCCAACAACAGGATACAGATTGCCTCTCTCGCTACGCAGTCGAAGACGCGACTTCCACGTCTGATACTGACATCGAGGCCTTTGTTCTCTGTTTTTTCAATGCTCCATGCCGCAGACGAGTCGCCCTTGTGTATGATCACTGAACGCCTGGAATCGTCACTTGCGAGCTGTTCCCTTCGTTTATTCACTCTTCAAGATGGCGTACTCCACCGCCACAACGTTCACCCCGACTGTCCCGCATTCCTCCTTGTGATCCCTAAACACCTTCGCTCGGCTGTTCTCCACGAACTCGACGACCTCACCACTGCCAGTCAACTCGGTGTGTGATGTACCTAAAACCGGACCCTCCGCCGCTTCTTTTGGCTAGGGCAAAGGTACGAAGAGGATTGTAACTTCTGCAAAACTCAGTTAGGCACGCTCCAACACGTCATTGGAGTATGCGATTTCATCAAGGCAATCCCCCCACCTCTTACCTGCCCCACTACCCTACCCCATCCCTCATCCACCCTTACCGAGCGATGGGAGACCTTGCTAACCAACACCGCCCTGGAAGACGAGCTCGTCCTGATCTCCAGGGGCCAGGCAGCTAGGGAAGCTTATGGGTCCCGTGAAGAAGGAACCACTTTCATTGACGGCGTCTAAGAAGATGTCGAGCTCGGCTCAATAAAGTTGTTTCTCTCTCTCTCTCTCTCTCTCTCTTGCTCGCTCCGTTCGAAGATACGTAGCTGCGTGTGAGAAATGCAAGCGACGCAAGACACTATCGATGCTCCCTACTGTGTACCTTCAACCACTCGAGGTTCTCTCGGAACCATTCTTTCGTGTTGGTTTGGACTTACTCGGCCCTGTTCCTTTTTTTACCTCTGGGAACAGGTAGATCGCTTTGGCCACGGATTACGCCACGCGCTACGCCATCACCCGAGCGCTTCCTACAAGGTTCGCCACAGATGTCGCCGATTTTCTTCTACGCGACGGCATTATATTACATGGAGCTCCACGACAACTTCTCACAGACCGTGACCGGACATTCCTATCAAAAGTTATCGCGGACATCCTACAGCCTTGTGCCACGAGGCATAAACTATCCACGTCATACCATCCGCAAACAAATGGCCTCACGAAGCGTCTCAATCACACTCTCACGAATATGCTCGCGAAATATGTCTCTTCAGACCACTCTGACTGGGACCTCGCTCTACCGTTTGTCACATTTGCTTATGATTCCTCGCGTCCCGACACAGCCGGTTACTGCCCATTTTTCCTTCTGGTTGGCCGACAACGAGCACTGCCCCTCGACACAACCCTCCCTGTTCACGCGGCACCGACCAGTGAATATGCACTTGACGCCATCGCCCGCGGTGTCCACGCAAGGGAAATTGCCCGCGACCGCCTTCTGAAATCCCAAGAGATTCAAAGGCGTTTCTACGACCGACAACACCGAGACATGCACTTCCCGCCTGGTTCTTTGGTGCTTCTAGGTTCTCGGTCACGTCCGGTCGGCCGGTCATAAAACCTTCTGTCTCGTTACACAGGCACATACCAAGTGCTTCGTGCCGTGACTCCCGTCACCTACGAGATCGCCCCTGACGCCCCATCTGCTTACCAGGCCAGTGATATTGGGCGCGTCACAAGGCTGAAGCAGTATCACCCTCCCATTGATGACATTTAGACGCTCCGGTACGTCGCTTCTGCCGCCGGGGGATTATGCTACACGCTTGCTGTATTTGATTGTTTGAACGAGCCGCGTGCGCGCCATCACTCGAGAAAAGAGGAGGAAGAACGAACGGGGCTCGCGCTGTGAATCTAACCGCTCAGCGCTGCAACCACTGTTGTAAATATAACCTGTAAATAGTTGCTCGTCTTGCTGACTTGTCCTTCGCGTAACAGTACGAATCAAAATCCATGACGTCACAGCCCCGGGAACTTCAAGGCGGCGTCTCTAGCCGTCTTCGTTTTTCTGTTTTCTCGCGACTTCTTCGTGACTTTCTTGACCCGGTTTATTGCGGTAGGGTGAATTACTAACGCAGGTCGAGTAATTTTTCTCTTTAATGTCTTATTAATCCATGTGAAACAGAGTTTGATTCTGTTGTATGGGATGGTGTTAATTTTACCAACACGACAAAAAAAGAATGAATCCGTTCAGTGATGTGTCGTTGGAATCCTGTATGACCAATTTCTCGAAAGACGTGTTACTATGACTACGAGCGCGTATTGTACATGTTTAACATTTGGTCCCTAGTAATTGGTTCTCACCATCGTCAGTCATGTCCTCACTCAACCTGACATCTCTCGCCAAACAGCGACACGTTAATTCTTTAAAATTTTTTCATGGCATTACTCACTCATCTTGTCGCCTCTCCAGTAATGAATATATCCCCTTTGCAAAAATGTCTTCTAGTTGGAGCCATCACGCCCATAACATTACACCATATTTTGCACGCACTAATATACTTTTAAGTAGTGCTTTTTCCCAAAACAATTGAAACAAGGAATCCGCTACCCGGAACCAACCGTTCTCTCCCATTAAATGAATTTTTGTACTCCCTCAACACTGCGCCTAAACTTTCTTTGTTGCCTGTTGTATTTCTTTCTTGTATTGTAGTGTATTATCCACTCCTGCTATAGCCCCATCAGGGGCTGCAGTATGTGTAAATAAAGTAAATAAATAAATAACGATAGCTTATTTTTTTTTATAAATTAGTCCACCACCACCTCTCCTGTCCGCGGTTACTATCGGATGTAGCGTTGTATGTGCCTCGTCCTAACTTGCGTAATTCCAATAACTTCTATGTTAGATCAACTTCTACATAGAATACTGTAAGACGCGTTTAATCTAACAAATCATTCGCACGCTGAAGTCGGCATTTCCAAATAACATATGTGCTCTGGAACTGTTTTTTTTTTCACCTTGTACTGCGGTTTGTTCACGTTTCGTGCTTTTTTTTTTTCGTTTGTGAATTCACGAATACATTTCAAGGATTATAGGTGTTCAGGGGCACTTCAAAAAAAATTAATTGAATAGCGGTTTTGAATTCCTTGGGTGTAAAGGTGCGTTATGTCTTTCTCAATTTTTTTATTTGCAATACTGCAGACCACTGCGCATTATACAAGGAACACCAATTATTAACTGGATCAAAACTCTTGTCAACCGCAAGGTGTTCTGTGTATCAGGAACTTCGCGTTACTACGTTCAATCTCCAGCAATAATCGTATTGACCGTGTTGTCCAAAATGGCAAGCGTTCCCTCGTCGTCGTGTCGTCTTTTCACCGTGTGTTCGTCCCTTTTAGCGCTACCATCAGTCTTAAAGAATAAAAGGCAAGTTTGTGATTTGCACCGACCTCAAGAATATATTTTTTTTTCTCTTCCATGTTGGTGCACTGAACCCCAACACGCCATTGTAGAACGCGTCCAAAGCTATGGCAGTACGGTACCTGTGGAAAACGCATCGTTTGCAATATTTATATACCTTTCGAAATGCTCCAATGCGTGAAGTTGATGGCGTTAAATACCTTCATGCTTCATGCTTCCGACGTAGCATGCTATGCTTCTCTGCCCACGTGAGCGCTCATATAAAAAAATAATAACGAGCCGTCCGCGCTCCTGGTCATGTACCCGATGGCTAGCTCTCCCTTCATTGTTTCCGACGCCGCACACTACTAGTAGATGCTTCACGCGGCTAGAGTGTGCATCTGCACATAGATTCCAAGTTTCGCTGCACAATTCTGATGAAACACACAATAATAAAACACGCACGCACAGGATGACGTGCGTCATCGTGTTTGGGTGATTGTGCTTTATTCTTGTGTTTTTAGTTAAAACTACGCAGCGCAACTTGGTATCCATGCTCAAGAACCAACACATTAAACCATTTTTGCCACTGTGGTGTTAGGCAGAACGTCATTCCTACGTCATTAAGGCTGCACAGGACAAATATATATATCTATTTTCGTTCACTACTTTTGTTTTTCTGTCGAGCCCAGTTCAATCCTCTGATATGCAGTCAACTGAGAACTTTTATACCAATACGTACTCACACCGTTTGTTCTTTAAGCTGGCCGTTGCCAGTACACGCTGTCTAAAGCTTCTTACTCACCGTATGCACAAGTTGGCGTGCCGCAAAGAACTGCCTCGCAACGTATCGTGTTTTCAGGGTGACTTTGTTGCAGTAGTCAATGTCTGATGGCTAGACTTAAAAAAGGGAAAAAAACATGCGGTGCGTATTCTGCCTATATTGTCACGTAGTAGGGAGGGTGAAGAAAGCAGAAAAGCTGGTAATGACAAAACTAGCCTTTTATTGGGCGAGCTTGCGCCCTCAAAAACAGGCTATACTCAAGGAACGGCGACAGCGGCGAACACAGTCGAACTTGGGCTGGCAGACTGGCGCCGGGCTGGACCAGTGTATTATCGGCGTTCCGGCGACAGGTAGTTGCCTGGTGTTGCAAATGGGTTGCAAGCCCCAAGGGTAGCGTTGGCTTGGCAGCCTGGGGCACAACTGGAAGCATCTGAAGGTCCTGGCAAAGCATGAGCGACTGCTAACAGAACAACTTGTTTATTCTAGCATCGCAAAAGAGCGGCCGGTCAGGTCGACCGAAGTGGAGAGACGGGAGAGCACGTTACTCGACGGAAGAAATCGGAGCCTCCCTCGGCGTCCGGGGCAGCTGCTTTTATACTCTCGGACTCGAGGGCAAGAAGGAACAGCTTGCGAGAGGCGCCCATGACGGCGGGGCACGGACACGTTGAGAGACACGTTGAGACAAGAAGTGACGCGTCCGCCGGGCCGGCGCCGATCAGACCTCCTCGCTTCACAGTTGGGGAGCTCCTCTCCCCGGCTGCCGCGCTTTGACAAGCGTGGGCACCAACATGCACACACACTCACACACATACACGGAGACGCGTGGCATTGAAACATGCCTGGACGCGCTTGGCAGGAAGCGTTACGGCAGCGCTGAACGGGCCAAAATGTCCGCCGCTTTGAATGAAGGCCTGGCGTCCGTTGCATCCGCGCCGGCTATACCGCGCGTCGTAGGCGAAACGTAACAGACCGCCCCGCCGGGAGAAGATCCCCATGCTCAGGGGACTGCATCCGCTGTCCGGATGGATGTCGCTCGATGATGCTCATAACCGAAGCCGGCCGTCCTTCGGCGTTTCTTGAGCGCAGCGCACAGAGAAGGCCTCGTTCTCACGTTCAGGTTCACACAGGACACTGCAAAGTGACTTCGGGAGAGTTGCCATTTTTGTTCTCGTTCCCAGTAAGCGTTAGAACTACGCCGAAACTCAACCGTTCAGTCAGCAAGCACGACACAACCCTCACTAAGCCCTGCCAGGTTCTTTCCCCTTTTATACTACTGCCTAGTTCCTTACAGTCTAGCAGCACTCAGAACGCGTCCACAAATTGGAAAATTGTACTAGAAAGCACGTCATCACTTTGAAACACTAAACAAAAGCAATATGTTAAAAATCCTGCCTCAAGAAGAAAACATCAGTAACAAACAACTTTGAGGCTGATTCCTACATTAGGGGCCTCGACTTAAGCCATCGGCGTTACCGTTGAGACTCCCCTTTTTGTAACGCACCTAAAAAGAATATTGTTGCAAAGCGAGGCTCCAGCGCAGGAGGCGGCCATTCGTGGAAGAGATGGTCTCCAGCCATTGGAGAGGGCAGTGATCCGTCTCGAAGCATGCGAAGCGGAGACCGCAGCGAGCGACCGTACACCAGCTCAGCTGGCGAAAACCCCGTAGCCGCATGCGGCGCGGTCCTTAATGCAAACATCGCCCCAGGCAGACACAGCTCCCAGTCAGTTTGTCGTTCAAACCACAATGCTCTCAACACGCGCTTCATGACGGAGTGGAGCTTCTCAACGGAATTCGACTGTGGATGGTACACTGAGCTGTGTAACAGCTTTACCCAACACCTTTTGAGAAAGGCTGTCGTCAAAGCGCTAGTAAACACTGTGCCCTGATCTGACTGGATTTCCACAGGAAAACCAACTCGCGCAAATATGGACAGTAGTGCATTGACTATCTCAACTGAGCTCAGTTCTTTAAGCCGCACTGCTTCAGGGAACTTTTTCGCTGGGCAGATCACAGTCAAGATGTGTCTGTACCCCGTGGTTGTTACCGGCAGAGGTCCCACTGTATCAATAACGAGCCGTCTAAAAGGCTGCGTAATGATAGGTACCAACTTCTCCGGCGCCCTCAATTTGTCCCCTGGTTTGCCAAACCGCTGACAGGTGTCACATGTCCTCACAAGGTGTTCTGCGTCACGAAAACACCCTGGCTAATAGTACTCTTGCAAGAGACGGTCCTTAGTCTTCTTAACTTCGAGGTGTCCGAACCACGAACCCCCATGCGACAAGCGCAACAGATCCTGACGGTAGCACTGAGGCACGATCAGCTGGTCGAACTACACTCCCCTGCGGTCTAGATACTTCCGGTACAGGACCCCACCTCTTTCCACAAAACGAGCATTTTTCTTGGCGATACCTTCCTTGACATTGCAGCGCATGTTTTCTAGGCGGCCACCATTTTTTTGCTCGGCTATCAAAGCCGACCGCCTGACTTTTATCAGCCTATTCAGTCCATCTGACGTAGGCGCGATGAGCAAATCTGCAGATAGCTCTCCTAACTTTCCCGTGTCAGGCATTTCCTCTCCAGTATCTGGTGCCTTCAATGCTACAGGCTCAATTTTATTCAGTTCGGACGTGCTCTGAATATCAGCTTTCTGCGCCTCCGACCCTTTCTCATTGTTCGACGTCGGCCCCGCAACTACCGCCTTTGCAGCTAGCTCCCGAACTCTCGATCTGGTTAAGGCCTGAACGCTAGCCTCACCAAACAAAAGCCCCTTCTCGCGCAGGAGGTGATCGGACCTGTTCGAAAATAGGTACGGGTACTGGGGGGAGGGGGCAGCATAGGTGACACTGCGGCCTCCGTCTCAAGTGCTCCGAAAGGTCCTTCAATAAGCACTTTTGCTATGGGCAGACACACGCTATGAGCTTCCACGGCTTGCTTGATCCATGCGCACTCGCGCAGGAACATATCGGGTTCTACGTAAGAGGGGTGAACTACATCCATTGTAGCTGCGGAATCACGAAGCACTCGGCACTCTTTCCCGTTCACGAGGAGGTCTCACATGTAAGGCTCGAGAAGCTTCATGTTCTCGTCAGTGCTGCATAATGACAAAAACACGACTTTTGTTTTTGTTTCTGGACACTGCGCCGAAAAGTGACCCGGCTTCTGGCACGTATAACACACGCGCGCTTGCCTCTTTTCGAACCGCTTTCTGCGTTCCGCTTCGGCTGCCACCGTCTCCTTACGTTCGGTCGGACTGCTTTCACTAGCATCCGCACTACGTGTGTGTCCCCTTGCTCTCATGGGCGTGAACTTCGGCCTCTCAAACTTGGAGCCAAATTCACCCTTTTGACCGTCCTTAGCTCGGCGAGCCCGACGCGTCACAACCTCCTCGGCTAGCTCGGCGGCTTTAGCCACCGTACTAACGTCTGGCCTATCCAAGACCCAGTACCGCACGTTCTCAGGTAACCGACTATAGAACTGTTCCAGCCCGAAACACTGCAGAACTTTCTCGCGGTCACCAAACGCTTTCTCTTCTTTGAGCCACTCCTGCATGTTTGACATAAGCCTGTAGGCAAACTCTGTATATGACTCACTTCTGCCTTTCTCATTTTCCCGAAACTTCCGATGGAACGCCTCCGCTGACAGCCTGTACTTTTTTAGCAGACTCGATTTCACTTGGTCGATATCCTCTGCCTCCTCTCTCTTCAAGCGAGCGACTACGTCGGCCGCCTCGCCGGGTAACAAAGTGAGCAAGCGCTGTGGCCACGTTTCCCGAGAGAACCCCGGCTTCTCGCACGTTCGCTCAAAGCTAACCATGAACAAACCAATGTCCTCTCCAAGCTTAAACGGCCGCATCAGGTCAGTCATTTTGAACGATACTCGTTCTCCTGCACCGTGTGCCTGACTTCCATTACGAGCGCGTTCCATCTCTACCTCGAGACGCTTCGTTTCGAAAGCGTGTCGCGCTCCTCTTTCTTTCTCTTGTTGCTCTCGCTCTTTCTGTTCTTTGCGTTCACGCTCATCTTTCTCTTTCTGTTCCTTACGTTCGCGCTCCTGTCTTTCTCTTTTTGCCGTCTCCCTCTCCTCAGTGGTCTCAAGGCATTCCGAGAGCTCGTCATCCTCAGCTTCTAACGGAAGAATAGCCCTTAGCAGTTCTGGTTTTCTGAGTTTGTCTGAGAAATCCAGACCCAACTCTCTTGCAAGCTCCAGCAATTTCGGTTTGCGCAACGACTTCAAATCCATGGCTGCTCTGAATGCTGCTTTCTCTACTGCCTACTATTGTCTTGCCGCAAACTAACGCGGCAGCAACGGCAACCACAATTACCAGCTCTGTTTCTGACACTAACAAAAGCCTGGCAAAACTCAGAAAAAGAAAGTCCCGCACTCACCAAACCTCGCAGCCAAGAATTCCGCGTAGTCGTTCCGCTGCAGGCAACCAGTCATCACACAGGGCTGGTTGCACTGCTCCCGGATGGTCGTTGTGCTGCTCAGCATACAGTCGACCGCACATGTTCACTGCTGGCCTGCGTTGTCGCGATCTCATCGCTGGCAAACAGTTGTTGCATCTGGGTCGCAAGCCCCAAGGGTAGCGTTGCCCTGGCGGCCTGGGGCACAACTGGAAGCATCCGAAGGTCCTGGCAAAGCATGAGTCGACTGCTAACAGAACAACTTGTTTATTCTAGCATCGCAACAGAGCGGCCGGTCAGGTCGACCGAAGTGGAGAGACGGGAGAGCACGTTACTCGACGGAAGAAATCGGAGCCTCCCTCGGCGTCCGGGGCAGCTGCTTTTATACTCTCGGAGTCGAGGGCAAGAAGGAACGGCTTGCGAGAGGCGCCCGTGACGGCGGGGCACGGACACGTTGAGAGACACGTTGAGACAAGAAGTGACGCATCCGCCGGGCCGGCGCCGGTCCGACCTCCTCGCTTCACAGTTGGGGAGCTCCTCTCCCCGGCTGCCGCGCTTTGACAAGCGTGGGCACCAACATGCACACACACTCACACACACACACGAAGACACGTGGCATTGAAACATGCCTGGACGCGCTTGGCAGGAAGCGTTACGGCAGCGCTGAACGGGCCAAAATGTCCGCCGCTTTGAATGAAGCCCCGGCGTCCGTTGCATCCGCGCCGGCTATACCGCGCGTCGTAGGCGAAACGTAACACTGGTGACTGCGAACGGGATGGTCGTCGAGGGCTTCACTGAGTGGTAGCGAGTTAGTCGGCGATGTCACCTGGGCGTTAACCTGGCTGTGGGCGCGGTATGTTGACGGCGAACCCTTGCTGTCCCATCTCGCGGTAAGGAAATCGGCCGTAGATGTGGCCGGCTTCTCCGCAATGATAGCAAAGCAGATGGTTGTCAAAGGTGCGCCTAGTGTCAGTCTTTCTTGGAATGCTGCGTTCGTCTATGAGTTGTGGTACTGGCGGTGGCGGTGGTTGACGACGGAACTGTGCCGTTACCGGGCCCTGGTGCAGGTGCGGAGGGGGAACGTGACGGCGGGTTACGGCGTACGCCATTGCTCCCTGCTGAGGTTGCGGCGATTGAGGTACTCCGAGTGATTGTTGCAGCTCCTCGTGTACGACGTCCGCAATCTAAGCCACTTGAGGCCGTGATCAAGGGAACAGCTTCGGAAGCTCCTCTCGCATGACCGCTCTGATAGTTTCGCGCCGGTCGTCGGTGGCCAGTGACTGAACTCCGGTGTAGTTTGTTTGCCCATTTCTTTTTCTTGATGACATCTTAGTTGAAATCAAGAAAAAGAAATGAGCATGGGCAGGACATGTAATGAGGAGGGAAGATAACCGATGGTCATTAAGGGTTACGGACTGGATCCCAAGGGAAGGGAAGCGTAGTAGGGGGCGGCAAAAAGTTAGGTGGGCGGATGAGATTAAGAAGTTTGCAGGCATGGCATGGCCACAATTAGTACATGACCGGGGTTGTTGGAGAAGTATGGGAGAGGCCTTTGCCCTGCAGTGGGCGTAACCAGGCTGATGATGTAGTTTGTTGGGCTCATGCGGCGGTTGAATTGCCGGTTCCGCATTTGCAGCGTCTTCTCGATGCTGGTGGCCCCTCGAAGAAACTCGTCGACGTTCTTCGGTGGGCTTCGTACCATTCTGGCGAAAACTTCCTCCTTCACACCACGCACGAGTAGGCGGAATTTGTTCTCCTCGGGCACCTCGGGGTCGGCGTGGCGGAATAGACGGCTCATCTCCTCCGTGAAGATCACCATGGTCTCATTGGGCAGTTGCACTCGGGTTTCTAGTAGAGCTTGGGCTCGTTCTCTGTGTACGACGCTTGTGAATGTCTGCAGAAAGCCGCTTCGCAACCGGTCCCACATCTTTAGGGTGGTCTCTCTGTTCGCGAACCACTTCCTGGCGGCGTCTCCCAATGTAAAAAAGACGTGTCGCAGCTTGTCGCTGCAGCCCCAGTTGTTGAAAGTCGCGGTTCAATTATAGGTGTTCAGACGACGATCCATGGAAGGTTGGTCGGTCCCGAGTTTGTTGCAGCAGAATGGGGCACGCTGGGGCAGCCATTGGGGTTGCTGACTTGGGCTTGATCCCTCTGCTCTTCTCGGGAAAAGGTACGTGTTCCGGTAGCAGTGCATGCTTTCACGGCTAGCTTGCTGGTCCTTGGCGACGTCGGTGTTGTCCTCGGTCTTCGATAGCGGCTTTGCGGGGGCGTTCGGTAGTTGAACGTACGTACACCTCCACCAAATCTCACGTAGTTGTACGTTGAAGAAAGCAGCAAAACTGGTCAGGACGAAACATGCATTTTATTCGGCGAAGCTGTGCCATCTGAAAACAGGTTACACTCAAAGGACGGCGATAGCGGTAAACACAGTCGGCGATCGTCTAAACTGTGATCAGCTGGTCAAGCGCGTCAGCTGTTATAGATCAGTCATCGAAGGTTGCAGAGCGATAGCTGGTGCCCGTGTGTCTTCCACAAAGTTCTACACCATTCGCGTCGCGCACACAAGAAATCAGATTACACAAGGTTCGCTGACAACAGACAGTAGATAGAACCATCGATGACGTTCGAGAAACTTCCGATACTTGCAGGTCCGTCCTGCGCTGTGCGATAACATTCGCTAGAATCGTGGTCATTCGCTAAACAAGTATATGTGTCAATATTAATTCTTTTCAGTGTTAATTGCCCGTGTTCATAAATAATTCTGGTTCATGATTAGCAGACTTCATGGCCGCATTTACGCTTTATAATTATTTTTTTCTTTATTTCATATTGCTTTGCCTGTTGCACAGGCGTTCTCAGTGTAATCTGTTTTGTCCCACTCTTTGCACACTAGTGCAAAGGCTTCATAGATAGGTATTCCTGCGGTCTGTAATCAATTGTATTATTATTAGTATACTTATTATCAATAAATTAGCAGTACTAAACGGTTTGAGTACTTCATAACAATATTGTATTTCAACACACTTGGTGAGCATAAATAATCGCCTAAACAACCTAATAAAGGCAAAGATTTTATCTATAAACATAACAATTCTTTCTTACACTCTTTTTCCTCCTCCTCCTCATCATTATCAGCCTGTTTTATGTCAACTGCAGCAAGAAGGCCTCTGCCTGCGATCTCCAACCACCCCTCTCCGGCGCCAACCGGTTCCAACTAGCGCCCACGAATTTTTAAATTTCATCTCTCCACGTAGTCTTCTGCCATCCTCGACTGCGCTTCCCTTCTCTTGCGACCCATTCTGTAACCATTATGGTCCAACGGTTATCTAACCGGCGCATTACATGACCTGCCCTGCTCAATTTTTTTGTCTTGATGTCAATTAGAATATGGCCTATACCCGTTGCTCTGTAATCCAAACCACTCTCTTTCTGTCTCTTGACGTTATGACTAGCTATCTTCGTTCCATCGCTCCTTGTGCGGTCCTGAACTTGTTCTCAAGCTTCTTTGTCAGTCTCCAAGTCTCTGCCCCATATGTTAGCACTTGTAGAATTCACTGATTGTACACCATGCTTTTCAATGATAATGGTAAGCGTCCACTCAGGATGTGACAATGTCGGCCGTATGCGATCCAACCCATTTTTATTTACTATCAATTTCCTTCTCATGATCAGGGTTCCCTGTGGTTATTTGACATGGAAACATGCTCCTTCAGTCTCTAGAAACTGACTGGTGATCCTGAACTCTAGTTCCTTTGGCCGGCTATTCAACACTATGTTTGTCTTCTGCATATAAATCTTCAATCCCACTCTTACACTCTCTATTAAAGTCCTCAAGCATTTTTTGTAACTCGTCTGCATTGTTGTTGAATAGACCAATGTCATCGGCAAACCGAACGTTGTAGAGATATTCGCCGTCGATCCTTACTCCTAAGCCTTCCAGTTTAATAAGCTTGAGTGCTTCTTCCAAGCGCGCAGTGGATAGCATTGGAGAGATTGTGCCTCCCGGCTGACCCCTTACTTTATAGGCATCCTCCTGCTTTTATAATAATAATAATAATAATTGTGGGGTTTTACGTGCCAAAACCACTTTCTGATGATGAGGCACGCTGTAGTGGAGGACTCCGGAAATTTCGACCACCTGGGGTTCTCTAACGTGCACCTAAATCTAAGTACACGGGTGTTTTCGCATTTCGCCCCCATCGAAATGCGGCCGCCGTGGCCAGGATTCGATCTCGCGACCTCGTGCTCAGCAGCCCAAAACCATAGCCACTCAGCAACCACGGCGGGTTCCTCCTGCTTTTCTTGTGTACGATTAAGGTAGCTGTAGAATCCCTGTAGATATTTTCTAAGGTATTTACGTAAGCGTGCTCTATGACTGCTCGTATATCTAATGAAGCAAATGCCTTTTCGTAATGTATTAAAGCCACACAGAGAGTCTTATTTTACTCTGCGGATTTCTCGATAACCTGAATAATGACATGGATGTGATCAATTGCAGAGTATCCCTTCCTGAAGCCAGCCGGTTTTCTTGGTTCACGAAAGTCCAGTGTTGCCCTTATTCTGTTTGACATTATTTTGGTAAATATTTTTATAATACTGGGAGCAAGCTATTGGGCCTATAATTTTTCAATTCTTTAACGTCTCCCTTTTTGTGTATTAGTATAATGTTTGCATTCTTCCAGTTTTCTGGGACGCTTGCATTTGATAGACACTTCGTATAAAGAGCCGCCTGTTTTCCAAGCTTTATGTCTCCTCTATCTTTGATGAAATCGACTGCTTTTCTTCATAAATTATCCTCATTAACTTCATTATCTTCATTAGTTTCATAAATGACTTGCCATCTGGAATAACTTCATCTATTCGCCTCTTTGCTGATGATTACGTTGTATATCGTCGAATCTCAAACAGTAGTGATCAATCATTAGTACAACGCGACCTAAACCTAATCCAAACGTGGGGCTCGCGCTGGTTGATGGAGCCTAATTCCTTAAAGTGCAATGCATGGTCGTTTCAGGCAAAAAAAAACAATCTGATCTTTCAGTATTGCCTGCATTTGACACTTTCATCACATGCTAGCTCTTACTGATACCCCAGCGTCCTCATTGACAGTAAACTGACATGGCCGGAGCATATCTCGAATATTGTAACTGATACCTCAAGGTCACTAGGTTTAAATGATATTGCGCGACATAAAAAACGACACGGACGTGAAAGAAGACGACACACCAAGGGCAAACAACGAACTGTCCACGAGTGAAGAGGCCACCCGTTTCACCGAAATCCTCGCCTTCGGTTGCTTGCACCTTTGAAGTGCATCCACACCTTCAGATACGATACGGCCTACCTCGTGGTCTGGGACAAGCCTTGAGACATCTCGAACGTAGGACAGAAGTTCTCTGGGGGGCCTTTTGGTTTGGACGGCAAACTTCGGCCCGAGAGATAGGACCTCTCGAATCTCTTCAGGCAAAGCAACAGACTCTGGAATATGGACGAGGTTCTGCGGGGCCGACCGCTTCTTTTGTGGCTGCTGTTCTCGGAGTCTACGTAGTTGTTGCTGCCATAGGAATTCAGTTGTCTGGTCCGCCAACCGAAAGTACTCGTGATGCAGACTATTAGCTGTGAAGCGCCCTGCGCCGCTCTGAAGTTGTACCGATAGGTACTGTCTGTAGAGTCGCGCTTGGTGGTTCCACTCGGATCGCAGGATCTTGCAGATTCTGGCGGAGTGTCCCGCTGAAGGAAGAAAGCCTCCGAACAGGGAGACCAAATCTGGAGGGGTGGTCTTCTTGCGTAAACAATAGGATAGGAGAGCGTCCGTGCTTTGCAAACGATAGCGGCAATGAGGGAAACAGTGGCACAGGGATCACGAAGAACATTTAGAAAAGGGCCCGTTGAACTAGAAATGAACTTAATGAGAGCAGCATTCCGGGCAAGTTGGTAATCCATTGCTTAAGTGATATTGCGCGACATAAAAAACGCTGCTGTCACTAGGTTACTTAAAACGAACACTACATCTGCCCCCCCCCCCCGCAAATCAGAAAAAATAGCCTACGAAACCTTCGTTAGGAGCAAACTCAAATATGCTTCTCCTATTTGGAGCCCTTACCAACATAATATAATGACCTCTCTCGAGTCGGTACAAACTCGTGCTGCCTGATTTATTTCATCAAGATATAATACTGTCACGTTGAATAACACAGTAGCAATACTGTGAACGACAGAAACTTTTATTGGGCGAACCTGTGCCCAGAAAACAGGCTACACTTAAAGCACAACGATAGCTGCGAACACGGTCGGCGATCGTCGAAAATCTGATCTGCGGGTCAAACGCGTCGGCTTCTATAGATCAGTCGCCGAATGTTCCAGATTAACCACTGGGACCCGCGTGCCTTCCACAAAGTTCTACACCATTCGGGTCAGGCGATGAAATCAGATAACATAAGGTTCGGCGTCAACAGAGAGCGGATAGAAGCATCGATAAATTTCCAGAAACTTCGGATACATGCAGGCGCGTCCCGCGCTGTGTGATAACATTTGTTAGGCGGCGAAACGTGGTCTCCCGATAAAGATAAGTACACGTGTCACAACCCCCTCTTAAGAAGCATCGACCCGATGCTGCAAACAAACGAAAGTAATGAAGAAAAAGCACTTGTAGCAAAGAAAATAACAAAATAAGGAAGTTCGTCAGCGTCCGTAAAAGGGTTTAAGGCGCACCACGTGGACCACTTCAGATCGTGTGCGGCGCCGCTGTGAATGCGAAATGCCGTCTGGCACGACCTCATAGTCCAGTGCGCCAATACGTCGGATGACCTTGTAGGGTCCGAAATACCGTCGCAATAGTTTCTCACTCAGTCCTCGCCGGCGTATCGGGGTCCATACCGAAACACGGTCGCCGGGATGGTACTCGACGAAGCGTCGTCGGAGGTTGTAGTGTCGGCTGTCGGTCCTCTGCTGGTTATTGATCCACAGGCGGGCGAGCTGTCGGGCTTCTTCGGCGCGCTGGAGATAGGTAGCGACGTCAAGATTTTCCTCGTCAGTGACGTGCGGCAGCATGGCGTCGAGCGTCGTCGTCGGGTTCTTGCCGTAAACCAGCCTAAATGGCGTGATCTATGTTGTTTCTTGCACCGCCGGGTTGTAAGCAAATGTTACGTACGGCAGGACCGCATCCCACGTCTTGTGTTCGATGTCGACGTACATTGCTAGCATGTCGGCGAGGGTCTTGTTCAGGCGCTCCGTGAGGCCATTTGTCTGCGGGTGGTAGGCAGTTGTACTCCTGTGGCTTGTCTCACTGTATTGCACAATGGCTTGGGTGAGCTCTGCTGTAAAAGCCGTTCCTCTGTCGGTGATGAGGACTTCTGGAGCACCATGTCGTAGCAGGATGTTCTTGACGAAAAATTTTGCCACTTCGGCTGCGCTGCCTTTCAGTAGAGGTTTAGTTTCAGCGAAGCGGGTAAGATAGTCCGTCGCCACGACGATCCACGTATTTCCGGAAGTTGATGTCGGAAACGGTCCTAGCAAGTCCATCCCGATCTGCTGAAAAGGTCGGTGAGGAGGCTTGATCGGCTGTAGTAATCCCGCTCGCCTTGTCGGTGGTGTCTTGCGTCGTTGACAGTCTCGACATGTCTTGACATAACGGGCGACATCGGCGGTTAGGCGCGGCCAGTAATACCGTTCTTGTATCCTCGATAGCGCCCGGGAGAAACCGAGGTGCCCAGCTGTCGGATCGTCATGTAGGGCGTGCAGTACTTCTGGACGCAGCGCTGACGTGACAACATCAAGGTAGTCGGCGCGGACTGGTGAGAAGTTCTTCTTCACGAGTAGGTTGTTTTGAAGCGCGAACGAAGACAGTCCACGCTTAAATGCCCTAGGGACAGCGTCGGTGTGCCCTATCCAAATAATCGACGAGGCCTTTAAGCTCCGGGTGCGCTCGTTGTTGTTCGGCGAAGTGTTCCGCGCTTATTATTCCAAGGAAGACGTCGTCATCCTCGTCATCTTGCGGAGGCGGGTCAATGGGGGCGCGTGATAGGCAATCGGCATCTGAGTGTTTTCGTCCGGACTTGTATGTTACAGTGATGTCCTATTCTTGTAGTCTGAGGCTCCACCGTGCCAGCCGTCCTGAGGGATCCTTTAAATTCGCTAGCCAACACAAGGCGTGATGGTCGCTGACGACATTGAATGACCTGCCATATAGGTAAGGGCGAAATTTCGCTGTAGCCCAAACGATGGCGAGGCATTCCTTTTCGGTTGTAAAATAATTGCCTTCCACTTTTGACAACGACCGGCTAGCGTAAGCTATCACGTCTTCATGTCCATCTTTTCACTGCACTTGGACGGCACCGAGGCCTAGGCTACTGGCGTCAGTGTGGATTTCGGTATCGGCGTGCTCGTCGAAGTGCGCAAGTACGGGCGGCGACTGCATGCGTCGTTTGAGTTCTTGAAATGCGTCAGCCTGCGGCGTTTGCCACTTGAACTCGACATCACATTTAGTTAGCTGTGTCAGCGGCTCAGCAATCCGTGAAAAGTCCTTGACAAACCGCCTGTAGTAGGCACACATGCCACGAAATCTACGCACTGCCTTCTTGTCAATGGCCTGTGGGAACTTTGCTATGGCAGCTGTCTTCTGCAGGTCGGGAGGGACTCCAGATTTGCTAATGACGTGGCCTAAAAATAGAAGCTCCTCGTAAGCGAAGCGGCACTTTTCCAGCTTCAGAGTAAGTCCTGATGACCTGATGGCCTCTAGTACTGTTGCAAGCCGCCTAAGGTGATCGTCAAAATTTCCGGCGAAGACGACGACGTCATCCAAGTATACGAGACAGGTCTGCCACTTCAATCCTGCTAAAACCGTGTCCATCACGCGCTGGAACGTCGCAGGCGCCGAGCACAGTCCGAATGGCATAACCTTGAACTCGTAGAGGCCGTCTGGGGTGATGAAGGCGGTCTTTTCGCGATCTCTTTCGTCGACTTCTATTTGCCAATAGCCAGACTTGAGGTCCATCGACGAGAAGTATTTAGCGTTGCAGAGCCGATCCAATGCGTCGTCTATCTGTGGGAGGGGGTATACGTCCTTCTTCGTGATCTTGTTCAGACGACGATAATCGACGCAGAAACGTAAGGTTCCGTCCCTTTTCTTTACCAGGAGAACAGGGGATGCTCACGGGCTTTTCGACGGCTGGATGATGTCGTTGCGCAGCATTTCGTGGACTTGTTCTCTTATAGCTTCACGTTCTCGCGGCGAAACTCGGTAAGGGCTCTGGCGGAGTGGTCGAGCGCACTCTTCGGTTATTATGCGATGCTTTGCAACTGGTGTTTGTCGAATCCCCGATGACGTCGAAAAGCAGCCTTTGTATCGTCGGAGCAGACTTCTGAGCTGCTGTTGCTTAATCATAGGGAGATTTGGATTAATGTCGTAGTCTGGTTCGGGAACCATCGTCGTCGGGGTAGATGCGGCGGAATCCGAGACGACAAACGCATTACTGGTTTCCAGAATTTCCTCGATGTACGCGATCGTCGTGCCCTTGTTGATGTGCTTGAACTCCTGGCTGAAGTTTGTCAGCAACACTTCAGTTTTCCCTCCATGCAGTCGAGCGATCCCTCTCGCGACGCAAATTTCACGGTCTAGCAGTAGACGTTGGTCGCCTTCGATGACGCCTTCTACGTCAGCGGGTGTTGCGGTGCCGACCGAAATAACAATGCTGGAGCGAGGCGGGATGCTTACTTGATCTTCGAGCACACTCAAGGCGTGGTGACTACGACGGCTCTCCGGGGGTATCGCTTTATCTTCTGACAGCGTTACTGACTTCGACTTGAGGTCGATGATTGCGCCGTGTTGGTTCAGGAAGTCCATGCCGAGAATGACGTCTCGTGAACACTGTTGGAGGATAACGAAGGTGGCAGGGTAAGTCCGGTCATGAATGGTTATTCTTGCCGTGCAGATTCCAGTCGGCGTTATGAGGTGTCCTCCAGCGGTCCGAATTTGAGGGCCTTCCCATGCGGTCTTAACTTTCTTCAACTGGGCGGCAATGTGTCCGCTCATGACGGAGTAATCAGCTCCTGTGTCCACTAATGCGGTGACTGCGTGGCCGTCGAGAAGCACGTCGAGGTCGGTGGTTCTTTGTCTGGCGTTGCAGTTAGGTCTTGGCGTCGGATCACGGCTGCGTCGTGCTGAACTGAAGCTGGAACGTCACGTGGTCAAGTCGTATTTCGTTGGTGCAGTCTTGCTCTTGGCTTCCTGACTTCGTCGGGACGGCGGCGTGTCATTATGTCGTCGAGATGGTCTCTTCGTCGTCTGCGTCGGCGGTGGAGGATCTTCGTCAGTTCGACGAACAGCAACCGCACCTCCATCGGTTGCTGCTTTTAGTTTTCCGGACATGGGCTCGCAGAGCGGCCCCGGGCTGGGCCGGTGTATGGTCGGCGCTGCAGCGACAGGTAGCGGCCTGGTGACGGCGAACGGGACGGTTCGAGGGCTCCACTGAGTGGCGGCGAGGTAGTCGGCGATATCGCGAGGTCATTCGCCAATCTGAGGTCGCGGCGCGTTGACGGCGAACCCTCGAAGTCCCATCTCACGATATGGGCATCGGTGGTAGATGTACCCGGCTTCTCCGCAGTGATAGCAAAGCGGGCGGTGGTCGGGGGCGCGCCAAACATCAGTCTTCCTTGGAACGTCGCGTGAGGTGACGGCTTGGCGTGCTGGCGGCGGGGGTGGTGGTGGACGACGGAACTGTGTCGTCACTGGGCCCTGCCGTAGGCGCGGAGGGGGAACGTGACGGCGGGCTACAGCGGCGTAAGTCATTGCTTGCGGCTGAGGCTGTGGCGATTCAGGGCGTACTACGAGTTGTAGCTGGTGCTCCTCACGTACGGCGTTGGCAATCGAAGCCACTTGAGGCTGTAATGAAGGCAACAGCTTCTGTAGTTCCTCCCGCACGACCACTCGGATAGTCTCGCGCAGGTCGTCGGTGGCCAGTGAGGCAACTCCGGCGTAGTTTGCCGAGTTCGTGCGGCGGTTGAATTGCCGGTTCCGCATTTCCAGTGTCTTCTCGATGCTGGTGGCCTCGTGAAGAAACTCGTCGACGGTCTTCGGCGGGCTTCGTACCATACCGGCGCGAAGTTCCTCCTTTACACCACGCATCAGTAGACGGACTTTCTTCTCCTCGGACATTTCCGGGTCGGCGTGGAGGAATAGGCGGCTCATTCCTTCTGTAAAGATCGCGGTTGTTTCATTAGGTAGCTGCATCCGGGTTTCTAACAGCGCTTGGGCTCGTTCTCGCCGTACGACGTTAGCGAATGTCTGCAAGAAGCCGCTTCGGAACAGCTCCCAGGTCGTTAAGGTGGCTTCTCGATTCTCGAACCACGTCCTGGCAGCGTCTTCCAATGCGAAGAAGACATGTCGCAGTTTGTCGTCGCTGCTCCAGTTGTCAAAAGCAGCGACCCTCTCGTTTGCCTCAAGCCAGCTTTCCGGGTCCTCGAATGTTGAACCGCGGAACGTCGGAGGCTCCCACGATGGGGGACGCCGGGGCTGCCATTGAGGTGGACTTGGTAGCGATCTTCTTGGCCATCTCAGGCAAAAGTCTGTGCTCCGGGGGCAGTCCTTGCAGCCTGCGGCTACCTCGCTGGTTCTTGGCGAAGTTGGTGTTCTCTTTGCGGTCCGGGCTTGGAACATATGCACCCACAAAGTAACAAGGACCAGACACAAGCACTTGTGTCTCGTCCTTCTTACTTCGTGGATGCATGTGTTTGCTCTGCTACAATTTTTAGTCAAACATGCACTAACTCGCCCAGAAAGAAGTCTTAATGAAGCTTCATATTTGTTTGCAAGCACCTGCCTGAATTTGTCAGCTTTTACCCTTACTGCCTCTGGGTTGACCTGTGTCTTCTTGACCAATTTTGCTCTTTCTCTCTTCAAATTGAGGTGAATCCCAGCCCTCACTAAGCTATGATCACTGCACTTTACCCTACCTCCTACCTTCTCCATCCTGCACTATGCTGGGATCAGCGGAAAGCAGGTAGTCAATTTCATTCCTTTTTTCCCCATTCGGGCCTTTCCAGGTCCACTTTGTGTTGCTACGCTTCCAGAAAAAGGTGTTCATTATTCGAAGCTTATTCCTTTCTGCGAATTCTTCCAGCATCTCTCCTCTAGCGTTCCTAGTATCGACGCCGTAGTTTCCCATTGCTTATTCACCAGCCTGCTTTCCCCCCACTTTTGAATTGAAGTCACCCATTACTACACAATACTGAGTTTGCAATTTCTCACCGTTAACTCATCATCATCATCATCATCATCAGCCTGGTTACGCCCACTGCAAGGCAAAGGCCTCTCCCATACTTCTCCAACAACCCCGGTCATGTACTAATTGTGGCCATGCCGTCCCTGCAAACTTCTTAATCTCATCCGCCCACCTGACTTTCTGCCGCCCCCTGCTACGCTTCCCTTCCCTTGGGATCCAGTCCGTAACCCTTAATGACCATCGGTTATCTTTCCTCCTCATTACATGTCCTGCCCATGCCCATTTCTTTTTCTTGATTTCAACTAAGATGTCATTAACTCGCGTTTGTTCCCTCACCCAATCTGCTCTTTTCTTATCCCTTAACGTTACACCTATCATTCTTCTTTCCATAGCTCGTTGTGTCCGTTAACTCAACATTTTCATAAAACTGGCGTACTTCCTCACCATCGTGACTGCATACTGGAGGGCAAGCCTGTAATACATTTAATATGTACCTCTTATTAAACTTAATTATGACTGCAGCTACCCTCTCATTAATGCTGTAGAATTCGTCAATCTCGCCCGCTATGTCCTTATGGATTAGGAATCCTACCCGGAATTCCTTCTTATCTAAGAGACCTACATAGCAAAGGACATGTCCGTTACTCAGCAATGCATAAGCCTCACCAGTTCTTTTAATCTCACTAAGGCCTATAATATCCCAAGTAATGTCTGATGGTTCATCAAAGAGTCCTGCTCAGCTAGCGTCACTAGAGAGAGTTCGGGTGTTAAACGTTGCAAGGGTCAGTTTCCATTGGCGGCCTGTCCAGACCCATAGTTTTTTATCGCCCTCTGCTGCGTTACAGGTCTGACCGTCGCCTTGGTCAGGTGCTCAGCAGCTGCTGGGGACTGAGGGCCATTGGGTAATTGAGTGACTCATTTGGGAGGGAGTCGCCGAATACTGCACCAGGGAGGCCAATTCCTGTTCTGGTGAGGGAGTGTTTTGTTGAAGTTTAATGGGCTTTCCTAATTTGATTGTACCTGGATCAGTGTAGCCCCACTCACTCTCCGCATCTTTTGCCGGTGACAGGCGTCACTCCAAGCCTCCAGATGTACATTGGAGGAGGGGAATTTCAAGCTCACGCTCGTCAAAAACAAAAAAAAACGCCTCATTGAGGGATTTGAACTTCCGACTATGTCAACTGAGCATTCGACTTAGTTCAGTCAGATAATCCCATAGGCGTCGAGGCTACCTTACGACCGACAAGTACAGGCCAGAGGGCCCTACATGCCTGAAAACTTCTTTGATTTATCCGCGATAGGTGTGTTCTCCGTATCCGATGGGTAACTCAATGTGGAACGATATTTAAACAGTGCTGGCCTCATTGTTCCGGAATCGCGCGTGCGCAGACTGCCGTGAACTGGGCTAGTCAAACCCTACATTCACAGTCGCGAATATATGCTCGTGATCTACAGGAGTACAAACGGAAACCCGCGAAAAGGAACATAAGTGCAAATGTAGAAGAAATAACCGGACGCGAACTACGACTTTTCTTTTTACTTGATGTATATCTGTATGTGAACTTTGCAACTGTTGACGTAACGTTATTTTTTTTTGCGTGCTACTGCAAACCTGCTCGTCACGTTTTCGGGTCCTTTAGCGCTGCAATTGCTTTTTTCTTTGCGAGGGTGAGGGGGGTATCTCATTAGGAAGCCAGCGCGAGGCATCTCGGTAGAGTCAGTTTAAGTCCATTTAGTATATCTCGAATGCCTGAAAACATGCTTGAATTATCCGTGGTATACGGGCTTTGATAATGGCGGCAAGAGGCACGCCATAGCATTTCACAAAGGTTCTAACATCGTGGTTTCGGAGTCTCCCGTACGCACGCACCATGAACACGACATATTTTCCGCAGAATTTACCGGCACTTTAACGTGTGGAAAAAAGAAATGAAAATTAGAAAATGAAGAAACTTTCATCGATTACCGCGAATTTACTAGTCGCGTTTGGAGGGAGGTACACCAAATAGTTCACGGTCTCGGCTGCCTGTCTCATGCATCGGAGAAATCTTTCCGAAGGAGACGGAACTGGGGCTGATGCCCCACGCAGGGCTGAGACGCCGGATGCGAAGAGGGTGCGTTGACTGAGACTTTCGTTCGAAGGCAAATTCTCAGTGGCTAGACGGGCCGCGAAACAATAGTTCTGAGCCGCGCGTAACATAGCCGACATGGGAAGCGGCCTTGCTCTATGGTTGGAAAGCGCTTATACGACGCCCCCTTTAAGCGACAGCTTGTGCCTGCGGTACATTGTGTGTACACTTCGCGCGGGAAACCCATTGACATCCCGTTTGGCGGTGAACTTGCAATGCATGCAATTCAGCAGTTGCGGATACGGGCTCGGAACCTACAGGAGCACACAAAAAGGGAAGCGCCGCAGCGGGCAAACATCGGCAGCGCGTTTCGGAGATTTGTGCAACCCATTTCGTACGTCTTACGTGCCTAAATACTTCTTTAATTTATCTGTGATAGATGTGTTTTCCTGATCGCGATGGGTAATTCAATGTAGAAGATTTCTAAACGGTTCTGGCCTCGTAGTTCCGGAATCGCACCTGTGCAGTCAGCCGTGAACCAGGCTAGGCAAACCCTACTGGCGTACCGACGACCATTTAAAGATGCGAATACATGCTCGCGATCTACAGGAGTACCAAGTTCTGAGCCGTGCGTAAAATAGGCGACCTTGGAAGAGGCCTTGCTATATGGTTCGAAAGCGGTTATACCATGCCTCCTTTAAGCCACCGCGTAAGCTTCTGCTTACTTGTATAAAAACGAAGAATGCCACTAATGCTTACAAAACACGATAATCTTTCAAGTTCTGTTTATGTACTACCATTTACGCGGAGGTGGTTTTCCGGAAGTCCGCAAAGCGGAGAAACATTCAAGAAAGGGATGAATCCTAAAGTCATGTGGACGACAACGTTTGCTTTCCAAGAACCTTGCTCCAGGTTCCGAGCTTGAGCAGCACTGACTTGCTGAATTGACTGCCCCAATGCAGAGTGTGCATATTAATGCGACGTGGAAACAAATACTCGGTAGGACGGAGTCACCGGCGGCTTTCTTTCCTCCACGTCGCGCTGATATGCGGGGCCCCCTAGCAGCCCATCAACATATTCCAGTGAATACTTTGAGCAATATAATTATTTGGACTCCTTCTGCAATCCCTGCCGTTTGGACCTGATGGTACAGCGACCGTCACACAATGTTGTTGGTACCAGTTTCTACCCCCGGACCAGAACGAATTATTCTTCAACATCGAAGCTTCTTGAGAAATCCGTATTCGTTTCCTTTGTTGCTTCGAGCTACATTCGGGTTTGTGACAATTGTTGATTTTCAAAAATGCTATTCCATAATTCTCGTTCCATTCGTGGTTTGCGCTCGACAGAGAAATCAGTGACATTTTACATGTGGTCTTTCCTCTTTCTATACAAGAAATCTCGAAGCATACTTTTGACAAAACTAAACAATGTCAAAGTCTTAATTACGTAGTAAAAATTACATAGTGTGGTTTATTAAAATAGCTCGCAATGTGTGTCGTGAAATACAGGGACATGTAATATGGAGCTGACCGTAAAAGTATCGCGATCTCAGGAGATTGCGCAATTCAGATAAGAGCGCCCAGGGCTGCCACGCTGCGCCAAAGCTCGAACTGCGCGTCAAATAGTTGGAGAAATGTCCGCCAGATGAAGCTAGATGTCTTCCCTGAGGCTTTCAGCCTCTCCAATAAAATTCTCTATGCCGCACTTTGGACACCGGAATTTCAGTGCGAATAACGCACAATAGCGGAAGAGTGGATATGCCACACGAGCAGAATATTTAGCTTCGAAGAACGGGTGCAGCTAAAAGGTGTCAGCTAAACAAACGCTGCTTGCGCACTGCTTAAACTTCCGCACTGCTGAAACTTCAATACGCACAAAGCAGGTTCGGTTTACTCTTGTTCTAAGCGCTTCTTTCATATTTTTTGTTTATTTCCGAGAAAACAACAACAGGAACGATAGAAGACTGTTTTTCATTCTGCAAAGGCTATTGAAGCAATAGTTCCCTTCCTTTTGCTTTCGTTCTTTCGCCTCTTTTCGTGTTGGTCGGCTGCCGGGCTTTCTCTGCCAATTGAAAGGTGTGTGCCAACGCAAAGCTTTCCTACTCGTGTTTTATTTATTTTTTAATATCGTTTTATTTTTGGGGAGGGAGGGGGGTTCATCACGATTAATTCACTGCCTCTTACGTACAGGAAAGCTCTGTGCTTATGCGTGAACATTTGTTTTGTGCTGAAAGTTTTTAATTTATCGGACGATGAAACAAGCAAACAAACAAACAAGCAACCTAACAAACAAATCAATAACGGTAAAAAGAAAGTGTACTCGCCTTTGGCCTCACAGCCATCAGTTGTGTCTACTAGAGCTTTAAGGAGTCTGTTTTTTCCAAATCGTAGGAAATTGTTCCTTAGATGTTTTTTTTTTTCTGAATACGATAATATACGGCAATTTCGATGTGCCTGTAAGGAAGGGTTGCCTGATTTTACATTGATATCAGAGATGATGACTTAAAAAAAATTATTACAGTGGACTAAGCGCTGTAAAGCGGGCAATAAAATTTCAGACGGTGAATTTCTGTGTGTATTGAAGTGACAGACCTTTGTTTTGAGGAACCACACGAAAAAAAAGAAATATAAAGAAATACAAAGCAAGTTATTTCTATACCAATATAACTTCACTTTATTACCTTAAAGGCCCCCGGGGTTGGGGGTGTTACATAAGGGGTGGGTTACATATATAAATCATATTAAACAATGAAAACACGTAATGAACATAAATTATTCGCTGTGAAATACACTAGTTATACAATTCAGAAATTTAGATGTACAGGTGATTACGGCGATGTCGTGTGGAAGGCCGTTCCAGTCTGGGGCTGGGCGTGGAAAGAATTAAGATGCGAATGTAGCAGTGCGCGCACGAAGCCGTGCAACTTGAAGGGGAAATACGTGCCGGCGGGTTGATGTAGGGCGGATGACGAAGTGAGCTGTAATAAAGTTTATGAAACAAGCACATAATAGTAATACGACGTCTACAAGCTAGAGATGTTAAACCTGCCTCTGCTTTTAATGATGATATACTAACGTTATAGGAATAGCACGAATATATGAATCTTGCGGCTCGACTTTTTACTGATTCTAGGGAAATCGTTAGATAATTTTGGTTAGATAAGAGCTAACTTAAATTTTGGTTAGATAAGTGATAACTTAAACAATGCATTGTTCAAAAGTTTAAAATGAAGTGCTTGCTACCTCTGTTGTATAGACTAGGAAGTAAAACTTCCTGTAGGTCATCCTTGGAAACAATAGGAAACTCGAATTGATTGCGCACTCTGACATCGTGTTCCAAGATAAGCATAATGCATACCGTCTAAATTGCCCATGCTCACTCCTGTTATTTCTCCCGCCAGATGTCTTTAAGCTTTACTCTCATTGCACAAGAGTAAAAGGGGCACGCGGTTCCTCGACGCGTTGGTGAGCTTATCTTTTATCAACATCCTGCCACTGGATGCTATGACGAACCTAATAAAACAATCAGTTAAATATTTCAAGTGATGCTTTTTTCCAGTTTTCGCTGCCATTCAGAATTGATTCACAATTAAGAATTATATAACATACGCTTTCTGCGAGCAGCCGGTGTTTTGTTATAGGTGCTATTAAACATCAGCGGAACATAAACGCACCTTGGTTTAGCATATCGTCTAAGATGGGTAGCATGTAGTGGCGCAAGGCTTGCATATTGCTGCAGAAAAGCTGTCTTCATGTTTCGACCCGTAGTTATTGAGGTGCCCTTAAAGAGAATTAACAGTTACGTAAAACAACGACTTATTATACGGGTTTGCGTACCACCCATCGACAACGCTCTGGTGAAGCAGCACTGAGTTGTTTCACAACGGTCCAAGTGCTTGTGTCTGTAGCCTAATCACTGTTGAAACGGTTTGGAAACGTGGCTATGTACACTACCGCTACAACTGGGCGTAATTCCTTTATTTTCATTCATTTATTATGCAATGGTAGGGCAGAGACCAATGACATAGTGAATTAACTGAGAGCGAGGGAATGAACTGAAACTTCTTCAGTTATTCCTAACAAGACGCAAGGCCAGAACAAGGAGCACACAGGACAAGGAGCTAGTGTCGTTTCTAGTACATTCCTTGCTCTTAGTTTCTTTGCTCTTATTTTTCCTATACTAACTTTTGTCAGCCTCACTGCTGTTTCTCCGTGCTGTGCCCGGGGGCATTCTTTTCTACTAAACAATCATTGCGTGCTTACAAATGTATCAATTCTGGATTACTCTCCAAGTAGTACAACCGTCTTCTCTAATAACCGGAGCACACGAAAAGCTATATTTTTGCTCTTCAAGGAAACTGCGACCACATTGCAAAACTGCCAACATGACTCAAGGAACAGCCTTTGATCAGTGTAGCCGAGCTTCCCAAGCCGAGCTCAGCACTCCGAACGAAAATCGCCGGTAAAAATGGTTGAGTGGTTCGTGACGTCGCATGCCAATTTCCTGCATCAGAGAAGTCGATTGAGGTTCATTCAAGTGATGCGGGGAGTGCGGTGCATGCCTCTCCTCGAACCTCCATACTTCTCGACGCCGTCCCTGCTTTACTAAAGTAGTAGTCGTGACTCATCATCATCAGCAGCAGCAGCATCATCATCATCAGCCTGGTTACGCCCACTGCAGGGCAAAGGCCTCTCCCATACTTCTCCAACTACCCCGGTTATGTACTAATTGTGGCCATGTTGTCCCTGCAAACTTCTTAATATCATCCGCCCACCTAACTTTCTGCCGCCCCCTGCTACGCTTTCCTTCCTTTGGAATCTAGTCTGTAACCGTTTATGACCATCCGTTATCTTCCCTCCTCATTACATGTCTTGCGCATGCCCCCCCCCCCCCCATTTCTTTTTCTTGATTTCAACTAAGATGTTATTAACTCGCGTTTGTTCCCTCACCCAATCTGCTCTTTTCTTATCCCTTAACGTTACACCCATCATCCTTTTCATAGCTCGTTGCGTCGTCCTCAATTTAAGTAGAACCGTTTTCGTGAGCCTGGAGGTTTCTGCCCCGTACGTAAGTACTGGTAAGACACAGCTGTTATACACTTTTCTCTTGAGGGATAATGGCAACCTGCTGTTCATCATCTGAGAATGCCTGCCAAACGCACCCCAGGTCTTTCATATTCTTCCTTATTATTTATTTCAGCCCATTCTTTCTTGTAATTCTGATAGTCGTGACTACAATACTACTACTACTACTATTCTAGCAACAGCTTCAGTTGGGTCAAATCTAGTGGCTAAGTATTTCTAAGTATTTGATAATGAAGTGACTTTCGAGAACTTTTTTTCTTATGTCGCCTTGGCCGTAATCGTAGACCACCGTCCATTACGTCTTCTTCTGCTGACAGGTATGTTTTCAGGTCCTGGAGCACCTTTATGTCGCATTGGGCGATCACGCTGTTCACTTCGCAGTTAAGTTGGCTAAGTTTAACAGCGCTATTTAATGACGGCGTCATAATGATCCACCATTCAAGAAATATCACGCCACACGCCCGTTGTATCCGCACATAGGTCCATACAAGCCTGCGACCCATCGATGCACATTCGTCGTCTAAACTGAACGCGTGAAAGAAGGTCAGCACGCGTGCGAGTCGCAAAACGGTAATGTCACTTCTCCCGGAGCGCAATAGCTGTGCGGCGAAGCACTCCTCCCGCCACTCCGCACCCGCATGACGCACGCGGAACGACACGGAGCGGGCAACAGCAAGAAGCGGAATGAGTTCACCGCGCCGTCGCGGCTGCGGCGGCAGCAGCCACCAGAGGCCGCGCCTTCGTTGAGAGGTAATTTCTCTGCTTAGTGCACAAATGCAACCACCTCTTACGACCAAGGCCACACGAATACAAATGCACTTGGGCACTTGACCATTTTTGCAGCGCCCCCTATTCTTTAGTAAACAAGTATAGTTTAAGCCAATAAATGAACAAGAACACAACACGGAAACTTTTCTCTAAAACAACAGATGGCGCCACAATAGCGGTTACCCAGATTTTGTCACGACCGTTGATCGCGGCTTCTCTGAGTTCTGTACTCCATCCTTTCCGCTCCGACGCACCGGCGCGTGAAGGGGAGAGAGAATCCGCGGCTGTGACTACCCCCCCCCCCCCGACCCCCGCGCCCGACGTGAGCGCGCGAGGTATCTCGGGATCGGTGCGTTCAAGATGGCTGCCCCACTGGGATCCCACCGTGCGCAACGAAAAACGGCACAGGTGAGCAGATTTCCTCGTTTTCGGTGTGCGCGCGTCGAGCCTGCGCCTTCTCGCGCGCGGTCGAGAGCGGCTCGGCGCCCCGGCCGTGGGTTGCTCCGGCGGAGGCGCGTTCGGCAGTGGAGCCGACAGCAGGGGCCCGAGCGCGTCGCGGCCCCGTTAGAGCATGGACGACGCCGAACTGGCGAGTCGTGTAGAAGACGTTGCGGCGGTGTTCGAACTGGAAGCTTCCCATCCTTTCTGCTAGCAGTTCGTTCCAGTCCGTGTAGCCCTAATGGAAAACACGCACAGCTTTGAAACAGCCTCGTCTCTCGCGTTGTCGACCGTGCTCGCCACAAGGTGTACTTCGTCGCTGTCACCAATGCGTTTGTAGAGCAACGCCTGTTGCCAGGAGGCTCACTGCCGAGCCGATATGGGGATTAGCGTTTCCCGATAAGGAAGGCTACCGCGAAAGCAACTTCCGGAGCCAAATGTCAGCTGCGTTCTCTGTGCCAGCAGGCACAGTGCAGGAGCACTTTGTGAAACCAACGTCCATGTTACATCTAATCATTCTGCCAGAACATTTGGTCAGACAAAGGTCTAAGGCTATGTGCTATGTGATGTGTCACGCAACGTAAAGGACGTAGTGCTAATGAGACTTTTTTTGTATGTAATGCACCTATACCTTCATGTAGCTTTGCCATTGACGTCATTTGAACACAGCACGCTGTGGAACGCGTGTTATATTCGCGTCCTGTCTCTCACTTTGACGTGGAGCAAACTTTCTCGCTAAGTAACGGGTGCTTCTGTACCTGGCATTTATTACTCGTTGCAAGCACAGTGGTTCTCTTAGGTGGCTCATTCTTTTTCTGTGAAACTTGCGTACTAATATATTCTACCTCATATTATGCGGAAAATACAGACCTTACAGACAATTGCAATATTTTGTATAACTTGCGCGCGATTCCGTCCCACCCGCAGACCAAAGAACTTGCAGTTATTGCAGACTCAGCGCTACTCGGTGTCTGAGAAATTACTCATACGGCGATTTTGCTGTTTCAACATTCTCTGCTTCCTTGCATGGACATAACATTTTTGTAATCTTGAAAGCTTATGCACGCAATCTCTAAACAAAACTCATGTGTGGAATTACTCCTCAGAAATAGATCCTTTCAGTTCCACTTGTATGTAAGAGCGTAGCACAACTCTCATTGCCCACAGGAGAGCCAACTTGTTACACCGTCAACGCAGTGTTCATCGCTTCGTCATTGTTTTGCTTTAGTTTTTTTCTATTGACCGTCGTCGAGTATTCAGCCCCGTAAGGCAGCCGCTATTTGTCCATTTTCCTGCGAGAAATACTCTTCAAAGGTGTTGGTGTGCCCTGTGCCACCGTCATTCATTCATTCAACATAAAGAACTCGTTGGCCATATCCGACCCTTGCGCAAACAAAATCCATAAATTATCATCACGACGAAAGGAATTTACCGTGGCTATAAATCAAGCAACGCTGCAGTTACATCCCGATTTGTCCTTTCTGATAAAGATGGCTTCAGTTATCTCGTGCAACGTCCTTCCTTTGTGGCAATAGCGAAAATAATCCTTCAGAAAGCGCAACGTTGCATGTTGCGAAGGCGCTTATGATGTTCGGATCATCAGCAGCAGCAGCCTCTTGCACTACCGATAACATCTGCCCTTTCGCGGCCGTCTCCAGTTACACCTGCATCGTGTCAGCTTTTTTATCTTCATCCTGTGCGCCCAAACTCCCCCCCCCCCCTCCCACCGATTGTCACGCCCTCGTCGACAGAGTTTCCGCTTCCCTTGGCACGCCCACTGCATTACTCTAGCGGACCACCGGAGTGAGAGAGAGATAGCTCTTTAATAAAAAGCTTTGCCGGCGAAGAAGTGTTCGACCAGCGGCTTAACATATCACGTGACCTTTAGTGCGGCATTTGTTCGTTTTAGGTATGAGAGGCGCCTTCATTGTCCCTTCTACTGACGTCACCCCCATCGCTTGCTTCACGGACCTCTCAAGTTGCTATCTCCATAGTTTAAGCACCACAACTTAGCAATTTGCTTTTGAACCACACCATTATAAGTTGCCATTCATGAGTTTGGAATGCTTGCTGTATGCGCTCATAAGTAACAGCGCTGCGCAGTGATACCATCCTCCGCTGTCTGTGCCTTTGCACATGTGGCGACACACTCCGCGCATAGTTCTGCGCACCCTCCGTCTTCTTGTCATCTGGCCCGGCATAACACAGCTGCACGCTGGACTGCATGGTCGATAAAACACAGCGCCACCGCCACGTCACCCGAGGCATAGAGTTTTTCACTACATTACCTAGAGGGAAATCTGGAGCTGCTGCGCTGTGGTATGCATGGGAATGCCGGTATATTGTGACTTCGGATTGGCATCGTTCTCGTAGAGGCAAGACACCTTGAAGACGCGCTTGGCAAGTACCGTACCGTCTGTCACAATGAATCATTTTCTACTAAAACAGCACGTGAAAAGCTGTTTTAGCTTTATTATTACTCGAAAACATGTTTTGTTTAACTATAAGAACTTGTTATTGTGTGTACGACTACATGTTACGTAAAAAGTATCAGCGGGCCGCTAAAGTTGGAGGACAGACGACAAGCTTCGCGCTCGCTTTGAAACAGTTGGTCGTCTATTCTTGCTTTTCTTCGCTTGGTCATGCATCGTGGGTGAGTAAAGATGTAATATGCGTGAATGGAAACATTTTATGAAGATTTTACTTTGAGAACGCGTTATTTGCGTAGCCATATTCAAGTTTATGACGAAGCCTCTTACAACACCAGCCAACACGAGCCTCGCAGACACATATACCGTCATTCCCATGACGGCACGGTGCCCCCTTAAGAAACTACCATAGATGGTGGCGCCAGATTACCCTCTAGGTGTTATAGTGAGAAACTCTATGACCCGAGGTATGCGTCACCGACGGTGGCTAGAAAAACAGGCTGCCTGGCTGCGAAAGACCGCCTTCTACCTTCCGCTACTGTGACAAACGTAGCGTTGGTATGCCCATCCGCTGCCATCGTTAGTCGAATGAAGAAGCGTTACGTTTTTATCTTGGGATTCGTCCTTCGGCAGACACGACATCCCACACACACATTGCGGGATGGTGCGTTTGTCGCCTAACCTTCACTCAGCGTCAGAAGCCGAAGGCATGCTGCCATGCTAACAACATGTCGACAAAGTCAACATATATTTCTTCCCTGGCTAATATAGAAAGCGGGCCTTTCTTTTTCCTTTGTTAACACTCGCGATATAAAACTCAAGGTTGCGGAATTTTCGCTCTTCTTTGTCCTTTTGTTAGAGAAATCCGCCGTACTATTTAGATCAGTATCATTTGCCAGCTCACGACAAGAACATTTGAATTAACCAGCTTGAGATGTCCCGTGAAACACCTCGTACGAAAGTATCGTTGTTTAATCGGGCAACCTTGCTGATACGCGTACAGAGCGTTGTGCGAGCTGCGACTCATTTTCCGACTCAAGAACTGGCGTAATTTCAGGCTCATTCCCTACAAATGAGAAACAAAATAAACGTAAATATTGTCAACATTCCATTCCACTGTGCAAGAATTAAAACGCGCCTTTCGTTTACAGCCTCTTTCGCTTGATGACTAAACAACCTAATATTGATTGTATGGTATTACACTATTTCAGGATGAGTGATTATTAACTTTATGACATTTTTACGCATCGAATATTTAACATTATCCTTTGGCATAATATTTTCGATTGAGCAGAGCGGACTGCTGTGTCTTCAATGCAGTGAATGTTTTGCGTAGCCTTCCTTCTTTGCATTGAAGCGTCCGCTAAATTGGTTTGTGCTGCTGCCAAGGGTGTCTGACGGAACGCAACCAGCGCTTTAAGCGCATCGTAGAAGGGAATATGAAAGTGCTTTTCCGCCAAGTGTTTCAGATGACCGACTTCAGGAGCTAGGTAATTGTGGCTAATGAAGGTTGAATAAGTTGCTTACCTGTACATTCATAAGACCCCTTTAACGATACACGGTAAGGGAAATTTTATCTCGAAATTTGCGCACTGATCAGGAATCTCCTCATGCCTAAGTTTCTGCAGGCTGTTTTTCATTGGTTTGTTTTTCTTGAGGTACACTTTCTTAGTGCCGGCAATTACGTATCAAGTAGTAGTAGTCTGAGGTCCACATTTTAATTTGTAATGTACGCTTTCTCAAAAACCAATGACAAGACAGACATTTAAATTGAAGTTTGAAGTTTATTTTTTTTATTTTACCACATAAGTACACTGATATATACAAAGCGGTAGGGATGGCAGGATAAAAGCTGCATAACTGCAGCTTGACTAGTCCCACCTCCCCATGAACAACAGGCAGCAACATGGCGAGATATTCGTAGTACATTCTTGTGGCAAGGTCAATATATACATATTCACAGACGCATATATATACACACATTTATACATACATATATATATATATATATATATATATATATATATATATACATATATATATATATATATACACACACACACATGCACATACGCATACATGTATGCATGAAAAACCAGAAATGACAACTTAGAAATAGCAAAGAAATACTTTTCAACCGACAAACCAAAAAGTTAATTATTCACAGAAATTTTTGCAGTAATGTGCTCTTGGATATATGGCGTATGTTTACATCATTTAGACTATATTTGTTAAGTGTAGAGGGAAGACAGTAGGAGAGTGCTTGAAGGCCATAGTTAGTCCGAGGGCGCGGGACTTCCCAGTGTTCCGTATATCGATTTAGGCGAAAAGAAGGATTCCGCTGCAAGTTCGCGATGTTTATGATATGATTAGTACTCTTAACCATGTCACGTTTAAAAGAACACATAAGTTGATACTCATAAAGGCGGTCTACACGTAAAATCTTGAACTTCCGGAATATGTCACGCGTATGTCCATTGTAAGGTAAGTCTGAAATAGCACGTAAGGCATTCTTTTGAACTGAAACTAAATTACCTAATGATTTCTTAGTACTATTTGACCAGACCAGGTTACAATAGCGCAGGTGAGAAGCAAATAGTGCGTTATAAACCATAAGTTTCTGTGGTATTGGTAGTAGCCTCTGGCATCTGCGCAACATACCTAACGCTTTACTAAGTTTATTTCGTAAGTAATCGGTGTGGTGGTCCCATAGCATCAATTCATGGAAGATAACACCCAATGTTTTTGCTGTAGCGGAAAGTTCTATTTTTGTGTCATTGAGTGTGAGGCATTGGGTTAGATCACAAGGCGTGGACTTCGCTCTAAAGAGGACCGCTTTTGTCTTGGAGCAGTTTAACTGGAGAGAATTTTTTACAGACCAGTTATATATCTTGTGAAGTATTTCATTTGCAAAATTGATGAGTTCATCCTCCTTAGTTCCTGAGAAGAATAAACTAGTATCATCTGCGTAAATAATATAGGTAATCGAAACATCAATATTAACAATGTCATTTATGTAAATGATAAATAGAAGTGGTCCCAATATGCTACCTTGAGGCACGCCTTGCTTAATAAGTTTAAACGAAGATAATTTTCTATTTATTGATACGCATTGCTTTCTATTGGTTATGTAACTTCTAATTAAATCTAAAACTATTCCGCGTGTACCATAACAATTCAATTTTTCTAATAGTGTTCCATGGTTAATTCTGTCAAAGGCCTTTGAGAAATCTAGGAATACTCCCAATGTTAGTTTCCTCGCCTCTATATTTTTCAAAATTAGTTCCTTTTGTTTAAGAAGAGCAGTTTCAGTCGAGCAGCCTGACCTGAAGCCATATTGACATGGTGTTAAAACAGAATACTTGTTAAAAAAGGCAGTCATCCTAAGGAGAATAATTTTTTCTAAACCTTTTGAAAACAGTGGAAGAATTGAGATTGGTCTATAGTTGCTTAAGTTTTCCCTTTCTGCGCCTTTGTAAACCACAGCTACCCTTGCGATTTTCATCTGTTGAGGAAAAATGCCAGAGGTTAGGGAGATGTTGTAAATGTGAGTGAGGCAAGGGGTGAGCAGGTCAATAACAAAAAGAATTGGTTGTATTTTTAATCCATGCACATCCTCACTTTTAGATCGCCTAAAATTTTTGAACACATTTAAAACCTCAGTGTCATCAGTCTCATCAATATACAAAGAATGTGTAAGGGGACTGGGCAAATACATCAAGGCATCTTGATCATAAGTGCTTTCAACTAGAGAGGCAAAGTAATCATTAAATTTATTGGCGAGTGCTTCATCTTTAAGAACCTCATTACCAACCTTGAGCTCTTTAATAGTACTGGCGGGTCGCCTTGATGATATAACAGAATTCAGCTTATTCCAAGTCTGTTTTGCATCAACGATACCATCGAACATGGAGTAGTAATAGTCGCATTTAGCTTGTTTTTGCAGCTTAGTCAGGTTATTTCGATATTTCTTAAACCGCTTCAAATCATCTGGGTCACGGCTATTCAAAAACGCATGGTACAGCCTATTCTTTTCATTTATCATTTTGATTAGCTTAGAGGAGATCCATGGTTTGCGAGCGTGTTTAGGTTTTTTTACGTGCCTGTAAGGAAAGTGTTTTTGACATACTGTGCACACGATCTTAATGAAGCGGTCATAGGCGCTATCAGGTGATGAAGAGGAGAGTATGTCATCCCAGCTCAACGAGCTTATTTCATCACGAAAGCAAGAAAGAGATTGTGAATTAATGTCTTGGAAATAAATGTCTGATTTCACCGGGTGCCTCTGTTTAATTTCAACCGTAGTAATTAGGCAAATTGGTAAATGATCACTGATAGCGATACTTATCGGACCATGGTGTAGTAGGTTAGCAAAATTTGTTATAAATAGATCTATCAAGGTGGCTGTAGCAGCTGTAATGCGAGTTGGGGTAGTTATAACATTTGAAAGGCCATGCGAAAGAAGTAGATTTGACAGGTCAGTTTGTTTGCTAGTCTTTGTGAGCATGTCAATGTTGAGGTCACCTCCGAGTACCAATGTATAATTATTTACATTAACAAACCAAAAGAATTCATCTAAATATTGAAGAAACTTGTTGATGTTGCCGTGAGGAGGTCTATACACAACAGTAAATAGAGAGTTTTCGAATTTTAAACACAGAATTTCAATGTCTTCACAGCATCGAGACCATTCATCAATATACTGATAGTCAATACTTGTTTCCACATACATGCATACACCACCGCCTCTAGTTTCTCTATTTATATAGACCACATTATACCCATCAATATGCACTATATCGGTTTCATTGCAGTACCAAGTTTCAGTCAACATAATGACAGAAAATTTAAATTTAAATTCATCTAGAAAATTCCACAATTCGTCTTCTTTAGAACGGGCTGACTGTATGTTCATATGTAGGAAACTCAGAGTCGATAGGCGCTGATGCGCAACAATCGTGCTTAATTCAGAGGGACTAGTACATTTCAGAGCCATTTTGAAACTTAATTCTCAGGAAAAAAAGACAGCCATTGCAATGTAGAAACAGTGCCGTTGGCATAGACGAATAAGACGTTATATGTGCAAGACCAACTGCTGAAGAGAATATTAAGGGGAATTTAATTTTTATGTGGGTGACGCCCTCAACCACAGCACTGTAGCAAGCAAGAACATATGAGTGCGACACTGATGTACTATAGACTCTAAGGTGTACAATATTGGTCAAAAGGTTAACGTTCATAAAAATAACTGTTTCCGACAGTAGTTTAGAGCTTACATACATAAGGACACTATCAGGCACATTTGCTAGGTACGAAGCCGCATAGATTCGGAAAATGTGCGTGGGTGTCTGAAGAATCGCTCCGTTAACTGTTTTCAAAAATATAGAGAAAAGCAAGAAGAACCATAGGTTCCTAGATTGTTCTTGAGCCATTCTATCTGTTGGCACCATGACATAAATGACGTTCAGTATGCAATAGCGGGTAACCTAACGCACCTTGTCTAGGTCCGAGTCACAGGTAACATGTAGGACAGGCGAATTTTCAGACTTCCGCATCAGTATCTTTCCCTGTGACACCCACACAAACTTCCATTCTTTTTCTCGCCTCAGTTGTCGAGCTCTACCCAATAAACGCTTGTTTTCAACGCACAGATGCTCATTGATATATACAGGATTACTCTCTTCAAAGCCCAGGGTCCCAGTGCTTAACTTAGCGGTTCGCGCAGCAGAGAGTACTCTGTCTCGTGCAGACCTAGTCGAAAACTTTATGATCACGTTTGGTTTATTTTTATCTTTAGAAGGGACACGATGTACTACATCGATGTCGTTGTCCGTGACACTTGTGCCTATACATGTGGCAATTTGTCCAACACTTCTTCTCAGATCTTCGTTTGCAACTAACGGTAGTCCTTTAACCTCAAGGTTCATGTTCCTGCTGTATTGTTTCAGCTCAACTATTTCTCTCTTTGCTTCTTTCAGTTCTTTACTTAGTTGCTCATTGTCCCTTTTACATCGCTGATTTTCAGCCGTCACTGTAGTCAGCTCGCGACGGAACCCGTCAACATCCTTCTTGAATTGTTCGAAACCATCGTTCATAAAGCCAATGGAGTCGCGAATGGCTCCAAGTTCACTGCGAATCTCTGTATTGGAGTTAGCAACACCACCGACGACATTTCTCATGTCCGTCGCAAACGCCTCAAGCTTAGCTGTCAGTTCAACTAACACTTTTGTGACTTCCTTTATAGTACCTGGCTGCTTATCAGCAAGAGACTTTGCGACATCGCGCAGGCTTCCAGAGCCAGAACCCTCCATAGCCTAAAGGCGGCACAGATATGGCATATACGACACTCTAACCAGTAGTCACAACAAGGTAAAAGCACTACAAGACTCGTGGCAGCAACAGCGACGACAGGGGAGGAGCTATGCTACAGCACAGAATAAGAAATTCCACCAACCTGCAAAAATCCAGACAAGCTGATTAAATGACGTGCGTACGTCGCCGCTGCCGCTGCCAGAGTGAACCCAGCTTTCCAGTGAAAACACCGCCCCCAATACAGAAGCGACAAAAGGCCGTGGTTACGGTACAGTCAGGCAGTTAATTGGCAGTTATACGCAAATTATAAGTCTTCAAAGGGAACCTAGTAGCATAAATATAGCTAACACTTGGCGCAAAGAGAAGTTCAGAATTTAATATTTTTGCCAGTGTTGATTAACCACTGTGCTATGATTTAGGTTCAGACTGTAGGTAGTACAATATAGTACAGTATATTATCAGCTGGAGAACTTTCATGGAAATTTGGGGAATCATTTTCTAGTAATGTTTCGCTAAGTGTTAGAAGAGTGCGGCAGAATACTTACCATTTCTTGCTATATTCCCATCATCCCGAAAACCTTCCACGACGTTTCTATCCCTTCCTTCTCATTCTCTGCTATATCAACTCTCTATAAAGGCGAGTGGGTGCCAGCTCATACAGGCCACGTGGTTTGATGGCCAGCATACTCGAAATACGCCTTTGTAATGCTGGGCCGCAACGCCGTTGACACGGGTTAAATGAGAACACCACAGAAGCACCCATGCAGGATGCAGTGCACCACAGCAATGCTCTTACCAGAAGAATTTCTGGATAGCTAACGAACACGAGGTAAACTGAATTTTGCGTATCAAGTCGTCACATTCAATAAGACAAAAAATACGCTGACCAAAAGAGCTCTGATGCCATCTAAACTCAAAGCGCGTCTTTTGCAGACCAGGCCTTTGGTGATTTGACACGCCTTTAGCGTAAGTGGGATCTTGGCATCTATCTGGTCGAACAATGACCTTTTTGGCGCCTCCAGCGCGTGGTAGCTAGTCGAAAAGGCGGCTAAACGAAGGTCTCGACGATACGAGAAGCGAGATCTAATCGCAGAGGGGGTAAAATTATTTACGCAGGCGTAATAAGCCGCAGTATAGTCAGCAATTAACTACATAACATCATAGGCTGCGCTACCTCCTGCGCTTAGAACGAAAGAAAGCTGAGCTAGTTGGTAAGGATCCATTATGCAAAAAAGGTGAGGCGTGCAGACAGGACACAAGAGAAGAGAAGTGGACTACACGAACGCCGACTATCAACTGAAGGGAGCACTGAGGCGAAAAAAAGAAGACACAAAACTCATCTGCGCAAGCTCTGGAATGGTATCACCACGTGTCAGTCGAGTAAATGTGCCGGTCTACGTGGGAGATAGCTGTTAAGGTACTTAATCTCTTCTTTATGTAAAGTAATCGAAGGCTGACTCACGCACTCACTTCCACCATTATAGATATGCCACGCCTCTACCATAATACGAGTATCTTCATTGATTTCAGATCGCATTGCAAGCAATGAACAATCAAAGTCTCATTTTAAGACGTCTGACCCAGTCCGACCGTTAGTTAATTTAATTGTGGAGCATATACTTAGACCAGTAATATCCGATAAGGAAGGTTATTTCGTGATTATGCCAGATGACATGTTTTCAGAAAGAGCGATTTCAGCCATAGAAAACAATTTACAGCCAGTAAAACTCAAGCCCTTGCTAGTTAAGCACCATGCTGTTGACCTCCTGTCAAGACATAATCTTGATAGGGTTGTCTCTAATGTCAAGAAAGCAAAATCCCTCACCTTAGAACTGTTTTTCTCGGCGAAGACCCATAAGCAAGAAATTCCTTTTCTTGCTATCGTGTCAGAGAAAGGGACGTGGCAGATCTGTGTCGCTGGTTACCTACAGAACTGCTTAGTTTTACTGGGTTTTTTTTTCAGATCCCTTTTGCTTGCGTAATTCTCAGGCACTAGTTGAGTATTTGAGAGATGAAAATCCTGGTGATTGTACAGATTTTAGTATGGATATGGAAGACCTGTATTACTCCTTCCCGCATGACGAGTTGCTAAATTCCGTAAATGAGTGCATTAAAGAACAAGTGCAAGAGTCGGCTTTTATTGACAGATTCGGTGCTTCCACGGAAGCTTTTCTAGAAATTATTTCAATGTACTTAAACTCGACGCTGACTGGGTGGAGAGATGGCGTGTTTCTGCAGAAATCAGGCATTTCTCTGCAGGTATTGGCTCAAAAGTTGCCCCTATTCTTAGCGATATTTACCTGAGTAAGGTTGACAGCTTCTTAGAGAAAGCCTTAGGTGATTGCGTTATCAAGACATTTCGTTACGTTGCTGATTACCTGATTTTCTGCAATAGGGAAGAATTCGGTTCCGCTGCTGCCTCAGTAAGTAAGCAATTTACCCTTTATGGAAGAGGATGAAAGTTTACCAAGGAATTTTCTCAGCGACGCATAATTCAGTTTCTAGACATTCCCTTGGTCTTCCAACAGAATCATGTTTGTTGGCAGTACTCCCCAAGATTTTCGAAGCCGTTGTTAAACTCTCAATCCAAGCATCCCAAAGTAGTAAAAAACGGAATTGCCATGTCGTGCCTTAAGCCTTCTCTCACCAGATCCTGCATGCACAAAATGAGCGCCAGTTTTAATGCACAGGTCCGGCGCCTAATAGAAGCAGGTTATCCTAGTTTAGCAGTGGTCACTGTGGCTGAGCGCCTAAACAAGTCGGTTTCGAGGGGGACGGACGTGATTACAGAATGCAGTAATAGCAAAAAAGAGTAGTGACTATTCCGTACATTCATTCAGTATCGCACAGGCTTTAAAATTTGCAAATAGATATGAGGTTTATGTTGATTTCACAGCTTCCAATAAGCTGGCTAAGATATGCGCTGCCGTACAGAGGAAAAAGGAGCGGGTAAACGGCAAAAAACGAGCAGATATATCTCCAGTGAAGCACTGTAAGAAGAACAGTTTTGCTGACTGTCGTATGGGTGTGGTTTATAAAATTCCCTTTAGCTGTGGCCAGTTCTACGTAGGGAAAACGGGACGGTGTATCAGTCAGAGGCTAATGGAACACAAAAGGTCGTTAACCGGTGGATCAACTTCTAATCTTTCCCTACATTGCCAAGATTGTAACTGCACGCCAGAGTTAAATGAATGCGCGATATTGTACAGGCACAAGAATGAAGATACTCGTCTTATGGTAGATGTCTTATGGTGATGGTATGTCATATCTATAATGGTGGAAGTGAGGGCGTGAGTCAGCCTTCGATTACTTTGCATAAAGAAGAGATTAAGTGCCTTAACAGCTATCTCCCACGTAGACCGGCACATTTGCCCGACTGACACGTGACGATACCATTCCAGAGCTTCCGCAGATGAGTTTTGTGTCTTCTTTCTTTCGCCTCAGTGCTCCCTACAGTTGATAGCCGGCGTTCGTGTTGTCCACTTCTCCTGCCCTCCTGCCTATAATTGAGGGGGAGGCCCTCCTGGCCTCGCCGCGAAGAAAAGGAAAAGAATCAAACTTGACGCGAGAGAAGAGTACGTTGACGTATATGGGTGCAAAGAAAAGCAAACTGCAGAAGCAGACGTTATTAAAAAAACAGAGGGTTCGGAAAAGGATGTAAAAATCTGACAATGAAACGAAGAAATTATTTCAAACTAGAGGAAAATATTATGCAGCATTGCATCATCTATATCGCTCCAATTTCAGCACATATGTAGGGTGTCCCAGCTAACATGGACCAAGATTTCGAAAAAACTATGCATTCTTCAGAACACAAATCGCGTGGATGTTGTTAGTGTTTATGTAAACTTACAGTACCATATTTTTGTTCGTCCTTTTTCAGTAATCAGCCGAGATAAACTAATTATTTTTTAAAATATAGCTTGAAGCGTTCATGCGTCAATAGGAACGTTGTGGAGCTCCACAAATATTGCCCAGCCCATGCACTTCCAACGAGATAGACTTCGTGTGGCCGCTTTTATTCGGGAACAACGAAAGCCCGCGGAGTTTAAAAAATGACACGTGACAGCGCGCTCTGTGCACCCGAATGCGCCACGATTACAGCGCTCACAACCGCGCTTTGTAAAAATCGTCGCTTGCGTCGCGCCTTAAATAGCATTAGAGGGCAAATCTCGAAACGCGATGAGGATAAAATTAAAGATCTAGGCCCACTTGCTGGCGAATCCAAGCGTAAAGCTCCCAACCTAGAACCGCTGAGCGAGGCAGAAGAGGATGAGATGGCCGAGCCGAGCGAAGCCACAGCTGCCGCCGCCGATCCTCCTGCCAAAATAAACAGCAGAGGCAAGCTAGCTGCCATAGAAAAGACCCTAGGAGGCATGATGGAAATGCTCTCCGGGATGGAGACGAGATTAACTCAACTAGAGAGACCCAAAGTCCAAGCCAAAGGCAAGCTTACCGTATCGACAGTGCAGAATCAGGCAAACCCGAATCCCGAAAGTAGAACTAAAGGGCTAATTCATCATTCTCGGTAGGCAAAACGGCGAACGCGAATAGCAACAATCTGAAAATCTGCAGTGGAACTGCGCAAGTTTCCAGAGGCGCAAGGCCCCATTCGGACAGCTTATCAGGTCTATTGCGGACAAGCCGCAAGTTATATTGTTACAGGAAACGCTATGTACAGCTGAAATTTCCCTCTCTGGTACCGCACGGTAGCATACAGGAGAGAAAAGGGCAGAGGTATCGCTACCCTAATCAGAAAGAACATCTCGTTCGTTGAGCACGAGATCCGCGCGTACAAAGCGGGCCTCGAGGCTCAGTTAATATAAATCGTACCCAACAGAACAGTCAATTCTAACATTCTCATTCTCAACGTGTAGAGCGCACCCTCGGACAGGAAAAGAGATTTCCAAACGTTACTAGGCACCACGTCTAGGGCGGCGAGAAGCGCGCCTCTCGTTGTTGCGGGTGACTTTAGCGCACCCAATACGGAATTGGGGTACGGTTACAAAAGTGCAAAAGGGATGAACTTGGCCTTCAACGCTGCAGAGCTCGGCTTAATACCCGTCACAGACCCAAGGCTCCCCATCAGATCCGGTAATTTGGTCAGTCGAGAAACGACTCCCGATCTCACCTTCCTCCGAGGTATCGAAGGCACGTGAGACAACCTCCAGGAGGGGCTAGGCAGTGACCATTACATACTGGAAATTCTGTTGCATGTCGAACCAGGCGACCAGCGAGATATGAATATGTATTCTGGGACCTTTTTCGAAAAATCATAAATGAAACAGTCCCGCCATACGAAACGTATGCAGATCTGATATCAACTAGCTCAGCTTTCTGTCGTTGTAATCTGATATAGAATCTGAACATGGCGGTTAAAGGAGCAACCAAAGAAATCATTACGGATCTTGAAGTTCCTAAAATGGACTCGAGACTTGCTTACCTTCTGGAGGCCAAACACGCCCTCTCAGCCAGGTGGAAGACCTAAAAGCTTAATCGTAGACTCAGGTCGAAAAGCGCACTGCTTAACAAGGACATTGAAACTTATTCGGCCCAGCTCGCCCGGCAGCAATGGGGTGAGGCGTGTAACGGAACGAACGGGCGTAGGCGAAGAGGTAGCAAATGGAGCTTACTGAAAAGTCTCCTCAACGATAAATAGTCTAAGGACACCCTTAGCCTTGAAACGGATAGGCTCATTAAGAAGCAAACCGCAATCGGTCTCACCGACAGGGAATTAGCCAACAACTTAGCACGTGCTTATCTCGCCCTCGCCAAAGACGCGGATCGCCAGGTAGAGCGTGTGAACTACATGGGATTCTCGGCACCTGATCTAGACGAACCTTTCACCGTGTCAGAGATCTGACACATTCTCTTCAGTCTAAATGGCAGATCAGCCCCGGGACCTGATGGAATCACGAACTCCTCAGGAACCTAGATAATAGGGCAATCGAGATAGTCACGGCCAAAATAAATGAGGTATGGAAAAGTGGACAGGTCCCGATAGACTGGCGTACCGCAAAAGTGGTACTCATACCGAAACCAGGAAAACCTCCAGATATAAATAATATGCGGCCTATTTCCCTTACGTCATGCATCGCCAAGGTTGCAGAGCACGCGGTACATAACAAAATCACTGAACATATTGAAAACAAGTAGCTCTTTAGACACAACCTAATCGGCTTTAGACAGGCGTTGTCCACACAGGACGCTATGCTTTTGCTGAAGAAAGCAATATTTGATAACCCTACTCGCGACGTGAGAGGGATCCTCGCATTGGACCTCTCCAAGGCCTTCGACAGGGTCGCGCATAAAGATATCCTGACGGAGATTTCGTCTCTCAACCTGGGCCTGCGGTTTCATGATTACACCAGATGTTTCCTCGCGGATCGCAAGGCACACCTCCGACTCGGCATGGTCACGGGAGGACCCTATGAACTACGCACCTGCGGCACCCCGCAGGGCTCGGTCCTCTCCCCACTCTTACTTAATATAGCAATGCATAAACTCTCCACTCGCCTCACTGCAATCCCGAACATGGGTCTCGCCAATAATGCGAACGATATCACAATCTGGGCGACGGGCGGATCGCTAGGCATGCTCGAACACTCGTTAGAAAGCGCGTTGGAAGCTACCGAAGGTGTTCTTTCAAACACGGGCCTTGAACTCTACCCCGCTAAATCAGAGCTACTGTTATACCGCCAGTCCAGACAGGGGGTCCGAAATCTTGCGCCTCTGGAAAGTCTGCCGATAGAAATTCGAGCTAAAAATGGGCATCCCATACAGAGGATGGACTCGGTCAGAATTCTAGGTCTCCTGATTGATGCCAAGGGCTGTACTTGGACGGCACTCAGCAGGCTCACTGGACAGGCTAGTAATGTCCTAAGACTTGTAGCCCGCGTCTCAAATCGAAGAGGCTGTATCATAGAGGACAATTTGCTCAGAGCTTATCAGGCATTCTTCCTTAGTCATGTCATCTACATCGCGCCGTACCGTAATTCGGGTAAAACGGAAACCAAGCTTGATTCCCTAATCAGAACTGGCCTCAAGCGTGTGCTCGGCCTTCCGCAGTCCACAAGCACTGAGACACTGCTGGAGCTAGGACTCCATAACACCATCGATGAGCTAATAGAACTCACACAGTGGCTCAGATAAAGAGAATTTCATCCACTAAGCCAAGGATTAAGGTTTAAGAAGAAGCAGGAATCCAACCCAGACATGAACCGGTGACCAAAGGTAGCTTGACGCGGGTAACCAGAAGTCGCATCATGGTTGACCCCGTCCCGCGAAACATTCACCCAGTGCATAACGAGGGTAGAAGATTCGCGAGAGCCAAGTCCATCATTAAAAAAGATCAATCAGCAGAAACTAGATGCTCTCTTTGTGGATGTTACCCGATATGACAGTGGGGGTAAGTTCGCAGTCTTGGTGGTACACGCGGGGGGCAACCTGGTCAACATGGTCTGTTTATACGAATTTTGCCCATGTGGCGGAGGGAGCGGCGATCGCTCTAGGTTTTCACAGCTCAAAAGTTCCCGCTATCGCCTTCTCCGACTCGCGCGTGGCGGTTAGATCCTTCTCGTCCGCCATCATATCTGAACAGGCAAACAGTATTGTGATTAAAGCACTTCAAAGGACTAGGGAGAGCACCGAAGGAGGATACCAAATCTCGTGCTTCCCAGCCCATCTAGATCGCTCAATTGACCCGCTTGGATGTAATCCTAACGAGCAGGCCCACCGGAGAGCGCGCAATTTCACGCGGCGCGCTGTCGTGGAGTAGCCAGGCTTGGAACAAGGTCAATATCCACAAAGATCCATTATGTACTTTCCACGAAATTTTTTCACATTATCGACTAGGCAGGAGGACATTTCCACCCCCTCACCCCAACTTGAACAAACCTCAGGCTACCACACTCAGACTGATGCAAACCCGTTCGTATCCCACTCCTCGATCCCTTAACAAGATAGATCCTGAACACTCACATTTGTGCCCCAAATGTGGTCATGACTCATGCTCTTTTGACCACATGCTCTGGCTGTGCTCAGCCCTTAACGCCTCTCCACCCATCACGAACGAACAATGGCAGGAATCTCTCAAGAGCAGCAATCTCCACATTTAACTCCAGCCTGTCCATAGGGCCCAATACATTGCGGCGGGACTTGATCTCCCGGTCCCATCGTGGGCGGAGCCACCGACTTGATCTTCGGGAGCCTTCGGTATTGGCTCCCCAAGATCTCAGTCCCTCAGGATCGAATAAAGTTCTTGTCATGTCACGTCATGCGTCGCGTCTTTCGTGCTGCCCACGACGGAGTTTCGCGTTATGCTTGGTTCCGAGATAAACGCCAGTGGGCTTGGGTGGCAGTTGAAACACAGCGCGGCTCCCGTTTCTGTGGCGAAAATTCCACTCACACGCTAGCAGAATGCATGTAGAGGAAAATGACAAGCTCATGAGTTCAAATTTGGGAGCAAGACCCCAACAAGTAAACACGCATTATAAGAAGATTGATAACGTCGTGTGAATTACGCTGGTTGCCACAAAAGGAAGAATTATAAACTTACACGGAAGGTTGGTTTTTAGCTTCCTGTCCATTCCTTGTTAGCAGAGAATTGGTAATTTCACATTACTTACGTGTCTTTTCCTCGTCGTACAAAAGTTTCACACAGATGGCTCTTTCCATGGATAACGGTTGTAGAGATTTATTCGCTGTGATGCCTGTCTAAATAATGCGTTCGAACAAGACGCCCTCTGCCATAATGCAGTAATGGCACTTTTTCAGCACGTCCGATGTAGCTTTTTTGATGACACAAGACGGTATCTCGCTGCAGGCCTCTGAAATATCTGCCTTTAGCGCTTCCGGTGTAGTTGTAGGCTTGCGGTACACTCGGTCTTCCATATGTCCCCACAAGAACAAGTCGATAGGTGTCAAGTCCGGTGACCTTGCAGGCCATGTCACTGGTCCATGCCGCCCGACCCACTGGCGTTTGAAGGCTTCGTCAAGCCAGGCCAGGCTCGGGCAAGGCTGCTGCTGTGAGCTGGCGTACCGTCGTGCTGTTACCAAGTTCACTGTAAAAACGCAAGAGGAGCATCACAGCAAAAATATTCGAGTTGGCCTTCCAAGATGTCGTTCACGTACCGCTGAGCAGTGATCATGTGCTCAAAAGAATATGGGACCAAGTATTCTCCCGTGAAAGATACCGCACCACACACTGAATGACCAATGGCACTGGTGTCTGGTCTGCGCCATCCAATGCGGGTTGGTATCACTCCAGTAATGCGCATTATGGACGTTGACTTGAGAATTTCTGGAGAAGGTTGCATCATCTGTGCAGAGCGCTTTGTCAACAAAATCCGGTATTTCGTCATTGTTCACAAGGGTGCCATTTGAGATATCAAGCCGCCATTGAAAGTCTCTTTCTTGCAGTTTTTGATGCAGTTGGAGGTGATACGGATGCATTTCAGCCTTCCTAAGAAATCTTGACGCTGAAGACGTTCAAATGCCGACCACACCACTCACATCACGCACGCTGGAATGAGGGTTTGCAGTCATGAAAGCCAAAATGCCTCCTTCAGCCTCTTCGCTGATGGTCCCCTTTCTGTGCCGCGTGTTCTTGAAGCTACCGGTTGCTTTCAGCGTCGAGTAAGTCCTAATAATTGTGTTCATGCTAGGTCTTCCCCCACATTGCCAATTTCGGTATACCTTGGCAGCTTTCCTCTTGTTGCCCCATCCCGCTCCCAAGGCTAAGACCATGTTCGCCTTCTGCTCGTTTGAGTACGGCTTCCTTTAGGCACTGCAAACAAATTCTTTGAAACGGTTGCGCGGCACCACAGTAACAGACAGTCGAGCTCACGTATGTAGTACATCTAGCCCCTGGCACAGTTAAGAAGAAAAGTGGCGTTGTAACAAATGATGCTCTCGCACAGGTTCCAGATGTATGATGCATGTTTTGTGTGTATTTTTTCTATTCTGCATCGACTTGAACGCTGGAAAAAATTTGCTCTTCACGTCATATCGGAATAAACGGCTGATGACGGTGCGTTCTTCGGCGACAGGCACGGGTGGCTGCTGACGAAGCGCTTCTTCAGAGCGCCGTCGCCAGCCGCTGCTGGTACGGTCAGAGCCGAGCAAAGGTTGAAGCCCTTTCTCCTAAGTGAAGGAAGGCGCGGCGCTGGCGATGCTTTTACAAATCACTCATGAGAGTGCTGTAGTCGCGGTGCATTCGGACGCACAGAGCGCGCTGTCACGTGGTATATGTTGACCTTCGCGGGCTTTCGTTTTTCCCGAGTAAAAACGGCCCCGCTAAGTCTGTCTCGTTAGAAGTACTTACCTGGCCTGGGCAATATTTGCGAAGCTCCACAACTTTCCTACTGACGCCTGAACGTTTACAGCTATATTTAAAAAGTTAATAAATTTATCTCGGGTAATTACTCAACAAAGGCGAGCAAGAAATGGTATTGCAAGTTCAGATAAACGCTAACAACATCCACGCAATTTCTTTTCTGAAGAACGTATTGGTTTTTTTTTTATCTTGGTCCAAGTTAGCTGGGACACCCTGTATACCATGTTCGTCGCCCTTGTCCACGTTCCCGTCGGCTTTCGTTGACAGGCAGCTTTTTTTTTTTAAATCTATAGGGCACATTTTATACGATCGGGTGTGGTTAAGCAAATTTATGGGCAGTGTTATAAGCACACAACTGAAACGAATCAGCACGAAGAGGGCAAGAATATTGTGAGTGCACTGGCATCAAGAATTAAGTGCTTGAAGTTTGCGCCAAGATATATTGGAGTCTATTGAGTATTCTTTTTTCTCACTGCTAAAAATATTGCAATTTGAGAAATGTCAACTGACTACAACACAGCAGTTCTCTGCACATGTCTACTATGTACTCTTCAGAACGGGCCCAGCAAGTAGGCACATTTCCCGGACTCGTTTGGTGTGATTGTCCTATTACAACGCGTCTTCCTAAAGTTGCTTACTCAAATGCTCCCTAGCAAATATCCAGCAATTGATCCCACCTGATTGGGATCAGAGTCGGGTGGAAGATCGTTTTCTGCCTATGTAGGTCGTTTTTAACGCGATTCCCAATTGAACGCTTTTCGGGGTTTGGGCTAGAGTATTATAGGCAGGCAATCAGTACGGGGTTCATCCTAATGGGTCGCCGGCCAGGTCACACTTATCAACAAGCTCAAAACCTTTCAATATCTGAAGCAGCAGAAGCTTGATGCGGGCGAGTTGGTTTTGCATACTTGAAGAAAAGAGCCTTTCAGACATCTTTTTGAGCGCCTTTGACAAGTGTGAAAATAGCATTCTGAATCAGTCATGTGGTCCTTCCATAATGAGGTACCTGGTGGCTGTTAACGAGGTTCCAGGGTCTAGGCTAGACGACACTGTAGAATCTATAATTACCACATTTAGAAATGCATCGGAGGCTGTAAACTTCACGTGCGAAAAGCCTTCTGATAACAGCATTCGCTTTCTGGACCTCAATCTCGCTCTAATGAACGCGCATGTCTGTTTCGAATACCAGCCGAGGTTTAACAAGCAGCTAGTTTCATACGACACTGCGCACTCCAAGCTAGTAAAAAGAGGAGTTGCAATGAGTTGTCTAAACGAAGCTCTAAATAAATCGCGCAACCACGAAGTAGAAAGCAGTTTGAATAACCAAGTTTCAAGGCTACGCCTAGCCGGTTTCCTTTCGCTCTTAATCTCTACCGTCTGCGATAAGCTTCTTCAAAAGATCAAACAGGCAAGAGAGGGCACTAACACAAAAAAGCCATATGATAGGAAGAGATTACATGCGATTCCTTATTGGCACAGGGTGTCCCACAACCTAAAGAACGTGGCGCAAAGGCACAGTGTTAACCTTCTCTTCAGTGCACCGTGTAAGTTGGCCAAGGTGTGCCCTATGCTGACAAAGGCAAAACCCGAACCATGCTCTAAGAAACATTCAGCGCAGTACACGGCTTGCAAAAGTAATGTCGCATATGAGATACCCCTACGCTGCCAGCAGGTTTATATCGCTCAAACCGGACGGTGTTTTAATGAAAGGGCGCGTGAGCACAATTGGGCCGTAAATAACAATGCGGGGGGCCATCTGGTAGAACACTGTAAACGTCACAATTGTCGTCCGTATCTTCGCGACACCAGGTTTCTGGCACGGTTCAGAGATAGACTAGAGCGGGAGATATTAGAAGCTTTTTACATTGCAAAGGCCGAGGGCACGTGTATTAGCTGCCCTTCAGTGACGCTTACCGAAAAAAAGATAGCTTTTCTAATGAGATAGGGAGGTCGTGATGTCACGATGGACCATTCTAGGTTGTATCTATTTAAAATCCTGTTTCTTCAAAAAAGCATTTAGTTGTAAGTAGCGCCTTGTCCGTCGTACATGTTCCTCTTTTAGTCCGCGTCTTCGTAGCGCTCTTTTCTTCAACTACCTTTCAGTATCACTTGGCACCTTTTATATTGCTGAATAGCCATGGAAGATTCAGTGTAACTACCACGAAAGATGGTCTTAATCTACCTTCTCATGCGCTGAAAGTTCTACGGCCTCTGCCTTTTCCAAAAGATATATTATCATAATCGCGCACATGCATAGAGCTGGATACAGCGTGCTCCTTTCATATCATCTTCTCTGGATCACCACTCCAAAGTTCATATTCCTCCGAGGAAACACCGTATCACGTTCTCATTCTTTTCTTTATCTACAAAAAGTTTGCCCCCACTAGAATCAGCTGCCCGCCTCAAACGCCTGTATTTTATCCCTGACAAATCCTGCGAAGAACTAACAGGTCCCTTTGATGCTTTCCTTTTTTTTTCTACGCGCTATGATCTGCATTTGTTTTTCTTGACTTCCTTTTTAAGTAGGGTGTAGCATTGGGCTTGTTGGGGAAACATGCTCTAACGTATGAATTTAAATTTAAAGCGCACTTATCTCTCTTCTGTCCACTCGCCCGTCCGTGCGCTGTTATTAAAATTTAAAAGCATGCTTCGTTTTTTTTGTGTGTGTGTGTGTGTGGGTGTGTGTGTGTCTATGTGTGTGTGGGTACGTGCGTAGCCCAATGACCTCTGTGTCACCATCTTCGGCATTCAATGTGTTTTATGACACATGGAATAATATTACCATTCTTCAAATCATACCCATGTGCAGAGCAGGATTGAACCTTGAAAGGAAGAACAGCGGTCGAGCGAGGAATGCCCCTGGAGTTTCGATGACGGGACTGTTCCCCTTGCCGAAAGATTGGCTCCAGAGGCACTCCTCGCGCTGCCGCGGTTATTCATCTCCACTATTTTTGTCACACACGAGTTGTTTGCAACTGTCGTCACAAGCTTTCAAAAAGTGGCACGCGTGAATGAGCGCATTAGTGCGTGCTTTATCTAAATGCATTTCTCGTTCTTAAAGAAATGAACTGACGTAAAAAGAGGTAGGGCGGATATTATTATTATTATTATTATTATTATTATTATTATTATTATTATTATTATTATTATTATTATTATTATTATTATTATTATTAATCAGGCAGGCAGATACCATCTCTCCATGCTATTCACAGCGTGTTTTCAGGAGGTATTCAGAGACCTGGATTGGGAAGAATTGGGGATAAAAGTTAATCGAGAATACCTGAGTAACTTGCGATTCTCTGATGATATTGCCTTGCTTAGTAACTCAGGGGACCAATTGCAAGAATGCATGCTCACTGACATAGAGAGGCAAAGCAGAAGAGTGGGTCTAAAAATTAATCTGCAGAAAACTAAAATAATGTTTAAGGGTCTCGGAAGAGAACATCAATTTACATTAAGTAACGAGGCACGGAAGTGGTAAGGGAATACATCTGCTTAGGGCACGTAGTGACGGCGGATGCGGATCATGAGACGGAAATAATCAGAAGAACAAGAATGCGCTGGGGTGCGTTTGGCAGGCATTCTCAGATCATGAACAGCAGGTTGCCATTATCCCTCAAGAGAAGAGTATATAATAGCTGTGTCTTACCAATACTCACCTACGGCGCAGAAACTTGGAGGCTTAGGAAAGGGTTCTACTTCAATTGAGGGCGACGCAACGAGCTATGGAAAGACGAAGGATAGGTGTAACGTTAAGGAATAAGAAAAGAGCAGATTGGGTGAGGGAAGAAATGCGAGTTAATGGCATCTTAGTTGAAATCAAGAAAGAAATGGGCATGGGCACGACACGTAATGAGGAGGGAAGATAACCGATGGCCATTAAGGGTTACGGACTGGATTCCAAGGAAAGGCAAGCATTTCAGAGGGCGGCAGAAAGTTAGGTGGGCGCATGAGATTAAGAAGTTTGCAAGGACGACATGGCCACAATTAGTACATGACCGGGGTTGTTGGAGAAGTATGGGAGAGGCCTTTGCCCTGCAGTGGGCGTAACAAGGCTGAATAATAATAGTAATAATAATAATAATAATACTAATAATAATAATAATAAAAAATCCATCCCTCATGAAATCATTTATTTATTTAAAGTGCCCAGGAACAATTATGAAGTCTAATGGCTGGCGCACACATCCATAAAGAAATAACGATAAAAGCAGAGAAATATAAGTGAAAAAATATCAATAAAAGGAATAACCTTGAAAAGAAGAGCGTACATATATGAAGGCGCAAGGTGAATATAAAGAAAAGGGGTTTGACGTAGTAGTTCTGCGGAAACCCACAAGGTGGAGAGATGTAATGAATAAAGGGAAAATGAGACATCCACCCGTTCGTAGCAATTGCAACAAAGGAAACCCATACGGGTTCCTCGAAAGAAAAGCCTCATAGTTGAGGAAAAATTCGTCCTGGTGCAGGACTCGAACCCGGGACCACCGCCTTTCCGGGGCAGCCGCTCTACCATCTGAGCTAACCAGGCGGCTAGCAGATGGCAGGGCGAAGTCGAATTTGTCGACAACACGAAGCAAAGGCAAGAGTTTGACGTAGTTGTGCTGCGGAAACCCGCAAGGTGGAGAGAAGTAATGAATAAAGGGAAAATGTGACATCCACCCGTTCGTAGCAATTGCTGCGAACGGGTGGATGTCTCATTCTCTCTTTATACAAAGAAAAGGGGGATAAGGGCATTTCAACATCTGAAACTACGACACAACAATGCGAAGCTTAGAAAAGAACAATGACAGCGAGTTACGAAAAATATTGAGAACATGAAACTAAGCACAATAAAGATTCAGTATTCTCTGGACGGTTGAGCGTTGGGGACGAGAGGCAGGAACATAAAAAGGTCTGGGTTCTCTGGGGATCTCAGTTATCCTTTCTCAAGTATCCTACACCCACCTAGTATGGGGCACAACAAAAACGAATCTAAACCGGCTGTCCCTAATTCAAAAGAAGTTTATGCGAATAATTGCAAACGTCCCATATGATTTTCACACGTAGCAACTCTTTAAACAATATAAGGTTATAAATGTCCATGATTTTTATAATTATCGTTTACTTCAGACGTACTGCTCAGCCACAAAAAAGAACAATTCTTTTTACAGCGAGATTTAGGAATTAAGAGAAAATATTGCCGTATACACTACGCGTCACCACAATATTTGGCACATACCTGCTCCTCAAAACAACTATGCGAAACGATCAATCGATTTTACTCTTACAGCTCTGCTCAATGATCTTGCCAACAAATCTGCAGATGTGTCACAGTTGTCCAAAAAACAATGCGAGATCAGTTCCTGTGAACTATGATGCATTTATTTATTTTCTTATATTTTGCTCAATAATGTGAAGCTTCCCTTTGTATTTTGCGAAATGCTTATGTTCCCTTGTGCAATCACTGTCCGTGCATATGTATGAAAACAGTCATTTGTATGAAAATTGTTTAATAACCGCTGCTGGTGCTGCTGTGTAAAGCGGCCGCCACCTCGTCAAGCTACTAATCTCAGTAGCTTTTTGTGGCTACTCCTTCCTTGTGTATTTGTTCAAGGAGAATAAAAATTCAATTCAAATCTTGCGCGGAAAGCGAAACATGATACAGCTGAGGAATGCGGGGCAGTTGAGGTTACCATAAAGGAGTTTCAAAAGAAACAGAAGATCAGGGTGATATCATGGACAGTGAAGTAAGCGCAATGACAGTAAGCTGACCGTGCTAGAACAAGGTCCAGTATAGGAAAGTGGTGATGATATATGCTTACAAACATTTTCTGGACCCGATCTATAATGTCACCTTCTGGATATGGAAAGCCATTTCAGACGCTATAATAATAATAATAATAATAATAATATTAATAATTTATTTCGCAACCGAATACAGAGTACAAGAAACGGGCCTGTCAGAGCTACCAGTGCCTTGAGGAACTTGGCCCGGCAAAATCAGGGGACGAGCGTGCAATATTTACTTTGCATTGACATATAACAAGATAATGCAGGAGGATTAGGAGTTTGGAAGCTTAACACGAGAAAGAAGCAAAACATACAGCAAGAATCAACAATCGACACCAAGACGTAAAATGTACATGTTTTAGAAATGATGACCAGCATATTTGACACATGTTGAAGCAGCCAGATGAGGTAACAGCAGATTTGTTGAATGATGGTGGACAGATTGTTGTAGAAAAACTGGCCACCCTGTATACGCAATGCCTCATGACTTCGAGCGTACCGGAATCTTGGAAACACGCTAATATAATCCTAATACATAAGAAAGGGGACGCCAAAAACTTGAAGAATTATAGACCGATCAGCTCACTGTCCGTTGCCTACAAAGTATTTACTAAGGTAATTGCAAATAGAATCAGGAACACCTTAGACTTCCGTCAACCAAAGGACCAGGCAGGATTCCGTAGAGGCTGCTCAACTATAGACCATATTCACACTATCAATCAGGTGATAGAGAAATTTGCGGAATATAACCAACCCATATATATAGCTTTCATTGTTTACGAGAAAGCGTTTGATTCAGTCGAAACCTCAGTAATCATGGATGCATTCAGGTATCGTGGTATATACGAGCCGTATGTAAAAATACTTAAAGATGTTTGTAGTGGTACCGCAGCTACCGTAGTCCTCCATAAAGAAAGCAACAAAATCCCAATGAAGAAAGGCGTGAGGCAGGCAGATACGATCTCTCCAATTCTATTCACAGGGTGTTTAAAGGAGGTATTCAGAGACCTGGATTGGGAAGAATTGGGGATAAGAGTTAACGGAGAATACCTTAGTAACTTGAGATTCGCTGGTGATATTGCCTTGCTTAGTAACTCAGGGGCCCAACTGCAATGCATGCTCACTGACCTGGAGAGGCAAAGCCGAGTGGTGGGTCTAAAAATTATTTTCTGCAGAGAACTAAAGTAATGTTTAACAGTCGCGGAAGAGAACAGCAGTTTACGATAGGTAGCGAGGCACTGGAAGTCGTAAGGGAATACATCTACTTAGGACAGGTTGTTACCGCGGATCCGGATCATGAGACTGAAATAATGAGAAGAATAAGAATGGGCTGGGGTGCGTTTGGCAGGCATTCTCAGATTATGAACAGCAGGTTGCCATTAACCCTCAAGAGAAAAGTGTATAACTGCTGGGTCTTACCAGTACTTACCTACGGGGCGAAAACCTGGAGGCTTACGAAAAGGGCTCTACTTAAATTGAGGACGAGGCAACGAGCTATGGAAACAAGAATCATAGGTGTAACGTTAAGGGATAAGAAAAGAGTAGATTGGGTGAGGGAACAAACGCGGCTTAATTATATCTTAGTTGAAATCAAGAAAAAGAAATAGGGGGCATGGGCAGGACATGAAATGAGGAGGGAAGATAACCGATGGTCATTAAGGTTTACGGACTGGATTCCAAGGAAAGGGAAGCGTAGCAGGGGGCGGAAAAAAGTTTGGTGGACGGATGACATGAAGAAATTTGCAGGGACAACATGGCCACAATTAGTACATGACCGGGGTAGTTGGAGAAGTATGGGAGAGGCCTTTGCCCTTCAGTGGGCGTAACCAAGCTGGAGATGATGAAGCAGCCATGTTACAGTGAACGAATCAGGTTTTTCAGTGCCGTTTTTGATGTAATGGAGAATGCCTCATTTGGCAAATCGTTCAGAATTCTCGGCACATAAACACAACGCCTAGCTTCACCATATCTTGTTGAGGATAGCGAAACTACAAAACGAGCGCTACTACGAAGGCTTCGGGGGCTTCTAACATACTTTAATATTACTGAACCAAAATGCCTTAGCACCACAGTTTGTGTAAACGGAGTCCAGAAGCATGGAAGGCCGACCGCTGAGAAGATTTTACTATTTGTGATTGACGGAGTGTTGTAGGCTGTTTTAGTATGTTTTTTTAACAAAGAATCAACACGATTTTACCATCGAGTGGGGCAGGAAGCAAAAACAGTAATCCCATATCGAAGAGTGCTGTAGACCAAGGCATGCGCAAGTTTTTTTTTTTTTTTTACTTAAAGCTGAACGATAGATTTAGTGTGAAAGAATAACCACGCAGCGCTCCCAAGTTTATCGGAAATGCGTGATACTTGAGTATGCCAGGTCATATCGCTGTCGAAGAATACTCCCAAGTATTTTGAAGAGTTCACGTAGTCAACCGGTATGCATCGACAGGCATGACAGTTCCGACTGCGCACGAGAATTAGTGCATTTATTACGGGTATATTGAAAGGGGATCTGAAGCAAACGAGTTGGGTTTTTGAGGTGGTAACCTTTAGACAGTTATTAGCGTATAACAATATTAAAAAGTTTTGTATAATTGCCGGAACGTCGTTAATAATAATAATGTTTATTACAAATAATCAAATTGTACATATAATTTTGCTAGGTCTGCCGAAGCCTTCTGTGGGCTTGTATGGCAGAAACCTGGCAGTCAGGGCAATGTGTAAACTGTGTAAACAATGTGTAAACATGTGTAAACTCTTCCATCATTGCCTTGAGGGCCTTTTTTAATCCCGACAAAGTTGTCTGATCCAGTACAGCACTGGGAAGGTTATTAAACAGGTGGGGGATGTAGTACCTTCTTTGTCCTTTTCCATAACGAGTTCTTGTCCGAGGAACTACATATCTGGGATGACTACGCAAAGCAACACTTTTATGGACAGGTTCTCGGAAAGCATTGCTCCAGAAATAACGCATCACAATTGTTCAACGAAACAGACTCGAAATCGGGCATTTCTAAATCTCGAAATAAGTTATCTGTGGTTTGGTTGTACGCAACACTTTTTAGTATGTTTTTAATAGATTGTCAATTTTATGTTTCCAAAATCCGCTGCAATTAAAAAAAACAGGGAATACCGTACCTTATGTGCGAGTAGCCTAAAGCATGCCCTATCACTTTTTGAATCTTGGTAGGTGCATAACTCCTTATACGCTAAAGGACACACGCAACATTACGTAATCGCGCACAAATTCGAGCCATTTGAATACTCTATGATAAGTCAGTCTCAAAGTATACTCCAAGGTACTTGACACTATCCGCATATTGTACTGGGGCACAAACGCAGTCTAAGCAATCAGAACCGTGAAGGAAAACATGTTGACTTGTTACAAGAGCCTTTAACGGATTTCTAAAACAGACTAATCGAGTTTTCTTAGCGCGGACTTTTATAGCGTTTCTTTTTAAACGAGTTCACCACATTTTGTCAAGTCGCTTTGAAGTAAGGCGACCGCTGCTTCGTACTGCATGTGTTTAGATACAAGCAACGTATCAGCTGCATACTGGAAAATCGTACATGAAGTTGTTACCTGTGCCAAGTCACAAACGTACAAATTAAAAAGAAGCGGAGACAAAACGGAACCCTGTGGAACCCCTGCGTTAAGAAACCGCAAAGAACTCTTTTGGTCGCCAATACATACGATTTGGGACCGATTTAACAGGTAGTTTTGTATAAATGCATAGAAATGCCCCCGCAAACCGTAATTATGTAGTTTAGCACATAGAATACTGTGGCTTACCCAATCGAAAGCCTTTGATATATCTAAAAAAAGCCAACAGGCTACCTGGTTAAGTTCAAATGTTTGATATAGAGGATACGACAGTTCTTCAAAAAGCGCATGCGTGCTTCTACCAGACATGAAGCCATACTAGGAAGGTGATAAGATGGTATGTTTTAAAACGAAGCCCTCAATCGCTTCAAGCACGTGTCTTTCCAACAGTTGCGCTAAGAAAGGAAGAACAGAGATGGGGCGATAGTTCTCTGGCTTCGAAGCATCTCCGCCTTTAAATATCGGTATCACACGTGCTCTCTTTAGTGCATCTGGTATTATGCAAGTATCAAGGATTCTATTAAAGATAGAAAGAAGCGGATCAGCCAGAAGTTTGACGTTGCGACCTATGTCTTCTGCTGTTATGCCATCAAGTCCGACAGCACGGCTTTTTCTAGATCGATGCAACCATCGATACAAATCTTCTTTATTTAAGCACAATGCGTTGGCGGGCTAGTTGGCGCGAATCCATGAATACTTTGTTTAGCGCCTTGTCCTGTCGTCTTTCTTGTGCGTATCGTTTTGCGCTAAACAAAGTATTCTTTATTTATTGGTGGAAGAAATGCCGAATCCAGTATTGAACTAAGACCACCATTGACACCAACAGGATCATTAGGTCCATCATTATCAGCGCAAACCGAAGAAAAATCATCGAAACTGTCCGCCAGATTTTGATTGATAGATCCAAAATTCTTGGTTATCGGGTCCAAATACGTACCTGGATAAGAGCCTCCAAGCTCATTTACCACGGACCACATTTTAGCGGGTGTATAACGCCAGGAAAAATATTACGATAGTAGTTCCTCTGAGAACAGCGTATCAGTGCTGTAACTATGTTCCGGGCTTCTCGATAGAGACATTTTAGTGTTTCGTCATCAGGGTGCTGTCGACACCGCTTCCACAAGTTTTCCTTTTCTCACTAGCTTTTATTATCCGATTGCTCAGCCAGTATAGGTGTGGTCTTAGTTTTCGAACCAAGACTGTTTTTTCTACATGCCTTCTTTAAATCGGAAATCACCTCTATAAAATTATTATATACACTGTTCGGACAGCTATTTGTTAGCATTGCGTTCCAGTCATAGTGGGAAACTAGTCGGTCGAAATTAAAGCAATCAAATATTTCAATATATTGGCATTCTTTACTTTGGGATTTCTGGGAACTTCGGAATGAAAGCTGGCATCCCGTAAAACAATGGTCTGCCAGCTTTTTCGTCACTCGGACGGAACTGTTGTTTGAAAAATCTATTGAACGGACCGTCACGTGGTCAATACAGGAAGTCACCACACGAGACAAAAGAAGCTCCTGTCGTGTAGCCTCGTTAAAAGCCGACTCAATGCCACAGTCAGCTAGGATGTTCAAGTAATTGGTAACCATGGCTTTCTCTGAGCTTAAAATGTCAGTGTTAATGTCTCCAATGAGACAAACGTTCGAATTAGCAGGTAGACAACCGACATTTTGCTTTAGTTCAAAAATGTTTGCACATGTTCGGAGCGGGGACGATAAATCGCAGCTAACAACAAAGCCACATTTGAATTTTCCAAGCGGAAGGCGAGGCATTCCGCCCCCGTAAAAGGAAACGTAGTTGTAGCTACCCATTTAGACTTGATGAATACTGCTATTCCACCACCTCTCCTGGCCGTTCTCGTAAAAAAAGTATTCTTGGTAATTCGGTAGATGAAACTGGGACAACATATCATCTTGAACATTTATCTCCGAGAGTACAAGTGCATCCACTAAGGGCATGACGTCAGCAACACCGACAAGAAACTGATCCCAGTATTTTCTTATGCTGCTAATGTTTATGTGAACGACTGAAAAAGAAGGCTTGCAACAATTTTCGAAAATAGATCCCAATGAAGCGAAGTCCGGGAGAGAAGTATGGTTTATCGCCATGAGTTTAAAGCATCTTATCGATGTCTGTGACCGAGGCAATCCTGATGACAGGGCCTCCGTCTTCCTTTCGTGCAAAGATCTTTGCATTCCTTACCCAGACAAACTTATAGCCGTTTTCTTTGCCTTTAGACCGAGTTTTCCAAAAAAGTTCCTTAGTAGCTTGGGTTAGGTTTTCATTGAGATACATAGCAGGCACATTTTTTTTCTGTGCCAAGGCACGAAGTTTGCCGCGAGCAGCAAGCCAAGTGTCCCGCAAAAATGGGGACGAGAATTTAAGGAGCACGATAGGCATTTTATCTTTTCTGGCAGGTAAACGGTGGATCGCAACTATGTCGCGGGGTTCAAAATCTTATTTCTAGCTTCTGTGCGAGATCCGCGATAGCAGTTCGCAAGTTTTCTCCTGATGAAAACGGAAGCCCGCGTAGCTCAAGGTTCGATAGTCTGTTATACTGCTCACAGCCATTAATATCAGCCCGCAACTGAACAATCTCAGTGGATTGGGTATTCACTGCTTCCGTCAGCAACACAACTTGAGTTTCTAGGCTTTTCAAGGCCGAATCAGACTTTTTTTGTCTGTATCGCAACAGTGTCATAGGGCGAAGACAGAAACTGTACAGACTTTTGCAGCTCAACTACAATGTCTTTCACTGATAGCACTTCTATTTTTGGTTTGTGAGCTAGGAGTTCGTCGAGCTTTTCTCGGAGAGGCAAAAGAACAACCATCGTGTCCTTAATACCCCTTAGTTCTTCTCTGAAAGCATTTAATTCCATTGCGAAAGAGCCAGGATCATCAGCCACTGCGGTTACTTGAGGATTAGCGGCTGTCAATAAGCTGTTATCGCTTGCAGGTGTTCTGCATTGCTTACATTTCCAGGCCTCTCTTCTTGCCACGTCCATTGACACAAACGTATTTTCAGCCACACCCGAACAGTTTTCGCCAAGGTGATAGCCTAGTTTGCAATCGAAACATGTTAGGAATCTGCCATCACCTGGCAGCTTCTCCGAGCACGATTGAGATTTGGTTCGGTCAGGCATGGTCACACACAAACAAAAATTGACAAGCCTGACGCTAAATACCTATCGCATCAGCACAATGTTCAACACAATAAAGCACAACATACTTATAGCATCAGCACAAGGTTCAACATAACTAGACAGCAGTCGGCAGCACGGGCAAACAAACTATGCTTTTAAATTAATGGCCCACCTGCCAAGACAAACGTGGCGATGAGTATTCGGTGACAGCTTCGCCACCAACTGCGGAGCTCTGTTGATTCGGGAGCGCCTTTTATGGTCCGATGAGAGATCCAGGCGCCACCGCTCGGTGCGATGTGGAAGCTGGCAGCGGCCACTTTGGACAGCAGCTTAGCGGGCTATCAGAAACGTCGCCCAAACTTTCCAGCTGAATGCTCGGGTCATGCCTGGGACGAAGAATGGCGCAGCCGCAGAAGCTTGTTCCAGGTGAGTTCACAGCGACCAAAGCAGCATCTGTCAAGTGAAACGTGGCGATGAGTATTCGGTGACAGCTTCGCCACTGACTGCGGAGCACTGTTGATTCGGGGGCGCCTTTTATGATCGATGAGAGATCCAGGCGCCACGGTTCGGTGCGATGTGGAAGCTGGCAGCGACCACTTTGGATAGCAGCTTAGCGGGCTATCAGAAACGTCGCCCAAACTTTCCAGCTGAATGCTCCGGTCATGTCTGGGACGAAGAATGGCGCAGCCGCAGAAGCTTGTTCCAGGTTAGTTCACAGCGACCAAAGCAGCACCTGCCAAGACAAACGTGGCGATGAGTATTCGGTGACAGCTGCGCCACTGACTGCGGAGCACTGTTGATTCGGGAGTGCCTTTTATGGTCGATGAGAGATCCAGGCGCCACGGTTCGGTGCGATGTGGAAGCTGGCAGCGGCCACTTTGGACAGCAGCTTAGCGGGCTATCAGAAACGTCGCCCAAACTTTCCAGCTGAATGCTCGGGTCATGCCTGGGACGAAGGATGGCGCAGCCGCAGAAGCTTGTTCCAGGTTAGTTCACAGCGACCAAAGCAGCATCTGTCAAGTGAAACGTGGCGATGAGTATTCGGTGACAGCTTCGCCACTGACTGCGGAGCACTGTTGATTCGGGGGCGCCTTTTATGATCGATGAGAGATCCAGGCGCCACGGTTCGGTGCGATGTGGAAGCTGGCAGCGACCACTTTGGATAGCAGCTTAGCGGGCTATCAGAAACGTCGCCCAAACTTTCCAGCTGAATGCTCCGGTCATGTCTGGGACGAAGAATGGCGCAGCCGCAGAAGCTTGTTCCAGGTTAGTTCACAGCGACCAAAACAGCACCTGCCAAGACAAAAGTGGCGATGAGTATTCGGTGACAGCTGCGCCACTGACTGCGGAGCACTGTTGATTCGGGAGTGCCTTTTATGGTCGATGAGAGATCCAGGCGCCACGGTTCGGTGCGATGTGGAAGCTGGCAGCGGCCACTTTGGACAGCAGCTTAGCGCGCTATCAGAAACGTCGCCCAAACTTTCCAGCTGAATGCTCGGGTCATGCCTGGGACGAAGGATGGCGCAGCCGCAGAAGCTTGTTCCAGGTTAGTTCACAGCGACCAAAGCAGCACCTGCCAAGACAAACGTGGCGATGAGTATTCGGTGACAGCTTCGCCACCGACTGCCCTAATAATAATAATAATAATAATAATAATAATAATAATAATAATAATAATAATAATAATAATAATAATCAGTCAATCAATCAAAGGTGTTTATAAAGCGGCCAGGAACAGCCTCAAGGTTGTTGGTCGTCGCGCACTATGCAAAACTATGCACAGGAAGAACAATGCAATCTCACACATACATACACACGCGCGCACACATAAAAAATAATAATTTCGCGAATGCATATTTTAATTATTTATTTATTATAACCTCAAAGGCCCCTGTGTGGTGTATTACATGAGGGATGGGTGACCACTTCAGTGGAATCTGGACTCATAGGCAGCCTTGAAATGATGTGGATTGGAGTGGTGCACGGCGTGGGCGGAAAGGTCATTCCAGACCCGGGCAGTCTTCACAAAGAGAGAATGTAGGTGCGCAGTGGTCCGAGCAGGCGGAGAGTACACAGATTTTTCGTGACGTAAACGGCATGATTGACGGTGTGCTGGAATGATGGCTGAAGTACTAGGAGCAGAATGATAAAATTTGTGATAAAGACACAGTCTGAAAAAATGACGCCTTATAACTAGATTGGAAATTCCTGCTGTTAATTTTAGCTGAGAGACACTAGTGTGGTAAGAATAATCAGAATAAGCATAACGAGCTGCACGATTCTAAACTGCTTCTAGAGTGTTAGAAAGGAAGGCTTGGTGCGGGTCCCAAACAGAGCATGCGTATTCTAGCTTAGGTCTGACAAAAGTTAGATAAGTTAGTATCTTTAAGGATGGCGGTAGGAAGCGCAACTTGCGGCGGAAGTAACCAAGCGTGCGATTGGCTTCGTTAGTGATGCTCGTAATATGAGAGAACCAAGAAAAGTTATTTGAGAGTGTAAGGCCAAGGTACGTGCATGACTCCATAGATGATATTTTGGAGTTGCAGAGAACGTATTTAGGAGTATGGTGAAGCTTCTGCGGATGAAAAGGTAGCAGGGTAACAGGGCATAAAATGTATACCCGAAGAGAATACAAAACGAAAGTGGAGAAGCAGAAAAAATGATTACACATTGACGGAACTTACAACAGATGTAAGAGTTTTTGTTCAGTTATTGAAATCCCTCGGCAACTCCTTTCACAAAAATATTAAAATTGGGCATGAAAATATCCAGGCATTCTGAATGGCGTTATATGTCGCTTGCTCTCTAGATAGAGGGTCACAAAAATTTGAAGGCTGAAAGAGGCGCTGTTTCCTGGTGCCTTTCTGCAGAATGTAAAAACGCGCATTAGAAAGCAAGTGCGAGCGGCAGATTTTTTAATCGATTAACTTGTGGAAAAAAAGAACAACCGAACATCCGAGCGTCTACAGGTGGCGTGAGTGCCTGAGTTAGCTCTAAGGAAGGGGAAGGCTTTTGACAGACTCGGTGTTGAAATATATTTGCGACCTCTTCTTGCAAATTTTCGAGAAGTTCAAAATTTGACCTACTAGTGCCGCCCCAAACCACGAAGGCGTACTCGAGAACTAGAAGGCATAGGCTCTTATATAAAGTTAAAAATGGCCCAGCTTGTTGGAAATTTCTCCTCATATCGTGCCAGGCGTTCGAAGTGCACGCTGCCTCGCATGCGGAGCGCGGGGCGAGGCACTCGGAGAGCTACTGAAGTGCACCCCAAGGTCCTCCGCTCGTGGCAGGGGAACGTCTCTAACGCTAGAAGGAAATAGAGTCCTGTTAGACTTCCGCGTGAAGCTGACAACCTTAGTTTTAGGTGCACTTATCACCAGCTTGTTTTCAGCGCACCATGACGCCAAATTTGCAATAACCTTCTGAAGATCGGCGCGATCACTAACATATTTTACCGCTTTGAAAAGTTTCGCGTTATCAGCATGTAACAACATTGAAGAATTGTGAATGACTGCCGAAACATGGTCAATAAACAGCGAGAAAAGAAGAGTGTCCAGGCCTTGAGGAACTCCACATGTAACCGCATAAAGTTTTGACGACTGACCATTTACGCTAACGTAACAGTACCGGTCGCGTAGGTAGCTTCTTATCAACGCTGTGACAGAGCGGTGCAGATCAAGTTATGTCAACTTTGGAAGAAGTATTTTGGGGCATACGACAGCAAACGCCTTACTCAGGTCAAAATAAATGACATGCAGCTGTCCTTTCTTATACACTGCTTGAGAGGCATGCATCATGAAGCTAACGAGGTCGGTAGTTATGGAGCGTCTCAATATGAATTAATAATAATAATAATAATAATAATAATAATAATAATAATAATAATAATAATAATAATCTTCATTAAGCGCCCAAGAAAATCAGTACAGCAAAACGAGCCCGTCTAAGCCAATGGCGACTTGTGTGACGTGGCCCGGCATCTTCAGCTAAGCGATGTGGTTGCAGTATACAAGCACAAATTTAAAACCAACAAAGAAAAGGGAAGCAAATGAGAGTGGTAAACGTAGATCAGGTTTCCAAGGCATCGAAACAAAAGCGTAGAGTAATCACAGCTAAACTGCGACAAACAACAGGAAAATAAGTACATACATCCGTATTACATGTTCAATAGACTTTTCAATTTAGACCGAGAGTCCACAGAAAAATAGTCGTCTGACAAATTATTAAATACCTTGGGGACATACACGCAGCGTCTTGCTCCTGCGTATCTAGTAGATACGCGCGGTACAACGAAGCGCCTTTCTTCGCGGGGATCGGTCGCGGGGAGGCATGCGGATGCTTAAATTCATCCATCCAGAAATGGCGCAGCACAAGCGTAGAAATCAATAAAGATTAAAAGGACGGGAAACCGAGATCATGAAAAATATCTTTGTTTGATGGCGTCAGGCGATTATACGCCACACTTTTTAATGTATTTTTAAGAGGTTATGAAATCTATCCTGCCAACGTTGGCAGCAGAAAGCGAAAACCGTTATACGATACCTTAAGGTGCTGTATGCAAGGGAATGTACTATCATTTTTTTAGTCTGAAACGTCACAAAACTTTTAATGTTAAAGAGTAAACATGCGGCAGATCTTAGTCTGGAGCGTGAATGCGCCCCGTGATTATGCCACGACAAGTCACTATCGAAATGAATGCCAAGATACTTAATTGAGTTTGTATTTGAGACAGGAGTACACTTACAGGATAATCAGTCTTCGGTATGAAGATACACTGGAATGACCGTGGTTCGAATCTTCAGGGGATTTTTAAAGCATATAATTTTTGTCTTTCTTTGATTGACGGTAAGTTTGTTTTTAAAAAACCAGACCATAGCTTCATGCACCGATTGCTGCAGATATTCAACCGCCTTTTTGTAATCAACATGCTTTGTTAGAAGGACGATATCGTCCGCATACTGATACAATTTACCATTTGGTATTACTGAAATGAAATCGTTCACAAATATGTTAGAGAGAAGAGGCGATAAAATTGACCCTAGAGGGACACCAGCACCAAGGGATAATTTGCTGCTATAGTATTTGGTACCTACAACAACCATTTCTGACCTGTCGGTGAGATAGTTTTGAACTTGGTTAAAACACGTTGGCGGGCTAGTTGGTTAGAATCCATGGTAGAGTGTATAAGCGCGACTGTACGAGGACGTAGAAAGAAGCAGTTATACTGACACAGCGCTTCTTGTGTGAAGCGATGTGTCCGTGTATCTGTTTCTTTCTACGTCCTCGTACAGTCGCGCTTATACAATCTACCATGGATAGTTTTGAAGTAGAGTATAGAAGGGGCCCCTAAAACCAGTAAGATATAATTTTCGAAGTAATATGTCATGGCAAATTGAATCAATGGCTTTGGATACGCCGAGAAACAAAGCACAGCTAAAAAGATAGTGTTCAAAAGCAGAACACAAATCATCTGCAAATTCTTCCAGGAGCGAAAATTTACCCCGGCCTTGTACGAAACCAAATTGTCGGTCAGACAAAATTGAAAACTTTTGAATGAATCAAGCAAAAATTTTTCTATAACCTGAGATAATGCGGGCAAAATGGACATAGGCCGGTAGTTTTCAATAATAGCTGTCCTTCCTGCCTTATGGAGTGGTCAAACTAAAGCAGTTTTTAGATTTTGTGGCACAGTTCCAGTATCTAGGAAGCCATTTAGCATGAAAAGCACAATATCTGAAAGCACCTCAAAGTTTCTTCTCAGCAAGCTAACAGACATTCCGTCTACTCCAGGTGGTTTATTCGTCCGAAAACTGAAAGTGATTCGGGCAAGGTCTGATTTCGAAAGCCGCGCTAAAAATGCAGATGCTGTCAAAGAATCACCAAACGCCTCTGTTGAAGCCTGACTGAAGAAATGATTGAACAGGTCAGCTGTTTCGACAGGGTTTCCGAGAAAATGTTCCATCAGAGATTTTACAGTCTCGGATTTCTCTCTGAGATGGTTTATCAGGGACCAAGTTTTACTAGCACTTTTGGACGATTGATTAAATATGTGTAAGAAAAAGCGACGTTTTGCAACGCGGAGAAGAGCAACTACATCATTTCTGGCAATCTTATATTCTAATTGGAGGTCTTTATTATTACGAGTGCGTTTACTTTTTTTCCAAAGCCAATCGCTGTGAGATACGGCTTGCCTAATATCGGAGTTAATCCATGGATAGCTTTTCCTGCATTTTTTATTTCGGAAAAATGTGCAGCAGCTTTACAAATGTGCTAGACGCTCACAAAAGCTATCGCACCCTTGGTATGGGGGCCTACCATCAATCAACGAAGACCAGGTAAAATTCACAATGAGACTGTCAAGTTTATTTTGATCCACAAGCTTAAGCTGACATTCTGACGTGGTTCTGACCTTATCACTTGAATACTGCGTGCCAACGAACGATACACTTGGGTATACACGGCAAGCGACAGCATAGTGGTCAGATAATCTATGAATGATAACACTTGAAGTTAGCGAATGATTAGGCGCTCCAACCGCCATATCGTCTAAGCAAGACGTTACAAAACGGCCATTAAAAATTTCCTCTCTTGTCGGGGCAATCACCGTTGACGTGAAACCATAAGATTCCAAAACGGATAAATAATCTTATACTAAGGTGTTTGTTGGACATAGAATGTTAATATTGAAATCCCCTGCCAGGCAAACTTGATCGACTGATGACCAGCTCTTCAACGCTTCTTCCAGTTCCAACACAAAACGAGGAGGACTATTACTTGGGGGCCGATACACCGCTAACAATAACAGCTCAAAATTTACACAATGAACCTTTACGGCGAGACATTCCGCATGCGTGAACGTAAAGTCTACCAGTGAAGTGTCATATTTTGAATTTACAAATATGGCAATGCCGCCGCCTCTACGGTTAGTCCTTGTTATACTGTAACACCTGCATCCGTTTAACGAGAACATATGTAAGAAATATTCTGGCACGTTGAATTCTGTGACCACAAAAGCATCTACAAAATCAAGTAAAGACTCAGCTAACACGTTTAATGCCTCCCCGTATTTACGTAGACTCCTAATGTTCACCAGTGTGGTGACGTGCGCCCAAACGATTTCTTCATGAATAATAATAATAATAATAATAATAATAATAATAATAATAATAATAATAATAATAATAATAATAATAATAATAATAATAATAATTGACACACACCCAAAAGCAAAACAAAGAAACGGGCCTGTCTAAGTGCACGAGGACTTGTGCGACTAGGCCCGGCAGATTCGGTACTGCGATGTGGTTACATATTTACATAAAAGGTGAAAAGGTAGACATTTACATAATAACATGTTCTTTTTTCAACTTTCAAAAGAATGGTTGGTAGTGTTACCCGTTAACAGACAATGACATAGTAAATAAAGAGAAACACATAAACAACTTAAGTAAAAATCAAGACTAAATTTCAACATTTCATCAATAATTTCTGCAACTTTTATTTCGAAGTTGCCAAAAAGAATTCATCGCCCAAATCGTTAAATATTTTTGGGATGTATACACTTCTTCTCGCTTCACTATACTTAATAGTGGAATAGGGTATCTTAAAAGTGTTTTTTTGATTTCTCAACAATCGAGGTGCATCGTATGCCTCTTTGAATTCATCACTCCAATTATGCCGCATAATAACAGCTCTGGCAAATAAATCCTCTAATGTGCAAAATCCTAATTCTTTAAAAATATTATTGTCGTTCAGTGTAGTACCGTAAGCCTCATTCTTTAATATATTTTTAGTAGTTTATCCGATTTTTCCAACGCTCTGTACAAAAGGCGAACATCGTTATACCATACCTCAGCACACTCTACGCTAGTGCATGCACTATCATTTTCTTGACTGGTAGAGGTACTAAAACCTTCATGTTGAAAAGTAAATATGCAACACTCCGTAGTTTGCCACATAAAAACGCCATGTGATGCTGCCAAGACATGCCGCTGTTGAACGTTATACCCAGGTATTTGAATGTTTCCACATATTCCATAGCAGTACATTTACATGAAATACAATGTTCATTATGTAGAAATATTGGCAAGCTTATTTTTCGAGTTTTTAATGGACTACGAAAGCAGATGATATTGCTTTTCTTAGCATTGATATATACACAGTTTTCTTCAAACCATTGCATAGCCTTATGAACTGCATTTTGTAGGGCGCTAATAGCTTCCTCATAATGCATATGACGAGTGAGTAGAACTGTATAATAATAATAATAATAATAATAATAATAATAATAATAATAATAATAATAATAATAATAATAATAATAATAATAATATTAATAATAATAATACTCTTTATTGCGCGATCTTATGTACACGTATTTCTTGCCGGGTCTGCCGAAGCCTTCGGAGGGCTTGTATGGCAGGGACCTCACAGTCACGGCAAAATCACATTAACAGGGCCTCAAGCATAACCAATGCTGCAAAATATAAATTAAACCTCTTCATTTTCAAGACCACATACAAAACTAGTTAGCAATAACTGCAAAAATTAGAGCAACAAAGGTGCTACATGTTGGCTGCAAACACGACTGGCCACACTATTACAAGAATGTGCAGTGAATTGGCGAATGTTTTAAAGGAAAGCTCCGCAATGGACACAGGTACCATGTGCAAACCGTTCGCAATGCTCACATACACACATGTTCCGTTTTTATTCATATCCCTTCTTTTAAGGCATTCTGTAAGCCTAATAAACTTCGCTGTTCAAGTGTTGAGGTGGGGAGAGTATTAAAACACATTAGAAATATAATATTGTCTTGGGCCTTTGCCATAACTAGTTCTTCTTCGAGCAACAACATATCTGGAGGGATTGCGTAGATTCAGGTGCTTTATTGCGGGTACGCGAAAATATTGGTTCCTTAAATATCACGGCACAGCAACGGAGAGAAACACTGAATCGATGTTTGGCATTTTCAGAGACTTGAATGGTTTATCTATATCAATGTTTGTGCTGTAGGCTACACTTTTTAAATAGCTCTGTAATAAACTGTTTACTTTCGATTTTCGTAAGCGCCTGCAGTAAAAAAAACAGCAGATGCCATACCTTACATGCGAATGTGCTAACGCAGGCACGATCATTTTCTTTATTTTAACAGGAGCTTAGCTCCGAATGCGGTAGAGTAAGCACGCAGCTCGCCGAAGTTTAGCACAAATGTAAGCCATATGAACGTTCCATGATAAATCATTGCCAAGGTGCGCTTCTAGATATTTAACACTGTCTACATATTCAATCGGTGTACAGTCGCAATTAATACAATCAGAGCCATACAATAGGACAGGTAGTGTGGCATCAAGAACTTTCAGAGGACTTGTACAACAGACTGATTATGTTTTTCGGGTATTACCTTTTCTTTTCTTACTTTTACACCAGTCTATGACTTTAACTGTATCAATTTGAAGCCGAGCAACATCCCTATCAGCCCCAGGAAGAGCGTGTTTCTATCCCTCCTCTCCTCTCTCTCTCTTCTGGCGAATACGTGAGATAAGTTCTCAATTGTGCTTCCAGGATAAGCCCTTGCGTGCAAGTGACAACGTTTTGTGTAAACGCTATCATGCCTAAGGTTGATATTGGTGTGCGCCGCGTAAATTACCGTGCGCGTTTTTGTTTTCTCTTTGAAGCGAGTAGTGTGTTGTTTTTTTTTTCTTTTACACTTTCGTCGATTCTCGTAGTCGGTGTTTGGTGGTCCGCCTTTCACCGATGATACAGAGGCGCTGAGGCAAAGTGTGCTTGTTGTTGGCGGGCGTCGCCGAAAGCCAATAGCAAAAAACATCAGATTAGCAAACCTTCGATTGCAACGTAATTATCATAAGTTCTAGATATGACATTTCCAACGCTTAAATAAGTAATTCGTCAAATTTAGTCCAACATCCAGGAATGTTGCGGACGTCATAAAAGAAAGGCAAAGCGCGAGAATGCGGAGGCATGGCTCGAATCGGTTGGGGACATGCACCGAAACATCGCCTCTCCTCCTGTGCGTGTAGACGGGTTCTCGCTCAAAATTGTGTCCGAAAGAGAGAGCCGCCCTCCTCCTCCCTCTCTTCCGCTGTGGCCTTGGTCAGCAGAGTGCTCTAGCACTGCTACAAGCATACTTTTTTTAAGGCCCTGTTCCTAAGCAACGAAAAAGAAAATCATACCTAAATGTGCTAATCGCGCCAAATATACGCTGTCAAGTACAGATTTGTCTGTAAAACGAAAATGTAACCATTTCTTTGTTTGTAATGAATAAACTTGATTTGATTTGATTTGATTTTAAAGACCCATAGCTTTCCATGAGTGATCAGCTATTGGCTTGCATTGACACACATGGTCAATGGTTTCTCCACAATATCTTTTTTTTTGCGTTCTTCATGCATTTCCCCGCAGGCGACGTGCAGCATTTCTTAAAAACAAAAAGAAATATTTAGAAAAAACGGTGCGGCTAGGTGCACTAATGTTGCTTAGCCATCGCTGACTTATTATTTGATGAGATTGCAACGCCTCGTGCTAGGAAGGTGTAGAAACCGAATGAGAGACCTCAGGTCCACTTTCTGCTCTTTTTTAGCCGTGCAGATGCAACAGAATACTTACCTACGTCCCCTGGTTAGCTGCGCTCATGCGTGCGGGCGATCTGACATTTATTGTCGTTCTCGTTTGACAAAAGACCGATACACAAAAGTGAACCCTGTCCACGTCAGTTCGGATCTCATTAACTGGGTCGGATGCACTACACAAACTGACCGGTGCTCAGTTTATGGCACCACTCGCATTACAGAAAGAACTTCGCAGTTCCTTGTTCAGCGCTGACCTCCCCAGTGCTTTGAATACGGCGCGACCTCTACATCGACAACAAAAAGCTGAAAAGGGTCTGGACAAGTGGTTGTCTCGGCGCCCATCTCTACCATCCGCTTCTGTTCTGGTTTCTAGCTGTATTCAGGCCAACAGGAAAATACGTCTACTAGCCCAAGAGAGAAAGAGAGAGAGAAATAATGCATAGAAAGGCAGGAAAGTTAACCAGAGGTAGTTCCGTTTGACTACCCTACACGGAGGGCAGAGTTAAGGAGAATAAAGAGAAAAAGATAGGGGAAGTGAGAGAGAGAGAGAGAGACGAGCACAAACAAACCGCGTACACCATGGAGCGGTAGGGGCCGTCGTTCTTAATGTCTATCGTGAAGGCCAGTAGACGCAGGAAGCTTATAACACTAGTAAGGCCTTCAGCGCGGATGTTCTTTTAGAGCACTGACATAAAGCTTTCAATTCTAATAGTGGACGATTGTCCCATTCGTACAGCACTCTGCACAGCACTTCTCTATGGGCACTATATCGTGGGCAGGCACAGATATTGTGTCCGAGCGTGTCATCGCTGCTGCATGCGTCGCACGTGGGACTGTTGGCCATTCCAATATTCCTGCTGGATAGTACTGAGCTTATTTACTGACACGGTTCGCAGCATCGTTGACGAAGTCATTTAAGGTTGGCAGGACTTGTTCCGTGTTTATGTTGGGAAATCAACATTCAGCAAGAGCACGTAAATATATTGGTTGCGTGCGTTTGAAAATGGAAGTGATATACATATGAGCCACACGTACTACATACGCACGCATGCAATCACTCAGTCTACACACCCACAAGAGGTGCCCAATGAAAGGCAGCAGGCATTCGCGGTAATCAAAGCTGCCCCATTAAACGCGTGCCGCACCGAGTCCAGGCCATCTGTGTCGTTCCAGCATCCGTGGCGCCTCACCGCAAGCATGTCGCGGAGTCGCCGCTCAGCGGCCACAATTCCGCGTCGCGCGCCGTTCCGTCGGCTGTCCCGTTGCGTGTCGCTGAAGGCTTCCTCGCCTCACGATGCCTGGCGCCCCTCGCTGCAGCAGCGCCGTGACTCGCAGGAGTGTCGACCGCGGTGTTGGCATGGCGCGGACTTCACCGGAAACCCGCGCCTAAGGCGCCTTCCTTTTGTCGCTTGCCGTGTATCCAGTGAGTGAGTGAGTGAGTGAGTGAGTGAGTGAGTGAGTGAGTGAGTGAGTGAGTGAGTGAGTGAGTGAGTGAGTGAGTGAGTGAGTGAGTGAGTGAGTGAGTGAGTGAGTGAGTGAGTGAGTGAGTGAGTGAGTGAGTGAGTGAGTGAGCGAGCAGGTGAGTGATCGAGTGAGTGAGCGAGCGAGCGAGTGAGGGAGGGAGCGAATTAGTGAGTGAGCGAGTGTGTGTGTTCGTGAGTGAATGAGTATGCGAGTGAGTGAGCGAGCAAGTCAGCAAGTGAGGGATTGAGCTAGTGTGTGAGCGAGCGAGTGAGTAAGTGAGTGAGTGAGTGAGCGAGCGAGCGATTAAGTCAGTGAGTAAATGAGCGAGTGAGTGAGTGAGGAGGTGAGTGAGTGAGGTGTTGAGTGAGCGAGTGAGAGAGCGAGCGAATGAGCGAGTGAGTCAGTGAGGGAGTGAGCGAGTGAGTGAGTGAGCGAGCGATGAAGTGAGCGAGTGATCGAGCGTTTGAATGAGTGCGTCAGTGAGTGAGCGAGCGAGCGAGTGAGCGAGTGAGTCAATGAGCAAATCAGCAAGTGAGCGAGTGAGTGGGTAAGCGAGCGAGCGACTGAATGAGGGATAGAGCGATTGAGTGAGTGAGCGAGTGAGCGAGCGAGAGAGCGAGTTAGTGATTGAGTGAGGTAGTGAGTGAATGAGTGAGTGAGCGAGTCGGTGAATGAGAGAGTGATTGAGGGAGTGAGTCAATGACTGAGTCAGCGAGCGAGTGAGTCACTGAGCGAGCGAATGAGTGAGCGAGTGAGTGATTGAGCGAGTGGGCGAATAGGTGAGTGATTGAGTGAGCGAGCGAGCGTGTAGGGAGCCAGTGAGTGAGCGACCGAGCGAATGAGTGAGTAATCGAATTAGTAGTGAGTGAATGAGTGAGCGAGTGAGTGCGTCAGTGAGTGAGGGAGTGAGTGAGTGTGCAAGCGATTCAGTCAGTGAGTGAGTGAGGGAGTGAGTAAGTGAGTGAGTGAGCGCGTGAGTGAGTGAGTGGGCGAGTAAGTCAGCGAGCGAGTGAGTGAGCGAGCGAGTAAGTCAGCAAGTCAGCGAGTGACTGAGGGCGCGAGTGAGTGTGCGAGAGATTGAGTGAGTGAGTGAGTGAGCGAGAGAGCGAGTAAGAGTGAGTGAGTGGGCGAGTGAGTCAGCGAGTGAGTTAGTGAGCGAGCGAGTGAGTGAGTGAGTGTAAGTGGGCGAGTCTATACTGATAAAAGTATATGCGCAGACGGTTTTCCTTCTTTCACAGGTGTAGTGTGTGTTCAACTTCGCGGTGTTCACTTTTAGTGCGAAGAGCGAGTTTAGTGCGAAGAGCGAATACCTGGAGAACGGCGACACCTAGTTTCCCTGACGTAGAGGGCTTGGCCGGCGTGTCATTGGTGAGATGGAGCGGCAGCGTGGAGATGGCGAACGACGAGCATGGTTGAGAACAGGGGTTTCATCCGGTGGCCCAGGGAATTGTAGCTGTCGAGGGGCGTAAGTGCACATGGGTTGGCGGTTATCATAAATATGCAGCATAAGGCGTCGACAAAAGCGGGCAACATGTCCCGGAATACCACAATGGTAACAATTTGGGCTGTTGTCCGCGGTGCGCCAAGGATTTGGCTGACGTGGTAGCTGTGGTGCAGGTGGTGAGAAGGAAATCGGGGGCGGTCGCGCAACAACTTGGAGAGGTGGACGTGAAGCGAAGGGTAGCTTTGCAGCGACGTCAGTGTACGTCAGGGGCGCCGCGACGGTAGGCGGTTGAATAACAGCTGGCAGGCACTAGGCGACTTGCTCCTTGAAGACGCTCTGTAACCCCGGTGTCAATGGATAGTGTGTTTGCGCGTTCGTAAAGGGCACCAGGGAAAGCTGCCGAGCAACTTGTTCTCATACGAATTCCTTCATCTGGTGCATTAGAGGCGATTCGTCAACATCTAGCATCAGACCTGAGACAGCGGCGAATTCTGATGACGTATGTCGTGTGACTACTCGCTGCCTTCGAAGTTTCTCGTAACTCTGACACAGCGTAACGACACTGTGGTCAGGTTTCGGGCGACGAACATTTGAAAGGCGTCGTGCTTAATTCACTTGAAGATATGCCTGATCTTCCCGGCTTCTGGTATCGTTGCGTCGACTCTACTGCACAGATTAACGCGGTCTTAGATGTGCCTGGTGAAATTCTCACCTGGTTGCTGGGCACGTCCGCGTATGCGTTCTTCGGGCTGGAGTTTGCGGACAGCAGGACGACCAAAGACTTCCGTGAAGTTGGCCTTGAACACCGACCATATCGGCATGTCGGATTCGTCGTTACGATACCACAAATGTGCAACGTTGCTCAAGTAGAAAATTACGATGTTGAGCTTTGCCGTATCGTCCCAGCGCGCACAAGTGGTTGTGCGCGTTGACTCTGTCGTACAAGGCAAGCCAGTACTCGACGTCCTGATCATCGGTACCCGCAAAAATAGCAGGATCACGCTGAAGCTGCGCGCCAGGACGGATGACCGTTGGTGCCGTGACTGCAGCTTGTTGATCTGGATCGTGAGGCATAGTTCGAGAAGGCTGGGCAGGATCGTCCGGCATGGGCCGAGATGGTTGACGGGTTCGGCTTCGAAGTTCCAGCGTTGATGGAGTCGTACCCCGCACCTCCACTAAATGTCAAGGTGTTTATTGACAGGGTTCCCAAGGAGTGAGAGGTAAGACTGGGTGCGGTGGTCAAAACCCTGCGAGCAGTTAGAACCGGCCCCGTGTGCAAAGCGCTGGTGATACGCCAGACTGCACCGGCACTCCTTCGTTAGATTTCATACGCTGGAGATGCACGGGGCAAACCGGCGCTTCTTCTTCGTTACAACTGTAGTGTATACCATAGGTAATCGAACTGGCTGTGAACTGCACTTCACTGCGTTTCAGTTTTATTTTTTAACAAACTACCGGAACTCGTTTTCGCAGGTCGGAACTTTCCGCGAACTGTGCCTCACCAAACATGTTATTTTATATTATGATACGGTTCTTTTTTTGGTAAGGTGGCGTATATTTCATTTCTGTGACTTGCTTACGCTTAAAGGAGTTGCCCGTATCACCCATCATGTCAGTCTCTCCTCTGCACACATATATTTTATTTATAAGTGAGGTGACAGTAGTATATGCACTGGTCGTCGGTGTACACGTGCTGAGTTGCTGACTCAGCGAAAGCCTGTCGTTGCACAAAACGAGGAGTGCAATTTCGCAATTAGAGATTGGCTGATACAAACTGTTCCAATATATATTGCATAAAAGCTTAATGTCCTACTGTCGGCCGCTGATTGAATTGCAGCAACACGTAGGCTCATGGCTACAGAAAGAATGATTTACCAATCATAATTGTCAAACTTCTAGAACACGAAGAGACGCCTATTCAAGCAAGTCTAATTTGGTAATCGGCCAAAAGATGCATGTTCTTCAACGAAATTTTCACGACCTAACAACATTCTTTCTGTTAAGGAAAGCTAGTTACTAAGCCTATGTAAGTCAAGTTTGTGCAGACCAATGATTAGGTGGTCTGCGTGAATTTGAGGGATCCGGCGTGTTAAAAATTCCTGGCAAAAATCACCCATTTTAACTTTCGACAAGGTTGTATTTGCACTAATTTCTTTTTGACATTTGAAAACTATTGCCACATTTTGCTTTTAACTAGAAAATTCTTGATGCAGTTGACGTCGTTTAAAACAAACTTTACAATTGGACAAAGCCAATATATGCTTATTTCCTGCTATCTGGGAAAATTAAGCACACCAGAATAACTAAACTCCTTAACCGCGACGTCTATTTTGTATGTTTTTCACCTCCACTATTAAAGCAACTGCCAGCACGCACTATCCCATCGCAATCATAAACAATTCCTCGTTTTGAATACTATCACTTTTCTCACATTCATCTTGCTCCTTCGAAATGCCCATGCTTCTCAGCGCTGTGAGGATATTGATTATTATAAGCACTGCCAAACAAAGCAATTGCTGCCATGACAAAGATGCGACATCAGGGGCCGTATTCTGTAATGGTTCGCTTTGGAACCGGTTCGCTCTCACGAACGCCATTGGTCATCGCTTCGTTGTCGTCATCCCCGGTCGGAGTGACAACAAATTTTGTTGTCACACAGGTTGTGGATCATCTGGAAATGAACCCGTCGTGTGCTACAAGAGGAACCGCGGCGAAGTGGTTCGCTTGAGGGTCGCGCGCGGTGGTGAGCATGATCTTGAAGGTTGCTAGGGCAACTGTGGCCGTCTGCTAATCTCACGCTGGCCGGCAAGACGAAAGCGATACCGATAGTGGCTTCTGTGCTGCTGGCGAGCGCTGACCAACGACAACGACGTGAAGAGAGACAACGGTGTGACGGACGCGTACGACTTGAGCGAACGCGAGTTCCGAAGGCATTTTAGGGGCCCCAAAACAGCGAATGCGATAGATTTGCAACGAGCTAGAACATAGTGGACCACAAGATTTAGTAGCGTTGACACCGCGCCGTAAGTGCTGTGCACTCTACGGTTTCTTTTTGTTGTTTTTTTTTGCTACGGGTTGTTTTCAGCAGTGCGTCTGCAATGTAGAAGCTATTGGGTTGTCGCAGCCGTCAATCAGTCGCATCATTACCGCCGTCCCTAGGGTCATTACGGTTGAGGTAAAAGAAAAAAAGGGGTGGGAGATTTCTCTCTACGCTGCAGGAGAAAGCCGCAGTCAAGAAGGCTTCCTTGACAGCGCCAAGAATCTCGAAGTTTTGGGCGGTGTGGACGGAACTCCCATCGCAATGGTCCACCCTAAGAAGCTCAACCACGGCTAAACGAAATCCTATTAGAGCCGCGACCTGCACACAGAGAACCGCTTTGATTGCTTAACGTGTGGACGTTCTTACAGCGTTTGGCGCTGAGTGGCGCCTTGACATAACGATTCGAAACCGAAAGATGGTGTTACATGCCTCTCCCTTAAGAGAAAAATGCGCCACTCGCTCTCCTCGCAACCAAAGCAAGTCATGAGTTACAAAAGAACACAGAAGTGTAAGCGTTACACAATGAAGATATTCCAATGTATGTTTTGGACATGTTGCCATTTATCATTATACAATGAATATGATTTTCTACTAGTATCAGTTATGGATATGTATCACCTACACATATTAGTTGGCGTTGGCCAAATGGAAAAATAAGCGGGGTGGAAATGCTGCTCACTACATGCCATGTTGTTTGACTTGAAATGAGTTAACTAGAGATCACATGTCAGCTTTGTAAGACAAGTGTTCGGTGATGGCATCTTTATACAATAGAAAATTGATGTACATGCACCCATCAGAGGCGTTTTTTTAGCAGACGTCTTTGGCATCACCATTTTTAAAAGAAACATACAACTGAAAGACACTGAAGATGAACACAGTCGCACTGCAGTTCTGAAGGGTACCCGTCTTGGGAGGACAACGATGAGGTTCAGGCTTTTACATACAGATCATGCATGATAAGAATTCACTGAGTACAAGAAACAAACAATACGAACATCTGTGTTTCCCCTTGGACAACACTGACGGGTGGCCCATTCGCTCTGAGCCAGACTCGAGACAGCTCTGCATGTATCATGGACTGAAGATTGTGCATATAAGGCACGTTTACACTGGAAGAAATGTAAGGTACAAGATATCTGAGGTATGCTTTCTGTGAGGATACTACGGACTCAACAAGTTTTTAAGACGTTCTTACCTCTAGGATCCACTGTTTAAGCTGTAATTGACACAGAGTATATCAGTAAACGCAGAGTAACTTTAGAGAGGTGCGCATTGTACCTCTATGCTGCCAGAAATCCCGTTTTTGAAGGATACAACTTGTGTACTATTTACGTAAAAACATGGAAGGAAAGACATTTTTGGCGTAAGAGCCGAATTCGCACGGGAGGGCAGAAACCCCTCTAGATAATAAACCAAGGCGGAAAGCTGCTTGGAAACATAATCCTTAAACCGTACCGCAGGCTGTCTATGACGTATAGACCTACGGAGGACTGGTTCTGGTTGTAGAGTAGGATCAGAGGAATTGTTACTCGTACAGAAACTAGAATGTGTGTCGGTGTCCCCAGTGCCTTCAGGAGCTGTGTCTTCGGAGGGAGTGTCGATAGGAAGTTCAGGACACCTTCCTGCCTGGGATCAACCGGGTCGCGGGGTGAAACAGGCGGTTGTAATGAAGTGGATGTAGCAGCAAAACGGGTACCAGTAAGAACTAGAAGAAAAGGGGAAAAACTATCATCAAGGGATGGGTCGGCATTTACATTTTTCCTTGCATTTGTCGTATCATTCTGATGTACCTTGTACTTCGGCAGTTTAGAAGCATTCCAACGCTTGCCAATTTCAAGCTGGAAAGTACTCCATCCTACTTTACGATAAATCTTGAATGGACTGGCGTATTTAGCACCAGATTTCTCTGAGGCACGTACTTTGACAAGATTTCTTGGTTGAAACTAAGGGAATTTGGTTGCGCGGTGACCATCTACATTCTTTTTGGTATTTTCCTGTTTTTGACGCACGTTACTTTGCATTTCCTGGCGCAACTTCGGAGAAGCAAATTCTGGATGAATTGGAGGCATGTTTGCAACGTCCAGACAAGTTCGTGGTTGACGACTATGGAGCAGCATAGCTGGAGAGACACCGGTAGTCATGTGTGGACTAAACCTCCGCGTGATGATGAAATTGCACAAAAAGGCCTGGAGTGCGGCCTGATCCCGGTGACTAGAAGCGGTAACGCACTCCATCACCAGAGCAGAAGTGGCCACCCTAGTGCAGTATTTGGCCACAACCTCCTATATGAATACAACAATCAAATCCCGGCCCTCAGTCCCCAGCAGCTGCTAAGTCACTGATCACGGCGGCCGTCAGACCTGCGACGCAGAAGAGGGTGCTAAGAATCCCTGGTTCCGGACAGGTCGCCATTGGAATCTGAAACTGGCAAAGTTTAACGTTAGAACGTTATCTAGTGAGGCGAGTCTAGCAGTGCTATTGGAGGAATGAGAGGGCTGTAAATGGGATATAATAGGGCTCAGTGAAGTTAGGAGGACAAATGAAGCATATACAGTGCTGAAAAGCGCGCACGTCCTGGGCTACCGGGGCTTAGCGGAGAGGCGAGAACTAGGAATCGGATTCCTGATTAATAAGAATATAGCTAGTAACATACAGGAATTCTATAGAATTAACGAGAGGGTGGCAGGTCATGCTTGGAAATTTAATAAGAGGTACAAATTGAAGGTCGTACAGGTCCACGCCCCTACATCCAGTCATGATGACCAGGAAGTCGAAAGCTTCTATGAAGACGTGGGATCGGCGAAGTGTAAAGTCATAACAAAGTACACTGTACTGATGGGCGACTTCAATACCACGGAATAGCAGGGGAGAGTTATTAGTTGAGTTTGCAGAACAGAACAATATGCGACTAATGAATACCTTCTTCCGCAAGCCTGATAGCCGAAAGCGGACGTGGAGGAGCCCGAATGGCGAGACTAGAAATGAAATAGGCCTTATACTCTGTGCGAAACCCTGGCATCATACAAGATGTGGACGTGCTCGGCAAGGTGCGCTGCATTGACCCTAGGATGGCAAGAACTCGAATTACCCTAGACTTGAGGAGGGAACGGAAGAAACTGGTACATAAGAAGCCGATCAATGAGTTAGCAGTATGAGGGAACATAGAGGAATTACGGATCAAGCTACAGAACAGCTATTCGGCTTTAACTCAGGAAGAGGACCTTACTGTTGAAGCAATGAACGACAATCTTATGGGCACAATGAAGGAGTGTGCAATAGAACTCGGTGGTAACTCCGTTAGACCGGATGCCAGTAAACTATGGCAGGAGATGAAAGATCTGATCAAGAAACGCCAATGTATGAAAGCCTCTAACCCTACAGCTAGAATAGAACTGGCAGAACTTTCGAAGTTAATAAACAAGCGTAGGACAGCTGATATAAGGAAGTAAAATATGGATAGAATTGAACATGCTTTGAGGAACGGAGGAAGCCTAAAAGCAGTGAAGAAGAAACCAGGAATAGGCAAGTATCAGATGTAAACCTTAAGAGACAAAGCCGGCAATCTCATTACTAATCTGGATAAGACAGTTCAAGTGGCTGAGGAGTTCTATAGAGATTTATACAGTACCAGTGGCACATACGGCGATAATGGAAGAGGGAATGGTCTGAGGAATTTGAAATCCCACAAGTAACGCCGGAAGACGTAAAGAAAGCCTTGGGAACTATGCAAAGGGAGAAGGCAGATGGGGAGGATCACGTAACAGCAGACCTGTTGAAGGAAGGTGGGCATATTGTTTTAGAAAAACTGGCCATCCTCTATACGCAATGCCTCATCAACTCGAGCGTACCGGAATCTTGGCAGAACGCTAACATAATCCTAATCCATAAGAAAGGGGATGCCAATTAGACTAGAAAAATTATAGACCGATCAGCTTACTGTCTCTTGCCTACAATGTATTTGCTAAGATAATCGCAAATAGAATCAGGAAAACCTTAGACTTCTGTCAGCCAAAGGACCAGGCAGGATTCCGTAAAGGCTACTCAACAATAGACCATATTCACACTATCAGTCAGGTGATAGCGAAATGTGCGAAATGTAATCAACCCTTATATATAGCTTTCATTGATTACGAGAAAGCGTTTGATTCAGTCGAAACCTCCGCTGTCATGGACGCGTTGCGGAATCAGGGTGTAGACGAGCCGCATGTAAAAATACTGAAAGATATCTATAGCGGCTCCACAGCCTCCGTAGTCGTCCATAAAGAAAGCAAAAAAATCCCAATAAAGAAAGGCGTCAGGCAGGGAGATACGATCTCTCCGATGCTATTCACAGCGTGTTTACAGGAGGCATTCAGATACCTATATTGGGAAGAATTGGGGATAAAAGGTAATGGAGAATACCTTAGTAACTTGCGATTCTCTGATGATATTGTTTTGCTTAGTAACTCATCGGACGAATTGCAATGCATGCTCACTGACCTGGAGAGGCAAAGCAAAGGGTGGGTCTAAAAATTAATCTGAAGAAAACTAAAGTAATGTTAAACAGTCACGGAAGAGCGCAGCAGTTACGATAGGTAGCGAGGCACTGGAAGTGGTAAGGGAATACATCTACTTAGGGCAGGTAGTGACTGCGGATCCGGACCACGAAACTGATGTAATCAGAAGAATAAGAATGGGCTGGGGTGCGTTTGGCAGGCATTCTCAGATCATGAACAACAGGTTGCCATTATCACTCAAGAGAAAAGTGTGTAACAGCTGTGCCTTACCATACTCACGTACGGGGCAGAAACCTGGAGGTTTGCGAAAAGGGTTCTACTTAAATTGAGGACGATGCAACGAGCTATGGAAAGAATGATTAGCTGTAACGTTAAGGGATAAGAAAAGAGCAGATTTGGTGAAGGAACAAACGCGTGGTAATGAAATCTTAGTTGAAATCAAGAAAAAGATAACTGAAGTTTTTGGTGCACGAAAAGGGACGAGAGACAGAGGGAAGACGCGGACACAGCGCTAACTTCCAATGACGCTTAGAACGACAGAAAGCTGAGCTAGTTGGTAAGGATTCATAATCCAAAAAGGAGGCGAGGCGTGCAGACAGGACTCAGGAGTAGAGAAGTGGACAACACGAACGCCGACTATCAACTGAAGGGAGCGCTCAGGCGAAAAAAAGAAAGAAGACGCAAAACTCATCTGCGCAAGCTCAGAAATGGTATCACCACGTGTCAGATGGGTACATGTGCCAGTCTACGTGAGAGATAACTGTTAAGGCACCTAATCTCTTCCTTATGTAAAGTAATCGAAGGCTGACTCACTCATGCATTTCCACCATTATGGTAGAGGCATCTTATGGAAGAGACATGGCATAGCTATATTGGTGGAAGTGCATGCGTGAGTCAGCCTTAGGATACTTTACATAGGAAGAGATTAGGTGCTTTAACAGTTATCTCGCACGTAGACCGGCACATGTACCTGAGTGACACGTGGTGATACTATTCCTGAGCTTGCGCGATCAGTTTTGTGTCTTCTTTCTTTTTTCGCCTCAGTGCTCCCTTAAGTTGATAGTCGGCGTTCGTGCTGTCCACTTCTCTACTATTGTGTCCTGTCTGTACGCCTCACCTCTTTTTTGCATTATGCTAACTTCCAACAATTACCTATATATATGTGTACCGCTTCGTAGAATAAAATAATTGTTGGAAGTTAGCGCTGTGTCCGCGTCTTGTCTTCTCTCGTCCCTTTTCGTGTTCTCAAAACCTCAGTTATGGAATACCCACACGCCCTAACCTACGCTCTTTCAAAAAAAGAAAAAGAAATGGGCATGGGCAAGACATGTATAGAGGAGGGCAGACAACCGATGGTCATTAATGGTTAAGGACTCGATTAGAAGGGAAGGGAAGCGTAGCAGGGGACGGCAGAAAGTTAGGTGGGCGGATGAGATTAAGAAGTTTGCAGGGGCAACATGGCCTAATTAGTACATGACCGGGGCAGTTGGAGAAGTATGGAAGAGGCCTTTGCCCTGCAGTGGGCGTAACTAGGCTCATGATGATGATGATGATGAAATTAATACATGAGCAATAGACAGGAGTTTCTGACGCAAGAAAGCAGGAGGAGCGATACGTTAACCTCGGAGAAGCAGATTATCCACGTAGGACAATTCTGACTATACAGCAGCATATGCATGTGATACTGGAGGAAGATCCGCTGCATTTCTCCATCCTTTTACTATTTTTTTCTTTAAATGCTTGGCGAACTGGATCTGCTTGTGCTGCTGCTTGGAACTCTTCCTTTGTAATACAAGATGAAATAAAAGACACTATTTCCTCCTCTAGTGCTGGTTCACATTCGGGAGGGACAGGTAAGTGCTACAGTGCGTCCGCAATGTTACCTGGTCACCTTTAACAGTACTCAATGGTGAAATTGTAATATAGTAATCTTGCACTCCCCCTTGAAATTCCTAATGGACGCTGTCGACAACCCTTTGAAGACAGTAATGCGATTAGAACTTTGTGATCAGATCGTAGTGTGAACTGACGACCTCACAAGAAAACATGCCAGTGTTCACACGCATACAGACATGACAATGCTTCCCCTTCGCTTACGGAGTATCGTCGTTCTGCTGAAGATAACGTACGAAAAGCAAAAGTTACTGTAAAGAGCTCATATCCGTATTTTTGGTGTAGGACGGCTCCTATGCCAACGTCAGAAGCATCAACCGTCACAACAATAGGAAGATGCGGTTGAAACATGCGTACCACCGGGCGTGATGCAAGTATGTCTTTAAAAAAAGCTGAAAGCTGTATTCAGTATCCCGATCCCAGACAAAGGCTTGTCCTTGCCTGAGGAGTTTCCTTAGCGGTTCCATTTCGTCGGCATACTGCGCGATAAATTTAGCGTAATATCCCCTGAGGCCCAGAAATGAATGCAGAGCCTTTCTGTCCTTAGGCTGTGGTGCCTCCACGATTGCCTGGATTTTGCTTTCCATGGGCGAAATTCTGTTTGTGGAAACTTTGTCCTAGGAAAGTTAATTCTGGGACACTGAATACGCACTTGTGGTTAAGCTGCATGCCTGAATTACTTATTCTGCATAAGACGGTTTGAAAATTTCGGTCGTGGTCACGTTGAATGTGACCCCATACAAGAACATCATGAAAGAGCACAAGGTGCTTGGACAGTCTTTTAAAACAGATGACATTATCTGCTGAAAAGCGGAAGGCGCAGATGCCAATCCGAAACACACGCTTAAAGCGAAAGAGCCCTTCGTCAGTGATGAATGTCGTAAGCTCGCGGCTTTTCTCGGATAATAAAACCTGATGTAAGCGGACTGCAAGTCCAACTTACTGAAAACAGTAGCACCAGCGAGTCGATGCAACAGCTCGTCAGCCCTCGATAGTGGAAAGGCGTCGATGACTATGGCTTGTTGGGTTCTGTAAGATCGACGGAAAGTCGAATGGAATTGTGTTTCTTCCGAACCACGACGAGCGGAGAAATCCACGCGGACGCTGAGACTCGTTCGATGATATCAGCTGATTCCAGCCCTTGCAGTTCGGCGAAGACTTGCTCACGGAGAACCAGAGGTAGAGCACGCAGTTTCGCAGAGACTGTTTGCACTGAGGCTCAAAGACGAACGTCGTGGATGAAGCCCTGTACAAGTTCCAATTGTCCTGAGAACAGACGGGCAAACTCCGATGGAGCGCTGTGCGGTACAGCCGAAAGCTGAACGCTTGGGTCGCTCCTGACACTTGTTGGCAAGTGAGCGAAGACCCTGGAATGTCAATGCCCAAAGCTTGAATGGCATCTAAAGAGAAGTGCATTGGTTCGTGACGCGAAATGTCACTACTGCAGCCTTGTTGCGGCACTTGACGGGCACGGAGAAGTGTCCTGAATGCAAAATTCCTTACTGAGAGTAATTGTTGAGCCGAAGACACGAAGAAGATAAGGGGAAAAATTGAAATGTTCTTCGTGCATGCAGCTGTTCATCAGCGACAGCGTGCCTCCTGTATCGACGAGAAGCTTGAGTGTAGTATTCGAAATGTCGGACGGAAATTCGGACGGAATTGTCGGACGGAATTGTCGGACGGAAATATGGTGCTTGAATTGCAAGCGCACACGGGACTGATTCCGATACCGATTCTGTATTGGCGGTAGCGGAAACAAGCTGCGTTCGAGCGGGCGACTGTCCATGCGTTCGATTCCTTGAACGGCAAACTGAAGCGTAGTGTCTCACTTTTCCGCACGTACGGCAGGTAACGTGCTTGGCCGCACAACCTTGATCGGATGCGATGTGGTGAAGTGAACCACATCGGTAGCAGTGAACTGCGGTGTCTCGACCGGTTTCGCGGCGTTCTGGCCGGATGCCATGTTGGCCGGCCTCCCCAGGTCGCGACTTTCCGCCATGCCGTTGAGCGCCATCTTGAACCCGCCGGGTCGAGGGAGAAGGGTGGAGGAAGCCGCCATCTTGCGCGCCCGGCCGAGGAAGGGGATGGCTGTCGACGCTATCTTGGCGTTGCGTCGAAATGCGCTGAACAGATGAGCTGTCGAAGAATTGAAGTTCCTTGTCAACTTGCTCCACGCTTCGTCCGATTTCCTCGGCTTTCTTGAGCTTGAGCGATGATCTTTCGTACAGTAACCTTTCTCGTCTTGTTGCTGATGCGATGCCTTGCAAGATTTGGTCGCGAAGGGACTTGTGCCAAGCGCCGAACGCACAAGCAGGGGCTAGCCTTTGTAACGCGGTGATGAAGTCCTGAAAGGTTTCCCCGGGTTGTTGCGTTCTGTCCCCGAATACGGTGCACCAGGGGATTGGTGCTTTCCTCATAATGTCAGTGCAAGAGGTGAAGAATGTCTTGGAAAGTTGCAGTTGTCAGGTCCGTTTGTGACGCCAAGTCGTAGTAGAGACGCTGCCCCTCGAAGTCTAAGGTACTGAGTAATATGGCTTTCTTCCTCTCGTCTTGTAGTGCCTCGCATCGGTCGCCTGGAGAAACGTGCAAAAAGGGTGTTTCCACGTGAGCCACGGTACCGAAGGAGTACCGCGTAATGCAAGGAAAGGCGGCGCAGGGGGTCCGAACGCCATGCTGGGCACCGAGAACAAAGGCGAAGTTGTTGCAGTTGACGGAGAAGCAGACGTAGTTGCGGCGCCTTGTATGCGGGGAGCAGGAGTAGAACGGTAGAGGAAAGTATTACGCAGAAGAACGGTTTACCTCGTCGCTAGTTTGTAGTAGCTTCGACGGGGTGGCTGGACGCGGGACCTACGGCATGAGGTCTAACGGCCGTGGCGCCAAGCGCCGCAAAAAAGAGCCGTACTGCTCTAGTCGTGGACCAGACAAAGAATGTCTTTATTCCAGCGAGGGTAAATGCAGCTCGTACACTTACAGCGTTTGGCACTGAGTGGCGGCGTGACGTAACGATTCGAAACCGAAACGACATATCACAGCAGCCAATGGTTTACACTCGGTAGTGCCTCCCCACGCAGTGCATATAACGCATAAGAATTTTAGCCCTGGCGCAATCCCATTAAGCCATAATCATTATTTCATTCGGTCATCGCCATCATCAGTCGCCCTGCTTGGAGCCAATGGTACAATGTAAGCGTGTAATGATCATCATTATCGCTAAAATAGTAGCTTGGGCTTGTTGGTTTTCCATCCTGGTGTTAACAGCGCAAAACAGAGATGGGACACGAGACGAGAGGACGACACCAGAATCGGTGTGCTTCAAAAACACTTATTTGAGAGAAACCTTTGCCCGCACGTGCGCCTTTGCCATTTGCACTTATACCTTTGCCCACAGGTGTCGCAGACACGTAAGTACACATCATGTGAAAGACGCACTTTTTTTTTGCTCTCAAGATAGTAGACAGTTTTAGTTACACGTACGTAGAGATTTCACGTACGCAAACGTGAGAAGCCTGCGTACCTTACATGCACGCCATCTGATAAACTTTTAGCTACACGTACACGACGCACGCCAAGAGAAGCCAAGAGAGACCACGTAGCTCCATCTATCGGGAAATATGAAAACTGCGGTAGCCAATACAATCCTGTCGCCGTGTTTCGATGCAAGCCATCTGCGCGCGCACGGCCCGCTATCGGTTGTTCGTGATCCCGCGAAACTCCCGCGTGAAGCTGTCTACGTGCGCAAGAAACGCTCGCAAAGGAATTGAGTCTCACGTACCTCCGTGAGAACAGCGCGCGGCCGCTGCGTTCTCCGCATGTGCACTGCTTACACGTAGAAGCTCTACGTACGCAAAGCCTCCACGTGCACCCGTGCGCTAAAGTATACGGACCACAGGGTGACCGAAAAAACAGAATTTCTTGGTAATTAACAGGCGTAAACGGAAGCTGACGAGTGCACTAGAAAATCCGCAACGCCAACTTTGGACCGCAGTCTTCAGTTTCAAGTTACACTCACAGGCAAAGGAGAAAATCACTTTTATCGCGCAATCCGCGGTCGGCATACTTTTGCTCACGAGTGTACGTGTAACTAAAGCTTTCTAATGATTGCACGTGCAAAAGCTCAAGTCATTTTCTATTGTTATTAAAAAGGACGCCATGCTAACGCATTGGTCACGAAGTCTGGCAATGTCGGCTGCCTCAACTATGTCCCGAACCAGATTGTCGTTGTGTTATTTCTGCACTTGACACTGTCTAAATTCTGCGGCACAAGCTTTATAGGTGCAATCCCTGACGTGGATACCTAGATTCCAGTTCGCCTGCTCGACGCTAAGTTTATGTTCCTTTAGTCTTTCGTTAGCGCATCTTGAAGTTTGCCCTATCTACGTTTTTTCGCATTTCAAAGGTATAGAATACATCAGGCTTCAGTGCAATCCACAAAACGGCTCTTGTGATTTATCGTGCACCCTTGCTGCTTTATCGGCTCTTTTGCATTGACGCGTCGGTTTACTGCCCCAGAAAAACTGAAAGGCGTCTGCCTTTTCATTCGCGCGTCGTGATTATGCTAATGGCGCGCGGAAGCGGGAGACGACTTTACGAGCTGCTTCCTGCATGCAATGAGGACACGAGCCGTGACGTCACCTCTCCTGTGCTGCCCGCCACGGCCCGTTTCTTATGCCTGTCCTACTCAACTCCCGTTTCCTCTTTGGTGTTTCTCGTACTTACTTTTGCTATTTATTAATTGAAATGCGGGATAGAGCCAGCTGATGGTTAATGTGCTAACGGCGGGCAAGCCCGTGACATTCCCATAGGACCAATGGGACCGATTCTCGCAGGCGACGCTAGCATCGTCTGGATTCGAACGCTAGTTTCTCTGATACAAGAAAAATATTTACTTACTAATAATAGGTAATGTTTTGAATATTATTCCCTTACAATAGAAATTAAAAATGACAGGCGACGTCTGACTAATTTCTTGATGCTTAGAAAGTTCAACGTGTATCGAAAGCGCAACGACGCTCGTGAGGAGTACCGCACACCAGACGACCGACGCCGGCGTCGTCTGCTTCTGCTTTTGCACTGCCTAGTTGCCTTGGTCAGGTATATCCCAATGCACACACACACACACACACACTCATATATATATATATATATATATATATATATATATATATATATATTCATTCAGGACTCAGAATTAGCTTGTACATTTACCTTTGAAGGCTGACACTGCTGCATAGGCCAGGCGAAATCACGACGCTAATCACATAACTTGCTGCCAATAACAGCTTTATTATAACATCATCGATGTTTACATGAAATAAAAAGCACGTGAATAGCGTTCCAGAACATATACTGGTGCGTAATATGCATATTTGTTTGTGTGCAAAAAGGTATTACGTACAGTGTCGCCACACATTTCTGGCGAACACAAGCTGTCCGCCGTTGAATGAAGAAATAATCCGACCCCATAAAGCCGTCGAATGGTGGCATGTTGCTAAAGTTCCTCTACTTTTGTACCTGAAGATGTCACGACGCTTCGTTCACAATATCCATAAACTGCAACTTGATTTGAGCCAGTGCCTCCTGTTTGAGCAGAAACACAAGGGCGAATTCTGTCGCGACTGTTTGTCTTCTGGTCCAGAATGCCTGCTCTCTCTCTCTTGCAGTTAACCATTCGAGAAGTCACGATATAAAAATTTTCAGCGTTTAAGCTGAATTTGCTTCAAAAAGTTTATAATTTCAGATAGAAATGTTTTTCTGTGCGTACTGGTTTGATGCGTTGCAAATAAATTTTACATAATAAAGGCTTAGTTGGCGCTTCGACTACCGCTGCCGGCGGTGCGCTGTCGTCCTTTCGATGGTGGCGCCACACCAAGGCTTGGACACGAAACACACCACATTCCACAGGCTTGCGGCGGGTGTGTAGGCGCGCGTTTCCGTTGCTTCGTCGTCTGCTTCATCGCCTGCGTTTTCGTCGGCTACTATCACTCACTATGGAGCTCGGCGATCCTCTGTTTATCTCATTAAGAGTAGTGCCCCGCCATAGATGTATCGTTTCTCCTTACGAGGGAACATACTCGTTCGTCTCTTGTTTGCAGCAGCATAACGAGGCCCTAGACGGTGGTTCCGTGACAAGTATATATGTCAGAGCAAAGTGAGATGAATAGACCACCGAAGCGGCAAACGCAAATAACTGAAAAATTCGAATGTACGTGTCAACGTAAAGCGTCACATCAAAGTAACTGATGAAAATGTTTGTGCTCGAGGGGAGTTGCGTGCATATTAGAACACTTCTTGTTTCACTAAAGCTAGGGTGAACAAATGATGGCATTCTGATGACATTAGAAATGCTGGTTACTGTTGTGTCTCCGGCTTCTCCTCAAACAATAGATCGTCTATTCAAGAAAGGGCGACAATGCGAGGTGATATGAGAAACAAGTGGTCCAGCAACAAAGCACATTTCGTAAACATGCTTAAGCAAAAATAGTCGATATGTAAAAGTACACAATAAACTAGTCAATCATGAACCACGGAATGCTGCGACATAAGAATAACACACAAGGACATGCAAAGTTTTAGTGCATAGATACAATGTCACTTTAGAAAAGAAGGTTACTTAAGCTTGCATTGTTCCTCGCCGTTATGATGCGTGACTCCATGGCTCAGACAACACTCTTACGCTAAAAGACGATTCTCTTAAACTATTACATTTGTTTATTCATCTGGGATACTCTCAGAGTCGAAGCATTGCAAACAGGAGTACTTAACAATGGTACGCAATCAGAAAAAAAAGGCAATCCTATATATTACAACAACAAAATGCACATGACCAATTAACAAGGAAAAAGAACTTGGCTAAGACACGCTGGTGGGCTACTTAGTAAAAATTCATGGTAGAATTTGTAAGCGTGAATGAAAGAGGAGGCAGAAAAAAACATAAAACATGCCCATAGAGACAGCACTGCTTTCAACGGTAGATCTTTATTTACGCACGAACGCGCGGAAACAAACGAGAGAAAAATGAACATTCAGTGGTGCATATTGAAGAGCAATACAGAAGGCATGATTAACTCATACGCTGCAAGAGTTACAGAGATAAACCGAGGAATTTTATCACTTTTTTCAAATGGCGACACTGAAGGCTTGCTGACGTGCCTTTCTTACAATATCGCAATTTTACAGGCCTCCACGATTTCCTTTGTCATCCTACTCTGCCTTATACAAAATAGAAGTGCTCTCCAACGTGGGATTGCAGCCACCCTTCTCGGCAATAAATGCCCAACTGATCCGACGTAACTTTAGTGGCGTTACTGATGCTTCTTTAGTCTCTGATTGATGCGTCCGCCAGTTTTACTACATAAGTTATTTTGTACGAAAGCGGAATGGCATAGACAACGTTATGATCCCGGCCATTGCGGCCATGTGGCGAAGTGCGAAAAGACCTGTGTACTTTGATTTAGGTGCACGTTAAAGAACTGAAGGTGGTCCGAACTTCCCGAGTTCCCTACTACGGCGTACCTCATAGTCAGATCGGGGTTTTGGCGTGTAAAACCCTATAATTAAAAAAATAATGTTATGAATGCACGTTACAAGATATATCCGATGTTGAGTAGAACCTGCGTTCATCTTGTTATTCTCTGAATCAATCTGTTTGTATAGCTTCTTCAAACGTTCAGGGACAGACAAAACGTTCACCCCCGACTTTCCCCATATTCTTCTGAAATTATGCGAAATACAAAGAATGCACACGGCACTGCAGCCACTTTCTTTGCTCTAGCTGTGCTTCCCCCTGGTGCGTTTTAAAACTTCCTGCTTAAGCCCTTCGCGACGGAAGTGAGCAGACGCAACCGGTGACCAGAATCTGTCAGGCGCGTGGCCTGATCCCTGAAATTGGTTTCCACCTTGTAGTCACATGACTTCATGAAAGAATTATCGACACAAGATATTATTCTCTCGCGTTTAACGAATATTGCATGACTGGAAGGAAATGGCAGGACTAGATTATTGTCTCCCTGGTGATTACACCAGCAGACCTTTTGTGGTGAAAAGTACAATCCCAAGTCTAAATACCTTATGAAATTGCCTACGGGCACATCACGTGTCGACAAAGGGGACAACAGTTCCCTGAAGAAGGTTAAGGTTTTTAAAACAACCGACTGAAAACTACCCGACTCCTTATTCAAAATAACTAAACATCATCAACTAATCTGAACACTTTCACGACATCGGTGTTATTTTTCAGGCGTTCATCAAGACGCTGGTCACGATCGACTAGATAATGGTGAATCAACATTTATTGGGCCCAAAAAAATTCGGTGGTGCACGCAGACACCAGAAGGGGTGGTTCCCTAGTTACAGGACCCATATCTTCCCAGCAGCTGCTGGCCCCTGTCTGTCAGTGCGCGCTGAATCGGTAGGGCGGTGCTGGATAACAAGGTCTCCCATCACTCAAGGGGTTGGGGATTAGGGGTATTGGTGGGAAAGGGAGGAGGGGGGATCTTGAGTTCTGTGCACTCTGCCAAGACGTGTGGCAGGGTGCCCTTTTCTATTTTGAAAATGGACAGGGCATATCGTGTTCCGCAGGGTACATGCGGTTCATCAGTATGGGATCCGCAAGCGATCCCGCCGGCGCTCGACGCAGGATCGTCTGTTGTTGCCTGGTGAGTTTGGGGTGTGGTTCTGGCAGTCTGCACCTTCCCTCTCGGTACATCCGTGCATTGTCCCGATAGCTGGTAACTGGGTGCGGTAGCCGTTCCGGCTCGTGCTCGGCCGGGATTGACATTTCTCGGGCATGGTAGTCGGCGATGGTGTTGCCTGCTACCTGCGAGTGAGCCGGGACCCACACGAGCTCTGTGGCTCTTCCCAGAGGCTTGCGCTTGCATAGAATGGCTCAGGCCGCGGAGGAGATTACTCCCCTGCGGAAGCTTCCGTAGGCTGTCTTTGAGTCGGGGGCCACGGTGTCCACGCTCGGCTGTGCGAGTGCGAGGGCCACGGCCGCTTCTTCGGCAACTGCGGGGTCTGCTGTCGTCAGGGACGCGCTGACAATCAGCCTGTCTTTTGACGTAACAACCACCGTTGCAAGGTCACTGCGTTTTCGGAGCGAGGCGTCCGCGTAGAGTACCCGTGGTTCTCTTCTAGCTTCCGGGCTAAGACTTTGGCCCGCGCGGTGCGCCTGTCGTAGTGCTTGCCCGGCGTCATGTTCCGAGGAAGGGGTTTGGTCTGAATGGTCATCTTGCAGTCTTCTGGAAGGGTCGCCTTGATGGGTACTGGCGCCATCTGCCATCCTATCTTGCGTAGGACGGCTCGTCCGTGTTCCGTGTGACTGAGCCGGATTCTCTGATTAGAGAGGTGGGCTTCGATGAGCTCCTCCACTGTGTTGGGGGCGCCTATTTCTATCAGTGTTTGCGTGGACGAGTATATGGGCATTCCCAGAGCTTGCTTCGTTGCCTTACGAAGCATCGTGTTTAGGGTGCCCCTATTCGCCTTAGTCAGCTGGAGATACGGTGCGGAGTAGGTAACCCGCGACACGACGAAAGCGCGTACCAGGCGCATGGCATCGCCCTCTTTAAGGCCTCGGTTTGTGTTAGATACCCTCCGAATCATACTAAGTATCTGTTCGGTTGTAGTCTTCATCTTTGTGACGGCGGCGTGTGCCTTCCCGCCATTGTGAAGTGAGGGAGAGGAGGACGTGAGGGAGATGGGGCCGAGAATCCTAGTCTGCTGTGTTAACCTCGGCGTCCATCCATTTCTTCAGCAACCGCGAGCTCTCCCAGGCTTCGTTGATGTGCTCTAGGAGGCCGCGGGCTGCTGTACCGCTCATTTTACCGAGTGGTTTGTAAGTTATGGCGTCCCTGCCGGGTGCACTTCTGTTGTTACTTTCATATATCACTGTCCACACTACCGTCATGATAAACGGCCGGTCCAGCTCTTCGTTGTCGGGTCCTTCGTGCCTCTCGGGCGCCGGGTACTTGCTCTTCTCTGTCTTTAGGTACTTCGCCTTCAGGTCTTCCAAGAGCGTACGGCTGTCTCCCTTGTACGTATTCAATACTTTGGTGAGGTTGCGATTGGTCGCAGTTTTGCTACTCAGCGGGGCGATCAGATGCCTCAAGAGACACCACGTCTTCCACGTCGAGAGCTTGAGCAGGCAAGAAGTTTGGCCGTGTTGGTGAGATACATACAAACTGGGATACATAGCGCAAGAAAGACTCAGGGACAAGCAGGAACACGGGACGGGCACTAACTTTCTGTTACGCTTGTGGTATAAGTGTGGCAAGGTTTTTAGAGCTTTTATCATTTTACTTGAGGTCCACTTTTGTTGAATTTGACAATAACATTTACCTGCCAAAGCAGGGTGTTTGCATAGGCTCATGCATAGCGCCCATATTAAGTGACTTGTTTTAGATCGATACGACAAAGCTCTTTCTGTGCGGTTGGGTAACTTGGGCGTTGTGAAGGTTTTTGGATATGTAGATGATTTTTTGGTATGTTTAGATAGATCACTACTTGATCCGGCCGCTAGTTCTCATGTACGTTGCTGTTTTGATTGTTCAAACCCTGCAGTTGACAGTATTATTGCCTCATTCAATGGGTATTATAGGCCACTTACGTTCACCATTGAATTTCCAGCGCAGGGCAATATCAGGTTTTTAGACTTGCGTTTGCATTTCAAAGCTGAACACGTGTGTTGGGTATATGTGCCCAGAGCTAATAAGCCGCCCTTGAGGTACAGTTCTGCACGCTCAAAACTCATAAAAAGAAGTATCGTACGTTCTTTCTTGTCATGCGCTCTATCTAAGTCATGTGCTCACTTGCTGGATGAAGGACTTAGTAAGCAGGTGGCTCGTCTGGAAGCAGCGAACTATCCGAAACATAGCATTATCTCGGTTGCTGAAAGCCTGCATCGCACGAAGAAAGATAACTTCACGCATGAGCGATGAGCAGAGAGCGGATGACGAAAGAGAGAGGAAAGAACAAAGGGACAAACGAAAGGTGGTTGGAATTCCCTACTTTCATAAGATTTCCCACAACCTGAAAAAGGTTGGGCAACGTTCTGGTGTTAACGTTGTTTTTACAGCGCCTAACAAGCTCTTGAGGTTGAGTGTGTTGAGCTGTCCCATGAGGAAACGTAAGCCTGGTTGCGCTACCGCGCACAAAGATCCTTTTGTTACATGCGCTCGCAACGTGGTGTATAAGATTCCACTTTCGTGTGGGAAGTGCTACGTGGGCCAGACGGGCAGATGTTTAAACGTGCGGCTGGCGGAGCATAGTAACAGAGTGGAGAGCATTTGCAATAGATGGGCATCTGGCTGCACATTGTAGAAAATGTGACGCGAAGGCACCATGCTTCCCTCTCCTAAAACAAACTCTTGTCTATCGCCACAGGAGTAAGATTACGAGGGAAATTGTCGAAGCAGCTGAGATAGCCAGAGCAGGTGACGATTGCGTTAGCACGCCGTCTATACTTTTATCAAAGAAAGATCTTGAATTTTTGGGTATAGTAGTCACATGACTGCTTTTCCTCCTTCCCTTCAGTGTGTCTATTGCAGTGGCATCCCAGTGAGTATATATATGCTCACCAGCTGCAATAAATCGATTGTTAAAAGTTAGCGCCCGTTCCGTGTTCCTGCTTGTCCCTGTGTCTTTCTTGCGCTATATATCCCAGTTCGAGAGCTTACCCTGCAGGCAGTCGCAGGTCTTCAACCAATTTTCCCTACATAGTTAGGCCGCGTGCTAGGCGATCTGTTTTTTCAAGACTGCTATGCACCTGGCCAGCTTTGTGTTGTGCCTCTGACGTTTCCACCGCCGCATTAACGAGTGCCGCCCACATGTGAGTCAGTCTGGCGTCCACGTACGGTGTCTGCGACGTCGTGGCGATTACTTGGGTAAATTTTTGGAAGGCCTTCTTCTGGTCCCTCGCCCATTCACTGTACGTCTGTTGTGTTTCAGCTTGTCCCGATTCTTCCTCGGACGCCTCTTCTTGTTCTTGGGTAAACTTTCTCATCTTTTCCCAATCCGTGATCCACGCCGCCCCCAGCACAACCCGATATCGCGAGCCTCGGATCGAGATGCCGATCACGCGGTGGTCGGACCCCAGGTCCACTTCTTCGCTTCTCCAAGAGACGTCTAGCGTGCCCGATAACCACGACAGGTCTGGCGTGGCGTCCCTCGCGGCACTGTTGCCTCTTCTGGTGGTTACGTCAGGCTCGTTCAGGACGGCCACCTCGTTATCCTCCATTGCTTTGGTCAATACTTTTCCTCTCTTCGACTGTAACTTATAGCCCCACGTTGTGTGAGGGGCGTTCAAGTCGCCGAGGATCAGGATCGGCCTGGTCCCCGCCAACGCTTTGGCCTGGCTCACGATGTGGTCATATTCGTACTACCGTTGTGACGGCCGGCATTACACGCTCATTACAAACAAATTTCCCGAGCTGCCAATTTCTCTCGCATGAATTTCGTCCAGCGTGTGCTCGCACCCGCCCTGCGCCGTGACATGTTGAGTTGCTGCCACGTTGCTGCGGACGAGCACCGCCGTTCCGTTCTCAGTGGGGCCCGTGTAAGGGACGTACCCCGGGAGTGTCTGTTTCCCGTGTGTTTCCAGTAGAGCAATCACATCGCGCTTGTTTTCTTGCCAGTCAATGTGTAATATTGGTTCCGCTTCTGTGTTGCGAATCCCGCGGCAGTTCCATTGATAAATTACGGTGGTATCCCCCCCTCTCCCGGTCTTCTTCTTGTGCTTCTTACTAGGCTTCTGCATCATCCTTTCCGGACGTCTCGAGTTGATTGCGCCTTTTCTCGATCGCGTCTCTGATTTTTTCGCCCCGCTCCTTTTTCAGGGACGCGAAGTGGTTCCTCACCGATGTTGAGGCTACTTCTGGCGCTAGGCGCTTGTGCTTCACCGATGGCGTGTGAGGCTGATTCTCGACAGCTTCGAGTCGGCGTCCATTTTGCATAGCCTTTCGTTAATTTGGGAAATTGCGGCCAAAATGATCGACAGCTCTCCTTCTCGCGGGATCTGTGTCGTTGGCGTAGTCGCGGTCTCTGTGGTCGCCGCTTCCTCTCCGCTCGCAGGGCTCTCTTTGGCGTCCATCGCCTCTTGGTTATTTGATGCACGTTGCGTGGCCCTAGCTCCTACCGCAGCCCGCTCAAGGTGAGGCGAGGGGTGGGGGCTCTCTCCGTGGCACCCTGCGGAAGCCTGCGGCGTTGTTTGCTGCCATGCTGTTGTTTTGGGGGCTTGCATTTGCCGAGCTGCCGTTACTCGCCAGCGTTTTGATCTTATTCATAAGCGCCTGTATTTGGCCGTTTTGCTCCTGGATCTGAGCGTTGTGGCGCTTTATGATCCTCCTAAGCTCCATCACTTCGCTACTGTCCTTTTGCCGATGAGCTTGTGAGTTAAGGGGTTGGGATGGAACGAGGGGTGGGAATTCGGTGTCGCTGGTTCGAGTGACGGGAGACCTGTTGGTCCAGCCCACCTTTTTCTTGGCGATTCCTCGGAGTCTGGTTGACTCGCTCCGGGACTTCGAACTGGCCCCGGATCTCGAACTGGACCGGAAGCGCAAGCGGCAGTTGCCGCCGCCGTTGCCGCCCCCGGATGGTGTCTTCGATCGGGGGCGACTCTGGCGACCGTTTCCGCGCCACTGTTGTTGCTGCGGCGGCCTGGCGTATGTGACCGGCCTCATTGTTTGGAGGCGCTACGGTGGGATCCGCCTGCGGGACCTCTCTTGTCTCGGTTCCTTCTCCCGGTGTATTTTTCGTCCACTCGGCGCCGTTCCCAGCGTCGCCGGTGGACGAAGTAGGGCGTCTTGATGCGGGCTTTGCAGGCCTTGTCCGCGGTCAGGTGTTTGCCTCCGCACAGTCCACACTTCGGGACACATCTGGTCTTCGGCGGGGTTGGAGATTCCGCCCCCTCGGCAGATCGTGTTCGAAGGATCTGGGCACACGTCCGTTTTGTGGCCCACTCTTCCGCATGCATAGCATACGTCGATTTCTTTTCTGGGCAACGTGCACTCCGTGAACAGGTTACAGTATCTCACGTAATTGGGCACTTTGTGCCCTTCGAAAGCAATGACGACTGATCGGGTCTTACCGATTCGGTTTGCCTCTAGGGCCGTTGGGTTATGCTTGTGCAAAACATTATCCTGCATATCCTGGGCCGTATCCTCGAGCGGGATACCCCTTTTGACGCCATTCACCGTTCAGTGGGGGGGGGGGGGCGTCTTCTTAGGTACTTACTTCGTGCGCCGTGCCGCGTATGTCGATCCTTTATATTGCAGCGTATCGGTCGGCCTGCTCTCTCTTGGAGCTGCTCACCACGACGATATTCTGTTGGAGGTTTGGGCATGCGACGTCCTCACTTGCTTTGACGGGGATCTGTGCCGCCGCCGCAATTGCACGACTTAGTTCAACGCGGGTCACGTCGCCGACGTGGAGCCCGCCTCGAGGTCGTAACGCGATCTTTATGGGGGCACGCCACCGCACCGAGCATGGTCATGACGCCGACTTTGTTTTCGCAGGCGCTGCTGCTATCGTCAATCACTTCGGCTGCATTTCTCGGTGGAACCTGCCCTTCCTCATCTTTTGCTCGCAACCGCAATAACATCGCCTGTCAACTTCCCCTCCCTTCGGACCAATAAACCATTTTAGCCTCAAGCCCGCCGCTTCTAACCCAAACCGTGCTTTCCGCCTGGCCACAGCGAGCAACTTCCTGCCGCGGGAGACTCGCTACTTCTACTTAAGCAGCTTCCGTCTTGGGATAACTTGGGGCACGCCACCGTACCGAGCATGGTCATGACGCCGTCTTTGTTTGCGCAGGTTAGTTACCTGCCTTGTGCAAGATGCGTACGCTCTAGTGACCGAATGTTTATTGCGGTGTCCTGCCCCTCTGACACATTTGATGCCACTCGGAAAGTTTGTGCTACTTGCTATGTTCATTATGTGTGAATGCTCAGCTCACTTTCCTTTTACTAGCTCTTTCTGGGGACATAGAACTTAACCCCGGGCCTGTTAATGACATTCCCACTCCGGTATCCCTTGAATCCAGTGCTAGCGCCCTATCCCATTTAGAAACCTCTCAGAACACCGTTCTGTCTCAGTTGGCTCTAATTCGGGCTACACAGGCCACCATTGAAAACCAGGTCGGCCGTCTGTCCACCCTTGAGAAAATTGTAGACGCTCATAAATCAAGTCACTCGATACCTGCATCCAGTGACAATCCTGAAATAATTAAACTCACTTCACAAATAAACAGCCTCGTACAGAAATGCGACAACTCTGAAAACCACCTTCGCCGGGACAACCTACTTTTTTTTGTGTTGAGGATGCGCATGATGAAACTTGGGAGCAATCGGAGTCTCGCGTTATTTCACTGTGTGCAGATAAAGTTCTAATTTCCATCACCAAAAATGACATAGAACGCGCACACAGGCTTGGCTGTTTCTAGGCCGGTAAACACCTACCAATTATAGTGAAACTTGCGCGGTACAAAGATAAGTGTAGCATTCTGTCTGCCGGGCCAAAGCTTAAAGGTACGCCAATTTCTATCCGGGAAGATTTTTCATCGCGCGTCTGGCTTGCAAGGAAAAAGTTGTACGCCTATGCGAAACAAACAACGCCTCCACTTTCAAGATACACTTCGATAAACTTCAGACGAATGATAGGCAGTTTTTTTTATGACGTGCAATCAGACTCAGTTTTACAAGTGAAATCCTAGCCGTCCCTTCAGGCTTAACCAGCACTCTCCTTTCACTCCCAGCCGCTACTAAACCCTGTTGACACATCACGCAATCACATACTATCTGTCATACTGGCTAATGTTCGTAGTTACATCTAAAAAAAAATATACCATTGAAGCCCTTCTCGACGACAATAATACAGACATGGCCACTTTCACTGTGTCTTGGTTCACCCCTGACATAGATAGCACTGAGCTACTGCATGGAGATTCCCCTTACACTGTTTACAGACGCGATAGGAGGGAACGAAGGTGTGGCGGCGTTCTTGTCTTCACGAAAAACAGCATTCCTTGTTACCAGCTCAGGAACAATTGTACTCACGAAATTCTTTGTGTGCCCATATCCATGCCTACATGCACATGCATTCTCATATCTTGTTATCGCCCACCCGATTGTGATCCTACCTTTATCGACGAACTTAACACTGTCATTTTAGATACAACCTCTCAATTCCCACGTGCTAACTATATTATTTGTGGTGATTTTAACTTTCCGGATATAAACTGGGACAATCTAACAGCATCATCCCGCCAGTCAAAAGATTTCCTTGATATAGAATTAAACTTGAACCTTACACAAACAGTAAATTTACCTACACGTGGCTCAAACACCCTTGACCTGGTCCTCACTTCTCAACCCGAATACATTCAGTCAATAGCATCTGTCAATGGGCTGAGCGATCACAGTAGTGTCCTTTTCAATTTGGAAATCCCAGTTCCAGTCGAACAGCATTCAATAAAACTAATACGGGACTACAAAAAAAGCTGACTTTTCCAAAATTAACAGTGAACTGAATATTTTTTTAATACCTCAAGGAAACTGCCTTCAGAAGGTCTGTTGATGCAAACTGGCTGTTGTACAAGGAAAAGCTACTCAGCTTAAGCAATAATCTCGTACCCCTTGTGTGCATTCGGGATGTCATGGGAGAGCCTTGGTACACAAACCAACTAAAAAAACTAGCACAAAAGAAAAAGCGCCTTTTCAGAGTGGTAAAAAAATGTGGTTCTGCCCCGAAATGGAAAAAGTATTTCACCTGCCTGCGCGAGTACAACAGCCTGCTGAAGCTTTCTAAGAAAAAATTTTAGCACCAGGATCTTATCAACATCATTCGTGTAAACCCACAAAATTTTGGAAAATACTCGCACCAAGTAGAAATCAGTCGCATAACATTACCATAACTAATCCTAATGGGTCCCATGTTCCAGTTGAAAAGCGTTCAGGCTTCTTCAATTCATACTTCTCTTCCGTCTTCACTTGTGAATCTTCCACCGACATTCCTGTTTTACCAAGATTTTGCGGCACTGAAATGCCTCCCATTGATGCAACTGCTGAAGGTATCGCAAGCCTAATCAATAAACTTAAAATATCTAGCTCCCCCGGACCTGACAACATACCGGTGAAGATACTAAAAGCCAATAGCGTCATTTCTAGCCAGATATTACGAATCATTTTTACCCAGTCTATAAGCGACAGTACTATGCCCAGAGACTGGAAACTAAGCAAAGTAATCCCCGTTTTTAAATCTGGTAACTGCTCCGACCCATCCAATTATCGCCCGATCTCACTTACACGTATCGCCTGTAAACTTTTAGAATACGCCATATATTCCCAAACAGCGTCCCACCTCGACAGAAATTCTTTTCTCTTTAGCAAACAACATGGCTTTCGTCCGGGCTTATCATGCTAAACACAACTTCTTGAATTCACCGCAGATCTCTACCTAAACTTAGATTCTTCATTTCAGACTGACGTAATTTACTTAGATTTTTCAAAGGCTTTCGATCGCGTCCCTCAAACTTTCATGCCTTCACCACGACCCACTAATTCTATCATGTATCATTTGCTTCCTGACAGATCGCCTCCAGTTCACCTGTGTTGGCGGTCGCTGTTCAGATACTACTAAAGTAATATCGGTTGTACCACAGGGATCCGTCCTCGGCCCACTCCTTTTCCTAATATACATTAACGACCTCCCAACAGACATATCATCCACCATACATCTATTCGCCGATGACTGTGTTATTTAACGTCGTGTCACTACTAACACTGCAAAATGTCCTAAATTCTACTGACAAGTGGTGCTCACTTTGGATGATGGAACTAAATGTCTCCAAATGCAAGTTAATGCATGTATCACGTAAACGCTCTACATCCAAATTTCTATACTCTTTGGGCTCTGTGAATTTATCTGAGGTCGACAGTTACTGCTACCTTGGCGTTATCATCACTAACAAACTAAATTGGTCGAACCACATTCAACAAATAACAGCCGAGGCCTCAAGATCCCTTAACTATACTAAAAGATCCCTATCCTTGTCTCCTCCGTCGATTCGTAAACTAGCATGCGAAATTTTCATCTATACCAAATTAGAATATGCGTCTACAATTTGGAATCCGCATCAAAAGTACTTGATTGACACTTTAGAAGCTACTCAAAATCGTGCCTCCCGCTTTATCTTATCGAATTATGACAACGCTATCAGCGTTACTAACTTGAAGTTATCTATTGGTCTACCCCTTTTTGCATCAAGACGCATAATTTCGTAACTCTGCCTATTCCATAAATTGTACTATAACTTTCCTGACCTTCGTTCCTCACATTTATTTCCACCCGTGCGCTCATCTCATTGTCTATTCAATTCTTTATGTATCCAACGCCTTCATGGTTCTACAAACGCTTTCAACAAATCCTTCCTTCCTTTTGCAATAGACCAATAGAGTTCGCTCCCGGAATCCATTGTTGTAGAGCGAAACCCTTCGAAATTTCGAGAGTTACTAACCACCCATATTTGCAACTAATTATGCAAAAACCTGTTCTTTTTAGTGCCTTTTCAGTTGTTGCCTTTTTTTGCTTTGTACATGACCATTCCTTAGATGTTTCTATTATTGTTTGCCCCCCCCCCTTTTGTAATACCCCACATGGGGCCCTTAAGGGAATGATAAATGATGATGACGATGATGACGAATGATGTCGCCGCACGGCAAGTCTGGCATGCGCGCGCCCTTTAACACTTTGCCCTTGCTTACACGTTTCGCCCTTGAGTGACGTGTATCGCTGCCAGTGGCGCCACCGCCGAGGTTGTTGCTCCGGCTGTTGACATCAGCCGTGGCCTTGGCGCCATCTTGGCTCGTTTGAAGTACGGGATTTAGGCCTCGCTTGTCCATGCCTTTGTGCCTGACTCTCTCACCGGCAGTTTGCCAGCCTTGCGATCTTGTACACTGGTCCTGCAAAATTTCGATGCCGTCCACCTCTACACGCATAGTGGTAAGGATCTTAGGTCAATGCTCACTCGCCTAATCACTGATGGTTCGATGTTTCGCTGGCGGCTTCACCGAGGCTCGCGCTGGGCCTACCGCTCCCCCAGCCAAGGCCGAAGTCAACGTTAGGCTCAGCGGCGGGCGCTCCTCTCGGCACACAAAAGTCCTCTAAATTCGGAAAGAACGGTCCCCTACCTCGGAATTTGGGTTCGCTGTGGTCCACACAACGTCATGCATCCGGTCGACGCACATTCATTAAGGTGCGACTAAAAAAATCCTGCAGTTCAAAGAAAAAACACGAAGCCCAGGTTAGATGCGTCCACTCGCTCCCTTCGTCGTCTTCTTTTCATTAACTACATAAAAGTCACTTAAGCAGGGGAGAATACATGTTAATAGGCATATGCCATTTCTTTTTTGTTTAAGAACACTTCCATCCCAGGTCGCGTAGGTCGAGTTAACATGAAAACTGAGAAATTCTAGAAATTTGTTCCAAGTCAAGCCGGAAGCGTTTTGAAATCAAACTGCTCGAAACTTGTCAATCCAGTCAGCTACACACTTTATCAAGCCATTCTGCGGGAGAGAATTATACAGGGGCCGAATATACAAAGCTTTTTGTTCGTAAGTGATGTTTTTCATTGGCTGATCACCTTCACTAATAATATGTTTTACATCACTATTGTCTAGCACGAACGCTTTCAACGTAAGAATGTTTTGTGAATTCGGGCGCAGATGTTTTCAGTCAATAGAAAAGGGTTCTTGTCCGTCAAGACAAGAACCTTGTTGAGACTGGCAAGACAGAGTGTGAAGACAGACTGGCAATACACACTAGCAAGCTATTCATGCTGGCAAGACAGTGATTCGGTTCAACAGATGTGCGTGGACCAGTAAAGAACAAACTTTGCTTGACATGCGCAAAATGTGCGGCAAAAGAGAGGTGAAACACGGACACGCGGGCGTGTTCGTCGTCCAATTATGCGCAGTCAGTTCGCTTCTTTCACGTTTTGAAGTACACCGCGTATGAATTTGATGACTGTTTCTATTCAAGAAGTGACATCGTAAGACTTAATACGTTGGGTCTACATTTGTATACTCAAAACAATGCTCTAAAAACTTATAAGTTATCCATACGTGCCGCTTCTGGGTTTGTCTAATGACGTTTAAGGTTAGCGATGTGTACCAAATTAAACGTTAACCACATAAAGTTATTAGAGAATTGGTGGGATTCTTAAGGTTATGTAATGCATTTCCGAACTGTTGACAGTTGGTGCGTCATGTTATATCGTTGAGCATAGCTTCTCCCCGCCCTTATTCCGCCCAACAATACAACGAAGGCGTTAACACTAGCGATGTATAGTGAACGAAAATTGTGTCACGTGCGCTTGAACTGGAAGTCGACATGAATGCCTGGCACAAGGGGGAATGCCGGTGTGCCGCGTATTCGTATTTCCGTAATCTCGCAATGGGGATGCTACCAACGTGAACAACTCGAAATCTAGTGCTCAGTGCTATCTGTATTGTACTCCCACTGATGCCAGCATTGATTCACCCGTACGAACAAGTACACTCTGTATAGCTTTACTAAAAGTGGCATCACGATTATAAAATATTCCTTTAAATATGAGTGATGTGGAAAGTTGGGCTAGTTGGTGATTAAGACGCAGGTATCAAATTTGACAGGTATCTTTAAAGGTCATCATACCCTGCTGGTGAAGCAGCGCACTGACACAGACACAGAGATAACACACAGCAGCGAGTGTCGTTTTGTGTGTCTTCTCTGTGTCCGTGTCAGTGCGCTGTTTCACCAGCAGGGTATGATGACCTTTAAAGATACCTGTCAAATTTGATACCTGCGTCTTTTGATGTGCTACAATAGTTTATATTTTTTAAAGCAATGACACGCCAGAATTTCCGCAATTAAGTCAGGAAGATTAAAATCAGCAAGTGATTTTTTTTATTTTGTGCATATTTTGTAATTCATTTATCAGCGGCTGTTCTACTAAACTAGTTTCGGAAGAAGCCGAGATCCTGCTGCCAGCATAATGCAGCTGTCTTGCAAGCAAGTATGGTATAGCTTTTGTTATCTATACAGTTCCTAATTGGAGAATTTAGGGCAGAGCTGCGATAAAAAGGGAAACAATATGTCCATCCAAGTCACTGAGCTTTTATTTTCATTACTTAGTTTATGTGCAGTATATCTAATAGGGAACATTTCAGCTTTTGCATAGTAAGAACATATGTATCGTAGCTGCATATGGCTAAGATCCCGGGATCTTCTCGCGTTCGTTGACAGAAAACTATCAATAATGGTTTATACATCCGTAAGCACGAGAAAAATGCAATGGCTCATAGCCCCGTAAGGCAGGGGCTACAAGCACTCAGCAAAGTACTCTGTCGCAGCGAGCAGTGCATACATTTCTTGGGATCACGCATACAACACACGGAAAGAACTGCACATGTTACACTAAAGAACAAGCTCAAGAAAACCATAGGATGGTGATAAGACGCTCGTGATAGCAATGCGAATCACGTAGGGCTCCCTGCAAACGTTTCCCGATAATGGTCACCCAGCAAGCTGCCACAGTGACAGCAGCTTGCTCGGTGAGGTGTGACACCCCTATACCTTCTTTTATGGAATAACCAGCCTATGAACAGATTCCAGTATTTTTGTAGCACCGCTATAGGCGACGGCGGGCTGTCGAAATTATCATTACTCCCATTCATACCATTACTATGAAGCAACAAAGCATTGCATACCCCACCTCAGCAGTTGTAGTGGTGGTTTTCAACAGCTTCGCTGGGCATCCAATTTCGCAGGCCGGGAATGGCAAAATTGTTTTGTCGGTTTGTTAGTTGGTTCTCTACGCTGTTTATTACAGACAGTCTGCCAGTCTGGGCGGGCAATTGCTTCACCTGTTCATCTGACGCTGTACTTCTTACCACGTGTCCATTAGTGGAAGGCGTTAAACCTTACGAACTATCCTCACTCCTTCGCAGAATATTATATGCTCCAAACAAAAGTTGGCAAATTCTCTCGCTTGCAGGTTGTCAAGTTGAGTTTTCTGTTAGATATTGAAGCACTGACAGGGCCAAGTGATACAGTCCGCGTCAGCGATTTCTTCACAAATACAGGGGTACAGCATCCAATATACGATGCAACAGAAGCGCGGCGAATTGTAGCAATAACAATTCCATTGCCCACGAATTTCAGTTATGCCTCTAATCGGCGTCGATAAACAGCTTTAGAATATGATTTATAGAATCTCGACGTTCTCGTTGAAAGTGCATCTATCGTTGAATTCAACCCACTGTGGTTTGGCTTTTTTTGTTATTTGTAAAGAGTAGTTTTCGTCGTGCTTAAATATAAGTGCAAATGGGGCTTTTGAAAAAGATATCTCGTATTCTTTCAGCTTTACAAAGCAGCAAAACTTCTCTACCACGGACCGCGTTCTTAAGTAATGACCATGTACCATATTGGGAAAAGTCACATAACCACATTTCTTTCTTCATTTATTGATGTGGCTGCCATAGTGAGCAACCATACAACGAGTTGACCTGTTTGCTTAAATAACTCACGGTCTTAAATCTTGCACAGCAGCATATGACGACCATACATGATAATACGCTCGCACTGCTACCAACCGCGGCGGCTAAGTTGATACGTTGTTTTGCTGCTATGCACGAACTGACGTGTCCAATTTCCCGAAGCAGTGGTAACATTACTATGAGGCCGGAATGCAAGAAATGATTGTGCGCAGAATATCGCCTACTTTGGAACTCCAGGTTGTCGAAATTATTTGAGATTCCTGCATATTGGTGTCTCTAAAAGCCCTTAGTGGCTTTAAGAATAGATTACATGACACCTAATAATTATTCAATTATTCAATCAATCAATCAATCACCGCGTTATTTCCTGTAATGCCATTTCTTGAGTACAGAAAGCTCGCGTTAGGTGTGCCTGTAACACTCTCTCTTTCGCATTCGACTTTCAGTTATGCGACCACGCCTCATTTCATTTGATTCGCCACGAGGGCATATACAGAAGGACAATCAGTCAAGTGACGTGAGATCACATCAACAGTCACATGGCTACCGATAGCTGATGACAGCGATGTTGTGTAGAGGACCGTTCCAATCCTCGGTAGCACAGGGAGGGGTTCCAAAGTGTAATTTTTGCAGCTGTCGCTCAGCGCCATTTGCGCGCTCTAAACAATTACGTCGTCACTGATGCACATTTGTCCCATCTTGGGTAATCTGTCTGCAATATCATCACCATCATCATCAGCCTGGTTACGCCCAAAGCAGGGCAAAGGACTATACTTCTGCAAATACCCCCGTCATGTACTAATTGTGGCCATGTTGTGCCTGCAAACTTCTTAATCTCATCCACCCACCTAACCTTTTTCCGCCCCCTGCTACTCTTCCGTTCTCTTGGAATCCAGTCCGTAACCCTTAATGACCATCGATTATCTTCCCTCCTCATTACAGTTCCTGCCCGTGCCCCCCCCCCATTTCTTTTTCTTGATTTCAACTAAGAAGTCATTAACTCGCGTTTGTTCCCTCACCCAATCTGCTCTTTTGTTATCCCTTAACGTTACACCTATCATTCTTCTTTCCAGAGCTCGTTGCGTCATCCTCCATTTAAGTAGAACCCTTTTCGTAAGCTTCCAGGTTTCTGCCCCGTAGGTAAGTACTGGTAAGACACAGCAGTTATACACTTTTCTCTTGAGGGTTAATGGCAACCTGCGGTTCATAATCTGAGAATGCCTGCCAAACGCACCCCAGCCCATTCTTATTCTTCTCATTGTTTCAGTCTCATGATCCGGATCAGCGGTAACAACCTGTCCTAAGTAGATGTATTCCCTTACCACTTCCAGTGCCTCGCTACCTATCGTAAACTGCTGTTCTCTTCCGAAACTGTTAAACATTACTTTAGTTTTCTGCAGATTAATTTTTAGACCCACCCTTCTGCTTTGCATCTCCAGGTGACTGAGCATGCATTGCAATTGGTCCTTTGAGTTACTAAGCAAGGCAATATCATTAGCGAATCGCAAGTTACTAAGGTATTCTCCATTAACATTTTTTCCCAATTCTTCCCAATCCAGTTATCTGAATACCTCCTGTAAACACGCTGTGAATAGCATTGGAGAGAACGTATCTCCCTGCCTGACGCCTTTCTTTATTGGGATTTTATTGCTTTCTTTATGGAGGACTACGGTGGCTGTGGTGCCGCTATAGAGATCTTTCAGTATTTTTACATACGGCTCGTCTAGACCCTGATTCCGTAATGCCTCCATGACTGCTGTGGTTTAGACTGAATCAAACGCTTTCTCCTAATCAGTGAAAGCTATATATAAGGGTTGATTATATTCCGCACATTTCTCTGTCACATGATTGGTAGTGTGAATATGGTCTATTGTTGTGTAGCCTTTACGGAATCCTGCCTGGTCCTTTGGTTGACAGAAGTCTAAGGTGTTCCTGATTCTGTTTGCGGTTACCTTAGTAAATACTTTGTAGGCAACACAGTAAGGTGATCTGTCTATAATATTTCATGTCTTTGGCCTCCCCTTTCTTATGGATTAGGATTATGTTAGCGTTCTTCCAAGGTTCCAGTAGGCTCAAAGTGATGAGGCATTGCTTATAGAGGGTGGCCAGTTCTTCTAGAACAATCTGCCCACCATCCTTCAACAAATCTGCTGTTACCTGATCCTCCCCAGCCGCCATCCCCTTTTGCATAGCTGCCAAGGCTTTCTTTACTTCTTCCGGCGTAACTTGTGGGATTTCAAATTCATCTAGACTATTCTCTCTTCCATTATCGTCGTGGGTGCCACTGGTACTGCATAAATCTCTATAGAACTTCTCAGCCACTTGAACTATCTCATGCATATTAGTAATGATATTGCCGGCTTTGTCTCTTAAGGTTTACATCTGATACTTGCCTCTTCCTAGTTTCTTATCCACTGCTTTTAGGCTTCCTGCGTTCCTCAAAGCATGTTCAATTGTTTATTTGTTTATTAACTTGTTTATTAACTTAGAACGTTCTGCCAGGTATATTCTAGCTGTAGGGTTAGAGGCTTTCATACATTGGCGTTTCATGATCAGATCTTTCATCTCCTGCGGTAGCTTATTGGCATCCTGTCTAACGGAGTTACCACCGACATCTATTGCACACTCCTTAATAATGCCCAGAAGATTGTCGTTCATATCTTCAACACTAAGGTCTTCTTCCTGAGTTAGAGCCGAATACCTGTTCTGTAGCTTGATCCGGAATTACTCTATTTTCCCTCTTACCGCTAACTCATTGATCGGCTTCTTATGTATGAGTTTCTTCTGTTCCCTCCTCAAGTCTAGGCTAATTCGAGTTCTTACAATCCTAGGGTCACTGCAGCGCACCTTGCCGAGCACGTCAACACCTTGTGTGTTGCCAAGGGTTAGCGCAGAGAATAAAGTCTATTTCGTTCTAGTCTCGCCATTCGGGCTCCTCCACGTCCACTTTCGGCTATCCCGCTCGCGGAAGAAGGTATTGATTATCCGCATAATATTCTGTTCTTAAAGCTCTACTAATAACTCTCCCCTTCCATTCCTAGTGCCTATGCCATATTCCTCCATGGTCTTGTCTCCAGCCAGCTTCTTGCCTACCCTGGCATTGAAGGCGCCCGCCAGTATAGTGTATTTTGTTTTGACTTTACCCATCGCTGATTCCACGTCTTCATAAAAGCTTTCGACTTACTGGTCATCGTGACTGGTAGTAGGGGCGTAGACCTGTACGACGTTCAATTTGTGCCTCTTATTAAGTTTCACAACAAGACCTGCCACCGTCTTGTTAATGCTATAGAATTCGTGTGTTACCAGCTATATCCTTATTAATCAGGAATCTGACTCCTAGTTCTCGTCTCTCCGCTAAGCCCCGGTAGCACAGGACGTGCCCGCTTTTTAGTACTGTATATGCTTCTTTTGTCCTCCTAACTTCGCTGAACGCTATTATACCCCATTTGCTGCCCTCTAATTCCTCCGATAGCACTGCTAGACTCGCCTCACTAGATAACGTTCTAACGTTAAACGTTCCAGGTTCAGATTCTAATGGCGACCTTTCCGAACCCAGGTATTCTTAGCACCCTCTGCTGCGTCCCAAGTCTGACCGCTGTTCTGGTCAATTGCTTCGCAGCTGCTGGGGCCTGAGGACCGGGGTTTGATTGTTGTTTACATATAAGAGGCTGTGGCCAAGTACTGCACCAGGGTGGCCAATCCTGCTCTGGTGAGGGAGTGCGTTACCGGTTCTGGTCACCGGGATCAGGCCGCACTCCAGGCCGGTTTATGCAATTTTATCGACACGCGGATTTTTTTTTTCATCCGGTGGAAAATTGCGCGGCACCGGGATTCGAACCATGGTCCTCTTGCACGCGAGGCGAATGCTCTCTGCGCCACCGCTGCACCCACATGTCTGCAATATATCCTCGAGTAAATGCATTCTCACTTTTCTCGCCAAATTATTCTCTCTTGTGAGTTTTGCTAGTCGAAGCAGGGTGCCCTTGGCAAGTGTATGTGACCTTCACTCTTAACTGAACAAGCCTGTTGGTCGGCATGCTGTGTCGTCGTGCACTAAGCCGGAGACACATGGCGATATGCTGATTTTGGACGCTACTCTATCGTCCTTTGGGATCTAGTGGTTGTTTAGCAGTCGCAGCATTTGAAGACTTCATAAAGCAGCTTCGAGCTATGATGATTCGCAAACCGTAAGATCTCCGCGGCATTGCTTGCAATTTTAACCTCCATATTGCGAGCATTCCTTAAATATAGCTATTGTATAATGACGCTTTTCATTCCTTTCTGCTTGGGAAGCTGAAACGACAGGAACCACTCGTGCCCTCGCACTGACCTGCGCACGGCATGCGCAGATATTTATTGATCTCGGTTAGGTATTATAATACATCTATTAACTAGGGATCTTGTTACTAACATTCTTTTTTGGACTATACATGGTATCGAATTGGAAACGCACAGCGCCAGCAGAAGGAGCGAGGAACGAGTCAGGATCTGCGAGGCTGTGACCTCGGTACGTTTGACCTTTTGTTTCCGCCTTGTCTCGTACCAGATGGGACCGACTCTTTATTAGAGTTCCCCGAATTGCGACGTAAAACTTGCACAGGGTTGCTGAAGGGCTCCTAGATTATATCTAGCTTAAACTTAGGTGTCACTCATGCCCCCAGGGAGAGGAAGAGAGAGGAAGCAAGTCAACTGGAACTAAAGCCGTGTTCAATTTGAGCTGTAACACGATGGCCGTGGTCGAAGGGAGCCCCCAAGAACTGCACGGCGTCGCTGACATACGAGGCAGTGGAGAACTGGACGTCGTTCCAATATAAAGGCACTCCTTAAATCAATTCTTCGCATGTCGGCGCTGCCGTGCAGTCGTCAAACACTAGTTACCTTGGGCACGGCGTTGCAGCTCATTTTAAACGCGACTCTACAGTGAGTTGGCTACCGTATATAGGCTGATCATGAGAAGGATATCTACAAATGAACGAAAATGCGTTGGAGTGCATACGGCAGTCATTACCAAATCCTGAGTGGTATCTCACCGCTGTCGTTTCAAAGAAAAAGTGTACAATCATTACATTCTACCGGTGCTAGCGTATGGGGCAGGAACTTGGAGGTTAACAAAGAAGCTCGACAACATGTTAAGGATCGCGCAAGGAGCGATGGGACGAAAAATGTTGGGCGCAACGTCAAGAGACAGGAAGAGAGCGGTGTGTATGAGATGGAAAACGGGGATAGCCGATATTCTTGTTGACATTAAGTGCAAAAGAATGAAGTGGGCAGGTCATGTAATGCGTAGGGCAAATAACCTGTAACCGATTAGGGTTACATAATGGATAACAAGAGAAGCGAAGTGCAGTCGAGAACGGCAGAAAACTAGGGGGTGCGTGATGAGATTAGGAAATTTGCAGGCGGAAGTTTTAAATGGTTAGCGCAAAACAGGGTGTAAATAAACATCGGCAAAAGAGACCTTTGCCTTGCGGGGAACTTAAATACAGGCCGATGATGACAGTAATGATACGCATGGTGAACGGGGCTAAGGAATAAAAAGAAAGAGAGAAAGGAGAGAAAACTTTGAGGTTGGCGCTTCGTTCCGAAGAGTACGTCAGAACTACACAGTCGTTCACTGAGGTGCCTCGACTCCAGGAGCTGCAGTACTGCACGCGTTTCTTTCTGGGCTTTAGGGCCATGTGGCCATGGCCCAAATATTTTTTCCTCGCGAATGACCTTGCGCCCGGGTGATGTCACGTGACGGGTGGTACAGATGCAGAAATGTGGGCACCGACATTGCTCCCGCTTGCTGCTCCGTCCGCAGACAGAAGCGCACTTGTTCGGCCGCCTTCGATGAACTGGCGCCGTCGTCGACCTCCGCCCAGCTCGGGCGAGGAGAGCCCCGGGCACACGACGCGGGGCGCGGCGAGCTTGGTCCTGCCGACGATGCACGCACGTGTGCAGCTGCGACGGCCGGCTTTGTGTTTGGCTGTGTGTGAGCGTTGTTTGTACAGTCATTGTGTACACAACGAATGTTTGCTTAAATGTAAGGGTCCACAGAAGTGAGAAACGATTTGCTGGCGTGCATTTTCATAATAATGGTAACCATAATCAATCAACGAATCAAAGATGTTTATTAAGGTGCCCAGGAACAACCTCAACGGTCTTGGTGCTGGCGCATTCGGCAAAACAATGCTCAGGAAGAACAATGCAAGCTCACACACACATACACGCGCGCGCACACATAAAAGAGATAATAATTTCGCGAATACAGATTTTAATAGAGCATAAAATGTATACACGAAGAGAATGCAAAGTAAAAGTGTAGAAACAGACAAAAGGATTGCAGAATGGCGGAACACACAACAGATATGAGAGTTCAGTTATTGAAATTCCTCTGCATTTCCTTTCGGGAAAATATTAAAATTGGGCATGAAGATATCCAGGCACTCTGAATGGGCGTTATATGTCGTCTGCACTCTAGATAAAGGGTCACAAAAATCTGAAGGCTGAAAGGCGCGCTGTTTCCTTGTGGAAACAGCACTGGAACAAGCAAGGAATGTACAAGCGCACATTAAAAAGCAGATGCGAGCGCCAAATTTTTCCATGTAATAATTTGTGGAGAAAAAGAACATCCGATTTATTGCGTCTGCAGGTGATGGTAGGTAACGTGAGATTCTGTGTTAGCTCTATGGAGATGGAAGGCTTTTGACAGACTCCACGTTTAAATATAGGTTCGACTATTTTTTTTTTTGCACATTTTGGAGAAGTTCGCAATTTGACCTACAAGTGCCGCCCCAAACCACGGAGGCGTAGTCAAGAACTAGAAGGCATAGGGTCTTGTATAAAGTTAAAAATGGCCAAGCTTGTTTGAAGGCCCTCGTCACCCGACATACCCATCAGGACAGACCCTTGAGGTACTCCACTTGTAGCCGCATAAAGTTCTGACGACTGACCATTTACGCTAACGTAGCAGTACCGGTTGCGTAGGTAGCTTCTTATCAGCGCAGTGATCGAGTCGTGCAGATCACGTTTTGTCAACTCTTGAAGGAGTATTTACATCAAACGCCTTACTGAAGTCAAAATAAATGACATCCAGCTATCCTTTCGAATATACTGCTTGAGAGGCATGCATCATGTAGCTAACGAGGTTGGTACTTGTGGAGCATGTCGATATGAATCCATGCTGCTGAGGAATGATATTATTTTTATAGAGGATGAAATTATTGAGTGGAGAATTGATCCGAATAATTTAGATTCTGCGCATAGGAGATTAGTGGGCCTGTAGTTATTCGCAGCAGTTTTTACCCCTGACTTAAAACGGGAACGACCCGCGCTGTTATCCAAGCCTTTTGGAATATGTTCCGTCTTTATATCGGAATTAAAGATACAATTAAGTAAGCACTAGAACAAGCAAGTACCCGCCCGTCTTAATCAAAGCAGATGGAGTGTCACCAGGGCCACACGAAAAAGACGGTTTTAAGCGTTTGATACTCCTAAATACAAGCTCTTCTGAGAACAATATACTTGAGTCTAGGGAAGGGTGATTGAAAATCTCACTAACTCCGTTACTGTACCCTTCACCTTACACAGACCTGAAGTGTAAGGCGAAGGCACCCGTGACATCTGGCACAGGTTGCCTGTCGCCGTTAAGTACAGGGACAGCTTGTTTCGTATCGCTGGATGACTGTTGACGAGCGTGTCTCCAAAAAGACTGATATTTAGCAATACTAGCGTCCACATTTGCTGATGGAAGGATCACGCTTGTAAAGACGTTTAGAGAGTGCCCAGTACATTGTGAAATCTACATGCCAGTGTTCCCGATTTGTACGCTGTGCCTTCCTGAGAGCGCGGTCCTTTAGCTTCAAATTTGTTTTCAGTTCAACAGACAACCATTGGGGAAGTTTAGAGCGTTTAGCTCCCTTTATAAAGTTCTTCATTCCATTAAGAATAGTATGCGTGAACGCCGTGACTTTGTCATTAACATCTCTTGGTTCTACTACTGAAGGCCAGTCCGCATTATTCAGATAGTAGTAAAGACCCAAGACCCACGTAATCTTCGCTTGAGAAAGTAGGAGAGTGAGGTGCTGCTGTGTCCTTTAATCTCCTGCTTCTAGGTATCGTGAATCGTAATGAAATATGAAGCGGGGGATGATATTTATCTGGCTTACCAAGATGAAAGTCGCCACAGGACACATTCACAGCTTCTGCATTATTAGGGCGTAGGTCTAGTACATTACCACAAGAGTTCAGATTATTGTTAATTTGGCGCAGAGACGTAAAACTTATGAGATCAAGTGAGGAGTTGCATTTGGCAGGTAGGTAAAAAGAATCGGTTAAAATTTTACCAGTTTGGCAGGAAATTCCAGCTGTATCCATCATCACCATCCTCCTCCTCCTCATCATCGTCATGAGCCTATTTTATGTCCACTGCCCCCCTCGCCCAGGACGAAGGCACGTCCCTGCGATCTTACCCCCGTACTGCGCCAACCGATTCCAACTAGTGCCCACGAATTTCCTAATTTTATCGCCCCACCTAGTCTTCTGCCATCCTCGACTGCGCTTCCCTTCTCTTGGCACCCATTCTGTAACCCTAGTGGTCCACCGTTTATCTAATCTGCGCATTGCGTGACCTGCTCAGCACCTTTCTTTTTTTCTCTTAATGTGAATTATAATATTGGCTATACCGTTTGCTCTCTGATCGACACCGATCTATTCCTGTCTCTTAACGTTATGCCCAACATTCTTCGTTCCATCGCTCTTTGCGCGGTTCTTAACTTGTTCTCAAGCTTCTTTCTTTGTTAGTCTGCAAGTTTCTGCCCCATATGTCAGCACCAGTAAAATGCACCTTCCTTTTTAATGATAATGGTAAGCTTCCAGTCAGCAGCTGACTTTGTCTGCCTTATGCGCGAATCACCAATTAACACCAATTATGAGTACTTTATGGTTAGCATGGGCTGATATGACATTTTCAATGGTGGCTAAAATAGTCATGTACATCTGAATATTCATATTAGGTGCAACGCATAAATTTCCTACTAATAGCCTATTACTACCAGCACCAAGAATCTCCTCCCATACGGTTCTGAATGATTTATTGATCGCAATCAGCACACCACCGCCCTTTGATTTAGCTGAAGAAGGATCGCAGCCTCGTGGAAAAACTTGATAAGTGCGCGGTAAGTAGGAACTAGGTGGTATTTCAGCGCACAACCAGGTCTCTGTTAAGGCAATCAGGGGAGGCAAGATGAAATGACGTTGGACAAAAATTCCTTCACCTTTGTGCGTAATCCATGAACATTTTTCAGTACCATAGCATCGTAAAGTTCACCTCCGAAGGGATTCAAGAAGCAAGAGTGGGGCCACAGTGAACAATCCCCTAGACGCTGATAGCAGTCCTCGTTAACAGACACATGAAATGAGGCATAGGAATTGTACAGTGGTTTTTAGTGGAGTGCAGGACAGGGCCTTTGCACCAACTGCTGATAGGTGGGCGGCGAGTTGTACGGGATGAGTAAGAGATCAGGCGCAAGCTCTGGCACAAAGATAGCCCGAGGGTACACAGAGCGAGAAGCAGCAACAATCCCAGCGGTGTCAGAGCAGCCTGTACTCAGTGTTTACTTTCGCTTCAACGACAGGCAGATGACATGTCCACTGAAGCAGGTAGGCACAGCAACTGGTAAGCAGCGGGAGCCTTCGTCGAAGCAGGCCGATCCAGTGCATGAAGTAAGCGCGGCCAGATGGTCTTCGGCGAAGCCGTCCGCACAGCTTAGGTCGCTGCCTTGGACGGGTGTGCCGCCGGCGCAGCAGCATCAGTGGGCGATGACGGCCTGTGCTCTTTGGCACGCTTGTCCCGCGGAACGAGCGCCTCGGCTGTGCGAGCGCCCACGGCTCGCTGTGCGGATACCTGTGCGCAGTCGTGCGTCAGCATTCCGCAGCTCGCTGGCGCACGATGCGACCCTCAAGGCGGTGAGGTCAACGACCGCATCGGCATCTGTCACGTCGGGACACGCGCCCACCGACTGGGGAGGCGAGCGTGTTGACGCCGCTAAGCCTAACCGCAGAAATGTCGGACTTTTGGCACAAGTTACCAGTGAATGCCTTCTCACCCGACTTCAGCAGCTCGAGGTCGTTGTCCGGCCACGCAATACATTTCGCGTGTGCACGTTTTCCGCAAGAAACACAGCGAAAGAATTACTGTTTGCCGAAAGAAGGACAGGAGCACAGAATACGCAGCGCCATCTTAAAATATAGTAATAGTAACAGCCATAATAAAAAGTCGCGGGGTCGCCTGAAAGGCGAAGCACCGATTGCGACAGCAAATTAGTAGATAGCTAAAAGAAGTAAGGATAGTAGTTTTATCGGCCATATAAACTTGTATTTTTCTCTTATAAGTTAACAATCATAGAATTCGTAAGCGCGACTGAACGAGGACGTATAGAACAACAGACACAGCGCTGTCTCTCTGTTTATGTTTCTATTTACGTCCTCATTCAGTCGCGCTTACACATTCTATCATGCATTCAAGCCGACTAGCCCGTCAACGTGTTTTAACTAAATTAACAAGCACGGTGTCACGCGCGCACAGGTAAACATGAATACATCTCGGCCGACGAGCCCGGAAACTCGCTGTAAAAATGCTGCAGTGAGTTTGAGGGGCAATGAAATTCACCTTCGTGCACCTACCGCGTGAATGCGAACGAAACATTGCGAAGCACAGCGCATACGAAGCTACCTTCCCTGCGCAGATCGCTTTGAAGACGGCGCGCACTTTGGTGACATCGCAGATCGCTTGCAAGGCCCGCACATCCGAGCCGCCGGAATGCATCCCTCGTCTCCCGCGACGGGAGAGGGCGCGCGCTTCCGGCGACGCCTCCCTCGCTCGCAGCCGCGTTGGCCGGCTCGCCCTCGCAGTCTTTCACTCGCAGCCACGGCGCGCGACGACGATTTTCATACGGAACCTCTCGGGGACGGCAGAAATGCGCCTTGAATGTCCATATAATTGCTGTCACAATAGTAATAATTATTGCGAAGATCCCGCACACTGGGCATCTTTGCACTATGCTATGCAAAGCTTATTCACTCTAAGAGCAGTTTACACCCTTTGGAGTGCCCCTTCGGCCACACAACGATAATCGTCATCTGCCTTGATGCATTTCCTTTCTTTAACGCTGCCAGCCCGGTACTTTCCAGTAAGGAACGGCATGCGCGTTATCAGCATGATAGCATTTCCTGTCGGCAATGCTAGCATGCTGATAACGCGCGCGCCGTTCGTTACTGGAAAGTACCGGGCTGGCAGCGTTAAAGAAAGGAAACGCATCAAGGCACATGACGATTATCGTTGTGTGGCCGAAGGCATAGAGTTTCTCACTACATTACCTAGAGGGAAATCTGGCGCTGCTGCGCTGTGGTATGCATGGGAATGCCGGTATATTGTGAATTCGGATTGGCATCGTTCTCGTAGAGACAGGACACCTTGAAGACGCGCTTGGCAAGTACCGTTCCGTCTGTCACAATGATTCATTTTCTACTAAAACAGCACGTGAAAAGGTGTTTTAGCTTTATTATTACTCGAAAACATGTTTTGTTTAACTATGAGAACTTGTTACTGTTTGTACGACTACATGTTACGTAAGAAGTATCAGCGGGCCGCTAAAGTTGGAAGACAGACGACAAGGTTCGCGCTCGCTTTGAAACAGTTGGTCGTCTGTTCTTCCTTTTCTTCGCTTGGTCATGCATTGTGGGTGAGTAAAGATGTAATATGCGTGAATGGAAACATTTTATGAAGGTTTTACTTTGAGAACGCGTTATTTGCGTAGCCATATCCACGTTTTGGACGAAGCCTCTTACAACACCAGCCAACACGAGCCTCGCAGACACATATACCGTCATTCCCATGACGGCACGGTGCCCCCTTAAGAAACTCCCATAGACGTTGGCGCCAGATTACCCTCTAGGTGTTATAGTGAGAAACTCTATGGCCGAAGGGGCACTCCAACGGGTGTAAACTATTCTTAGAGTGCTGCAGGTAGCTGGCTATCTAGCACTGTTTGGGATTCCGCAGCGCGACACCTGGTGCACCAACATGTTTGTTGACTAGTTTTAGAACAATTTTAGAGCGAGCAGTCGACGACAAAACGAAGACGCTGACAGCACGATTGTGTGGCCCTTCTGTACTCTTCCGCTATAAGAACTTTATCCAAGTTATAGAGTAACAACAAGCCCAACATAGAACGGGACTAGTTGTGTGTGCCGGCCGCGAGATGCGTCTCTGTGGAGGCCGTTAGACACAATTGTTGTATGGCGTCAATGGCACGATTTCTACGCCGGCCGTTTGACGAGTCTCTGCGGCAATTTTTGGTTCCTACACAAGTACTGGACGAGCGTAGTCGAGACAAACACGAATTGTGGCGGCATCAGCTACCATGTGTATTACGCAATCGCACCTACCTATGGATATGTCACGTGGTGTATTTTAGAACGAAGATGGCATTTGTTAGAAATGCTAAAGCATGACTGAGCGATCATTAAGTCGGCACAACGTCGCACAATTTCTACGTCTAGCGCTACGACTACTCAGGAATGTAGGGTGGTCCTGGAGTTTAACGCGGTGCCTCGCACCGTCCACAAGGAACGAGGCACGCGAAGCTACGCGCGCAAAGCGTTTCAGAGCCGAGCCTCTGAAGTGCGTGGTACGAGGTGAATAAAGAAAAACTAAAGAAAAGCCATCGTCGATGTAACAGAACGCCGGACTGCTGGGCTCAAAGGCAGAGGCTTGATTCCACCGTTGGTCACACATTGTTTGCTTTTAATGCAATCCGCGTTGTTTTCCTGCTCCAGGCTCATTGAGTCGATATCTTTCTATGCATTCAGCTATCGTCTCTTACGCTGTCCCAATGACTCAAGTTATCGACCAGCTTGGGCTAGTTCGTGATCGTGATGGCGCTTCGGGGTTGTTCCATCATCGTCGTCTGTGCCCTGACTATCGTCATGGTGTCGTCGTCACGCCTTCTACGCGGTCGTCACTGCATCCTCGTGATTCCACCTTTGTCGTCCAACTCTTGTCATGCGGTCGTTGGTAACACCATCGTTGTCATACAGTCATCACGCATTAGTTGTCAGGCCATCATCATGATTGAGGAGCAGCAGCGCTAACTTTGATGCCAAGTTCTACTCAACAAAGTGATATGCTAGCCCAAAGAAAATGCTGATCAGTAATCTGTTGGTCTAACTCGACTTAATACTTTTGTTTAGTGTCTGCGTTTAAGAAGGTTTCGGCGAATGCGAGCCGCCCTACTCGATAACTTAACTTAAGCTTACCTAAAGCTTAACTTCGCTTAAGCATAACGTAAGCAAATGTACATGCATGCGCGTACCAATACTACTAATCTGCATACATATTTCCCTCTCTCAGTTGTCTCATCGTACAAATACCTTGGACTAAACATCACCAGCAACCTTTCCTGGCACATGCATGTGGACATTATATGTAGCGATGCCGATTGCATTTTGAGCTATTTGCGCCGGAACTTCTCATCTACACCATCGTCACTGAAACAAACTCTCTAAAAAACATTAGCTCGCTCCAAACTAGAATAGGCATGCGCCATTTGGGACCCGGTTAACATTACACTCATAAACAGCATAGAAGCCATTCAAAATCGTGCACCGCGTTTCATCTTATCAAACTACTCCCGATATGCTAGCGTTACCTCAATGAAAACAGCACACAACTTGCCAGAATTTTCTTTCCGTCGTAGATGCCTTCCGTCTTTCGCTCTTCCATAAGATCTACCACCACAACCTTTAATTGAAAGGACAGCGTATCACCAAGCCGTCATACATATCATCTCGCTCTGACCACAGTTTCAAAGTTGCTGGGCAAGTCTTCACGTACTAAACTTTGCAGTAATGCATTCATCCCTAACACAAGCAAAGATTGCAACCACCTTCCCGCCACTGTTGCAGCCATCCTGGATACCGATACCTTGAAAACCACCATTCATGAAACGCAACGTTGAATATGTCTTGCAACTTGTATCTGGTCTTGTATATTGCACAATCTTTCTTTTTTTTTTTCTTATGTTCACCCACTCCTTTCTGTAATTCATTCGGGCCTTGAAAGCACTTTGAATAAATAAATAAATACAGTCAGCTTCTTCCTCATCTTTTCTCGCTTATCGTCTGCGCTGTCGTCCTCGAGGCTCTCCAACTTCCGCGTGCAGTGATCGCGACGCTGCGTTGCGCCTGGTGCTGTGTAAACAGCCCCGGGCGGCTCCAGGTATCGGCGGTGCGGCAGCGCGACCTTGAACTGCCAGCGGCGTATCGCGACGGCCCGCCGGGCGTGGATCGATCGCGGACGCTCCGGAGGGGCCAGCGACTGTGCCGCTTGGGGACGCGATAGAAAAATACCGCATATGCTCGTGTATGAGCCGTACTCTTGTTTTTCGTGATTTCCCTTCACTTTATGACCCCTCTACCGCGTATTACATAAGGGGTGTTTGTTCTACGAATAAATACAGGAAATTACAAACGTACAGATGACAGGGTGATGTCCATACCACAGGTAGGCCGTTTGAAACTCAATTTTATTTCACACACAGAAAATAAATTTTAAAAACTGAACTTCTGCCATTACAACGGCAGGCGTCTGTCGCGGGATAAGCTTATTGAGAAGAATTTGCACGACGAGGTCAGCACTTTGTTTCCTCAGTGGTCGAGCGTCACGTGGTTCGTCCCACCGTGCGAAACTTTCGCGACCTTTGTCCGCATAGCTGCGGTCGCTGCTTGAGGAAGTGGTTCTACCTTCAAAGATCTCCTCAGTACCAGCCATGAATTAGTAATGCCCCTAACCTTGCAAGATATTACGGGTAATGTGCTAAGCAGCCACGAAAGTTACCGACACAAAGACTAAAAGAAGGCAAGAGGGAAGCGCACAACACTGTGCCGCGCGCTAGACACCAGCTATCGTCGGCTACGCCAGTTGCCCACATCCTGGTGCCGTGTACGTTAAACTGTTTCCTTGCCACTTTGTTATTTATTCATTTACTTTTATTTCGCAGCATTCTTGCCGAATATAGACTGGCCTTCCGGGTCGGTTTTCTGACCGTTTAGGTGGGCTCATCCCGAAGGCAGCCGTCTGAAACAATCACCGAGTGGTGGGGCGCTATAACGTAAAGCTATTCCAAACTTTTCTATTACAATTCTGCAATTAGCCGTCCACAATTGGTCAAAAAATGTTTGCCTGTCTTTCACGCGACGTCACGAAAACACGAAGGCGCTCCATCTAATCTGATATGAGCGCTCTGATTATGCATAATTACACTGAACGGAAGACAAATAATAATTTCTCACTCGACGCCTTTCTCGCCACTAGCGAAAAATGCGTTGTTTGACCAATTGCTATTGGTCCAACTTTTCCAGGCTGCACTCACTTTGCGCGTCTGTCACGCCACGTCACAAAACCGCGAGAACTCGCCGCGTCAAGGTGACGTGTTCGCGTTAAAAACGCATTAATGTGCCGAACAAAATTAAAAATTTTTCTGAATAGGCTGGCACTGCCTCGTCGCGAGAGGAATATGCAGCACTGATTTATTTGCATTTAAGAAAGAAAGAGTAAAATTGGTGGAGAATAAACAGGCCAGCCTAGACGCAGTAAGGGTACAAGCAGAGAAATTCAGGCTGGTACTTGCCAACAAATGCGCAGCCTTAGAACAGAGAGATGAAGATAACATAGAGGTAATGAATGAAACCGTAACTAGGCTACCTTCAGAGACAGCAACTTAAGTGGGAGGCGAAAATAAAGGATATTCGAAATTATAACGTGAGAAAAACTGAGGAAGCCGTAAAAAATGAACGCAGCCTGAAACCAGTGAGAAGTGAACTTGGCATAGGACATGTCAAGATGTATGCGCTGATACATAAGCAGGGTAATATCATCAGCAATCTCGAAGGTATAGCAAAATCGGCGGAATAATTCTACACGGACCTGTACAGTACCTAGAGGACTCAGGAGTACTGTATTCGAAACAATAATAATAAGATAATAACAGTAATAATAAGAAACTCCTCCTATAACTAGAGATGAGGTCAGAAGAGCCTTGCAAGACGTGAAACGGGGAAGAACGACAGGAGAAGATGGAGTAAGAGTCGATTTTATCAAAGATGGAGGAGACGTAAGGATTGAAAAACTGGTGGCTCTCTATACGAAGCGTCTATCGACTTCGAAGGTCCCGGGAAACTGGAAGCGCAAACATCATACTAATCCACAAAAAGGGAGACGATAAAGAACTGAAACATTATAGGCCCATTAGCTTACTTCCAGTATTATATGACCATATTTACCTAGATAACCTCCAACAAAATAAGGGCTAGAACAGACATTAGTCAACCAAGGGAACAGGCAGGTTTAGGAAGGGATACTCTACAATGGATCACATCCATGTCTGTAATCAGATAATCGAGCAATCCGCAGAGTACACTCAGCCTCTCTATATCGCTTCCATAGATTACGAATATTCATTTGATTCAGTAGAGATACTTGCAGTCGTAGAGGCATTACGCAATCAAGGCGTAGAGGCCGCTTAAGTAAATATCTTGGAAAATATCTATAGAGATGCCTACACAAGAAAAGTAGTAAGATAGCCATAAATAAAGGGGTCAGACAGGGAGACACAATCTCTCCAATGCTATTCACTGTGTGCTTGGAAGAAGTATTCAAGCTTTCAAATTGGGGAGGATTAGAAGTAATTATCGACGGCGAATATCTCAGCAACCTTTGGTTTGCCGATGACATTGTTCTCTTCAGCAACACTGGAGACGAGTTAAAACCAGTGATTGAGGACCTTAACAGAGAGAGTGTAAGAGTAGGGTTCAAGATTAATATGCAGGAGAACAGAGATGAGATGAATAGCTGGGCAAGGGATCGGTTCAGGATCGCCAGTCAGCCCCTAGAGTCTGTGAAGGTGTAAATTTACCTACGTCAATTAATCGCAGGGAACCCTTACCATGAGAAGAGAATTTACAGAAGAATGAACATGGGTTGGAGCGTCATACGGTAGGCATTGTAAGCTCCTGCTTGGAAGCTTACCATTATCATTGAAAAGGAAGGTGTAAAATCAGTGCATTTTACCTGTGCTGTCATATGGGGCAGAGACTTGGAGTCTGACAAAGACGCTTGAGAACAAGTTAAGGACAGCGCAATGAGCGGTGGAACGAAGAATGCTAGGCAGATAGAGAGCGGTTGGGATAAGAGAGCAAACGGGTATAGCCGATATTCTAAGTTACATTAGGAGAAAAAAATGGAGATGGGCAGGTTATCTAATGTGCAGGTTAGATAACCGGTGTAAGGTTAGGGTTACCGGGTGCTAGGTAAAGGGAAGCGCAGTCGAGGGCAACAGAGGACTAGGTGGGGCGATGAAATTAGGAAATTCGCGAGCGCTGGTTGGAACCGGTTTGCGTAGGACAGGGGTAATTGGAGATCGCAGGGAGAGGCCTTCGTCCTGCAGTGGGCATAAAGTATGATGATGATGATGATGATGATGATGACGACGAATATAAGATTTTGCGTGGCCGTATCACTTTACCGAGACCTTTCACCATATATACGACATTGCTCTGTCAACTCTAGCTTGCTGAGTATAAGTAAGCATAAGCGTCATTTTTACCCCTCCGTTGCACGCCGCCGTGATTTTCGACCAGCCACCGCAAGCTAAGTAAGGGAAAGCGGAAGAATCGCAGACGCCGGTACCACCCTCCTCATCCGGTTATCTACTTTCACTGTGCTGGCTTAACCCCCATCGAAGCTCTCTCCACTAAAGCGTACTGCTCGCCTGTTCTCAGCCAGTTAGATAAGAAAAACTTCTCAATGTAGGCGATGGTATTCGCTTTGAAAGCAAAAGAATGTGACATCGTACAAAAGAGAAGGGCATTTGATTGTGCTTTTGGAACAACGCTGCTGCTCGGTGGTTACGTAAATTTCACGTCAGGAGATTGAAATGAGAATGGATTGGAATAGTTTTACGTTATAACGCCCCTGCATTTGGAGCTCATAACAATTATCAAACGCCCAGATAGCACTTAACGGGACCATAAGACTGGGTAGAGCGCCGATGAAGTAATGTGCAATACCTTATCGCTTGACAAATCCGCTCTAGGATTCTAGCCATAGAGCAGCTGTATTCTTGCACGCGTCAGCGATTATTCACGAGGGTTGTAATGAGGGCTTGTTGGTAATGCATCTTCAAGGGGAGTGCGGTAGCGTGATTAAAAGACGGGACAAAAGAAGACGCGTAGGGACACACACAGTGCACACACGTGTGTGTCCCTATGTGTCTTCTTTTGTCCCGTCTTTTAATCGCGGTACCGTACTCCCGTTGAAGCCAGCGATGATGCCACATTGGAATCGATGAGCCCTATACGGTGAACCTACCATTGAAAAGACCAGTGGTGTCACCAGTGAAGGCACGGTCAAAACCAATATGAGTAAATCGGTGGACGTTGACTAATTATGTTAAGTGATGTACACATATATAATTGTGCGTGCTGTAGCAATTGTCAAATAGCAAAGTTGTACATAATCACCATGTCTAACAATGCTTTTATCTTTCAGAACCTGCGGTGTACGCTTCCTTTCAGAAAATTAGCACCATTAGCGAGTGGCCTTCTACTAACAAACAACAACGCTTAGCATTACGTAGCGCTCATCTGGTGTTGGGACTGCCTGCCTTTTTTTTTTTTTTCGGCCAGCAAATGAGGGGCCGCGGCTCTTGGTCGGGCACATACGGGAGGGAATACGAGGCGTGCAACAAGGGAGGGCGCGCCTCGAGACGCGATAGGCGAGGCGGGCTTTTACGGGCGGCCTTTTCTCGACGAGGCCGTGCCGGGTGGTCTGCAGCAATCGCCGCCGGCGAAGTGAAAATTCAACTGTGCTTTTCCGGCCGAATGTTCTCGACGGGGAAGAGAGAGCGGGGGTAGCTCTTAAGTGCGAGCGTAGGCGAAACGACTGAACATGAACGAACTCCATGGGCGTGCGTGTACGACGCCGTGTGGCGTCCAAGTGCTTTGAATTGCTTGCAATAATACGTGAGACAGTGGTTTTACGTTATTCGTGACATATAAAACACGGAACGTGGAGCCGTACGTTCTGCGTCCGGCATTTTTTTTTTTTACTTTCGCGACACGAAACTGCTTGTGCATGGTATAACTCCCGGTCGATTCTAAGATTGCGACTTGGAATATTTCACCAGTTTTTCTCTCTCTCTCTCTCTCTCTCACTGGAAGGAGAACAAGGCGCCGTCTAGTGCGGACGTGAAAAGATCGGCTCCAGCTTTCGTAAATATTTTCGGTCTGCTTTTTGTGTCACCTGTCGCTGAAATGGACGCCATTCGACACGGTTTCTTTTGAGGACTTTCTACGGTGAGTGGCCCTTGTGCGGAAATTGTGGAACTTTTGTGTCGGCCACGCCGCGGCGACGCTAGGCGCGGGTAGCCTTAAACCTAAGCCGACGAAGAGGGGCATTATACCCGAAGGAGAAATGGTGATAGGAGAGGAAATACCCTCCGAAGAAGCCAGCAGCCCAGGCTGAACGAGAGTGTTGGGCAAGAACAAGAAAGCTCGGCAAGAAACACCAGTTTCAACAACCAAGAAATACCACGTGGGCCCAAAGGGTGGCTGAACGTGGGATTTCTGAACGTGGCCGGCATGAAAGTGCCAATCTATGTCATGTGCGGCGTCAGCCTTCTGCACTGCACGCTCTGCAAACGCCAAACCGAGGCGTGCTACGTGTGGCGGTTTGGAACATCGTGCGAACATCTGCCCCAACCCCAGCAATAAGGATTCCCGGGGATGTGCGCTAACATCCCCATCCGATGACCACCAGTGTTCGCCGATCTGCGCCCTCTGCAGAGGCCCGCATCTTACGGCGGACAAAACGTGTAAGCAGGGCTTTAATGTCCCATACGTCGTGCGCAGACGCCGACGGTGCCGCAGGCGCGCCAAGAACAAGCACCAGCAGCAACAGCTGGCCAAGGAGAACCGGCCGCGTGACTCCAGTGCGGCGGGAGCCACCCAGAGGTATCGCTCCGTTATGGTGGCGAACCTGGCCCGATAGTGTCAAGTCGAAGCATACGACGCCGGCTCCAAAGGTAACGCAGGTAGTATTGCCGGAGCATAAAGTTGATCCCAGAGTCGTTCAACTCATGCAAGAGAACGCTAGATTCAAAGCGGAAATGCAGCAGATGAGGGCTGACTTTGAGTCGCTGCGTAAGTCTTACCCCTCGCAAGCCTAGAAGCAACAGGCGCCCCCATCAGGGGAGCCACAGGCGCGCTCGGGTAAACGTAGGACCACGCCCCAGAGGGGGACGCTGACTACGTGGAGACCGAGTCCAATAACAGACTTATACCCGTGTCACACGGGCGTTTAGAAGGCCTTCCAACTGATAGTCAGTTGACCTAAAGGTCAAGTTCGAGCTGCTACACGTACGGTTTCGAAGGCCGCCGAGTCAATAGTCTGTCGAGTCAACGGAGCACCTTATAACTCTATCGAAATCTCGATGGCCTTTGAGCAACGGAAACGGAAACAGTGCGAACATGCCCTCTCGTTCACAGTGTGCTCGTACTATCGGTTAGAAAGAACAAATCAAACCAAAATGCTCTAAAAATACTATATATGGGTGTTATTAATTATTGAATAAAGTATTTTTGCCACTTGATATGTGCGAGCTGCACATACTCTCGACAACAGCGACATGCAGCGACGCAAACGTTGCCGCAGTTTCGCTACTCAACAACTTAAAAATTAAACATATATGTATGGCAATGTATAAACATTTCTTTAAATGTACAAACAAACATATAATAAATTATAGTTTTTTTGAGTGGTTTTAATGTTGCTTAACTAACCGTGACATGAAAACGAAAGTAACGATCCGCAGCGCCACACAATTTTACGAGAAACACGCGAACCACTCAGCGGCCTCTCGGAAGTGCCGTGCAGCAGCGCGAAAACTCCTTTGAGTCGACAGAGTTGTGGCATTTCGAAGGCCGTCGGCTGGAAGGCCTTCCAAATGTGCCCGTGTGACACAGGTGTTAGAAGCATTCAGCAGGCAATCGAGCAGCTCGCTGAAAGCGTGACTTCCCTTCTTAAAAGAATAGCGCCCTTAGAAAGTGCAATGGCCGCGTTAGCTACGGCTAGACAACCTTCGAGAGAGCCCCGTCGTGCACCTTCAACCGCAAGTGCCATCCCCGTCAACAAGACGGTGGAATGGCCAATCCAAGGTATGGCGGTCAATTCAAATAAGCTGGTTGTGTGGCAGTGGAACTGTGCCACTTGCCAACGGCGCAAAGCTCCGCTGCAGCATTTCGGCACAGGCGGTGAAACCGCACGTAATTCTGTTACAAGAAACTCTGGATCACGCGCCCGCCTTCCAGGTATACCGGGTCGTATCGATACGGGAGGAGCCAAAGCGGTGCTTAGCTACCTGTTCCTTTCAAGTACACAAATTACCAGTTGGCAAAACCAGAGTGGAGATCATTATGGTCAAAATTATCCCTAACAATTGGCTTAAGAGCAGTGCCTTCCTATTAAACATATACAGCTTGCCGGCGGATCAAGGGCAGGCATTTGGCACGATCATGACAAAGGCGGTGTCCCTGACCAAGGGTGCCCCCATAGCGATAGCGGGTGACTTCAACGCACCCCACGATGCCTGGGGATACCCCCGCCAATCCACGAAGGGCAATCTCCTTCTGCAGGCAGTTTCTGACTGTTTACTGGAATTGATTATGGATCCTCAATACCCGACGCGAACAGGCACGTAGCAGTAGTAGTAGTGATTTTTAGAAGAAGGGAAGAGAGAAGTGCAGTGCCGTAACTGTCTCTCAAAGGAGGACACCTCAACAGCACTGCACAGGGTAAGGGGAGTGGGGAGAAAAGGATCAGGAAGAGAAGGAAAGAACGCGGCAAAAAAAAGAAAGGACAAGGTTGAAGAAGAAGCGATGCGGGGCTTATAGCCGCGCTCTCAGCTGTGTTTCGCAGCAAAAGTCAAGGAGGGTAGCAAGCACTCTTTTGACGATAGAGGCGTGCGCTGCGGGAAAGAGGAGAGCTCCCTCCGTGTCGCAAGGCAGTCCCACGCGACGATACAACGCACAAAGCGCAGTGCGCTCAACATCGAAGGATGGGCAACGCAACAGGAGGTGCTCGAGAGTCTCTTCTTCGCCGCATTCCACACATGCGGGGCTGCCAGTTCCGTGCAGTCTGTGCAATCGGGCGGCCGTGCTGTAGCAGCCGACGCGCAGCCGCAGGAGAAAGGAGCGGTCCCAGCGGGAGAGGCCGGCGCGGGGAAGGAGGCGAGGGGGAGTCCCCGCAGCAACACATGAGTCAGAATGATGCGCGCGGAGGGTGCGCAGGATAGCCGTCTTGGCCACGTCGAAGCGAGTGACAGAGTTGGCGAGGGGGAAGCCAGCCGAGAGAGCTTGCTTCGCAAGGGCGTCGGCTGCTTCGTTTCCGGGCAGGCCAATGTGCGCGGGGACCCACTGCAAAACAAAGTCGCAGCACTGATTTACGACGTGGCGCAGTTTCGATCCCACGCGCTGCACAAGTGGGAGACCGGCGTAGCCTTCCTGCAGCATACACAGAGCCGCGCGCGAGTCTGTCAGGATCGCAGCAGACGAAGCACCGCACTGGTGAAGAAGGTCAGCCGCGAGGTCGATGGCCGCGAGTTCGGCGACTGTCGATGAGGCAGGGAAACGGAGACGGCACTGCCGGGACGCAGAAATGTCGGGTGCCGTGCACGCGGCAGCAGCGGAACCATCGCTGCAAACGGAGCCGTCAGTGTAGACTAGGAGGCGGTCGCGTAGGTGTTCGTGAATCAATGCAGCCGTCTCCTGCTGCATGGCACAAAGTGCTGTTCGGCGCTTGCTCGTGACGCCCGGGACGCTGATGTTAACGTCAAGCAGCGGGGAAGCGTGCGGCGATGGCGGCAAGGGAAGGAGTTGCGGCAGAGACGCGATGCGGGTGCTGAAGTCGGTGGCATGCTGGCCCATGCCCGAGCCCTCGAGGTTGTGGAGGCGGCACACGAGACGCTGGCCCTGTGGCGAGCGTTGCAGACGCTCGATGTGGTGAAGCGCCTGTTTCCTCGCACGAAGTGAGGGCGGCCAGTTTCCCGCTTCGGCGAGAGTTGCCCCCGCTTGCGAGAAGCGGGGAAGCGCGTACATCTGGCGAACTGCAGTGCGGTGTTCGACGTCGACGGCCCTCCAGTTGGCTGCACTGGCGTTGGTAAGTGGCAGCGCGTAGAGCGCTCGCGAAGTTGCAATCGAGGTTTAAACTCGGAGCGCAAGGTGCGGTGTGCAGCCACGGCCACGGGTGAGCAGTGAGCGTGCGGCGCCTGCGACTTTCCTGGCGTCCCTGCAGAGCTGGGTGGTGGCCGCATTAAAGTTCAGTCTGCAGTCTATGTGAAGGCCCAAGTAACGTACTTTTCTCTGCCACGGGAGGGGGCTTACGCGCAGCGAGAGCGTGGGCACTTCGGAGCGAGCACGGCTAGCACGGGGGTGGATCATTAGCGCCTCGGGTTTTGACGCCGAGAGCTGAAGCCCCACGCTGGTGAGGTGTTCGTCCACGGCGTTGATAGCAGACTGCAGTGATTGCCGCACTTGGTAGCCATAGTCCGTGGGCCCGGAAGCGAAAAGAGCGATGTCGTCGGCGTAAATCGCCACACGGACTTCGAAGGCTGTCAGCTTCGGGATGAAATCCTTGCAAGCGCCAAGTTGAATAGAAGGGGGCTAAGAACACTGCCGTGAGGAACACCAGCGGTCACGCTACGGGGGGTGCTGAGCGCGTCGCCAACACGCACTCTGAGTGTTCGATCGCTAAGAAAGGCCGACACATAGTCCAGTAGGCGGCCAGTGATGCGCAGCTCGCGAAGCGCTTGGATGATGGTGCCGTGCGGGAGGCCGTCAAACGCGCGTTCGACATCGAGCAGCACCAGGTATGCGGCTTCGTGGCGCTTTGCAGCGTGCTCGAGAGTGGCGACAACGTCCGCGATGGAATCAGCTGTCGAACGGAGTCGGCGGAAGCCACTTTGTTCCAGGGCAAGAGCGTCGAGGGCGGAGGCGATCCATTCGAGGCGGTTCAAAGCCATTGACTCCATCGTTTTGCCGGGTACCGAGGTCAGCGATACTGGGCGATAGGAGCTGATGTTCGAGGCTGTTTTGCCGCGCTTCAGAATGTCGGTAGTTCGAGACAACACTCCGCACCTGGCGTTCGTCAAGAACGCCCCCGGAGCAGGATGGCGAAATTTCCAAAAGAACCTGGGTAGTGACCACTTCATTGTGGAGATTGCCCTAACAATTAGCACAGCCCCTACCACAGAACTTAGTGATGGATCGGGATGCCTTCCGAAAAATGCGGAAAGCGGACCAGACCGACCACGATAATCTCGATAGTCTCTTCACAAGACTACAGAAGGACGTACAAGCTGCGATCAAAGTAGTTAACACCGACCTAAAAGTACATCGAATGGACGCGCGCCTTGCGCACCTCCTAGAAGCCAAAAAATCCATTCTGACCCGCTGGAGAACGCACAGACTCCTTCGCCGCCTTCGCAAGAAAATTGCGGAGCTCAATCGTATCGTGCAATAGAAACTCATTCCATCGAATTGTCCAAAGAACAACGGAACGAAGTGTGTTCCTCGGTTGATGGGCAGTTGAGAACGGGAGGTAAATGGAACCTGCTCAAACACTTACTCCACGATTCGCAAAGCAAAAGCAATCAGACACTAGCCATTGATCGCATGGTTCGTAATCCAAAGGTGACGGACGTATTTGAACACGTCCATCTGCAAGAGTTGGCCGAAAAGTATATCCCGCAGGGCCCCGCTGGAGACGGGGATTAGCGTCGTTAGCGAGAAGGGGGTGGGGGAGCTCGACGCCCCCTTCGCGGAATCCGAAACCTGGGAGGTGCTCGAAACGCTCAACGGTCGCTCTGCACCGGGCCCGGATGGCATCTCCAATAAGCTCCTCGGCAACTTGGACGAACACTCAGTTGCGCTGCTCACCGAGGAAGTAAATAAAATCTGGGAAACGGGCCTCGTCCCCGAATCATGGAAGACAGCCTCAGTGGTGCTCATCCCGAAACCAGGCACACCTCTTGCGTCGGAGAACATGCGGCTCATCTCGCTCGCGTCCTGCGTGGGCAAGGTGGCCGAACATGCCATTGGTAGCCGAACAGCACATAGAAACTAAAGAGTTATTTCCTCACAGCCTGGTCGGCTTTCGGCCGCCGCTCTCCACACAGGACGTCGTGCTTCTTATAAAGAGGCAAATCATAAGAAGGCAACATACACTGACACCAAGAACAACATAGGGTAAATTGGTTGTGCTTGATAAATGAAATAAAGAAACCATAAATAATGGAAAATAAAGTGGATGAAAAAACAACTTGCCGCAGGTGGGTAATGAACCCACAACTTCTGCATTTCGCGCGCGATGCTCTACCAATTGTGCTACCGCGATGCCGTTTCCCCATCCACTTTCTTGGGTATTTGTTTCCCAGTAGAACCCTGGGAGTGCTAGCCACCGCCACCACTCACAGATCTTGGGCAGAGGACGTGGAACATCCTTTCTGCCGCAGGCGTCACGAGAACGTGATCTTTTTGGGTGAAGGCAACCGGTCAATACATCCACACATGCTACCTGAAGGCATCAATGCTACCATATCCAAGACCCTCGTTACGTAATAAAGGAGAAGAAAGGGGATTAACCGAGGGGCCCGATTTTATTAGTCATATCATAAGAAGCTAGCGAACACTGACACCAAGAACAACACAGGGAAAATTAGCTGGTCTTATTAAATTAAATAAAGAAGTGATAAATTATTGGAAATTCAAGTTTATGAAAAAGAACTTGCCGCAGGTGGGGAACGAACATTTCGCGTGCGATGCTCTACCAATAGAGCAACAGCGGAGCCGTTTCCCCATCAACTTTCTAGGGTATGCACTAAGAAAGTATCGTCCTTGTTTAATGTCATATTGATTTACGCAACAGATGCCGTGATTCAGCGAGGCTTTAACTCTAGTTAACCTCCCTGCCTTTTTCTCATTTGCATATCTCTCTCTGCATTGTACAACATTTGCTATTTATGCGCGTTCACACATTCCAAAGACGAAAGACTGAGGAACGACAGGACAACTTGGTCTTTCTTTCCACCAGACAATCGTCCGACGGTCTTTCGTCTTTTTAATATCAACCAGCTTGTCCGTCTTGGGCTCTTCGGTGCAGCGTGATTATTACAAAGACGCAGAGAAGAACAGAGCACACATACACAGCGCAGTCTTTCAACAGGGATTTCATTCTTGGATAGAGCGACACGTATACATCCCGCAATTACGTCCCAGAAAGACAGAAAGCTGAGCTAGTTGGTAAGGATTCATTATACAAAAAAGAGGAAGGAAGAGATTAAGTACCCTAACAGTTATCTCTCACGTAGACCGGCACATGTACCCGACTCACGCGTGGTGATACCATTCCTGAACTTGCGCAGATTAGTTTTGCGTCTTCTTTCTTTTTTTCGCCTCAATGATCTCTTTAGTTGATAGTCGGCGTCCGTTTTGTCCACTTCTCTACTCTTGTGTCCTGTCTGGACGCCTCACCTCTTTTTTGCATAATACGTCCCAGATGCGTGTTCATTCGCAGAGATAAGAAATGAGCTCTAATAGTTGCAACATGGCAAAACAGAAAGACAGTCATTACTATCGTTATTGCATGCATAAAAAATCTGTTTCCTATTTAGACGCTGACAACGCTTCGCCGTACTTCTTAATCTGGGTGTTTTCGATGATCAGGCGGGTAAATTCACGTTTTTTCTTTTTTGTGAAGGATAACCGTATCTTAACAAGTGGGAACGCAGCCGCACATGCGACAAGACGAGAAAATCTCCCGGTAACAACTTGCACGCCTTTCCGTGTAGCCTGCTCGCGTTTTTTTCACAGGCGCTCCACAACGCGAGGGAAAGCAGCATAATTTTTTGTCAGGCTGTGTGCTTTCTGGCGTCGAGGATATCGCTGGCCCTGAGTGTGCTTCCGGTGACCGGCTCTGCGGGAACCGCCGCCATCGTGCTTCTCGGAAGCTCTGCCTCGCACAGCCGCGGCGTGTGCTGCGCAGAACGACGGGAGATTAAATGAGGACGACGCTTTTTCAGGCATTGCTGAAGCATTCTTGCTGCGCCCCTATTTAAGAAGTTTTGAATGAGTTGAATGGTATGACAGAAGCGGCTTATTATCTCAAAGCCAACACGTGTGGTCGTCGGAATACAGAAAATTAGCATCGAGGAATCTCACCGAATGACATCTCTAGACCACCTCAGGTGACTTTCGTCCTTCGTAAAAGAAAATCTTGCCATCGCTTGATGTCCTGTACGTTTAAGCAACATGCAGCGCATTCAGAAATCTATTTAGCATCGCCATTTCCACTCAGCAGTTGCTATTGTGGAATAATATCTTCACTCGCCTTTAGCCGCTTTTGTGTATTAGCGAGATCTACAGTATTGCAACTCTTTTTCCGCTACTACGTATGCCTCATTGTTTAGTAATACATTGCCAAATCAGCGTCCTCTATGCATGAGTATTCGTAAAAATCGCTTGGATTATTTAATAAAGAACTAAGGCGGTGACTTCGGTTAATTCTTGGCTGGTACTGGGACCTTCCGGCTTCAGCAACCGCAGCGTAACATGCAAGACAGTTTCCGTACTTTCCTCGTGCTTATCGCACACTCTTGACATTCATTACTGAGACATGCATGATTCCATCGCATGTGCTGATCAGGCCGTCAATCACTGCTGGAGTGCACACTCACCGGGTCTTGAAGGCGAAGCGTAAAGAGAAATGCTTGCACAAGAGTTGCGTCTTATCGAGCACATTTTTCAGCTAGTCATTCCTATAGCAATGAGAGCTAAGCCACGACAACTTCAGCGGCTTCGAGGCAATGAGCACGTTGTCGCGACTTCAATTTTTGGCAGCGGCATCCGTGTATAAACACGGGATACGACAATGCCCGTGTACTACGCATCACCGCGTCGAAGACAGTGAAAATTATTCCGCACTCTTAGCTACCGCGCCTCTTGGTCACCCGTGTCGCCTTTGGAACGTTAACTCCATTCACAATGATGTGTCCTCCATGATCCAGGAAGGGCATGAAGACGTTATCTGCTCTTGTCCTGATTTACACGGATTGGTCGTCCGAATGGCCAAACTGTTTTGCGCTCATTACCAGATCTGGTTCATGGACTGTACTTGCCCCTCAATATAACCGCGACAGCAGCTTTCGAGCGGCTTTGCTGTGTCTGTCTGTCCGTCACTCCGCCATCGTCAGGCCGCCTACTCTGCTCAGCACCAGCTGATTTCATACTTTTTTTTTCGCCGTATACCGAAAGGAAATCAACTTTTACCCTCTGCGGCCAGGAGGGATCGGAGTGATGTCTGCGCGGGAATATGCAATTCAGAGACAGGTGCGCTAACCATTCAGCTATCCCACACTTTTCGCACTTTGTTCCGCGTTTTCAGTTTATATCATAGGGCGAAGATTGAGGCACAATCCTTAATGGCAGTCATCGAAGTGTCGTCTGCAGACCACCGTGGCCAGCGTGCTTGCCAAGATGAAAACGCTTGGTGACATTTCGCAAGACAGCTGGAAGCGTCGGGAGGAGTCGGGCAGCAAGTTCACCGCCGTACCAACCCTTGAAGTCTGTTTAAATTTTCGTCTACATTTTTCAATTATCTTAATTTTCTCGCATTACTACTTATTATTTTATTATCTATATAACTTATCTAACAATATTTCATCTTTATTTTGACTTTCCAATAGGCGAGAATTCTAGCGTGCGGGGTCCATTGCCACCCGCGAAATCAACTCGAATTCAACTGCCACCATCGCTGTACCAGTCTGCGCCTTGCTTCGCGGGTCAATTATGCTGGGAACCTTCTCACTCCATGGTGTCGCGCTTTTCTTGCCGCACGGTTCCTCAGACAAACCACACTTTTCACTTGCGGGGATCCCATGTTGCGTTGAGGAATCTTAATGCCGATTCCAAGCAGAACAGGGCGGGATTGCCTAGAGGCCCGCTACGGAGTGCGCCGAGCACATGGGCCGACTTGTTCCGTCTGCTACCGCAGGCGCCACGTGGTGGCACGATCTGGTGGTGCTGGATGAGCACATGGCGTACTTTATGTGATGCGCATTTGTTTGTTTACACTTCACCTACCTCGTCACAAGGCATCGCGTGGGGGGGGGAGCACATGGAGAACAGCATAACACAAACGACAGTAGACTGTTGCACAAGATACATGATAAAAAAGAACAAAAATACCCAAAATACGATAAATTGTACGTACTATACAGAAATTTCCTCAAACATACATTCTAAGTAGTAGGGGCACTTCAGGAGAATAATTCGATGTATGTCGATATTATTGTTGTCGACGTTATCATAGGGAACAGAAAAGGAGTTCATTATTCGTTTTGTTCTTGATATCGTCTGGGAGCCGGTTTCATTCTTGTATTGTTCTTAGAAAAAACGAGCTGTCAAACGTTTGCGTTTTGAACCGGTATTATAATGCTTTTCGCAACCTGCCGTGGTTGCTCTGTCGCTGTGGTGTTGGGCAGCTGAGAACGAGGTCGTGGGATCGAATCCCGGCAACGACGGCCGCATTTTCGATAGGGGCGAAATGCGAAAACACCCGTGTACTTAGATTTAGGTGCACGTTAAGAAAACCTAGGTGGTCCAGGTCCCTCACTACGGCGTGCCTCATAATCAAATCGTAGTTTTGGCACGTAAAACCCCAGAATTTATTTTTTTAAATCTTTTTCGTGAATTATCTCACCGAAGCGCGACGTGCGTCAGTTCTAAGAAGTATTCATGCGGATTAATAACATCCTTATTATAATATATATTATGAAGAAATTTGAGCTGAAGTTTCCGCATTCTTATTCTTAAAGCCTCCTATCCCAATCTCCATTTTAATTCAGAAATATTTGAAAGGGAATTATAGTTATTACTTACAGATCTAGCTGCTTGATTTTGCACTTTTTCCACTCTATCGATAAAATACTGTTGATGAGCGACCGAAGTTACACAACCTTAATTTAGAATGGATCTTACGTAGAAAAAGTAAAGTGCTTTTTTACGGCTTGTAAAGCCTGCTTAAAATTCCTCCATATAACATATATTATTTTACTCGCCTTTGTCGCCGTAAGTTCAATGTGCGTATTGTACTTAGGCGGTCAGAAAAGTAGACACCAAGATAGTTATAGACTGACTCGTTGGTAATTACTAATTGTTAATGGTGTAATTGATCTCTAATTTATGGACACGGTTAGTGAACTCCATGCCGCAGCACTTTTCATCAGCAGGTTTCAGAAGGAGCATGTTTTAATTTATGCCTGAGGTAGCAAAGCTTCTTAAACACTGAGTCGCAAAGGTAAGAGATGTGCGAGTTCCAACTAAGGTTGCTGGCTATGGTTACAGCGAGGTGCTTGCATTGATTCAACTCCGTAAGAGGTTTGGATGCTAGGCTATAGGTAAACGACAATTTATTAATTTTTCCAGTGATCTTCATAAATACTGTTTTATCAATGTTAAGCTGCATATCCCAGCGCGCACACCAAGCTAGTATGTATTGAAGGTCAGAGTTTAGAATAACTTGATCTTGTTGGCAAGTGATCTCATTAAAGAGGAGACAGTCATCTGCAAATAGTTTTATTTGTTCGGGTTGAGTAACAGTGTCTACAATGTCGTTAATATACAGGTTAAATAATAATCGTCCAAGAACACTACCCTGGGGAACACCAGAAGTGACAGGAAGGGTGCTGGAAGAACAATTATCAACTACCATGAATTGCGTACGGTTAGAAAAATTAGCGAGAATCCAATTTACGAGATGTGAAGGAATGTTCAGATGTTCAAGTTTTCTATTAGCTTTCCGTGCGATACAAGATCAAATGCTTTCCTGAAGTCCAAAAATATGATGTCAGTTTGCCCTGATTTGTTGATAGTGCTAGCGAGACTGTGAATTACGGTGGTTAATTGGGTTACAGTGGAGAGGCCCTTTGGAAAACCATGCTGCATAGGAGATAGAATGGCTCTATCATCGAGAAATTTATTGATTTCAGAAGCAATAATGTGTTCTAAAAGTTTGCAACAAGATGAGGTTAGCGAAAGGGGACGGTAGTTTGCCACCAGGGATGGATCGCCTGCTTTTAGTGTCGGAACAATACGAGCAGAAATCCAGTCGTTAGAAAGCTACGCCAATGAAAGGGATGCACGAAAGATGATTACGAGAAATCGAGATAGCATTTTGGCGCACCTGTGAAGAAACACGTTTGGTAGGTTATCAGGCCCGGGAAATGATTTTGTTTTAATATTCAGAAGCATAGAAAAGACGCCAGACAAAAAAATAAAACTAAAATCATTGTTGTGTGCTACGCCATTCACACGAGGGGAAATGGGCGAGTTCGAAAAGACACTGGTAAAATAAGCATTGAAGTGAACAGCGATATCTTGTTTAGCGACGATAGGATTGCCCTCATGCATAATGTGGTCAACTGATTTGCTTTTTTTTTACTAAGGTAACCCCAAAACTTGGAAGGAGCATTTCTGATGAAGTTAGGAAGGGTGAACTGGTAATAGCGAAGTGTAGCAACACCGATAGCCTCATTTATATTGTTTGGTAGGCTTCTATATGTCACGAGAAATACCCTGTAATCTTAGTCGCTTTACCTTTCTCTTTATGTGTACTATGTCACGAGTCATCCAGGGAGTAGCTCTACATGTTTGCTTGGTTTTATTTGGGATAAAGTTGTCAACGCAGTGCGTACAAATATTCTTAAATTCATCCCAAAGTTGAACGGTGTCATGTCCCCCAAGAGACAGAATAATTATCTAAAGTACGGCCAATAAACACAAGGTCAGGTATTGGGGCAGAAGTGGTGTTAATTCGTGTTGGCTCAGTAACCACTTGCCGCAAGTTGTGCATCAAGATGATGTTACGCAACTGCTCATTATTTATATTAACATCAGCGGTAAGAGTTCCGCGAATTCAGTCAACTCCCGGAATATTGAAATCACCCATGAGAAAATTTTTGTCGTGCACAAAAGACGCCATGTTAAATATCATCCTGCTCAAATTGGATTCCGTTCTTACTTGGGAACTGAAGACGGACTTTCTATCTTATCAGACGATGTTTTACAGGTTACCGGCAACAGACATAACGAAAGCTTATGACAATATAAACCATGAAATCATTATAGCCAACTTCATCGACCTGGGACTTCCACCGCGGGTGATAAGATTCATCTACTCATTCCTTCAGAATCGCACATTTGCGATTAGAGTAGATAGAAGGCAAGAAAGATACTTCACATCGAACAGAGGAGTCCCACAAGGTTCGGTTATGGCTCCTCTTCTCTTCAGCGTTGCTCTAATACCTCTAGCCTGGCAACTACATCAGATTCCAGACGTGAGGTTCTTAATCTATGCGGATGAAGTCACTTTGTGGTCCGTGCATGAAGATATATCTGGACAAACTCAACAGCTTTAAGAAGCCCTTGATGTTCTGAACAACTACGCTCAGAAAGCAGGGTTGGACATTTCCGCCCAAAAATCAGGCTATGTGGTGGTGGCCAACAAAAAAGGACGCGCAAGAATCACGCAGCACCCCTTTACATTTAGACTCGGCGCAGTGACAATCCCTGAGGCTTCTGAGGTCCGCATACTGCGTCTCGGTATTCACCACTCCGGCAGTGGTTCACACTGGCTCCGCAAAACCAGACAGAGTTCTGCGAGACAATACACACCATGAATAGTAAAACAGCTACTTGCGTCAAGGTATACTGGATTCAAGGCCATTCAGCGAACCCTCACAACATTGCTGCTGACCAGCAGGCACACTGCCCTCCTAATCCTGATCCTCCACCTATTCCCCTCCCACCCCAACCCCGCAACTCGCTCCGAGCCCGTAAAAATTTTCTCCGGCAGGACACACGCGCTCTTATCCCTCCGTGTGTCTTCTCCCTCCCCCTTCACATTACTAGGGCGGAGGAAGTTGTGCTTAGGAGGCTTCGGGCCGGGGTGGCCCTTACACCGGCTGTTATCTCGAGGTGGAACTGGTCGCATTTTCCACTGGGTGCTACGTGCCCATACTGCTCCGTTCCTGTGGTGGAAGCAGATGCATACCACCTAATATGGGCATGTACGGGTTTACAGTCGGAACGCTCGCGTCTCCTACTGCAAGTCGGTCTCCACTACAGTGTGACAACCAGCTATGACCGCTGGATACATGACAACAGCTTCCACAAAACACTGCTTCAATTCATACACAACACAGGCCTCACAGCACACATATAATACACATATCCGCACCAAGAATTATGCCTTAAGGGCAAATCTTTATCGCAATAAAAAAAAAAGACGCCATGTGATCACGCAGATCGTTGAGAAATTGCGGAGCGGAATCGGGAGAGCGGTAAACAGCAAAAATTCAAACAGAAGCATTATGGCATAAAATTTTAGAGAGATCACTTCAAGATTATCAGCTTGACGTAGGAGAACTGCCGAGATATCTTGTCTCACCAAAATAGCAACACCACCACCTCTAGTAAGTCTATCACGACGGAAAGCACGGTAATTAGAGGGAAAGACGTCCGTGCCTTCCATTTCGTCATGCAGCCATGTTTCTGTGATGACGAGAATGTGTGGGTTACGTGCAAGAATAATCGCGTCAAGCTGATCACTCTTGTTGATAACAATGCGTGCATTGATATTTAAAATTCGGAATTCTTGAGGGGGAGCAAGTCAGTCCTTTTTTGAAGTACTGCGATAGTCATGGCCTTCAAATTGAAGGTCGTACAATTTGTTGAAGGATGGTGGGCAGATTGTTCTAAAAAAACTGGCCGCCCTGTATACGCAATGCCTCATGGCTTCGAGCGTACCGGAATCTTGGAAAAACGCTAACATAATCCTAATCCATAAGGAAGGGGACGCCAAAGACTTGAAAAATTATAGACCGATCAGCTTACTGTCCGTTGCCTACAAAGTATTTACTAAGGTAATCGCAAATAGAATCAGGAACACCTTAGACTTCTGTCAACCAAAGGACCAGGCAGGATTCTGTAAAGGCTACTCAACAATAGGCCATATTCACACTATCAATCAGGTGATATAAAAATGTGCGGAATATAACCAACCCTTATATATAGCTTTCATTGATTACGAGAAAGCGTTTGATTCAGTCGAAACCTCAGCAGTCATGGAGTCAATACTATATTAGGGTGTAGACGAGCCGTAAGTAAAATTACTGAAAGATATCTATAGCGCCTCCACAGCCACCTAGTCCTCCATAAAGAATGCAACAAAATCCCAATAAAGAAACGCGTCAGACGGAGAGATACGATCTCTCCAATGCTATTCACAGCGTTTTTACAGGAGGTATTCAGAGACCTGGATTGGGAAGAATCAGGCATAAGAGTTAATGGAGATTTCCTTTAGTAACTTGCGATTCGCTGATGATATTGCCTTGCTTAGTAACTCAGGGGACCAACTGCAATGCATGCTCACTGACCTGGAGAGGCAAAGCAGAAGGGTGGGTCTTGAAATTAATCTGCAGAAAACTAAACTAATGTTTAACAGCCTCGGAAGAGAACAGCAGTTTACGATAGGTAGCGAGGCACTGGAAGTGGTAAGGGAATACATCTACTTAGGGCAGGTTGTTACCGCGCATCGGGATCATGAAACTGAAATAATCAGAAGAATAAGAATGGGCTGGGGTGCGTTTGGCAGCCATTCTCAGGTCATGAACAGCAGTTTGCCATTATCCCTCAAGAGAAAAGTGTATCACAGCTGTGTGTTACCAGTACTCACGTACGGGGCAGAAACCTGAAGGCTTACAAACAGGGTTCTACTTAAATTGAGGACGACGCAACGAGCTATGGAAAGAAGAATGATCGGTGTAACGTTAAGGGATAAGAAAAGAGCAGATTGGGTGAGGGAACAAACGAGAGTTAATGACATCTTAGTTGAAATCAACAAAAAGAAATGGGGGGAGGCATGGGCATGACATGTAATGAGGGGGGAAGATAACTGATGGTCATTAAGGCATACGGACTGGATTCCAAGAGAAGGGAAGCGTAGCAGGGGGCGGCAGAAAGTTAGGTGGGTGGTTAAGAATAATAAGTTTGCAGAGACAACATGGCCACAATTAGTACATAACCAGGGTATTTGGAAAAGTATGGGAGAGGCCTTTGCCCTGCAGTGGGCGTAACCAGGCTGATGATGATTATTATGATGATGATGATAGTCATGGATTTTAATCCTGGTGTTCGTGGCATCGTTGCTTATAAAGTATGCATTGTTGACCCGCAGTTTCGCGTCTATCAAACTAACTTATTTGCCCTCTTCTTTTTCAGCCTTCGCGCTTTCCCAAAGCAATTTACGTTTTCTGAGGGTTTCATGTGAATAATTGTTTTGTACAGAAATTCTGGTACCTTTTAACTTGTGGGCGTTTTTTTCAGATTGCACGCTTTTCATTGAAGTACTGAAAGAAGATAATAACGGGTCTTTGTTGACCAGTCTTCCCTGAACGGTGGATTCTTCCAACCGATTCTTCCAACGGTTAGCATATAGGAAAATGTGTCAGTCACAATTTTTTGCTTAAGCTCGCTTTCTGTTTCAGCGGCTTCCTTTCGAAGGCCAAATAGTATCAAAGTGGAACGCCTTTTCCTATCTTCCAATTCCACTATCTTGGTTTCTAGAGATTTAACGGGTTGTTCGATTTCATCGACACGATGGACACGTTTTTGTAAAATAGTGAAACAATTGCCCCAATCATTAAAAAGTTTTTTTTCCATATCGCTCTGCTGCGTTCCAAGAAGTATGCTCGATTTTTATGTCCTTAGAAAACAGCACATCGCGCGATATAGGTGGATTGCAGATTAAACCCATTAAATTTGTGCTTGATCATTTCTTACATATAATATTTGGGGTTTTACGTGCCAAAACCACTTTCTGATTATGAGGCACGCCGTAGTGGAGGACTCCGGAAATTTTGACCACCTGGGGTTCTTTAACGTGCACCTAAATCTAAGCACACGGGTGTTTTCGCATTTCGCCCCCATCGAAATGCGATCATTTCTTACATGTGCTTAATTACATTTTTAGCATTTCCTTATTAAACGGCGTCTTCCCTGAGAAAATGCAACAAGCGAAAGTGATTGTTACGTTTAAGTCCGGAAACAAAAAACGAGTTGGCAAGTTATAGGCCAATATCTAACTTCGTGTAATTTCGAAGGGCCTCGAAAAGATCATTTGCGCAAGAATTAAGTGATTTTGTGATAAACATAGCATCGTAACAGATAAGCAGTTTGGTTTCCGGCAGGGAATGTCGACAGAGCTTGCCTTGCTGACGCAAATAGAAATAATTTTAAATAACTTCGAGAACGAAACGTTAACTATAGGTGTATTCGTTGACTTTTCCAAGGCTTTCAATTCGGCTAACTATAAAACCCTATCTTCAAAATTAAACCATTATGACTTTCGCTGGATTCCCCTTAAACTTTTGAAATTATGTCTTGAGCACAGAAGGCAGCGCGTCGCCATTGGATCAAAACTTTCGTCAACAAGAGAACTAACACAAGGTGTTCCACAAGGAAGTGCACTGGGAGTGATTTATTTATCATTTATATTAATGACATAACGAATATTAGTGAACATGCACAATTCATAGTCTGTGTGGATGATACTAGCCTTTTTTTTTCAGATCACTTGATATTGCACGACTTACAAAAATGGCAAATAAAACTTTAAACTTATTGCAAAAGTGGAGTAATCTAAACTTATGAGCAATTAATGCGAATAAAACCAAGACTGTGATGTTTACGCCCCCACAAAAACAAGTGATCTGCAATACTGTTCTTTACCTCGGCACAGAAAGGATAGAATTAGTTGACAATGTCAAAATGTTAGGTGTAATTGTTAAGAAAGATTTAATTTGGGGTACACACACTGAGCGTATTATGTCCTCTTTGGCGACAGAATGTGTCGATTACGACACATACTGCCCTCTAAGGTAATACTGATGTTATGTAACAGTCTCTTCCTTTCACATGTTAGCTATTGTAATCTAGTGTGGTACGAGATCGCAAGCAAACATACGAAGCTTAAAAAAACATTACAAAATAAAACTGTCAGAAATGTTGTCAGCGCACCGTTTGATGCACATAGAAGAATCGAGATATTTCGTGCTCTTAATTAGCTTCGTATTGAATATTTTTATGATTATAACTTAGTCTTAAAAATCAAAAAATATTTTCGCTGTAATAACAACGTTTTCCTAAGCTTATGCAACTTAGTCAAATCAAGGGAAGCGTTATATCATTTCAGGAAACAGAGCCAGTGGGTGGTACCTTTCACACAGAACTAATTATTGTTTCAAGCGATTGCAGTACCAGGTGCCGAGAATATTAAACGTGATACATGCTTCCCATACCGAACTAAGTGCTATTACGAGACAGGCATTGAAATTAAATTCAACTAATAATGGTCAAATTTAAAAAATCATAACATTTGCAATTTTTTAAATTTCTTTCTTTTGATTTTTTTATTCATGTTATTTTTTTAGCATGTTCCAAATCTCGCTTTTCCATGGTTCCACATACCTTTCTTTGTTCCTCTGAACATTGCCGTTACATTCTGAGTAGAAATGTTGGTATTTTTAAAGTGTATTTTTTCAGGTGTTGCTTATAATTTGTGCACGATCTTTTTTCCTCCCCTTTTTCTAAATACAGATGTATGCCGCCATGTACGGATGCAAATATGTATAGATGCTGGGTTGGTGTAGATACGCATGTGAATATATATGTATATTGATGTTATAAATGTTCTTATGTGAATATAAATGTCCGTATAATATGAAATTGTACACACGAAATTGTAGACATGTCACATATTCTTTTTGTGAATATGCTGCAACTGTTCGTCAAAGACAGCGGACAGGAACCTTGTCAAGCTGCGATTGTCCAACTTTTTGTTCCTGCCCTTGCATTTTCTTTTGCTGTAAAAAAGGAAAATGCGAAATAAAGTTGAAGTTGAAAGTTGAAGTTGAAGGCGGATCCGCATAAGTGTCCCTAGATGCGCAGTATTGTGGCCATGTTCAAGTAGATACAGGAAGGCGTCAGGTGCGTCAGCTTGCGTTGGTGAGCGATCAGAGGGGATGTACTGCGAATACATACATCACCCACGCTGTCGGTGGCAACACGGTATACGCTCGGCAGCTGCACCGACGATGAACGCCGCCGCTGCAAGGATCCTGGGCAGCACTTAAGTTCGTGCCGAGAAGAGTGCCGCACTGGAAGCAATGAAAAGCCTGGCTGCGTGGTCTTAGCATTCAGGCATTATAAACTCCCATACGTGGGCCGATGCCGAGGTTAGCGCAATTCCAGGCCGACCCAACGTGGAGGTGAAGCCGGCTATAAGCATTCCCCATACGTGGGCCGATCCCGAAGTTAATGCAATGCTGGGCCGGCCCACGGCGAAGTTACAGCAAGCGTTAATCCCCATACGTGGCTCAATCACGAAGTGAGTGTAATGGGCGGGGGTGCGACTAGCGGCTGAGGTGAAGCAGGCTTTAAGAAATCCCCATACGTGGGCTGATCCCTAAGTTAGTGAAATACCTGGCCTACCCGCGGAGGAGGTGGAGCAGGCGTTTAGCAATCGCCACACATGGGCTGCAGCGGTGGCATAGAGGGAGAGCATCCGCCACGCGTGCAAGAGGACCGTGGCTCGAATCCCGGTGCCGCGCAATTTTCCACCGGATTAAAAAAAAATCCGCGTGTTGACAAAATTGCATAAAGAGGCCTGGAGTGCGGCCTCATCCCGGTAACCAGAACCAGTAACGCACTCCCTCACCAGAGCAGGATTGGCCACCCTGGTGCAGTACTTGGCCACAACCTCCCATATGAATACAACAATCAAACCGCGGCCCTCAGTCCCCAGCAGCTGCGAAGCAACTGGCCACGGCGGCGGTTAGACCTGTGACGCAGCAGAGGGTGCTAAGAATCCCTGGATGCGGACAGGCCGCCATCGGAATCTGAACCTGGCAACGTTTAACGCTAGAACGTTACCTAGTGAGGTTAGTCTAGCAGTGCTATAGGAGGAATTAGAGGGCAGCAAATGGGACATAATACGGCTCAGTAAAGTTAGAAGAACAAATGAAGCATATACAGTGCTAAAAAGCGGGCACGTCCTGTGCTACCGGGGCTTATCGGAGAGACGAGAACTAGAACTCGGATTCCTGATAATTAAGAATATAGCTGGTAACATAGAGGAATTCTATCGCATTACCGAAAGGGTGGCAGGTCTCATTGTGGCACTTAATAAGATGCACAAATTGAAGGTCGTACAGATCTACGCCCCTACATCCAGTCATGATGACCAGGAAGTCGAAAGCTTCTATGAAGACGTGGAGTCGGCGATGGGTAAAGTCAAAACAAAATAGACTATACTGATGGGCGACTTCAATGCCACGGTAGGCAAGAAGCAGGCTGGAGAACAGTCAGTGGGGGAATATGGCATAGGCTCTAGGAATAGCAGGGGAGAGTTATTAGTAGAGTTTCCAGAACAGAATAATATGCGGACAATGAATACCTTCTTCCGCAAGCGGGATAGCCGAAAGTGGACGCGGAGAAGCTCGAATGACGAGACTAGAAATGAAATACACCTTATACTCTGCGATAACCCTGGCATCATACAAGATGTGGGCGTGCTCGGCAAGGTGCGCTGCAGTGACCATAGGATGGTAAGAACTCTAATTAGCCTAGACTTGAGGAGGGAACGGCAGAAACTGGTACATAAGAAGCCGATCAATGAGTTATCGAAAAGGGGGAAAATCGAGGAATTCCGGATCAAGCAACAGAACAGGTATTCTGCTTTAACTCAGGAAGAGCAGCTTAGTGTAGAAACAATGAACGACAATATTACGGGCATCATTAAGGAGTGTTGTTGCGTACTCCAGGGTAGCGTATCGTACTGCTGCCGAGAAGTAGCGACGCCTGCCTATCGAAGCTCGACCGACGTTACTGTTGGGAAGCGTGGCGTGTCGGCGGGCTGCAGGCATCCGGTAGACCATGGCGACCAAGCAAGGGCGAGACTATTTATAGGGCGAAACTTGCACGGTTTATTCAAAGGTTGTTGAAAGAAAATGACAAGGGCATGAAGTGTTTTAAAGTACATTTTGGAGCCCCTTAAATGGGCTCTCTACAATCGTGGGCGTGATATTGCTTCTGTGGACGTCACGTGACCAGCACAAAAACAGGGCCCCTCCTCCTCTGGTTATACCGAGCCTGCTGCAAGGAAGAGGTGGTCCCGCCTCCTGGAATTGCAGACGCATGTCCTCCTCTTCTGCGCGTTGCGGGTTCGTGGAAGTTCTCATCTAGGTCCAATTCGAGAAAAGGGTCTCTCTAAACTCGGACACCCACACGTACATACACACACAAAAGAGGCCTGTACACTGCGGGACTTCCGGCAGACTCGAAATGGTCATGGCGAATTAGAAAGTCACGCTTCATTTCGACGAGGATTGCTGGAAAAAGGTCGGATGAGAGAAAGTTCTTTCTGCACGAGCTGCGCGACTCCAACAATACCAGCGAAGTCACACCTCATTTCGATGAGGCAGGGTAAGATGGTCGACTGAAATTCCTTTCAACACGTGGTGCCAGACACCAACCCTAACAGTGTGCAATAGAAGTCTGTGGCAACTCCGTTAGAAGGGATACCATTAAGCTGTCGCAGGATACTAGAGGTCTTATCAAGAAACGTCAATGTATGAAAGCCTCTAACCCTACAGCTAGAATAGAATGGGGAGAACTTTCGAAGTTAATCAACAAGCGTAAGACAGCTGACATAAGGAAGTATAATATGGATAGAATTGAACATGCTCTCAGGAACGGAGCAAGCCTAAAAGCAGTGAAGAAGAAACTTGGAATTTCTCAAGAATCAAATGTAAGCGTTAAGAGACAAAGCCGGCGATATCATTACTAATAAGGATGAGATAGTTGAAGTGGCAGCGGAGATCTATAGAGATTTATGCAGCACGAGTGGCACATGCGACGATATTGGAAGCGAGAATAGTCTAGGGGAATTCGAGATCCCACAAGTAACACCGGAAGAAGCAAAGAAAGCCTTTGGAGGTATGCAAAGGGGGAAGGCAGCTGGGGAGGATCAGGTAACAGCAGATTTGTTCAAGGAAAACTGAAAAACTCAACTAGAAAATGAGCTAGAAACTGAACTAGAAACTGAACGAGAAAAACTGGCCACCCTGTATACGCAATGCCTCATGACCTCGAGCGTACCGGAGTCTTGGAAGAACGCTAACATAATTCTAATCCATAAGAAAGGGGACGCCAAAGACACAAAAAATTATAGACCGATCAGCTTACTGTCCGTTGCCTGCAAAGTATTTGCTCAGGTAATCGCAAATAGAATGAGGAACAGCTCAGACATCTGTCAAGTAAACGACTAGGCAGGATTCCGTAAAGGCTACTCAACAATACACTATATTCACACTATAAATCAGGTGATAGAGAAATGTGCGGAATATAACCAACCGTTATATATAGCTTTCATTGATTACGAGAAAGCGTTTGATTCAGTCGAAACCTCAGCAGTCATGGGGGCATTACGGAATCAGGGTGTAGACGAGCCGTATGTAAAAATACTGAAAGCTATTTATAGCGGCTCCACTGCCACCGTAGTCCTCCATAAAGACAGCAACAAAATCCCAATAAAGAAAGCCGTCAGGCAGGGAGATGCGATACTCCAATGCTATTCACAGCGTGTTTACAGGAAGTATTAAGAAACCTGGATAGGGAAGAATTGGGGATAAGAGTCAGTGAAGAATACCTTAGTAACTTGCGATTCGCTGATGATATTGCCTTGCTTAGTAACTCAGGGGACCAATTGTAATGCATGCTCACTGACCTGGACAGGCAAAGCAGAAGGGTGGGCCGAAAAATTAATCTGCAGAAAACTAAAGTAATGTTTAACAGTCTCGGAAGAGAACAGCAGTTTACGACAGGTAGCCCGGCACTGGATGTGGTAAGGAGCATCTACTTAGGGCAAGTTGTTACCGCGTATTCGGATCATGAGACTGAAATAATCAGAAAAATTAGAGTGGGCTGCGGTGCGTTTGGCAGGCATTCTCAGATCGTGAACAGCAGGTCGCCATTATCCCTCAAGAGAAAAGTGTATAACAGCTGTGTCTTAATAGTACTCACGTACGGGGCGGAAACCTGGATGCTTACGAAAAGGGTTCTACTTAAATTGATGACAACGCAACGAGCTATGGAAAGAAGAATGATGGGTGTAACGTTAAGGGATAAGAAAAGAGCAGATTGGGTGAGGGAACAAACGCGAGTTAATGACATCTTAGTTAAAATAAAGAAAAAGAAATGGGCATGGGCAGGACATGTAATGAGGAGGGAAGATAACCAATGATCATTGAGGGTTACGGACTGGATTCCAAGGGAAGGGAAGCGTAGCAGAGGGCGGCAGAAAGTTAGGTGGGCGGATGAGATTAAGAAGTTTGCACGGACCACATGGCCACAATTAGTACATGACCGGGGTAGTCGGAGAAGTATGGAAGAGGCCTTTGCCTTGCAGTGGGCGTAACCAGGCTGATGATGATGATCATGATACGTTGGCTAATCCGGAGGTTAGTGCAATGCCGGGCCTACGAGTGGCGGCGGTGAAGCAGACGTTAAGCAATCCCCATACGTTAGCCGATCCCGAAGTTAGTGCAATGCCGGGCGGACTCCTGGCGGGGTTGAAGCAGGCGTTAATCAATCCCCATACCTGGGCCGTTCCCGAATTTATTGCAATGCCGGGCCTACCCGCGGCGAATGTGAAGGATGCACTGATGAACCCCCATACGTGGGCCGTTCCCGAAGTTAGGGAAATGTCGGGCCGGCCTGTGGCGAAGGTGAAGCTGGCGTTAAGCAATTACCATACGTGGACTAATCCGGCTTGGCAGCGGAGGCAGCAAACAGTGCGAACTCTGAACCGTACTGCTTATTTCTTCAGGCCTTCTCGGAGCTATCGCTGGGCATCAGCTCGGGATTTTTGTCGCGGGCGTCTTTGGCGCCTACGTCCTGAGCGCAGCAGCACTGACAATGCAGAAGCGGATCAACGTACAACCACGTGACCCTGTCGTCACCGCCTGGATCTCGAATCAACGTACAGCCCGTGACCATGTCGTCACCGCCTGGTTCCCGTTAAAAGGACCCCCAGTCGACCAGGGCAGTCACTTGGCAACGGAGGCAGCAAACAGTGCGCACTCTGAACCGTACTGCTTATTTCTTCAGGCCTTCTCGGAGCTGTCGTTGGGCATCACCTCGGGAATTTCGTCATGAGCATCTTTGGCGCCTGCGTCCTGAGCGCAGCAGCACTGACAGTGCAGAAGCGCATCAACGTACAACCACGTGACCATGTCGTCACCGCCTGGATCTCGAATCGACGTACAACCCGTGACCATGTCGTCACCGCCTGGTTCCCGTTAAAAGGACCCCCAGACGACCAGGGCAGCGGAGGCAGCAAACAGTGCACATTCTGAACCGTACAGCTTATTTCTTCAGATTTGAAATTTTCCGATTATTTTAAAAGTGCATTGTTACGTACCTTGCTGCCTCTGCGGCCTCGTTGTGTTGACTGCTTTCTGTCCTGATTCTGACGTTTGCATTATGACCACTGAAATTGTTGACCTGGTGCGCGAATTTTGCAAAGAATTAAGAGAGCTGAAGAACAGCATGGACTTTATAAACAAAGAATTCGAGGCTCTAAAGAAAGAATGCAGTCAAGTAAAAAATGAGAATGTGGCACTGAAAGAAACACAACAGGTGCTAGCGCAAGAAATTGAGGCGTTGAAAAAGAAAGTGCAGGAAAACGCCGTGAGAATCATGGCACCAAGATCAGTATTCTAGAAATAAAAATATTGACTTGAAAGGAATTCCGCAGGAGAAGTCCGACATCCTCGTAAGCATACTTGGAAAAGTTGACGACGTTCTCAGGGAGACCATAAAACAAGAGGACATTGAAGTCTTCCACCGAATTCCGACGCGAAATTCTGACTCTGATCCCAACATAGTGGTGGTTTTCCAGAGCAGGGCTAAACGCGATGTAGTCCTTAATAAGGTCAGGAAGCACAGGCTCACTACTAATGAGATCAGATTTCCTGATAATCATTCTGTCTACATAAATGAGAACCTCTGCTCGCAGCTCAAGAAGCTGCTAGGCATGGCCATTGCTAAGAAAAAAAAAAGAAGCAAACTGGCGTTTCGCACGGGCTAGGAACGGAATGATTTTCGCACGTCTGACAGACACATCTCCTGTCCTGCGTATTTCGTGTGAATCAGACTTGGACAAAATGCAACGTGCCACCACTGTTAACTAAACGCGTGTTTTGTTATTTGTTGGCGTTAATCTTATCTGTTGTTTATAAATGGATACACCCGCTGACATTGTAGTGCCGCATGACTGCAACTACTTGAAGTTCTTGCATTTGAATGCGCAATCTGAAAAGAGCAAGTGCGATGAGCTTTCCATGTTTTTAAGCAAATGTTGTTTTCAATTTAATGTGATAAGGGTTACGCAGACTTGGTACCAGCGAGAGAGTGACGTTCTTCACCTGCCTGGATATCAATCTTTTTTTCTTAAACAGGCCTTCCCGTCGCGGAGGCGGCATGCTGCAGTTAGTATCAAATGAGTTTTCTTGCACCTTGATCCCCGAGTTTTCTACTATAATGCCAGATTATGAAGTTTTAAGCTTACAGTACAAAAAATACATTTTTGTGGTTGTGTATCGCCCACCTGATGGAAAGATCGATAACTTTATTACTTCCTTTGAAAGGATTCCCAGCTTCGTGTGTCCAAACGACATGGAAATTTTCGTGGGTGGCGATTTCAATGTTAATATTTTACAAAGTACTTCGCAGTCCCAAGAACTACAACTACTCCTCCACCCTTCTTATTGCAGGAATGTTACTAAAGAACCTACGCGTGTAAGTCATACATCTCGAACACTACTCGGTCTATTCATCACTTACTGTTCTGAAGATACCACCAAATCAGGAGTGATTGTAGCTGATAGGAGCAATCATTTGCCGATATACATGTTCTGTAAGCTTCATCAGGCTTCAAAACAGGGCGTCAGTCTCAGTCATTTGTTTTCCAGGAAATTAATTACAAAACGCTAAACACTTGCCGGCAAAAAAATTAATATTGATTGGACTTCGGTGCTTCTATGTCAGGACGCATATGAGGCATATGATAAACTCATGCGCTCCCTTAAGGAAGCGTATGACAACTCCTTTAAATATAGAAGAGTAAAGAAGTCAACCGTAGCTTAATGACGAATGCCTTAGGATGATCCTTGAGAAGGATTCACTGTATCACAAGTTTGTGAGAGCAAGAAACCCTGATGATCTTACAGGCTTTAGAAAATACCGGAACTATGTTACTAAATTTATACGAAATACAAAAAAAACTGTATTGCGAGAACCTATTTCAAGAGGTGAGTAATCGGAGCAGTCTATTATAGAGCGAAATTAAAAAAGCTTTTGCATTCCAATGTTCACAATAGTGTACTTTGAGCTTGTAGTTCAAGACAGAACGCTAAGAGGCAAAGAATTACCAAATATGTTTAATGATTATTTAAAAAGTATAGATAAAAGTACTCACGACACAGCAGTAACCAAGTATTTGGGCACACGGAACGCACATACAGCTTTTCTTAAACCTACAGATGCATATGAAGTTTATGCAATTTTCATGTCACCAAAAAATAGTAAATCCCGTGATGTGAACGGGCTTTAAGTAAGACCTATTAAGTTCGTGCTTGATCTTTTGCTCCCAGTACTTACTCATAGTTTTAACCTATCGCTGCCAACTGGAATTTTTCTAGAAAAATGCAACACGCGAAAGTTAGTCTTATTTAAATCCGGTGACAAAAATAAGCTGTCGAATTACAGGCCAGTATCAGTACTGCCTGTCCTATCCAAGGGACTAGAAAAAGGTATTTGTAAAAGACTGAAGTCATTTTGTGATAAACATTCCATCATAGCAAATAAACAATTTGGGTTCCGTGCGGGAATTTCAACTGAATTGGCTCTGCTAACCCAAAAAGTGTTCATTTTAAATGGTTTTGAACATAAGGAACTAACGCTAGGAATTTTCGTATACTACTCTAAAGCATTTGATAGGCTAAATCATCAGACTTTGCTTACTAAACTAGAACATTATGGGTTTCGGGGCATTTCTCTCAAACTCTTCCAATCGTGTCTTAATCACAGAAAACAACGCGTTTCGATTTCATCAGAAAACTCACTTCTCCGGGAAATTACACAGGGCGTTCCCCAAGGAAGTATACTAGGGCCAGTATTGTTTAATATATATGTTAACGACATTGTCAGCATTTCTAATGACGCGAACTTCATCATTTATGCGGACGACACCAGCCTCTTCTTTCAGTCTCGCAATATCGGCAATCTCTCGTTGTTGGCAAATGTCACACTGAAATAATTGACCGAATGGAGCAAGGTTAACACTCTCAAATTAAATACAACAAAAACAAAAGCTGTTATTTTTGCACCTCCACAAAAACATCTGAGTGAAGACATACTGGTGTAGGTTGGTGCTGAAGTAATGGAAGTTGTTCCTAATGTCAAAACATTGGGTGTTATATTTAATCAAAAACTAAATGTGGAATGAACATGTGGAACTTATTGCATCCCGTTTAGCCAAAGATTTTGCGTGCTTTGCAGACTCCGTGAGACGAGACCATCTAAAGTTAAGCTGATCCTTTTTAACGCACTATTCTCATTTAATGTATGGCCACCTTGTGTGGGGTACCACGTCAAAGCAAAATATCAGTAAACTATTACTGCTGCACAAAAAAAGGCTGTTCGTCATATCACAAACGCGCCATTCGACGCACATACATCTGAATTATTTTCGAAGTATAATATCATTTGTCTAGCTAGATTATATGGCGTTAAGCTTGCCTTAAAATGTGTACAAAAGTACACTTTAGTGACACTTTGTGTCACTAAAGTGTACAAGCATTATTCTGTCCCCGTTGTCATGGATATGGGCAAGAACCTTGTCAAGCGGCAAAAAAGCAGCTTTTAGTTCTTGTCCTAGTGTTCATTGTTTTCGTAAATGAATGAATGCTAAATAAAGTTTGATTGATTGACGTTTCTGCAACGCCGGGCCGAACTGCGGCGAAGGTGGAGCAGGCGTTCAGCAATCCCCATACGTGGGCCGATCCCGTAGTGCAAGGCCGGCCCGGCCAGTACCGAAGGTGAAGCAGGTGTTCAGCAATCTCCATGCGTGGGCTAATCCTGAAATTACTGCAATGCCGCGCCTACCCGCGGCGGAGGTGAAGCAGGCGTTAAGCAATCACCATACGTGGGCCGATCCCGTAGTGCAAGGCCGGCCCGGCCAGTACCGAAGGTGAAGCAGGTGTTCAGCAATCTCCATGCGTGGGCTAATCCTGAAATTACTGCAATGCCGGGCCTAACCGCGGCGGAGGGTGAAGCAGGCGTTCAGCAATCTCCATGCGTGGGCTAATCCTGAAATTACTGAAATGCCGGGCCTACCCGCGGCGCAGGTGCAGCAGGCGTTCAGCAATCTCCATGCGTGGGCTAATCCTGAAATTACTGCAATGCCGCGCCTACCCGCGGCGGAGGTGAAGCAGGCGTTAAGCAATCACCATACGTGGGCCGATCCCGTAGTGCAAGGCCGGGCCGGCCAGTACCGAAGGTAAAGCAGGCGTTCAGCAATCTCCATGCGTGGGCTAATCCTGAAATTACTGCAATGCCGGGCCTACCCGCGGCGGAGCTGAAGTAGGCGTTCAGCAATCCCCATACGTGGGCCGATACCGTAGTGCAAGGCCTAGCCGGCCCGTACCGAAGGTAAAGCAGGCGTTCAGCAATCTCCATGCGTGGGCTAATCCTGAAAGTACTGCAACGCCGGGCCTACCCGCGGCGGAGCTGAAGTAGGCGTTCAGCAATCCCCATACGTGGGCCGATCCCGTAGTGCAAGGCCGGGCCGGCCAGTACCGAAGGTAAAGCAGGCGTTCAGCAATCTCCATGCGTGGGCTAATCCTGAAATTACTGCAATGCCGGGCCTACCCGCGGCGGAGGTGAAGCAGGCGTTAAGCAATCCCCATACGTGGGCCGATCCCGAAGTTAGTGCAATGCCGGGCCTTCCCGCGGTGGATGTGCCGTTCACTGGTACGGGGCCCGCTACAGAGCTTCGCTGGTCATCCTTCTTCACATAGCTGAAGGGCACTTAGTTTTTTTTCTGGTTAGGGCGCTCCAGCGCGTGTAGTGTTATCGCAGCTTTAATGATGACAATTTTATTGACAATCGCTTTTTTTTCTTGATGCATTTATTTTGGTTCATATGCTCGCTACTGATGTAGGTCTTCTGATCTATTTTTGTAAATTAGGTACTGCCGACACATTTCTCTCCTATATCCGACGTGATCCGTGCTCCCCAAGAACGGCGTCGTCTCACGGCCGCGTCCTATTGGCACGGTGTATCGTGCAACGTGTCTGCCAAAGCACCGTTGTAAGCACCCTGCCATGTAAGGTGTACACGTGAGGCCTAGCATTGAGTGCCATGTAGAGCAAAAGTAAGGATGAAAATAAATTCTAGAGTAACGCTTGGCTGCACGGGCGTGCAGGACATTATATTAGACGAAACCAATCAGTAGAAATGGGCGTGAGTATTAAAGAAAAAATACAATTATACAAATACAGTACAAAATGCAACATTGGCAACAATGCCTCTTGAAGATCAGTTTCAATTGATGTAGTATTCTGTTTCATGCCTAATATCACTGTTAGTAGTACCATATTTTGTCCTAACAAATCTTGCGTATAAAACAAAAGCTCAAGAGGGTTGCAAAGGCTTCAATGAAAAGTTGCTGTAATAGTAGCTCCACGGGTATTCCTGACCCGTTACAATGCCGAAGGGCGTATGTGTTCGCCTGTCGGTGTATATTTTTTGTCCCTGTTTTATTTTGCGCCTAAAAACATTTGTAACCTATGTGTGGTTCTTACGTAATCTCAAGAAATTTTCTAGTATCGCACTGCGGCTAATCGCATCGTCCGGGCGGTTCATTCGTAGGGGAGTAGAGTAAAAATAATGAATACTTGAAACAGCCGGGGAGGGTAGGGGAAATCATGTTTGCGAGTATCTGTGGCACGATAGTTTTTCCCTCTCTTTTTGGCACCTCCACGTACGCTGGGCGAATCGCATAAGATGAACGACGTTTGATGAGATTTGCGAGCGGCGTGCTATGTGCACGCCATAGCGCGGCGTGAGCGCCGAGGCAGCGACAGCCTGCAACAGGCGTAGCCAAAGGAAACCGCTGCAGCGGCGACGGCAGACAACGAGGTGCCTGAAGTGAGGCAAACAGAGCGTGTACAAACAGCCTTAAGGAAGTGCACTGACATTTCACACTCGTAAAGTGAAATTCTCGTTATCGTGGCGAAATGTATTACGCAGATCGGTGGCCCCGTAGGTTTACCGACAGTTTAGGTGAGATGAGTCTGTAAAAATGATCCTTGTTCTTCTCGAAGCTCGGACACATCGTTGGGAGCCAGGCTTTCTATTGCAATTTTTCTTTTAAGGCTTCTGTCACATCTCCCACGCATCTCTGAATAATCCTAAGGCTGAAGCTTTCTTTGCTTAGCCCATCACGGTCGCGCATCGGCCGGGTGGCCGATCAATCCATCAGTCGGCATGTCGCACGCTAAGAGAAAGCAAGCCAGCGTATGTGGCACGCAATAGAGCGATAGTACGTCGCTGTTGTGCCAGGGATCCCTACTGTGTACTGCGTAATAGAGCCATATCACGAAAATAAAATTAGTTGTCTCTACGACATATGTTGTTGCGGTCCAGCACCCGTGTATGTCCTTCTCCATGTGTGCGTGAACGTGTCTGTTTCAAGTGCGGTGCTTCATAAATTGAATCTGTCGTATAATATCGAGTCTTTGTAATCTCGAATGCGCACAAATCTCTTAATCTAAGGGCGCATAGCATTCAACGGCTCCTTTAGTTTTCCTTCTTTCTCTCTTTCTTTCTTTCTTTTGTATTTGGGATAGCATGGGAAGTTCGCTATGTGCCAAACAAATGCTTCGACCTACAGAGCGTGGTATTTTAGCAGAAAACTTGTACCAGGGTGCACATCCGCGCTCTGTGTAGTAAAACAAATTATGACGACATAAAATCTGTACTTATAGTTTACGGCTCATAGGAATAGCTAAAAGACAAGAACCTCATGTCGGAGTATCGCATATCCAATGGAGTTCTTTGATTTTGTCAAACATCTAGCAGGGCTATCCGACTATTGTGTCTCAGTGAGCGCCTCTGAGTATAGGCCCTTCCCGAGCTAATCATCCAAAATATAAATATGCCACTATGACACAAGGGGTATAGAATCCTCGAATGTATATTATCGATGCGTAGAGCTTTCCTTCCAAGTCTCTATCTGATCAAATATGATACACCGCCTCACTCCTCGCGACATTGCGTCGACGTCTCACAGTGCGCGTGATTAGGTGCTTACATTTGGACATTTCAGCATAACGTTTGACTAGTGTAGTGCGTAGACGTAAACATTGCATGCGCTTTCGTGCTGTAAAGGATGGAAAAGAGCACATTTTTATGCGTCGCGTTTAGTTGCATGGAATTTGGTTAACCACTTTTATCACTTCACATAGATTCCAACATGTGTGTTTGATCTGCATAATTTTCTACCTTATAGTCTTTTTGCCGATTGTCTCACGAACACAATTTACGGGACAGGAGCAAATTCTGGCGTCACATGCGCTGCAACCCTATGCGCGATTGTGCAAGCACCATATTGCCGGAGCTAATGATAAAACCTACGGTGGAAGAACATGAGAGGTGAATGAACTGCCCCTCGGAGCGAGGGACTCGCCAATGTTTCGCTCATTCTGTGACATGTGGGGCGGAAGAACGGAGACCATGGACAACGTAGACAGGGCGTTGTTATGGGATATTGTCAAGCACGAATGCATAGATGAAGATTTCGTGGAGCTGCTGAGGGAGATATATGGAGAAAACTGAGTAAAAGTTGTGTGGGAAAGCCAAAATCGTAATGAAGTAGTGGGAATTCACCGAGTACTGATCCAAGTATGCCCTCTGTTTCCGCTGCTGTTCACGCCTTATGTTAAGGGCATTCAAAGACGACTGGAAAACACTGAATTAGGATTTGATTTATCATACACGCGTAATCGCCAAATGGTGCAACAGAAGGTCAGCGCACTGATGTATGCGGACGACATAGTGCTACTACCACGGACAATGCAGGAGATTTACAGAAACTGGCCAATGTATTTTATAACGCAACGACAAACCTAGGCCTTAACTTTAACACACGGAAATCGGGAATTATGATCTTGAATGAAGATACGAGTAACCTAGTCGTGTTGACTCAGCAGCAGGTCATACCCATGAAGGTGAAGTAGGAGAAGCAATATAACGACATCGGTGTATACGTAGACGAAGGAAAGACTCACTCGAGTGACAACCAAGGTAACCTCAAAACAAAATGGAAGCGGAATACAGCAATGAAGAAACAGAGCACTTTGTGGCCACAATACATATAAGATGGTGCGTGGAATCTGGAAAGAGTCATGGTGCCAGCTCTGATGTACGCTTAAAATTGGATATCTTTTCGGGGTTAGAAGTTAACAAACCATCGGTTGCCCGGTTCGCTTTCGGAGCCTACAGCAAAACCACAAACGAGGGGTTGACTCTCGTTTGAAGTAAGAGAAGTGCAGAGCACAATTAGTTTTGAAAGGCTCAGGAACACGGATCAAAAGAAGTGGGCGGCTAAAGTGCGCAAGTATCTGTGCATAAAAAGCGTAGACAAAGAACAGAGATCGATTTCGAGAAAGTTGGCAACCACGTGCAGGGTAATTGAAACTGTATATACTCGCCCAGGAGTAATCAGAAAGAAAGTTAGAGCAACAGGGACAGCGAATTGGACGCAACGAATGGAAACGAAAAAGACCGTGACAATACAAGAATGAGAAAAAGGAAATTAGAAGGGAAAATTTCTACGATAATACGAAAGGAAGTGCATGATATTTAAGGCTCGAGCTCGTTGCCCAAGCACCAAAACACACCGGAGCAAATTTTCGCAATTAGACGAGGCATGTGTATGCTGCAGTGAAAATCCGGGGACCCGCACCTTCTAATAGAACGCGAAGGCTTTCACTGGGTGAGACCCGCAGATGACATACACCTTCCAGAAGCGCATGGATTTAATGTGGACGGAAACATCAACCGGTCAGCAGTCGAGATAAGCTAGACCCGTTTAGAGTATTGGAGAAAAAGCAGGGAAGAGATACTACCGGAACCGTTACAGGCATAGGGGGCGGTACGAGGTAGAAAAGTTTTGAGAGAAAAAAGGCGTTGAGCAGACCTGTACAAAAATGCTAGGATGAAAAACGTGCACAGCATACCTGATTAAATCAAGCAGGCTAGGTGGCCATTTGTTACCGCCCCGTTTTAAAGGCGAAGCCTATAAGTAATCATCATCGATCATCATCGTCAACTGTCGGGGACCCGCCTGCTTGCCGTATGTGCATAGGAAAGCACGGCCAAATGCATTGCGTATTGAAACGCGTCCCGAAGCTTATTTCGGTCCATTTCATTTCTTTTCGAGTGCCGGTTGTGGACAGTTTACGCTGAGAGAAACGATGAAGTGAACGTGAGTGTGTCAAAATGGGCATAAAGAAAATATAAGTATCCAGGCAGCTGCTTCTATCGGCGGTTGGTAATACGTTCAATTACCTCCTGATGTAGTAAAACGACTGCGAAATGAAGCAGGAAAAATCAATTCGAAGCAGCCAAATGCTTGCATTACAGCCTTAGGCACATGACAGTGCCTAAGGCTGTGCCAGGAATCGCCAGAAAGACAAACATCAGTGTAGCACTCAGATGCCACACGTACGCCATCGCTGGCGTGATGTTGTGCTGCTTGCAAGATGAAGCTGAGGGCGCTTTTTGCAATCGCTTATGTGGCCACATCTTTTTTTTTCTATGTTCTTTTTTCTTTTTGAGGGACCGTAGCAGCTAAATCTATGGCGCTTTCACTTTCTGCGTTCAGTAGCGCCTCCCGCAACTTAAATACCTCAAAGGAGTCTTGACGGCATTTATTGATTTCCAGTGTTATGCCCAAGGTATACCCGGTATTGCTGCGTAGATCTGAATACCTGCATGCTGGGAAACAGGCATTTGCTGTTAGACAAGGCATTAGCCCAAATGTTTCTTAAGATTAAGGAGCAATTAAGCGGCAAAGTTCACGTTGAACATTTTTTAACCATGCATGAATACTCACGCATTTTCCAGGAGGTTGAGCCTCCAGTTACGAAATCGTGCACAGGTAGCATGAAATTAGCCCGTTCAGGCATTTTCCTGATCCATGCCAAAAGTCTATTCGCGACGACGTAGTGACAATAGTGTTCGAAACAAACCGATGTGATTCGATGCGGCGACTTTAAAAGCACCGTATCGCGTGATTGTTTTGGGGACACCTACGAGTGTACGGGACCGGAGGGCGATAACATGAGTTCCCGTGTATACGCGTATGCTGTGCGGAGACAGCTGCAGAGCATGCACAAACAAAACAGATTTTTGTTGCGGTGAAACATAGGAAAATACGTTACATTTTGTGACATTATACTCGATTGCTGCGCTGTCGCTTCATTGCACACGACTTGGTGCTAGAAATGTCTTTTTTTTTTCGCAGACGTAGCCTGTTGGCTGAATGAATCAGTTCGCCCCCGGGATTGTGTATACACTGTTCAGACAACCATCGTCAAGGAGAGCTCGCGTGCACCGCAACCACAGTTGAGGCGGCAGCGTGGACGGCGACAATCCTGATAGGAAGGAGGAGGCCTGGAATCAACATCGGAACGAGATGAAGAAGGAACGAATCGCCCAGGAAACAGCGCGCCGAACGACTGGCTAAACGCCGCAACATAGCTAGAACCCCAGACTAACCCGGACTTGCGATCAAGATTAACCAAGGCTAACCATGCTGTGCCTTAGCTTTCGCTACGTATATCCTGGCATAGCCGAGCTAAGCCACTGCCAATTTTTTCGTCTCTCTTTTGCCCGCATGGTCGAAATGCTCCGTATTTGCCAGTTATGCGCTAAAGAGCTAGACATCGCTGAGAAAGCATAACGACCAACATTAGCTCAACGTAAAAGCTACTTGCGCCGTCTACGGGCTGAGCACCAGAGAATATAGCGAGTGGTGGAGACGCTCTGTCTTCGGCGCCGCCGCGCACTTCCGTGCACCTCTCATATTCTTCCACCGTGAAGAAAGACCGACTTGCCACGTGGATTCAAAAGCACCAGAAGTTTAGAGAGATTTGGAGACTACACATGTGGTCGGACAAACGCCTCAGGCTGAGACCAACGCTTCGACAAGCGACACAACGCGCTTGTGGTCTATCAGTAGGCTACATCGTTTACTGTCCTCCTGCCACCATTTTCCTGGCTCTAAAGCGCATGTTAAAATGAGAACAGACAGGGACACATGAAGGGCACGCACAGCGCTTACTTCCAACAACCCCGTTGTACATTCCTTTGTCTGGCGCGCTGTTCTCATTTTAACGTGAAATGTGCCCAAGTCTCCAGCCTTCGTATCTGAAGCAGGCAATTGCTGTGGAAATGTTAGTCAGCATCACCTGCTACCACGCATGTGAATGAGAAAGGTCCGTTAGGTGCCGGCACATTTCTGTATTTCTCATAACAATTTTCTGTCTTCAACCACAGCATAAAGGCCACCCATTGGCTCGAGACATAAACGAGATAGAAGTGGTGTTCTGTTGCAAATGGGTCGCAAGCCCCAAGGGTAGCGTTGGCCTGGCGGCCTGGGGCACAGCTGGAAGCATCCGAAGGCCCTGGCAAAGGATGAGTCGACTGGTAACAGAACAACTTGTTTACTTCAGCATCGCAAAAGAGCGGCCGGTCAGGTCGACCGAAGTGGAGAAACGGGAGACCACGTTACTCGACGGAAGAAATCGAAGGCTCCCTCTTGGCGTCCGGCGGCAGCGGCTTTTGTACTCTCGGAGTCGAGGCCAAGAACGAACTCCTCGATAGAGGCGCCCGTGACGGCCGCGCACGGACACGTTGTGACAAGAAGTGACGTATCCGCCGGGCCGGCGCCGGTCCGACCTCCTCGCTTCACAGTTGGGGAGCTCCTCTCCCCGGCTTCCGCGCTTTGACAAGCGTGGGCGCCAACATGCACACACATTCACACACACACACGAAGACACGTGGCATTGAAACATGCCTGGACGCGCTTGGCAGGAAGCGTTGCGGCAGCGCTGAACTGGCCAAAATGTCCGCCGCTGTGAACGAAGCCCCGGCGTCCGTTGTATCCGCGCCGGCTATACCGCACGTCGGAGGCGAAACGTAACAGTTCATAAAGAAATTCAAGAAAATCTTTATACATTGCGAAAAAATTAATTTTGCAACTCAGAAGTCGAATATACTCCATGGCAGCCAACACTTCCAAAAAATCGAATTGTCAGTAGACGAGATATTCAGAAAAAGAGACATGTCTATTCATGCTGCTCAAGAACTAGCACTTTACCAAATGTAATGCGGTATTCAGGATGTAGGCACGTCTATACAGATGGCTCCAACACAGCAACCACTTCAACTTCAGCATTCATTATACCGCACCTCAATAAAGAAGAATCATTCAAGTTATCTCATGCGACTTCGTCCACAACGGCTGTACTATTCGCCATCCTATGTGAGATAAAATTTATAGCGTCTGTGAGAGATGCGCAAAAAATTGTTATTTTTCGCCGATTCACAGGGAGCTCTAACCCCACTCTGCAGCACGAAAAAAAAAACAATTAGTGATAGTATAATATACAAAACACTTAAATACCTCAAGAAGGCAAGCCAAGCGAAGTACGGAATATCATTCCAGTGGATACCAGAGCATTGTAACACTGCTGCCAACACAGCAGCCGATGAAGCAGCGCTACCACACCTCAGCGATAATGTGGTTCCGCTCGCAATATCAAAGAATAAACTACGCTGCATGATAAGGCCAATGTCGTTGAAAATGTGTAGAAATATGTGGCTTGACAGGAATGATAAGAGCTCAGATTTGTATCATATTGATCCGCTTATTAAATTCAAATTTCCAGCGTCATTAGACAAAAATATGGAAACCCTTATTCATGGATTAAGGACAGGCACTGCCTGCAAATACATTTCTTACATAGAATTGGCCGTGCGGAAACCCCCGAATCGGATTGTGGATTGGCAGAAGAAGATATACATCACCTCCTTCTAGATCGCCCACATCACGGCACACCACGCCAACTTAAATTAAACCGAACTACATTAGACCGCGGACGTATCACTTTAAAGAAACTTTTGAGTACATCGCCAACGACGGCCTTGCAGATTAAAAATCTTTCTCGAAGACAGCGGCGTTGTTGGCCTTTATTAACGCTTAGGGATTACGAGAAAGCGTTTGATTCAGTCGAAACCTCAGCAGTCATGGAGGCAATACGGAATCAGCTTGTAGACCAGCCGTATGTGAAAATACTGAAAGATATCTATAGCGGCTCCACAGCCACCGTCATCATCATCATCATCATCATCAGCCTGTTTACGCCCACTGCAGGGCAAAGGCCTCTCCCATACTTCTCCAACAACCCCGGTCATGTACTAATAAAGAAAGCAACAAAATCCCAATAAAGAAAGGCGTCAGGCAGGGAGATACGTTCTCTCCAATGCTATTCACAGCGTGTTTACAGGAGGTATTCAGATAACTGGATTGGGAAGAATTGGGAAAAAAAGTTAATGGAGAATACCTTAGTAACTTGCGATTCGCTAATGATATTGCCTTGCTTAGTAACTGAAGGGACCAATTGAAATGCATGCTCGGTCACCTAGAGATGCAAAGCAGAAGTATGGGTCTAAAAATTAATCTGCAGAAAGCTAAAGTAATGTTTAACAGTCTCGGAAGAGAACAGCAGTTTACTATAGGTAGTGAGGCACTGGAAGGGGGAAGGGAATACATCTACATAGGGCAGGTAGTGACCGGGTATCCGGGTCATGAGACTGAAATAATCAGAAGAATAAGAATTGGCTGAGCTGCGTTTGGCAGGCAATCTCAGATCATGAACAACAGGTTGCCATTATCCCTCAAGACAAAAGTATATGACAGCTGTGTCCTACCAGTACTCACCTACGGGGCAGAAACCTGGAGTTTTACGATAAGTGTTCTGCTTAAATTAAGGACGACGCAACGAGCTATGGAAAGAAGAATGATGGGTGTAACCTTAAGGGATAAGAAAAGAGCAGATTGGGCGAGGGAACAAACGCGAGTTAATGACATCTTAGTTGAAATAAAGAAAAGAAGTGAGCATGGGCAGGACATGTAATGAGGAGGGAAGATGACCAATGATCACTAAGGGTTACGGACTGGATTCCAAGGGAAGGGAAGCATAGCAGGTGGCGGCAGAAAGTTAGGTGGGCGGATGAGATTAAGAAGTTTACAGGGTCAACATGGCCACAATTAGTACATACATGACCGGGGTAGTTGGAGAAGCATAGGAGAGGCTTTTGCCCTGCAGTGGGCGTAACCGGGCTGATGATGATGAACGCGTCTAATGTTCCTTTCATTTCAATGTGGCTGTATGTATGTATCTATGTGTTTGTGGATTGTGGGTTGACTTTTCTGTTGTGACTACATGTAATATAATGTATTTAACGATGTATGCACTGTCCACTGCCGAGAGAATATTATTAGGCGACAGTACCATTTGTAGTTTTATCACTTTCTTTTGCGGAACTGTGGAGTCAGATAACGTGTTTATTGTATGTACCATGTATTTCTTACGTCATAGGGTTACTGTGACAAAGTTGCACGACAAGCTCTGGGCCCTGTATGAGAAGTTTGAATGGACTCTTGAACCGTGTATTTTGTAGGCTAGACCCATTCAAGATCTAAAGAGTAGCCGGCGCCTTAAATTGTGCGCCAACATCTCCTTATGTCAATGAAAAGGAAGTACAGGCGCAATTCAGGACCGGTAGCGTCATGTGCAAGGGGTATTAAGGCTTATTAAAGCTTGCATAACAGTACGATCTCACATGTCTGCCAAGACCATTAAATATTGATTGATTGATTTTTTATTAATGTGGGGTTTTACGTGCCAAAACCACTTTCTGGTTATGAGCCACGCCTTAGTGGGGGACTCCGGAAATTTAGACCACCTGGGGTTCTTTAACGCGCACCTAAATATAAGTACACGGGTGTTTTGCATTTCGCCCCCATCGACATGCGGCCGCCGTGGCCGGGATTCGATCCCGCGGCCTCGTGCTTAGCAGTCCAACACCATAGCCACTAAGCAACCACGGCGGGTGATTGATTGATTGATTGATTGATTGATTGATTGATTGATTGATTGATTTGATTGATTGAAGTTGAGGCCCAAATTGCGGTGAGCGAGAACAATGAGAATCGAGGTTGCGAAGCCGTGTTGCGAATCTCACAGTTCGGCCTTTCCTCCATTTTTCGGGGAAACAAAGCGCTAATATGCGTACATGTGAATGTAGTGCGTTTCATTAAACGCCAGTGTTAGTAAGTCAAATGAGCAAATGGAATTTGGTCTTCTGTGGTTTCTCAGATACTGTCAGTAAAAACAATATTGGCCTATGCAAGGTATGTTGATGTCAGAAGAACAAAATATATAAGGCCCTCAATAAAAGTGCAGCTATACGAGTCGCCCAACGACAATTAGTATGACGCATTCGGGCGCAAAAGTTTTTTTTTTCTCTTAACAAGAAAGCACTCAAAATGGAACAGTGTCGCTGCGGATTCACCTACGCGCAACATACTTGCTTTGCCGGCGATTCGCTGCGGCTTTCAGCGGGGACAATGGGCCTGCGGACAACGGGGCTTTCGCAGGGGCTTCGCCAAAACAGACGCCTCCTCTTCACACGCAAACCCACGCTGAGGCTATCTTCTTTGTGGTCCGAACAAGGGGCGATATTTGAGGCCATAAATCAGCGTCGTCCGCTTCTGATCGCTAGCTGAACGCCGACGCGGCTTGTCAGTTCATGGGGAGCACATTTCTTTCACAAAAGTGAACGCCTCGCCGGAAAAGCAAATAACGCAGGACTGATCGGTGCATGATACCAGCACTGGGAAAGAGGGATATTTGTGTATAAAAGAAAAACGACGTTGTAAGAAATGCGCCTGTAGCTTCAGGGATGTTGACGAAGGAACGAGAAAAATTAGGCAGCCGAAGGTCCCGACTTTTCGCTACCTACAACCATATGAAGCAAGCACACTGTGGTGTGAGAATTGCCAGAAGGAATTAACCTCCTTCTCATTATTCAAACATAAGAAATTGTAAGAAGTAAAGGAAAATTAACGATAAAGACAATCCGCAATAAGCGGGCGCTGTTTACCTTCCGTCCCTTACTGCAGTTTCCTGGACAGTTGTGTGAGTCAACAAGATGATGGAGGTGATTATTTATTGGCATCCTGTTTATAACGAGGTGGGGACAACTAGTCACGTAGCCTGTTAGAGTTACTCAGGTACGCTATACATGCTTTTCAATTTAGCATGTCTTTTTTCTTTTCCTGAGAGCTTCTGTATCCACCGCTACCTATGCTTGTAGCAGATCCAACCGTTCCCTGCTTTATTTCAACCAATGCTCTAGGCGTCCCTTGCTTATCTCGACTGCAGACCGGTTGGTGGTTTCACCCACTTCGCCTGCCTCATCTAGTGGCGACTAGTTGCTTTGGTACGTTTCTGTCTTTAGGCAACCAGCTCGTGCGTCAAATAGCAAGGCCTTTGGAGTTATCGTACAGCTATTTCCTTCTAATTTCTTTCTTCCGATTCCTGTAAGTCTCCATGGGCTTTTTGTTTCCTTTTTTTTGCATCCATTTCACTGTCTCTTTGTTTCTGACGACTCCTGGTCGTCTATTTACATTTCCATATACCCTGTACTTGGTTAAGAACTTCCTTAGCCTCTTCCTCAGTTGTGTGTCAACGCTTTTCCGGCACAGATACTTGCTATATGGGAGTGTTCGTCAATGCCATTCGAAGCTACGGCCATCACAGCCTGGCTTAAAAGGACCCTGAAACGATTTCGACGATTAATGCACTGAGTCGCTAGGGTAGGACCTTCGGAAGCGACGCATTCAAGCGCTGCGTGCAATTAGGTTTCAAAAATGTGCAGTGCTACTGATCTCAGTGGCGCCGCTCCCCCGTGTTTTCAGCCGCTCTCTCCCAATTGACATAGTTAGCACCATTGAAGTAACTTGGGCCAGCTATCCGGGGTTGTGTCATCGATAATTTTTTCAATTTTATGGCGAATAAATGTTGGTCCTAATGGTTGGAATGTAGGTGAATTTCTCTCTACAAAAAAAAAGAAGGTACAGAAAAAGAATTCGCGGTGACAATTTATCACTACATTCAAGCACTTCCGACACACAGCAAGTGTCGTCTGCTTATGCCAGAAAGTTCACCGCGTTTATACAAGCTCCAAGGTCAGCGTCGGTTTCGAGGTTTCTTCATTTCGCGAGCACCACGCACTGCCCTAGTTACGCTGTGGGCCTGCAATCTAGGGTGATCTGAAGAGATGGCGCTAAAATGACGGCCGACGAAGAAGGAACACACACAGAGCGCCACTTCCAACAATGTTTAATCAGGAAAGAACGCCACTGATTTATACTAGGAGCGCAATCACAATTTCTCAGTGCGCATTAGCGTTCAGGTAAAGCAGTTATTTGCGTGATAGGGATATCGATGCAACGCTTACGCACTTATCACCTGCTTGAATGATCCTTTTGGCCTCAGTTATTAATCGAACCCATTTGTAATGGCTTCTGGCAACCACAGCGCAGGCGTGGAAGTCTGGCTTACATTTGCAATTTCTGCAATGAATTGCCAGGTGGCCCTCCCTTCCATTCTTGACTTTGTTATTGTGTTGCCTCAGCCTGTCATTCAGGCACTGCTCTTTGTGGCCCACGTACTTTTTGCCACAACCTAAAGGAATCTCCACCCTAACGTCAAATCTAGTGACCGGAGACGTGTGAAGCTGTCCCTGCAGCGCATCGGGCTGTCGGCATCCGATCGGGGCCGGCTTGTTGGCGACCGTCAATTCACGCCGGAGGATTACAACCGCAATATTTTTAGCGCGTCCGGCATTTGGGTAAACGCAAATGCCAGAGGACTGGGCGTTTTACGGCATCAGCGGAAGCGCAAACGTCAATAGTTTGAACGGTGCAGCCACATGGTGCCACAGAGCACTTATGTTTTTCACTAACCGTCAGTCGCCAACCAAAATCACGTATGCCTTAAATAATAGTACAGTCGAACTAGTAACTACATGTAAGTACTTGGGTCTTCACGTTCGTTCGTACCTAACATGGAACCTTCATATTAACCTTATCCTTGCATCAGCTAATCGGTCACTAGGTCTCCTAAAACATACCTGGAAGCGTGCTCCTTTTCACATGCGATTACGGTCCTTCTGTACACTAATTAGACCTAAAATTTAGTATGCTTTGGCTATTTGGGACCCTCATCAAGCATATTTAGTAAATAACACTGAAGCATTGCAGTTCGTTTTATTTACTCTGATGACTGACGTCATACCAGCATCACAGCATTAAAGGAACGAGCAGGCCTGCAAGAACTATGTCACCTGCAAAATGCTGCACGTTTATCACTTTTTCATGAGCTGTATCATCACTCAACACTTCATAATGACTTTTTTTTTCGTTTGCCTCCTTCCATATTTTACCGACGCGACCATCCGTTTAAAATTCAGCGCTTGTCATGTCTTTAACTACGCACATTCTTTCATACCACACACCATAACTGACTGGAATGCTCTGCCTCCACGTGTTGGCACTGCCACTGATCCCGATGAGTTTTGCAATCTGTCGTCTGCCTTAGCTACTGCTTAACATGATGCGCATATTATTATCTCATGTTTTAACTGTTTCTTTTTACTTTGTACTTCTAATCATGTATATCTTGTTGTTTCATTTCGTTCATGCTGTTTTTTGGAAGGTGCATAATTGGTACATTTTTACTATTGCCTTGTTCATGTTATTACTTTCTTGGTTTTCTTTGTGCTTGTCGGAATTAACAGTATATTGTACTTCTATTCAAATGTCACATGATGCCTGCCTAATTTCTTTTTCAATGAATTGGTGGTGTTTTCTATTATTTATCGAATGGCCTGTGCCCCCCCCCCCCCCCTCTTCCCTATATAGTACCCTCAGCTGTGACGGCCTTTAGGGATATTTTGTATAATTCAATAAATAAATACAAGTAAGCCAGACAAGCACCCAGCAATATATCAGTAACCAAGTGTGCTCTGCTTTGCTGTTTCTGTAACATTTAGGTGGTAATCGCGAACACCCTGTGTGGATCTCGAAAACGCTTCATTGCGGCGGGTGCAAGCCGCCGGGCCCTTGCTCGCCGCTCACCCGCCCAAGCCGGCGTCGGCTCACGCTGGCAACGCACGCTGCCGGGACACAGCTCTCGCGACGGCGGCGGGCGTAGGGGTGCGAGAAGCTTGGCGCGCTGGCTCCGGGGTGACCGGAAGTAAACGACGCACAGCCAGAGAGAAAAAGCATGTCTAGAGAGGAGGGTAACTCGTAATCGTCTGTCTTAGGATGAGACGCTTCAGTCAAAATGTGGCGCGAATGTACAGTAGTCGTACCTTACGCGTACACAAATTTTTGTCCAAACCGTTTCAGAGACCCTTTGAGTGCGTTTGCTTTTATGAATGGTTGACAAAACGAGCATGATGTGCGAGCTTTATTTCACAGGTATTTGGCGAAAAATAATCTTAAGCGCATTGCTTCGTCGTTGCTCGTGGCATTTGACGTCATATACTTTTCTGAGAGACTCAATGTTACCCGCGTTGTGCCAGCTTTTAATCACGCATATTCAGACTCATTCGCTTTGTTAAGTTTGCTAGACTGGAATGTATGTCATTTGCCTCTTCCGGCAGCCATCTGTCAAAAGCATTTGCAACACGAAGCTATTTGACGCCATAAAGTATGGATCGAGCCGAATAATATAAGATGTTATATGTGATATTAAAAGTAAACGTTTTATAAATGTTTTATGGGGGCTCCTGACGCCCGAAAATACTGGGCCAGCGGTTTAGGTGTAAGGGAACATGACATCTTTCGAACCTCGAACCGCCTGATGACCTTTGTCGGTACCGGTAAATTCTGAGGCGGAAATCGTCGTAGGAGTGTCAGTTCTATGGATTTGCGCTAACACTCGGTTGGCTGCCGCTAATCGTTGTCGATAATCGCCGGAACATTAAATATCACATATTACGTATTACATGGAGCTCCGCGACAACATTTCACAGACCGTGGCCGGACATTCCTATCAAAAGTAATCGCGGACATCCTCCAGTCCTGTGCCACGATGCACAAGCTATCCACGTAATACCATTAGCAAACAAATGGCCTCAGGGAGCGTCTCAATTGCACTCTCACAGACATGCTCGCGAAATGTGTCTCTTCGGACCACACTGACTGGGACCTCGTTCTACCATTTGTCACATTTGCTTATAATTCCTAGCGCCACGGCATAGCCGGTTACTGCCCATTTTTCCTTCTGGTCGGCCGACAACCAGCACTGCCTCTCGACAAAACCCTCCCTGTTCACGCGGCACCGACCAGTGAATATGCACTTGACGCCATCGCCGCTGCGCCCACGCAGTGGAAATTGCCCGCGACCGCCTTCTGAAATCCCAAGAGAGTCAAAGGCATTTGTACGGCCGGCGACACCGAGACGTGCACTTCGCGCCTGGCTCATTGGTGCTTGTATGGTCTCCGTCGCGTCAGGTCCGCCGGGCAGAAAATCTGCTGTGTCGTTACACAGGCCCATACCGAGTGCTTCGTGCCGTCACTCCCGTCACCAACGAGATCGCCCGTGACGCCCCATCTGCTTCCTAGTCCAGTGATATCGTGCACGTCACACGACTGAAGCAGTATCACCCTCCCAGTGAGGACATTTAAACGCTCCGGGACGTCGCTTCTGCCGCCGGGCGATTATGCTACACGCGTGTTGCATTTGATTGTTTGAACAAGGCGCGTGGGCGCCATCACTCGAGAAAAAAGAAGGAAGAGCGAACTGGGCTCGCGCGGTGAATCGAACCGGTCAGCGCTGCAACCGCTGTTGTAAACATAACCTGTAAATAGTCGCTCGTCTTGCTGACTCGTCCTTCGCGTAACAACGCATTGAGCGACGGAATATAGCCACTATAGTTTCAGTACACGTCAGGACAACGTCGGACAGCTACTGGTGAGGCGGGTCAGTGCAAGGACAAATGAAAAAAAAAATTAAAGTCTTAGGACAACTAAATGAAAATTTATTTTTGATTTCATGAATTCGCTGTGTTACCTCTGCCGGGTTGCTTATGGAAAGATAGCGTCCTGTTTAGGGCAGCATAGAACCACGCACTCAAATTATAAACGGCTCACGGGCCGAGGGCTTCTCGGGACTCTGCATGATAAGACATTTGCGGTTTGCAGAATTTATTCGCTTCGTGCAACCAAGCCTCGAAGTGCTTACAATGTGCATACGTTTCAACTTGTCTTTTTCAATCTCGCGCTTAAGTGCAACGTAATACGTTGTGCGCAACTTCTTCGTCTTTCTCTCTCTCTGTTGGGTATCAGCTTTTCTTTTTCAAGTAATTTTCATCACTCATCTCGACTTGGCTCGAGGAAGTGAATGGACTGACAGTAAGCACATGGGGTGGGGTTCTAGTCTCATCTCCACCTGATCCATCTGCTAAATATAATATGTAGTATAATACAATGGAATGTAAAAATTATTATACATATTGCTAATCTGTCAGAAAATGGACAAAATTAATCATATTTGTTACAGATATTGAGCACTTTATGGAGAAAATAATCGTGCAAAATTGAAACTTAGCACACATTCAAAAAATCCGCCCCGAAGACTGGTGTACTCTTGGCAGGAATAAATTGCCCGCTCTATATCCTCGTAAAAAAATTGTGGCTGGACACGAAAGCATTCGATTGACCATTTGTCCAGGTTTATTTTTGAATGGATTCGAAAAATTGTAAAGGCAATTATATCTGTCAACGTAATGCTTCCAGTAGAAGCAAACGAAACTCAGGCCAAGAAAACCGCGCGCTTAAATTTAACGATGTAGAAAATGTCAAAGCAATTTTGTTTCGTACTTAGGTGATCCCAACATTCACGAAAAGTCCTCTATTTGTCGGCTATGATGATCACTAGCATCGCCTCATAATTGTATGGTGGTTTTGGAAGACCTATTCTTCGGACGCTTACATCGCAAAAGGTTGACGAAAAAGAGAAGACAGCCAAACTACTGCCAAAACTTTATTGCACGAAACGCCCTGCTTAAACCACGTGTTCTTTTTCCTTTCTTCTTCTTTCACTCAATCACACGCAAAGTGAATAAAACAGTTCTTGCCAACATGCGTAGACAGTCGGTATAAGAGAGAGAGAAAGCACTTTATTTGCACCCGTCAGAGAGTATGGGTGATCGTGGTGAGACGCAGCTCCCCCTGTCACCGTCTACTTCCCCCTAGACGTCGGCCGGAATCAGTTGGCTTCCGAACGGCGGCCTGCGCTTGACCGATGACTTGTTTTTGGGCTTGTTCTTTCTGGCTACAGAGGGAGGACTCCCATGACTCTTTGTTCCCATGTAGGGCGTTTAGTGCTGGGCAAGCCCAGAGCATGTGATTAAGGGTCGCTATGCCTTCACAGTTTTTGCATTTGGAAGAGCGCACCTCAGGATGCCATTTGTGTAGGATATACGGGTTTGGGGAGCTGCTCGTCTGCAGTTTTCGCCACATTACTTCTTCCTTCTTTGTGAGAGATCTGTGGGCGGGGGGAGGGGGAGGGAGGGCTATCCTGCCAATTCTATAGTGTTCTGGAATTTCTCTGTATGTGGTTAGGTCTCACTTTTTGGGCAGTCTGCCTGTGCTGGGGCTCGGTGTGTGAGTCCTCGGGCGACCTAGTTGGCGATCTCGTTCCCTGTGAGTCCACTATGGGCGAGCGCCCATATTATAATAATTAGGTCGTTGGGTATGTTCTCCTTGCCGGCTTGCAGAATTTTGCCGGCCTCTTTGGACACCTTCCCGGAGTCATAGGCTTTGGTTGCAGTTTTAGAATTTGTGATAATTATTCTATTTGATGGGTTTGTGATTGCCAGGGCAATCGCCGCCGTCTCTGCCTCCTCTGGTGAAGAGCGTCTCACGCTACAGCTCGAGATTAGCTCGCCTTTGTCGCTGACTACTACAGCGGCACAGTGCCCCTCTGGGTACTCTAACGCATCGGAGTACACTACGCCTTGTTTTTGGAGGAGGGAACTTTGGAGTCTTTGTACTCTGCTTCTCCTGCGTGCCTCGTTGTGTATGGGGTGCATGTTTCTTGGGATGGGGGGGGGGGGCATTCTTCACCTGTTCGTAATTTCATTGGGGATGGCGGTTATCCCCACTCGCGATTCTGGGATCTGGTAGCCCAGTTTACTAAGGATAGATCTGCCAGTTTTACTGCCAGTTGACATGTTGTGCCGTGAGTGACATGTTGTGCCGTGACATTTCCTCTAGGGTGTTTGACACTCCTAGGTTGAGGATTGTCTCGGTTGATGTGCACGTAGTTAAACCTAGGGCGGTTTTGACACCTTACCTGATGAGGATGTCTACCTTGCCTCTCTCTGCTTTAGTTGTCTTTAAGTACGGGATAGCGTAGGTGATTCGGCTAATGATGAAAGAGTGGACAAGCCTGAGTAGGTTCGCCTCCTTCATCTCCGCGTTTTTGTTTGCTATCCTCCTGAGAAGCTTGCAAGTTTGGTTGGTCGTGGCTTCTAGTCTGTTTATCGTTTCGGTGTTTCTCCCATTTTCTTGTATTCACGAACCCAGTATCCTGATCTTGTCCACCCTTGGGACCGGGGTGTTGTTGACTAGGAGCTGGATATTGACCTGCTGCTTGCTCATAATTAGTCTTCTCCGATACTTCCGGTGAGCATTTCAGCCCTATGGGTCTCAGATAGCTTTCCGTTTCCCAGATTGCCCTTTGTAGGGTGTCTTCTGTTTGGCCATCGCTCCCGCCTCTGTCCACCCAAAGCGTGAGGCCGTTAGTGTAGAGAGTGTGGCAGAGGCCCTCTCACTTTCTGAGTCTTTCTGGCAGCCTGATCACAGCAATGTTAAGAAGGGTAGGGGATAGTACCGATCCCTGCGGTGTTCCCTTGTTGCCTAGCTTAACGTTTCCTCTTCTGGTGCCCCCAATTTCTATGTTCACCGTTCGGTCAGTGAGGAAGCTTTTGATATATTTGTGTAGCTTACTTCCTACATTTAGTTAAATGAGATGTGACAGGATCGCTTGGCGTTTGACGTTGTCATACGCTTTGCTGACGTCTAGTCCCACTATGACTCTCGAGTTGCTTGTCTTCCATTCCAATACTTGTTCTTTGAATTGTAGCATGACGTCGTTTGTGGATAGTTGTTGTCTGCATCCAACCATGCTGCCTGGGTAGAGTTCCTTACTTTCCAAGTATCCTTTGAGCCTGTTCTGTATGACGTGCTCCGTGAGCTTGCCTACAGAGGAGGTTAAAGATATTGGCCTAAAATTCTCTAGTTTGAGTTCTTTCCCTGGTTTGGGGATGAGGACCAGATTTGCTTTCTTCCACTCCCCAGGTATCTCCACCCGCCCCCGAGCGCAGGAAGGAGTTGTCATCGAGCTTTCTAAGCATCTTGTTGTTGACCCCATTTGGGCCAGCCGCTGTTTTTCCTCTGAGCTTGGACCTCCCTTATGGTGATTGGTTGGTCCAGCTCCTCGTTGGTTTCGTCGCTATAGTCGGGGAATGCTTCGGTGTTTCTTTCCCATATGTACCTCTCTCTTATCTGGTTGATCATATCCTCCCCTGACCCCTGGAAATTGTTTGTTAGTCTTTGCATTTTTTCCTGGTCTCATCTTTGGTGTTGTCTGGGTCCAGGAGGTGTCTCAATGGTTTCCAGTTAGTGACGCAGCTTAATTGCTCGTCTAGTCTATCGCAGATGTCGTTCCAATGTTGTCTCTTTAGTTTTTGGGCATGGCTGTCAATTTCCTTGTTGAGAGCTGCCATTTTCCTTCTCCAGGTTACGGTTATCCCTTCATTAAAACTTCTTTCTGGGCGAGTTGGTGCATACTTGACATAAAAATTATAACAGCGCCAAAACATGCATCCACAAAGTAACACGGCCGAGACACAAGCGCTTGTGTCTCGTCCTTGTTACTTTATGGATGCATGGGTTGGCGCTGTTACAATTTTTATGTCAAGTTGCCCCTTTTTGGGGCGAGCTCAATGTGTGCGTTTTTCTTTTGCCAGAGTTGTCTGATATGACTACCAACCCTCTCTTGTTCCTCATCTAATTCTATTGCCTCCTCAGCCTCTTTGCACGTCTGCCTGATGCCATTGGCCCATTCAGTTATGTCGGTACATCTCCCCGCAACCCACTCCATTGCCGCGGAAGGATTGCCAATTGATGGATTTGAGTTTTCCTCTCATGTTTTATTTTGACCCCGTTTTGGACAACGATCTCTATGATTCTTTGATCACTGCCTAGGTTCTCTCTCGTGTTGTAACATGTAGCCTCAAGGTGTGATCCGATCGTGGAAAGGGCGGGGTTGGTGTCGTATGACACGCTGTTCCCCTGCCTGGTCGGTGCGAGTGGATCGTTGAGGAGTGTTAAATTGCACTATATCAAGGCGTCCCATAATTCCCTCCCCTTTATCTGGGAGTAGTTGTATCCCCATGCTTGGTGTGACGCATTAAAATCCTCTACTATTACGAGACGCTCCTGCCCTTCTGCCAGTGCTTGCGCTTTGGCAAAGAGCTCCCTGAAGCCACAGCCTTTCCTTAGTTTAGGAGAGCTGTAGACGTTCAGGACCAGCAGGCTGCGTTCTTTCCTCCTGTGTGGTATAATCTGCGTTAACACGTAGTCAATCTGCGTGCATCCTACCTCATGCTGCATGACTGTGATATTTCTCTTCACCAGGGTAGCAAGCAGTCTGAGTGTTTGGAAACTGGCCTGAGTACGTTGTGTATCCGCTCAGTTTAGCGTTTTTTTCACACGGATGCTGTCCGTACCATTGCGTCCCGCAAGGTAGGCTTGGAGGGCGTTTATTTTCTTTTTGCGATGCCCCGACAGTTCCAGTGCCACATTGTGTTTGCCCTAATGTTTAGTCTGGCCATGATTCAACCGCGAAAGGATTTGCTTTTGCTGTTCTTCCAGTTGGTCCATTCTAATTCCCATTGGGCTGACTAGTTGGTTGAGCTGGGCTGAGAGTTGGTCTACCCTCTCCGCGTCACGCTGCGTAGCTATGGCCACCTGTCGTACTAGCTCTTCGGGTTGATGCATGTCTCCCTCAATTTGTCTACCCTGCCCTCGGCCTTCTCAAAGCCCGAATCGATCTTTTTAACACGCTTTTTCTTTGGCGGTGCAGCCGCCTCTGGCTCGGTTTCGGACGACGTATCGTTCATGGCCTCCGGAAGCGCTTCCTGTTGTCTGAGTTGACCTTTGAACTCATTGTTCTCCCTTTGCAGCTGGATAACGTGATTACGGAGCTCCTGCATCTGAACTTGTGTTTGCTCCTGGCTAAGCTTCCATTGCTGCTGTTGCTGTTTCATCATTTCGTGTTGTTGTTTCATTTGCTCTTTGAGCTCCTTGACTATGTCTGAATCATGAAAATTCCCCGCTTCCTAACCTACCTTTTTGGTGGGTGGTGCCCCTTGCTTCTTGGGTGGGGTGGTGGTGGCCTGCTGCTGTAGCTTCGGGAAGGATGTGGACCGGAGTCGCTCCTTGCTCCTGTCCCGCGTCTTGCTCTCATCCCGCCTGCTGCGATGTTCCGGTAGTCTCTTCCTCTTCCTGTTGCTGGAGCTTCTCCCATTGTCATTTCTTAACGATGTATGGGGTTCTGAGGATCTCCTTGCAGGTTCGGTCGCCGGTGGGGTGCGGCTGGCCGCACAGCTTGCAGGTGGGGTTGCAGTCGTGTCCCTCGTTTGGGTTGGGGATGCCGCAGTCCCTGCATTTCTCTTCCTTGCTCTCGCAAACGTCGGATCGGTGTTTCAGGTCTCCGCAATTATAGCATACATCGTACTTTTTCTTGTACAAGTAACAGTTCAGGATGGCACCTAGAGATTTGATTTTTCGCGGTGATTTTTGGTAATGAATGTGAGCAGGATGGTCTTGTTCTGCCCTAAATGTCTGAACTCCAGTACCTTGGGATTCTCCTCATGCTCTGCTATCCCCTGCTGCAGTGAGGTGTTGAGCCCTATTTATTTATTTCCAACACTGCGAGCCCTGCCGGACTGTTACTGGGTGGGAATACAGAGCACAAAGCTCATGCAAAGAACGCATTGTGCTGAACGCTTTCAAGTTTTCTTCAAAGAGTCAACCATGTTATTGCTCGGAAACGCACACGAATTCAGGTTATTCCACTGTACAATTGTCTTGACGATGAAAGAGTGCTTAAAGACATCAACTCTTGGCACATAAGGCATTATAGCGTAATTGTGATTACTTCACGGTGAAACCCTTCCAGGAGGCTTCAATTACAAACGAGAATTCAGGTTCAGCTTATTGTTAATGAGTTAATATAAAAACTTAAGTTTTTATATTAACTCAAATAAATCGCACGCCTTAATTAAGGCGCGCGATTTTCCTGCGCACAGGCAACGTAGTGAGACCAGCCCTGGCGAGCATGGAGGTTACCGAGTGCGTTTTGTCGTAATCAGAAAAAATAAACCTAACCGCCATTCGCTGAATGAGCTCTAATTTATCTATTATGTATTGTTGATGAGGGTCCCAAATTATACAAGCACACTCTAAATTTGGTCTAACAATAGTAGTGTATGCCTTAAGTTTATTATCTGGTGCAGCATCTCTTAATTTACGCCGTAACAAACCAAGCTTGCGGTGGGCTGATCCACATATGTTTTCGACGTGTTCATTCCAGTTGAGGTTACTAATGATTGCTACGCCAAGATATTTCGGCTCTGTGGAACGCATAATTACATTATTATTTACAGCGTACGAAAACATCAATGGAGTTTTCTTATTCGTAACTGTCATGCAAACAGATTTATCAAAATTGATTTGCATATGCCATTTTTCACGCCAGTTATATATTCCACATAAAGCATCATTTAGTCGTTCTTGATCAGAAACACTCTTAACGCGGCAAAGCAAGCGGCAGTCATCGGCAAGCAACCGCACTTCAATCATAGGATGTACACCAGTTGCGATATCATTAATATACAGTAGGAACAAAATTTGACCCAAAAGCGAGCCCTGAGGTACACCTGATGATACAGGAAGGACAGAGGAGCACTCGCCATCTATTTCAACAAACTGTTGTCTGTTGTGTAAGTAAGCCTGAATCCACTTAATTTTTGAATTTACATCATACCCATAAAGCTTTTCAATTAGCTTGCTATGGCTAACCGTATCAAATGCCTTTGATTAATCCAGAGCGATGACATCAACTTGTTCGCGACAGTTAAGGGCGTCTGCAAAACTGTGTATTGTTTCAAATAATTGCGTGACAGTTGACAGGCGCCTTCGAAAACCATGTTGTTTGTTGTAAAAAATGTTATTGTTTTCAATATAATCTACTAACTTATTACTGATTATATGCTCTAAGATTTTGCAAGCCGTACAAGTTATGGATATCGGACGGTAGGTCCGAATGTCTAGCCTGTCTCCAGCCTTATAAAACAGGCGTAATCTTTGCTAATAACCACTGACTTGGTAATGCACCATTTAATAATGACACAGAAAAGATGTTAACCAAGAAGCATGCGGTTCACAGCATTCACAGGTTCACAGTTCACAGGTTCACAGGTTCACAGTTCACAGTATTCACAGTATCGCTTTAAATACTCATTCGATATTTTGTCAGGACCAGGAGAATTTTTTACGTCCAATTTTAGCAACATGTCGACTATACCTTCTTTAGAGATAAAAATGCTATCATTAGTATGGTCCTCGCGTTCTAAATCTATTGCAGCACTCTCATCTCTTCGGCTGAATACAGAACCGAAAAAATGTTGAATTCTTCGGCAATAATTTGGGGATTGTTGCACACGGTATCATTTACAACTATTCCATTGATTGAAGGCTTTGATCGGGCAACGTATCGCCAAAATTTTTGAGGTGATGTTTTAACGTGATTAGTCAGTATTGTAGTGAAAAAACACGTTCTATACGCTCTTAATTTCTGTCGAACTTGAGTGCTAAGGGCTCGGATTTTTCGGTTTTCGTTGCCACGCGCGATGTGGCTGACGTCTTAGATGTATTAACTCGCGAGAAACCCACTGATTGCTTTTATGTCAACGCTTAGCTCTTTTTGGCAAAAATATCAATAATGAGCTGCTCACCAGCTCTGTAAACTACCTCCATAATTCATCTACTTCATTTTCTTCCGGCATAAGGTCTTAAGCCAATTCTAAATAATCTAGCACGGCCGTATCATCGGCTCGGTTAAAATTATAGACATGAGCTATCCGGCTTTTAAACATGTTAAATTTTTTAGAGTGGCTACGACCATATTGAGGTCCATTCCGTGGACGACTCCTCTCGAGAAGTCGTCGGGTCCTGCCAGGTGAACGGTCATACCGTGCACTTTCCCTTCGATGTCCAGGTGTGTGAGGCGTAGGAGCTTTTCTCTTGCCTCCGTGCTGGGGGTCAAGAAGACGAAAATTCGTTGCTTCTCGTTCTTGACGAGCTGGCACGGCTTGTTGCATTCAATCTTCGTACTTACATGTATGGCTTCGGTCAGGGTCGGTCCACCGTACTGTTTGACTGCCATGCCTCCCTTGGGGCGGAAAATGATTCTCCAGCCATTCTCGGTGACTTGGTTCGAGGCCATCGATTTCTCCAATTGCTGTTTACCGCCGCCTTTCGGTGATGGCGGTGTCTATCACTTTCACCTCTTCTGAGGCGAGCTTGGCTTTCCGTGCCCATTTGTCATCGAGGCTGCATTGCTGTGATCCAATCCGTCGCGTCGAGCTCGCCCCTTTTCGGCGCGGCGGCCTTGCACGGTGATATTCGTGGCGCCTGTTGCCACATGGCTGACCCGACGGGTGGCCTCGGTAAGCCGGCCTCGTTTGGGCTCGTGGCTAGGGTTAGCGCGTCGGCACCGCGGCTGGCAGACTTCTGGCTCTGAAATGGGGAAAAATTCACTTACGGACAAAACGCTGGTGTCTGCAGAGTCCTCTCAACTTCCGATTAACAATTTTCACCAGCTCTGGTCGATGCGACAACATTTGTCGACAGAAATTACTGCAGGAAGACAGAGCCGCTTCTTGCGCGTTCGTCGTCTGATATAAGGAAAAATAACGCAGCAATAAACCGGTGATTTGCGCAGATTTTTGGCGACTGGGCACAGGTCGTAATGACAGCTGCACCCCTCGTCGCGCTGACAGCCTGTGAGAAACAGAAGGGGCGCCAGAACGCGGAGAAGGGCTCGTCGAGCGCGCATAGGTCGTCGCGCGCAATCGAGTGCTGGTGGGGTGCGGGCAGCGCACGCAAATGCGGACTGCCGTCACGAGCCGGGCGAACCCTGCCGAGGCGGCTGCTATGTGCGACACAGCGCCGTCGTCCTCGCGCACCGGTGCCGTCATTTCCCTTGGCTTTACTTTGGTCGCTGCAAACGACATTGATTGATTGGTTTGATTGATTGATTGATTGATTGATTGATTGATTGATTGATTGATTCGTCAACGTGTTGGCTGGCCCATTAATTCATTTCATTTATTTGTCCTTCATTCACGACTTGCTACGAAAAGCTGTTGCGTCAGTAGAGAAGGACGATAAGCGGAGCGTACAAAATTTGTTTCGTTTATTTATTAGAGCGTGCATGGTTGGCGGCAAGTAGCTTTCGTTTTGGGAATGACAAGGCGTCATGCCGAATTTCTGTCTGTGCGCGAAAGCGACAGTGGCAGACGAGTTCAGGAAAGACACACCGCACCCTCCGAATTCGCGGTAACCCTGTAGTGCTCTCCGCTTTCGTCGGCACATGAAGCGACATGGCGTGTGGAGAGACTCAAGCACGAATATCCGAGTGAGGCACGAAGACACAGAGTGTGCATAAAACCAAAAAAACTGTCCGTATACGTGCCTTGTTAGCCAGTTGCATGTGCGTGTCCCTCGTTCGGTGTATCTCTCTCTTTTTTTTTAATTCTGGGGCATTGCCTGCCAGAACCACGACACGGCCCTGAGGCACGCCGCTGTGTCCAGACCAGTCTCGACCAACTGGGGTTCTTTAACTCGGTGCACGGGCGTTCGTGCTTTTCGCGCAACGTCATAATGTGGTCGCTGCGGCCGGAACTTGATGCCGCGCAACGCCAAAGTCACTACGCTACCACGGCCCATGTTCGCTTTGCATATATATATATATATATATATATATATATATATATATATATATATATATATATATATATATATAGAGAGAGAGAGAGAGAGAGAGAGAGGCACTTCTCGCCTTTCGCCGGCCACGGCAACCCACACTTCATCATTTCGATATGTCATCATCATCATCATCACCAGCCTGGTTACGCCCACTGCAGGGCAAAGGCCTCTCCCATACTTCTCCAACTACCCCGGTCATGTACTAATTGTGGCCATGTTGTCCCTGCAAACTTCTTAATCTCATCCGCCCACCTAACTTTCTGCCGCCCTCTGCTACGCTCCCCTTCCCTTGGAATCCATTCGGTAACTCTTAATGACCATCGGTTATCATCCCTCCTCATTACGTGTCCTGCCCACGCCCCCCCCCCCCCCATTTCTTTTTCTTCATTTCAACTAAGAGATCATTCACTCGCGTTTGTTCCCTCACCCAATCTGCCCTTTTCTTATCTTTTAACGTTACACCTATCATTCTTCTTTCCATAGCTCGTTGCATCGTCCTCAATTTAAGTAGAACCCTTTTCGTAAGCCTCCAGGTTTCTGCCCCGTACGTGAGTACTGGTAAGACACAGCTGTTATAAACGTTTCTCTTGAGGGATAATGGCAACCTGCTGTTCATGATCTGAGAATGCCTGCCAAACGCACCCCAGCCCATTCTTATTCTTCTGATTATTTCAGTCTCATGATCCGGATCCGCACTCACTGCCTGTCCTAAGTAGATGTATTCCCTTACCACTTCCAGTGCCTCACTACCTATCGTAAAATGATGTTCTTTTCCGAGACTGTTAAACATTACTTTAATTTTCTGCCGATTAATTTTTAGACCCACCCTTCGGCTTTGCCTCTCCAGGACAGTGAGCATGCATTGCAGTTGGTCGCCTGAGTTACTAAGCAAGGCAATATCATCAGCGAATCGCAAGTTACTAAGGTATTCTCCATTAACTGTTATCGCCAATTCTTCCCAATCCAGGTCTCTGAATACCTCCTGCAAACACGCTCTGAATAGCATTGGAGAGATCGTATCTCCCTGCCTGACGCCTTTCTTTATTTCGATATGTAACAGCGCACAAAGACCAGCATGAATAGGAAGAACGGCACACACTGTGGAAAGCGGTCCGGTCCCAGAGGTGGTACAGTGTAACCGGACGCCTCCGAACTCTCGCAAGAAGACGACAAATGGGAACGGGCCGCACATGCCGAGTGCTTCGAAGAGCTGGCCGGCTTTGGAATGAAAGCGTGCGATGACAGTGGTGGTCGAAGGAAAACGTAGGAGAGGCTTGCCAGCGTCAGTTGGAAGAGTGTGTGGCGGAAGTCACGTGGTGCTTTTCGCAAAGGAGATCTGGGTCTGGTGTGCCAAACGTCAACATTACCGTAGCAACCGCGCTCCCCAAGCTCTCGCTGTTGCTCTCGGCCTGTTCATGAGACACGATCTGTGAGCGCGCGTGTCAGCCCAGACACTGAAGCAATCAGGGCGCGGGTCTGCGTCGTCTGCCGTTCGACGTGCCACCTCGTGCCGCGCGCGTCGGCGAGCTGAATGGCACGCATACATGGCTGCGCTTCCGATTTGAAAATCGTGACGTCAGGGCCTATTTTTTCTCTTGGCTCCGTAGTGGTGGTGGTGCTTGTTATTGTTCGTGTTGCTGAAGAGGCAATACAGAAAAGAATTATGCGTGGCTCTGCTATCGCAAACTCCAGAGACCAGCGGAGCGGGGGGAAGTGGTGGGGGGTTGGCACAGCGTGCCATTTGAGGCGCCCGCCGCAAGAGAAGTGATTTGTTGAGACTTCATGTGCGTCGGTGTCGCGTGCCAGACGCTGCACCGACGCGGAGGCAACCGCCGCGCCCGGATGCATGCTAACTCCGACGCCGTGTACGTGGTAGCATAGAGAAAGGACTAAAGAAGAGCGGACACTCCCATAGAAACGAGCGGCCGAATTGACTGCAGCGCGCCAAGCCGTCGGTGTTCATACCTGAACCACACTTCCGGTTTCGGGCGCGCGTGTTTTGAACACTGGCTGGTACGCGCTGCGCCTACTGCGCCAATGGGCGCGTTTTTCGTGCTTCGACAGCTCAACTGCGCCCGGTCTTCGTGCGAAATTGCTTTATTATTAAGTAAAATTGATTGCGAATGATCTTTACAAGCCTCCATCGAATATGTGCCATGTGCAACTTCATAAAGACGCGAGACGACGCCTTGGTAAATGACAATGTTTATTTTATTCTATATAAATGTTCGCTGCAGGTTTTTTGTGCATTCATCCAAAGTTGTGGCACCAGGTAAGCAGCAGTAGTTACCCAGCGAAGCTCCACCGGACGAAGTCCACCAAAAAAATTTAATTACAAGCATGTGTCATTTTGGTATTAACACATACGGATAAGGCGTGTAGAGGCGAAACGTGTGGAAGTGGTGAATGGGCGTCATTACGAACAAAACCAGTTCGCTTTTACATGCACCGCGTAGAAAATGCCGGATTCATCCCAAACAATACTGTAACATACCACGAAAACATTCTATTTCCAAGGATTCCCCTCTCCCCGAGCCTTATTTCCAGCACTTTTGGAGCACGAACACACGGGCTACTGCGCGTTTCCAAGAGAACAATCGACGCAGCAGCACGCTACGAGTACAAAGAGGTGGCCACAACACAGGCCCGACCGGACGGTCGCAGAATTCCTTCTACTCGCACTCAAGACAAACGCGAGGGTGCAAATTCTGTCTTCGGTCGTTCAGAAGACAGAATTTTCGAGTTACAAGTTCCTGGTGTGTGAGCTCCTTGGCGTTATCGTTTGCGCGTTCTACCGGCGCAAGCAACACACTCCCGTGTTATCACTCTTGGCAAGTGCTCTTCGCGTTTTCGACAAGCGTGAGTACCGAAAGAAGGTTTAACATGGTTTAAGTTGTTGCGGGACCATAAGTATTGTCACAAACTTGTCGCAGTAAACACGCCAAACTTTGTCACCATGGCAAAGCTGCTTTTCGCTGCGTCATGACAGGGGCGGCGAGTGCACGTGCCTCAAAGGTATCGAAAGAATGCACCGAAATTAAATTTCAACAATGTTAGGTGCCAAGGAAAGCGCTTGTCGGTGCATTACAGCGCGGAACTTAGTTGCGGACCACGGCCGAGAACCGCCTCACAACACTAAGCGCAGCCACTGCGCTTGAAAAGTGCCCCGAAAAGTAAAGAAATCAGTGACAATAATGTCGGGGGTTAGAAAAAGCGCTAAAAGTTGTCCCGGTAAGATTCAGTGCACGCGAAACTGCGTCACAGCGCCCAGTGCGACCAGCGTTCCCAGAAACTACCGAAATAAGTTAAAATAATGTTGGGGCTCATAGAAAGTGTCGCAAACATCCCCAAGCACGAGTCATTAATTCGAGTTCACGTCGCCACGACGGCCGCGCTGTTTTTCGTTAACGGCGTCACAAGCTTAGACTAGGTGCCGTAAGCCTAGTTGCTTGAAATACGTCGCAGACTGTGGAACAACATTTCTCACTTTGCCGCAGTCCAGTGGTGCCATGCCGAAGTTCAGAAGGAACGCGAGCCCACCAAACCACGCTAAATCCGAAAATAGAAAAAGAGGCAGACGGGTCGCCGAACAGGCCTGCGCTCAGGTGCGCGGCCGGTCTCGCTCGCTTCGGCGGTGTGTGTGACGAATGGCGCACCGTTCATCTGGCTCGTCATTCGCCGATTCGCCTGTCGCCATAGGCGACGGAGGTAAGGCGCCAAGTATAATTTAATTTATACGCAGATAAATTTTTTTCTTTTGGCAGGAAAGGATAAAAAAAAATGAAACAATTTCTGTTAAGCTCATTCCAAATACTACTTTTTTTCGATGCTCGAGACAGCAAACGGTCGGCGTTAATACTAGCGTGACGTATTTCCTGCAGTTGAAGTTTATTTTTCACCACCAACAGTACAGTGTGTTTTACACAGAACATTTGTGGCGTGGAAAGTAGGAAAAAAGCTGCGCTGATGCAGCTTGACTATAGCCCCACCTTCCATCAGTACAAGGCAGCAGAACGACAGCACAGCAGACTTCATACAGTCTTGACGTATGATAGAAAAATAAACAACACAAATAAATAAAACTAAATAAAGAATAAACGATAATTGTCAAATAGACATAACTATATGCGCCCTTGGGCGACTACAAGTACATTAATCATTCACGCCCAAAAAACCAAAACCAATGACAAAAAAATTACTGCAAGGTAACATAACAGCAAGGCACACTGTAAACAGAAAGGAGTGCTTTATTTCGACGGAATTTTTCCAGGCTTGTAGCGGATTATGTGAACATGTTGAATAGCTCCCTTCCTGACAGGACATGTAAGATCTTCTGTAAGCTTAAACGTATTAAGTACGTGTGGAATGGGGAATTTTAACATTTGGAGACCGTAATCCTTTCGTATTCGGGGAATGTGCCAGTGTTCAGAATTTCTGGTGGCACGCAATGAAATGTTCGGCTGTAAGTGCGCTAAACCTCTTAAGTTTAGGCTATTTCTGCGAATTTCAGACCTAAACGACAACAACAATTGATGTTCATTGTCAACACTGAGTTTTAAGACCTTACATTTCATAAATAAATTAGATGTATGATGTCTATAGCCTAAATCTGCAACAGCCCGCGAAGCACACTTCTGAAGTGTATATAACTTTTTCTTTCATGTTTGAGTTCCAGGTGCCCATACCAACTGGCAGTAGCGCAGGTGGGAACTAAAAAGCGCATTAAAAATATGAAGTTTCTGGGGAACCGGCAGAAACGACTGACACCTCCTTAGCATACCTAGGGCTTTTCATAGCTTAATACATAATTCATTAATGTGAGAATCCCACAGCATATGTTGATGAAAGATTATACCTGATATATTATTAAATATATGCAAGCCGTTCCTTTCGCGCGGAAAAGAACGGCCTTGGTTTTAGAGCTGTTGATTTGTAACGAATTACGACAAGACCATTCGGATAATTTATGTAAAGTTTCATTAGCTGCTTTAACCAACTCATCTAGGTTTGTTCCTGTAAAAAAATAAGCTCCTGTCCTCTGCATAGATATTGTACGTTATTGATCGATCTATGTTTACAATATTTATAATATAAAGGTTAAATAAAAGAGGACCTAATATACTTCCCTGCAGTACACCACATTTAATTTTTTGGGCATAGATATTTCCCTATTTACTGACACACACTGGTACCGATCGCTAAGATAGCTCCTTATTAAGTCAAGTGTAGTGCCTCTGATGCCATACTAGGGCAATTTTTTAACAATGTTTGGTGATCAATCCTATTAAACACTTTTGTAAAATCTACAAAAATGCCTAGTGTGAGCTTTCTTGCTTCAATGTTTCCGAGTATGACCTCTTTCTGATGTAGAAGTGCTGTCTCTGTCGATACACCTGACCTGAAACCGCATTGTACCGCTGTAATCATGCATGTTCAAAAACTTTGAAAGTCTAGCGAAAATAATTTTTTCCAGAGCCTTTGAAAAAATTGACAATACCGATATTGGTCTGTAATTATTCATTTCGTTTTTGTCGCCCCTTTTGTAAAGTGGCGACCGCAACCTTCGCTTTTTCATACGCTGAGGGAACAGACCTGTGTTTAAAACAAGATTATATATATGGGTCAAACAAGGTAGTAATAAATCGATGACAAAAATAACCGGTTCCATCTTATGCCGTCAACGTCTTCGCTTTTACATTTTTCAAGTCATAAAAATATTGGTTACCTCAGGTTATTCTGTGGGGCAAATAAATATCGAGGGTGTTATTGGCGTGGGTAAATAATGTAACGCATTCCCATCGTGACTACTGTCCGATAAGGAACTAAAGTGGCCATTGAATTTATTGGCTAACGCTTTTCCCTTAAATAGATGTTTGTCAATCTTAATTTCGTTCATGCGGGGCACTTGTTTACATGAAAATATAATTGAAAATATAATTGTGTTTAGGGTTTTCCACATTTGTTTGCTGTCTATGATGACCTCGAAGATAGTAAATTAATAATTACGTTTGGCCTGCTTTAGTATTTTGGCAAAATTGTTTCTGTAAGCCTTAAACATTTTTAGTGCAGATAATCGGGATTTTTCAAGAACACCTGGTACGATATGTTTTTTGTACGTATCATTCTTCAGTGACTTATTGTTATCCAACGTTTACGTGCATTTTCGCTTCGTTATTTCTTTGTAAGGGAAATATCGTTTATAGAGAGATGAAAAAATTTCAATGAAACGCTCATATGCACACAAGAACCTCGTTCCAACCAGTCGTGACGAATTCATCTCGGAACTGAGACAGTGCAGCCGTGTTGATGTCCTTATATATTATTTTCGCAGTGATGTCTTTTGCCGTATGAGATGTGTCAGTGACTAAATAAATGGGCAAATGGTCGCTAAGGGTCACATTAATGGCACCAGAAAATAGGTCATCAAGTGATAGGTTGGTAATGAAAAGGTCTATAAGTGTTGCGCTGTTTGCAGTAATACGTGTAGGGGCGGTTATTGTATTAGACAGAAAAGGAGAATGGAGGATTCCAGATAATTAACTTTTCTTAGGAGATTTTACCAATATATCGATGTTTAAGTCACCACCTAAAATTAAAGTGTATTGATTTGCATTAATATACGAAAAAACAGCATCTATGCACTTGAAAAACTCACTGAAATTACCATCAGGTGGTCTATACACCACAGCAAACAGAAATTTGTCGCGTTTTAAACAAATAATTTCAATATCAGCTGTGGACCATGAAAGATAATCTAGGAAGTCGCAGCTAATACAAAAGTTTACAAACATACAAACACCGCCACCTCTTTTCGATTTCCTGTTCAAGTAAACAGCCCTGTATCCGTCCAAAGGCATAGCGTTATGATCATTGTAACATGTCTCAGTTAGCATTATAACTGAGAAAGAAAACCCAAATTCGTCTAAAAACATGCGAAAGTTGTCGTATGTTTGACGTTCTGACTGCATATTCAAATGCGCAAAATTTAAAGGCGATTTACACATTTCCACAATATCAGACATCAGCGTGGTCGGACTGATACAGGATACACTCATTGATGATTTTTATGGGTCAGCATGCAAGTACATACAGTTTGATTTACACGCAATATTATGTAAACATGACACTGCAATAAAGACTTGTATTTATATATAGCAGCATACTGCGAAGTTGGGAACAGACAAACGAAAGATATGGCTTTACCAACAAGTTTCATCAGCAGTGACAGGAAATGAAACCATTATTTTTCCTGCCCCTGTCACGATACACGTACACATACAAAGCATCAAGGCAAAAGAAAGCACGCCAACTAGAGAATAGTACTTCGAAAGTTAGAACATAGAAGATAAAGAAACAAAAAAAGTAGGCAGCAACTTCTGCGAAGAAATCAAATGCATGGCGAGCAACGCATGCACATATTGCCTTCACTCCCGCTGGACTATTGGACTTCACTCCCGCTGGACTATTGGATTTTCGACGTGATTGAGGATTCGACAAACATCAGTCGCAAAGCATCGCATAATAACTGAAGAGTGCGCTCGACCACTCCGCCAGAGCCCCTACCGTGTTTCGACGCGAGAACATGACGCTGATAGGCTACAAGTTGACAAAATGCTGCGCGACATCATCCAGCCGTAGAAAAGCCCGTGGACATATCATGTAGTCTTGGTGAAGAAAAAGGACCGAACCCTAAGTTTCTGCGTCGATTATCGTCGACTAAACAATATCACGAAGAAGGACGCGTACCCCCTTCCACGGATAGACGACGCATTGGCTCGGCTCTGCAACGCTAAATACTTCTCATCAAGGTATCTTAAGCCTGGCTATTGGCAAACAGAAGTCGAAGAGAGAGAGATCGCGAAAAGACCGCCTTAATCACGCCAGACGGCCTCTACGAGTTCAAGGTCATGCTATTCGAACTGTGCTCGGCGCCTGCAAGTTTTCAGTGCGTGATGGGCACGGTGTTTGGAGGATTAAAGTGCGAGACGTATCTTCTTTACTAGGATGATGTCGTTGTCCCCGCAGGAAATTTCGAAGATCACCATAGGCAGCTTGCGACAGTATTGGAAAGTGCGAAAGCCGGAAAAGTGCCGCTTTGCGTACGATGAGCTTCTGTTCCTAGGCTACGTCATCAGCAAATCTGGCGTCCGCCCTAACCTGCAGAAGACAGCAGCCATCGCAAAGTTCCCGCAGCCCATCGACAAGAAGGCAGTGCATAGATTCCTTGGCATGTGTGCCAACTTGTAGCCTATCAGCGTCAGGTTCTCGCGTCGAAACACGGTAAGGGCTCTGGCGAAGTGGTCGAGCGCACTCTTCAGTTATTATGCGGTGCTTTGCGACTGATGTTTGTCGAATCCTCAATCACGTCGAAAATCCAATAGTCCAGCGGGAGTGAAGTCCAATAGTCCAGCGGGAGTGAAGGCAATATGTGCATGCGTTGCTCGCCATGCATTTGATTTCTTCGCAGAAGTTGCTGCCTACTTTTTTTGTTTCTTTATCTTCTATGTTCTAACTTTCGAAGTACTATTCTCTAGTTGGCGTGCTTTCTTTTGCCTTGATGCTTTGTATGTGTACGTGTATCGTGACAGGGGCAGGAAAAATAATGGTTTCATTTTCTGTCACTGCTGATGAAACTTGTTGGTAAAGCCATATCTTTCGTTTGTCTGTTCCCAACTTCGCAGTATGCTGCTATATATAAATACAAGTCTTTATTGCGGTGTCATGTTTACATAATATTGCGTGTAAATCAAACTGTATGTACTTGCATGCTGACCCATAAAAGTCATCAATGAGTGTATCCTGTATCAGTCCGACCACTCTGATGTCCGATATTGTGGAAATATCTAAATTGCCTTTAACTTTTGCGCATTTGAATATGCAGTCAGAACGTCAAACATACGACAACTTTCGCATGTTTTTAGACGAATTTGGGTTTTCTTTCTCACTTATAATGCTAACTGAGACATGCTACAATGATCATGACACTATGCCTTTGGACGGATACAGGGCTGTTTATTTGAACAGGAAATCGAAAAGAGGTGGCGGTGGGCGTTTTGCGAAGGACTTTTCACGCATCGCTGAGGCGCTGACACATCTAACCAAATATGATGTCGAGTTCAAGTGGGAAACGCCGCAGGCGGACGCATTTCAAGAACTCAAACGACGCGTGCAGTGTACTTGCAGACTTCGACGAGATCACCGATACCGAAATACTCACTGACGCCAGTAGCCTAGGCCTCGGTGCCATCCTAGTGCAGAGAAAAGATGGACTTTAACGGGTGATATGTTATGCTAGCCGGTTGCTGTGAAAAGCGGAAGGCAATTATTCTACGACTGAAAACCAATGCCTCGCCATCATTTGGGCCACGGCGAAATTTGGGCCATCTTTACGGCAGGCCATTCACAGTCGTCAGCGACCATCACGCGTTGTGTTGGCTAGCTAACTTAGAGGACCCTTCAGGACGGCTGGCGTCGTGGAGCCTCAGACTGCAAGAATATGACGTCATGGCAATCTGCAAGTCCGGACAAAAACACTCTGACGCCGATTTCTTATCACGCGCCCCCATCGATCCCCCGCCGCAAGATGACGAGGACGGCCACGCCTTCCTTGGAATAATAAGCGCGGAAGACTTCGTTGGGCAGCAACGAGCACACCCGGAGCTAAAAGGCCTCGTCGAGTATTTAGAAGGGAACACCGACGTTGTCCCTATGGCATTTAAGCGCGGATTGTCTTCGCTCACGCTACGAGACAACCTGCGCGTGAAAAATAACTTCTCACCAATCCGTGCTAACTACCTTCTTGTTGTTCCGTCAGCGCTGCGTCCAGAAGTACTGCACGCCCTACATGACGATCCAACCGCTGGGCACCTCGGATTCTCCCGGACGCTGTCGAGGACACAGGAAAGGTATTACTGACCGCGTCTGACCACCGACATCGCCCATTACGTCAAGACATGCCGAGATGGTCAGCGACGCTAGACACCATGGACATGGCCAGCAGGATTACTACAGTCGATCGAACCGAAAGGCAGCGCAGCTGAAGTGGCGAAATTTTTGTCGACAACATCCTGCTGCAACATGGTGCCCCGGAAGTCCTCTTTACCGACAGAGGAACGTCTGTTACAGGAGATCTCACCCAAGACATTCAGAAATACAGCCATACAAGCCTCAGGAGGACAACTGCCCGCAGGCGAATGGTCTCAGGGAGCGCCTGAACAAGACCCAGCAGACATGCTAGTAATGTACGTCGACGTCGTGCACAAGACGTGGGACGCGGTCTTGCCGCACGTAACCTTTGCTTACAACACGGTGGTGCAAGGAACAACACAGATCACGCCGTTCAAGCTGGTTTACGCCACGAACCCAACGACGAGTGCACCATGATGTCGCACGTCACCGACGAAGAGAATCTTGACGTCGCTACCTTTCCCCAGCGCGGCGAAGGAGCCCGACAGCTCGCCCGCCTACTGATCAAGAACCAGCACCGTACCCGCAGCCGACACTACAACCTCCGACGACGCTACGTCGAGTACCGGACCGGCGACCTTGCTTGGGTTTGGACCCCGATGCGCCGACAAAGACTCAGTGAGAAACTATTGCGACGCTATTTCGGACCCTACAAGATCATCCGATGTATTGGTGAACTGGACTACGAGGTCATGCCAGACGGCATTGCTCAATCACAGAGGCGCCGCGCACAATCTAAAGTTCTCCACGTGGTGCGTCTTAAGCCCTTTTACGCACTCTGATGAACGTCCTTATTTTGTTGTTCCTTCGTTCGGGTGTTTTGTCTATTTCGTTTGTTTGCAGCATCGGGTAGAGGCATTTCTAGAGGGGAGTATTGACACGTGTACTTATCTTTATCGGGCGACCTTTCGCCGCCTAACAATTGTTATCGCACAGCGTGGGACGCGCCTGCATGTATCCGAAGTTTCTGGAATGTGATCGATGGTTCCATATCATTATTTCATTAATATCATTGCATATTCCATATGGTATGATACCATTCCATATCATTCCATATCATTAGATATCATTAACTCGCGTTTATTCCCTCATCCAATCTGCTCTTTTCTTATCCCTTAAAGTTACACCTATCATTCTTCTTTCCATAGCTCGTTGCGTCGTCCTCAATTTAAGTAGCACCGGCACAATGCGTTCGCGGCATAGTTGGTGCGAACCCATGAATACCTTGTTTAGCGCAAAACGACAGACACAAGAAAGACGACTCCCCCCCCCCGCCCCCCAGAACAAGGCGCTACTCTCAACTGACATCATTTTATTGCGTCACTCCTTTATGACCACTCAAACCAGAGAGGAACATGCGCAGTGAGTACCTTGCGGTGGAGCCACCAACATCCGATCCCAAGAGCGCACTCATGCGACAGAATCCAAAAAAACCAAATTCAGCGCTGTACAACGTTAAGGAAGGCACATAATACACTGTGACCCCAATGACTGATTGGAAAATGCTTCCGATAACTCTCGGGCGGTGGTGTCACGGCTCTTTTTCAAAATCGCGGTATTACGAAACATGGGTTTGCACTTGCATGTTTTACAATGCTGAGCCAAATGCGAACATGTGCCTGTTGGTATGGATCGCTCATGTTCTCTAAGGTGCTCGTTAACACAGCGGCCTGACTGCCCTACATACACTTTGCCACATGACAAGGGAATCTTATAAACCACACCGACGCTGCAATCTACAAACTTCACGTGGTTCTTTTCACAATCAGGTTTTTTACTTGTTTAAGAAATACGGCTGCACAACATTGACAGTTTCTGAGGAGCGGAAAACACTACCGGAATTTGGTATCTAGTGGCGACATTCTTTAGATTGTGAGCCACTCTGTGGCAATACGGCACAACTTCAGGCCTCTTCTTTTGTGTGATGCAGTTACTTTTGTGCCGCTTCCCTTTCAGTTTCTGTAGCAATACCTCCGAGCCTGACGTCACCACCACACTTGGGTAACCAGCAGCCTGCAGCCTATTTAACCGTGCAATGAAAGTCATGTTCGCAGAGTGATAACAAGATTTCATTAAGGAAGATTCTAAACACATCAAAGCAATGGCGCGTTTCGCAGTCTGAGTGCGCAGGCGCGTAAGGTAAAAGTTCCTTACGTGCACGTGGCGAGTACATCAAACAGGCGTGGCCTGTTTGTAAGGCTAGCTGCAAATCTAAAAACTGGAGTTTACCGTCTATAGATAGCTCATGTGCGAAAGTTGAACCTTTGCCATTGTCATTGAACAGAGTTAAAATATCAGCTACCGTCACGGAGCATTCGTTGTTAGTCTGTTTTATCACAAGAAAATCGTCAACATATCTAAAAATTTGAACCAAGTCATTGTTTAAGGCACTCTTAAGAGCGCGGTCGACAAACGATAAAAAAATATTACAAAGAGCAGGCGCCACATATGAACCAATACACACACCATTTTTCTGGATAAAAAGGTCATTTTCGAACCGGATAAAAGTTGCACTTAAATAAATTTCAAGAAGGGACATGAAACTTTCCGAAGACAACCCGGTCGCATTGCGAAAATCTACCTCGCCACTTTCTTCGATGCACGTCATCACACTGCGAAATAGCTCATCATGCGGTATCGAATAGTAAAGATCTTCGACGTCAACAGAAAAAATGTCGGCTACTGAATGGTTGTCTTCCAGAAAGGAAACAACATCGAAAGAATCCTTTATGCCATAAGGATCGTCAATAGTTAAATGCTTCAACTGTTTCTGCAAAAAGCGGCTAACCAAAACCTGCCAACAGTTGTTTTCACTGACTATTGTACGGAAAGGCACATCCGGTTTGTGCATTTTTGCAGTGAAAAAAACCTCTAGAACAAGTATCTTACATTATTTTACATCTTTCACAATCTTGGTGAGGCCTATAATTTCCAACAAAGAAATGGCTTTGCGTTTTACCTTCTGAGCTTTCCAATTTGCCAGAATGAAGTTCTTGCTGACAGCCTCAATGCCTTTTTTGTTGAAGACAGCAGACGGAGCTATCACAAAACCGCCCTCCTTGTCACTCAGTAACAGCCAAAGTTCATTGTCTCTAAAGAAAGATACTGTCCTTTTGATCACAACTGTCGAAGGTGGCGCGCTCCCGGTGACGGTCCTACGAAGGCAGTCCACCCCATCGAGGAGGCACCGCTCCTGGTCCTCTGGTTCTGCTTTCCTTGCGATGCGCCTGTTCAAAGCCAGTAGCTCATGTGCAGGAGTTCTTGGTTCCGTGCTATACTTCGGCCCATTCTTTAACCATGCAGAAACTTCGTCAGGAAGGCTGACGTCACCGAGTACCTGGAAACCAGTGGTGACAGGTTGCGTTTTTTTCCTTTCTGCGCGGGAGTCTGGACCGGAGGAGTAGCAGCAGCTGTGTCCTTAAACAATGACTCGGTTCAAATTTTTAGATATGTTGACGATTTACTTGTGATAAAACAGACTAACAATGAATGCTCCGTGACGGTAGCTGATATTTTAACTCTGTTCAATGACAATGGCAAAGGTTTAACTTTCACACATGAGCTATCTAGGGACGGTAAACTCTAGTTTTTAGCTTTGCAGCTATCCTTACAAACAGGCCACGCCTGTTGGATGTACTCGCCACGTGCACGTAAGGAACCTTTACCTTACGCGTCTGCGCACTCAAAGACTGTGAAACGCGCCATTGCTTTGATGTGCTTAGAATCTTCCTTAATGAAATCTTGTTATCACTCTGCGAACATGAGTTTCATTGCACAGATAAATAGGCTGCAGGCTGCTGGTTACCCAAGTGTGGTGGTGACGTCAGTCTCGCAGGTATTGCTACAGAAACTGAAAGGGAAGCGGCACAAAAGTAACTGCATCACACAAAAGAAGAGGCCTGAAGTTGTGTCGTATTGCCACAGAGTGGCTCACAATCTAAAGAATGTCGCCACTAGATACCAAATTCCGGTAGTGTTTTCCGCTCCTCAGAAACTGTCAATGTTGTCCAGCCGTATTTCTAAAACAAGTAAAAAACCTGATTGTGAAAAGAACCACGTGAAGTTTGTAGATTTCAGCGTCGGTGTGCTTTATAAGATTCCCTTGTCATGTGGCAAAGTGTATGTAGGGCAGTCAGGCCGCTGTGTTAACGAGCACCTTAGAGAGCATGAGCGATCCATACCAACAGGCACAGGTTCCCATTTGACTTAGCATTGTAAAACATGCAAGTGCAAAGCCATGTTTCGTGATACCACGATTTTGAAAAAGAGCCGTGACACTACCGCCCGAGAGTTATCGGAAGCATTTTCCATTCAGTCATTGGGGTCACAGTGTATTATGTGCCCTCCTTAACCTTGTACAGCGCTGAATTTTGTTTTTTTGGAATCTGTCGTATGAGTGCGCTCTTGGGATTGGGATATATATATACACATATACGATGGGGAACCGACACGCAGTCACGGAAACGTATGGGTCTCGCAAAGAAAGTTTCCCTTTAAACGCATCCCGTAAGGCGAGTTTAGGAGCGCACGTAGCACAACAGAAGTGAAGCACACGGCAGCGTCGGTCACCTGCCCGCCAGGGAAGCACGTGGAGACGGTCAGATGAGATCATCACGTGCGGTGCAACGATCGATTGTGGTCATTTTTCACGTGCTACAACAGACGGCTCCGCTACAAGCGTGGGTGGCAGCACAAAAATAAAACAGGGCTGCCATTGTGACGCGCATTGGCGGGCGACCTTCTCGTGCCCCCTCCCTCGACGGGGCCAGTGCGGGAAAGAAGGCGCGCGATGGTCACGCCGTCTGCAGTGTTGGTGATCTTTCCTCACTGGCACCTAGGCGAGCGTGTAAAACAAAGGAAGCGTGCCTGGCCCCATTTCACTGCGTCGGCCGTGCATTGCTCGGCTCGCGTGCGGCTTTCTCTCAAAATGGCCACTTTGTTTTTTTTTTATCAACATTACGTACCGGGAGATAGGTGGAGTTTGCAAAGGGTAAATAAGAAAGTGATGCAATGCGCGGCATCGTCGTATGTATGTAAACGCGGCCACGGAAAAGCAACAGCCTTTCACTCAGTGCTGGCACACGCTGGATACACTGCGCGCACTCGTCCGCCAGTCCTCGGGAGAGTTCTTACGCCGAAGGCAGCCAGCCAGACTGGTTAGCAGCGGAAAGAAAGAAAGCGAGGAGAGAGAGAGAGAGACTGCGCGCTAACACATCGGGTGGTACACTATACAGCGACTGCAGTCGGGTCTGTCGACTTCAAGAACCGCAGCAACGTGCGTGTAACTTTCTGACACATTCCAGGTACGAACTGTAGATTATCGATATGATTGAAAAGCAAAGAATTCATTCAAGCAATTGTGCCAGTACCTAACTTATGAAACTGAGAGTTGGAGAAAAGCTACAAATATATAAGTTAGAGAAGCCGGTAAGGACCACGCCACGATCGACGGAACGGGAAATTGCCGGGGCAGTGTTATAGCAGCGGCAGCAAGTCGGCAGCGCAGAATGCAGACAGGCGCGCTCTGTTTGTGCGCTGTCAGTTTGTGTGCTGCTAGAGAATGGATAGCTCTCTCTCTTTTCTATCCTTCTGCCGAATGTAGCAATTAAAAAGGGAATACTGTAGTGCATGTAATGTGTAATGCTAATAACTGCGGGCCTGATATACCAGTAGGTTAGAGGCCAAGTGTTGTAACAAAATTAACAATTTACCGGCATGGAGTCGGCTGGTGCAAGTCCAGTTGGAGATCGCTGTAAAGATTTATATCCCGCAGCACATTTAACTTATTACCACGAAGAACGTGGTTGGTCTATATATTAAACATACATTGAATCTAGCCACCGCTTAATCGTGTTTACGCCATGTTGAAACATATAATCCACGAGGACATATTACGTCCAGATGCCGGCACCGTCTTGGATATGGTTTCAAGAACCCTGCGCATGGGCATTCGCATAGCGCGAAGGCTAAGCAGGGCAGACTAGACTCATATTCGCGTGCTTATCTAGGTAAGAACGCCAGCCGACCGCTCCTGTTTAGAACAGCGTACGCAAGCGAATGGCTTACGTATGTCAAGAAATAGCGTATACTTCGCTGCGTACGCTGAGTGCTTGTCTCGTGCGTCTTGTATCTCCTATCTAGGGTGCATAGTGCGCAGCCCTGTGTTCCCGAGCGTGCGTCTCTCTGAGTTAGCTCAGTCAACTTGTATGTGACGTGAGTGAGGACGAGGAGTCGGCTAAAGTGCCGATAGCGATTGCTGTAGAGCTATCAGATGACGCAACAGAGATTCATGACGTCCGTGGTCATCGTAGAACCTGATATTAACTATGCGGTTCCAGGTATCAGTAAGCCAGGCCAAGCATGAGCAAGTTGCACACGGTTCAAGCAACAAGGCCGGCTCAAAATTTTCTAAATCGCCATTTCACTACCTACGTCCCGCTTCCGCAAATACGTGAATCTGAACATGTAGCGCCCGTACCCTTGTGTTCGTTGTGGCACGTTTATTTGCGCTATAATACCTTCAACCTGTTAGTCCGCGTTGCAGAAGTGTCGGCTGTTACAAGCTGTACAAGCTATAAAGTGTGTGTCCCATGATACGCACACATAACTAGCGCGAGAAAAAATAAGCAAGCAAGCGTGAGACGAGATAAGACGCACACTAGGCGTATCCTCCGTATTTCATCTCACGTATGTGACGCGCGCCCACTAGCCCGACTCTCTCCTCCCGTGACGTGGTGCAAGTCGTAAACTTCCCTCTCCGCACTGCCCTCGCTCCCGCACCGCCTGCTCGATGGCGAATCTCAGAAAGCTCTCGAAAAAAGAGCGAAAAGCAGAGGTCGGGGAGGAAGATCGCGTGACGATGGCCACCTACCGTGGCCACCACGCGAAACGTGTGGCCGGTGTGGTTCGGCTGCCGAGCAGTCATTGTGAGGCGAACCCCTGCACGCGCAGAATCGCACCGGTGCAGGTTGCGAGTCTAACATGGGTCGCGTGCGCGTACGCGCGCTGGGCACTCTGGACAGTCTGCACTTTTTCTGGATCGACTACAGCTACAGGTGAGCTGTGATGCTCCTGTAACGATACGAAAGCGACTCGGGAAGCGCACGCAGAATAAGACGTCCCTTTCTTAGGATTTCTTGAGCATCGGTAGAGTTTTCCCTTTTAGTGTCGTTTTCCACTGATGACTTTTACTTGAGTAAAATATCAGCATTATCCTAGTTCTTTCCAAGATCTGCGGGTCACCTCATCGTTAACCCTACCTGAGGATTCGTTTTCAGTATATAGGCTCATGAACCTAACGATCCTCTCACTTGCCTGTCCTTGTTTTAATGGAAATAAAAATGCGTGAGATAGAGGTTGTCAGTCAGAGAGGACGTAAAACTACATATACGATGTACACGCATCGGCAATATATCCCTAAACTTTATGCTATAGTTAAACGAGAGGCGTGTTTTATAGGAAAAGGACAAACACAATTTCAATCAAGTTACCGCTGTAAGCAAGGCTATATTTAGTTGCCTTCCACTTTATCGTTCGGAAGATGTGCGACATTTACGGGAGCATTTTCGTATTCCGCACTAGAAACGGAATTCATCCGCTGCTTGTCGCGATATTTTATACATGTGCCCGGAAAACAGGCTTAGAAATCTACCACGGCCACGAAGCCTGATTTGTGTGCAGCTCGCCTGGCTTGACTCTGAAACTATGCGCGGGATGGTAGCGCGAGCTGGCGCTACCCAGTCGTCGACCCTCCTCGCTCAGCAACCTGAAGGAGGTGCACTTGTCGTCGGTGCGCTCTTCCAGGCGAAAGGGTGCCACGTGTGAGCGCGCCGTGTGGGAGTCAGTACATGAGCTCCTGCTGGCAACCACGTGGTTGCCAAGGGCCGCCTCAGTGGAGTGCTGCTCGTGCGCCCCAATGGTTGAGCCAATACGTGCACAATTCAAAGAGGCTACTCTGATATACGCGGTAATGCGCGAGTCTTCCTCGCATGTTTTCTCCTGTCAGCTCGTTGTGTAACCCTTTCTTGCTTCCCTGCTCGCCGCGTAGCCATGGGCGGCGCGCCGTCTATTTTCGCCCGTGCCGCTTCTGGTGGAGAGCCGCACCGAAATAGCAACCGCCGGTGCCTCTTTTAGGAACGCCCGGAATCTCGCACGAAAAAGCGCGTCCTTTTGTCTAGGGCCATCCCCGCTAGAGGCGACAGTTCGCAGCGGCCGTTCTGCGCGATACCGGCCACATGCCCGAACTTGGTCGTCAGCTGAGGCAGCCGACAGAGAAGGTGACACGGACGATGCCGTCTTCTCTGTGGTCTGCCTCAGCTGATAAACCCGCGAGAAGCCATCGCCACCAAATATCTCGGCTGTGATTTCCGGTGCTGCCTTGTCCTGTAGAAAACGCATTCCGTACAACTGTGCATGCCATAATGCTCTTGCTCATGCTCACTGCGAGCAAGATCGCTTATCGCCACGAGCTGGAAGGGAGACTGCACTGTCTCTATGGGTCCGTAAACATTGTGAAGCATGATGGTTGAAACACGTAACCGCCCTTTCATTACTGTTTACGGTGTAGCTCCATTGCCGTAGGCATCAACAATTTATAAAAATGCATTGTACCGTTGATTCCAGGCAGCGGTAACTCCAGCTGTGCTTCAACGGCCGTTGTAAGAGCATTATATTAGTACTTCAACAACAGCCATAAGGACTTCAGTGCCCCTTAATGTCAAGATACGTGAAATATACTAAACGCAGTGTCATATTAATCTTTGTATCAATCTCTCCAACAAATACAAAGATAACTTTTTGCATATTCGTCGGTGCAATTTTTTTTTTTCATTTCGTCCAATAACGTTCAGTTTCCTTACACGAAATTCCGTGCCTGAATGAATGTCAACGCTCGTCACGAGCTCCCGACCCAGAGCTACGTTCAGACTCCAATGTTGTCTTAAGAAAAACAGAGATGAACGATGAATTTATATAAAACAATACAATGTTCGATTCAGTTGTCGAACCCAACACGCGAAACAATGTCACTCTTGACTAGAGAACTTGACCTCCTATGTATGCGAATTCTTACAAATAGCATTTTCAGCGACGTTCACACACAAACTACAAGGTTCGTGCATGGATAGGCGGTGGATATGTGCCCCCTAACAATTTGTAAGCATCCGATGAACACGTGAGCAAAGAATTTACGCCACAACGCATCACGCGGTTACTGTCGTCGGGAATGCCAATAGCAGTGTAGTAACATACCACATTCCTCAAGTCACGCTTATGTAACACGTGCAGTGGTATTTTTAGACTTTCGTTGCTTCGGCTACATGGCACCTGCTGCGATATTGTCACACTTTGCTATGGTACTCGCTTGCTCCGGTCGTCCTTGGGCATGGAGGCATTCGGAGGACTGTATGACGCGGACGCAGTGACGGTGAAATCGCGAAGAAGTAATGATAACTATGGAACGGCAAAAGCGCTTACGGGCGAGGGCATGGCAACAGTGAGATTCGTAAAATATGACGATTGTGTAACGACGACATGTGGACGATGAGCTGACGATGACTGTATGACGATTAGCGTGAGGATGCAGTTTTGAGGACAACCGAATGAAGAAGCGGGAATGCGACGATGGCACGAAAAGAACGGCATGACAACGAATGCACGACAGTGACTCAATGATGACGATGGTATCACAACCGCGGCCTAATCGTGACTGAATGGCGACAGCATGATTGCAATAGAACGTCGAACAAGGAATTACGTCGATGGGTCGATGAAGACAATTGAAAGACGATACTCAATTGTTGGCGATGATGAAATGACAGCGTCACGGCTATCGTATGACGACAGCGATATGACAACGACGGCATGACGGGAGTCCGATGTGGAAGTTTTAATGGTGACGATAGAATGACCGTAATGGCATCCCGATGACGTTATCGCAACGAATGCATGGCGATAACTATGACAACGGTAGTATGACAGCGGCTTGAGAACAATGAGATGATGACGAGTGTATGATGACAGTAACGTGATGATGCCCTGTTGTTGCCCTGTAGAAGGGGGCCGTGGGGCTTTGTCAAGCTACCGTTTACGAGCAGCTTTTACCCACAACCGCCTCCATCATCCCGATGGAAATAATAATAATAATAATAATAATATTTATTACAAATAATCAAATTGTACATATGATTTTGCTAGGTCTGCCGAAGCCTTCTGTGGGCTTGTATGGCAGAAACCTGGCAGTCAGGGCAGTGCATTATGTGCCTTATTACAGACAAACTAAACGTCAAATTAAAAAAAAATTTGAAAGAATGTTTCACAGGCTTTTTTCAAATAAACATGATCAGTAAACAACACCTAATATTCAAATGAAAACACGTAGCACTCAATAACCATTACAATTGAGTAAACAAGGCACAATAAGTAAACAAAGTTACAACCTATCTAGAAAAAAAAAGAAAAAAATGTGAAAAACACCGGAAAAGTCTGACATTCATTTTGATAAAGATCACACTACAACAAAAGAGACTTTGTACATGTGTGAACTATTCTATCATTGCCTTGAGGACCTTTTTTAATCCCGACAAAGTTGTCTGATCCAGTACAGCACTGGGAAGGTTATTAAACAGGTGGGTGGTGTAGTACCTTCTTTGTCCTTTTCCATAACGAGTTCTTGTCCGAGGAACTACATATCTGGGATGACTACGCAAAGCAACACTTTTATGGACAGGTTCTCGGAAAGCATTGCTCCAGAAATAACGCATCACAATTGTTGAATGAAACAGACTCGAAATCGAGCATTTCTAAATCTCGAAATAGGTTATCTGTGGTTTGAGTGTACGCAACACTTTTTAGTATGCTTTTTAATAGGTTGTCAATTTTATGTTTCCAAAATCTGCTGCAATTAAAAAAACAGGGAATGCCATACCTTATATGCGAGTAGCCTAAAGCATGCACTATCACTTTTTTAATAGTGGTAGGTGCATAACTCCTTATACGGTAAAGGACACACGCAAGATTACGTAATTGCGCACAAATTCGAGCCATTTGAATATTCCATGATAAGTCAGTCTCAAAGTATACTCCGAGGTACTTGACACTATCCGCATATTGTACTGGGGCACAAACACAGTCTAAGCAATCGGAAGCGTGAAGGAAAACATGTTGATTTGTTACAAGAGGCTTTAACGGATTTCTAAAACATACTAATTGAGTTTTCTTAGCACTGACTTCTATACGGTTTTTTTTAAACCAGTTCATCACATTTTTTATGTCGCTTTGAAGTAAAGCGACAGCTGCTTCGTACTGCATGTGTTTCGATACAAGCAACGTATCATCTGCATACTGGAAAATCGTACATGAAGTTGTTACCTGTGCCAAGTCACAAACGTACAAATTAAAAAGAAGCGGAGACAAAACGGAACCCTGTGGAACCCCTGCGTTAAGAAACCGCAAAGAACTCTTTTGGTCGCCAATACATACGATCTGGGACCGATTTAACAGGTAGTTTTTTATAAATGCATAGAAATGCCCCCGAAAACCGTAATTATGTAGTTTAGCACATAGAATGCTGTGGCTTACCAAATCAAAAGCCTTTGATATATCTAAAAAATGCCCACAGGCTACCTGGTTAAGTTCAAATGTTTGATATAGAAGATCCGATAGTTCTTCAAAAAGCGCATGCGTGCTTCTACCAGACACGAAGCCATACTGGGAAGGTGATAAGATGGTATGTTTGAAAACGAACCCTTCAATCGCTTCAAGCACGTGTCTTTCGAGCAGTTGCGCTAAGAAAGGAAGAACAGAGATGGGGCGATAGTTCTCTGGCTTTGAAGCATCTCCGCCTTTAAATATCGGTATCACACGTGCTCTCTGTAGTGCATCTGGTATTATGCATGTATCAAGGATTCTATTAAAGATAGAAAGAAGCGGATCAGCCAGAACTTTGACGTTGCGACCTATGTCTTCTGCTGTTATGCCATCAAGTCCGACAGCACGGCTTTTTCTAGATCGATGCAACAATCGATACAAATCTTTATTTATTGGTGGAAGAAAAGCCGAATCTAGTATTGAACTAAGACCACCATTGAGACCAACAGGATCATTTGGTCCATCATTATAAGCGCAAATCGAAGAAAAGAAATCATTAAAGCTGTCCGCCAGATTTTGATTGATAGATCCAAAATTTCTTGTTAACGGGTCCAAATACGAACCTGGATAAGAGCCTCTAAGCTCATTTACTACGGACCACAGTTTAGCGGGTTTATGACGAGAGGAAAAAAATTTATTACGATAGTAGTTCCTCTTAGAACAGCGTATCATTGCTGTAACTTTGTTCCGGGCTTCTCGATAGAGACATTTTAGTGTTTCGTCATCAGGGTGCTGTCGACACCGCTTCCACAAGTTTTCCTTTTCTTCAGTAGCTTTTATTATCCGATTGCTCAGCCAGTATAGGTGTGGTCTTCGTTTTCGAACCAAGACAGTTTTTCTACATGCCTTCCTTAAATCGGAAATCACCGCTATAAAATTATTATATACACTGTTCGGACAGATATTTGTTAGCATTGCGTTCCAGTCATAGTGGGAAACTAGTCGGTCGAAATTAAAGCAATCAAATATTTCAATATATTGGGATTCTTTACTTTGAGATTGCTGGGAACTTGGAAATGAAAGCTGGCATCCTATAAAATAGTGGTCTGCCAGCTTTTTCGTCACTCGGACGGAACTGATGTTTGAAAAATCTATTGAACGGACCATTACGTGGTCAATACAGGAAGTCACCACACGAGACAAAAGAAGCTCCTCTCGTGTAGCCTCGTTAATAGCCGACTCAATGCCATAGTCAGCTAGGATGTTCAAGTAATTGGTAACCATGGCTTTCTCCGAGTTTAAAATGTCTATGTTAATGTCTCCAACGAGACAAACGTTCGAATTAGGAGGTAGACAACCGAGATTTTGCTTTAGTTCAAAAATGTTTGCACATGTTCGGAGGGGGGACGATAAATCGCAGCTAACAACAAAGCCGCATTAGAATTTTCCAAGCGGAAGGCGAGGCATTCCGCCCCCGTAAAAGTAAACGTCGTAGTTGTAGTTACCCATTTAGACTTTATGAATACTGCTATACCACCACACTCCTGGCCGTTCTCGTAAAAAAGTATTCTTGGTAATTCGGTAGATGAAACTGCGACAACATGTCATCTTGAACATTTATCTCGGAGAGTACAAATGCATTCCCCTAAGGGCATGACGTCAGCAACGCCGACAAGAAACAGATCCCAGTATTTTCTTATGCTTCTTATGTTTGTGTGAACGACTGAAAAAGAAGGCTTGCCACAATTTTCGAAAATAGATCCCAATGAAGCGAAGTCCGGGAGAGAAGTATAGTTTATCGCCATGAGTTTAAAGCATCTTATCGATGTCTGTGACCGAGGCAATCCTGATGACAGGGCCTCCGTCTTCCTTTCGTGCAAAGATCTTTGCATTCCTTACCCAGACAAACTTATAGCCGTTTTCTTTGCCTTTAGACAGAGTTTTCCAAAAAAGTTCCTTCGTAGCTTGGGTGAGGTTTTCATTGAGGTACATAGCAGTTACCTTTTTTGTGTGTGCCAAGGCACGAAGTTTGCCGCGAGCAGCAAGCCAAGTGTCCCGCAAGAATGGGGACGAGAATCTAATGAGCACGATAGGCGTTTTATCTTTTCTGGCAGGTAAGCGGTGGATCGCAACTATGTCGCGGGGTTCAAAATCTATTTCTAGCTTCTGTGCGAGATCCGCGACAGCAGTTCGCAAGTTTTCT